>NW_027286985.1:43040211-44432711 GCF_022747635.1 Hetaerina americana
CGTTACTCCGGTCGGGGCTCCACTGTGTTGCCTTTCCAGCCGCCTAGGCTTCTAAGGCAGGGCGTCGTCTTCTGCGTTGTCACGGCGTTCTGGCGATCCCTGCTACTGAAGCCTGGGCCTCTTCTTCGCTGGGAGGGCATCTTGGCGATCCACGCTCGCAATGGGGCGCTTATAGCGGTCCCACGTTGAAACCTGGATCTCTCCGAGGCGTCGGATGGTGGCGACGTCTGAATCCGCAGCCCTCTCGAAGAATCTTCGAGACAGCTCCGGAAGAAGGACGTTCAGAGGTTCCATGTTCCCGTCCTGGTGCATCTCTTCCACGCGGGCGTAGCGCCCGCATCCCAAGATGCACCGTAGCGCAGAGTTCTGCACCACTTGGATGAGAGCGAGGGTAGACTTCGGCACTCCTGACCATACCGGCGCTGCGTACGTGATGACAGGCAACACGCACGCTCGGTACAGTCGACGCTTCGTTTCCGAGCTCAGGACCCCCGGACGAATAATCGGCCGAAGCCGGTTAAGCGCCGCGAAGGCCTTCCCTCGGACACGTCGCGCTTGGGCGTTCCAAAGGAGTTTCCGGTCCATCAGCACTCCGAGGTAGAGAACCTCGGATTCCCACGGAAGGGTGACTCCATTCACCGACAGCTCCTCTTCTGTCGGCGCTCCTCTGCCGGTATGGAAGACGATTGCCTTCGTTTTCCCGGCATTGACTGCAAACCGCCAGCGACGATACCACGAAAGTAGCTCGTCGACGACGATCTGCAGCCTCTCCACGGCGAAAGATATTCGCCGGGAGCTGCACAGGAGCGCCGCGTCGTCCGCGTATAGTGACAGGACCTCGTGCCTCCCATGACTCCTGGGAATGTCATGGGAGAAGATGTTGAATAATACTGGCCCGAGAACCGAACCCTGGGGGACACCAGCGGAGATCCGGTGCACCCCAGAGAACGAGTCAGACCAGGAAACGACGAAGGTCCTGTCTCTTAGGTAGGAGCGGATCACCTCGATGATCCACGTCGGGAAGTGGAGTCTCCGCATCTTCAACAGCAGTGCCTGGTGCCAGACGCGGTCAAACGCCTTGCTGACGTCGAAAAATGCGCCTGCCACCGACATCTTCCTGTTGAAGGCGTCCGTGATGAAGTCCGTGGTTCTCACCAGCTGATGGACCGTGGAATGCCGCTCGCGGAAGCCGAACTGCTCATCCGGGAGGATGTCAGCCTCTCGGACGAAACCTATTATCGGCTCCAGCAGAAGTCTCTCGTACATCTTCCCGAATCCGTCGAGTAGAGAAATGGGCCGGAAGTCTCCGGGTCCCACCTCCGTCCTCGACGTCTTCGGGAGACATATGATCCTCGCTCTCTTCCAAGTGGTCGGGAAATAGGAAATCCTGACGCAGCCGTTGTAGATGCTGGTCAGGGTCGCCACCGCTGCATTCGGAAGTTCCCGGATGACGATATTGGGTATATCGTCATTTCCCGGGGCTTTCCTCTTGCGTAAGCAGCGTATCGTGCCCAGAACGTCCTCCTTCCGGAACTGGGGAGCAGCCTTAGCATCTTCAGGGGCAGCATTCACCGCTTCCTCCGACACCGCGATCTCCTCCTCGATGGCCGCCGAATCCGCGTTCCCGGGGTTAGGACTGAAGGTGCCCTCGAGATAGGTCGCAAGCATTTCTGCCTTCGCCCCGGGAGATGTCGCCACCTCATCACCGCAGAATACGATGGGGTCCAGTCGCTGGCTTCCTCGCAGCTTCCTGCAGATCTTCCAGATCTCTTCCATGTCCTCCGCGCCATCCTCCCGCAAGAGATCTTCCCGTAGGTGCGCCTCCCAGTTGTCCGAGCGGACTTCCTGGAGGGCGCAGCGGACTTCCCGGTCAAGCGCAAGTAGCTGCTGCCGAAGGTCGTCGGTCCTGTACCGCTGCCAGCGCCTGCGGATGTTATTCCGGCGCGTGATGAGTCCGCGAACCGGGGGAGGAAGCGGCACACGCAAGTAGTACGAGCGCCTCTCCCTTCTAGGAATCGCAGCCTCAATGGCAGCGGTGATGGTAGCAGTGAGATGACCGACCATTTGGTCTGCCATCTCCTCCGATGTTGGTGGAGTCAGTTCCCTCGGCAGCTTACCAGCGATGAGCCCTCGGAAGGTCTTCCAGTCCGCGGCACAAAGGTCAAGTTGAGATCTGGCTGGAATCACTGGAACTCTGGTCCCCAGCAGCAGGATGGTCGGGTTATGATCCGACGACAGTTCAACACACGAGTGCATACTGAGAGACGTCCGGACACCACGTGAGATTGCAATGTCAAGGACGTCTCCAAGCTGGTGCGTCGCCGTCGCCGGGCCAATCACCGTTAGTCCCTCGTCGTCTGCAAGCTCGCGGAGGGCTTGTCCTCTCGTGTTGAGAGACCTTGAATTCCAGGTGGGGTGCTTGGCGTTGAGGTCTCCCAGAATGATGGCCGGGCTGCCGTTTCCTAGTAGGTCCAGGATGAGATCCGGGTCCCAGGGCTTCCCTGGCGGGAAGTATAGGGAAGATATCCGGAGCCATCCTCCCCGCGTCCGGACGTCCACCGAGACAGCCTCCGCGTTCCGATGAGTGATCATTCGGCACGCTCGGTGTTCAATGTTATTCCGGACGAGGATGGCCGCACCTCCTGATGTTCGACCACCCTGGCGCTGAAGTTCCCGATCAGACCTGAAGATGGTCCAGCCGGGGAGTCTCCATGCGTCGGACGGACGGAGATGCGTCTCATTGATGGCTGCAACGGCAGCATTCTTGTCCTGGAGGAACGCCCGAAGTTCTTCACGACGGCGAAGAATGCCGTTGGCGTTCCACTGGACGAGCACTAGAGGGTCTCTACCCATGACTGGGTGAAGAAACCGATCTTGCGCTCGCCAGTTCCTCCAGGAGTGAGAGGAGCAGGAGCCCTTGCTTGCTGCTGATGTACCGCCTCAGAGTCTTGGAGATCGTCGCAACTGTCACCCAAAGCTCCTGGTCCTCCTGCAGAGCAATGGAGGCGACGGGAGCGACAGCCGCGGAAGCAATCTCTGGGTCACGGGGAGCGTTGGTCCTGACAAGGGCCGTCCTTGCCTGGTCCGGGGGTGCGTCGGTCGGCGGTGTTTTGGCTGGCTTTTCCGCTGCAGCTTCCTCCTTCTTCTCCGCAGGAGCTAGAAGGGAGTTCTTCTTCTTCTTTTTGGAAGACTTAGAGGGCACAGGCTTGGCGGCGCCTGCTGGCGTCGACGTTCCCCGGTCCTCTGCCGTACTCTCCTTCTCCATTGTCCCCGGAAGGACTTTCCCTTTGACTTTCGGGGCCGAGGTTGACAAGTCCTCGGTCCTCTCTGTGCTCGGGGGAGGGGAAGAGATCTGGTACCGGGCGTTTGTCGCCGTGTCTATCTCCATTTGGTCCTGAGAAGGGCCTTTTAAGATCGTGGCGAAGGATTTTCCCCCCTCCACTTTCTTCGCTGCAGCCCTTGCCGGCACAGGTTTCTTCGCCGGCTTCCCAGCAGCCGGAGCAACCTTTCTTTTCGCGTCGCCGTTTTCCTTGTGGCGGCGGAAGGCCTCCATCACCACAGGACAGCGTCGAGCAACAGTAGCGTGGTCACCTCCGCAGTTTGCGCAGATGGCTGCGTCAGTCCTCCCCCTGGAGCACTCCTCCACTCGATGGGCTCCAGCACACCGAAGGCACCTGGTGGCGCAGCGACATGCAAGGGAAATGTGCCCGAAGCGCATGCAGTTATTGCACTGCAACGGGCCACCTCCCCCACGGCACTGTTCCACCGTGACGAAGCAGTAGTGCAGCTTTCGGATGTCCCTTGGCTGCACTGCTCTCGGCGTCCTCACGACATTCGCCACGAGGCGATCAATGGGGACCGGTTTCCCAGCCTCCATGACCGTCAGGCGACGAAGGCTTCTGACGACGTAGCCAAGTGACTGAAGGGCCGCAGTCACCTTGTCATCGCTGACCCACCGAGATACGCCCTTGATGAAAAGCTTCACCCCGGGAATTCTCTCGATGGGCTGAGTGTGGTATTGGATCCTCAAGGAATCCAGTACCGCAGTCGCCTTTCGGTGACCCTCAATGGTCTCGGTGACGAGTCGGATGGAAGATCGCCTGACCTCCAATCCAAACTCGTCCCCGAGTTCCTTTTCCAGTCGCTCGATGAGCCCCTGGACGTCCGTGACGCCATACAGCACAATGGGAGGCGTCTTCCTTTTTGTCACCGTTGGTGCTCCTTCGGTGGCAGCAGGCCTCGGGATGGCGTCGTCCGTAGGGGTTGACGTCTTCTTCTTCTTTTTCTTTGAGCCGACGACGGTAAAACCGTCGCCCGACTCGTCGCCCGAGTCCAGGGCTCGGGCAGCTCCCTCCTCATCACCTGGGAGCGCCGAAGACGAAGTTGGTTGCGAGGAAACCGGCAGCACCGTTTTTCTCGCTTCCTTCTTCCTCTTGGCGGTCTTGCGACCTTGCTGGTCGTCAACTCCAGTTTGGTCCTGAAAAGGGCCGCTGGAGCTATCCTGTGTCACCGTTGGTGCTGGATCTGTTTTTGTGGCAGGTACGTTGCCAGCGGTCTCCTTTGGTTTCGCCGTCCACGGGATCGGGGAAGCCGACGCTGGCGCCGACTCCCCTCTCCCGAACACACGACGAAGGTCCTCAGGAGACACAATTCCAGACGACGACGTCCTGTCGCCAGTTGATGCTGTACGGCGATGCCCCTTCGTCCTCTCCTGAGGCAACGCGAGCGCTGAGTCGGCCTTAACTGCACGAGGCATAGCGGGCTCTCTCTCTAAAACGTCCGTGCGCCACTAAATCCGTTTTTTACGCAAAATTTAATACAAGTTCGTTGTTGCAAATTTAAATCCATTTCTGCAATTGTAAAAAATCGCCAACACACACAGAGATAGATGTACTCTTGGCTACGTAACTTTTGCAAATGTCAAGTTATGACACTAAGATTTAAAGGGAATATCAACAACAGATGTACCAATTTAACAAAAAAAAAAGAACTCAAATCGGAACGATGGGAGCGCCACACGGTGGTTATTCCGGGAACTTTTTGATCAAGGTAGTATAATTCTTAAGTATCAAGAAAACCCGCGTGGAACGCGGAGAGTTTTTTCATTACCTAAGACAGATATGTATTCCGACGCCCCCTTTTGGAGGGGGCCGTGAAAGAGAGACGCGGGGAGTGGGGAAGCGGAAAAAGGGAGAAGAACAAGGGGCGGAATCAGCCCAGGGGATCTCATTTGCAAAACTATTTCATTATTCTAGGCGGTCTGCATTCCAGTCCACGTGATCTCAATTCATTCCTGCGGTGCGTGACGCGCATCGCTGCGCGAAGTTTAAAAAAGCCGCCCACGCGCTATCTCGAGGCGGAGGGGAGGGAGGATGGAGAAGAAGAAAGGTTGAGGGGAAATGAATATGCCTCGGTGATTTAAATCGGTAGGGTGCTGAGAGAACCCTCCCTCCTCCCTTAGGAAATGGAAAAAAAAAATTTAGAACACCGGCGTTATTAACGCTTCGGAATGTGATATGCCAGCCATGAAATCAAGCAGGGGTAGGCGTGAGAGATGTTTCGCTCCGACTAGATCATGCGCGCGCGCGCGTCTGAATGGAAGACGAGCAAGGCTGTGATGCTTACCAAGCGAATGAGTGACTACGCCGCGAAATATTGCCCCTGAGATTCATTTCAAAACTCCCGGAATGGAGGACATAAAGAAGCGTCGGAGGGAAATATTGAAATCATCTAATGAACCTTCGCATAGAAACTTCGTGTTGTGAGTGTGGGCTTCTTAAGCACTCGGCAGGAAGTATACAGTGGTACCAAGGCACATATCCCACGTAATCTGAATAACTTAGCTCAATTCGAACCCATCGCATTTGGGCAAATCTCAACAACCGACTGGCACCCAGAATCACTGAATTTTGAACAGCCGATTTGAAGCGGTTTGGCCTTCTCCCGAGATACCAAGTACACTCAACAGTGATCTTGACGCGTTCAATGGTATTAGCTACGATTTTACGTCTTTTCTTGCGAGAATATTACGCTAGTCGACTCACAAGGGAGCGTGGCAGGAGTTATAAGGAAAGTCGATCTCAGAAAATGAAGGTTTAGAGATCTATTTAAGGAAGCTGAGCATTGGTTCGACTGAATGCGATTCGTGTTACCTTCACGGATTGCTTGCGGAAGAAAAAACTCCGGGTTGATGGAAAACCCTCGAGGGCATCTCTTCGCATCAAGCTCATTTGTCGTTCAATAGGGATGAAAAGCAATGATAAATGTGAAAAGATAAATGTATGTCAAAAATAAATGTTTGCCATTATTCAGTGGGTGCACGCATTCTTTACGTACCGATGACAATAATAACCACAAGGTGGCGTCATACAGGGTCGCACCCAAATGTGGTAGGGCTGATTTTCTCTGGCACGAACGGAGCGGTGGAGGGGGGTCTGCCTGGCAGGGTAAGGTGGAGGGGGCTCTTAGCAACAGACCAAAACTAACCTCAGTCGCCTGCGGGCTGTCGTTGAGTGAGGGCACCGTTTTTAGTGAAGCAAGTTTTTTGTCCGCGTCGAAAAACAAAATGAATCTGAATTTAGAGCAACGTTATTCCGTGAAGTTTTGTGCAAAACTCGGGAAGACGGACACTGAGACCCTCGATATGATCAAGCAGGCTTATGGGGACACTGCCTTAAGCCGTTCCACAGTATTTGAGTGGCACAAGTTGTTTAAAGAGGGTGGGGAGCTAGTTGAAGACGACCATCGCTCCGGACGGCCGTCGACGGCAAGAACCGACACGAATGTGGACACAGTGAGGACACTGCTGAACACAGACCGACGCTTAACCAGTGAAGAAATTGCAGACCAGTTGGGTCTGTCTGCATCCAACGTCCAACGCATTATTTCACAGGATTTAGCCATGCGCAAGGTGTGCGCCAAGATGGTGCCGAAAATTCCGAGTGTCGACCGACAGCTCCTGGCCAAATACGGCGTTGCCACGTTGCCGCACCCGCCCTATTCTCCCGATCTGGCACCACCGGACTTCTTCTTCTTCCCCCTGATGAAAAGACAGCTCAAGGGACGACGTTTTGACTCGATAAAGGCCGTTCAAGAGGCTTCGACGAGGGTCATCAACGGCATCCCCAAAGAAAATTTCTAGCGGGCGTACGGGGAATGGGAGCCACGTTATACTAAGTGTGTAGCAGCTCAAGGAGCATACTTTGAAGATTATTAAGTCGATGTAAGTATATCGTCAATAAAATTCTTGAAAACAAATCAGTCCTAACACTTTTTGGTGCGACCCTGTAAGTTCACATCGTGCTAAGATCTACTGTGTGGAAAATTCGTGAGTCAGAGTAAGGGTCTTTTCTTTACGGTCTTTTCCATATGGCTCCTTCTTGCGGTTTCCCTGGAAATTCCAACTTCGATTAAGTCGGGGATTTTCAGAAGCGTCATCCAGATTTGAGCCAAGGTCCGTCCGGTAGATGGTCGAACGGTCCCTCCACATGGACTACTACTCCAACCATTCGGTACTTATCATTTTGCTAAGCTTTAGGATCTTAGCATATGGGCTTCGATTGACATCCATGGATTAAAATATCTAATTATTCGTGTTAAGTGCATCTTTATTAATATATCAGAAGAAACAACTGACAAAAGCAGGGAGGTACAGACATATGGAAGCGATTCATCTATATTTATATTTTGCGGTAATTTTTCTGCGGGTTTGAGACTTGGACGATAGTAGCACAAAAGAAAGAAGATCGGAGATGATGCAAAAGAAGTTTCACGAAAGACTTTAAATGAATGAAAATATGAGTGACATAGTAGTAAACGAAGAAGTAACTGCTCCGAAGTGTGGGAGAATACTAAAGGGGACAATTGATAAAAGAAGAGGGAAACTAATTGGACACATCGTGATGCACTACATAACTGAAGTAAACATAGACGGGAGGAATGAGAGAGGAATGCTGAACTGGAGGCTGAGGATAGGATGACCTACTAGAAACGGGTAAGCTAAGGGAAATGTCGGTACCAGGAGTTATAAAGGAATGCAGAGATAAGCAAGGTACAGGGCAGTTTTAAAATGAGCTATATATAAATGCTCGAATTGATATTCCGTGATGACGATTACCTGAGCATTAGAAGGCTCAGGGGCTATGAATAGATGCAATGGAAATATCATGCAGGACAAAATTAAAGATTGAATCAACAATCCCGTGTGAACGATAAGTTATCTCCCGGAAAAGAAACAGGAAACATAAGCAAAACGTTGAAAGGAAGAATGTTTACTAATACTGAACCGGTACGAATACTTAACGGCAAATACTCTGCGTGAAATTCAAACCAAAATCAAAGACAATAGAAAGACGAAGGAATTACGAGAAATCAATGAATTGAAACAGTGACTGAAAACGTGAAAAAAAAAATTTCAAATCCCTGAATAGGTGGGCAGAGTAGGAAAATATATTGGAAAAATGAATGTAACTAATCTCGGGATTCATCAAGGACATCGATCCTTAGTGAAACTACTACTAGTTGGGTGAAGGAAAAAAATATTCTCTTCGGTAAAAATCCTTCATTTTTCAATACCCAGATGCAGCGTGCCATACGCGAATTTCGATAGACTTATGCTGGTTCAAGCTTCCCTTGATACCAGGTGTGTTTTTGCATTCAATTACCTCTACCGGAATTTGTCTCCACGCAACGCCGTCACCTCCTGTGATTGAAAAAATCCCTCACTGTAACGCAGCGAGTGGTAGCTGGAAGGAGCGCGCACTTCCGAGATGGAGGAGAGGGATAGTAGGAATGAAAGGTTCCCTCCAGAAGACGTCGACAAACAGTTCCTCAGCCCGTATTATTTCACCCCTTTTCTCCCACCACCCAGTGCTCCTTTCACCCCAGTCCTTCCCCCCACCTCTCACCCCATTACAAATGTCGCCCTTCCAAAGATCCGCGCACAACGCTGTGCTCCAGAAACGCTAGCACTTTAAATGCTTTTTTTTTCATTCCGCCTTCAGAGGGCGTGATGACAAATGATCCCCTTCTCCGCTCCTGCCTCTTCTCCGCGAAACGTGAATGGATGATCATGCCCTGGCGTCATCCGGTCGGAGAAGGTAACTTCCCGCGCATGTGAACCGGCACCGCCAAACCCTGTGTCTCCCTCCCCTTTCCCGCCACCTCAAACGAATCTAGTCTGGTGAAACACTAAGACTATTAGTCTCGGGTACCGCACACGTTGCCTCCGATATTTGCGAATATGTCTAAGCGGATAGGGGCCGCGGAGGAAACCCGAGTAAGTTTGTGAGCGGCAACGAGCTACGCGTGTAGTCGGTACGGGTTAACCTGGAAGATACTCCCAAGCCGGTCTGTGAGCAGTGCGGAACTGCGAGCATATTAGCCCGGCTGACGACGTCATGAGAAAGGGGAAATAAGTTTAAAAGAGTGGGGATATTTGGATAGGTACGAGAGCAAGCGACCGTCATTAAATGGCGTCGAGCCATTTATTTTATTTATTTATTAACTTTTTAACCCCCTTTTTATTTGGGTCAAAATTAGTCTGGTGTGTATTCACCCCCCCCTTCCACACACTCTAGCGGTGGTTTTCAGGGAAATAAAAATACTAAAATAATAAATATGATAAAATACCAAAGGTGCTAAAATGGCTAAAAATGCTAAAAAGTGCTAAAAATAAAAAAAATGAAAATACTAAAAAATCCTGAAAAGACGAAAACTACTAAAATATACTAACCCCCAATTCACATTTTAAGGACCTCTAAGATATAAAATCCTCCCTCTCCTATTTAAACAGCAGGCATTCCTGGGAGCGAGTGGCCCTTGCTCCGTGCTTATTAAACCCAGGCATGCTTGGATCGTTGTTTTCCGTTGCACTTGCTTCAGTAGAATGTCACGTGACCGTTTATTTATTTAGTATGAAACGATTTAACAGCTGATAAAGTCCGCTTTGGTTTATTTCATTTTCTCTCAAGTAAGTAAACCAGATATGTGATTAGAGATTTGATTCACCCCAAAGTTTGAGTTGTAAAAAATCGTCTCTCTCCAAAAACATGTTCTTTTTTTCTCCTTTCCCGCACTATTTTTACGGTTTTGATAGAAGCGACAGGGTTAACAATCAAGCCCTTTGCAAACACGTCAACTACTGGAATAGGAAAGGGAATGTCTGGGCGACAATGCAGTTTGTTTAATACCACACGGGCAAATACAAATGTGTAAAAATGCTGACAAAACCAATAAGTCTGTGAAGGAAAAGGGGGAGTCATCATAAAAAGGAATGTGCAAGCATGATTGGTCTCAAAATGTGAAATGAAAACAAAGAATGAATAAGGAATGTATGCTGTGGTTAAATACCTAAAAGGAGTAGCTCGTTCACTATTAATTGAAATACAAATGACTAATGATGATTTTATCGTTAAAATTATATTATTTCATGCCATACGCTTCACGGAAAACATTAAATGGCTGATCCTTCTTCCCTTTGATGCAACCTTTAATTAGAATAAAAGGAAAAAAGACGCCACCTGGGTTGTCTTCACAATCCTCTCAATTTTGCGTTCCATTATTAGTAGTCTCTTTGACGCTCTGTTTTCACTAATTGGACTTGAAATAATGCCAGACAATGAACACTCGTTCTATTCCCGGGAAATTCATACCATTTGAACGTTGAAACTCAGAAAGAATAATCCATGCTCGTTGCTTTAAGGTCACCGCACACTGATTAGCAGACATATCACCGTTATCACATCCGCGATCGCAATCCTATGAATGATTGATCTGTGATGACATCAGCCGAAACTACAGAAATTCGCGACAATTGCATCACCGCATGTAATGCTACAGAATGTCACCGAGGGTATGGAATTGCATTTTAATTTGGTCAATGACGATATTGTGATGAAAATTGATATAATAGCCGGAGAGAGGAAGAACTTAGTAATTGAAAATAAATGGATTAATGAATGTGAAACATAGGGATGTGAAATGATACTCCTTTTGTGAGTGGGGAAGTGAGGAGCCCGGAGAATTAAATGGCATATCCAACCTCCATCGTTTGGACTTCCTGTTGGTCACGGGGGAGGGGAGTATGGTTAGTAGGGGGTAATACAGAGGGAATACGTAACGAGGACGCTGCGACGCCATGTTGTACGCCTTTCGCTTCCCGATAAAAGCACTTAGGTGAGTGAATGCTCAGGAGGGATTTGTAAATTTCTCTGTAAGTACCCGATTCCAGCGGAAAAGATTGAAGCGGAGTTTGCCTAAAAACATAAAGAATTACTTCACCGGATCGACGATGAACTCATTAAGAAATCCAGTTACGTCCCGGAAAACTTTTATTTTAAAAGATATTGGTTATAGAGATAAGATATTTATCACTGAAATATCTTTAAATGTGCCCAAAAAAAAACTTTCCCACGCCTCTCGATCGATCAAAGATAAAATAAAGACCATAAAATTCAAGGTTAATGAATATACAATCACATAAAACTACCAATTAAAATGTTTGATGAAGCGCGTCTTCGTACAATGTAAATCTTTCAAATTATTCACCGGAGCCGTCACTTGGCGCGAATCAATAGTATTTACTACGAAAGCAGCATGATACATTCTCGCAATCCAAACGCAGATAACAAAGCGGTAGTCAGCTTGATAGATTGGGACAAAGGTTAACTAGTAGTAGAAGCCACAGCATGTGAAATTCACGTATTAGGGGCAGGAGCCCGATTCCTTTCCCTGTACCGCAGTCCGCGGTTTACCAGTAAGTTTTAGTGCCCGGAAAACCACATAAATTTGTTTGACTGAGGGTATCCAAATGCATCACCTTGATTTGAATCTGGGAAACCCTGGCCAGTAGGCGAACCCCCCAAGCCATCAGACTATCTCGCCCACCAAAATTAATGCAATAAATTTTCGAATGCTGTGACGTATCTGTCTGGGTACACTAAGTACAGTTTCGGAATTGAAATACGAAATTCTACCGATTTAAAATGTTTTCAAGTAGGCACTACTTTCCAAAGAAATGTGATAATCATACAAAAACGGCATTTCTACTCATCGTTCCCTACAAGAGATAACACGCTTCATTAATCAACTTTCAAGAATTCGGAGTGGGTAGGACCCATTATTCCAAAATATAAGAGCCCACGAAATGGGGCATTATGCCAAAAGCATCCTCTTCATGGTAACTAGCCCGCTTTTATTTCAAACTTGGCCGGACCCGTTTGAATTCTACTGCATTACCACGTCGGGAAAAATATAATTCAGAATGACATGACACTTCGTTGCACTGGCCGAAATATTTTAACACGAGTAAGTGATGGTTATAACGGAATAAAAAAGAATGACTTTGGAGGTCACTTTGATAGTATCCACGATTAATTTTATGTGGAAAATATAGATCCAAAAACATGAGCAATAATTTGGGAATGCTTTAATCATTCAACTAATACAACTATTATAATCGCTGTCGAGAAGAAATGAACATTTCCCTTGCAGGAAGCTTCTTTCGTAGAAATACACTCGGACTTGATTGTAAGAGATTAAGGAGCAATTAATAAACCCTTCAAGGCCACGGGTAATAAGTTTGCAGCGGGAATTTATGGGGTATTACCTCGTTAAAATTGGTTTACTTTTGGATGAAATCAATTGTCCACTTAGTGAAGTTCAAGTACAAATGGACTTAACTACCGTAAGACAAACAAAAAATGTTCACTGAACACTCGGGAATGAGGAATGATAATAAACTTTTCAGCCATATTTTCGGCTTGATAAGGAAGTCTTTGAGAGAAAACTAAAATGGAAGATTTGAAGAGAACACCTAATGAGATACATGAGAAATTTAAAAAAAATGCATCAAAGCGAAGACATGTAGAAACGGAGAGGGCAGTTAATCAGGAAACTGAATGAACACTGCGTTAAATGAATCTTAGTATTAATGAACGGTGATGATTAGGAAAATTCAAATTAGGAATACATGAAAAATAGAAATAGAGGAATGAAATAAAAGCTTTGTTCATTTCACAGATTTTTATGCAGAACTTAGGACGACTGGCTATTCTGATAATACCGACTGTTCCACGAAACCGATAGTTTTAAGATTTTGATAAAAATACGTTAAATCGACATAGTTTATTTGCATTTAACATGAAGTTTCACACATTCAAGCCAGACTCCATCGATGATAAATAGGTATAAAAACCCAGAACCATTACATATTGACCGAGATTGCTTTCATTCGTTCTGAAAAAATTTCATCATGATTATTCAATCATTTCAATTTATTTATGATTTAAAAATTCGTTCTTTCTTCTGGAAATGATTTCCGAGCATATTCAAACGTCGTCTAAGGAACAACTTTAATTGACGTGCACGATAAAATCTGCTTAGGCAAAGTACGATTAAATGTGTATGCATTCGTCCTCGTTCCATCTCTTCAATATTTCACATCGAATTCATGTCGAACAAAGTTGGAAAAATCTCACAAACCTCGATCTATCACACAGGGTAGAAATCTCCGAGTGAAATCCTCTATTTTGTCTTTCAGATTGAAATTTTCTACGGCTTTCTTTTCGACGCGCTGATGGGTTGAAAAATAAAAGGGCGAGAGAGGGAACTTAGAGAATTTCTTCTGGAGCCCCGTGTGCTTTGTACACAAGACAATGGTATTACGAAAGTATTTACGAAAAAATAAGGCCATCCTCCCTTGTGTCTGGAGAATAAATTCGTGAAGGGAAAATTGATTCATTTCCTCGGTACAATAGAAATGGGACTGGAAGGGGGATGTACGCGCATTGTTACATCCATGGGGCCGAGTTCCGAACGGTGAACAAACACTGTTGCTGGAGTGGTGGCCAGAACCGACCATGGCCAGTTTATGACCAATTTATTACGACCTTTTTCCATGTTTTGGCCCGGAGTACGGAGAGGGACAAAGCGATTGCCAAAGTAAATCTTCCCATCCTCCTTTGGCTCCCTTCTCGTATTGGACCGTCTCTCTTTCCCCGAACTACTTTGTTTGGGTTCTGAGTAACGCCTGCAATGACGACTGCGGAGGTGGTTGTCCGCGTTCCGGGGGCCGCATTGCGGGAGAGGGAAGGCGGCGGTCACCGATGGGGCTCATCTTCACGTCCTCCATCAATCCTGCTCCGGGGGATGGGGAAATAAAAGGAAGCTTCGTCAATAGATGAAGTCCCCTCACGCTGAGGTCGGGAGATTGGACTTTTGGGACCACCGTGGTACCCTTAGAGAGGAAGGGAGAGGTATACGGATGTCTGTGACGTCGCGACGTCGCCATAATGGTGGGAACGGCCTTACCGCATAAATCACACCGTCGTCTGCCGACGTCCGATTAACCGACCTCAACCGTGTAGAAATTGTTTCGTGCCAGCCATAAAAATCGACCCACTACTCCTGCGTGAAAGGCCATAATGTTCGTCACCACCACTATAATAATTAAGCCGTGGGGTTGATTTTTGAAGGAGACGAGGTCAGAACCAATCCAGCAACCAACAATTTGGACCTTGCTCATGAAATATCGAACAACAGTACGTATCCTTCCACTGTAACTTCATTTACATGCCAGTTATGTCAGCGTATTTGAAAAACTTTTAAAAGAGTATATTTATCCCTGAAGATGACTTCTATGCGTAGACAGAGTCACACCAGAATCAAATTTATGTGAATGAATACGTACGTTATGATCCTCCTTTCAAGAGCATTTACTTCCACATAGTTGAACTTGAAAACATTGAACTCAAGGAGGCTCTATAGGGCGAAAAATTAACACGCTCGTGGAAATAAGGGAGCTCATTCCTTTCCCTGTAGCACCCTTTGGTGACTACGCGTCTAAGTCATCCAGAAATTAGCTCCGACAGGGTTTTAGGCAAAGGCATCAAAATACATAACCTGGGATTTGAACCCTAAACTCTTTTGCCGGTATTAAACGCTCTGAGGAGTATGCTCTCGTAACATCCTTGTTAATATTTGTATTTAAAATATTACATATTAGAAATATCTCCTGAGTTCCTGACACCTGGACTATTGCACTCGTCGGATTTTAAATCCGGTTATAATCAAAAGCTTCTCCCAAGATTTTAACCCTCAACCCTTCGTTCAGATGCCCCATTTTCCAACCAGTATACTACTACATCATCATAGAGGAAGTAAACGCCTTTTTGTTTCTACTTAGACTAATTTGTAGTGAGGAGGCATTATTTCTTGCAAGCATTAAGGAAATACAAGATGACCGAGCGAATGTTAACCACCATATTACTGTTAGTGTTTATATTTCCCAAATAGTTATAAACATGGGGTTTATGAGGAAAATGTGATGTCCTTTTAGAGAGGATTACTCCTGTAGAAATACCGTTGAAATTGGATGGTTTTAATAAGTCAAAAAAGTTAGACGTTATTTACGGGCGGCGAAAAATATTACGATCCATATTATTATAACTCTGGAGTTGAATGTGCACTCCGAACGCTATGAAAATGGATTAAATTGAGTTCAACTCAAAGCTTTCTGCAAAGCGTAAAATAAATAGAACTCGTGCGCGTCACGAGACCTCGAGACTTGTTCGTGATTCTCTCTCACGCTGGGCAGCGTTGAAAACATATTCATTATATTGAAACTACGTACCAAAAATTTTCTTTGCGTGTTTGACGAGGGTATTTACGTTAAAAAATATATGAATTTCCGAAACTGTTCATACAGACCCATGAGTTATACTATTTTTTATGACTGTGGGACGTGGATGACTTGGAAATAGCAGGTGTATAGTAAACAAGATTAGAAGCGATGGAATGGTGATGAATGATAAGGATTTTCAATGAAAGATGACTGAGGAGAGACGTTTCTCAAGGTCAGTGACGAGAGGAAGAAGAACATAAATCATAAAGAAGCAAAACGATCAATAAATACCGCAATGGAAGTGAAGGATCGCAAAGGGTTAACTAAAATGTATCATACCTCACTTTGGGAAAATGATTCATCGCAATAGAAAAATATTACCTTCCGCTAAAGCTCATCTTTTAGTAAATAACGTAAAATTATTTTCACTCATCAGATATACCCACTTTTGTGAAGAATGGGTTTTATGTGTTTAGGCAGGGAATTGACAATCGGATTTCGAAGGTGGAGATGTAGGAAATGACTCAGGGAATAGGGGAGTATTACCTAATGCGCTAAATTGATGACAAATTTCCTCTGCAAAATTTCTGAATTTTCCTCGCTATTCAGATTATCCCAGACCATTATGTTATTCCCCTCTCTTTAACTTATTTATCTCATTTTCCAATCTCTTCACGACGGAGTTGCTTTACGTCCGATCTCCAAATTGGCGCGCATCTGGACTATCTTGTTATTCGCACCGTTAAGAGAGAAAATAATGTAATGGGAAAATAACATCCCCGACATTTTATTTTAAATGAAGTCACGGTATCGCTGGCAACATTATTTTTTTTCAAAACCAAATTTTGTTTTTTTTAAAGAATATTCTTTAAAATTTCAATCTTGTTATCAAAATCCAATATCTGAATTAAAATTATGGCTTGAAAATAAAATAGATAGCGTGAGGTAGCAAAATGGAGATAGTTTTCTAAGAATTATGGGCGCTCATGAGACAGAAACGATGCCTCTTATGCGTAAAAAAAAAAAAAAATCAAAGCCAAGTTCAAAAATATTCATGGTGTGACTAAAAATCCAAATGTTAGCACCAGAAAAATATTACGACAGCTGCCTCGTTACATTAGGCCTTTTAGAATTGGATCAAAGGATAATATTTGCGTGCAGGGAACTTGAAAACTTTGACTTAAAAGCATTAAATATACTGTACAATATTAAACTAGGAAAAAAGGAATCATAAGTCCATTTTGATAATGTTATTTAACCTAACTTCGCTGCACGTTGAGAACACGACATATGGTGAGTGACTCATGACCCGGTTCATAGCACGCACTTTTATTAACAACATTAACAATAAAACGCGTAGAAATATACTGAGTAATTTACTGAAGAGAGATCGAAGTTGTTCTACTGACTGGGTTGGAAACTGCCTGAAATATGAAATCAATTAAAAAAATGGTTGCAGTCTAAAATGATAACAAAGTGATTCTGTTGTTTGGAGAAAATCAGCGCACTATTTATTTAGACTTAAAATAGATAATGTTCCTGCATTACGATAATAACGAACCCCACCAAGAAGCCGGCGAAGTAATAAAAACAAATGAAAATATTCGGCCGGGAGGCGCAGTGTTTAATAAAAACCTAGATAACATTCGAAAACGATTCCATCCAGGGGAAGGGCATTAAGGGCTTTATCCCGTTACCTACGGGGTGATTTTTTTTGACGGCAGCATTTTAATAAACTAAGTCATCTGTCGTTTCAAATATCACGAAGCCCATAGAAACAATCTCGCACAAGAGCATGAAATCACGCACGTGGAACATTACGTGAGCAAAATAAAATACGGTCGGTGACGACCCAGGATAAGGAAGAAGATACATTTATCAACAGTGATATTTATTCTTTTGGCTGCTTCGGTCTTTGGGAATAATTAACTGAGGAGAGAAAGAAAAAAAAACTCCTTTGGCCACAAAAAAATTCCAATGACTCGCGTTGTCACCAAAAAAATTCAAATTTCATTAAAATATATTCATAAGCGGGGCTCGGCCCAATCGGCCGTGTGTCGTGCCCGGCAGCGGGGGAGGCAAGGCTTCCGCGGTCGTCATCCCACGAAACCCTTGCAAGGGAAAACCAGCAGCAGCAGGACAGAAGACGCAGGAGAAGAAGACGAAATTAGTTAGAATAGGAACGTGGAATGTTAGGACAATGATGAGGACAGGGAAATTGGAGAATGTTAAGCGAGAGATGGAACGGGGAAATATAGATATTTTAGGTCTATGCGAGGTGAGATGGAAAGATAGCGGGGATTACTGGAGTGATAAGTATAGAATAATATACAGCGGTGGGGACGAGAGCCAACGAGGGGTTGCCATAGTATTAAATGAAGAGGTAGGAAGAAGCGTAGTCAACATAGAGCAGGTAACGGATAGAATACTACTAGTGGAGATAAAAGCAGAACCGACGAACTTAGTTATTATTCAGGTATACATGCCACCGAGCAACCATAAGGAAGAAGAGGTCGATAGGATATACGATCAGTTAGAGGACATGAACGCGTGTGTTCCTGCAGGGAAACATTTGATAGTGATGGGGGATTGGAATGCGACGGTAGGCGAAGGAAGAGATGGTGATGAGGTGGGGGACTACGGTTTAGGCACGAGGAATGACCGCGGGGAGAAAGCAGTTGAGTTCTGCAGAAGACAGGGGTTAGTCATCACCAACACTTGGTTTAGACACCACAAAAGACGCAGGTATACATGGAAAATGCCAGGTGACTCAGGAAGATATCAGCTAGATTATATCCTGGTTAGACACAGGTTTAGGAATAGCGTGATAAATTCGCACAGCTTCCCGGGAGCGGATGCGGACTCAGACCACAATTTAGTTGTTATGAAATGTAGCGTACGTTTCAAAAAGATAAGGCAGGGGCGGCGAGTTAGAATATGGAATGTAGAAGCGTTAAATGGGTTGAAAAGGAAGGAATACAAACAGGCGGTAGAGAAAATCATGGAGGATGGTAAAGGGCTTAGTACTATCGAAGAAAAATGGGTAATGATCAAGAAGGGGTTGTCTAAAGCCGCAAAAGACACTATTGGAACCGTTAACGCTAAAAGGACTAGGAAACCATGGATCACGGATGAGATGATTACAAAGATGGATGAGCGGAGAAAATGGAAGAATATGAATACAGAATTAGGCAAAATGAAGTACAAAGAATTGAACAATAAATTGAGGCGGGCAACAAATAAAGCAAAAGAAGCATGGTGGAAGACGCAGTGCGAGGATATGGAAAGTCTGCAGAGGAATGGTGAAATCGGTGCGCTGTACAGCAAAGTTAAATCGTTATCGGGAAGTAAGAAAGGAAGAGCTACGCTAAAAGTTAGAGATAAGGCAGGTAAGTAGTATTGCAGAAAATAGGAATAGATTGGAGGGAAAGGAGGCTAATCCGCAACCTGTACATGTCTCAGACTGCTCAGGTGCGGGTGGGAAACGGGGAGTCAGGATGGGCAGTGTTAGGAAGGGGTGTGAGGCAGGGTTGCCCATTATCACCGTTGCTGTTCAACCTGTATGCAGAGGAAATGATTAAAGAGGCATGGGAAGAACTCGAGGTAGGAATGAAAGTAGGCGGGGAATTCGTAAAATCAGTTAGGTTTGCTGATGACCAAGCCTTAGTTTGTCAGTCAGCCAAGGGGCTGCAAGCATTGCTGAGTGAATTGGAAATTCAGTGCAACAGGTATGGGATGAGAATCAATATTAAGAAAACAAAGGTTATGCGATTTTCTAGAAAGAAAAAGGCCAAGCTTAACATTAAAATAGGAGGGCAAAAACTAGAGCAGGTAGAGCAGTTTACGTATCTCGGTAGTGTTTTGGACCAACACGGTCAAAGTAGTAGGGACGTAAGGAGAAGAATTGCGCTAGGCAAAGAGGCTTTCACAAGGAGGAGGGAGTTGATGACAGGGACTTTGAGTAAGGATGTTAAGAAAAGACTCGTAAAAACTTTGATATGGAGCGTAGCTATGTACGGTGCGGAAACGTGGTCATTGAAGCAGGAGGATAGACGTAGATTGGAGGCTTTTGAAATGTGGGTGTGGAGAAGAATGGAGAAGGTGAAATGGACAGAGAAGAAAACAAATGAGGAAGTACTTGGTATGGTGGGAGAAGAGAGGGGTTTTTTGGGAGAAATCCTGTGGAGGCAGGAAAAGTGGATGAAGGGGGTATTGACCGGCAGTGGGATGTTGAAGACTGTGATAGAGGGTAGAATGTTGGGCAAAAGAGGAAAGGGAAGGAACAGGATAGGGATGTTGGACGGGATGAAGGGAGGAAGAAAGTACTCAGAGATGAAGAGGGACCTGATATAGAGTAGGATGATGGATTTTGTGTTTTGTGAGGAGTAATAAAATATTTGTTTGGTAGTTGTGTCCATCCAAAAACCTACCTTAACCGGTAGATTACCTTAAAAAAAAAATATTCATAAGAAATGAGATCGTAATTTTAAAATAACATAGAAATCAAGATTTCGTTTAAGGTATTCTCCAGGAAATTCGTTTCAAGGAAAACTTGCATTTTTTTGTCGTAAATTATTTCCTCCTTCATATTTTTTCAACTTCTGCCAGCCTTCATGCTGTCTAAAAAACCCACTCCCTTCCTCTTCTCCGCTTATTCAACATTCTCCCTTCTTCTACCACGGCCTTAAAAACATACCTAGCATACCACTACCCTTCAACATTTCCTCCGTTCAGCTTTTCTGACTTTTGCAGATTTCCCTCAGCGGCTTCCTCTCATTTTCCAGCATATTGACGACAAATTTCATCGATGTGGAGACTTAAAGCGTTATCGTCACGATAACGTGACTCACCAAATACAACAAGCATAACCAAAGAAACGCACCAATGGAAAATACTCATTAAAAAAAATATTTCGCTGTTCCCTTCATTTTCCACTAGCGAGGGAGAAATGAGCCATTATAACTCCGAGTCATACACTTGAATAATGCGCAGTAGTCCATCTAATGAGTTGGTCACTTTTTATAAGGCTCAAAGGAATTTACCTCCTTTATTCGCTGTCAAATTTTTTGCACACTCGAGACATTCCCAGAAGCCGACGGCAGATCGGACCCTTATCACAATCCCGATATTCATCTCGATACAGAGGCATTGAGAGGAAAGTCGAAAAAGGGGTGTGGATAACCGCGCGGCAACACTTCAATGCAAATTACTCCCCCGCACGCAGCCAATCCAAGGATGAGTGCCGATGAAAACGCCCACGTGATAATGTGGTGATTACGTAGGGGTGTTCCCTGGCATGGTAGGGCAGGTCACTCCATAATGCCACGCGAGCGGAACAGTCAAGGATCACTCGGTTCAGCCGAAGGATGAATTAGGCCAGCCCTGATATTAACGCCATGACTCCAAAATGGCCCAGCGTTAACGGTCAAGGCGCATCGATATCAGCAGGACGTGAAGCCCAATGAATAGACATCTGTGTAGACGTTTCGACCCACGGTCTCAATTTTCGACCCTATCCCCGGTCCTCAGGGCGTGCTTTCCGACAAATGACTGGGCCGGTGAGAGAAGGTTCACTGGCAGGGGTGGAGAGGACCAGTGCCCACCAACGTTTGAGGGGACTTTTGTTACCGGAGAAGTAGCGATAATATTTGTTCCATTCCGCTATTTGTGGACGGCGCAGCGCACTTTTCTCGTTCAACTCTCTCTTACCCCCCCTCCCCCGCACACCTTCCAATGCCACGTTTTTATTGAGCATGAGAATAATCACACCTATAAAATTGACACTACAATGCACACTTCCTATAAAGTAAAATTTTGCATAAAGTTATTACAGTAAGATTATGATTATTTATCTTGGTATTGTTGTGTTTCTTCTGCTCGTAACAGATATGTTAAGAAAACTAAATTTCTCACAGAAAACAAGTTTTGGCGAGCAAAGTGCAGGATAGAAGATAAATTACTGTCAACTCTCGCAGATATTGCGGCATAATAAGTTCCTATACACGTACTGTTTATGAATAAAGTACTATCTTCAATTGAATAAATGAAAAACTCCAATAGCCGTAAGCAGTTTACTTTTCTTAACAAAGTACAAATGAGATTAGTTGGCTAACGCCACAAGTCAAGGATGGGGTAAAAGGTAACAAGGAAAGGGATAAGAAAGGTTCGTAAGACGTATTCACCTTTCTTATCCCTTTCCTTGTTACCTTTTACCTCATCCTTGACTTTTGGCGTTAGACAACTAATCTCATTTGTACTTTCATTAGAAAGGTAAACGGCTATTGGAGTTTTTCATTTATTCAATACTACTAGGCGTAAGAGCTCAATTCTATCAATAATACTATCTTCAATGTTAGCCGATAAGTTTAGGGAGAGTTCTTTGGGACTATTTGGGTGGTAGACTCGTGAGGTGGCAAAACGCTGAATCCCTTTCTACCCTTAAGTGTTCTCGTTCTTCCTCGGACGATACACAACCATAACACAAACTCAAGTACCCGAATATTTGTTTTCAAGAACCATAATTTAATGATATTCGGAATTTATGTGTGTGAGTACGCGTGCGTTTGTGTGCATGAGCTAATGTATATTCATATACATGTATGAACTCATATTTAAGAATCTGTGGTTGATATTCAAAAACCCCCTACCGCACACCCGTGCGGTCGTTTGCGAGGTATTGGGTAAATGCAGGGGAAGTGTTCGACGCCATTCGTCAAATGCGTCGATTCAGACGTATCTCGGCGCGTAATTAGTGACACTAAAAGACTTGAAAAAAATAACTAAAAGTTCAATGATGAAGAAATCTCCGATTAATAGCGCAAAATATCAAAATAATCACAGTAACTAAATTTTTAGCCATCAGAACAACACGATTAATAACAATACTAGGCCAAATGAATTGTTTTAAAAACACAACATTTTTTTTTGATGAAGTTTTCTCGGGTCTTCCACCGGGTCAGGGGTTCCATGTTGGCCGACGTTTCGATGCCCGACTCTTGAATCGTCCTCAGGGATGATGATGATCATTATCCCTGAGGGATCATCATCCCTGAGGGATCATCATCCCTGAGGACGATTCACGAGTCAGGCATCGAAACGTCGGCCAACATGGAACCCCTGACTCGATGGAAGACCCGAGAAAACTTCATCAAGCAAATACGCCTGGAAAGCGCCAGATCTTACTTCATTATTTTTTTATCTAATCTAATGTCCCAGAAAAACCAGATAAGGGACTGCACTCGTCTAATAAGGAAAAAGAAAATTTCACCGTCCTTTGGTAAGTTGACCCTGACAACCACCTTCAAGGACGACGGACGAATAGGAGTTGATAACTGGGATCAGGAAAGATAAACGGAGCACATTACGGATTACTGCTCACTGGCTGCAGCTATGACGTTGTGCAAAGGCTTGCGTCATCCGATGACCCCTATATACATTGGTGGGGACGACGTTGATTGTTCCTGGAGGGGCCAGATGCCGGATAAATTGAAGGTCAGGAGTCACAGAAAATATAGACCACCCCGCAGCCCTTGCACAGAGAGAGTCGGCAAGCGCGTATGTTCCCCGTGAAGCGGACATATAAGGCGACCGTTCGGCGTTAACTAAAACTAATTGGGAAGGTAAAAGGATACCACCTCAATTACCTATCCACGAAAACAAGTCGGACACACAAAATGGCACCACTAATCCTGGAAAAGACGACTCTCGGCTTACTGGGGCGGCGCGGATGGCCCATGACCTCCATGGGCGACATCACGTGAATGTACCCTTTTTGGCAAACGAGTAGAGAGCAAAAGAGAAGAGAATGCATAAGAGGAATTACTGGGAAAATGGAACGCTAAGATGATGCCAGGGAGGGGGGGCAGTGAGAAATAAGTTGAAAATTAAGTGGGGAAGGGAGGTTTAAATATTTGAGACCCGAGTGAAGTGAAAGGGGGAGATGGCAGGTTGTACTACAGCGACAGTTTTGGGGTAATTCACAGCGAAGGGAGTTAATACGGGGGATGTTTAGAAGGGAACAGGAAATAGGGTAGAGAACAGTAATAACAAATTAATTCGTCATGAAATAAACCAAAATCATCGTATGAAATACAGAACACAATTTCCTCTTCCCTAATTTATATTATAAATTATTAGCAGTGTTTTCATTAAAAATTGGCAGGCAAATAGATAGACATAAAGGGTATTTTGGTCCCTCGGGACTTTGTTGTTGTACAGTTTTAACACCTGACTCTTCAGGGAGGGAATTTCATTAAAGTGAATGGAAATTGTTGAGATGTGGGTAAGGAGAGGGATAAGGAGAATGAGATGTATTGGGTGGATGATACACGTAAAAGCAGAATGAATCTATATGTCTATGATAAAGGAAGAAAGGATGATGCTGGTGGCAATTTGAAGAAGGTAGGAAAAGTCAACGGAGCAGAGGCAAAAGACAGTAGCGGTTAAAAACTGAGACAGGAGTGGAATTACTGATAAACGGGGATGGATTCAATAATTACATTAATCAGAGTGAGGAACATAATGACCAACTACGACAACCTTGATGGGAAAAATGTACGAATACGCCTTTTTATCTGGTGAACAATTACTTTAATCTCTGTAGCGTTGGGTGGATGTTTTTTAGACTGTACAAAATCTAGTCGGAATCGGCAAATATTAAAAATAATTACATATAACTACAAATTACAAAATCAAAAAAACTCAAATTGATAAATAAATACTTAAACTATAAACCTAAAATAAATCAAAATGCTAACTTCAGAAAGTCAAACGATATTAACACGGTTTCAAGTCCCGGATTTTAAAGAGACATGCTAAAAAAACTATTTCAATAAGTTGAGCTGGTTGTAAAAAGACATTTTATAAATTCTATGCACATAGTACGTACTTCTGTTTTAAGATAATAAAGCGATTTGCATCTCAAAAAGCACCGAAAAAATTCGAGACTAAAACAGGAATATTTTTATCTGATTTCCTTCAAAAACGGTTTCAAGAAGTTTCTCTGAATATGACCTATTAAGTTTTTATCAAATTTGAATGTTCAACTCAAATGCCTCAGAGTATGCTGAGGCAAAATTTCCTTGAAATATCAATTACCTGAAATGGGTATTACAAAAGGGAAACCGCAACATACTGGTAATAATTTCAAACTTATCAAGTTTGTGTTTCAAATTACTTCAAGCTTGTGCCATTTTCTGGATCCGAAAAGTTTCACCCCGTTTCTAGGTGAACTTAAGTCCTGAATATTTCCTTTTTTATGATGAGAAAACTCTTTAAAAATGGCCCCTAAATTATTAGCATCACAAGATCCTCAACGTTTAAAGTACGTGTCACCGTTCCGCAATCAAGAAGGATTTCGGAGAAATAAAATTAAAACGATAACTTGTGAAAGAATGACAAGTCGGCTGTAGGCAAAAAATAATTTCCATAGTTAAAAGATAAATCAAATGAAAAAGCAATTACGAACGAAATTTTAACCAAATCCAGCTCAAGGATGAAGGTTACTATAAAAATGATGAACAGCAAACAAACGGATTCATAAATTTACATTTAATGATAAAGTATTTGCTTTAAAATTATTTCCGGGTGAGCTCTTGTAAATCTCTGAAATCCACCATATGAGACCACCGCAATCAATAAAATCGCATATTAAACGCGAACGAACAACCAAAAATTCATAAAAAATGAAAAATTGCAAAGCGAGATTGAACTTCAATAACATCGAATTCCTTAGTTTCTTTAGAGGGTTGCACGAGGTTGAAGTATCTCTTAACCCTTTTTTCTGACCTACATAAGAAAGGGAGCAAGCCATCACCGTGGTAAGTTGATTTCTGGCGTAGAAAATACCATCTCTGTCCAAAGATTGTATCCTCTCTGTTATAGCGGTGTGTGTATATGTGTGTGTGTATATATATATATATATATATATATATATATATATATATATATATATATATATATATATATATATATATATGTGTGTGTATGTATGTATGTATGTATGAATGTATGTATGTGTATATATATATATATATATATATATATATATATATAATAAATTGGACAGCAACAAAAAATATAGAAACGTATAAAAAGATCACTCACACGTTATTTCTTGATCATTTCAACGGAATTCTGCTCCGTCTTCATCGGAAGATAGAGAAGTAATTACTTCTATATTCATTAATTCTCTATCTTCCGATGAAGACAGCAGAATTCCGTCGAAATGATCAAGAAATAATGTGTGCGTGATCTTTTTATGTGTTTCTATATTGTTTGTTGTGCTGTCCAATTTACTATTCGATACGGCACTTCCGTTTTACGTCGTGAAATCATCTATATACTATATATTAATATATATATATATAAATATGTATACATATACATATATATATATATATACATATAAATATAAGTATATATATATATATATATATATATATACACGCACACACTTTTTAGTAACTATCTAAATGAACTAATTTAAGTGGACTTGTGGGCAAAGTACACATTATTATTATTATTGCTATATTATAAGATACAAAATATTCCCTTATTAATGTAAAAGCACAGAAGCTAACTCAATAGTGTTTCCATTCAAACGAGATAAAATAAAACTTTTAGTGGACATTTTGTACCAATTAAGTCGCAGTGTCATCATATCTTACATTTCACATTTAAAAAATACTAAACAAAACAAATTGTAATTAAATTTTACTTGATAGCTTTCTACTCAACAGTGAAACATAACGTAAAACATTTTTCTGCATCCGGAGGAACTGTTGTGACCAACTTCAGCTGAAAACCATAATTAATCTTTTGTCATTGGGGACACAGGGCCATATCATGAAGCCAATCAAGATTATGTGGGAAATGGCATTGTGTGTGACGAAAACTATGCGTTAGTCAAGGCAAAATATATCTGTGAAACTTTACTTTCCGTTTTGCGTATAGCTTTCGCAAATCCAAAAAGGAAATTTAGCCACACAGCCACAACCACCTCAATTCTATAATGTCACGACATCAAAAAAGCAAGTTTCTCAATGTCGTTGAAACTGTGATATCTCAATTACCTTTTCAAAGCTCCACCCCCTGGAATTATCAATCACCCTAATCTCTGTGCTCCTGGGATACTCTATGAATATTCCTATAAATGAATTAACGTGAAAAAATTTCCCCGAGCCAGATCACTTGATACGTGAAAAAATGGCAACACTCCCCCTACTCCTTGTAGAGGGAGAAATCGAGAATTTCCACCCGGGAAGCCTTCAACGGGTCACCTGTTATTTCATCTCCCACCATTATCGCGAGGACTCCGTAATTGACGAACGGAGCAATCGAGATTGGAGTGGTACCGTCGGCGAGCGAGCGAGTAGAGGTGGATAAAAACGACGCCTCCGTTCGACCGTCCGTGCAAGGGAAACGGAAAATAGGAGGAAGAGAGATAAAGAGAGAGACGGTAGAAGGAGGGGTGGGAACGAGGGGGCGAAGGAAGAGATCCGCGAGACTAAATCCTGGAACTCGAGAGTAGAAAAAGTGAGGCATTCCACCTTCCAAGGAATCTAAAACAAGAGTAAGGGGAAGAAGAGAGGATTTAGAGGCGAGGGTGGTTTTGGTGGAAGGTGGGCGTTGCTAAAGCACGAAGAGGGGGGGCTCCAGGATCGAGGGAAAGATCGGCTCGGGCGAAAAAGTGGGAGAGAAGGAGAGAGACTTACATATCTTCCTTCAGGTTCTCTAGACTCCCTCGGATGTTCTGCAGGTAGCCCTTCATCTGGTTCAGCATGTTGGGCACGGCGGAAGAGAAGTTGGGTTAGACGACTCACAAGGCAAGGGGGGGGTAGACCGTGTGAAATGGTGAGAAGACGGGGTGGGAGAGAAGGGGCCGAAAGGAAGAAGTCGGGTTGGTTTGTTTTGTATCTAGCTTCACCCGCCCGCCACGGACGGCGCGCGCGCCTCTCAGAACACCACCACTCTCCCCTTGGTCCTTGGTTATGCCCGTCGGGGGTGGTGCGTGAGACTGCGAGGGGAGATGGGGAGAGAGGAAGGAGGGGATTTGATCGAGAGACTCGGAATACGCTATCAAAGATTCAAAGAGGCCGGGGTGAATGAGAGTAGGAGTGAGAGAGGGTGGTAGGGAGAGACGGGTGCGTGGATGAGTGAATGGAAGGCGGGCGAGTTTATTTCTCTCCTGAAGTAATGGAAGCGATGCGGGCGCGTGTATGGCGGAGTGGATGAAGAGTGCTGAGGTGGAGGGAGGATGGAAACGCTTGGGGATTCGCGTGGAGGGCGGAGAAGGAGCAAGGCGGAGGAGGTAGAAGAGGAATGGGATGGAAACCGCGAGGATTGGGGGTAACAGGGGTGTGGAGACGCAGGGAATGCCGGGCGGCGGGAGGTGCAAGGAGCGAAGGGGCGTCGTAGGCGTGCGGAGAAGGGAGGCGGAGAGGAGAGGACGGATCAAAAGATTACGAGAGCGCGAGAGGAAAGAGGGAGTAGCACCACGCTCCCACGAAGTAGGAGGAGAAGAAGGCGGAAAGGGTTAGGCCGAGAGGACGGGTTATGCGAGAGAGGGAAGGCGGCCGCGACTAGAATAGAGGCGAAGGGGGGCGAACGGCAGGTGGGAATGGCAGACGTTGAGGAGAAACAGGGGGCGTCGAGCTGGACGGAAAGATCGCCTAGGATAACTTGGAGAGAAAAGGGAGGTGGTAAATCCGAAGGAGGGAGAAACTGCTGGAGACGTTCGGAAGCTCGGATAGGAGGCAGAACGGAAAGGCAAGGAGGGAAGGAAAAGGGCTGTGAACGAAGCGAGAACGGAATGGGAAGGGTTCACGGATTATGACATCAAGTATGAATATGGGGACGAAAGAGAGATTGGACACTAGTTGTGGATAAAAAGAGAGGGTGAAAAAGAGGAAGAGTGCTCAGAACTCGGTACCGGGAGGTAATCAATGCGGGGGAAGGGTAAAAGCGTACGTAATGGGATGAAAAATGGACGTGGGGAGGGAGAGAGAAATAGGGAAATTGGGAAGGAAACGAAAGTGGAGGGAAGCCAAGGGACTGAGAGGGCGGGAGGAAAGACTAAAACTGGGGAGTATAGGGAATGCGGAGAAGAGTAGGAGGATCAAAAGAACGGGAATCAAGAGAAAAACGGCGAGAGGATGAGGAGACCACCTGGGCCAGATGGTAGGGGTGGAGATAAAACGAATGAAAAAAGAGGAGAGATCGAAGGGGAATTTCAAATTCGTCGAATCAACCCGTGAGAGGTTAGGAGGGAAAAGGAGCATGGGGATTTGGAGAGGAGGAGAGGGATGGAAAGGGAGCGATGGGGTGACGGGTGGAAGAGAACGGAGGAACTCGAGGGGGAAAATAGCTGTGTGGGACGGGACCGGAGGATTGCGCGAGAGAGGCGGTGCATGGAGAGAAAGACGGATGTTGTGGCGTGTCCTCGGCGGGTGATTCGGCAGGGTTGGACGATAGGGGTGGGGAAGGGGATCGCGGGGGAACGGGAGATATGATCCACAAAGGAGAGAGGAAATGCGGGGGGGGGGCGAAGATAATGGGCTCCGATATCCGCACAAACGAGTACGGCTCCGCTCTGACAACTGTTCCCTTGCTTCTCCGAGAACACAAGACGGATTTGCGGCCAGACCTCCTCCCCCCCCTTGCACGGGGAAAAGAGAGAGACCGCTACGACCGCGTGATGCACGGGTGAAGTCCGATCCCTCCACTCACACTCGCGTCCGAACGCACATTAACACAAACTCGGTGGACAGGACAATCCGAAGCGGGCGGAAATACAACTGACGAGTTGAGAGACGCACAACAATTTATATAGACGTATGTTTAGGTTTCAGATGCACTGAAGGAACTTCATTCAACACCGGAGAAAACACTAAGTCCAGAGTTGGGATGTCCCCGGGAGTCGGCCCGCGTCGGCTTGCCCGACGAAGGTAACTCGAGCAGGGTTGAAAACTCAGTTGGCCGAAGCCTTTCCGATCACGTATGCAGAATGTTTATGTTGCCTCCACCGTGCTCGTCCCGAGGGGCGAACGGGAATCGGGGACGCTAACAAACGTTCTTCCGCTCGCTCCCGTCTTCTCCGGGCGCTATCTCGCTTCTTAACACCCGAAATGTCCCATCCGGGCTCCCCCGCCACCGAAATCTTTCCCTCGTCTCCCCTCTCCTCCGTGGCCTCGCGCACATACAACCCCTCCCTCCGTTTCCTCCCTTCTACCTTCTCCCTGCCACCCCTTTTAACACTTCACCCACCCCCGGAAGTAGCCCACCTTACTCCTACTCCCTCCTAAAACCGCTCTGAATATCTTCCTCGACGACCGAACCACCCACCACCAACACCACCACCACCTCCTCCCCCTATTTCCACCTTCTCCCTCCGAACGCCCCTCCCCCGTGTTATACTTTTACGGCCCCGCTGCGAAGGCTAAATCGCGGGGTGGGTGGGGAAAGGGGTCTTAAGGAGGAGAGGCGGGGAAGGGCAAGGGAGAGAGAGAGATCGCGGGCGAGCCATGTGGAGCGCGTTTTATCCAAATGAAGCCCTTGATCCGTTTTATCTGTTCATACCCTTGGCCCTTCCCGTTCTTCGCACATCCCCCTCGAATGCGCACATCCCTGGACCCCTTCCTCCCCCGACCACTTCCACTAACACACTCTCACCGTCCTCCTAACTGAGGTAGTTTTTAACTTCCTAACCCCAACTACTCCTCCCTCACTTCCTCCCCTCTCAAAGAGTTAAATCTCCTTTCTCTTAACGAGTCAAAACGTGACAGGACGTACTCATAGGAGAGCTTTGTTCCCTCCTCATTCCCCTAACGGGTTCCCATACCCCCTTCAAATTACAAGCCGCACCTTGATCCGCACGAATTCCGCAGCACCAGGGGGTCAAAAAAATGGAATACATCACGACCACCTCCTCCTATTCCGGCCTCCGTCCAAACGTTTTCTCCCCTCGTGTCCTTTCAGGGATGGAAGAGGGGAGTTCGTGGACTTGGGGCGACGAGGAGAAAGGCTTTAAAACCCTCTCCCTTCCCACCCGCGCCGAATACAGTGGCCACCCGATTGCACTAAACAAGAGATCGTATTCCCAAATGAGGAGATCGAATGAATGGCGATAGTCAACTCCGTTGAATGGGATTATTCTGCGTTTGGGTAGTAGAAAAAACCTTGAGTTAAAACACTTTGGTGGGAGTTATTCCTTGGGAGTCACCGCGCGCCACAAAGGCGTGACCGCTTGATCTCCAAGTCACTCTCCGTCACTTGACGGCGCGGCGGCATCTTCCTTCGTCGCTCCCGACTCGTGTCGAGGGAGGAGATCGCTTCTCTGGCGTACCTCACCATTCACTTTGGTCGGAATCTCGTCTCAATTTCACGTCCTTCCCGATAAACTATCCTCAAGTCACCACGCACCAACCCAATTCTCCTGAAGTGTGCAAATTGGTCACAGCGATGGCGCGTCGTGCAATAAGAAACACAGTCCGAAACTTGAAGAGGCGGTATCTTCCCCTAAAGTGTTTCACCTACTGGAATATTCGGCACTAACCACTGACAGACTCGAGTGTTCGACTCATAACTCACGGTGTCTGAGCCCGTGAGAAGGTAAACGAGTCAAGGATGACGGGATGAAAAAAATGGGAGCGCATAATGAAACACACACGCTGACATTTCTTTTAAGAGTTGAGTGGCAGGCGGGTCGGGAACGAGGAGGGTTCTGCTACAGCCTCTCCTGCCACTCGCCTTTGAGCGTCCCTGCGCCAACCCTGCATCAGCTCGTTCGCCGTCTTTTTGATTAGCCCCGTTTAATTCCCGCTCCCTCATTACAACGAAAATTCTCTCTCTCTCTCGCCGAGTTACTCCTCTACCCTCCGCACAGCAATTCCACTCCCCGCCCTCACCTTCGTCCCGTTCTCTCAATTCCTCCTCTTCCTTTCTTCTCGTTCCTGTTCTCACACTGCGTCCCACCTCTTACCGCCGCCACACCGCTCGTTCCCAGCCATCCATCTCGGAAGGGGAACCGTCTCCTACTGCACTTCACCCTCTCCACCCTCTCCTCCCACAACCCTCTTGACTGCCCTCGCCACGCCACCGCTGGGCCGCGAAAAACAAAGCAGGATCGCGCAGGACGCTCCCCGCCTCTCGGTGGGATTCCTACCCGTTCCCAACAACACGCCTCCCTCGAGGAACTCGGGGGAATGCATTCATCCCCCCGCACAACAAAATCCATTCACACAGCTTCAGCTCTCTTTATATCCTTTTCCTTCCCACCCACTCCGCGGGTTTGGAAAGAAGGAAAAATCCGAAAAAACCGACGTCCCGTTCGCCGCCTCCCTCAGCCTTTCAAATGCCCTCCGGATTTAAAGGGGAGATGCTCGCCGACTTTCCCTTCGGCGCCCACAGCACGTTGATTTGCGCCCCGCTGCCTCAGGGCGTCCCGTGTGCTTTATCAACTCTAAGGAAAGGGGGGGATGGCGTTGGCGACGATTTAGGTACTCTGGAAGACTGCCCTTTTGATCCTTTTCCACAGGACGACACACGAGCGGTGCCGCCCTCGTGAGAAAAATAACAAAAATCTCCCAACTCTTTTATTTTATGTTTCTACTCGGCACGTTTTCAACCACAACACGCACACAAGTACACACACACACACCGTCACGTTTGGTGTGATGATCTACAAAATACCCCGCAGGCCGCCACAAAGACATGTACGGGTTGGAGAAGTTGGGGGGGGGGAAGGGGTTGAGAGGACACGAACCCTTCGGGCATAAATAGTCACTAGTATTTGAATATATGTTCGATCGATGGATCGTGTCAGTTGCGGGAGAAAGCGAAACAATAAAACGTTTAAGGAACTCAGCACGTTTAAGGCACGATTATACACTCCGCTGGAATCTGTATTACTTGACTACGTTGATATATGTGGTTTTATACCCCGAGGTATAAAAATGGAGCTCCTATTGCTGAGATCTCCCTAGCGTTTCGCGCGCTGGACGTGGAATCAACTGCCTGAATCTTCAATTTTCTTCTATGGCTCGGCGGAGAAGTAAAAGTTGACTGTACAACATATGACCACGCTTCTCTTCGCCGTACGTCCTCTCCCTCGGTCGCTCTTGCTGAATCCCCAGCGTGGGATCCCACGCGGTAGCGCGGCCGGGACGACAACTTCACAGGGCTACTTCTTTTTCCGTTGACTCAGGGTAAGAGTATTGCTTCAACACGTCGTATCCACAATCCGACACGAGGGGAATGCCTACGTGAAGGGCACTCTTTGTATCGTCCGAGGGATGAAACTCCACCGATGAGGACTACTCCTTCGCTCCCGTTCCACGTGGTAGCGGAACTCGAACTAACCGGAGCGGCCAAAAAAAGAACGTACTCGGACAAAGTTGCTCGGGTGTGATTAATTCTCCTCCTTCCGAAAGCAAAGAAGATAACAAACACGACGGTGACGGGCGATCCTCTCAATGAGAAACTTCCCGCGAGCACACGAAACGGTAACCAATCGACGGTCGGGCGTTCAAATCGGAGAAGCAATCCCGTCTCCTCTCTCCACTGGAATTAGACCTTTTCCCAGTGGGGAGGAAGGAAACGGAGAACCAAGAGGCTTCTTCGTGTGGGAGAGGATTTATCTACTCGCCCCCAACCCCTCCCTCCTCCTTGAGAGATTCCTACTATGACGGTTGAAAAGCTGCGAACGTCGATTCGACGGGATGGGAAAAAGATTAAACAGACCCCTTTTCCCGCTCTTGCCCTTCCATTTTTCTCGTCGCTCAGTCAATCTCACCGACGAGGTAAGTGGACTTAACCAGGCAAGGGGGTGGGGGTTGGGCAATCCAGTGAATTCCGATGGACGGTGAGGCCCTCATCAATCGCGGAATCACCCCGAAGCACTCGAAACGGTGTCGAGGGAAGAGTCCACGCCCCTTCCCTGCCCGACGAGGGGGGCGGCGAGGTGGAGGAGGAGTTGAGTCTTGGAGAATGCCTTCGGGGGAAGAAGAGAAAAAAGACGGAAGCCGGAAGGGGCGGCGCCAAAGACACGATCACGTCCGCGTGGGGTCGAAGAGGTTAGGCCAAGGGATGAGGGGAAGCGAAATCCTCCTTCGCATCAGAAAAGAGGGAGAGAGGAGTAAAAGGAGGGGACAAGTTCGTCGGGGAAAGGGGGGGAGTAATCGAACGGAGAGGCACACCCGTAACACCTTTGGGACGAAAACCTATTACCCTCGTAACACCTTTCGAACACGCTATACTAGGTGACCTCGGAACACCATAAGAAGACTCTCGGTTACACCCTCGCAACACCTTCCGGACACCTTCGAAATCAGCAATTGAGACACTATCGTAAAAATACTATCGGAATATTTACATAAGATACTAGGAACATCGCGATGCCTAGGATTTCCCTCGGAAAATTCTCTTCATTTTCTCCGACGGGAAAAAGCAGTCTTCTCTGTTTCCCTACAGGAAAGGTGAAAATCTCTCCCCTCCCTCCCAACAGATATACTTCCTCCGAGCGTTCCTGGGGAATGCGAGCTCCCCCCTCTCCCTCTTCAGAACGGGGGATAGAGGTCCCCTCTCAGTCTCTCCCTCCCCACCAACCTCCACTCCCACCCCAAAACTCCACGACACCACAACACTCCCACGCCGTCCGAGGCGAACACGCGCGCGCGCCGGTCGGCCTCCTCTCCCTGTCGGCACGCGCTCTGATCTCTCCCTCCCACCTACGCCGGAACAAACCCGTGCTCCCTCTCGCCCACGCGAGACCAAAACACTAGGTCCCACCCCTCACTGTCACGCACGGGACGCACGCCCTCGGAGTGGGAACCCTCAGGAGCACGAGGGGGCGTCGGAGGGTAGGAGAGAACTCCGGTCACAGGTAGCGGGGAGAGGGAGGCGATTCGCGGGCGGAGATAGGGGAGTATTGGGTCCGAGCTCGCGGAGGCCAGGAATGGGAATCGGGGAGACGCGCGGGCGGGTGCGGGGAGAGAGAGAGGGCGCGAGAGGGGAGAGTGAAAGCGGGGTGAAGAAGAGGGGGAGGGAGGGCGACCCGGGGAGAGAGGAGGAGGGAAGAATCAAAAACGTGGAGGAAATGGGGGGGAGGTAGAAAGGCGGGAAGATGGTTCCGAAACAAAAGAGGGTCCGATCCGCAATTTTCAAGTGCACGAGCTCGAGAGAGGTTGGGAAGTGCGGGAGAGGGTGCGGCGGGAGGCATGCAGGAAGGATGGTGGGGAGTCAAAACTGCCAACTACCGCCACTGCGCGCCGCAGGGGACGATGGGAAGGGAGGCGGGGCGTCGTGGGGAGTCAAGGGCACGGGTGTTGCGGAGGGAAGGGCGGGAGGAGGAGGATTGGAGAAGGGGTGGTAGAATGGGGATGTAGGGGGAATGAGGGCTTGGGGCGAGCGGGGGCCGGGGCGGGGACATGGCGGGGTAGGGTGCGGGTTCCCCGACGGAGGGCGCGGCGGTGGGGAGGGTGGATGTGTGGTACCGTCTCGGATGGACGTACGGACGCGCGTTAAGGAGGGAAGAGTTGAGTGAGGGGAGAAGACGGAGGGGAACGAGAGAGAGAGAGAGAGACGTCAGAGGAGAACGAGGGTTAAAGGGAACCAGAGAAAGGGATGGTGAGAGGAGGTGAGAGTGGGAGAGGGAAAGGACGGACGCAGTGAAGGGAGAGAGAGAGAGAGAGAGGGAGAATTTGAATCGATTCCTCCCGCTTCGCTCGGCCCTAATACAGTGACGGTTGGATGACCTTTTGGCACGCGTGTCAGTTGTGGCACGCCTGTTTGTCTCTTGGCATTGCCACGTGGGCGAGGGAATCGATCGCTTCCGTCGCATCGCCGTTAATTTTTCGCAATACCCTCCTTGCTCGGTTTGGGAAACCGCTCCTCCATGCACACACTCCAATCTGCGGCATGGTCGGCCTCCGTAATTGGGCGAAATAACATCGAGCCCCTCATACCCACTAAAATGCTTTTTCCAGCTCAATCTCAACATTATATTGACACAATAGGGTGGGTACCCTATAAAATTATCTATGATATAAACCGACAGAGTTTAGAAACGAAGCGGAAAAAATTAGTGAAGGTATGAGGATTTATGATGAGAGAAGAAAAGTGTATAGCCAATTACTAACTAACAAAGTACATTAGTACACATACAAGTAATAGGATCATAGAGAAACATAGCGTTATTTACAGAAACGTTTTTTATATCTCCGAAACAATTTCAAATAACGGTTTTTTTTCACGGTTCAAAAATTGTTTTTGCAGCATAATGATGATAACGCAATACTGAATCGAGATGGTGAATGGAAGTAGGTCGAGCAAATATATATGCAGGGAAAGGAACTGGCCCCTTTACCCTGATGTGTGAATTTCACACGCCGTCGGGCTTAGTACTCAGTGAACTCTACCATCACCTACCAAACCGACCTTCGGGTTGATTACTGTGTTTATGGATATATATATATATATATATATATATATATATATATATATATATATATATATATACATACAGGTATATATATATATAAATATATATATATATATGTAGTGGAATAAATGAATTGTAAGAATTATGATAAAGGCAGCTGAAAATATGTCTCTGTAGTCATTATTCTAGTACGTTTTTCAAAGAATTCAAAACGTGACAGTTATTTGCTTTCAAATACCGAACTGTTTGCATTGAGATCTCGAAAATAAAGGTAATACAGAGTACATTTTAGTCTTATATCGTTACTGGGTCAATAAGGAAAATAACTCATCATGTGGAAGAAAACTTTCCGCTATCCAATAACCTCTTCCTTCCAGAAATTTTCTCACCACGACGTTGGCCACAATGTTGACCTACATGCCGATTTATTGCATCCTCTTTTATAAAACAGATTTTTCGGCTCAAGGGATAATTTTTGCCAAAGCCTCTAATAACTCATTCCACCCATTCACATCTTCCCTCCGCAAGTCTTTGCCAAATAATTCCTTCATTCGGCGTTCACTCCGCTCTCTTTAGTAGGAAAATCTGTTAATCCAAAATACCAAGCTTGTAAGTAGAGAAGAAATAGATTAAATGGACTGAGAGAGTGAGTCGGAGTGATGGGAAGAGATTATTGGCTGATGCGTTACTATTGAATTCTATTCTTAGCTCGCCTTTGCTATCTCTATCATCATCTTCAACTCTCCTAATGCGTAAAGAACTGCATCCATTCTTCCTAGAACTCAGGAATTCACCAGAATTCATCACTCAAATCCAACAAAATGAAATCCTGATATCATTAGCAAAAAGAAATACAACCAGTATTTATTATTTCTTTTATCTGAGAGTTACATATTTAAAAAAATATTTTTACCATCATATGCGTCTGTTTACAGTCCAAATTCCTTCAAAGCATCTCTTAAATCTTATTAATTAATGTCTATGCCGATTCGCTCTCCAAATATTTTTATGCTCTTTTCCCTACTGGATAAGCTGCAATCAATGCATGCGATTCTGTTCAAATCAATTCACAACTGTCTCACGCAACCAAATTCATTATTAGAGATATCGTTATTTTTAATTCCATTGTTTCAAGTTCCACTGCCATAATTAAAAATTTAATGAGATCTCGTATGGAATTTGCATTATTTTTCTTGTCGTAAAGGGGTGTGCCCAGGGACAGTAAACATTTTGTTTATTTACAAAACGACTTTAAGTGTGATCATTAAGTAAATGTACGCATGAAAGATATTCACCGATTAAAGAATTTTGCGAAAAATTATGAATTCCATCGTGATTCCTGAATACAAATGACCATGGAGACCAGGTATATCTGTAAAGTACTGAGAGGGTATGCTTGGATAAACCCATATATATATTCACAGTACCCCACGTGTTACCGTTAGCGCGTGTAGTGTTTGACATTTTCCATATCTTGAAATTAATTTTTACTCATGAAAATAAGAATATAAGACGGAAAGTTGGAAAATTACTACAGAAGAAGGCCGAGAACGGAAGAGATCAATCAGATTTCGAGAGATTTAAAGTTTACATGTTGCGAGTAAATGAAGAGGCTTGCTGATTAAAGAAAATGATGAGAATAAATGAATTGAACCAGCTTTAACATGGTTTATTCATCGTGGTCAAATTAAATCTAAACTTACGAGTACTGGTTCACAGATAGTTAATGAGATTGGTAAAACCGTGGGAATGTCTGTTCTTTTCCTGATAAACTGGTTCTTTTTTTTAGTATTCCATCTGTTTCTCAATGGGAACTTAGAATCGATCCGTCGATGGTCAAGTGATTTCTGGCTTTACATTATGCGCTTTAACTTCTACGCACTCTTTAACCCTCTTTGAATGAATATATTAAAACACCGATGAAAGTGATAAGTACAAAAAATGTCCAGAGTACTTGATGACTCATTAAATTATAGGTCCTTTTGGAGAAATAAAAAAAATATTCGTCGATCTCCTAAACAGATACACAACCAGTCATTTAAAGTTATTTTATTTAAAAAAGGATTGTTTGCTATGGTAGCTAAAGATTGTTTTTCTTCCGATCTCAATTTGCGAATAACGTATGTATACGTATATTCCATCCATATTTTCGAAATTCATTACTTCGATAGTGAAAAAAAAATAAGATGGCTGAAACGTCCTCGAGAATTTTCCCTTAATTTCGAAGGTTATCCCTACTACAAGGGAGATTCAAAGGACAACCTTAAAACTTAAACATTTTTACCCCGTCATTTCTTTATTAGAAAAGGTTTTCGCTTATATCATGATCGTATGCATTGTCCGTGGTATGAAATAGAGGTATCTCAGCGTTAACAAATACCTTAATGGAAACCATGGCTTTAACTGTTACACAAATATCTTGCGTCACTACTCGAAGTGCCTGACCTGGTCGGGAGAAATCTCTTAGAAAGTAACACTGTTTAGGAATGCCGGAGGAACTTCCTAAACAGCGTCACTCCTGAGGTGACATACATGCACCACCATTCTATTTTATTTGTTATGTTTCACTCGTTAACTACCAAATAAACGTTTGAGAGAACTCTATTTCTCCGTAGTGCATATTATAGGTAAAGTCGCCATGTTTACGCTATTGTTGCGCTATATTTTTGCCATTTGGCAACATGATTCCAGCTTTGGGTCACTCTTCAAACTATGTTAATCACTGTTGCGAACTAGGAGGACAGATATACGAGGCTTAGAAATATTAGCGCCCTTCATTCACTTTCGTATGTCTCCTTTCTCTTCTTAGACCTCGCTGGTCACTCGGCCCATCAATTCGAACATCATCATTCACTTGTAGAATCAAGTGTCCCTTGTTTCCATTTATTTTATCCGCAGATGCTACCGTCCACGTCTCATTTCCGTAGAATGGCGTCCGCTTTAACTGTACCTTATGATGCACGATCTTTCTCGAACTTTGGTGGGGCTCGCTATTACTTCGCGAACGGATGTTCTTCGGTGAGGAACACCCTTCATATTCCTCGTACCCATCTGCCAAAAATCATTTCGTATTTCTTTTATTTGTTCGTCGCGTCCGACAAATCCCGCGCGAAAAATTACAACGGCCGTAGGCATTCGGAAACAACCTCCTCGGCACATCTGGCACCGTCATTTTCCGGCGATACTGTCATGACCTACACCTGCGGACCTGATGGAAATGTTTAAGCAGCGAAACGTAAAAATGTCATGGCGAAATCGCAGAGTAGTGTCCCCCGTGCGCCTCCATCATGGGTCGATACCAGAAAGTGGTCGTCTGGAAACCAACCAAAAAACAGAAATGAACAGTATGAGGTTCCCGCACGACATGCTTGAAATATATATTTATCGATTAACCTTTTAAACATGACGGGCTTGTTCTTTCTTTCTTCATCTGGACACTTATTTTCCATTCTTTCCCCTTCTTTCTCCGCGATAAACCTTTTAGTCCTACTCATCCAAAGGGGATTAAATACGTAGGACACTACTCTAACCATCTGCTACATTTTTTTCAATTACATTTGCGTTGATGTTTCTCAAGTATTTGTCCCCTTTTTAAAAAAATAGCATGTGTACATGAAAACCTTTCCCTCTATTACGCTCTACATGAATTCACGGTTTTTGTTGCTTTATCAATCCATGCTTTTATTTTCTTGTCTTGGAGTATGTTACGTATATTCTACTCGTATAAACCTCTCTACGTACTTAGTATTCTTCTACTTCCAGGTTAGTTGACTTGATTTTTTTTAGTCGTCCTTCGAAGTGAGTGAATTGTCTTTTACACACATTCGTGATAGGAGCTATGGTGGAAAGACTAGAGCGGCAGCGTGACAACGAACTAGATTTGGGAGATACAACAAACAAAATCGTCTAATTGATTGCCCATAATGAATATTCATATGGCCATAACGTCTTTTTCAGCATGAGCCATTTTGCACTTGATGTATGAGTTTCTCCCAGGTGAGGTTACCTTTGAGGTAAGCAATTGAAGAATGGATTAGACAACCTGAGTTGCCTGATATGGACTGCGAGACCAAGCGCCACTCGTTCTAATTCACGCCAAGAGCAAGGATAATGCGTATGCCCAGTAGCCAGTTACTTAGGCCACGCAGTGCGATATAATCCTCACCAATGAGGCTCGCAAGAACCAAAATACACAATTAATACATTATATTTTGGGGTATGGATATAATCTCATTTTGATACCGATTTTTATCCGTGAAAATTCACAGCGATCGGATAAACAAAGGGGAATGACTGCGTAGCTGAGGCTCGTGAGCGATGATCTCGCAAACTCAAACCCGAGGGCGCCACCTTGCATATCACGGAACAATAACGCACACCTGCCTGAAACTGAGGCGATCATGTTTTTGAATAATTCATGAGACATTTAGTGGGAAGATAAACGTAAATAAAAGATGCGAGCGAGAGGGGAGGGGAGGGGAGAGATGGAGATGGGCAGATGCACAAATCAAACACGTAAGCATTCCTTTCATCCGGATGACGAGACAGTGAACGGGGCGAGGGAACGGCACAAAGCAAAGAGAATCGAGGGATATAGGATTATGGGGAGGGAGTTAGAAAGGAGGGAATATTATAACGGCTCTGTAAGGAGAGGGAGGCTGGGTGGGAGGGTTAGGGGCCTATTCGCCTTGCGCAGAGAAGCACCAGGGTGGGAAAAAACCCACGACGCGGGCGTGAAAAAAGGACTGAGGGAAATTCTTAAATATTTTCCCAAGATTAGGAGGGAGGGAAAGTAGGGGAGATGTGGGAACAAAACGGAGGCGGGAGAAATAAAAGGGCGTGATAAGGAAGGGACAAGACGAGGAGGGAGGGAGGAGAGAGAGAGAGAGGGGAAATCGAAGTTTCCTTCGTAACAGAAGTTGAATACTAAAATCGCGGTTCATGGAGACGTTTGGAAGGGATGGATTTGAATTTATTTGAAGGCGGATTGACAAAACAAAGAGAATACATGGATTGAGGTGGAGAATTTGTAATACAAAATAACAAATCACATTTTGAAATTTTTATTAAATGTTTGGGCATCAGTTTTTTTTCAATGTACTTCAATAAATAAAACAGGTATTTTAGCCTTCCGCATACTTTTATAAAAATATCTAAAGGAAAACATACAACTGAATATTTTACTACCTTAGCACAAATTGGAGGGAGTTTACCGTGTTTTTATTTGATGCATCTAATTGTTGCATCTCTTCAATGCATCTGAATAGTTTGTGCGTAATGACGAATTAACGGAAGGAGAACAATTCTCATCCGAACACCTACAGTATCAGGAACTTCGAAATATAAACTTTAGACTCGATTAAGTACTTGGACGTTAGCGTCACTCACGGCCTCTCCTGGGTGAAACACATACGGAGAATATGTAAATAACTTAACGATATATTAGAATTTCTTTGAATAGTATTGGGGAAGTGTGATGAAAAGGTTAAAGAGAAATGTTCTCTTTCGCTGGTTAGGCCTCATTTAGAATACACTGCAGAAAAATCGAATCCTCATGGATTTGGATTGATTGCCGAATTGAATCGCTTGCAGCGTAGAGGAGCTCGACTGGTAAAACGCTGTTATGACAAACTGAGTAGCGCATCAAAGTTACTGGAGGATGTAGGTTGAGAATCAATCACGGAGCGAAGTTTAAATTACAGATTAAATCTATTGCATGAATTGGAAGGATGTCTCTTTAGGAATAATGTTGAAAATGTATAATCAACCTCATTGTACTTTGCAAAGAGAGATCATGTCAATAACAATAGAGAGATGAAGTGCAGAACTGATAAATTTAAAATATAATTTTTTCTAACTACGACAAGAGATCAGAATAAATTTGTCCGATCCCGCTTGAAGAGAAAAGTAATTTGGGTAAAAAGTAGTCTGGTGCGTAATTATCACCTACTACACACCCTAGCGATGGCGTGCAGGGTTCTGTATAGATACAAAAACATTTTAATATTATCTTTTGAGTAGTTTTTATTCGGTTAGTGTTGTTTCATCGTTCACCTTAGGACTGATTTTTTTTACGATTTTTTCTTCAAATGAATTTCATAACTGCATTATTTAAGATGTAAAGTATGTTATTAGATAGATAATCTTAAGAAATTGTGGCAAAATGCTTGCGCAAGTTGTAAATCGATTACATCGAAGTCAAAATTTCCTATAAAAAATTTATCTTGCTCGGTAATGCTTTTTTATTTCAGATATATTTATCGTTATTGTCCAACGATCTTCCGTCAGGGAATTTTGCAGTGAAATCTGTGAAATATTTTTCTAGTAGTGCGTTTCCAGGTCACGAAGTATTTTATAATTCCCTTTCTATTATTCGTTGAAGCATTCATATATTAAAATATAAAAAAAATATGACAACAGCCAATAGAAAACTGTGTTTAAACACAGTGGTCTTAGCGCAATTCGCTGAAAGCACGATGAAGTGACCGACGACTTCGTCTCTTCCTATCTTCTCCTGGAAAATTTATTCATCAAGCCAATGTATTCATTGCAGTTTATTCTGCGTTTACTCTTCCGGCGAAAAAGTGGGAGTTTTATTTGTTTTTGCATGAGATGGCACCGCGTTAGAGTGCACACAGTGCCAATAAAACGCCAGGTTGAATAATACGCTTATTTAGTCCGCTACTTATACGGGGAGCACGACGTTTACTTTTGAGATAAGTTTAAAAAATCCTCTTTTCAGCGAAACCTTTAACATTTACAGCGATATCGGAGCTGCATGTCTAACTTAAAAAGGGTTTAAAATACATTAGTCTTCTTTGAAATTACTTCCCCTATTGCAAACATTTTTTCCGGGGACAATCTGAAACACAAGACAGTTTTTGGAAAGAGAGAATCTGGAATCCATGGACCTCGCCCGCATAAAAACGACGATTGACATTTTCATTATAAGGAATTCAAAATAATTCATCGAATGCAATGGGACCAAGTCGGTGTCTTGCACCAAAACCAGTCTGAAACATCCCTTCTAGTAAATGAGGCGTGGTTGTTTCGGAGGGGAAGCACGAACAAATAAACTTTCGGAAATGATATTGCGATCGGAGAGTTAACAAAATCCGTGCATAAATATAAAAAGTCGACGGTATTGGGATACGGGAGGACAGAAAGGGAGCCGTGGTATTAAATTTCACCAGAACAGCCTGGAGGACAACATGTGAGTTTTTTTCAGCACCGACTCAGAGTCCACGAAAGTTTACCTAGAAATATCCCTTTTCCAACAACCCCGGCCCCAGCTGTGTGATCTGGGTACCATATCTTCCTGAGAAACCGCAGGTGGAGCAAAGGGAAGGTACTGATCCTCTCTCTCTCCCCCCACCTCCCCACTCCCACCACGTGTATGTGCGAATTTCAAGCGTCGTAGGGCTTATTATCACCACCAGGTGAGCTCCTCCCTCAACAACGAAACCGATCTCCGGGCTAAGCTCCAGGTCCTCCTCAACCGAACACCCCAAGGGCCGGCCCGGTTATCTCTGCGGTTTCTGTTTCACCAACCAGTCGCGGGTTCGAATCCCGCCTCTACCTTTTAGAGCTCCTGAAGGGTTTTCTGCGGATGAGATCATGGCAAGATACTGATCGAGACAAATGAAACGGTTTCAGGTAACAACGTTTGGGGAATAATTAAAACCTAGTTCTTAAGATAGATTTCAGAAATAAAATTTTCACGCTTATTTGCTTGAACCAACCAGCCACGCCGCCCCGGCACACATAAAGATAATTGGTTTTTACCCATCTAGTCTCCTTCGTTCCTACCTCTCACACCCTCACCTTCTTTTATAGGTGTACTTGGCCTTCGCCCAATCGTAAATACTACCATTTGTCTGTTATTTTCGTAAATCAAATTTCTCAATCCTCATTCCTCATCATGCATGTATTTTGAATATATATGTGTGTGTATATGTATATATATACACGGAAAAACTCACACGAGCGGCACAATAATGGGCTGATACAATATAACACAAATAGAAAAGAATAGCAACATTTAAAATAACACTCACACGGTAAATTGTTCAAGCTTTCGGCCCTCTCAGAGGACTTCTTCAAGTGAGTCTCACTGTATAAATATACATTCAAACACGAAATCCCACCAAACGGCGAACAAATACTCATTGTTATTTTGAAACAGATATAAGGAAAAGGGATAGGAACACACATAAAGGACGAAAACAGTCGAGGTGGGGAAGGTGGAATCAAGCAGATCAGGAATGTAAAAATATTTCCTAGACCGGGATACATTTAGACTAGGGAAACATTTTCCTAGACCGGGATATTTTTACATTCCTGACTGATCTGCTTGATTCCGCCTTGCCCACCTCTCCTGTGTTCGCCCTTTACGTGTGTTCCTATCCCTTTTCCTTATATCTGTTTCTTGTGAATGAGTATATATATATGTATATGATATCCTGCCTCATATATATGTGTGTGTGTGTATATATATATATATATATATATATATATATATATATATATGAGTCTGAGCTGAAGAAGGCCGAAAGCTTAAGCTTTCTGAAATGTGAGTGTCCTTTTACGTGTTATCTCTTTTATTTTTGTATTCTACTGTGCCGTCCAAATGTTATATATGTACATGTATGAAAGTTTATATGTATATATGTCTATATATACATATAAACATTCATGCATGTATTCGATTAGTCAGCGGCGTGGCGATGACATATGCCTAATTTTGTATGCACGTATTGGGTTTGTGTCAGTGTGTGTGTCTAAATATATATACTTATATATATATATATATATATATATATATATATATATATATATATATATATATATATACATATATATGAGGCAGGATACTCACAAATATGTTTCGACGGGTAGGCCGCCATCTTCAAAAGCTGAAGATAATCGCCTTGCCGTTTTTGCGTTTCTTTTAAACGCTCCCCCTAAGACTTATTTCACCTTGACTGTGAGAATAACATGCAATATATAGGGAGTGATTATAATCTACGGGGATCCGTACACTTCATCCAAATACACTAGGGAAACGCCTCATTGAGAAGTTGTCTTGGGACGGCAGCGAGTGAATAGGGAGACGCACTCAGGAGAATGAGGCGAGTATCCTCCCTTTAAGGAAAATAAGCAGCCCTACCCTCTGGACCACTCGGGTCAAGTGGGAGGATAGAAGAAGCAATACGTCCGAGGGCGGGCGAGGGATTGGTGGGTCGGCAATGAGGGAGACGGGGGGAGGAGAGCGAAAGAAGAGGGATGTGAGATACGGAGAGATGGATGAGCGGGCCGTGCACAAGGGTTGGAAGAGCAGATGCGAAGGGATAGAAAAAAGAAATGGGGAGAGAGAAAGTCATCAAGCCGCAGGCACAGTGAACGTGAGGGGACCGTGGAGGGAATTTTATTTATTCATTTATAAATCAGCACACCCGAATCGGAAAGACATCGAAGGGAGTAAAGTCATATTAAGGTCTTCGGGAACCCTCCGGCTTGCTCTAGTTCTGGTACGGGGTCTCGCGGCCCACGAGTTTGGGGACGGGGCTGGAAACGGCTACCGGACTCTCCCTTTCGTGTTTAGCTGGGCTCAAAAGAGCACCCTCTGGTGAAGGGGGTGGGGGATGGGAGGAGGCGGTGAGGTCAGAAATGGGAACGGCAAGGGAAATAGGTGGAACAGGGTTTATCGCGTACGAAATGGAAAATCATGTCTTCGAAGGGAGGAGCCAAATGAGGCTATATGGTCTGACTACGTGTATTTTCTAACTGATTTTTTCTTCTTTAATATTAAAAATAAAATAATACATAATATTAACGAATAAAATGTTTCAGTCGTTGATTTCTGGTATTGGAGCACCTTAATAGCCACATTTAAATTGCGATTTTTACTAATTAAAAATATTATGAATATCATTTTACCAATTAATTTGAACCTAAAGATGACGTAGCACATCAAAACTCGATCGGAAATAAATTCTTTAACAAGTAGAACATGTAATTAATTGATCAATAATAAGTATTAGTCCTGTATTGCGTCATGAAGCTTAGAAATTCCATTAAACTACCAAAATTATCAACCTGAAGGACGGTAGTACTAAGCCCAACGGAATGCAAAATATATACATTAGGGTGGCGGGACAATTTACTTCCTTGCGCCGCCTATGGCTCCCCAGGAAATTTATATTCCCGAAAAAATGTGACAGCTTCGGTGATATTTACGAAACTCAGAGGCGTCACCCCAGAAATCGAACCCGAATCCTCCGGTAAGTAGTCCAATTCTCTTCTCATTGAACTACCAGGTACCCCATTATTACACTACTGATATAATACATCACAAGGAATAATAAGTCAGGTCTATCTGAGGATATAAATGACTTCAAATTCACTCGTGATACATGTGATTAGTTTCTTTGAAGGAAATCTGCTTTATATAGTTATGGATACTAGCGATGTATTTTAATTTCAAATGGCAAATTACCATGTGATTAAATAAAAAATATGCCTAGAATATTTCAAATAATTCACCTTCTCTTCATTAAGAAAATATATGGCCTCTTTTTCAGTCGACGGAGAAAAATTTCAAAAGCTCAATTCTTCATAATGTAATTACTTCAAAACCGACTCCGCAGAATATAAATATATTCAATATAATATTATTATTATATTATCTTATGATTATTAAGGTATAATATAACTATACCATGATAATATACAATCCGTGCTGAAATGTTGATTACCGCAACATCTCTCAAAATAAGGGAATTTTTTACTTCCGTTCACGAACTACTTCAGACGCCTCACACAATCAATCGAGGCACCAATTTTGATACACATGAATTATTATTTACCCTGAAAGATTTATACTCAGCATTAAGAAAATAGTGATTACATCTCTTCCCTATTCTACAAGACCCCTCTGTATCCTTCAAACGGCCCGCTAACCTACAAAATATCTTAACACCCACCAACACCTCCTAAGACCCTCTTCTCACCTACCTCCATCGAACATCGTCCAAGAAACACCCAGGCTCTGAGAAATGTCCTTTCATCCGTTCCGATTTCCACCTCCAAAATCCCTCACATCATCAGGCTTCCTGTTCTCTCAACTTCCTCATCGACCCTTTCTCATGCATTGACTACATTGTCGAATGCACACACAAATATAGAAACACTTAAGCAGAAAGAAATAATAAAAAAGATTTGATAAAAACGCGCACTCACTTGAGAAATATCTCGATGGTCCCAGTCTCCTTCTCCAGATTAGGAAAATTTGACGTGAAGATAAGGAGGTAAAATAGGATATTGGGGGGAGGGGTTTGTCGGGAAACTGGGTGGGTGGTGAAAGGGGAGGATGGGTTAATTTAGGATGCTCTGTAATTGCTAGTTATAATATTGAGGGGCGTGGTGCATTGTCCAATATAGATGTACCTATAGGAAGCTGGATAGATTTTACATCTCCAACAATGTAAACTCCTCTTCTTATAGGAGAAGGTGAGAAGGGTGAAGGTAACATTTTGAAGACGTCCTCAAGATTCCGCTTCCCCCTGACGAACCACTCAATCAATTTGGGACCAAGATGACCCACGTCCGGAGTCGCACACTCGAGTCCTTCCGCTGGACGAGGAGCTTACGGACGTGGGCGACTTAAAAACGACTCTCTTCGATTCAAGTGCCGTCCTTCCACCCACGATTGAGCAAATAGCAAGAGACAGCTCGTGCACTCCGGCGTAGTTGCGCTTGCCCACGCCGTGGAAAACGAGATTTCATCCTCTCGTGCGTGGTCAATCCCAATTATGAAGTTAATGAAATAAGGGGAATGATTACGCGCGGCGCGAAATTGGATCGGGTGGGAAATTTTCAGCAAGTGGAGACGTGACGTTGGAGTGATGGCTATTTTGGAACTCGGATTTCATCCTATTTCCGACCAATCCTTTCCTAGTTTCGTTATTCCCGGAAATGAATATCCGCAGACGAATTTCTACTTCAGTGTCAGTTCCCTTGACTGTCTTGCGGAAAATTATACAAGTCGGACCGGAGAGAGAATACGGACCAGATATTCGTGCCGATGAAGAACACGTCTCTAAGTATGATAGTCTATGTTAGCTTATCAATGGAAATGTTTGTATTCTAAAGATATCTTTTTATTTTTTCAAAAAATTCTGATACTCTCCGATATTTAGCCCATACTGGCTGTATTGTATTCTATTGTATAATCAGGACATCAAAAATAGTCATTCAACTCTGCGCAGTCATGAATATTACCCAATTCTACCTTATAAGATATTGTTTTACTGATAAATATTTTCTCAGAATTCAAGAAGTATTGGACAAATTCCCATCCTCCCCACCCCTGTATTTCAAGAAAATAATTGCCTAAGGTAAACACATACACTTCTCCGGAAAAGTGAGAGAGGGGAGATGGGAACCGCAGGAATAGGGTGGGGCAGGTGTAAAAAAATGTGGACCACTACAGATATTTGGGAATCGTAGTCACAATCGATGGGAAACGAAGAAGAACTTAGTTCGTGGAACTGCAAAGTATATAGGAGATTTTCTTCTTTTATTTTTTTGTAGGAGGAGAGAATCATTGATGCGTAATTCGGTTTCCGAGCAGCCATCGCTAGGGAGGCGGCCAAACGGGGGAAAATGTGGACCCAAGAGAAACATTTCTGGAAGTTAGGTCGACTGGATTCAAGTGGGATCGATTCCGCAACGACAGTTCCCTCCTTCAAATATTAACTTTTGCGTTTGCTTTATGAGAATTCTTTCAGTCCCCATCACTAACTGACTCTCGTTCTTTAAATGAACTCACGTTTACGAAAAACGGTCTCTCTCTCTCAACTTCCCATTGTAAATCACGAGAAAGATCGTCCGAGATCCGTAGCCAAACACTAATCAGTTTCTTCATTTGAAAAATCTTTAATTACAGGATGTTCACAATCTTTATTGATGAAGAAAAAAAGTGCACTAAAAGCAACAGTTTCATCAAGCTATTTAATAAAATTCTCTCGAATACTACGAAAACGTGGTGCGAATCTTATTCCTCTTTAGCAGGATGCATTCGGTCACTTGCGTGCCTGAATCTAGACCAATTTTGAAATACAAACATCTACAAAAACTTAACCTAATATCTTCTACACGTAATTTATAAGAATGCTAGAGTAACACCCATTTTTATTACGTGGAATATTTGCAGGAAAAAATTCATTTAAAAAGTTTGACTCATTTACTTAAGTTATTGATACTAGTCAGAGAAAAAAAATTAAAACTAAAATAATTATTTGATTTAATTTAACGTAATTTTGATGCAAAATTGTTTACGAAAATATAATAAAAATGCAGTTTCAACAGCGGATGGATATTGCTGCAGAAAGATTTAAAGTTACGGATTTAATGATTACAATCAACCGATAAATTTACTACAAAAACCTTACCTCGTAGCACGTACACCTAAACCATTCCGCGTTTTAAATTCATTCCATTCAGCGTCTAAATGTTTTACTGGATGGGTTACTGTGCCACTAGTTAAATATGAAAGTAAAATAACCTACAAATATTTCCCGTATATCCCTAAGCCACGACCGAAAGGTTTAAGTTTAAAAGGATTCAGAGGCTTTTCGGATCCCGACTACAGAGCGTCTCGGAGTCGATGTGAGGAAACGCAAGCTTGAACGATGTCGCAAGTCTGGAATCTTCTTGTGTTAACATTTTACAATGGTAAAACCTGCTATTGAAATAAGGAATGAACTCTCCGACACTCGTGATACGGGAGAGACTATTAAGGATAGATAGAGAAGGATGGGGAATAACAAGGGGACGAGGCAAGGACGATACCGCACAAGCGGGAGTCTGGGGATGAAGAGAGAGAGAGAGAGATACAGGCGGCGCTAAGGACGTTACCTCGGGGACGACCCATTTGGGAGCTGCATTTGGCGGATGTGCTGGGGACTATAGGGAAGGTGCGTCGGAAGAGAATGGGAGAAAATGAGAGGCGGAGGAGGGTGCTCTGATGGAGTGAGGAGAGGAGACGTTTCGAGCCGAAGAGGAAAACGAGCAAGGAGGATAAGGGTGCGAGATTTGGCCGAGCTGTTGAAAAAAAAGAAAAGAAAGGTCACAATATGACTTTTCTTGACGGAAAAAAAGCTAAGCCAGGGGCTTCCCAATCGGGAAGAGTCACGAGGAAAGTCAAAGGTTTTTACATTATGCATGTGCCTTCACGAACTTAGCCCGTAAAAGGGTGACGCCGTACGACGAGAGACACCAGAGAGATCTCAGCGTGCCGGAGACTTGTAAAGGTCGAGAGGAACTGAACTGAAACACTCGGTACGGAGTAAGAAGTTGCGCTATGAAATATATACACGGATGAACCGATTTTATTTAACGGGACCAAAATGAAAATTGACAGTTTTCACTACCCTCAACAGCACATGAAAGATGCAGCGCAAAAGATTATTTGCAACGTCAAAGCTTTTTGTAGTTCATCATCATCATCATAGATGGGGTAGCGATAAGAGATGGACGATTCCCGAGTTCCAACGTCGCGAAATTACTCCAGTCTAAACTATTTTTTGTCCTAATATAATAAAACCCCATTAAAAATGTATTGCAATGAATCATTCTTTAGATCTGAATACTTTCTACCTCCCTGACTTCCATCCGAAACGCCAATTCTTTTCCACCTCTTAACTCAAATTCCCACCATTCCCCCTTCCACGACTTTCCAATAGCCTTTATGCCTATGCATTCAATTCCTTCCTTTGCCGCGTTTCCTTATCATTCTCCCTTCCATCATATTCTTCCAAATCTCAATCATAATAACAAAGGATCATTAACATTACGAGTAATACGAGCAATCGCCTATCGGACTCGTAGCAATAGTCTCTCGGATCAGGGTATGATTTCGATGGACACAGGCACAACACACTACTAAATCCTGACTAATATGTCACAAAATATCCTTTAACTCTATACTAAATAATGTATTATAATAAACCATTCTTTAGCTCCTGCATATTTTCTTCCTCCCTTAATTCCATCCAAAATTCCATTTCTTCTCATCCCTCTACCTCACTTTCCCAGCATTCTTTCCTTTATTATCGTGTCCAGCACCAGATGACCTGCAATATCTCCTACAATTATTTGCCTTCTCCAAATTCCTGCCAAGAGTCCTCTCTCTCTCTCTCTCTCTTTCTCTCCCTCTTGATATACCTAAATTTTATCTCATGGTTTTCTCTCTATCCATTCCACATTTCTCATTCTTCTCTACACTCACATCTCAAAAGTACAGACGGGTAACCCGCTTCAGCAAATGAAAGCATGCGCAATGCACACGGCGGCGTTTGAAGAATACCTAAGAAGCCTTCCTATGTATCGCATTGGCTTCCCATCACTGAGCTGATAAGAGAGACCTGGGACTTCTTTGGGACACAATTCTCATATAATCTTTATTCGGGAGGGTTGATCAGTATCTATCGTATAGCTAGCGCCTTAGTCACTTCCTTTGGAAAGTCAATGAATATCAGTGTTGAGTAGTTTCAGGCGTGATGTGGTGAAATTCGAGCATTAGAAAGAAATTCTATTGACAGTTTTCCATTTTATAATTTTAATAGTACGACCGGGTTTCGATCTATTAAACTTATCTAGTGGAAATTGTCACTATCTTTTATTTATTGAATATCACATGGCAGAATACAGGGTTCGTCTGGAAAATAAGTGTACTGAGCTCAGGAAAAAAAATGTATTGCACTTTTACATATCTTAAGCTAATACTCCTCAAAATAGGACCCTTGTGAGTCGATACACTTGTTCCAGCGGCGTTCCCATTCCTGGAACGCTCCCGCGAAGGCATCATCGGGAACCTCTCGAAGACACGTCGTCACGGCCTCTTTGACGGCGTCCAAAGTCCCGTATCGCGTTCCTTTCAAACTCCTCTTTATCTTCGGGAACAGAAAGAAGTCCGGTGGTGCCAAGTCCGGGCTGTAGGGCGGGTGCGGCAGCGTTGCCACGCCGTACTTGGCCAAGAAGTCCGACACGACAAGCGCGGTGTGAGACGGCGCATTGTCGTGATGCAGCCGCCAGATGTTTCCCATCTGTAATTGCTCCCTAATAATCTCGTGCACTATTGTTTTTGGCACATTACACTGCTCTGCTATCATCCGAACACTAAGACGACGATCAGAGTTCAGTACATCGCGAACTTTCCGCACATTTTCGTCGGTGAGTGTCGTTGATGGGCGTCCAGGCCGTGGTTCGTCGTCGACCTCTTCTCTGCCCTCCACGAACATCTTGTGCCACCGAAAGATCATGTTTCTGGACATGGCTGACTCCCCGTAAGCCTGGTTAATCATACCGACAGTTTCGGTAGACGATTTCCCAAGCTTTACCGCAAATTTGATGGAATAACGCTGCTCCAAAAACTTCGGCATCGCGTTCCGTGAGGTGGGTCGAGCGTGGAGGTTCGCGTTAACAGAGCTCCTCACTACACCACAGCTCAGAGCCGACTGCCTTTTTCAGCGTCGCTTGCCAACATACCCCCCTCCAATCGCAGCCCGTCAGAGCGGTGCTAGGCGCGCCTGGAGCGGCGGGAAAAAATCAGTACACTTATTTTCCGGACGAACCCTGTATATTAAAGAAATGAAGGGGCAATTCTTACCGTTGAATCAGTGAATCTAAATTTCTGTCTCATCCAACTAAAGGTGATTCTTCAAGGTGAGAAAAAATCAAATGGTTCTGGAGGACACCAGAATGACTAGAAAAAGGATAATATTAAAATTAACTCTGAAGCCTTTACATTTACGCTGATTTGATAATTCCAAATACATTACACCGGTGTAACGCGCAGATTGAGTGAAATCAGGCAATTGTAACATTGAAAATCGTTATGAGAAATACTTGCACTACATCTCACCTGAATCTGTCGAATATATTGAAAATCGTATTTTTTCAGGCGCTTTACTACTCCGATACATACCTATTTGTTTAATGAATTTCCACATAGGACGGCATGCATGCAAATTATTCCGGTCTTAAAATTTTATTAGCACTCAATTTAAAGCGTATATCACTCTTGGGCTTTTACCTGTATTTTGACAAATGCTCTCGCGCCGGAAAATTTCGATACACCACCGACTAACACGACACTCGGCAAACTACAGAAAACGAACGTCAAACGCAAACAAGTATTTCGACTTTAACGGCTGGTGGGATCGGTGGGATACCTGCGGAGAGGGAATGAACATTCAAATTCGAGAGAGCTTTATCTGGGAAGGCGAGTTATGGTTCACCGCGATACTAGATGTGTATTCAGCCCTTCGTCGCGTACTGCACTGTTTTGCATGGCAAAAAATTGCCACAATTAGTTCGCAACCCCCGGCTGCGCTACTGGGTACTATTGTTCGGAACAGAATAAGGGTGGTGAAAGAGAGAAGGAGAGAGTTTGAGGGAAAGAGTGTTGAGCCATGGGTATTTGGGATACGTGCTTTATTGAGCGAAAAACCACGAAGACGAGGACGTCTGAGTCGAGAGGGGTAGAAGGACTGGTCGTGATGGTTAGGGAAGTAAAGAGCGAGGAAAGGAAGTGGGTGTTCGTCGAACACATAGGCCTACGCATGAATTTATATATATATATATATATATATATATATATATATATATATAATATGTATATATATATACATATATATATTATATGCAAATATATATATGCATATAATATATATATATATATATATATATATATATATATATATATATATATATATATTATGCATATATATATATATTCTCCTGTGTTTGTCCTTTATGTGTGTTCTTATCCTTTATCCTTATATGTTTCTATGTAAATGAGTATATATATATATATATATATATATATATATATATATATATATATATATATATGCGCACACACATATTTAATAGAATATGATTATTAGCGTGCACGTGAATCGTTTACTTCGAATTGATAATAGTTGGTAATAATGATGTAATCGGCGCCATTTGGATCAGAAAACTGTGCAAAGGAAACATTTTTGAATGGAGACAAACTTTAAAACAAAAATGATAACGTTTAACATTGAAAAAAAATTAAGTAGTACTCTTTAGAAAATGTATATAAACGCTAGAAATTTCTGCAGACATATTGTTGATACCATCTTTTAAAAAAAGATGCGAAGAGAGTGAGGGAGAAAAGAGTACGGTGCTAGGTGGAATTAACTTATATTTAAAAGCTCTTAGATGATTGCTGGAGGAGTGAATGGAATTTGGAGTGCTTTTCACTTTCACCAAAATTTTGGCTATTAGCTTTGCCCCCTGGTAAGAGTTTCTGAGAGAATGCAAAGAGGGAGACATTATTATTTTATAAAAAATCTTATTTTTTTCCGTCGCGAATGTTTTTACAAGATCCTTCATGCATTAAGCAAGCTTACAAAACAGGGTAAATAAGGTTGGAAACAATGTGGGAATGAATATACAAGTTAATTCAGAGTTTCCCGAAGTCAGAGTCGTATCTCCTTGTGGATTGGTCTAGGGAAAATGATAACAAGTACGAGAAGGAAGTTGAAAGTTCAAAGCCTTTTAAAAATTAACATCTTTTTAAAATTCCAATTCGTACCTGCTTTTTATCGAGTAATTATCTTTGAATAATTTATTAAACCAAATATAAATTAAATAGAGATAAATTTCCTCAGTTAAATACTTTTAATATCTTCTTACATTGTGTTTAATAAAACTAGGATTATTCCAAATAATTTCATTTAAACGATTCCTTATCTATTCTCGTCACATTTCTTTTTCTTTTATTGTTCTTTAAGTATACATCTGATTGGTGCATGGCTAAGAAAATGATAAACAAAACTGTTTGTGAATAATTGACGCACGCCGAAATATCGTACACCACGTGGTAGGATGAAATCGTCAACCACGATCAAGTTTCGGTCCGTATAAGGCAACAATCAGAAAAATGAATTCCATTTTCTTAATCATGATATATTTTTAATCTTTTACGGAACTTCTTTAACCTTTGTGATTTTTTAGCACTCGAATAAGAATTTTTAACTTGGTACTCTTCGAAAGACTGACACAAAAACACAAAGGGAATGGTAATATAACAATAATCTTGTGATGTTTATAATTGCGCGCAAAAAGCCTCTATCGATTTATTAATTTCTCGAATATAAAGCGCACGACTTGGCTTATATATTCTCTTGCAAGGGTTTCCACTTTCAGCCTTTGAAAATTTTATCAATTTGAATTGAAAAAAATTACCTCCTAAACTCGCTAAACTCTTCAGTCTATGCTAGATTTTGTTCTGCGCATCGAGGGGGGGAGAAAGCAGTAACAGGAAGTCGAAGTTAATTAAACTACTTTAACTGCTTTGATTACAAAATTTATCATCGGGCGTCTCTCGTTCTCCGCTCCCTGAAATTGCTCCAGTGAAGTGTTCAATCAACTAGATGGTCCCCCGACCCAATGGCGCTCACCGCGAATTGATTTTCAATGCATCGACCTTCGGAATCGGCTTCGGCATGTTCATTGGACCTCTCCATTCTCGCGACCCGGAGTGTGGGTGATCTTATCCGCTAATCAGGTGGAGGGATAGCGAAATGGAATCGCCCGAATAGTTTCTTCCCCTTTCTCCCGCATCCCCTGCGTGGATTGTCGGCCGCGTTCGTAGGAAGTTAAAGATGGGCGGTGCTCGATTGAGACAGGGGAGGGGAGGAAAGTAGGGGAACATCGGAAGGGATTCTCCCTGGGGGTTGACGTGGGAGAACGCAACAAAGGAGGTAGGGGCGGAGATCAAACCGCTGATTAGTTAATCGAATAGATTCCTTTGTTTCCAGGGAGTGGAGATAACGAAGAGCCGGTCGAATTCCAATCGAAATGTCAAACTCGTCCTCTTATTTGTTTGATATATACTGATGCACGCACCAATTACGCAAGTATGCATATGTGTATGTGTGCGGTTGAAGATGAAGAAAGTTTTTTTTTACGATCCTTGAAAATTGTGACGCATTAAATTTTGTGTGGTGCTCCAGCTCGAGCTATACTCTATACCCACTTGGGCTTCTAACTTCTACCTGCCTCCGTGTTGCCCAAAAACCCCATTCTCTTCCTAACTCTCCCACCCTTACCCTGGATTCCTCTTATTATAGCCATCCATATCTCAATACCACTTAAGACCAGTACCTACCTCCTCCACCTACTATTTATTTTCTCATCGAATTTCACAAAGAAAATAAATCACTTATTTTGAATTAGATATTTCTTTTTGTTCTCCTCTCTAAACAACTTTATATTTGAATATTGCGTATTTTTGTGATTACAGTTCCTGATCTGCTCAATACACAAAAACCATATTACATAAGCCTCGGCTTAGCCTCCCCAACAAAACTATTTTTCGCTTGCTGAATACACCGGAGAACTTAAGCTTACTTTTGCAAGTACAACGCACCATAAAAACACCTTTCTTTCCCGCTGGCGCGACGTCATGTGTTCGAACAGCTTCCGCCTCGGTCACGTTATGAACTATTTTCCGTCAGGAAGGGTGGGTTTCCATCAGGGTAGGTCCAGACTCCCATCCGAAAAACACAACCGGACGTTTGCGTCTCCATGCAAATTAAATTCTCCACATTTCATAAAGTTTGAAACCGTGTAATTCACAGTTTGAGTTTTCTGCTCCGCGCGTTGCGTTTTCTGCCCGACAGTCGAGACAGAAAATAACCGATAGCCGCACGTGGTAAGTTCCCCATCTCTATGCGCCTATGCAAATTGGGTTATTACATCCACAGAGATATTTTGCGTTTAGAAAGCGGCACTATTTAACGAGAGAGCTCAACCAAGCGGAGAGTCAGCGTGGGAGCAATGTTAGCCTCAGTCGAATGAATTCACATTTACTACTTGAGAGGGACAGATATATGTTTAATCTGTGTATGTGTGAATATAGACTCAAATCTTCCTTCCTCCAACACATTCACTCCCATTTGCTAAGCTATTACCTGAAGAAGTAAACCTAGAAAAGGTTCAGATGATCGCATGAACGCGCTCGTGAGAAATGCCTTCTGTGGACAAACTGTTTCAAAGACCAAGTACTGAAACGGTACGTAACTCCTTTCCTGGGATGTTTACCCTGGTTTATTTTGTCTTTGCTCTTGTGCTAAATAATCACGAGCGTTGGGGAGGTTGGGAGTAAGCCTACCTCAGTCAAACAGAATGTAAACCTTAAAAGCAGTTTGAAAGACGGTTACAAGGTAGTAATGGAGAGATAAGTCAAACAAACGCAAACGATTTGCATAGATTGGCATGAAATTGTGAGCGGGAGACCTGATATAAAGAAATACTTGAAAAAGATGAAGAATGAACTAGAGCAAGCAAGTGACGGAAGATCATTGATATTAAGATATCATAGCAAGAAAATGTGCTGAAATGAAAATATATTAAGGATAACTAAGTTTATATTTTGACCATTTCTAGGATTCCTAACATCTTATAAGTGATCTGGGGAGAAAAAATAACAACAATCCCATTAAGTCTAGGCCGGTTCCTGAAACTTGTTGTCAATTAATATGAACTTTTGCAAAATACTACGAAAAATGCACATATATTTTCCCTAATAATTTTTGATTCCCTCACTGTGTAGAAATAGTTCTGTTGACGATAGTTTAAATTATATTAAACAGGAATAATGAAAGAACTTTCAAGAATAAATAGTGGTGTGGGCGTTAGTTATCAGTTTTATGCGAAAGAGAGGTGTTTCACTGAAATAAATTGACATTGAAACAATTTATGCAATAATTTAGGTGGCATTACCAAGCGTTCAGCTTTCGCTGAACTAATGCTGGAAAAAGGATAGCCCCTCACATTCAAAGACTTCACGCTAGTAAACCAAGGATAAACTGCAAATTAGACACGTGGGGAAGCCTTATAATACATACGAAAACAGGGAATGCATCATGAACAGTGAATCCGACTTAATTAAAAGCCTATTCGACATGAACGCCAAGTGGAAACGCACACACAATCTAAAGATAAGACTGCTTCGCGACAAGGAAAATGTGTCAAGGTCACAATCTACCCCAACCTATACCTTCTCCCTAACGCTTCAATCCATCGGAACCTGTTTTTATCCTCCTCCCTCCTTACCCACCCATGAGAATACCTACTCTTCCTTCCTCCTCCTATGGACATAACTTGACCACGATCCGTACCTCGTGGCGGTTGTTAATTCTCCGTGATCGGTTCCATTTCAACAATTCTCTCCTCCCCATCGACCGTCGCCGTGTGAAACGCAATATCGACACAGGAGCTAGTTTTCTTTCATTTAGATCCTGGCTTAGGATATGTCTCTCCTAAAAACTTCTCAGTCATAAACTCACTTTTCCAATTTAAAACTGAAGATAGTGGCATAAAAGAGAACGGATAATACTGTGCCGGAATCTAGTCCAGAGTACTAGTTTTCCGCAAAATGCTACGGTTAAAAACAACATGAAGTTCTTTAGACAAACGAAATTGACACTTAACTGATCGATTTTAATCCAATTGAAAAATTAATGGACTCAAAACAGAAAACTAATCTCGTAAACATGCACAAAATTACCGTCAAAATTAATGCATTAGTCTTCGGCAGGTAACGCTAAAACCAATGAAAATCTTTTCCTGAATTGTTAATTAATAATGAAATAACATTTAATTTACTCAACTCTTCAAAAGAATTACGCATAAACATGTCACAGTCTACTACATCGATTCAAACGATTCGGTACAAACTCCCTAGACCGGATTTTGGACCGTAAAGTACCATCAACTAAGCATCGAACCTGATTTTATTGACCGTGAATTTCAATATAAATGGGTATGACACACGCATTAAGGTAGACCTCCAAAATTGACTCCATCACGAGTCAACTAATACGCGTAATTGTTTCACGCAGAGCGCACGCAACATACATGAATTTGCAGTCCCGAATCTATATACCGACGGTAGCGTATCGATATATATATATATATATATATATATATATATATATATACACACACACACACACACACATACATATATACATTCGAAGGCAATGGAAGAGCAAGCCCGAGAATGAGGAGTTGAGCGAAAAAAAAGGAAGGGAAGGAAGCGGAGAAGGAGAAAATACCACCCGTTGGATGTATGCGGTGGAGTTAGGAGTGGTAGGAAGAGGATGGAAGGAATATCAAGTGAGAGGGAGGCCAAGAGGGAGGCGAGTGAGAGAGAGAGGGACCTGGGGGGGCGCACTAGGGAAGAAATTGAGTCGGCGATTGGGTTAGGCAGAGGCAGGGAACGATGGGGGACTGAATTGGGCATGCGGAACGGACGAACAGGGACCCTAGGAGGAAGGAAATAATGAGACGGAGAGGATACGTGAGGGAGGGAGTGAAGAGGGATGTAAAAGGAGGAGGACGGAGGTCGGGGAGGGGAGAGGTGTGGTGGCAAGAAATGGGAACGGGCATGGCAGGCGGTGTGTTTCGCCGAGTGCGAAGGTGCGACGCAAGATGTTGGCTTCCCTCCCCCCGACTGGACGGGGCCCTAGGGAAAGTAGAGTCAGCAGAGTAGGGTGGAGAGGCAAGAGTCGCAGGGCACCAGCCCGAGATTATCTTACCCTCGTATCCGACTCGGCACAGTAATCCTCTCGGTAATTAATTGCATGCAAAGGAGCAAAAAGAAAGCTACCGTGCGGATGGTTGCTTTGAATTGGTCGGAGAGAGGGGTAATGCAAAAACCTACGCCCACCGACCTCCCATCTAAAAGACGGGTTGAATTTAAATATCTACCTTTTCTCCGGGCGATGATACGATTTAATGTCTTAATTTGAGCCACGGCAGTATTGGCTTTGAGCTTAAAATGAACTCATCATATATATATAAGGGACCCAGCCTAGCGATGCCATAGCAGTTGCACCCCTTGTACACCCGGTCATATTAACCAAATAATTTCAGCTAAAATCGAAATGCACTCGCATTGAAATCTCATAGACACTCTAATGTATTAACGAATTCATTCGACCTGGGCAAATGCCATGAAAATGATGCTACCGCAGAGGTCTCTGCAAATCTGCAAGTTTTCTTTCACAAACTTGGTTAAATTTACTGCTGGCTTAGGCAGAGGGGTGAAATGCATCGTGTATTCATAAATGCAAGCTTAGGAAAAACCCAAAAGTCTTAAAGGATTTGTGGATATGGGGTGTGGATCCACTTTGCTTTCTTTTATGAGTGAATAAAAGTGTAGCATAAAGAAACGTTTTGCTCGTGCGTAATTAAATAAATGGTTGCATTCAATACTTCAAAAAATTTTTTATTTCAATTCGCGAAATATTAATTATGACACCAGAAATATGTCCAATTTATTCATGCGTAGTCAACACTAATTCTATACGATTGGTTGATTTTTGTAAAGTAAATTAAAATAAGCCACTCCATAATAGTGCTGTTCATTTTTTTTAAATGCACAATCTATGATTAACATGTTCAAAATACAATTTTAACAGATTTATCAGCGAGTACTTTTAAAGGAGAACTCGTCTGTTTGTGATACATAAGTGTCAGGAGGTTACGAAAAGGTTGGTAATGGAAATCTACTCGCTCTAATAAGAGAAAGACTGTGGTTTAAAATTGCAAAAATATATTATTTGTCAACGTATAATTTTTAATCTAATGATTTATGGATTCATAAAATGCCACTAACTATTGCGGATATTAAAACTTAAAAAATTACAATTTGCCTACACACCATAGTTAATTTACCATTTGAGAAAATAATCAGTGTTCATGCGTTATTTCCCGAGCATAAATACGCTGGATATGAAGCATGATGATTAACTGCACATTCCCATGCCATTTGATTGTTTGTAGGAGTTTTTTCATTTGAATGAAAAGAATTCAACTGTGTTTTTTAATGAGATTTATACAACAAAAAAGCACTATGACTGAAAATGAATTACGAGATAATATTGTGCGGGGAACACTATTTTACACGCATTCCAACTGATAGTATACTCGCATATGACCGACTTTGGCTTCAGCGTCTGTTTTTCAGACGATTCGGAAAATCAAAATGGGAAAAAGAGGAGGAGCGGGGGCGGACAGAGATAGAGAAGGAGAGACAGTCACCAGTTTGGGTCGGTTAGTGATGTGGTCCCGGGATTAGGCTGACAACCATTGTATTTTTTCTCCCCTCCGGGAGGAAAAAAACGTGGCCTAGAACGAATTCATTTCCGAGGGAGTACTTGGCCAACCGCGAGGGCCTCCCAAACGGAACATTTGGATGAAACGATGAGATGTGCACTTTGACAGAGCGAGTAATTCTCCAACAGACGGTCGAAGGGAGTACCCTTGGCTACTCTGGATAATAGGATTACCTTGATGAGTCCGAAGGGGATTAAATTTACCATTCAACCGCGACATCTCCTTTGACGGGAAACGTTTTCAGTACGCATATGTCGAACGAACGACGAACGCCCACCTACCGACTGGAAAACAAAATGATTCCGAGCGGCGGTCAAATTTTCATTAATCGCAGATAGAGGAGTTTTTTTATACCATTCATAAAAATCTCAGCAGCGTAGTAAAAATGATAACCAGTTTGTAGCATCATCATGCTGAAATGTTAGGGGTGAAGGAGCTAAATGGGTGGAAGGATTTGTTGAAAAGAGTGCTGGGATAATGAAGAAGTGTCACGTTACATTTTACGGGATAGACTATTCACGTTATTGGGATTTTCTTCTATTGTGTTGGATTCTCACGAGGTCGGTTTAATTTGTGAATCAGGCCGAGAGCAGCTAAGAGAATCTCAATTTGTAAAAAAAGGTTGGGATGAAATTGTTACCGTAAAAAGATTGGTGGAGGAATGCGAGTGAGAATGATTCACAGATGAATGGTTGAAATATAAGCCCAAAGTTTTTATTAGAGAAATCTCTTATGACAACTTTGGGCAGATTTCTATACGAAGGATATTAAAAATATAATACAAATACAATCGAACAACTTAAAATTAGGTCTCAAGTATAAGATGAAACTCGAATGGATTGGTTTTAAACGTTATATCCTCAGTTCAAGGTAAAGAACCAGGTTATCTGTCATCAAACCTGCTCAGAAAGTATTCTCTTATCTCAAGTAACCTGGTTTACAACAATTTATACTCAAAACTACAACTATATTTTAACCAGTATTAAAAACTCATCTAGTAAAAACAAAACAAAAACAAAATCTTCATAATTCAACACATGTTAAACAGTTTGCGTCCCCATTTCCTTTCTTCGCTTGGATTTTATAACTCCCCAACAAGTTTTTCTAGCTCTAAAAATACATTAAAGATGGTGAGGGTCTCGTCTAAAATCACCCTCTCCCGAAAATCTTCACGAGAAATTGCCGCGTTGGTAGTAGGTACTTGAATCTATAGGAATGGGTTTGGACAAAGAGGAAACGGAGACAGATAAGCAGAAAAAATAAGAAAGGAGACCTAAGGAGTACGAAGGAAGGAAAAATATGATCCAGAAGAAATTCAGGTCACGGGTCACATTGATCCAATTATATTCCGTAAGCCTTATGATGTATGGGCGGTCGATCGTAATACTAATGACCCTCACAATCAAATATTTTCGTTCCCAAAACAGGGAAGGATTTTTCCCCCTTCTTCGAAAACGCCTTCCGCAAATAGTCGCCGGACTCAGGAGGAAAACGCCCTGCGTGCTTGTTTGACTCAGGCAATTTATTTACAGGCCGCCGCCGTAAGTTAACAGTGCTGGGAGGAGGGGTAAAAGGGGAAGAAAAATTCGAAACGAACTTCAGTGGAGAGAAAAAGAGATGTCGCGAGGAGAACATGCACGGTTGGAGACTTAAGGAACGAAAGAAGGTGAGAGGGAGAAAGGACGGATGGGATAGAGGGCGTAATTGGAGTCAGCAGACGAGGTTCTCGGATCATAACGTTTGATGGCGAGGGAAGGATTTCAATAGGGGATAGGAAGAGAAGTCCATGCTCTTCCCGGAGACAGAAGGAACTTTCCTTTGACTCTGGCACAGGAATGGTCTATTACCTCATTGGGTCAATGTCGCTTGGAGTTAGTCTCTTCGGAAATTCATAGAGCGTTGAAAAGTTATGCTGAGGTAACAGAATTCTGACACGATAGAAACCCAGTGCAGGTACCGCTAAGAAGATGAATAAAGCCCCCATTCATAGTGGTCTCCCAGCTCCGTGAAACTTTGAGGATCAAAAGAGAATCTAACTAAAAATTTCCTAGAGATTTGACGCAGAAGAATCTTCAGGAGCCCAACAGCGATGGGAGATCACTATAAAATGGGTATGGTTTATTATTTCTCAATGGTCTAAAGATTTGGTTTCTGGGATCCTGAACATATAGACTACACTAATTGATGAATTTGGATCTTAAGCAACGACCAATGGTAGAACCGAAGTTTTTGGTTTCGAATTCCAACTCGGGTATAAATTTTATGCTGCTGCCATGGTATGAATTTTTCTGAGTTGAGTCATCATTATGGGAACCTGGAGGTCACGGCTGGGGCGTGTAGGATTCCAAGAAACCATCCAAATTCATATAAGAAATGACATCCGTTCGTGAACCACATTTTTGGACTCATCATATGTCTCTCTGAAAATAATGGGATCGCTGAGATCGTCAACATTTCCTAGACATCAGCTATCGAACCTCTGAAGTCTCATTTAACCCACGACTTAGGCGGGACCCGATCACGTATCTAGCGCTCGGACCTAAACGATGTCGACTCCTCGGGGCGTTTCTTACTCAATAGAAGAACTTATGAACTCAACTGAGTCTTGAATTAAACGTTAAAACTGTCGTTGAAGTTGACTCAACCATTCATATTGGCTTACATATACTAAGTTCAGTCAATCAGTAAACGTTTCTCATTTTTACTAACCAAAACACAATTGCTAATTTGATGTTTAGAAACCCCCATCTTGCACCACTGGTAATCAAGATGGAATTTTGGCTCAATTGTTATGAGTCATACATTTGGACTCAATAAATCATTTTTATGAGAGTAGATTAATTTTTGGTAACTTGCTAGCGTACAAGCAACGATCAAACAACTTCTAAAATTTTTCTCGCTCGTGATATGCAGCCTAAAGATTTGGAATAAGCATTAGTTTTAGGCGTGACTTTATAAAAATAATGGATATCCATAGTTTAAATCACAAATTTGTATTATTTACATATAAATTACTGTCTCTTGTGTCACTTTGTACCGCGTTTGTGGCCAGTAAAAATAGTAAAAACTACCGAGTTATCATTTCAACTAAGTATGAGATAACGATTTCGGCTTGAAAGTGAGAATGTGCAACCTTTCGCAAAACGTCAAGATCTTAGGGACGCAATGGGTGAATACACATTCCTAGGCATAGTATACACTCAATTTTTAATTCAGTTTCGTTTCTTCAGTTCATATATATATTAACCGACCTATACTTACATGGCCGCCTCCTAGTAACCGACTTTTACTCCGATAGCTGATCAATGTCACCATCGCAACGTTCTCGAACCCGTCTACGCCCACTCTCAAGGAATAGTCCGGGGAAAAAAGGGAGTTGTACATTCGCCAATTTTCCACACGGGAATCGATATTGTGGCAAGTTCCAGGCTTTTCAATTCGAACAAACCTCGACCCTTAGGCGCCAGCGCCTCTATGAGGTGCGATCGATGAAGAAGTTCACGCATTGATTCCTTCAGAAGGTAAATAAAAAGAGGGACGGCGGCAACTCACAATCGCGGGAAGTAACGTCTTTAAATTTCGAATCGAGTCAGCGTCGGGATGCCAAGAGAGACGGGACGGGGAGAAGGTACGTCATTACTTCCTCTCGTCAGTAACTATGCTCGTCAAAATGATCTCTATTGTTTTAAAAACTCTCCTGCACCGTGGAGAGAAAGAAATGGTGAGTATAGGAAGTACGGCAATGGATAAAGAAGCGTCGCAATTAAGAGAGCTGGATAAGGAGTTTCAAGGGCAGTATGAGTGGGCAAAGAGAGAGAGAGAAGTTAGAATACAATCAAACGAATGATATGGGATTGAAACTCGGAGACGGTGGCCAGATGAGACGGGTAAAGTGCAAGGAGGCGTTCGCAAGCGATTATTTTATGCATTATTTTCCTTGAGACTAAGGTGTACTACTAACTTATTATCGCGGGAAAACATTACTAGAAAAGTGGAGGATCATCATTGAGGGAAAAGAAACTCCTAAGTCATCGTAGTGGTCGTGACTGGGAGTGCTTTCCACTACGTCAATGGTGTTGGTAAACTCTCCATCAATCTGTCATTTACAATACAAACGTTATATTAAATCAAATTTTTCACCGAAATCATAAAGCCGACTTGTTTCGAAGGACATGATATATCTGCGAGCAATATTGACTAAACCATAAAAACCATAATCAAAGGTTGCAACCCGAAAGCCAATTTATTAGGTATTGGTAGATTTCGTTCACGTAGTACTACGCCCAGTGAAGCGTGAAATTCACATATAGTATTAGGATAGGTGGGCGAGATCCTTTCCCTGTGTCGGCAATGGTTTCCCATGAAGTTATAAAAATATCACAATACCCGAGAGTACCCGAAAAATCGCACAGCTCGGGTGAAGCTGAGAGTGTCCAGAGGGGTCACCAGGAACGAGCCTGGGCCCTCCGATCAGGAGCCCATATTTAAGTAAGATCTCTACCTTTGGACTGCCACGTTCCTCAATGTTGACTAATCCTAGCCTGAGTAAACAGTGTTAGGCGTATTGTGTGAAAGATATGTATAAATGATATCGTAAATTTTACATCCAAAATAGAAACGGAACAAGTGGGCAGTACCATCTTTGTTTTTAAAAATTAAGCTCAGACTATGTAATTCCTTAAGGACGAACTACTCGTACTTACGTTAAACCGTAGGCCCAAGAGGAAAGTTAACCGATTTCATGATTTGACATGCTCGAGGACTGAGCTGAGGGATATAGCCTGGTGAGTAGAGCATTTTACTACTGACTCTAGGATCGTGAGTTTAAATTTGAGTGAGTGCTCTGTGCCTATACAAATGTAATCCATAAATTTCTGGTTGCTAATACTGTACGTGATACCGTAGTTGGCATGGGGAACGGAATCAGCCGCCAGACTGAACTTATATGAAAACGAAAATTTCATACGAAGTAATTTTGTGACCGCTACTTTAAACCTTCATGACATCGCATTGGCTATTTCAGGGCATGCAAATTCATTCTATATTTTTCCTGCGAATAATGCTGAAAATATATTTTTAATTTTTTGTAATTTTTTGGAACGGTGGACAATTTGACGAGGCACAGATAGAAAAATAAAAGACTGGGCTAGGAGAATTACGTGCAGGAACGAATTGCATTGAGACAGAAGATATCGAAGAGAAGTAAAGTATACAGGAGCAATTCAATTCGACACGGAAACATTAACACTTGACAGAAAGTTGTATCATGTCATTGCTTGCAAAATTCTGAGCGTACCAGTGCATTCTTCATTGTCACACACATAAAGAAATATGCTATAATAACTTTCCAAAAGTACTCATGAAACTGCATCTCAACTGATTAACAAAGTCCTAAGTAGTAATTGACTTCGTGACATTCATGGAGTTGTAGTATTCCTTTTACCTTGCTGGTACGTCGTTTTATCGAAGTTCGTTCAGAAAAATACTGGTTTAAATTAATTCACCTCGTCAAAACCTAACACTTAATTGGTTCTAAACGCCACTGGATGATTATAATAAATAACTGAATAAAAATAAAAATCAAATTACGAACAAACAACTACAGAAAAAACAGTTTCAGGCGTAGCATGGCCACAATTCTACGAGAATTTTGAAAGAAAACACGACTTTTCCTCATTAAATCGTTTTGATGCGACCAAGGTTTCATTACATCTTCAGGTGGAACTTAGATTTGAAAACTGTCAAACTGTCTAAATAGTTCTCGTCCAAATACAGAAAATATCCTCTTCATATTTAAACCAATAGAAAATATTCCGTACGCTCGAGTGATAAGATGATAAAATGAGTTGCTCAAAATTTTCCAAATAAATATCCGCCAATAATGGGAAAACGGGAGAACCCATGGCCAAGCCGTCCGGCTGTTGATTCATTCTACCGTTAAACACACAATTATTTTGTTCTATACACACTTTTAATGAAGAACAAATCTGAAAATGAAAATCTACGCCACCCGAAGATGTTACGCTGCTGCGAAACCTAGGTCGCATTAAAACTATTTTATGTGAACAAACCAAGTGCTTTCTTCCATCAAAAAACTGTAGCCAAAACCGATCGTCACATTGGTCAAAGGATTAGCATGACACGAGTATTACCATGTTGAGTAGTGATGGAAACAACCAAATAATTTACAATTTTTCAAATTTTGTCGTACTCCTTCTTATTCTACAATTGTGGGAGCTTGGAAATAGGAAAACATAAACATATTATATGATATCAGGGAAAATATCAGCAAACAAAATGCAATTATAGTATTTTTTACGCATTCACTGGCGGATGACCAATCGTAACGCGAATTATGAGAAATTATACTGAGTGAGTACTTGAATTCAAATGAAAAGACGAGCATTGCAACAGTTTCAAAGAACTCATGAAAAAATAGAACCTAATTTTCACGAGTACACAAATTAAAACAGATTTGACAACTCAGAAAAAATGGGAAATTTACCATACCCTCCGAGAAGCTTGAGAAGAATATACTAGTGCGTAATCAGGCCATGAAATGAAGATAAAAAGAAGAAAAAAAATTCTCTTGCATAACTTCTGGATGAAAAAGAGAGAAGAGTAAAAGGAAAGGGATGAGAGTAAAAGGGGCTGCGAGAAGAAAGAATGGGAACGAGAGAGTGAAGATGAATGGGAAACTGGCAGGGGGGGGGGAAAGGGAAGAGAGGTAAAGGGAAGTAGGTGCTTAAATGAAATAGGGTAGCTCAGGGAGTTCAAATTAGAGAGGTGTGCGCTGGATAGAGAGAGAGAGAGAGAGGGTAGGTATGGGAGGGAGAAGAACAAGGACCAACGGCGAAACCTTGGGAGGTAGTGAAGATTGCGACTGTTAGGGAACAGGGTACCTCTAAGAAGGTACGGGAGGAATGGAGAAGGAGAACTGGGCGCACACAGCATAGGAGGGAGGGCAAGGAAGAAGTTTGAGGATCAGAAATTACTTACTAGATTTTCAGGTGGTCAGGGTTACATATCCAGTGGGGTCATGGATTAAAACGAAACACGGGAGCGCAGCGATTTTATGAAAAATAAAGTTTAAAGTTGATAATAATAGGTGAACTCATATATATTTTCTCACCAAAAATATTTTTCAGGACAAATTATCAATAATGTAGGATATCACCTCACCTCCTATTTCCGTTTATTTGGAAAAGTTTCTTGGAGCTACCTTGTATAACGGAACTAGTACAGTAAATTTTATACCAGTATGGAACAAAAAGGCTTGAAAATAATTCGTAATGAAGGAATTTGCTGGGGCCACAGTGAAAAATATGATCACTCCCAAGATCTCAAGCCAAATGTACCAAGCTCAGTAAGCCTTCTCAATAACTTAGAAGCACAAAAAATATTTGAAAAACGTTATTATAACAACGATATTCCGCGCCCGGGAAAGATTATTCCCGAGGTGACTAACAAAATCGTAAAAAAACTCATTGGCATAACGGCTATTGCCTGAAATGAATACCGATAAGTTAACCATCAGTTGAGTTGTTTAAATGAGACTAAAATGAAGGAAAACGTACATTAAAAGTTAATTCTCGTTTTCAAACCTAATAACAAATAACTTATCGATAAACATTTTTAACGCTGAACACATTTATCACTCAACCATCGAAAATTTAAAACTTAACTCACTTATTGTGAGTTGCGTTATGTTTTTTCTTTGCGTTTAAATGATTATTTCAATAAAGTCCTGACAAGAAATAGCAAAGAGTTACCAGAGGCAGAAATTTCATCTAATCACTTAAAGCAAGAACCAAAAAACCTTATATACGAATAAGCATTTCATTTCACACTTAATTCCAGATGTATTACATCTGTATTCAGACAATAAGGCAGGGAAATAATGATCTTCCCTAGCGATGTCAACGAAATCGCCAAACATTCCCCGTTTCAAAGATATGTTCACGCAACCAGCCATCGATCTAGTATGAAAGCAAGTGAGCAGAATAAAAAGAATCAACTCCTCTCCGCGTCGAACTCCACTCTCTTTCGATGGGGAACGGTAATTATTCAGCCCTGTAAGCGCTTGTCCGTGAGAACACAATGCTCTCATCCTTTCCCTTCTCAACTCCTAGTAAACAATTTTTTCTCCTATTCATCGAATGCCTTGGATAGCACTACTTACAATCCTCTTTTCATTCATTATATTTAGATCAGCGGATGCAGATTCGAGCGCTCGATAGACTGGGGTAACGATAAAACATGGATGAACCAAAACAAGCACCTGGCGGGAGGGAGAAGAGCTGAGAAAATTAACGGTGGGCAAACAAAAAAAATGAATTAACGACCTCCCTCTTCTATGAGAGAAAAAAAGATGGGGAAGCGAGAGTGAATTGGAGGGGCGGGAGAAGTGGAAGAAGGATACAGGGAAGAGAGAGAGTAAAAGAGGTGAAAGGTGAAATGGAAGAGGGTAGGGAAGAGTGAGAGGATGGAAGGTCGGTGAGGGGGAGATGGGTCCGCCGGGAAGGTAAGTGAGGGTCGGGTCGAGAGGTCGCAGGACGTGAAGCATGGGGAAAACGAGTGACGAGGAAATGGGATCGAGGGTTCAGGTGGGAACGGAGAAGGGGGTTGGAGAATGTGGGCTAGGGGAGAGAGAATAGGGTAAGGGGAGAATGGAGGGGAAGGGTTATGGAAGGGCTCATAAGGAGAGAAAGCTGGCGGAGAGAGAGCGGGGCGAGAGGGGTGGCTTTCAAAGTTCTCCAAAAGTATGGAAACCTTTCCCATAATGATTTTTATGTCACGGGGAACCCTTTAAAAACCCTTGGGAGCGGGGAAAACTTTATATCCCTCTCCCTTCCCACACGCTACTCACCCTCGTCAAGGTTAGGTCTTCTCATAGAGTACGTATGATATACGGTCGAGAAATCTGGGCGAGGTGGATGCGCGCTTATTTTGGTCGAGTCGATTATGCGAGGGGAGTGCCCTTTGAAAAAAAACTCAGCTGGAAAGCGGGTCTTGAACGTGAATGGCCGAACTGGGGGTCGCTCTTCGACATTCATTCTTCCCATACCTAATGTAACTTGCAAATGACTTATGTCCACTGAATTGTTCTCTTCGCCCAAGGAGACAATGATCCAAGAGAAATTTTAAAAAACTATTAAATTTTCACAAAGTAGAGCCTCTATAGAACTATCAAATTCATAATGATTCAAGCCCAATGACGGTTACGCAAAAGGGAGCTTTGAGACATTCACCCATTGGGCTGAAATTCGTCCACCAACGATTCCCGACACCCAAATTTGCTTCTCCGAAGTTTCTCAGTGGGTGAGCTCCGGGCACACGGAACTTGCACCGAGAACTATTTATGAACAGTGCCATCGGTGAACGTACGCGCCCAACCAAAGCTGAAATCCCTCACTCGCCTCTAGGTAGGGTGACAAGGTTAAACATTTGGTCTTGGGGGTATCATTCGTAGATTTTGGGGTGTTCATCATTGAAATTTGGGAAAATCGCATTAAAACTTATAAACAATGAACGATCATAACAAGAATACTTTATTATTTACCCATAAACATTTTCGCACAGTAAAAAAGTGCATGAAATCCGTCAACTTTGTGTGAATTAGTATATATTTTCATTTTTCGCAGTTTCGATGCTCTCATTTGTATCAATAATTGGCGTTTGATTTTCCATACAAAAGGTCATATGCCATATCAAACCAAATTATAATTAACGAGCATATAAATATCTATTTACACTTGCGAGTTTCGATGCTTGCTCTTATTTTCCGAAAAATAAAGAATTTAACACCTTTTGCTTGTTTTCTTGGAATTATTGACACGTTTGGTACGCCAGACGCAGTGCAGAACACTGAGAAAAGATTACACAACTTGTGCAAAGAATGCCTGCTGTTTTACGTCTAAAAAAGTGCACAGTGTCAAAAATTTCACATTTGAATGGTATGCATGGAAACAGTCGCAAACTCAGTAAGATTGAAAATTATTTGAACAGAAGTAGTGAAAGGTTAGAGAAATAAAAAGAAGGCTTACATTGGGTGGATCAATTTTTCAAATGCGTAAAAGAGAAGGCATAGAGTAGAGAAATATAGACTTCGATGAACTTTTGAAAATATGCTTCCATTGACCGCCGTTGAATGGACATTAGGAAACAAAGCACATAAACTGCCAGCATTATAAGTAACTCGAGTTTAAAATATTTTATCTAACCAACGTGATTTTATGGCAGACGCGGCTATTCCCGATTAAATCCGATCTTTGTGATTAACTTTTCGTTGAATGACGGTATGAGGCGCTTTTATATATTTTTTAAAGCGCTGCCCATTTCCGAACGTAACTTTCATTGTTTGTTCAAACAAATTTTAATTCTGCATTCGAAGTCCTCGCGGGGTAATCGGATTCAGGGTACCTTTTAATGGATGCAAAAGTTCAATATATAATCTCTCAATAATAAGTTCTACGAATCGCTAGGATACGATAATTGCTCGAGATTTTTTATAAATACAGAAATAAAATGAAATCAGCACGTTTCTTAGCCAGAAATCTAAAAGGAAGAATCAAAAAAATATTTAAAAATCCTGAATGGCTCATAAATATCGCTCCAGCCATCTTAAGAGCGGGTTTAAATATAGATTTAAATGGAAACATTATTATTAGGTAACATGGAACTCTACAGATTAGAGACATGAAACAATGGAAGCGTAGATCTAGACCAGCTAGAAATAGAAGCTTCTGAATCTAGTGCCGGAGAATAATGCTGAAGATTAAACGGACAGATAAAGAGAGTAACGAGGAAGTGGGGATCGAGATGGTGCGGGGGCTAGCGTACTGGCTTCCCACCCAGAGGGCCCGGGTTCAAATCCCGGCGGTGTTGAATATTTTTCAGAGGTATCTCGATCCCTGCTTGAGGTGCTTTGTGGAGGGCACTTTGAGTGAGTACGCCGTCCGTCGGATGGGACGTTAAGCCGCGGACCCCTTGGCGCCTTTCGTAAAGAGTAGGCTAATGCCGACGCCGGGTTTCTCTCCACCCTTCATCCTTTCCTATCCATCCCCTATGGCGCAAATGACCTCAGCTGTCGGTCGCCTCCCCTCAAAACTACTACTACTACGAGGAAGTACATAGAAGAGCGGATGAGGAAAGGACCGTTTGAAGAACTCTACGGCAAAAAAGATATAAATGAACTGGACACACAATGTGACATTATGGATTAGTTACAAACATAGTAGAAGAGAAAATTGAATTGAGTTTCTTGTGAGGAAGACCAAAAGACAAGTCAATACGACAAAATTAGAAGCAATACAGAAAAGCTATTGGAGGGCGGAAGAATTAATATTCCACAAATTAAATCGAATTGAATCACCATTAGGATTTGAGCATGGATGATGATGATGATTATATTTAGATTAAATTTAGCAAGAATTTTACAGTGAAAAAATCGTTAATCTAGTTTGAGACATGAAGTCGATACCCGACCAAGCGCTTTTACTAACGAAGGTAGAAAAACCTTAGAATTTCGATTCCGAATTAGATTAGAAAATAATTAGTTTTAATCTCCTCCCATAACGTCAAAGCTTACTAATAGCAATATTATACACTTCTGCATACTTATGTGTGTGTGTGTATATATATATATATATATATCTATATATATAAAGGAGAGTGTTTGTTTGTATGTATGTAATTTGTTTACTTTTTTGCTGTCATAGAAACAGCATTTTTCCAACTATGCCAGCAGGATACTTTTGCAAGAACACTATTGTATTCAGAATTGCCGAGATATTATGCGTGGAATACATCAAGGAAAGTCTTTTGTAGAAGAAAAATGGGCAACTTTGATCCTGAGAATAATATTTATTCATGTGACGCATTGGGCCGAGTCTACACAGTCCATCCTAACAACGCCGAATGTTATTTTTTAAGAATGCTTCTACATACCATTAGAGGACCTCGCTCATTTGCAGAATTAAGAACGGTAAACGGAGAAATATGTGAGACATTCAGAGAAGCTTGCCAGAATTTAGGGTTGCTAGAAGGAGATCAACACTGGGATGACTCATTGCGAGAGGCCAGTTTGATTTCTCTTCCAGGACAAATCCGAATTTTGTTTGCCATCATAATAACCTCCTGTAATCCATCTAACCCAAAAACATTATGGGAAAAATATAAAGAATCAATGAGTGAGGATATACTGGCTAAAGTTCGAAGTGAAAATCCTACATTGGATATTACGTTTAACTCCGACATTTTTAATAAAACTTTGATTATTTTGGAGGAAAAGTGTATCACCATGTTTAACAAGACTTTAGTGGAACTCGGTCTTTTTGCACCTGTACAAGATCAACAGGGTGTATTTTATCGAGATTATATACGTGAAACTAGCTACAATGTCTTAGACTTAGAAGCATACATCGCGGATAAAAAGCCACTTCTTAATGAAGATAAGAAATTCGCGTACGAAACAATAATGGATCAAGTAGATAAACAAGAAGGAGGTATCATTTTTCTTGATGCTGCTGGTGGCACGGGAAAAACATTTTTAATTAATTTAGTTCTCGCTGAAATCAGGGTTCATGGAGAAATTGCTCTAGCCGTTGTATCTTCAGGCATTGCAGCGACATTAATGGAAGGAGGAAGAACAGCCCACTCTGCCCTTAAGTTGCCACTTAATATTTCCCGATAAGAAAATCCCACATGTCATATAAATAAAACAAGCGGCCAGGCACAAGTTCTTATAGAATGTAAATTGATAGTATGGGATGAGTGTACGATGGCTCATAAAAAATCTCTTGAGGCCCTCAACGCAACACTTACGATCTTAGAGGAAACTGCAGTTTAATGGAAGGAGCTCTGGTACTCCTGTGTGGAGACTTCCGTCAAACTCTGCCTGTCATTCCAAAATCGACTCCAGCCGATGAAATTTATGCCTGTTTAAAACATTCTGTTCTATGGAATCATGTCCAAGAAATTAGCCTTAAACAAAACATGCGAACCCTCTTAAGAGATGGGAATGCTCAAAATTTTGCAAATAAACTTTTGGAGATTGGAGAAGATAGATTAGTTATTGAAGCATCTGGTATGATAAAATTGTCATCAGATTTATGTGTATCGGTGAAAACTGTCCGCGATATGATAAAAGCAGTCTATCCTAACGTTAATCAAAATTATAAACATTTAGAATGGTTGCGAGAAAGAGCCATTCTTGCTCCTAAGAACGATGATGTTAATGAAAGGAGATACTTTAGAAGGTTAACAAGGAGATACTAGCCATGCTGCCAGGAGACGTGATTGAATATAAATCGGTTGATACCGTAGTGGATGCTGACGAAGCCGTCAATTATCCAACGGAATTCCTTAATTCACTTGATCCAGCTGGATTGCCACAACATCGCCTTATACTTAAAGTAGGATCTCCAATCATTTTATTGCAAAATTTAGATCCACCAAAACTCTGCAATAGGACACGATTGTGTGCGACAAAATTAATGAAAAATATAATCCAGGCAGTCATTTTAACTGGAAAATGAAAAGGTGAAATAATTTTTATTCCAAGGATACCTCTAATCCCAACTGATCTTCCCTTCAACTTTAAAAGATTACAGTTTCCAGTCCGGCTAGCTTTTTCAATTACCTTTGATAAATCACAGGGACAGTCTTTAAAGTTTTGTGGTGTTGATCTAAGATCGCCATGTTTTAGCCACGGGCAACTTTATGTTGCTTGCTCCAGAGTAGGTTCGCCTAAAAATTCATATATTCTTTCTCCTGGATATGAAACAAAAAATGTAGTTTATAAACAGGTGTTAAATAAAAAAGATTCTTAAATTTGTATGAAGTAGTGTATTATTGTACTTTATAATTTGTTGTTTTTATTTATGTAGTATATTTATATTATTGTTTCTCCCTAACCCGTGCAAAGCCGGGTATTCAGCTAGTATATATATATATATATATATATATATATATATATATATATATATATACATATACATACATATATATATATATCCAAGGCAAGAATTGATCCACGACCTTTGGCTTACCAGGCGGGAGCGTTACACACCTAGAAAACTATGACAATATACTGAACGTCAGGATATGCGGAAGGAGGAGATAAAAAGGATGAAATGTTGAGAAGAGACGAAGGGAACGGGGAGGACAAATTATTTCTCCTACGAGTAAGAATACTCCAATGAAATGAACAGGTGGGAAAAAAGATTTAGAAATAAATGCAGTTTGTCCCTGAGTATTTGGAACTCATGCACATAAACTAAACAAGGGTTATGAGTTTCTCAAAGAGAAATAATAAATCAAAATAGAAGAACATAATTTTAAACAGCTGGGGCAAAACCATCTTGGAAGTTTTTTTGAACAAGATGGACAGAATAGTACAGACATCAAAGAATAACTACGCTAAGCAAAGTGGCTTACACAAGGAGGAAAGGATTGATGTCAAGTACCTTGAATAACGATGTTAAAATAGGATTAAAGACGGCTTTTATACATAGAGCGTGGTGAATCAAGATGCAGAAAGATGTCGTTGAAGCAAGATGATGGGTGTAGATTGGATGCTTTTGAAATTATGTTTTGGAGATAAAAGGAAGAGTAAAACGGACGAAAAGGGAAACAAAAAACCACTCCGCATGATGGGGAAGGAGAGAGAATGTTTGGGAGAAATTTAAGATTCAGGAGAGCAGAATGGAGTGTTTTATAAGTGATGGGATACTGACTACTCTAATTGACTCGAGGATGTAAGGTAAGTGAGGTAGAGCGAGGAAAAGGATGGGCATATTAGCCGGAATAAAGGAAGACAGAAAGTATCCGGAGTTTAAGAACAGTTTAATTAAGTTTTTTGACTTGTTAGACGAAGCTAAGCAATGTAGCGATGATCAATTAGTGTCATCCAAAACCAACGCAAGGAAAGGTAGGGTAATATAATACAAAATAATTTGGAATTTGACGAAATAATCGTTTTGATGGTTCATCACAGAATACGTCCCACATTAAAAATTACGGGTACAAATATATGGGAGGTGATGGCAATTTTTTTTGCGGATATCGAATTGCGGGACGATTGTGACGCCAGGGACGGTTTGCGAATCGTCAAGGAGGTCGTCGATATTGATTATAATACCACAACGTTCACAAAAATCAATGGAAGTAATTGATATGGACATATATAATGAAAATAGAGAAGTGAGGAAGTAACTACTTATTTACCTGAGCACAATTTGTGGAAATCTTTCAGTGAAGTTCGGATTACGGGAACAAATGAAACGTCACGTCTCATGATGAACATCGTCGGTTAAATTGGCGAAAATTACTAGGTTAAACTAATAAGCATACCGACGCTACTTTGTATCAGTGCAGTAGGCTCGATTAACTTAAGTTTTTCAAACGAATATCCAAAGTCTCAAAGTTTCAAATGAGTGGTAGGGTAGCTGTCGTGCGTAGCTTCCGGGAAAGGGATCATTATTCTAAGGCTAACTTCTCAAAGCGTTGGATGGTCTTGTTTGGATGACTTGGGCCTGAATGGTAAATGCATACCGCAGCGAGGCGGATTCCCAATGTGAAAAGCGTTTGGGTAAGGAAGAAACTTTGAATGCCGGTTGCTTTTCCTTCTTCCACTTGACACAATTCCCTCTCCTATCGACGCCGTAGCGAGATAATAATTTCAAGGGGCTGTTACTGATTCTCAGTTTCCAAGGACTTGAAGAAGTTAGTTTTCCGCCTTTAAAGCTCACGTCAATATTGCAGGCCCCCCCTTTTTGCATCTTAATTTTACCCCATGCATACCTACTCCTCCTCATTTTCTCCAATTAAGAGAAGTGATCCATACCCGGTTAATTATGTTGAAATATTACGGTAATGGGATTGGAAAAGGCGCTAAATTATATGAATAATTTAAAAAATAGCTTATAAAATTTTTGTTACTATTTCTCTGAACGAAAAAGATATTAAATATGCAATAAATAAGCAATAATATTCAACTGAGTAAACTATTCATCTAAATTTACATTTGAAATGCACACTGCAATCCTCAAAGAGAGTGTATAGTGGTGGGTATTAGGTCATCAGCCATTAGTGTAATCTTGGAGGTGGTAGAGTTTTTCAGAGTGGTCTCCCTTACCCTACTTGGTGTGCTACTTTTTTTAGAGTGGTCTCCCTTACCCTACTTGGGGTACTATGTGGAGAGAACTTCAAATAAAGTACGCGTCCGTCGGATAGGAACCCCTGGTAACTATCGTTAACAGCAGGCTAATGTCGGTACCGGTTTCTTCGCACCTTTTCTCAATACCTTGAATATTCTGACCTCTGAATCATCAACCTATCTCTAATGGTGCAAATTACCTTATATATCTACTGTTGTCATTGGTGTAACCTGTGATGAATGGCATTCGGTATTACTTTCTTCGGATATTTCTCATTTCCGTACGTCATGATCTGTCCTGTCGAGGTCACGACCTGCGGATGTAAAAATGGCTCTATAACTCGTTCTATTCGACAGGCATGTTCTCTAAAGCTGTCATTGTGGTCTCATAAAACGATATTATGTGAGACTAGAATCATTCCCTGCATCTTTATCTTACGATCTTAATTCTTGCGATTTCCATTTATCTAGTAGCTGAGGTCACACATTTAACCTTCGTGTTTTCACTAGTTCACATTCAAGCATTTTTATTGATAGTCTGACGCTTCTTGTTCATTTACAAATATTTTCCACATATCGTTCACTATTATTTTTAAAATCATTGTTGCAGAAGTTAACAATTCATGCGTAGCCCAATTAGTCCTCTTGGCTATGCCACTGTCTTTACTCTTTACATGATCATTTCTCTCTTCTATACTTTCTCCATCCCCCCCTCATTTTAGCTTAGATTTTACTTTAAAAATGGCGTAGTATCATATCCAAGTGTCTGCCATAGACAAACATCCGTGCACCTAATTATAAATCATAAACGTTCTGTATGCCTGTGAACGTTCATTATGTTGGCTCTCAATGGCAAGTGGGCACCTAGGCCTCTCAGAGATATATAAAACTATGGTATTCTAAGTATCCATCTGCCAAATAATGCCAAAATAACGCCCCCACTTATTTCTGCGCCGATGAATGTCTGCAGACTTTTGGAAATGATATTGCCATTTGATTACTTACGAAATTAGGGCGTAACTGTAGGGAGGCCATGTGTCTTACATTTCCTACTCTCCTTCCCGTGGGCTAAGAGATGATTCACTCGCAGTCCCCGAAAATCAAGCACTACTCGATGAGAAATAAAAATTTTATAAGTGCTCTTAAACATTCGCGAAGCATTTCGTAGCTTGAGTGATTTGGAGAGGCACACAAAGCACTCAAGGACAGATTGAACGTTCCAGGTAGCTGACTCGAGTCTGTCCAACTGCTCTTAGCGTGCCCGGGATGAATAATTCAGTTCCTCGGCATGCGAGGCTTGATCGCCAGCGGACCGATCGAATAGATTTGAGCTAAGGAGTCTCTTGAGCGTGCAAGCTTTGTTCAGTTTCCGAATTCCACTTGGTATTCTGGACAAGAGGCGGCTTTAAAGAAAATTTATCCAACCAAGGCCTGCCACGCGCCTCAGAGTAAAAAGGGAAAATCATTTCGACTGACCGAGAGTTAGGAAGAACCGCTGACGAAACAAAGGTTAGAGGGGAAGGGGCGTTAGGACACTTCAATAGGTAGGGAAAAGGACCTAAGAGTTCATTGCCAATTAAAAACAAATATATATATATGTACATATCTGTGTGTATATATATATATATATATATATATATATATATATATATATATATATATATATAGTACATTACACAGTAACAAACAATATAGAAACAAAAAAAGGTCACTCACACGTTATTTCTTGATAATTTCGGCGGATTTCTACTCTGTCTTCATCGGAAGATAGAGAAGTAATGACCAATATTGGTCATTACTTCTCTATCTTCCGATGAAGACGGAGTAGAAATCCGTCGAAATTATCAAGAAATAACGTGTGAGTGACCTTTTTTTGTGTTTCTATATTGTTTGTTACTGTGTAATGTACTATTCGGCACTTCCGTGTTACGTCGACGAAATCATATATATATACTTTTCGAGTCAAAAGAATGTTGCTAAACACTCCCCTTATTGGCCTCTGGCTCGGAATGATCAGATGTGTAAGGGGGAATGCAGCAATAACGGTTGCCATTTCACCCTAATAGCTATTTCAGTTACAAGATTCTAGGACATGGCCAATACTAGAGATTTACCAATGAAACATTTACTGCAATGCCCTTGTTAAAGAGCCCTCTGAAGTGAAAGGCCCTGATTCACAGGAAATGATGCACAGAAAGAGAAAAATGCGAGAAGGCACAGGAACTTTAAAATAGGTAATTCCTCCCTTCTTATTTTTGCAAGCCACCTGAAAAGTTAAGTGATTCCTCTACAAAACCTGGAATGGGAACGGTTCCTTCCTCGCTGATTCGATTCCTTGAGCTCCTATTTTCAAGGAGCTCTAGATACGCTCGCACGACATGAAAAAGAAACCAAGATATCGAAGGAGGTGCTATTTCACCAACACCTCCATCCCCATCCTCCTCTCCGGGCACCGTATAAAAAAACGACATGGCTACAGGTAACCGTTTCTCCTTGACAACTTCTTAAACACAAAACTATTTTCACGTATCCTGCGGAGCGACGTCCCCCATTCTGTCCTACATGAACCCTCCCACCACCTACTCGAATTCTCATACACCCTATCCCCCCTTTTCATAGCACAAGTGCTTGATGATCCTGGGGAACGTAGTTTGAAAGCCGCCGGGAAAGGGGACAGCTGATTTACGAGGGGGTTCGATATGTGGGCTTGTGTGTGTATGCAGGGACGAGGTATTTTGGGCGGTGTGCTGAAGCAGGAAGGGGTGTGAGTAAAAGGCATAGGGTCAGAGGCGGGAGGAAGAGGGAGAGAGGGGAGTAGAATGGAGGGAAAGACGTGGATGGGGGAGAAAACGTGACTGCTGCATAGAGAGCTCGAGGTATAGTGGCGTTGCTTTTGGGAAAACGTACAAGTGGACGGCGGGGGAGGGAATGGCGAATAAACCCAAGAGGGAGAGAGAGAGGCGAGGTTTCGGAGAAGCGAGATGAGGATAGCGGACATGATTGGTGAAACGGAACGGAAAGGTAGTTGGTAATTTTCATCGTTTCCAACTTGTGAACGTCGTACTCTGACCAAAATGTCATAATATAGGTCGACCAGACTAGAAGTTAACCGCCCTGAATACTAATACAAAATATCATTTTCCCATGCGCAATTTTTTCGATGACATGATGAATAAATCCTAAAAGGAATTTCTAGTAAAACTGGCTTTGTTATCTATGAAATGGTCTCGAATGAAAATGCAAAAACATCTTTAAAAAATGATATTTTTGCACTTAATGTCTGTTTTTCAACCACAGCGATTGTTTTTTAGTCGCTAATATCTCAATAAAGCAAATAGAAACTTATATAAAGAAGAATACTTCCTATCTACATCTGTCACGCATTATATTTCATAACTTGGTTATGCAGAACCTTATTATAATGGTAGCTGGGATTAAGGTCATTTGTTAAAAAAAACATTTTCTGAGACAAAAGGCGATAAAAGACAGATAAGGACATATAAGAGTCCTATAAGGACATACGAGATATAAGATTCGTATCATGCAAAACTAACTAGAAAAACTAAGCAGTCGTAAAAATATAAAATTAGCCGTTTACTTTTAAAAGAATAACAATAACCGAGTAGAAATTTAAGTGTACAGTTTAAACAAAATATTATGATGTAATTAGCCAGAATATTGTAATTCGTTTTAAAGCTCCAACAGAAAGAAATTACGACAAGTGGTAATTATTCTAAGTGAATACGTGAAATACGTGAAACGAACTAAATATGAAAGTAGAAAATAAATAAGATTTCCAGAGAAACGAGTGAGCATAATTTAATTATTTAAGAAAGAAAACACGAGAGCTCGAGGGCCTTTTGGTTCATTTTCAACAGCAAAATGTGACAAAGCAACAAAAAAAGGCTCAACGAAGAAGGATCATGATTGTGAAACGAATGTATCACAATATAACCGAATGGAGGGGCTTATAACGCCCGAGTTTATTAATGTAATGGCGACGTGGAAAATAGAAAACTTCCCCAGAAGAATACATGATGAAAAATATATGATGATTAAATAAACTTCTCTAGATGAAGTCGACGGAAACCAGCCAACAAAAAGAAACAGTTCAAAATAAATAAAAGTAGAAAGAAACGTATGAAATTTTTTTATACCCTAAGGGAGATAAGGTGCGTGTAGCTCTCGTCTTTCATTCGACGGCAACGGAATAACCGTCGGATGAAAGACGTGAAATTATATGTTATGAACCCCTGAAAGCGTGGATGCAGTGAAAATGAATGGAAATACATAAGCAATTTCTCCAATAGACAATTGCAAGATGAGACGTAAGTACATTAGGTAGTATTTTACTGTGACAGTACAAGAGAGTATTGCGCCTGTACATCTGAGCGCACCCGCACCGAGCAGGCTCGGTGATGGCCTGACCTTCATCGCGTGCCAAGCGCATGCGGACGTTCGCTCAGACTAGATCGTGTTTTTAGTGGAGCCCTGTCGAGCGACTCGGCGCAAGCGCAAAATTCAGCGAGCTATTGAAAAGCGGTATGCCTGCAAATTTTGTGTTGGACTTGGAAAATCGGAAATGGAGACATTGAGCATGATTTGTTGATGTTTGTGTTCATGGACGAAAGCATGTCACAAACTGTAGTTTTTTCGTGACACAAGCTCTGCAGAGATGACCGAGAGAGAGTGGAGGACGAGCCCTGCGCTGGATGGCCGTCGACGTCAAGAACCGACGAAAACGTGCAACTTGTGCGTGAAGGGCTAAATTCAGACGGTAGGTGTGCGCATGGTAGCAGATCCTATTGGTAATGATAAAAAGACAAATGAACTCCATTATCATTAAAATGTGACATTGCGAATGATCTGCGCTAAACTTACTCTGAAGGTCTTGACGGACGACCAAAAGCAGAATCAAGTGTCTTGTGAAGACCTGCACCAGCATTACGACGATTCTCCAACTCCCTTTTAGTCCCAGCTTGACGCAGGCAGACTATTTCATTTTCATAAAAGTTAAATACTCCTTCAAAGGACTACACCATGGGACCCTAGGTGCCGACAAAGAAGCTTGCACGTGTACCCTTCAGGACCTTCCAACATCTGCCAATCAGCGAGCCTGAAGGTTGTTGAAAAGCCGCTGGAAAAAGTGTGTCGCGCTCAAATGATGTAATCTGAAGAATTTTGGAACATTGTACCAATATCTGAAATAGGTCTATTTTTACGGAACTTTCCTCAATATTTTTCATACAAACCTTGCATAATAGTGAGAGCATTCGGTCACCAACCAAAGGGCTCTAAATACACTAAAGTGTACAAATCCAGCATATGCCTTTGGATTCCTACTTCAAACTAAATTATATCAGTGTAATTCCATCGATACCAGAACTTAGTTCAGAAAACATGCATAGCAGGACCAACAGTTTCCCCCTTACCCTGTATAAGCGGATTTCAAGAGCCGATATGCTACCTACGAAGTAAGCGCTATTCTCAACTAACAAACCCAACCTTGTCCATTACAACAGCTTTAACTTTTATGGTAATATAAATATAGCTTTGTATCAATGGTTAATTGTTTTAATTCATCAGCATAAATATATTAAATTATTGTTCGCAATATTTCATGCACTTTTTTCCAGTTAGTATTTACGCATTTTTATATTACGCATGGTTGCATGTATAATATAATTAAGTGATTGCGAGACATCATAAGGGCAAAGTAACAAGGGTATAAATAAAAATAACTGCATTGGGTAAAGAATTATTCAGAATCAGGAATACTGATGACAAATATTTTAGGCTAAGATCCAAAGTAATAATTAGCAAAACCGTTCATATGAAGCATAATTTTGGATGTTTGTACAACTTTGTCGTTAAGTCTAGAGAATGAGCATAGATTGGAAGCCTTCGAAATATGTATTTGGAGAAGAATCAAAAACTTAAAATGGACAGAGAAGAAAACAAACTAAGTGATACTAAGGAAGTTTGAGGGTGAAGGAAATATTGTTTGGATACATTCGAAGAAGGCAGAACAATTAGATGCACAGCCAATTGAGTGGCTATGTAATATTAAAGATTTTGATGGGGGAGGGGGATAATGTTGGATAACCAAAGTAAAGGGAAGAAAGGATTAAACATTGGGTATTGGATTGGATGAACGGATGTATAAAGCAGATAGGGTTTTTAATTATTCAGTATGTAGTTTTATGGCATTTAGTGTGATAACAGAGACGAAAACTCTTGCAATTTTCCACTTTATAAAGATTTATTTTCGGCTAGTTTCGATGTACTTCTACATTTTCAAGTCACTTAGAGCCTTCGAAATTAGCCAAAAAAATCTTTAATACGTGGAAGATTGCAAGAGTTTTCGTCTCTGACATTAAGGAATAGCTCCACCATAACATAACTGAATATGCAATTTATATTTTTAATGCCACGTTAGACGGGATTAAGGAATGTAACAGGGCATAGTTCAACGGCCTATCAAGAATCTGCCTTGGCGGGTAGAATAAGGCTGAAAAAGCGAAATTTTATGAATAAAAATTGATGCCTTTGAAAATATTTATCAATTAAAAAAGTAATACATTTTTACATTCTATACATTTCCGATATGGACGAATATTCTATCGTTTTTCATCCTAATTTGCATATTCTTACTTTAAATTCTTATACAAGTATAAGCAGCAAAAATAACTTGAGTTCATAAATGTCTGCCGGCGTTGTCTTAAAGACTGGAGATGATAGCGAGGAATTGTTAAATTACGTAGATAATCTTTCCTTTTTATATTGAGAGCTTGAGAGACGAGACGTTGCGGAGGAGATTAAGGAGAGGATGGGGAAAAGGGTAGATAGGATTTGGGCGGAGCGAATGAGGAGGGTCGAGCCAAAAGATACGGACGAGAGAGAGGGAGAGGTTGAGAATGTTGGCAGGAGCCAAGGGAATTTAGGTTTGGCGTGGATACGATTGAATTTCTATGGAGGAGTATGGGAACCATACTGAAGAGAATGAACGGTAGGGTTGAGCCATGGGACGAGACCAGAAGAAGGCGTGAGAAAGAGTAAGTGGGGAAAATAGAGGAGAAGGAAACAGAAGTGGGAGTTTATATGAGTGTGTAGGTGTGTGCATGTATATACACAAACATACACATACGCACAAGATATCCAACACAACCACGGTTCCAGGTTCGGAATCCTCGGATGCAACACATTTTTTCTGTTTAAACATCCTCGCATTTTTGCCTTCGCACGTAAGTATTTTCTAAAACCCATTATAAATATGTTTATGCACTGCAAAAAATAAAACAACATATTTTTCATATGCAAACTGAAGACGTAAAAAAAGTGAAGTAGAATAAACACATGAGCAGAAAATAAATGAGAATTCCCGACAAAATGTCTCTTTAAAGCGCAGAATATGTGGCGCGAGTCGCCATCTTTTATCTACTTTTATTGTCCATTTATGTCTTTCCGTGTTTGCGGTTCATGGAAGGAAATGCGTCCATTCATTTTATCTTCTCGTTCTCTTACCTTCCTCTTTAACAACTCCCCACCTGAAATAGAGTGACAAGTTCAATTCTGGCAGTGCCATCACTTCTCCGTGTAAATCATCTAATTCATTGTGTACTCCCATACACTTTTCCCAATATTTTTTATTTAAAACTACCTCTTAGATTTTTTAAGCACACAACGCACGTCTGAACTATTAATATATAATAAAAGAGTTCCAAGGAGGGAAGTATGGAAACAGTACACTGCAAGTAAACGGCATTCAGCTGTCCAGGTCTACGGAAACCCGATCATTCCATTACTTGCAACATCGTATAAGTCAATCCCCACGTTCGATTCACCCAGAAACTTCATTTGGATCCAAGATTCAGTGCTTAGATCCGAGTAAGAGTCCAAATCTTTCATGCTGGATCAAGATATTCGGGGCAATAATCCCACAAATTTTCCAATTGTTCAATCCGGACGAATAAGCCTTTTTTGTCTCCCGCATACTCCTTCAACTTTTTGCTTAATCTATTGTTCAATAGTTCCGTGAGTGGACAAACGCACATGAAAATGATGGACTTCAATTCCCTTCATGGTGAAAATACGAGATATGAAAGTTGAAATCAACTGTCAAACCTTAATTCATGATGATTTGACTTCTAGATTAAACGTATCAATTCCGAAAATTTTCAGGCAAATGGTATTTAGTGAAGTACTGGACGTTGTGATCACTCTTCAACCGTAAATACTCAACTGTTTTCTGAGCCAAGAGCCAGACGGTGAAATTCGTCACATTTCTAGAGGACGAAACTACCAGACGATAAACCTTTAAATTAGTGGCTCTTCGATCTACGGCGGGGTTGAAGAAACGTTTTGAGCATTGAATAGTGTTCTTTTTGCTTAAAAAATAATCCATCAGCAGTTTTTTTCTCCACCAAATTGCTTTCGGCCGAGTAAATATTTTATAACAACCCCTTGATTTTAATATTTTAAGATAATACCTGCAAATAGAGACTTAAATATTTTTATACACCCATAATTATCATACCTAAGACAACTGGTTTAGTCGATTAGTACAGTGTGTATTTCTGTCGACGGCTGACTCCCAACTTGGGTTTTCCATTGCTGGCCAGAAAGTGGACATAGCCTGTTCATTTGATGGATTTTTAATACGGCCTGTCGTTGGAGCCCGTAACCCAAATGCTATAAACATCTATCTTGCATAACTATACGAAAGTGCCGAAAACGAGGCGAAGTATCGTGATACTACGACGTATGCGGTCGATAAATGACTTGCGGCGTTCTTCATTTCAATCGCTATCAACCATTGGGGTCAAAACAACTTGCTCACCACCCCTATCACAATGACTTTCGATGATAGGACTTGGAGGAAGATAAAAAGAGAAAAGAAACCTATCGTTTCGACAATGTCATTTCAAGCTCCCGGCATAAAATAGAGTCTCGCACTGACTTTAAATCCGTTATCGAGCAAGCGAAAAGTGGACTTCCTGGTTTCATTTTGCCCCGGGTCTAACTAACCCCTCCGACTTCGATTGTCGTCCCAGCCGGGGAAGTGGCGAAGGGCAGCGGCGGAGGGCACGGAAGGGGCACTGGGAAAGGCACGAAAGTCAGCCATCAAAGTACCAACTCACTAACCTTTTGAAATGGGATCGCGCGGCATGTTCGCGCCGCTAGCTCCCTCAAAATGGTCAGGAATGCTTGTAGAAATTATGAGAACGTGCTTGAATGAGAATGGTCATTCGCGCGCAAACCCATTACAAAAGGATGTTCAAGATGGCATGGCACTTCAGTCGGCAATGGTGTTGCGTACTAGTAACATGAATGTATATAAGAGGCACTAGAGATTTCCTGGTCAAAATATGGAGCGTCGATGCTGCGTGACATTTTTTTAATATCCCTTTCAGTATCTTCTCCGTTATTTTATTTTATAAAATACCCTTCCTGTATTTGATAAAGAATGATAAAAAAGAAGTACTAAGAAATATAATTCCTCTTTAAATGTGTTTCATAGTTCAAATTTTGAATATTTCAGAGTATTATAGGTTGAAAATAATGTGAAATGACCGCAGTCATTGACATAAATCAATAAACATAATTTTAATAGAACATATGTATTGATAGAGAAAATCAAATTTTTGTCGTGCTCAAATAAAGATAGATGGAAGCCCGAGGGTATATTATGGAATAAATGTTGGAATTAGCATTTAATAGGGAATAATGGAGTTAATCCTTCTTCGAATTGAAAGTCTAATGGGAAGGCAAATATTAATAAAACAACTAACTACGATTCATCACTGTTAATTTATTCATATTATTCTGAATACGATCATATATGGTTCATTTCGAAATGTTACTGTTACATTTATACATTATGTATTTATCTTGTGACTTGTTTAATAGTTCGGCATTTGCTAATTTTACAATGAACGCTATATTAAGTTTAAATTTTTAAAATTTAGATAACGTGTCATAGAGTGTTGTTAAATTAATGGGCTAACGATGGACCTTGTTTTTGGATGGAACATTTGATCCAAATATCAAATAGCGTTCGCAATACTAACTTTAGGCATGGATTACTATCAGAAAAAGCTGAAAATGCGTAAATGTCAAAGGTGCAATTATCGAAGTAGGATGTGATTAAGATTAGAAATTCCAAGAAAAGAATCCATTCCAACCATATCCCGCAATTCGATTTGCGTGACAGATATAATAAAAGAACTCACTGCAGGTGAATAGATTGAAAGATAATTATGGATAAATACTGAAATTTATCGGAAGAGGGTGAGTAGGAGTGAGATTGAGGTATGAGGTTTCATATTTGTGACTTAGACTAACTCTCAAAGACGAACGAATGGAAACCAAACGATTCAAAATCGGTATGACTCGAACTCGGATATAAAATATTAATTTGATAATATCGCATCATTATTTTTTATCGATTTCGAAATAATTGATACATCGAATTTAAAGTAATCGATTTTCGATTAAGTCTAGTGCGAATTGTCCATCTATTAATTACGAGCGAAGGAGCAGAACAATCGTCTCTGGTGAGTTGGACGGGGGACAAAATAGTGTCGAAGGGCGGGGAAGGGCATACTAGGAGGGCAGACGCAGAAAGATAACGTAGGGGGACTGGGTCGGAACGTGCGACGTGGCGTATGAAACAAGGTTCGGAGAGAAAGAGAGAGACGGACAGATTGGAAGAGAAAGAGCTTGAAAGAGATAGAGCGAGAGAGAAAAGGGTCTTTTAAGGGGAAGTTTGGAACGCAATGGGACGGGCACGGGTGATGAATACGGACACGAAATTCGCAAAATGAAAACGGCACGCATAATGGGAGGAGCGATGGTGGTCGGCGGTGGCGCGTGGAATCCGTCGCTTCCGGACGAAAATAAAAGGCCGTGGGGGAGATATAGAGATAAAGGAGGATCGAGGAGTGAGGATCTCTCGCTTGGCGTTAGGGTCGGTAGTGAATTCGGAGTGCCGGAGTTCCCGAGATGAGGAATGGGTTCGGGGTCTTGTGGACGGAAAAGGGGGGTGAAGGGGAACGGAGATGGAGAGATAGGGGAGGGTACTGTGGAAGGAAGCTCGAACCCTCGCCTCACGTTATTCTCAATAATAAATGCGTTAATAAAGCCTCGAGAGCGACCCTGGAATTTGAAATACCCCTCTCTCCTCCATCCTGTGCTCCAAGAGGTCTCACAAGCCAGCGATCTATTACAGGGAAACGGGAATGCGGGGAGGAGAAAAAAAACCAATAAATTTCTATATCGTCCACTTTCTTTTTTAATAATTGCACAGAACTGCTTGAGAAGGGAGCTAAGGTGACGGGCGAACTGTTATTACGACCGGCTCAAAAAATTCATTCAATAGAAGTGATGAAATAATTTAAACTTTGACGATGACATCCCCGTTGCTGAATTAAACGGAGGAGTTGGCTCAATGTTTGAAGACGTCAACAGCGGCGGCAATACGATTTTTTAAATCCATCGCCAAGTATAATCCATGTGGAAGGAAATTATGGTGTGAGAGGCTGAATTTCATTTTACTGACAGAGTTGATGAGACGGGGCCGCAAATGGTAATCGAATTTAGCTTTTAACGCTGATTGAGTTTGATCGCTGACATAGAAATAACAAAATAATGCATTTTCAACTCCACTAATGACGACTTAACATTCTTTAAGTTAGGGTCACAGAGAGATGATATGGCGTCAAAATTGTTAGATATCAAACGGCATCATTTATGAATATATTTAGAAATCTCCACTTTACCTTTTCCATTGGGCGGATATATGCTCCATTTCAAAGGCGACGGGTGAAAATATCTGCCTTTGACCTAGTTTGAAACATTTTTCGACTATTTCTAACACCAAAATACGTTTTGGTCCTACTTTGTGAATTCCGGGTCCCTTTTGTGCTGCCTAACGCGACGCTCGAATCGGTATCAAAACGAAGCAAATAGAGCGCCGCGTGACTGCGAGTAATTCCAACCTGATGCCAACAGATTGAAAAGGTTCTCCATGAGCTAGTTAATGATATTGGATGAAATTTACCGAATAGAGAATTTATACAATATTCGCGTTTTGAGTTCTTCATTTCACTTACTTTTTCGTAAAGGACGGTTCACTTTTTTACGTAGTAGAATTATTTTAACTTTACGGGGTGTGGCAAATTGCTGATTTGTTAAAACTTTGTAATTTGCTGATTTAATCAAGTACCCTTCAAATCCGCAAGTTATGTAGTAGTACGAGTATGTGAGAACAAATCTTTCCAAATTCAACGAAATATTTTCAGTGCTTCATGAACACATATCTGAGACTTCCATTTTAAAGTTTATTCACAGAAATATATTCCATTTAGATGAAGAAGCCGTGTGCGGCACAGTTCATGTACAATCAGACACCAATCGACTGCATTTAGTTTTATACGTATTATAATAGAGGAATGGTGACCATAATAAAGCAGTATTTTTTAGGGGATGTGACCGACAGCTGAGGTCATTTGTGCCTTAGGAGATGTATAGGAAAGGATGAAGGGTGGAGATAAACCCTTCGACGTCGGTATTAACCTACTCTTAACGAAAGGCTCGAAGGGGTCCGGAGCTTTAACGTCCCATAAGATGACGGCGTACTCACTCAAAGTGCCCTTCACAAAGCACCTCAAGTATGGATTGGGACACCATTACTGGGAAAATATCTGTTGCCGCCGGAATTCGAACCAGGGCCCTCTGGGTGGGAAGCCAGTACGTTAGTCATCGAATTATCCCGAACCACCACCTTATTCACTCATTGGCTAAATCATACCAAAGGAGGTTCAATTTCAAACAAAGATGGACTCCGAATTACTTCCTTTAATGTATCAGAATCACGTCTTCTCATAGCTATATATCCAGCTCCAATTAATTGTAAAAACTAAATACACCGACACGTGACACAAGTTATACACTATATACGTGACAAAAGGTGAATATATTTAACTTGTGACAAATCTAGTATACTCAATAAATATGCTGAACGCCGTAAAGCATAATTAAGTACTTCAAACATTTCAGTGTGATTACGCCGGAAGATTAATAAAAAAAACATTGGTTCACAATTCGATCAGGGAAAGTCCCCAGCTTTACATCATATTTTCTTGCGAAAACTAAACGAAGAAAATATTATATTATTACGCATACTGTTATGAGTTAGTCCAATATTTCAACATAAATCTTTAGCCATTTAGCAGAGAAAATACAAGTTTGAATTATCTAGTAGGTAATTGGTGCAAGAATCTTTCAAATATCGAATTTTTAAACGGTGGATATTTGTAAACAAATTAACACCTCAATGAACACCTACTCTCTATTTTGGTGATTTCTAACCTTCGCTTATATCTCTTTCAGTTGCTTCCGAAATTTTCGCCGTAGATGCAAGTTGGTGCTAAGAACTGCGCGTAATATTTGTATTTTATAGTTTAACGCTTTAAGGAAGTAGTCGCAAGTTTTACAGTTGTCAGTTTTCTAGTCATCAAAAAATTCTTTGATTTTACATCGTCGAGTGCAGTTAGACGGTAAAACGAAAGAAAAACTCATATTAAAATTATAAACTTTACAAATGTATCGACATATCTCGAACGAGTCAAATAATTATTAATAGTAAAGAAATCAGTAGGTAAAAAAGTTTTTTCTTCGATTTCAGTTAACCGTTTGTTTTCATTAAGGGATCAAAGTCAGATTTATGATATTATTAAAAGTAACACATTTTCAAAGTTCACGGTCCTCTCGTGTTGAATCCGGAAGTAGTAATGTGTTCGCATCGATTTGAACCTAATGTCACCAACATAACTTTGAATTAAATAGAATATTTTAACCATATTCGGCATTAATAATAAAATAATTATTAAATTACTTGAACGCCGTCCCACAGGAATGCGTTTGTTTATGAAGCTTATCATTTGTAAATGAATAGGAAATGCACACCAATTCGAGATCATCCTGCAGTGTATGCAACCATTAATGTATAGTGTAATGCATACTCTCAAGGATGTAACAAAAATTGGCTCTCTGTATATCAAGGGGTAATTAAAGGGGTGTTATTTAGTGCTCGTTTAGTGACCATTAATGCCAACAATACCAGCTATGCAATGACAACCTAACCCTTCCAGTGCCATTTGACCACGGAAACTGCTTAACATCAATATGGACCAATCTCTTCTCAATAGAAACAGAGTAAAGTAACGACACGTTTGACGGGTTGCGTCGGAGATCAACGACTCGATCATTATTTCTCTAAATATTATTAAAGAGTACATGCATTTTTTGTTATAATACATCTAAAAAGCGAAAGTGCGTTTGATTCAAGGTAAAATTGACTGATTCGGTAGCAGTTTTAACTCAATTTTAATACCATCTACAGCGCCCTGTTGAAATATATCTACGAAGACGAGAATTACGCAATACGAGAGATAGAACCAACGGGAATATGCGAATGAGAGTGCCTATGTTTAACAAAAATTTAATAATATTTGCTGCTGGTTCCTCAAGGGAAATTCCAATTTACAGCAATTGATAAATTTCACACCGACCTTTCAATATACTTGATTCAAACGTTTTACGTAGTTTTCAATTAATCGCTAGGAGTATTTGACAGATATGCATATAGGATATTCCTGATGTTTAATTTTCCAGGTAATAAGAACCAAATAATTCTCGTTAATTTTATTGTGAAATAATCTATCCTATAAATCTCTAAAGCCTTCTTTTCAATATGTATTAAAGCATACTAAGATATTGACAAAATATCACGGGAATTGGAGAATATAATAGAGAAGAAAGGAAAGAATTCTGCCTTGAATAACGAGCAAATTTCATAAATGTTTCTCCAACTGGAACATTTAGCATTTCAGAAAAATATTTTTCAATCGGAAAAAAATGACTTTTTTATGTAAAAGTCTAATCTCTATAGATCCGTAAAGTTAATTTAAAATAAAATACCTATTACGGTTTATATTTATATATCTGTTAAATCCATAGCAGTTCATAAAAATATTCGCGCATGTATATTAATGAATATTTTTTAGGATATCCAAAGTTTCTCGAGGAAATTAATTCTACGTGTCATTGTTCCCAGATCCGTTATCATTAAATGATTTTAGACACATTTTCCGCGGGAATCTCGGCGGAAAATCTCAACACTTTTAAATGTTAAGGAAAAAGGCGGATGGACAACAAAAATGTGCTTGTCCTTTGTTCTCACCGTCTTCGACTCCGAAATAAAACAACAACTTAATAAAAATAATTGATCATATATTTCTCTGAGTATAAATCAACTTTTTGGAATAAATAATAATTTAGAATTTTGTACATTCACTAATCGTTGCAGTAGCATCAGCGATCAGTCTTCAAGGAAAATTTAATAGGAAACTGCTAAGAACTGAGACGGAAGTATTGGTAGACGGTAGTAAAAGGAAATGAATGATGTCGAAGTTTCTTTCCCTATTTTTTTTACTAAAATCTCAAGTTCATTATTTGATAACATCGTTTTCACTTTTTATTAGCAATGTTGTAAAAATAAGTTAAAATAAAACCTTAAATAAAAACAAACCCATCTCAAAGGAAAGCAATGTAGTGCAGGAATTGATTGCACATTATATATATGTATATATATATATATATATACAGTATATATATTTGTATAAATAAATACATATTATTTATTATATACATGCTATATATATATATATATATATATATATATATATATATATATATATAACTTTTATTTCAGCTACAATTAAGCTCGACATTTTACCCAAATTCAATAAATAATTGAACAACAACTCATGTAGAACAACATTACAGAGACAAAAGATGAAAAACGAAATGTTTGTTCCTACCGTTGATTATTCAGCCAGGATTCCTAAATTTATTATATATATATATATATATATATATATATATATATATATATATATATATATATGCACATTACACACACATATGTAATGTACATATATGCATATACATATGTAGACATATATTTAATTATATACTTACATGGCTTATGTTGAATATTCACAATCTCTAATTGTATTACTTATTTGGAAACTAATATATCGCTAAATTAAGTCTTATAGGTAGTTAGAAATGGACCGTTCAAGGCCACTCACCGATACCAGAATATTGCAAAGGCAAGCACGCCGACAACCGCAGCTGCTGTACATCCAGATATTATAGCTGTAAAGAAAATGAGATAGCATTGAACAAAACTTCCCTCTCTCGGAAAAACGTCATCGATTTAATAAAGGTTGTACTATTAAATGTATACTAGACTCTTATACTAGGCATAAAAGATGTGAAGTGATGGTTACAAATTTGCCCTTTGGTTGGGAGATATTTTTTTTAAGTTAAGACTATATCTTATGAAAGGTCATACTGATCACCTAAAAATGAACAATTTAGACTCAGTTCATACACTTCGTAATGAAAAAAAACCAACCTATATGCTTATAATAGTATAAATGCAACGTGGGACATCTTATGGATTTATATGGAATTATATTGAAAATGGAAAAGAAATCATTAATACGGGAGGATCCAAGAATGCTTAACATGACTTCAGTTTTCACTCGTATCTCTCCAAGGCCAAATGTTCTTAATAAAATCTGTTGAATCCATGAAGATGAAGTGAGATTTAAAAAAATAAAAATTACTTTATTCAGTTGAGAACAGAATTATTCTCACAGCGGTCTTCTTCTGGTGCAGTTTCAAGTAAAGTTGCGAATAAAAAATGCAGGAACAGAAATATGTGTCATGATGCGAGCAGAGTTTTATTACGGGGAGCAAAAAGTCAAAATTCTTTAGTGATTCACATGCGAGAAATGTTAAATACATCTCATTCGATGGTTGGTTTTATCTGAAAAACTTTTATTTCAGCTACAATTAAGCTCGACATATTACCCAAATTCAATAAATAATTGAACAACAACTCATGTAGAACAACATTACAGAGACAAAAGATGAAAAACGAAATGTTTGTTCCTACCGTTGATTATTCAGCCAGGATTCCTAAATTTATTATTCAAACAAAGTGATCCTGCAAAAATCATTATTTTTTCATGTTTACGCAACACAGGATAATGTCAGTTCAGATTTTAACACATTTCTTTCTACAAAAAAGCAAAATAGAACTGTCTTCCCGAAATCGCAAGGGAATATTAGCAAAACCTTGATACTACTAAAAGACTAAGTTGGTTAAAAATTGGGATCAATTTAAATAGACAATGCAACAAAATTTCAGATTATTTTTACGATATAAAACATACACATGTATAAGAAAACCCAAATGTACACACTAGAAATATAAAGTAATGCGTTAGATAAAATTAACCCTGTTATACCAATTTCATCAGAGCCATTTTAAAAAGCTGTAATTAAAATGGTACAAAAATTGACGGGCCATAGCCGCTCATATTTACATTATTAACAATAATGTACTTTGAAGAGGCAATATATTCTATGTTCTGCATACGTAGTGTCGGGGAATTAATTTATGGCGCATCTGCTTAAAATACACGTGCTTGCTTGATCGCACGTGTGTGCACACTTAGTCTATTTGACTGAGATCGGTAGTCATTTTAGTCAATTGATACGCTGTAACTCAATATAATATTAAAATAAACGTTTCACATCATTATGAACAGCATGATGTAAGACAATCATTTCCAATAACAAATATTTCATGAAATATATTTAATTTTCAAATTCTGTAGTAAGTTATTTTAAATCTAAAAAGGCTACATTTACATTATAAACTTTTAAATAAAACTTAAATTTACCAAATCATTCATTTATACCACTTTTTATTAATTTTAAATACCTTTCCTTTAACGTTAAGTTGAGTGATTTTTATGGGTATATGCTGGGTTGAAAATGAGATTCGCTGCGACTTGCTTTTCACTCATTTTCGTAAACCTGCTATTCCAATGATAATTCACTTCAGCGTCAGCCACTCATAAAATCGCTCCATATTCTGCTCCATTTAATAGCGATCGATTAAAATCTGCATAACTACGCGCTTTATCTTTCAACTGCACACTTATTGGTTCATAAAGCTCACAAATATATCACGTTTGCATGACACCCGCCGAAAAATCCGATGAATTTTTAGAGCAGAAGTAAACGTTTCTATCAGTATTATTACTGGTGGGCATAGATTTTCAAGGGGCTATCCACCATTGATAAAAAACCAACGATGACAGACTGCTTGTAAGAGAAACATTTTTGTCTAAGGAAGTTAAAAAAAAAGTAAGCAGGGGTTTCTTTATTCTTAACCGGTTCACTATCCGAACAGAGAAAACTTAGCTCAGGGAATCACAAAAGCAGTTATCATGGAAAAAGAAGCTATTTTTTATTTATTTACATTAAAACTCTTTGTGAATCAAACAGTAATTAACTTTGGTGATTTTTAAACGATTAATTTCATTCATCTCGGCCAGGTAAACTGCGAGGCGAATAACGGGGTGCGGCAACATTACTTCCTTTTTTCAAACGCAAAATACTTTCAAAAAAGGAAGCTACATTGCCGCACCCTGTGTAATTACTTATTAATGGTGAATTAGTTGCTAAAATATGTGCAGTAACAAATGAGGAAGCCCTACGAATGATGGGGTAAAGGGGATTCCTATGGAATGCTAACGAAGAAAATAATTCTTAATAAGAAGGACACATTCTGAGGGACAATGGGAACTGATTGAAGGCCATAAGTTGAAGAAAAAAGACAAAAAGAATATGTAAGAAGCAGGCGAGGGAAGATACTGGGGCAACGAAATATGTGGAAATGAAGAGATTGGCAGGTAGCAGGTGAAGAGGTAACAGGCAGGTTAGCCGGGAGAGCTGCCTGCCACGAAGCAATCTTCGGCTTGATAATTCATGACGTTGATGGATTAAGTAATTAATGAGCTGTCGAAATCAGATTCACACAGATCATAATTTTTAAAGGAGAATAGTGGGATTTAGCTTTAACGGAGTATAATTTAACCGACACCAATAATCAGAGTGTCGTTGAATTTAATTGCATCAAAAATGACTTTTGGTGCCCTCCAGTTAGCACACCCCCATGCAGTGAAATCTACGACTAAAACTTATCGAAATCTGGTGTAAAGTTCTAAAAGTCCCTAAACATCAAAGTTTTTGATTCCATCTCCGAGCGCAAACGCGTGAACGTTATGTACTAGCTCAGGCAGTGACGTCAGCGAAATGTTCGCGGTACCCCGTCACTCCAGGAACCGAACCCTTTAGTAACCGCACCCGGTCATAAGTCACACACACGTCCTCAGCAGAGTCTTCTTTGGCGCGGGCCCACCGCCGAACGGGAATTGAGTTAGGAACTAAAGAAAACTATGTTTCAACGTTGGCACCCATGTCAAACTGAGCGAAATGACTTTTCAACTTCGAAGATTAATATCTTTCCCTCATGAACTCCAAAGAAGTTAAAAGCACAGAATTCCGAAGACTGACAACCCACTCAGCCTTAATTGACTATTGGAAACTATGGGTTTGATTATCAGATTTATCTTGAGCAATCTTCGTTGTAACCTTCACGTAAACAAATTTTGCGTAGGGTTACAGATTTTTGGCCGTTTTATAATGTAAATCTGCCAGAAATAATCAATATTTTACAGAATATATTAATATGACACCCATCTCATGTTTACACTTATACAGGATATCCGAGACTCGTTTCAGAAATAAATTGGACGTTAAGTCTCACTGAATCAAAATTGGAATGGACGGTTGAGACTTTTTATGAGCAAATATTATTACTTCGAATGCACACTGGTACTACCTTCTTCTTAAGGGTAAGAGTAAAAAGGGCCTATCGACTATCCTTTAACTGTAGTTATTTATTTCCACCCCTAATAATAGTAAAAAACAAGCGAAACTCCCTTTCTGTGACTGTCTTTTTTTCAGTTTAAGTTAAAATTGTGACTTTAAATAATTTATTGCTACAACAAAATGTCAGTGGGCCAATTTTTAATAAAGGGCGGAGTTTGATCCAAGATACTTTAATATCAACGTTCAAATATTGCTGTGGCCTTCAAGTATCAAGTTATCTTTTGCAAAGGTATTTCCTCTCATATAACAGGATGTTTGGTCTTTCTCTATTACAAATAAAATGGCGCTATTGTTCGGAATATAATTGAAAATTGGACAATAAACGAACTCAAGCTGGTTAAATAACAGCCACAAGAGCATTGACCGAGCGTTTCAGGAACTGCCGGAAGAAACTAACCGAATTATTGTAATACGAAATTACCAATTACTTTCCCCAAAAACCCATATGACACAATTGCTTATAAAATTGATTGGATACTGGACGTCGTCCGTGATTCAACAACTGTTGCAATCTATTAAAAAATATGCGTCCCAAACTGTCAGAAACCAACTATCTGACCCTTTGCGATAAGCAGCCTAATAATTGGTACCACCCAATTCCTTCAAATCCACTCAGATACCCGTTGAACCAGACCAACGTTGCATACCAACTCTGCCTTCTTGATTTAATTATCCCACGGGAAGCCAGCATCACATATTCAATGCAAGCGCGAGAGTTGGGTCTCCTTATGATTCCACCAACATCCTTGCAAATGTGACGTCTACCGATTCCCCGTTCCCTTTCACGGGTGCCCATCTCATTTCATTAGCCCCGCTACTCGTCAACCCGTATCTCGCCCTCGTCCCTCCCTTTAATGCCTGAGCTCAGGAGACGCAAGCGCGCGCAAGTGAAACTTTTATTTACAAATAACTTATTATCTTGTCAAAATAGCATTGATCTGCCAATATGGATGATCACGATGCATATTAATGTACTACCGTCGATATATATATATATATATACATATATACATACATGCATATATATATATAATATATATATATTATATATTATATATTTTATATATATATATATATATATATATATATATATATATATATATATATATATATATATATATATATATATATATATAGTTTGTCTAAAAAATAAGTGATATTTTTCTCGTCTTTTTCCGCTCAAAAGGCGTTTTCTACAAAGAGTTTGGACATCAGGGTCAGAGAGTAAACAGTAAGTTTTACGCTGAAGTCCTCGAAAGTTTGCGGGCAAGAGTATAACGCGTTGGGAAGGAGATTTCTGTCAACTGGAGGCTGCACCAGGATAACGCGCTACCCCACATCGCCTTCCTCGTGACCGAGTACTTGCCGAGCACAAGGCGGCAACGCTGTCCCAGCCACCATACAGCCCCGGTACTGGCCCATCCGACTTTTTTTCGTTTCCAAAAATGAAAAGGAGCATGAAATGTAATCATTTTGGAACACTGAATTACGTCAAAGAGGCCGTGACGAGATGCCTAAATGAAGTTCCCGTCGAGACCCTCCAGGAAGGGTACTGCGACCGGCCAGAGGTGCTAGCATTGGTGTTTCGATAGACAAGGGTGCTATTTTGAAGAATTTTAGTAATTTGCACTTGATCTACGATAGTTTTATTCCCGAATTTATTGTGGTTATATTTAGAACAGACCATGTACGTAAGGGTGTCAGTTGACTTCATCTTCACTCGTGGTTTATTTTGCTGCTTCGAAAGATATCGGAATAATATATTAATGAGTATCAACTGTGACATAATTTATTTCCAATTGATCAAATATTGTATGTTTACATGTATATTTTAAACATATTTTATTTTTAAATTGTCCATCGTATATAGTTCATTTTAAAACCGCATATGTGAACTATGCCCCCATAATTTACCCACCCGAAATATTTCAAGGATCATCCTTAATACTAATACTTGCAAAACCAACTCTGATACATAGTGTATTGCATGAATATGTTCAGATTTCATCAGCATCTGAAATATATTTATCCATTAAAATGAATGTATTTTTAGGTATTAGTAGAGAGTGGCAAATTATAACCCAATTTGATCACGCCATATTTAAGGAATTATTCAGCAAAGAGAAACTTGAGAGGACAAGTTTAAATCATCGCGGGGGATGAAACGTACCTTGGCGATGCTAAATTGAAATTTTCAGGATATCTGGAGTAAGTGATCCTGATGCAAAAGCCATTTTAAGACCTATCCACCACTTAGGGCTCCTTCACGAGGTAAACTCGACGGCGAGGGACCTGTCGACGTCTTGTTAATCCCGGGAGGGGATTGGAGAGACAATGAGAATGGTAGTTGGAGATAGAGCGAGGGATGAAGGAGACAGATGCGAGTTAGAGAGAGTGTGCGGGAGGTCGGAGTGAATGAAAGGGTCGCGCTTCGCTCATTAACTCTTGTGTACGTGATAATCGATTCCACCTTCGGCATACTCACAATGTCTGCCTACTTCGTTTCCCGACCAAACCATTCCGCACGGAAATCCTAGACTGGGAACAAGTGGCACCTCAACCTGTTTGCTATTCAGTGATCGATGCAAGAAATAGCTTGGTTCTGTCAGGATAACCTTCCGGAGCATAGTTTTCTTTCAGAAAATCATGACAGCAGCCAGCACTAAAAATCATGCTGATTGGGAGTATTTAATGACAATGTCGAATTGAACAGTTCAGCACGGAAAGGACCCAAGGTTTCCACTGGCATGTAACCCTATCACCATAGTGACACGATCTCCCTCCAACGAAAAGATAATTCTTTAACCAAACGCCCAAAATATGTTTTCGATGGATTTATAAACGATTTTCTGTTGATAAAACGTTCTTATTTTCGCTAGCTTTCTGCAGATCTTTTCATTTAAACACAAAGTTGCACTCGCTGCATTCAAAGAGACATCAACTTCCAGAACCTTTATCCCGGATTCAACGTCTCCTATCTCCGCCCTCCACTACATAATATCCTCTCCACCCTACCCTTTCTATCTCACCCCTCGTCCCACTCATCATCCTTTTACATTGCGAACCCTTATCTTGAGTGATATTTCTCTCATGAGCGTCTCTGTTGGCCTCCTGCAGCTTCCCCTACAAAAAACGTAAGCTCCGGGATTCCTCCACGCCGACGCACTGCATCCCTCTTTTCACAGTCGTGCGAAATTCCGTGAGGAGTGCTAGTTATTAAGAAAGTCGACCCACAGCAGAGGTCATTTGAATCATTAGGGATAGTTGGGTAATTTGGTGGAGGTTGGATTTTTCAGGAAATGGGAGATGGTGTGGGAGAGAGAAAATCAGTCAATCTACTCTTAACTAAATAAGAAAAGGGAACCACAATTTAACTTATCGGCAGAAAGTATTATAATAAGGTTCACATTGCAGAGGCTTGGAAGTTCCTTCATGAATTTCGGGTGCACTCTTTTCATGGACTTGTATTAATTGTTGGACCCAATGAGTGAAAGAGAATGCTCGGTTCCCAATTAATTTTCGAAACAACAGTCGCAAATCTATCTGTTTAGTAAAGAGTTAGATCCATTATCTAACAAAAAATATCATGCACGAGAAAACCTTTGGGGCAAAAACTATATTTGAGCGTGCCTCAGGAATGAGTCGAATTAACAAAGGAAAATATTAATGCGGATAATCTCTTGAACTTTAGGGTACTTGGAAGGAAAAGTTTAAAAATTATCCTTAAAGTTATACGAAAATCAGCGTCTCAGTAGGTCTGTTCGAATTCTGTTCCTCTAGGAATAAGAGGCGGAGTTAATGCTCTTACACAATCAGGACTAAATCATTAAAATATACGGTGTTAATTCGTATTTAGTGACTGATAACGTGATTTCAGTATCATCAATTACCGAGAGCATAGAAATTACTATTAATTATTTTCAGATACTGGGTTAAATAGGTTTGCTCATTTCCTAGTCCGTACAGAGAAATCAGAAATAAAAATTCAGCGTGACTCACGTTTAACGTTCCAGCCACCTTTGTGGAAAGTTTACACTGAATTTGAAAATAATAATAAATGGCAATACGTATTCCATGATGATGCAACGTATTTTAATGCAAATTCATTATTTTCATGCATATGTATATGAAATATGCTTAAGTGCTTGAAATAATTAAGTCGGGAAGAAATTTTAAGTTTATGGTCCAAGGCACGAGAAGTGAATTCGGATAAATCGTCGTCACTTACGGCAATTATGCATATGAAAGTGTCTTCACATTCCATCTAGTTAGTTTAAGAACTCCTTGATGTTAAATCTAAAGGCCGCAGGCTCGATGTGGTCGGACAGTTGGAAATGAGGCAGCAGCTTCAGGAATGGAAACTTTCGAATGACACGCCATTTGTTAATCACTCTCACATCTCGGCATCTATCCTCTCTATTTCACCTTTATGACAAAATAAACCCCCGAACAATGAATAATACAATTTCCTTTCCACCCTGAGATGGCTCTAAACAAACTTTCCCACCTCTAATCAGCAACTCTTTCCACTTTAGTCCTTCATATTTCATATTATGTAATATTACGGATTTAAAAAACCTGTGTTTTGTATGCACCTGAAGTGGTGCATTGGCATCGCTATGTACTCATTCCAATGCTATCGATGCAATAAATAACTCAGAGAAATTTCCATCCATCATTATTCTGAATATGTTTCACTCCCACGGAAAAGAGTCTGTCGAAATTAATTTAAACTGAAAAAAATGGTAAGAGTGAACAGAACCGTCACGCTGATGAAACTATCGTGTTGCATGAACAGAAAATATGCTCCGAAAAAAACTGACGTGGTTACAATTAAATATGTCATAAACGGAAACAGCGTTCAACCGCGAAACCTTTTGAGTTGTTACCTTGAATTTTATTTTAGTTTAAATTTAAATTTTACCTTAATTTTCTCATAGAAAATAGAGCCTTTGTACCCTGATAGATCACGGATTTCTATTTGAGATAATTGAAAGAATTTAAGAAACCTTCCCTTTGATATCCGCGAACCGTTTCTTCATCAATTGTTGGCTTCCTTGAAAGAGGGGCTCCCTCGGAATTGAGCTTTGATTGAAATCTTTACAAAGAGGATGGAATAGTAAAAAAATTCAAAGAAAGAAAAGAGTCCATTATCTCACCAAGCAGCCCATCGGAGATAGGAAGTAATCGCTAGGAAATGAATGGGCAGGCGAAGCGCTGGGAAATAATGAGTCTTACTCAGACAAATTTCTTGACAAAGGAAACTATTTTCCAGTTAATTCGGAGCAGCTAATTAACATCCAATTTCCGTTTACATTTCTACCGGAAAACCTACCTCATTAAAGTACCCAGTTGAAATTAGTGAATGCCTTCTTATTAAATGCCAAAAATACCTTTTTATAGGTAACTTTAGAAAAAATTTGCATGATTCAAACACTATTAACTTTAGAATGATCTGTTTATTGTGATCATTATTTCGTGTCGTTTTCCATACTTAAACAGGTTGAGGATATTTTTCCATGAGAATCATAACATTTATAAATATATTGGTGCACGCTTTCGAACTTAACTGCCCACTAAATTTAATAAATGAAGCGAACCAGATACAATCTGATCAGAGAAAACTGTGATATTTAGTACAAATACTTGAAATTTTCACTTGAATTTCAATTTTTGCAACTTTAGTGAAGGAACACCGTTTTTGATTTATTTTCAACGCTTTCAAGGGTTAATTGTATCTGTAACTAAAAGTAGGAATAGACACAATACAGGATACCTTGACTATTCACGGTTTATTTACTTAATATTGGTAATACTCGACTTCCTTTTTTGTACGAGTATAATTTCTTGTGCTGTCTGATGTTGCTGTGTTATTTGTTAATGTTTTCTGATGATGTTTGCATGAAATGTGCGAAGAATTAGGTTGCTTTCATTGATATCGATTTTATAGGGTCCCTAAAGATTAGATATACTCGCTTATTTGAGAATATTTTCTAGTATGGGTTTATAATAATGACGTTGAGGTGATCGGATCAATGTGTGCCTTCATGTCAAGCAGTTCAACCACCAGCTTCAGCTGTTCACATTCGAGTACCTCGGGCAAGAAAATGAACTGACAGAAGGATCCCTCAAAACAAAATGTTAGGACTATGAAACACAATATTTGACGAAAAGTGAAGAGTCAGGCGTGATGTTGTGGAATCGAGACATAATAAAAACTTCGTTGCAATTTTCCACAGTTAAAACTTTATTTCCGACCATGGTTTTGATACACTATATCATCATCCGGTGATCACCCCTGATGATGATACAGTGTATCGAAACCATGGTCGGAAATAAAGTTTTAACTGTGGAAAATTGCAACGAAGTTTTTATTACAATATTTGACATTAATAATTTATTGTTAACTCAATTTTATCTGAAATATTTTCCATCGAGAATCGAGAACCTTTGAAAATGATTAAAATTTCAAGAGAATCTTTGCTTATAACTTTATCTGCATCATTTTATCGGGGTTTCCTGTTGCGTCTTAAGAATTTCATGAGTCATTCTCTATCTAATGAGAGTTTTATGTCAGATTCTGACGATATTCTCAGTAAGAAAAACTAGACGAGTGTTAGCAGATGCTCATTACGCGGCTGGAAATTCCGAAAACATTACATTGAGAAAAAAAACTGCGAAAACCTGAACCTTTCTTATTGGTCGTTTAAAAGATTATTCTTTCACTAATTGAGTAGCTTTAAGCGTGATATGGTGGAAATCGAACATAATGGATATATTGAATGAAAATGATGAATCGTAGCACTTTTCCACTTGATATCAAGTGGAAAGGTGCTTTGATCAGTTATTCATTATTTCACTAATAGTAAAATATTAACACTTAAATCATTTCCCCTTTTTACGTTTGAAACATGGAAATTTAGTATCATTTATATTCGTATGCCTAAAATGCATGCCAATTTGCCTTACTTGTTGCAATTCTCGAACTTAGAGTAAGTTCCATTGATTTTAATTTCACTACATATATATTAAATGATTATTTCTGCTTCAAATGATTTATATTTTGCTTCCATATCTTTTTTATGCATTTATCCGCTAAAATACACGCAATTGTACACATATCAAAACTCAGTATCCATTATTATTTAAGGGGCTTGTTTCTTTTGGCTCCTTTTTCTCTTGTTTCCGACGGGGAGAATGGTCAGGTTATTTAGCAGTCCCCACAGTGCCTGTTGTTCTAGAGCCAACGTGAAAAAAGTTTCTACCTTCTTCCTATTCCATCCAATTCAACTCCTCCTGTCCTTTCTCTATTTATTGACCCTTTCCTAAATTGTAAGGATAACTTTAGAGGCGTCTACCAAACATAACCTGCCTCTCATTTTTCAAATCCAATTGAAGTAATAGAATACATTTTAAAAGAAAATGTGATAAATGATAGTATTCCTAAACATATTGGATTATCAATTAACAAATCGGGTTCACAGGGTCCGTTAAATATAAATTATCCCAATTCAGCATCGTTAAAAAATTATACAACTCCAGAGGCATTTAAATCCCGGGGAAAAGAATAATGGAGACGTACGTACGGGAAAAAGGGAGAGCTTTTGTATTATTTCTTACTTTATACTTCATTTGCATATCTCTGCGCATACTCTACGACATATATATTAATATGAGAGCAGACCGTTTTCACTCACCAGAACTTGATACACATAGTTCCTCTCCTTAATTCAAACAACATCTCGTAAGGCTGTTCAATTGATGAAACTAAATGCTTTGACAATTTCCTCTAATTTCCTCTCCAGCGGCATAAGTTAAGACCACAGACACGACATCGAAAGATAATGTAATGAGGACGCTATTCTACTAACTGGCCCGCGCCGTGAAGAGGGAATGCGAACAAACGATTAGTGCCAGGCGACCGCACGTGTGTAGCAATAAATACATAGATTTTAGGGTTTGGATGGGGAAAGGGGATAAGGCAGCGGTTTAAAAATTGCTACATGGTAGCTAATTAAATGACTGATTTCTACGAAGAAATTCAGGAATTCGAATTATTTCATTCCGAGGTTGCCTTCTCGCCTTCTTTCTCTGCGGGAAAAAATCTCCGGTGACTTAGCATCTTAGTTTGGATTTGTTTCGAACGTTTCGTCGGCCGGAGAAGTGATCCCAATCCCGTGATGGTTTTCAACCAATTCCCATTCTTCCCTTGAATGACTCCACTGAGGAAAACCAAACGTACTTCCCCCATCATCTTTCCCAACTACACCCATATTTGCATCATATTTTTCGGCGAGAATCAGCCATCAAAAGTATATTTATTCTGACTCGACTCAGTTGAGACACTAGAGCATGAAGTCCTTAGAATTCGAAGAGCCTATTTGAATCACGTCGACGGTGTATATAACAAGACAATCAGTGTCGGATGTTCGTCTGGCAATCAGGAAAAAAACGAAACGGGAAACTGTATTAGTTATCATCCAATCTGGTGTGTATGCCAAGAATAAGGCGACAGTGTATAGAGAGACAATCAACATTTAAGTTTATCTGACGACCTGAACTCAAAAAAAAGGGTGACTGTGCCATCATCCAAACCAGCTTGCCGAACCCCTCCTCCCTCCCACCCTCCTGGCGCATTCATCACCCATCAACAAAATTTGATTTATCCTTTCCTACTGCGGGATGCCTCTCTCTCTCTTTTTAATTCTGGGTGATAAAATTTGAAAACGATCCTCCGGTGATACAACTTGTGCTCATCGTCCCGGCCAAAAATATTCCGCGAGAACCGAGCTTATGTCCTTGACCCAAAGTTTACTACCATTCGATTAAATTCCCTGTATTCACCGCAACTATTTTTCGAAGTAGCACTCGGTGGGCCAGTTTCGTGTTAATGCCTCCCATCGGAACCTTTATGACACTCCACACTCCTCGTCATTTATGCTGGCGTGATAATGGCTAAAATGACAATACTCTTGAATGAAGATAATATGTACCAACGGCTGCGTTGGGAACAATACTCTGCTAAAATCAACAACAATCCCATGAATTTACAATGAAACTCTGTTGCTATTGTCCGTTCCCTCGTGACGCACGGGGTCAGAAATTAAAAAAAACGTACCTAGCAAACGCTCGCGTAGTGGATTTAATTCACACTTTGCTCGTTCACGGTTGATGTTATATTTCTCAATGTGTACACGCCCTTAGGAGCGTGACCAGTATTATTTCACGCGGCTGTTATCCAAGCATAAATACACTAAACTCATCGTTACATACACATATATTTAAATTAGAAGAAGTATGGCGTTTTTATCCATCCAAATGAACCTTTATTTCTCTCAATTCCACGGTGTCTCGAATATGTTAATGACAAAAAGGTCGAATGCTCCCTGAAGCGAAATAAAAATCGAAAAATAATCATTCGTAAGGTTGGCACTGCGGAAATTAATCTGTGCTCACCAACCTATCCCAATCCTGTTTCCTCCTATAATAAGAGTCCCTCCCTATCATTGCGTCTGTCATCACGGATATTATTAAGATTGAAATTATTTAACTAGTATAATTATCAAGCCTGACTTAACACTAAGTCATACCAATCCCTATACGGTACGTCAGAGTGTTAAGTTTAGAATAAAACAGCATACCAACAAATGGAATGTACCACCGTTTCCCAAAGTTTGCGCATATTCATCTTCACCTACACAGTAATTAGAAAAAGATTCGTTATGTTGGCATTCAGTGGCTAGCAAGTACTTGAGCTGTGAGAACTTTTACTGAGGAGACTAGAGCGCCCGAAAATAATTTGTGCAAATGTTGCTAACATTTTTACCTTTACCCAGTTCTTGCAAGGTACTTATAAGCCTACCGAAATTGAGATATGATAATACCATACAGGGTGACAACAGTGTATTTTGTCAAGTCCTATACTGGCACTTGAGTATTCCCTTATGTAGTATTTATAAGAGTGGTTCGCTAGGGTCAATTTCTTTAGATTAGACCGGAATTCAGAGTACTGAAAACTCAACCATTTACTCTAGTACTATATCTACAGTGTATATGTTCATTTCCAAATAATAACAAAATTGGGAAAATATAAACAGCTCTGGGCTACCTCGAGCCCTACATCAACTTCACTAGCGACGGTAAACAAAAAGATAATTTCACTAAGTTATTTAAAGTAAAATTTTTATTTTTTTAAAAACAATATTATAAAAAAATATTCATTCGATAATCCATCTGAGCGAAGTGGAAGGTTCACTTACGGTCTCGACTTATAACCGCAGAGCCAACCAAACCCCACCGGCTTAACTTTCCCAAGAGGGATTCCGCCCTCCGTAATCCCCTCCCTCCGGCCATGAAAGGCCGCGGCGCGTGGCTGCGGAGCAATCGACCCACGAACGGCCTCCTCTACTGCGCTCCGCCCCTCAGGACGCTCGCGTTTGAAGTATGAACGATGGTAAGAGGGAGGCGGGAAGGATATCGGTGGGGTGGTCTCGGAGTAAGAAGGAAGCCATCCGCAGAGATTAGCGACTATTTAAACCTGCCTTCTCTTACCCAACCCCACACCACGTCGCTACTGAAGGTTGCTTGGTCACCAACTACACACACAACCCCACACACAAACTCTCCAGCGAAGTTACGTCGCTACGTACAAGGGCGTGGTTAGCATTAAAGACCACCAACTGCGGGCAGTTATGTGTACAACCAATGCGTCAAAAGGTATTTTTAGGTCGACGTGTAAAGAGCACATAAAGAAGGTAAAGTATGAAGAATACTTAATTTATGTAGATTGTGGGTTCAACTTTGTCTTAGTTTTTGGGAGATACGCTTGACGCTTGGCATTTTTGAAATACTTCGAGGTCGGAAATCTAAGGCACAATGGATTAGTTGGAAACAAGAGAAAATTGAAGGGAAGATCCAGGCCAAGAGACAAGTACATAGGACAAATTTAGAAGGACGTCAAACAGAAGTTAATGAGGGATTTGACACGCATTAAAACGCACTATTCCTATCCTTTACGAGATTGTATGACTGTTTTCCTTAGTATCCTTTCCTCTTGTGTCATGTCCATTTCTCCTTCGGTGGGGAATTTCCTGAACGGCATCTCCTAGCCAAAGAATTGGGGCACTTATTTGCACGAACCCCCATAGATCTCAGTGCAAATTACGTTTCCCCGATAGCTCGAGTGGATAAGAGCATCGGCTCGGTAAGTCGAAAGATCCCTTGTTCAACTCCAGATCAAGAAAACTTTTTTACGCTTTTGATCTGCTCGATTTCACCTTCTCCATTATTCCTGTGCTTGTCATTTATCTGTTTACCTATCCCTTTTCCTTGCGTCTATACCCATGTGAATGTGTTCCCTTTTGGCCGGTTTTCGTGTTTGAATGTATAACTTTGATCACAAAGTTATCTAAACACAAATAAACAGAGTAGTATTAGCAGTAATTTGAGGGGAAGCGGACGACAGCTAAGGTTATTTACGCCTTTAGGGATGGATGGGAAAGGAAGAATGGTTGAGGGAAACCATTATCAGAGGAAGAGGGGAGATGATAGGCTATGTCGGGGAGTGTTGTGGGGGAAGGAGGTAAGGGACGAAATATGCACGGGCAAGGGAGTGAGAGGAGATTACGGTTATTGGATGATTTCAGCGGGCTAAGTTCAACCTAGAAGGTTTGGATAATTTAAGCACTCAGATTCGCGCTATCTCACGTGTTCTCACTTCTATGGTGCTTGCAAATTTAGGGACAATCACCGAAACAGAGAAGCGGCTATCCAATGTTTTATCATGGGAAGCTTTGTAATAGGGATGATTTAATTGAGGAGGTTTTGTGGAATAGCGGTGGTTATTCATGCGGAGAGAAAGGGTGTTGGCGCATTCACTAACACAGAAGATAGGACAAAATTTATCTGAGAGTCGACACACATATAATATTTTTTGAATTACAGGTGGAAAAGGATACATCTTGGTTTGGAATTTTGTAGTTAGGGATTTGAAGGATCGATGAAGATGGAAGTATTCGCAGCGTGGGCAGTTGCATGGTGCGGAGAGGGGTGGAGAAGGGGCACGCAGGTCGTCGTGTCGATTTGAATACGTCCCGCAAGCTCGATGGGCGTTCAAATGAGATGAAGGGTGTAGGAATAAAAGTGTTGATTGTTTTGAATAATTTGGTAGCATTCATGTATAATGTATTTAATTTCGTGGGTTCCGAGGAAGAGGTTGATGATTAGGTTAGGGCAGTTTGGGTGGTTTGTTTTGGGACGGGGAGTATTTTTGGCTGTAGGTTTGAGGATTTTATTATTTAGTAGGTTTTCTGGGTGCCCATGTATCCTTGGCGAGTTGTGTAGGTGGTCCATATATTTATGTTGGGACGGGTTGTTGATGCAGACACAGAGGCCACGGACAGTGAAAAAGGGATGGAGCGTGTTGCATAAGATGGGTGGCAGCTGTTAAAGTGAAGGTTTTGTTGGTTATTGGTCAGTTTAATGTGGACTAAGGTGTTAAATTTATTGTTCTGGCGGTGAGTATCTATGCTGAAGAAAGTAACGTTTGAGTCAGAAACAGCAGAAGTAAAATGTACTTAGATGGAGGAGTTGAGAGAGGAAATAAAGGAGGAAAATGCCGTCAATGTTTAAATTTTTACAATTAATTCTATTTGCAAACAGAGAACACATATTGCAATCGGTACGAGTATGAGTCCTGCATACGCTAGTCTTTTCATGAGCAAACTCGAGCACACCTTCCTTCACCCCCAAACCCTCAAAACACTCCTCTGGGCCCGCTAAATTGGCCATATTTTCCTCCTTTGGTCTCACGGATACAAACAGAGGAAGAATGTATAAAATGAAGTCACCCATCTCAATTCCAGATCGATAGACACGGCCACGGGGCAAAATCTGATCGTTTCATTTGAGTCACGTTTTGTGGACAAGTGGATGGATGGATGGAGGGTGGTGGTCGTGGGTGATACTTAAACACCGCGTGGAGTCATCCTTTGCCCCTGCGCCAACACGTCGAGTGTCACGTCCGGGAGGGAATCCTCTTTTGGGGCATGTCACGTGAGCCAATATGTGCTCTACAAATATTGGAGAGACATAGGAGAGGGATTTATTCGTTGGCTCATGACATGAGAGTGTCAAAACATGGTGCCAGCCTAAATATCCCATTTTATTTCAGGATATCAGGTCGGAGGTTCAAATCTGTAATAGTGCCCATTGAATTCAAAGAAGAAAGAAAATGAAATAAATAGAAATAAAAAATCAAAATTACATATATATATATATATATATACGTATATATATATATATATATATATATATATATATATATATGTGTGTGTGTGTATATATATACACACATACATACAAATATATAAATATATGTTTCTGGTTTTTGTCTTTGTCCACTTGTGCTAACTTTTATACATTATATATATATATATATATATATATATATATATAAAATCAATCAAAACACTGAATCAGGGGAAACGTGACCTCAAAATTACTCGAAAACTTATCAATGTAGGAATAATGATAGGGCTCCGGCCGCGGCAGACGGTGGCGTCTCTGTTTATGCGATTGAGATCCTATTAAATCAAAGTTAATCCGGAAGCGTTCATCGGAAAATTTCATGATGACTCTAAGCGAGGAACTGAATCGCCTCTCCGGCAACGGAAATAAAAAGCGGCAAACCTGAGCAACCATTGCAAAGTTGCTACGCACATAACGTCGGAAATATTGAAATATAATGAGTCCAATTCCAGCTCAGTCGTCATAATAACCATTTGTTAAAAAAAATCATTCTCATAAATTTAACAAGCATTCTGCATGGGATGATATTTGTCAGTGCTCCTTTTTGCAGGATCCCTCAAAAAATAAACTCCGAATGCTCATGCTTACTGATAATTTATCTCCCTTGCATCTCGGAAATCAAAAGTTAATTTATCGAAATTTTGGTTTAAAGTTTTAGGAAAAAAACCCCATCTAGATTTACTGGCTATAGAGAATAATATTATATCTATTAAATTTTTAAAACCCTCGACTAATAATTTACATAATTTTTCTATTAATAAATCCACTAATTTTTACTTTCTATAGCAAAATTGTCTTTTAAACAATACACGTACAATCTCCTACGTTGCGTTCTCCTGTTTCACTAGTGACCTAGGTGTCTGGCGGCATAACAGCACCTACCATGTTGTCCTCTGGTGCATCACATGGCTTATGTATTTTTGTTGACACTGCAATACATCGTTAGTTAATTGTTGGTTAGTTTTCAGGAGATCACTCAAAATGTTGTTCATTTACGCTGAATATGTTTATTTTATTATTACAATAAAAATCTTCGTTTTGACATAGGTTTTCTTTAAAGTATGAGACGTGCTCAACCAAATCTGCTTCACGATTGTGATTATTTGGAATCAGGGTGTACAAATTGAAATATTTGCATCGATACGCAGGCGTACGTACATCCTGATGAAAGGGTCAAACCCAAAGATCATTCATGCAAAAAATTTAAACCTGAACCTGAACATATAACCCTGTACGATATACGACAACATGTCGACATCAAATCGATATTGTTTTCACACACACCAAATTTATATGGATAATTTTAAGAGCCAATGAATTTAGGACTGATACATATCCTCTGTTGTAAATAATGACGAATATTTTCGAAATGAGCAATGATGCCAATGTGACTATATGGTTTGTATGACCATATTTTCGATATAATGATACCATTCCAAATAGCTGATATTATTTGAAATGCCCGAAAACTTATGTTAGAATTTATTTCAGTGTTCTGATTACTGATATTTCATCACGCATATCTCTATCCTTTCTGAAACTTAACTTATCATCCCCATGTTTTTATTTTCTCTTTTCTCCACCTTTTTGTTGATTATCCCAAATAATACCATATTTGGGTATAAAACCCATTGCAGTTTTTTAACCCTCACAAACTACTTTTCCTCTCTATTTGGAGTAAACTTAATTAAATATTTGAACGTTATGATCCATCTCACGGCACCTGAAATCACGCAAGGATGAAGGGAGTAATGGGGGCCTGTGATGATTTGTGTCGAGTGGTTTTACGACCACCATTAATCCGGTCACCAAAGCGGACGGTCACTCTCTTTGACTCACCCTTCTAGCTAGTTATAATATATCGCCGAACTCTATTGAAAAATAAATTAATATCGCATAGGTCTGCACAAAGTTATGGCGTCATTCAACTCCAAGTGGAGGAAAACTCATTCCGCTGGAGAGTTGAACTGACTCGAAATGTGAAGAGTCGGGCGTCGAGGACTCGGATGCGGCAAACATTGAAACTGGCGAGTGCTACTGCTTCGCCCCTCACCCCAGAAGAGACCACCCACCCACAGCCTTTTTCCCGATATCCGAGAGAAGGAACCTCTTTCACGGCCGGTTGGCAAGTGGGGGATGGGGCAGAGCTAAGAGACGACCCTGCTCTCGAGGGTGAAAAACAATCTTAACCCCCTCCCGACCCCCCGCTGGCCAGCGGATCTCCCATCGCCAAGGCGAATTCCATGAACGCTCATGCCACCGCCCCCGAGACCGTCGTAAAATGTGTTTCGGCTACTTGACGCCACACGTGGAAACTAATCCCGCCAGGCGATATAATCGCCCGCAGAATTTGTGCGCAAGAGGAGTGCTTCGGTGACTGGATCCATGGTGGCCATAAAACCACTTGACACAAATTTTGACCATCGCAGACACCAATAACTTCCTCCCTCCTAACGTGATTCCAGAAGTCGTTGGACCAATTACGACGTTCAGTTACTTAATGAAGTTTACCCCAAAAAGGGAAAACAGCAGTTTCTGAGGAGAAAAGGTCCGTAGGTTTGGTTTTGTACGCAGCTATGGTGCGATATTATTCAGGATATTCAACAAAAGGATAGAGAAAAGGAAAAATGACAACTTAGGAGATGACCTGTTTGGTTTCAGAAGAGCTAGAGGTATTCGTGATGGCATAGCAGGATTGAGGACGCTGCGAGAAATGCAGGATATAACCAGGACACCATTTTTGAATTTATAGCTTTCGAGAAAGCTTTAGACAGAGTAAATTGGGTAAAATTAAGTTACGTAATGAAGGAGATAGGAGTAAATTGGAGAAATAAGGGACTTATCAAAACCTGTGCATGTGCCTGACTAGATTGGAGGCTTTTAAAATGTGAGTGCAGAGAAGGATTGAGGAAATAAAATGAACGGAAAGAAAAACTAGCGACGGAGTTCAAGTCTCATGACAGCGGAAGGGAGATGGCTACTGGAAGGAATTTGGTGTGACGAGAGGGTGTAGGAAATACTGAGAGGAAATTGGGTGCTGAACACGGTAATCGAGGGGAGAACGCTGATAGAGCCGGATAGAGACAGGAAAAGAATACGCACGTCGGGAAGAATGTACGCTGAGCTACAGGGTCGTCATTTTAATGCTCAGTTTCAGAGTACCTATTACATGCATTGTTTGGTGAGTCTCAGAAGCGTATTTGCATATAACTCCAGGATCCAACTAAAACCTACTTAAATTGGTAGACTAGTCAAAGCAAGAAAAAATATTTTCCAAGTTGTAATACATACGCGTACATCCACCTGTCATTCATATCACTATATTCATATAACTATCACGATATTCCCACAGTCACACTTATATCACCTCTTTGCCCAACTTTCACCTTTCGTAAATAAATCACGATTTTTTCGAGTAGATACGACCCTGAGACTGAAGAGGGAATATTCTTTCACAAGAATAACATTTCATTTATAGCTAAGGAAATGGAGATCTTCTTTTGCAACTGAACAGCACTATGGGCGCTGTAGATAACAAATAAGTGTGTAAGAACTGAGTCATATACGAAGTTCGGAAGAGTAACGTTATTTAAATAAGAAATGAATCTAAAATTTTACAACAAAAAGCGAAGGGAACCCCCGTTTGTTGCTCTAATCAATAATTGACCGGGCTAATTAGACATATTCTTGAACAAATTGAATACAAATGGAAACTGTATCAACAATTATTTCGTCAACAATTATATTTTCTCTCAGCATTCAAATGATTTTTCAATGTTATGAAATGAAGGATCAAAGAATACTTTACGCTAACATCGAGAGGTGCCATGGGGAAGGAACAAAAGTCAGTGAAAATACCGCATTGTGGAATGATCGATACAGCTATTAAGCCGGGGAATTCCGATACAATCTCGATTATTTACGAACTGCTTTAATGTGAATATGCCGGAATATCTCCCCAGTTGAACTTGAAAAAGCGTGGATTGGAATGGTACGGTGGCTAACCTACATCCAGAAAGCCCGAGTTCGAATCCTGGCGGCGGCAAATATTTTTCAGTGGTATCCCTACTTGAGGTTTTTTGTGGAGTCAGTACGCCGTCCGTTAAGTCGCGGACCCCTGGGCGCTTTTCGTTAAGATTAGGCTAATTACTACGCCGGATTTCTCTCCACCCTTCATCCTTTCCTGTACATCCCTAATGGCCCAAATGACCTCAGCTGTCGGTCGCCACCCCTAAATACTATTGCTACTCGAAAGAGCGCCATGATAAATTACCTATGTCTATTTATGATTCTACGCAGAAATAAAATCCTGTTCATCAATAAATAAAATGGGAAATACGATAAATTTTACTATGAGCTAGAAAATAAAAGATGGAGAAAAGTTGAGCTCTAAATACGAGGGTCATCCGGAAAGTAGTACCCGTTCGTGCCGCATGAAGTGCTGACGACGCGAGTAGCCGCTGGACGAGGTCAGATAGCTTCAGTGGCTTGTCTGCCTTCTCTGAGCCAAGTTGCGTGACGCTAGCATTGCCTGTGTTGTTTCTGTGATTGTTTACAATGTTTAAAAAAATTGAGAACGCCGCCAGTTGTGAAGTGAGGGCAGTGATTAAATTCCTCAATGCAAGAAACGTTCGCCCATGTGATATTCATCGCCAATTAAAGGAGGTGTATGGAGACAATGTAATGGACGAGTCGTCTGTTCGGCGGTGGTGTCGCAACTTCAACATGGGGAGGGGGAACACACACGACGATGAGCGTTCGGGGAGACCGTCTGTCATTACAGAGCAACTGGTGAGCTCAGTTGACGAATTCGTGAGGAACGATCGGCGCGTCACAATTGATGACATCTGTGAGCATTTTCCCAATGTTTCTCGAACAATTGTTCATGAAATTGTTAAACACCATCTGCATTATGCAAAAATTTGTGCAAGATGGGTCCCTCGCGTATCTCAATGAGCTGGCGGCGAAGGACTATGCAGCAGGAATACAGAAACTTGTCACACGTTATGACAAATGCCTTAATTTGCTTGGAGATTATGTTGAGATGTAGTTTAAAGTATCCTCTTTCAAATAAAATTTTTTATGTTTGTTAATATTTACTTTTGTGTCTTTATTTCACGAACGGGTACTACTTTCCGGATGACCCTCGTAGATCTACACAAGAGAAAATACTAGCAAAAGGTATCATTACCGCTTGGATGAGGAATCCTTTTGTTAGGCGTCAAACTCCTAATCCATAAAATATGCTGAATTAATATAAAATCATCCAAATGTACGTATATCAAAGGTCTGTTCTTGTCAATCAGTGGAAACATATCTTGAAGGTTTCGTTAGTGCCTTCATCCGGGGAAAAGCTACTCAGTTATTTCTCTTTGGAAACGTATGACAGAAATGGCCAACCGATTTCCTTCGTGTGCGAAAGATTTGAATCGTTATTAAGTTGTAAGAGATAGCTTGATCAAGTGATAAATGCAGAATTTCATTTTAAATTGGCCTTAGAGTTCAACTATACGAGCTGAACTAGTACTATACTATACAGCTATACTCGTAATCTCTCGTTGCACCGTCATAGTAATTTTAACAAAAGCGAAAAATACGCCACACAACTTTCAAACATTTTCAGGAATACAATTTATCACTTTGACATGAGTTACTGAAGCGATCCTTCATAATGACAGCCACTCTTCGATGGGCAGTTTTTCAAAATAAAAAATTGAAGAAATGCATTTTTACATTGCACAGATGTGAACCCACTCCACCATTTGTATGTTCTTGCCTCTCCATATCCCACTCCCCGCAAGAGAAAATTCAAAATTTTTCCCCGCACACAAAAAACAAAAAATAGAAGGCGTTTTGAGATGCATCCTACAAACAACACAAAACGCAGCAACGAAAAGATAACATTCGCACAGACCAGTGAGCACTCAAAACCTTTTGAGTAAAATCCATAATTTTTATTTTGCATTTTATTCAAAGATCTTGAGTGTTGACTGGTTATTATTCAAAACGTTGGTACATTTCCTTTCTTTGGGTTTGTTTTCAATGAAAAAATATAGCATTGAATATCGGAAGAGTCAATTGAATGCATTTTTGAAGATAAAATACGTAATGCAATCAAACTGGTAAATATATTTAAATAGTGCATCCCCCCAACAAAGATTTATTTTTTTCGATACATTAGTCGATTTAGACCACGCTTAGCATATTCTGAATAAAACAATATAACACTGTTAATACCAAAACATTCCATGCCTATCAAATAAAAAATGGCATTTCGTTCCCCAACATGAACGGATGTGACCCAAATTTTCAGCCCATTCTCTACTCATTATAAGTATTCCGCGAGAGAGAATCTCTCTGTGGTAATCATTATCCGAACAAAGAGAGGATTCTGTGCGGTTCGAGATAGAGCGATTAAAAATTCTGTTTTACCAAAAGGTATCCCTGATTTAATATTACCCATTTGCTAGAAGCGGAGCAGATACTTCTTTCCCAGCTTTGGGTGATAATAATCAGTTCTTTGCACCATAAATTATGATAGCGGCAACGAGTTTAAACAAATTGAAAATTATATTTGAAGATATTTTCGCCCTGAAAAATATGAACTCTAAATGAAAATACGAAAACATGGTGTGAATTTTCACGTTTTGGATGATTTGTTAATCATTTTCAGGCGCTGGGGAGATTATATACCTAATAAGTGATATTTTCGAGTGGTGTCGTTTAAGTTTAAAGAGCCTCTTTTCAAAAATGAGCTCAGGATTCTAGGATTCGATCATTTCCTTCCAAAAAATTAACATAATCCAAAGTTCAGGCTGTAGTACTGAGCCTTATCAAAAAATGCTCAACAAAGTAGTGGCGTGTTGTGTTAATATAAAATTAAAGAAATTATTTTCATTTTTGAAATGAATAAATATTTTCCTTTAACGAGAATCCAAGCAATAGAATCCGTAACAGCATAGTTTAACGTGAACCTTCGAAAATGATCCATGAGAATCTAAAAATATCAAGATATCAGCAAAATTAAAGTTACTGAATACATAAAAAGGCTTTTATGACGAATTTTATTACACTTGCAAGAGATAGTTGTCAATTTAAGGAAGACGGTTGGCTCACCGGTGAGGGAATATCGATGTGTGCTCATTTAAATTTACGCTTCCATCAGATCTCTAGGTTCAGTTGAACGCTGCATATTTTCGTTGTTACTTTTGCCAGGCTTCACTAATCCCATGAACATATATTTGACACGTGTGTGTGCAGGTTTACGAATCCAGTGCGTATATTATACATCCGTACATGGATGCGGGCGCAAAAAGGGACAAAAATGATAAGATAAAAGGGACGGAAAGGGAAACAAAATAAGAACGCTATAATGATGGAGGAGAGAGGATTATTGAAATAAATCCATAAGAGGGAGGAAGGTTACGTAAGTAGATGGCTAACGAAGATGGAAGCGCAGGGAAAGGAAAAAAGGGAGATTGACGGAGAGAAGAGGGGACTACGTGAGGGAAGATTTTGATGGGAGTAAAATTTTGTATCTGGGGAACCCAAGGCTTATTTATTTTATTTATTTATACATACCCTACAAGCCACCGCCAGGGTGTGTGGAGGGGGGTGAATACACACCAGAATAATTTTACCCGAACATGCCCCTACCGCGGTCGAACAATGATATTATAATTCCATATCATTTGTGGAGAAATGGCATCGTAAATCTATCTGTTTTACCCTTAATCTCCCTAATTTTATTGACATGATCTCTATTACCGCAGTACAATGGGGGTAGTAATACATTTCCAACGCAATTTCTAATTAAAGAGACCTCCTTCCAATTTATGCAAGAGCTTCAATCTGTAATTTAACCTTCGCTCCGTGAATAATTCCCAGCCTAGCTGCTCTCATATTTTGGATACGCTACTAAGTTTATCATAACAACGTTTTACAAATCTAACTCCTCTACGCTGCACGCGATCCGATTCGGCAATTTATCCGACTTTGTGAGAATCCCATATACTTGCAGCATATGCTAAATGAGGCCTAATCAACGACAGATAACATCTATCTTTGACGTTTTCATCACATTTACCAAGTACTCTTCTAATAAATCCAAATTTTTTGTTAGCTTATCTACATATTCCCGTATGTGTTTCACCCAGGAGAGGTCACGAGTGAGGCTAACGACTAGGTATTTAATTTAGCCTACGCATTCCATTTCGGTGTTCCCAATGCAGTAGGCGTTCGGGTGGGAATTGCTCTTTTTCCAAAAATTTATGACTAGAGTTTTGAGTTAAGTGAAGGAGAATCGGAGAGATCAGCAACCCCTAATGGACGAAGGAAGGCCTGTGGAAGAATAATACAACGTAGAAGAAGAACCTCTCTTTTAAGTTCAAACAAAATATATATAACATATGCAAGACCTGCATTATGCATAAGATAACAGCCCGCTAAGGTAAAGATCGCTTGATATTTTAGCTTATGATGTCATGCGTATAATTATTCTTGAATATTACACCAAATTTAATCAATACAATTTAAAATCAGTAAAAAATCTGTTAGATTTTACATTGGTTAACAACATTGGAAATCAAAATTGCAATCACCATCTACTTTAATTTCTGTAAATTTTAAATAACGGTTGAGGAAAAAGATGAAAATACGCAGGGATTACTTACCAATGCATACTAATATGAAAACAAACAGATAAATTTGTATTCAACTAAAATTTCAAACGGTATAATTAGAATCGGGAAGCAAAAAATAAGTATTTCTAAATTCGGGAATGAAATTTCTATGCAAAACAATGGATACGGATTCGACTCAAGCCTAGTTCTTTTGCATCACACTGCCTCGTTCCTCGTACTTTGAGAAAACATGAACTGATGTAACAAACAATCACATCTCGGATTCATTTGAACCAATTAAAGTGAGGAGCCCACAACAAGTTTCAACGAGCGAAAACAAATTGGACAACCAAAAAAACACAGCGTTCTTACATTGGTAAACCCTCAATTTCATTGACTCGTAGTGCAGTGTAGCGTAGAGGGAAAAACTCCTGTATTGATTTGAGTGAACGAAATACAAAACTCCAAAGAGCATCTCCCTCAAGAAGATATACAGATGGATTGGAGTTCTGTTGGCATTGCCCCGAGGGCTTCTCGAAAAGAGCGCTCGCCATTTGTTTCCTCTGGAGATTAGGCTAAGGGCCTAAGGAAGGGGAAAGGAAAGGAAGGGAGCGGGATTAAGAGAGAACAACACCAATCCATTTTGACCCCTGAATATTTGAAAACTCCAATTATATAACGTGGGCAAGGCGCAACGATTTGATAAGCCAGCCCATTGGTCCAAAGAATTTGTTTCATACCTTAAGTGCTGGGCACTCAAGAAAGTGGGATTCCCATTACTAAACTCACCGTGATTGAACTGTCTTTGTTGTTTAAGAATCACACAAGTTTTATTTAGCATGCACTCATGAAGCTATTTGGCCAAAAATTCTGATATACTTGTTTAGGTTAAATATAATGAGATAGGACCAATTACTGAGTCAAAGAAATCGTTGTTTCATAGAATCGCTACATGAAAGCTGAATGTGAAGATTATATTCTTTCCAAGCAATGAAATCTCCAAGATATATATGGGTTGCGGTAGTCCAGGGGTAGAGCGTTGGACTACCGACCAGAGGGTCCCGGGTTCAATTCCCGGGCAAGTCTCTGGGCACCTGCAGCTCTACTATGTAATTTTTCGGGTACCAGATCTTCCTGGGAAACCATTACCGGCACAGGGAAAGGAACTGGCCCCACCCTGATGTGTGAATTTCACACGCCGTCGGGCTTAGTACTGGGTGAACTCTACCATCACCTACCAAACCGACCTTCGGATTGATTACTGTCTTTATGGTATATGTATATATATATATATATATATATATATATATATATATATATATATATATATATATATATATATATATATATATATATATATATATATACACACACGAGGGTCATCCGGAAAGTAGTACCCGTTCGTGAAATAAAGACACAAAAGTAAATATTAACAAACATAAAAAATTTTATTTGAAAGAGGATACTTTAAACTACATCTCAACATAATCTCCAAGCAAATTAAGGCATTTGTCATAACGTGTGACAAGTTTCTGTATTCCTGCTGCATAGTCCTTCGCCGCCAGCTCATTGAGATACGCGAGGGACCCATCTTGCACAAATTTTTGCATAATGCAGATGGTGTTTAACAATTTCATGAACAATTGTTCGAGAAACATTGGGAAAATGCTCACAGATGTCATCAATTGTGACGCGCCGATCGTTCCTCACGAATTCGTCAACTGAGCTCACCAGTTGCTCTGTAATGACAGACGGTCTCCCCGAACGCTCATCGTCGTGTGTGTTCCCCCTCCCCATGTTGAAGTTGCGACACCACCGCCGAACAGACGACTCGTCCATTACATTGTCTCCATACACCTCCTTTAATTGGCGATGAATATCACATGGGCGAACGTTTCTTGCATTGAGGAATTTAATCACTGCCCTCACTTCACAACTGGCGGCGTTCTCAATTTTTTTAAACATTGTAAACAATCACAGAAACAACACAGGCAATGCTAGCGTCACGCAACTTGGCTCAGAGAAGGCAGACAAGCCACTGAAGCTATCTGACCTCGTCCAGCGGCTACTCGCGTCGTCAGCACTTCATGCGGCACGAACGGGTACTACTTTCCGGATGACCCTCGTATTTATGTATTTATTTGTATGTGTGCACACCTCAACTTAAAAGTTCGACACAGTTGGTGGCGATGGTCGATAGGAGATATCTGGCCTCTGGAGATATCTGGCCAAATTCATGTGCGATGTTTTTCCGACATAAAGAAAAAAATTCTAAAAACAGTATTTTTCTTTTGGATTCAGGCATGGAACACGAGGAAGCTTTCAATGGAATGAATCCATCATTTGCAATCACTTAATTTTCAAGCGAAGAGAAAACATCAAAACTCACTCCAAACAGGAATTTCTGATGAACCAGAAAGTTCAAAGGTAGATCATAGAATCATGTACTTCTATGGGAAGAAATTTTGCGAGGACATTTCTAAGGGAAATGTGTAAATCATGGGTAGATGTATGGCCAAAGTTTTTGTGGTATTTTTTTAAGAATACACATTCCATATGGTGTACCCAAAGCCTAGCTCTAATTGGTAACAAATTTTTATAATCTAATCATTAACTGTTTAAATTCACTCCTCTACAAAAAAATAATTTTGTATGCATACCTTTAATATGCATCTATTTCTTTTTTGAAAAACTGGACTGGAGGGTTCAGAGGTTCTTAAAGTGTATGATTTATGCCCAGATGTTATATTGGGATACTTATATAAGTAGCTATGGTAGTTATGAAATATATCTGGCAAAGCAAACTTGCCTTTTAATGCCTAGTTTTGCTTATTGGCAGCAATGGCATCATTAGAATTTTATCTCACCCTTAAAAAGGTAAAATGGAAGCATTATACTCAGCAGCAAAGGTGGGTTTTATTTTAATTATTATAAAACAATTACTTTGACGTGGTTCTGAGAAGATTTTATAAAGCCTTAGGGAGAATAAAGAGGTTCCAGGAATGTTAAAAGGTTACATTTCTTTTCCTTCTAATATTAGAAGTTTTAGGGAAGGCCACCCGCAGCTGGGGTTGCGCCATTAGAGGTGGACATTAAAGAATGAAGGGTGGAGAGAAACCAGGCATTAGCCTACTCTTAACGAAAGGCGTCAAGGGGTCACCCGCCAAGACACTAAGCTTTAACGTCCCATCTGACTGCTGACGCTCAACCTTGGATCGAGACAGCGCTGAAAAATATCTGTCGCCGCTGGGCTTCGAACCCAAGCCCTCAGGGAGGGAAGTCAGTACGTTGGGCACCGCACCATCCCAATGCCCCTTTCTTTTCGATTGGGAATTATCCTTTTATATCACCACGGACAGGAGGTATATCTTCCACATCACTGTTATTTTTTGCAACGTAAAAGAGTGAGAGTGATTAGCGACATGACTTAATTAAATGAAGTCTAGGTGGTGTGATTAAAATGCCAACAACAACCTAAGCCAGTGGTTTCCAAAGTGGGCGCTACCACCCCCCGTGGGGCGGTGCTCTAGTCTATGGAGAGGAAAAGAGGCAATGGGGTGGCACCCCGCAGGAGGGTCTTCACAATGTGAAATTTGTGAAGGCTTGGTAACCTTCGTTTTGTATCCGTTTTGATGCTTCATTTTTGAAGTTTACTTTTTTCCCGAATCTGAAAGTAATATAAAGAGTATGAATGGTTGAAAAATATTTCCAAGCTTTTCTCGCACTAGGAAAATTTTTGAAGGGGTGTAATCTTATTTGGTCTATCGTTGGTACAACTTCACGACACTGAGTACTTCGGCAACAAGGTTTAGTGTGAATACAACGTATATGAATCCGGAGAGGAATCAGCTCATCTGATAATTAGATTCGGTGGTTTTAAATCAAATATTCCCCTAGATAATCATTTTCCAAACCATTCCGTTCCAACGATATCATCAAGGCTGTATTGGTAAGTTATTTTTCATTCATCGCATGATATCATTCTTCTTATAGTACTATTACATATTTTTTGTATTATTTTATGATGGCGAAGTATATTTCGAAAATAAACGGCCAGTATATTGTTTATATTTTCATGAAATGGTAACAGATAGTTCAAAAAGAGGACCATGCCTCTCATACTGTGTACATATATACAATTGAGCTTTCCCTTTGTCAGCTAGATATCAATTAAATGAATTCCTGGTTCACTGATCTAAGTCACGGTTTTGCTGACATTGTGCATCACCTTGAAGCATAGCTTTTTTCGAACAAAGGGTAATATTCACAATAATTCTTAGAATAAAAAGAAAACTGGAAATATTTCACCTTCATGAGTAAATTGAGTGGTAAACATATTTATTCAAAAATTGCCTCTTAATTTATTAATCATCAAATGAAAAGGTGGCCTTGCTTTGGAATAAACTTTAGTTCAACCAACGCACACACAGGTATCCAAATATTGAACCAAAGCCAATTTAGCCAAAACCAGAAAAGGCGCCAAAGAAATCTTATTTCATCCTCAACTGACTACATTAGTATTATTAATCGAAATTGAGAGGAGCTTACTTTGCAGCCGAGTGTTTGGTTTCTCTATGAAAGACGGAAAAGGTGCATGTGCAGACCTCCGGCACAAACTCCCTACGCACCATTTTCGAAGTCGCGCTCGCGTGATAAATGTATTGCATTTGTATATGAAATGTACACTATTTACGTATACGAAATATATAAATTGTATTGATATGTTCAGTTAACTGAATTAAAACTACTACCGTTCAAGAGCAAAAAAATGTAAATAATTCCTTTTTTATACCAGGTATGCAGAACAAATACATATATTCACTCTTGTTTATACATGTTTGAAATTATGCCGCAAGCACATAAATATTTTGTATTGATGTTTTTCATATGTCTATTAGTAATTTCATTTTATAAAGCAACCACTTAACGACTGAATCCTCATCTTATCATTAACTCATACGTGTATTCTACTTAGCTAGCATATATTAAATTTTATTTTAGCCAATTTTAATATTTAAACCCTTATTGTAGAAACAGAATTTATGGAGTCCTTATAAACAAGCACCTGACTATGTGCTTAGTATGCGAAAGGATGTTTTCAAATGAGGCGGTGAAACCTTCCAGACTAATTGAACATTTTAGGAAGGCACATCCCGACGAGACAGATAGCACTAGAACATTTTTTCAGTCACTTTGTGACAGAGTGCAAAATCGCCCAACACTTTCCAGTATGTTGTGCAATGTTTCAAAATGTATCACTGATGGTTTGCGTGTATCATACAATATTTTACTATTAATTTCCAAAACTGGAAAGCCACATACAATTGGTGAAGAACTCATCTAATCGGCAGTAATTGAATTCCTGAGTACTGTTCTTCATAAGCCACCATATAATACAATTAAAATTATTCCTCTAAGCAACACTTTAGTTCAATGGCAAATTGATTAAATGGCTGAAAATGTGGCAGCAACCTGAGAACAACGGAATTTGCATTATAGTTGGACGAGTCAACTTTGCCATGCAATGAATCTGTGTTCTGACTTACAAATGCTTTATTAAAGATGAAAATCTACCTCAAGAGTTGTTGTTCCCAAGGCAATCAGATTGACATTAAAGGGGAGTCAATATTTTGTATCTCAGAGCAGTTCTTCAGGGGCAAAAAAATCCACTTTCTAACATACTTGCAGTTGTGACAGATGGAGACTCTGTCAATGACTGGTCATCACCATAGTTGTATTGAATACTTGAGAAAAATGTAACAAATGTTTTTGCTATACATTGTGCCATTCACTCACAACATCTAGTGGCTAAAATACTGGGTGATTGCCTTCACAAGTCCTTAAACATAGTAATTAAAGTGGTAAGCAAAATCAAAGCCAATGCTCTTAATGATCGACTCTTTTGAGAGTGTTGTGATGAGAAGGACCAAGATTTCAAATGTTTGTTACTACACACGAAAATTTGTTGGCTATCAAAATGCAATTGTATAAGGCTCTTCTACAATCTTTTTGACACTGCCGTGCAGTTTTGTATGGAGAAAAATGCTTTTCTAAGCAACAACCTTAAAGAAATTAGGAGTGACGTTACATTTTTGCCTGAACAATTTGCAATTTTCAATGAAATGAATTTAAAATTTCAGGGAAATGATACTAACCTCATAAAGCCAAAATTTGCGGTGACTGTGTTTATTTCCAAATTGATTTTATTCAAGCTAAACATAAGTCACTGCTAGCTTTATCACTTCCTATCCTGGTTTAGGTAAAAGAGCAAGCTAGTATAGGTGATAATGATTTGATAGTCTTTTGTGACCATTTCGCCACCTTGCATAAAAATATAATGCAGCAATTTGAGGATTTTTTTGTTGGAAATCCCAGACTGGGTGATGAATCCATTTGTAGATATTAAGGAAATTGGATAATTAGAGGAAGAATTAATTAGACTGCAAAATGACGTGAATTGAAATAAGGTTTAAGATAATTTATCAATAGTTTTGATTACAGAAGGAGGTTTCCGATCATTATCCTGCATGATGGATGGTGGTTAAAAAACTCCTTCTTGCATTTCCGACTTCATATTTGGTGGAAAGTAGTTTTAATGCAGTCATTCAGCTTATTTCCAAGCAGAGAAATAGACTTCACGTTTGTGAATGCGGTGATTTAATACTCCTGCTAAGTGACATTAAACCGGGCGGTGGAAAATCTGGTTTCAGGTCATCAAGCCCATCCATTCCATTAAAATATTATTAGATGGAAATATGTTATTAAATTAGGCAATAGAATCTCCTTAAATAACTTCTAGACCATTAAAAACTACAATCAATTGTCACTTAATTGTTTAACTAATTTTAAGAAAACATGATTGGTTACTCTATTTTCATAAATTGGAAATGTTAATGTTATATAACTGCTTAATTCAAGTAAAAAAAGACATGTAAACTTTTAAAAAAGGTTTTTTTAAAATATTTGTTTTGATAATTTAAACATATTCTCGCCTTATTTCCTTATATTTGGTGTTAAGCCTTTGGCATACATGTGATATGAAAACCATACATCAATTCCTAAATAAACATTTGATTAGCTATTTTTTTTAATTTGATTATTTCAATATTCCTCATTTGGTTATTTTGTTTTATGTTTTTGATCATTATTTTAAAGCTATCGATTGGGGGGTATTGAGTATAGGTTTATGTATCCAAGTATGGATTTATGGTGACTCAAAAAGTTTGGGAAACATTGATTTAAGTCGTTCCATTGTCCACGCATCTTTAGGGAGGATTATTCAAGCACACTAATGGTGAGTCACCAGTGTTATTTCAGTAAATAAACAGTCGTTTTACACTTTTCAATACTGTTAAGGAATGGGAAGGTCAGCAACTTTTGGTGAAATATGTCAAGGATTGAAAAAGTGTGAAAGTTACTCTTCATGATTTTTGGGTGACTCATTACCTGAATTTGCCACCATAATTGCAACAGAGAGCTGAGAGAAATGAGGGTATATTACTTATGAGTTGTTCCTCTTCATTGAGACAAACAATTTTCCCACTATAGCAGAACATCCACATAAACTCCCCAACATGTTAACTTGTTGAATAAGGGATGGTCTCAAAACTCAAACTTCCATTGCTGTTAGTCCATGCTCAATGGACCATTTTTTAATGATTTAGATCTGTCACTCCTCCATAATTTCATATTATTGTAACAGCCTTAGTTACACTCTCTCATGTTCAATAGATAAAAAAAATTGCATTGAGCATTGCAGCATTTTTTTACAGACTTTACATTTTGGAGCATATTAAAATTCTGAAAATCTCATAAAATTCATACACACTTCAGAAGACTGGTATTGCATGAACACAGGCGGTGACATAATCTTTGAGTTTCTTGAGAGATGTTTTCAGGTGTGATCTACTATTAATAATTGCTATGGGAAGCAAAGCAATTTCCAACATTTTCTGTGTGTAGTAGTGTTCCTAACTTGAGAAGCAAAATCCAAAGTCCATAGTCAAGCCACATAACAACATAATTTCATTAATTCCCTATGTCAAACTAAAATTTGATTTCTAGATGACACAAAACTGCTCAGAATTCTTGTTTAGTTTTTAAAATGAAAACTAAAACCAGCATTAATGGAATTGATGGAACATACATGGCGGCACAGTAATTTGAATAAATTAAGGTCTTTTGCTAATAAAACATAAAAGCTTTCGGAAAAATTCCAACCAAGACTTATTGGACTTCAATTTATTGAAATATGAGTAAGAAAGTAAACTCTTATTTTAATACAGGTATGAATATCTCTGCATACCATAATAAACTTGGAAAAATTAATGAATATATTGCAGAAAATAGAAGCAGATTGGAGGGATAGGAGATTTATCCACAACCTGTACATGTGTCAGATTGCTTATCTACGTGTGGAGGTGGGGAGTCTGAATGGGCAGGGTTAGGAAGATGAGGGTTTCCTATATGTAAGTATATGAAGAGGAAATGATTGAAAAGGCACGGGAAGAACTGGAGATGAGGGAATGAAAGTTGTTGGGAAATTCAAAAAATAAATTAGGTTTGCAGATGATCAAGCTTTAGTTTGTCAGTCAGCAAAGGGATCGCACACTCTGCTAAGCACTTTGGAAAGTCAATATGATAGGTATGGAAGGAGGGTAAATATAAATAAAACCAAGGTTATTTGGTTTTCAAGAAGGAAAATGGCTATTTCCAACATTAAAATAAGAGGACAAAAACTAGAGCAGGTGGAACAGTTTACCTATCTTGGAAGTGTTCTGAACCAAAATAGTCAAAGTAATAGGGACTTAAGGAGTAGAATTGCATTAGGCAAAGAACCTTTTATAAGGAGGAGAGAATTGATGACAGGGACATTGAGTAAGGATGTTAAGAAAGGGCTCATTAAATCTTTGATATGAAGCATAGTTTTGTATAGCAAAGAAACATGATCACTAAAACAGAATGATACGCCTAGATGGGAGGCTTTTGAAATGTGGGTGTGGAGAAGGTTAAGTGGAAAGAAAGGAAAACAAATGAGGAGTTGCAAGGTATAGTGGGGAAGGTGAGGGGATCGTTGGGAGAAATCATAATGAGGCAGGAAAAATGGATCCAAAGGATATTGATTGGCGAAGGGGTGCTAAGACTTTGATAGAGTGGAGAATGTTTATCAAATGAGGAAGGGGCAAGAATACGATAAAAATTTTGGATGGAATGAAGGGAGTAAGGATGTATACAGAGTCAAAGAGGGGCCAACTGTAGCACAGGATATTGGGTTGTGTTTGTTAGGAAGGAGAATAAAATTTACACTGTACCCCTTTGTAGCTTGGGTCCATTAAAAACCTAGATTTAACTGGTAGATTATTGATAATAATAACTATAGATATGAAAATACAACAATCTTAAAATATTGACAATTAGTTTAGTTTCTACGGGGGGAATGAAAGGTTTCACAAGGAAAGCATTCAGTCATGCCAAATAAATTTGCATTTAAATGATGGATATATCAAACTTTCATATGTTAACTCCAATAGTCAATCTTTGAACAAAATTGCGTCCAATGTTTGTTGATCTTCTCTAGTTATGCATCAAATAGTTTGACATTTTTAAATATTTCGTGTTCCAGGATCCAATGGTTTTCTCCACCTGCCATACACCCTAGTGGCTTTCCAGTGGTGGAAATTTGTAACCTCATTACTGCTACAGCATCATCATACCTGTCTCTTCCTTTCCTAAACTCAAACTCATCATCCCCTAAGTAATCATTAGCCCTAATCCACATCCTTTTATTGATGGTCCAAAGAACTACTTTAGCTGCATAAGATATCAAACTTAGTGTTCTATAGTCCCCTCTTATGGCTGCCTTTCCATTTTCTGAAATAAGAAATAACACTGATCTGGTGAAGTCTTCCAGCTAAATAAAAATCTAGAACTATTACCAAATGAATTCCTAATATCCTTCCAGCGCACCTCGCACAGCCCTAAAAAATCTATATTTCCTCCTTCCATCTCTTGCTTTTTATTCTCAAATTTTCCTGCCCTTAATATTATTCTTACATTCCAAGTTCCTAATTAGTTTGGTCCTTTTCTGCATTATCTGTGCTGCTGTTGTAGTTGGTTTTGGTTTGGTTTTAAGTATTTTGTGAAATGACGACCGCAAGAGCCTTGCCTCCTCTGCTGCTGGGCATGATACATGCTTGATTGGGCTGAGTCGCAGTTGCCAGGACTCATTTTCTCCATTTTGTTCATCATGGCATTCTTGGGATGGATGATTGAGGTGGTTACCTATAGCCTTCCTCAATGGTGTTTTTAACGGGACACCATTAGTTAATGGCTGACCCACTTGGGTTAGATGTCTGCTCAGTGTCTCAGCCTCACTGAGACACTGAGCAGACTGCCTTTTGTCTGGCTGCTAACCTTCAACAATTCTGGCATGGGTGACCCTAACAGGAGCTCTTACCAGCAATAACTATGACTAGGAGTCATCAGAATGCCCAAGCCATTCCTTAACATCAAGGTTGTAGTCCATAAAGAGTTATCTACAGTAGGTACTCAAATCTTTTTTAATGTAGATTGTCAATTTTGATAAAATAGCTAAATTATATATCAAATTGTACACACTCATACCTTTAAAAATAAAAATGCTCCAAATATCATTTGTTAGCTGGAAGTTTGATTGCAAACCAACAGCAGCCCAATGAAATATATGCGGAGAAAGAGACTGTAGAGAAACAGTGGCCAACATTTCATTTAAGATGTAACATTGGATAACAGAATTATATGAATAATATGAATAATTCAATCAATTATAGGAATATAAACAGACTCATTGAAATAACACTGCTGTCTTCTCCATGCTCCTTTCTTCATCCTCGTGCATCCATTTTTCTCTCAAAATTGTTCCACCTTCCAAATATAACATAGACCTCTTTTGGAACTTTCTTAAACCTTGTGTGACAAATCTTCCCCTTCTTATACAAAATGCCTCTTCTGAAATTTTATGATGTGTATTAATTGGAAATTGAAGTCTTATCTAAGACTACAATGTAGACATAATAAATGTTTACAAGGTAAGAATGTTAATTCGAAAACATAAGACTTTTTGATGCAAAATTTGATAGTGATTAGAGGTGAAAGAAATTTCTACAATCAACAAACTCTTTCCCTTCTAGAGCAAAACCATGCTCCGCATCAAAGTTTTGATAAGTCACTTCGTAGTATCATTACCCAATGTCCCTGTCATCAATTCCCTCCTCCTGGAGACAACTTCTTTGCTCACTACAATTCTTCTTCTTATGTCTCTCCCTTTCTTTGACCATTTTGAATGAAATACTTCCGAGATGGGTAAAATGTCTCACCTGCTATAGGTTCAGACCTCCTACTTAAATATTTAACTTAGCTTATACACATGTATAAATACGTTTTTCTAGTGTCAATGTAGAGAATCTTTCAGGAATACTATGAAAAGTGCATAGTATTGGTTGGCTAACCAAATAAGTGGGTCATATCGCTGTATATTTCATGCATGAATTCACTAGCCTTACTACTACAGCTAATTTAGGCAATAACTGTCTACCTTTGGTTAATGAATAGTTTAATATTAATGATTTGTGTCAAATCTGGGTACAATTCAGCAATTAATTTATAGCCTAAAATTTCCATCTAGTGAAGCTACACCTGCTGAACTGTTAGAGTATTATTTTGACTCAAAACTGAGCTGGAAGTTGCATGTCTCTGATATCTACCAGAAATTTGGAGAACTTTGTACATTTTAAGAAAGTTGAGCAAGTTCAGAAAGTTAAAAACTGAGCATCTTTTGAACAACTGAAATACATATACATGGGAAGGCCTAGAAGTACCCGGCCTAACCTTGAGATGGCGGTAGTTGTTAGAAAGACATCAATGTATTAGAAAGTATGCAATCTATCAAGAATATGTTTCAAGTTTGAAAATGCTACGTTGTTTAGCATTTGTTTGGCAGCCATCAATAGTGAATGATTTCAGTGAATTTGTGAAAATGGAGGAAATTAGTCATTGTTATATGATACAATACTTTATTTGAAAGGCCTCAGCCAAACCAATATAAAAGCTGAACTGCATTCTACTTTGGGTGAGTCTTGTCCTTTGTTTAACAGTCAAATATTGGGTAGCAGAGTTTAAACAAGGCCGTATGAGCTGTCAAGACAAGCATCGCATTGGTGGACCAAATGAGGTGACGACTCCAGAAATGGTGAAGAAAATCCACATAGTGATACTTGATGATCATCGACTGAAAGTGCGCAAGTTAGCAGACATAGCAGGCATTTCAAAAAGTGTGGTACAATGCATATTAACAGAAAATTTGGACATGAGAAAGCTGTATGCAAGATGGGTTCCGCGTTTGCTCACAATCGAGCTAAACCAGTGTCATGAAGATGTTTCAATTGAGTGTCAAGCAAAGTTTTACAGCAACAAAGCAGAATAATTTTTACGCAGTTTCATAACCATGGATGAAACATGGGTCCATTACTTCACACCTGAGATAAAAGAACAATCAAAACAATGGATTTGAAAGGGAGAACCGACTTCAAGGAAGGCAAAGACCATTTCATCTGCAGGCAAGGTCATGGTGTCGGTTTCTTGGGATGCATGTGGAATATTTTTCATTGACTATCTTGATAAAGGAAAAACTATCATTGGCAAGTATTATAAAAACTTATTGTGACGTTTGGGCAAAGAAGTCAAGCAAAAGCAGCCGCATTTGGCTATGAATAAAGTGTTGTTTCATCAAGAAAATACATCAGCTCACAAATCCATTATTGTAATCACCAAAAATCATGAATTAAAGTTTGAATTGCTATTTCATGCACCCTGGTCACCAGATTTAGCCCCCTCGGATTATTTTCTTTACGCAAACTTGAAAGAATGGCAGTTAATGGCTATTTACAGGAACAAGAAAGTTCTAATTATAAAAAGGGTATCCAACTCATTGAACATTCCTGGGAATAGTGTATAGAGCTGAAAGGATATCATGTTGAAAATAAATAATTTTTTTTCCAAAATTTTTGTGCTTTCTTTGTTGGGTCAGGTACTTATGGGACCACCCTCGTATCAAGCTTTCTTTAAGAGTCACCTTGATTATGGCCTGGACATTTAGGGTCATGCCCCTGACATCAAATCAGTTTTAACCTAAGAAAGGCTATCAGGACATTATTCCACGTATCCCACCATGACCAATGCAGACCCCTGAATATTAGATCTAAAATGTTGACTGCTTATTTGCATGTTCACAAAATACTTACATGTGTCAAAGATAATCTATATTTATTCACGACAAGTTGTGAAACTCAGGACTATAACTTAAGGGAAACATTTCTAGCTGTTAAACAATATGGGTTACAAAATTAGACAAGTCCTTTAGGAGTTGGTTGTTTTGCCATATTCAAAATGATAATATACTTATGGCTAGATCTAGTGTATAATGCTCAGTTTACAAATATATTTCCACTGTTATTAATCTTGTTTTTTAAGTGTTAAGTGTCTTTATAATTGATTTATCCTGCTCCTTGATGAGGCCCAATATATGAGTTCTAAAGGATTAAAAGATATTACTGTTATTATTACTATTATTATTATCTGTGGGTAATCAAGTTTCCAGATAGTTTATGTTTGAGGCGAAAATGTCTTACATATTCATGATTGATAATAGAACACATTATTCACCAATTATTGCACAAATTTGACTTTTAACTATTTTTGCTTACATTTTCTTTATTGCCTAATATGCCAAAGTTAGGCAATACTCATTTAGCTTGAAATTAAAATTAGTTCACTAAAATGTTGAATATAAACACAGCACAAAAGGTCACAATGACTTAAGGATGGCTGCTCACAAGCCAGCAATATTTTCTTATAACCCTTGTTATGAATAACTGATTGTGGCACTTTCCCACTTGATAGGATGAGATATCAAGTGGAAAAGTGCTATGATCAGTTATTCATTATGCTCGACTTCCTCCACATCATACCTGAAGCTACTCAATTTAACCCTTGTTATGTCTGTTAAATGCTGTTATAACATATGAATGACATCCCAGAAATAATTTCCTAGAAACCTAAGGAAAATAAAAACTGTTTTGGCTTTTAGGTCTAAACTTTATCAGTTCCTGTGCAAATATCAATACTATACAGCGAATGGACCCATTTCTCTCTTTGTAGATAAATAATTTATTCTTTTATATGATGTTTCTGCTCCTGTTTACTGTTTTTTATTTGTTACTGTACATTTGTCTTCCAACTCTAATTGCAATGATTTGTGTTCACCTGCAATATTTGAAATTAGTGTGGCATGTTCTATATATGTCTCAAATATGTTTTTCAGGAACCAATAAACATTATCATCATTACCATTAAGAACTCTTTTGCAAAATACAGAAAAGTGATGAATCAATGACAGGTTGGTTCCTACAATGCAGAAAAAAGTAGCATTCACTTCTAAACTCTTCCATATTCCCTAGTGTTTTCCCAAGCATGGAAAATTAATTTAGGAAAATTATAAAAGGGCAGTGAGAGAAGATAAGGAATAAACTGGAATGGAATAGAGATAAACAGAGAGTTGCAATTTCCAATCTATGAATTGAATATTAATGATAAATCCCAAAATTAGAATATGGGGGTACCTAACACTACAATAAAAATGAAGAAACAAGCCTTTGGGAACCCTTAAGTTTTCCTATTCACCATGAATCAGCTCCATTCAAATAAGAGTAAAGAATTGAGCAATATTTGAATATTTCATACTTGACAGTTTTTGGTGAAGTTCTTGAAAATGTTGTGGTACCAGGTAGAGAAATCATATGCAAACAATGATAACAAATAAAATTTCAAACATGAATAGGACAAATACATTTCTGATTGTCAGTGATTGGGAAAGAATATAAGAAATTGAGTTAGAAATATGATGGTTTATTAATTTCTATTTTTTAATACTAAAAATGGCTTAGAATTTTTTCCCTGAGCATTGCAGTTATCATGATGAATCAGATGTTATTATTATTATTATTGAACATTAAAGATCAGTATATAGGAATATTCCTCAATTGAAGCTAGTAAGGAAATGAGAGTTTATGTGAATATGAAATCATTCTGAAAGAATTTTCTAGTAAGGAAATGAGAGTTTATGTGAATATGAAATCATTCTGAAAGAATTTTCAGGGATATTTCCCAGTCCAAACTATGATTAAGTCTAAGAATATCTGTGATCATCTATAAAGGCTATTCCACAAACTTCATTAATCCAGTGTATATTGAATTATTATTATTGAAACATTTTCATTTAAATAAGTTTTTAGATGGATACAGACTGATTGCTTCATTTCTTAGCTTCACTTAACTGGAAAAATAAATAGATCACTACATTTCTCAGCTTTATCTAACTACACACTGAGACTTCACAATAGATAAAACTGTTCTTTTATTGCACAAACTTCCTGCCTCCCTTCATTCCATTCAACATGCCCATACTTTTTCTCCTACCTTAACTACCTAACATTCTCCCCCATATGTTTGCAGATCATATTTATAAAATATTCTAAGAATGTGGTTTTACCAATAATATTTTTAAAAATTCTGATTTTTAAACCACTCCTAGTTATATAATTTGGCAAGAAATCTGACTCACTAAAGAGTAATAATATAAATGGAAAAAAGTGTTCCTGAAACCTCACTAATCCCTTTACAGAGAAAGAAAAAGATCCTGATCAAAACTCACAACTTTCAGTCTGCCATTTGGGCAGTTACTATGGAAAATACAAAAGAGGATGTGTGCTCTTCAGATACAAATGAATTTTTTATCTTGTCTTCAACATTAAGTCAGAAAATTTTTGTTGATTACTTTTTCAAAATGACAGGTACAAGGTACTAGAAAATCTTGAACAATATTATTACATATTTATCTACATATATAAACAATATAGCTTGCACATAATGTAGTTCAAATTACTCCATGAAATTCTACATGAATGAAAGTAATAAACAACTTTGATACAATATTAAATTAAAGGATAGTAAAATTTTCATGGAAAAGGTCTATATTGGCAAATGGTCTATATTACACACACAGTAATCAACCCGAAGGTCGGTTTAGTAGGTGATGGTAGAGTACTAAGCCCTTTACGGCGTGTGAAAATTCACACATCAGGGTAGGGGGGCCAGTTCCTTTCCCTGTACCGGTTATGGTTTCCCAGGAAGATCTGGTACCCGAAAAATCACATAGCTTGGGTGGAGCTGCAGGTGCCCAGAGGGCCTTGCCCGGGAATCGAACCCGGGACCCTCCGGTCAGCAGTCCAACGCTCTACTCACTGGACTACCGCGACCCACCAGTCTATATTATGGAATGGTAAAAGTTGTGGTGTAAACTGCAGCTATTTCACAAGGGATTAGGATGTTGATTTTTAAAAATTAAAGATCATATTAGTACATTTTTATTTATTTTGAGCATACACTGTGTCTCAAAATTACAATCAGCTATTGCAGACCTCATAGTCCTAAGAACCATTTCTGTTTCAAAATATAATATCCTTAAAAAAGTACTGGCTGGCAATGAATCACCATCATACTTCATCTTTCCATAGATTTCTGCATCCTTTAATGCAAGACAATTTTTTTCTGTGGGAGATGTAGGTGTCATGTGTCAGTTCCCAGACAATTTTTCTCCATCTTTCAATGCTTTCTGGCATATTATTGGAGAAGTTTTGAGAAATTTCAAGAAACTGCCAGAGATGTCGTAACAGTAACTTTTAATGTAGTCATCCGCAAATATGAATTTCAATTCAACAATTTCAGAGGTCAAGGCAAATGATTTTTATTATCTGAAATTGTGGTACTCTGAGAAGTTCTCAATAACAATTCTAAACCCGCGTTGGAAGAATGGAGAAGTATGTGTATGTGAGAGAGGAGTGTTTCCCTCCCTTGGGCAACATATATTACTTCCCTAGTATGCAAATAAAAACAAATAGTCTTTCACTTTGATTATCTACTTTGTGCAATTACATGGATTCATGATTTGAAGAAGGGCATAAACCCTCAGCATATGATTAACTATCCCAGTCAATGCAACCCAATTGGGTAGAGAATTCTGTAGATTATTATATGGTACATTGGAAAACAACTAGATAATTTAGGTGTAAGAGCAAGATGTATTGTTGAACTGATGGGGATAGTGAAATGTTTTTCAGCGTATGCAGAAATATTTTGCAATTTTAAAATATTTTTTTGGGAAAGGAGGATTACAGAGGAAACAGAGGCACAAAAATTAATTTCAAATAAAGGGATGGGTGGAATGACTTCTACTTGCTGATGAAATGAGTTAACTCTCTACATGGGGACACATTCCTGTGACATTAGTCGCCATGGGAAAATAAGAAAAAGTAGCTTTTTAAAAGAAATATAAGGTCTAAAGGTATGTTGAATGGAGTGAAGGGAGGAAAGAAGTACTTGGAATTGAAGAGGGACTTAACAGTAGTGCCTTATTTCAGGTTGTTTTATTGATTAGGTGGAATGGTATAGGCTGTGTCCATTCAAAATCTACATCAACTAGTAGGAAACAAAAAAAAATAATATGCAAAATTTTGTTATGGCTACACAAGCAACTATCTCATAATCCTTTGGTTTACTAAAGATGATGCCAAAACTGCTGCTATAGCTGCTATACAAGTAGTAGTGACCTACTTGTAGTAGTGAACTATTTGTCCTAAGCTACTAATCAACCCTGTAAATAATGAATTATTGTGGCATCACAGTTAGTGATTTGTTTGGTAGAGAGTAATGAAGAAGAATAACATTTAATACCTATTCATGCTTTCATCATGAAAAGAAATAAAAGTTGATAGTAATAAAAAATTGACTAATTGATAAACACATAAGTACCTATCTTCTACTGATTTATTATTCTCAATTTGTATCAATTTTAATCAGTAAGGCACCTCACCAGAGCCCATGAATTTTCTCTAACACATTTTCATTGAATTTTCTTAATATAAATGAAAGTTCCCCAAAAAAATTAAGAAAACAACAATAATAAGAAGGTAAGAGAACTGTAATGATATACAGATTAGAAAGTAAAAACCTTACCATCATTATAATATAAGAAAGGATGTTAATTGATTGACCCGGTAAAGATACAGGGAAGGTAGTATGAAAGTGTTGAAGAACCTTATTGAAAAGAAATCAGGCAAGTGAGCGTAGAAACTGAGCAGTAGAATAACATATATTCAAAAATTGTGTCCAAGAATACTAGATTGTGAGACTGAAACACCACTAGTGGAACCAAAAGAAACCAAGCAGTAGGAATGATAATATTCCTGCAGAAATACTGAAGAGTTTAGGGGTAAATGGAAGAGATTTTTTGGACTCATGCATAACATACTTGAGGAAGGACTTTGACCAGAAGACTTTATAAGATCAATTTTGATTCTCATCCCAAGAAGTAAAGTGGTATTATGTGCAGACTTTAGAATGACGACTTTATTTATTTAGTCCAAAAACAGTTTCAGACCAATTACATTGGATGAATAACAAAGAAAAATATATGATATCAATAAAAATTAACAGATGATAAATAACAGTACCAAATAAAAAAACCAAGCTCAGTTTACATAAGTGAGGACAAAATGAGTGGCAAAGGTGTAGGAGGTCTGATTAAAATTAGCAGTGATGAAGGGCATGGCAGGAATGGGTGGCATGAGGAGTTTGGAAAGGGTCAAAGTTCGGGAGGCATTTCATCATTGCATTACAGGTTGATGGAGGTCTATTAAAGATTAATGAGCATTTTAAGACCAAGAGGTGAGGAGTGGCTTAATGGAAGAGGTAATTTAATCACATCATATCCAAAAGCACTTAAAGAGTAGAAAGAGAAAGATGTTCAGATGACCTATAATTGATGCTTTTAATGAAAAACTTTATATCAGTCAGAGCATTGAGACCAGTAAGGGAGGAAATCCTGAGAAAAAGCCTAATATTATCTAGAAAAAAGTTATGGAAGTGTAAATGGCAGTTGCAAATGATAGAAAGAAAGAAATTCATCAAGTGATCAAGTACTTTCAACAAAGTGGGTGGATCAGTGGTCTCATATTTGGGAAAAGTGTTCAATGACAGGTGAAATATAGGCATAAAAATAAAATCAGAGAGCTGAAAAGTTAGATACTTCACTGCAACAATAAATTAAGCTCACCAGAGACATAGATTTAGAGGAAATACTTTTGATATGCTCACAAAATAGAAGTTTAGTATCAAAGCTAGCATTATAGATGTTTTTGAGTTGTGATTGTGGCAATAAGCTGATAAAAACTGGATCATCTTATATACTGGAGTGATTTACATAAAGTGAAAGGGACAATATTTGTTTAAGTGAAGTAAAGAGTAAAAGTGGATGGCAAGGTGATTAAGTCAGGTTGGCAAAAGTGAGTCAGGCCTCCAAGGGAAAGCAGTTAGTGTGTAGTGTTTTAAAGGAACAGGGTGTATGGAATAAAGATTAAACATAGTAAAGTCAAGTAAGTGAGTTTCTCAAGAAGTAGGAAGACTAAGTTAAGGATAAAGGTGGAGGGATTATATGAAAAACTTCCACAGTTTCAAAAACATTTACCTTGACAGGGAATGAAAACTGAACCTCTTCATTTCTGGCTGAGCTCTTTTAACAAGGTCAGCTAACAAGGCATACTCTTATGCTGTGAATTTCTATGTAATTCAAATGAATAATATGTTAGAACAAAGGAATGACATCTTTAAAGTCCTTCAAAATGCAGTCTGAGAGATTACCTCTGAAGCTTAACTTGCTGATGTACTTGATAGGAAATAGAGGGATTCAGATTCAGATCCTGGTCAAGGGGAAAGATTTTCCTTCTGTGAAATTCTTGCACTCTATTGAGTGAGTCCACCATAGTTACTATTAAGGCTTGTCCCAAAGTTTCCTTGGATTTATTTATATTTGCAATGGATACAAATTTTCTTTTTGTATAGGATGGAATAAACTGTAGCATTTAATGTATTTGAACAGTTAAGCTATTAGTAGTCTAACAGTTATGGTATATTTTGGAATGACACAGCCTATACAACTGGATAATGGTACACTTACTTGGCTCTTCTAAAAAAACATAACTTGACATCTGACACTACAACAAGTTCCTCATCAATTCCACATTATTCCTTTTTCCCTTCATCATATTCAACATGCCTATCCTATTCCCACCCCTTACTCATTTGCCTAATGCTCTTCCCTCCTTCACCTTCTGAAACATCCCGTTGCCTATCAGAATGCCCCTCTTAATCTTTCCTGCCACCTTTAGATTTCTCCCAACAATCCCCTCTCCTCTTCCACTGCACCTAGCACTTGTTTGTTTTCCTTTCTATCTATTCCACCTTTCTCACCCTTCACCACACATATATTTCAAAAGCTTATGCCTGTCATTTTGCTTCAATGACCATGTTTTGGTACTGAACAAAACCATGCTCCATATCAAAGTTTTGATGAATAGTTTCTTGAAATTCTTACTAAATGTCCCTGTCATCAATCCTCTCCTTCTTGTGAAAGCTCCTTGGCCCGATGCTATTCTTCTTTATGTACCCCTACTATTTTGACCATCTTGGTCCAAAAAACTTTTGAGATACGCAAACTGTTCCATCCCCTCATTTTTATGAGCTCCAATTTTAATATTGGACATAGCTTCTCTCTTTCTCAAAAAACACATAATTATGGTATATTTGAGCAAAAAATTGAAGTAAAATTAACCAAAATATGCAGATATTGTAGTATCCAAGCTGAAAATAGGATGGCTTTACTATGAGAAGCATTGGCAAGAAGAGAATTAGTAATATATTGGTTGAGCGAAAACAAAGAAAATATTAGTGAAGACTTTAATGAGGAACATAGTTGTGTAACCTATTCTTTTAGGCAACAGGTTAGGCATAGATTAGATACTTTTGAGATGTGAGGGCATAAAGTACAATGGAGAAAAATAATCGAAAGAGTGGAAGAATGAAAATTAAATTTTATATGCAATGAGAGAAAAGAGGAAGTGGCTCGGTGAAATCAGAATAAAATAGAAAAAATGCCTAGACAAAATATAGAAAGATAATAGTGGTTTGTAAGCTATATTTTTAAGGGATAATCTCAGGTAAGAGAAGTTTAGGGGTTGAAGAGAATAGGTTTTTTTAGAAACAAAAAGGCAGATAAAAGGAAGATAAAAAAATGAAAAATTTAGCCTAGTAGGGCAAACAAGATCAAGTACTCACCTAAAATAATAGCTCTAGGGAATATCTAAAACCTACTTTTAATGGGTCGATTAGTGAAAAAATGAAGCAAAATGGGAAGACTTGAAATTTGGTGACAAAGGTAAAGTTAAGGGTGTATTCCTTTGAGAAAAATGGAATTAAATCATAGATGTACTCTTGGCAATGGCTCATTGTCCCTTATAAACTGAAAAATGTACTTATAGGTCTCAATTATCACTAACAATCATTTCCAGAATAAATATTTATTTCCAAAATCCAATTTTAAATCCAAAGATTTAGGGATGGTACTATGCCTGTCATTTGAAAAGAGAGTTCTGTCAGTACTCTGAGGGCTGATTTATTACCATATTTAAACGTGTTTTTCTGAGGACAAAGAAGTTTGTTCATTTTATCTGGCCCACTATTTAATCATATTTATGGAACCAGAACACAACTGTATAAGAAAATAAAGGAGATATAATGAAAGACTAAAAATATATTTTATACATATTTTATAAGTCAACAGCAAATTATTGGCTGTGTCCACCTATGGACATAATGAGCTGGATTATGTGGAAGATTCATTCCAGAAAGAGGAGTACAAGCTTGATGATGGAAGATTGTTAGTAACATGAATTTTGAGAAGAAAAGAGATAAGCTGATGGATAGCAAGAAAAGCCAGGAGGGAATGGATGAAGAATACATGAGAGGAAGGGCAAAACAGTATTATTAGTATCTATTTCAATTTTTACCAGATGACATCAAGACAAAAGGATTAGTTTTGGTTATTAGATAAGCTGGAAATGGGTGGAATGAGCATGCTCAAGTAAGGAGTTATGTTGGTTATGCTGCCTGTCTAAGAGATGATGGGCTGTGATGTGTGCTTTGCCTTGTAGATGAGCATGGCATCCTCTGTGCACCAATTGTTTGAGAGAATAAAATGAATTAATTAGACTCAATTCGGTTTAATTGCTATTAATGATGCTATCTCACCATCGTAACAAATAATGGAGTACTGTTTAAAAAGTAGGGACGAACCATGTTGGGGTTGATATCAATTGAGCAAGTTCAAAAGTACAGATATCTGGGAAGTATGATAACTGAAACCTTGAAGAAAAATGTATAAATTAAAAAGAAAATAGCCATGGCAAAGGAAACATTCAATCAAATAAAAAGGTAGCTATGCTAGAGAAAATAGTGAAGTGGTACAAGTGGAGTGTAATAGTGTATGGATGTGAAATGTTGACCAGGGCTAGAAGAGAGGACAGAATTAAGGCACTTGAGATAAGGTCTTGGAGATGGCTAGAAAGATTTAGAAGGTTGGATAGGGTAAAGAATGAGGTGGTGCTGAATAAGATTGGAGGGGAAAGAACACAAAGATTATGAAAAACTTCAAAAACAGAACTGAGATTAAATCTAAGGAATTCTTTAACAAAAAATGATTTGGGTCAAGGCAAAGCAAAGGCACAATATGAATTATTTTACCTTCTAAATTACTTCAAGGTTAAGACAGGAAAAAGACCAAAAAACTTTTATTATTTTAGATTGTGAAGAAAGCATTTCATAATGTAGACTGGGATAGATTACCATATACATGGGTGGTCTGAAAAGTTTCTGACACAGAAAATTTCAGAAAAAATGTCTGGTATCTTTTTTAGGTCGGAAACTTTTCAGACCACCCTCGTATATCCCTTATGGTTTGTGAAAAATATGGCATTTAAAATCTATCTGTTCTACATTAATATCTCGAATTTTATTGACATGATATCACCTACCATAATATGATGGGACTAATAGCATATTTTAAACATATTTGCTGAAGAGGCATCCTTCCAATTTATCAAAGAGATTTAATCCATAATGTAACCTTCGCTCAGTGGTTGATTCCCTGCCTAGTTCCTCTAATAAAAAAGATATCATTTCTCTTTAACTTTATTATGACATTTGCCTGGTATTCTTCTAATAAATCCTAATTTTTTGTTAGCTTGTCCTATTCCCTGTTCATGTATGTGTATGTGTTTATGTGTGTTTCACCCAGAAGAGTCTGTGAGTGAGGGTAACGCCTAAGTATTTAATCGAGTCCACAAATTCCAATTCGGAGTTCCTGATGCAGTATGCATTTGCGAGGGAATTCTCTTTCTCCAAAAATTCATCACAGTGCACTTTTTAAAGTTCAATTCTAATTGCCAAGCGTCACACCAGTGTTGTAAAATATTTAGGCCATTTGCTAAAGCTGCTTTAACTTCAGGATTATGTATATCTCTGTAAGCCACTTTATTTTCTGCAAATATATGTATTTTACTAGTGGCTATGGAGTTAATATCATTAACGTAAAGAAGGAATAGAAGAATTCTGATAACACTTCCCTAGGGAACACTCAAAGTGACTTTTACTGCATTAGAGTTAACTCCATCTATGGCTACTCTTTGCACCTGCCCATTCAAAAAGTCTATAATTTAGCCCGGGATATTTTTATTAATGCCATATGCTTCTAGCTTTGTGAGTAGTATACAATTAGGTATAAGCTTCGATTCCACTGGTCAGATGTTATCTAGAATGCTTTAAGGATGATTGGAGAGCAAGGTTGGTTAGGGAGATGGGACTTATTTAAATTTTTTCCATCATCATGTCTTTCATGGCAGCACACTCTCAAAATATGAACTTCTCAGCCTGGCACACATGTCTAAAATGTTCACAATTCCAACTTAAGTTCCTTACACAGCATATGAACTACCATGCCAGTTTTTTCTGTTGCTGAAATTGGACCAGACGACACTAAGTTCTGTAAGGAGGGTTAAATATCTAAAGTCAACTTTTCATCAACTACTGTAAATCATGGCTAACAAAGGCAAAGGAAATGTTGGATATGCAAATCTTGGTTCAGGTTTAACTGCAAAAATTGTGTAGTCAATGCAGACCCTTTGAAGGATTAGTAGTTGTCTATTGGCTTAATTTCATCATCATTAGGTTAATCCAAGAATAATTGCATTTCCCATCCCCTAAAATTTACTCTTTTACTCCAAAATGCATTCTCAAATCAGCCTGCATCTTATGGCCTCGGACATATGCAGGTATAACCTAAGCCAATAAGCGCAAGCCAATTTGATAGAAAAATATTTACTATTAAGATTTTTTTCCCACGTGAGACATAGAAAATGGTAGTCTTGATTACAAATGTTGATGATTATCACTGCTTTGAATGAGAAGTAAGCAACAGAGTTTTAATATGTCAATAAAATTAATTCCCAAAATAAAGTTTCAATTTATACAATGTTGCACGCTTAGTTTTTTCTCACATGTGGTACTACTGAAAACTCAATACATGCTGGGGTAGCAGATATATTGTCTCCTCAGTTAATACATGTTTATATTGTATCTCTCCTAATAAACTTGTAATCTACAAGCATTCAACCTTGAGTAGTATGGGAGTGTGATGAGGTATAAAAAATGGTTGATTTTAATACAGTATTTGATATTATCAAAATAATAATAGAAACCAAGCATCATATAAAAAGTTAAAATGATTATAGAGTCATGGGATTTTAAGAGAGAAGATTATCATACAGTATTGCATTTGAACTTGAAGTTGTGAATTACCCTTCAGAACAGAAAAAAGGTAGTTGTAAGGTGTTCCACCTCCAACTGAGATGTTACAAGAATAGAGGGAGCAAAAGATGGATATGAGTGATATGCAGGTGCATGTATGAGTAAAATAATTTATGTTCATGTGCTCCTAAATGGTCAAATCTTCCACTGAAACTGCCACTTGAATACAAAAGAAAGGTTAAGAGGTAGCAACTCATGATATCCCACTGATGGGAAGAATGAAACAGCATGTTGGGGATTAAAAAATCCTGGTGAAGAGTTAACAGTGAGAGTGTATAATATCTATATAAAGATGTTATATTAGAAATCCCTCCCCGGACTACAACTTTGACGTGGTGGAAGGGCTTGTGCGTTCCGATGACCCCTAGAGCTGTGCTGGCGGGAGTAATAAAAATTGCTCCTGGTAGGGTCACCCATGCCAGATAGGTCAAAGGTTAGGAGCCAGACGAAAGGTAGTCCTCACAGCGTCTGTTCCTCAGTGAGGCAGCTGCAATGGCGTCTGACCCCAGTGGGGCGGCCAGTAAGTGATGGTGTCACGTTAAAAACACTATTGAGGAAGGCAACGTAAAACCACCTCAATTATCATTCCCAAGAACAATGTGATGGACAATAGAGATATTTTGAGTCCTGGCAACCACGGGGCTTGGCCCAATCGGCCGTGTGTCGTGCCCGGCAGCGGGGGAGGCAAGGCTTCCGCGGTCGTCATCCCACGAAACCCTTGCAAGGGAAAACCAGCAGCAGCAGGACAGAAGACGCAGGAGAAGAAGACCAAATTAGTTAGAATAGGAACGTGGAATGTTAGGAAAATGATGAGGACGGGGAAATTGGAGAATGTTAAGCGAGAGATGGAAAGGGGAAATATAGATATTTTAGGTCTATGCGAGGTGAGATGGAAAGATAGCGGGGATTACTGGAGTGATAAGTATAGAATAATATACAGCGGTGGGGACGAGAGCCAACGAGGGGTTGCCATAGTATTAAATGAAGAGGTAGGAAGAAGCGTAGTCAACATAGAGCAGGTAACGGATAGAATACTACTAGTGGAGATAAAAGCAGAACCGACGAACTTAGTTATTATTCAGGTATACATGCCACCGAGGAACCATAAGGAAGAAGAGGTCGATAGGATATATGATCAGTTAGAGGACATGATCGCGTGTGTTCCTGCAGGGAAACATTTGATAGTGATGGGGGATTGGAATGCGACGGTAGGCGAAGGAAGAGATGGTGATGAGGTGGGGGACTACGGTATAGGCACGAGGAATGACTGCGGGGAGAAAGCAGTTGAGTTCTGCGGGAGACAGGGGTTAGTCATCACCAACACTTGGTTTAGACACCACAAAAGACGCAGGTATACATGGAAAATGCCAGGTGACTCAGGAAGATATCAGCTAGATTATATCCTGGTTAGACACAGGTTTAGGAACAGTGTAATAAATTTCCACAGCTTCCCGGGAGCGGATGCGGACTCAGAACACAATTTAGTTGTTATGAAATGTAGCGTACGTTTCAAAAAGATAAGGCAGGGGCGGCGAGTTAGAAAATGGAATGTAGAAGCATTAAATGGGTTGAAAAGGAAGGAGTACAAACAGGTGGTAGAGAAAATCATGGAGGATGGTAAAGGGCTTAGTACTATCGAAGAAAAATGGGAAATGATCAAGAAAGGGTTGTCTAAAGCCGCAAAAGACACTATTGGGACCGTTAATGCTAAAAGGACTAGGAAACCATGGATCACGGATGAGATGATTACACAGATGGATAAGTGGCGAAAATGGAAGAATATAAATACAGAATTAGGCAAAATGAATTACAAAGAATTGAACAATAAATTGAGGCGGGCAACAAATAAAGCAAAAGAAGCATGGTGGAAGACGCAGTGCGAGGATATGGAAAGTCTGCAGAGGAAGGGTGAAATTGGTGCGCTGTACAGCAAAGTTAAATCGTTATCGGGAAGTAAGAAAGGAAGAGCTATGCTAACAGTTAGAGATAAGGCAGGTAAGGTAATAGTTGACGCAGGAAAGATCCAAGAGAGATGGAAGGAGTATATAGAAGAACTGTATAGTAAAGAACTCAGACCAACAAAGTTAGACATTGAAAAAGAAAATGACGTAGAGAAAGACAGCTTAGGTCCAGGCATACTAGACAATGAGATAGAAAGGGCATTAAGGGAGATGAAACTAAATAAGGCCGTGGGGGTAGATAACATTCCCGTGGAACTTTTAAAATGCTTAGGAAAATGTGGGAGGAAGAGGCTATATGGGTTGATCCGTAGTATTTATGAGGAGGGAATCTGGCCGGAAGACTTTGTGAGATCAGTTTTAGTTCCTACTCCAAAAAAGGTAAAGGCCGCGTCTTGTGAGGACTATAGGACAATTAGTTTGATATCCCACACAGCTAAAGTTGTTCTCAGGATCATAAACAAAAGGATAGAGAGTAGGGCAAATGATTACTTAGGGGATGATCAGTTTGGGTTTAGGAAGGGGAGAGGTACACATGATGCCATTGCAGTAATGAGATTATTAATCGAGAGGAATATAGAACACAATCAGGAGGTATTTGCCTGTTTCGTAGATTTCGAAAAAGCGTTTGATAGAGTGAATTGGGAAAAACTAATGAGTATTCTGCAGAAAATAGGAATAGATTGGAGGGAAAGGAGGCTAATCCGCAACCTGTACATGTCTCAGACTGCTCAGGTGCGGGTGGGAAACGGGGAGTCAGGATGGACAGTGTTAGGAAGGGGCGTAAGGCAGGGTTGCCCATTATCACCGTTGCTGTTCAACCTGTATGCAGAGGAAATGATCTAAGAGGCATTGGAAGAACTCAAGGTAGGAATGAAAGTGGGCGGGGCATTCGTAAAATCAGTTAGGTTTGCTGATGACTAAGCTTTAGTTTGTCAGTCAGCCAAGGGGCTGCAAGCATTGCTGAGTGAATTGGAAATTCAGTGCGACAGGTATGGGATGAGAATCAATATTAATAAAACAAAGGTTATGCGATTTTCTAGAAAGAAAAAGGCCAAGCTTAACATTAAAATAGGAGGGCAAAAACTAGAGCAGGTAGAACAGTTTACGTATCTCGGTAGTGTTTTGGACCAACACGGTCAAAGTAGTAGGGACGTAAGGAGAAGAATTGCGCTAGGCAAAGAGGCTTTCACAAGGAGGAGGGAGTTGATGACAGGGAATTTGAGTAAGGATGTTAAGAAAAGACTCGTAAAAACTTTGATATGGAGCGTAGCTATGTACGGTGCGGAAATGTGGTCATTGAAGCAGGAGGATAGACGTAGATTGGAGGCTTTTGAAATGTGGGTGTGGAGAAGAATGGAGAAGGTGAAATAGACAGAGAAGAAAACAAATGAGGAAGTACTTGGTATGGTGGGCGAAGAGAGAGGTTTGTTGGGAGCAATCCTATGGAGGCAGGAAAAGTGGATGAAGGGGGTGTTGACCGGCAGTGGGATGTTGAAGACTGTGATAGAGGGTAGAATGTTGGGCAAAAGAGGAAAGGGAAGGAACAGGATAGGGATGTTGGACGGGATGAAGGGAGGAAGAAAGTACTCAGAGATGAAGAGGGACCTGATATAGAGTAGGATGATGGATTTTGTGTTTTGTTAGGAGTAATAAAATATTTGTTTGGTAGTTGTGTCCATCCAAAAACCTACCTTAACCGGAGATTACCTTAAAAAAAAAAAAAAAAAAAAAAAAATATATATATATATATATATATATATATATATATATATATATATATATATATATATATATATATATTAGAAATGTGCTGCAGGGAAGTGAAGATGTAAGAGGAAAGTGAAAGCCCCAGCGAAAATACTGCAGAAATGATTTAGCAGAAGTGACATCAAATTTCTGAGATTCTATGATGAATAAATGTTGAAATACGTGCGGTGACTTATTTTTTTAAGTAACAATTCAATTTGTTTTGTAAAGGGTTTACATCAAAATACTTTGATCTTTTTCTGTCTGATCGAAGTATTTTTTGTAAATTTTAACCTGAAAAATCAGGATGTCTTGCGTGCCTTATTCATCTTACAGGCCAGAAAATATGAAAATTATTTCATTAATTCATTCATTTATCCCAAAAACTATCAGTTTTCAAGGAATTTAAGAGAAAATAGGAGATGAAATCACAGAAGTGAAAAAAGATCACAAAGGTCTATTATTTGACCTAGAATGCAAAAATGTACTGAAATTTCAAAGGCAGAAGCATAATATCCAAAACATTTTTCAGTTTTAAAGATTATGTGACCTTGGTGAGATGAATAATGAAACAAATAAACAACGTTTTCCAAGATTATTCGGGTCTCCCACCGGGTCCACGTTCGTAGGTTTGCTGACGTTTCGATGGCCGAGTCGTCCAACATTATTCGCCGGGAAAGTACCAGATCATTCTAAATAAACAATGATTTTTATGATGAGAAATCTTGCCAGTAGTTTTAGAGTAGTCATATTATGACTCTGGACATATAAATATGCCATGCCAGCAGGATTTATTTAAAAGAACTTTGTAAATTCCACATAAAAGCACATGTTAAAAAAAGTGGAATTGACATATTTTTTGAGCTATTTTAAATCATGAAGCAGTCTCATAAAGTCACAGATGAAACATTTCCCTCTTATATTTATTTATATGATGGTCTAATTTTTCTTTTCAGGTTTTTGATGGACTCAGACTGTACACTGCTACATATCTAAGTCTTGCCTAATAAGAGCAAAACCTGACACTCCATGCACAATTACCTTTCCTTTAATTTTGCATACATTTCATCTCCCTTCATTTCATCCTATATCCCTCTTTCCTATCCCTACTTCACTTGCCTGATGCCCTTGCCTCAGTCATAGTCTTCAGTATTCTATTGCCAATCAAAAGGCATACATCTCTCCTGCCTCTTTTGAATCACTCCCAAAAACACTATCTACTCCCCACCAAGCTTGGTACTTCTTCATTTGTTTTCCTCTCCGTCTGTGTTACCTTTTTAACCCTCTCCACTCTCAATTCTCAAAATCCTCTATCTTTGTCTATTATCTCGTTTCAATGAACAAGTTCTCAAGCCACAAAAAACCATGTGCTATCCATACCAAGGTTTTCAATAGTCTTTTCTTATTCTCCTAACTCAATGTCCTTATTATCAAAGCCCTCTTCCTTTTGAAAGCTTCTTTGCACAAAATTCTTCTTATCATTTCCCTTTGACCATTTTGGTCCAAAACACTTCCAAGATAGATGAACTGTTCCAACTACTTCAGCTGAACTCCTATTTTTATTTTTAATCTAGCCTATTTATTAAATGAAAACCACATAATTTTGGTTTTGTTTCCATTTATTCTTAGCCCACATCTATAAAAATGACGATAAATCACTTATTCCACTAATCTACTCCTATTTTTTGAAATACATCCATTAGTTCTACTCAGATTTCTCAGTCCAATGCCTTCCAAAAATCTAAAAATAAACAAATACATTCTGATTTTGTTCTATTTTACCTGTTATTAGTAACCTCATCCCTGCAATGATATCATGCATACCTCTTCTTCCTTTCCTTCAAATTCACCACTTTGTTAGTCCAAAAATTTGATTTCATGCGCACTACTAGGGGTACACATAGAATCCCACTTTTGTTCTATCAGTATATTCCTCACATATGTTGACTGTTCCATTTTTTAAATGGGAAACAACATTGCTCTAATGAAATCTTTAACTCAAATTTCTCCCTTATGAATGCTATGAATTAGTCCATAAAAACTTTTCCTCACACATTTTCCTATATCCTTAAGTAGTTCATCCTAAATATCATCTCTTCATTTACCTATTATTGCACTCCAATGCCACATCACTATCAAATGTTTCCTTCCAGGAAAATCCACAACTATTTCATCTAATTGATCATACACCCTACCAATTTCTTCTGCCCTATGGTTGGCACGTAGATCTGAATAATAACCAAGTTCATAATAATTATGCCCTTTTGGTGAAAAAGCAGTGAATGGATTTCTTATTAAGTTATGAGAACAACCTAACCTTTGTGACTTGGCAGCAGTGGAAATGAAATAGTGAGAGACCATTTTAACAGTAGTCTGAGCTAAAAAGGATATGTTTAAAGGACACTACCATTAAATTAAAACTTTATCCTCCTGGACACTAGGGGTTTATACAGGGACCCTAGTGATAGCTACATAGTAACTTGAAAATGATAGAATTCAGATTGATTTTGACATGATTTAATAGAAGAGATTCTACTATATACAGTCCTGGTTTTTAGTAAGCTTGTGCACTTATTATAAGACTGCTAAGATGGCTTGTCATCATGAGACACTTATACAGCTAACAGGTTGTGATTTTTTGACTGAATCTTTGAGTAAATAATGTTTTTGAAGCAATTATCAACAGGATTTCATGAATGGGAATTCAACATCATTGAGCTCATGCTGGCACTGAAGTGGCAAAGATCATAGCAAAGAGGACAATAAGCACCTTCCTTGGGGTACCATAGACGTGTAAGAAGTGTTGATTGAAGAACACACATTATGCTAATTTGTATAAATATCAAGACAAACTGATGATGGTAGGCAAGGAAGTGAGTTCCTAGGGTCATTAATGTTTGGAATGAAGCTATGCTTCAAAAGGAAAGGGAAAATGAATGATCATCTGCATTTAATGAACTGAAAGTAAATGTTATCAACAAATATCAGTCTGCTATCCAAGATCAAAAAGGTGATATGTACTGCTGTTCATAGGAAAGTCAACTCCTGATTTCCTTAATAGTATATGTCTCAATTAGGTCTAAATTTCGCCCAAATAAAGACCTCTATCCATCTATCTATGTACTAGCAAATACTTTACCCCTAATTGATGATAATATTTTGCCCTTCTTAACTGAGAAAGCCAAATGAGACAGCCAGCCCTTCATATGTATGAAGGATTATATGCATACCTTTTTAATATCTTCCAGAGGGAAGGTATGTCACACAGGGAAATTTTACTTTTGTTGGATTGTTACTGTTTCTATTGTTTTTAATATTGGTGATATTGATTCCTGCTGAGTCACTCAGTTGCTTATATTGATGATGAGCTTATTGCTCATTTTATACATATATGATGCTCAAAATGGAGGATGTGGAGCTATTGGCTGTTAAAGAAATAATCTCAAGGAAGAAGATCCTAAGGCCAATAAAAATAATTACGAAGAACTCCTATACCAGTATTTCGGTCACCAGGTGACCATCAACGGGGAGAAAATCAAATAGGGCACTTGAACTTGGAGGAGGAATGTGCACCAGGCACTGTCCAAAGTCAAGTGGGTGTTCAGGTCGAGGGGGGAGGGGTGAGGTATATATACCTGGAGGGGCAGGGGGGGAGGGGTTAAGTGATGGTCCGTAGGTGGGGGGGAGTTTGTTGAATATATGTAATAATGTTTGTTGCATAATAACTGTGGTGTTACCTTTGTCGGCATTAATGTAATAACAATCTTTATTTCTAAGTTCCTTTATGAGTGCGCGTTCTAACGGATCGTTATGCGGTCTAGTGTTAAGTTTGGTGCTGTTGCGTTCCAACTGTAATTGGCAGGCATGTCTTACGAATTGTTTCTCGGTATCTTTAAGGTGTTTAATGTGCAATTCTATGTCCACAACTAAATCTTCGGTGGGGGGATATTTGTATGGGAGGCAATGTTTTAGGCCTTTGTTCAAAATGTTGTTTTCTTCATCAGTGAAATGTTTGGAGGAAAGGTTCTTCGTAATTATTTTTATTGGCCTTAGGGTCTTCTTCCTTGAGATTATATATGATGCTGTTATGCCATTCCTGTTACTTGATAAATTTATATATGACATACATATGGTGCATAGTATACATTTTTCACACAATAAATATTGGTAATATTTGGGTTCCAAAACTTCACAATAGCATTACAAGTATGTGTTGTGAAATGCAATTGTGAAAAGCTAGCAGGTATTCAATGTAATTTCAGTCATTGATCACTTAATAAGCTTAATTAATGAACTTCTGTCATTGTAAGGGCTCCTTTTGTTGCACACTTATTTAGTGTATACAAATGGATATCTCTTTACTCTAGGAATTATATCTACTTGCATCTAATCATATTCTTTGTAGTATACCTACTCATAGTTGCATTTTTTTATCCAGGGACATCTTGAAATAAATATTTAATAAACCATATCCAACATTATTATTATTTGAACCAGAAAAGATCCAAGAGAGATGGGGGGAATATATGCATAGAAGAACTGTATGGTAAAGAACTTAGGTCAAGAAGGTCAGACATAGAAAGTGAACATAACATGAGGTTCGCTGGGAGCCAGGCTTACTCAATGGTGAGTCAGAAAGGGAATTAAGGTAAATGAAATCAAATAAGACCGTGTGGAAAGACAAAATTCCTGTGGAACTACTTAAAGATCTAGGAAAATGTTGGAGGGAGAGTTTTTAAGGACTAATTAATAGTAGTTATGAAAGAGGAATTTGGCCCGAAGACTTTTTAAGATCATTCTTAGATACTATTCCAAAAAAGATGAAGACAGCTCTATATTTGAGGTCTAAAGATCAATTAGTTTGATTACGCACAAAGCTAAAGTGGTTCTCAGGATCATCAGCAAGAGGATGGAGAGGAGAGAAAATGATTACTTAGGTGATGATAAGTTTGGTTTCAGGAAGGGGAGAGGTACACTTGATACTATTGCAGTAATGAGATCACTAAAGAGCAAAAACATAGAATACAATCAGGATGTGTTTGCCAAATTTGTAGATCTTGGCATTTGATAAGAGTGAATTGGGAAAAACTGATGAATATATTGCAGAAAATAGGAGCAAATTGGAGTTATAAGAGACTAATGCACAACCTGCATATGTCTGAGATTACTAAGCTGCAGTGGGGGATTGAGAGCCCAGAAGGACGGTGTTAAGAAGGGGAGTAAGGCAGGGTTTTCCATTATCACCGGTGCTGTTCAACATATATGCAGAGAAAATGATTAAAGTGGCATGGGAAGAACTGGAGGTAGGAATGAAAGCCGGCAAGGAATTCTTAAAATCAGTTATGTTTGCTCATGACCAAACTTTATATTCTCAGTCAGCCAAGGGGTTGCAAGCATTGCTGAGTGAATTGGAAATTCAGTGTGAAAGATATGGGATGAGAATAAATATAAAGAAAACAAAGGTTATACGGTTTTCCAGAAAGAGAATTGCTAAGTAGAATTTTAAATAGGAGGGCAAAAACTAAAGCAGGTGGAACAGTTTACCTATCTTGTAAGTGTTCTGAACTAAAATAGTAAAAGTAGTGGAGACATAAGGAGAAGAATTGCATTAGGCAAAGAAGCTTTCACGAGGAGGAGAGAATTGATGACAGGGACATTGAGTATGGATGTTAAGAAATGGCTCATTAAAATTTGGATATGGAGCATAATTTTGTATGGCACAGAAACATGGTCATTTAACAGAATGATGGGCATAGATTGGAGGCTTTTTGGATGTGAGTGTGGAGAAGGATGTTGAAGGTTAAGGGGACAGAAAGGGAAATAAATGAGGAGGTCCTAGTTATGGTGGGGAAGGAGGGGGAACTTTTAGGAGAAATCATATGGAGGTATGAAAAATTGATTTAAAGCATATTGATTGGCAAAGGGATTCTGAAGACTTTGATAGAGGGGAGAATGTTAGGCAAATGAGGAAGGGGTTGGAATATGTAGGATAGGGATGTTGGATGGGATGAAGGGAGACAGTAAGTACATGGAGTTGAAGGGGGGCTTCTTCTAGAGTAGGATTTTGGGTGGTGATCTTTTGGGAGAGACAAGAGAGAAATCGTTTGGCAAATTGTGTCTATACAAAACCTACCTTAACTGGTAGATTACCTTGTAATAAATAATAATATAATTAATTATGTGTTAAATCCTGATTTTCATTTATAATTAAACATCAAATTCTTGGAAATTCTAAGTTATCAGCTTATGGTATGTATGTCACAATTGTATAAACTTCTGAAGATATCATTCACTTGTGTTTTTCTTGCCCTTTGATAAATCAATATTCCATGAATAATTTTCTGTCAATTAATTCATCTTCTGGATAATAATTATTATTGCTGTCATTGCACACAAATAATCAAAAAATAATGCTTCAAGAGGCAATTTATTTGTTTAGCGAATAATTTTGAAAAACAGAAAAATAAAGGATACAATGTAGAGGCTAAACAGTTGCCATGCAATAAATAGGGAGCCAGTATATTTACAGGGATAATGCTGGGTGACCATATGAAGGGATTTCAGATAAGGATTTTTGACTTACTGGGCTGATGCACCAAGCAATTTTGTATGCGTTCCCATTCCTTTTCCTTAAATCTACGTTCTAATACCAATAACCTTCCATAGCTCACTCCGCATTAAACCCACTAACAAACAACAATACCTCCACAAAACAGCTGCAAAATATCGCACACTAAATGCTCTCTTCCATACTCAATCTTTGCCCATGGTCACCATATCTGTAATAACCCAAACTCCCTGGGCACATTCCTCCACGATCTACATAATGCTCTCCTACATCGATGTTACTCTGAATCCCTTCTCAATAAAAATACCTTTGAGACGTCATCTGCCCAATCCTTCCTAATACACTGACTCCCACATACTCTCCATTTCCAAAACATACAGCTCAGGAATTCAGTCCCTCAAGCATAATCTCAAAGACCTCTTCTCCATTCTGACAAGCCAAAAAACAGCTGCAAACATATTACTTAATTGTCCATCAGTTACTTTTAAATGAGCCAAACCTTTATCTAAATATGCCATCCACAAATCCACACCAGTACCCTGCAATAGACCAAAATCTAAAACATGCCCCATCTTCACCACTCCTTGCCTCCTCTCTCAGGATACCAATTCTCTCCCAACCTACGGTAGTCCCACAAGCACATACCGCAATATATTTTATTAACTTAATTGCATACTCTGTCCCTCCTTCTACTTTGGGCAGGGAACCACACGCCTCAACGACCATGTCAACAACCACTGCGTCTTATGCAAACCTTCTTCCACGTTAGTCTCTTTACCAGTATCTAAAGATGCTTCCCTCTAAAAATTTATATTCAACGATTGTTTAAATGCATCTTTTATTGCCTCCCTTCCCCATTTAGACGCACTGCTAAAACTCAAAACCCTCTAGTCAACATGTACTTGGTACCTGCTTGGACATAAGTATGAACCTTGGTCATTAGGGAGCACACCCTTCTTCTGTTGACCTGTAACCCTTTCGATCACCCCCAAACCCCTTATATGATCTGGGAAAAATACTGAGGATATTTCAAAAACTTTACTTATTTTTAAATCTGTCTTGAATAGAGGGTATCCAGAAATATATACAAAATCCAGATTTAATACTTTCTATCCGTAATGACAATAAACAACCTAGGTTTCTCTGCTCAGTTAATTTTCATTTTGGAAAGTATCTATAATGAGAACAATCCCATTTTTGGATACCTATAGTTTTCACATTTTTTTCAGAAATTGCAATTTTAGAATTAGAGAAGTAGTTGGATGAGTGGGGCATATTTATCGGGGCATGGTTAGAGTCGCTTACTCACCCGTAAGGTAGGCATCAGATCCGAAATTGAGCGGGACTTGGTCCGGTCTCTCCCTCTTCACCTGCTCGGCCGGGACGCTGCTGCCACCGTCGGTGCTATCCAGAGGCACGGAGCCCGCGCTCTCGTGGGACGACGCCGGTGGTGAAATGCGCAGGTCCGCTTTGTCCTCCCCATCGGCACCCTCCGACTCCCTCGGGACATTCATCATCTCCACCATGCCGTGGATAGGAGGGATTTCCGTTCCTTTTAGGAGGGAGAGAACGGCGAGATAAAATACGTGATCAGGACGCTTGTTGCGTAAATTCTCGATCGATTGGCATCGAGTGAAATTTCGTCCTTTGTTGCGGCATCATTCTTGCCGCAGACAACTTGTGATCCATTCGTCAAGCGGGAATGACCGAGAGGGGTGGGTGCGGAAATTTGACGACAGAAATCGCGCCTTTTGCTTGGCCATAAAAGTTTCGCGAAGGATGCGGAGGGAGTGTGGTTGACTTTACGTCCGAGCGCAGGAGAAGTAAGCCCGGCTGTGATATCAAGGGCCATCACGTGGGAGTAATATGTGGAAACTTTCCGACGCTTGATTGAATTTGAAGATCGAATTTGAAGTCCTTCGCATCCCCTACACAGAGGAAGTGAAATCAAAGAAATTTTCGAGAAAAGCGCCTGTGATAATGGCAATGACCAAAATATTAACATTATGCATATTAACATCACGAAAGAAAAACTGGAACAATTCGTAAGGCGTCTACTTCGTCCACTGCCGTTCATTTCCCTTCTGAGGAAATGAAAAATGACAATATACGGATTAAATTTACAACTCAATGACAGTTGACTCCTATTCATTGTATGAAGGATTTCTCAGATCGGATGACAACTTTGACTGCATTCAAAAAATCATCTTACAGCTATAAACTGAATTAAATTTTTTTGCTTTTGCCAATATTTTTCGTTTTGAAGTGTGCTGAAAATTTTTTCAATGGTCAATTCAAGGTACTCTAGATATTTGTGTAATTTTGATTGCCAAAGCATGGACAGTAGATATAACAACATAATTAATTAGCTCACTTTAGATATCGAGGTTTCAGCAATTCGTGAAATTTATTTGAATGTCGGTCTGGCTTATGAATCAAAATAAGACTGGAAATTTCCATGCTTTTCCTTCAACATGCTTCATTTAACTGAATGATGTATTCTAGAAGATACTACTACCCAGGAAGGAGGCCCAACATTGCGTGTACTTGCATGTTGTGGTTTGCGTTATTTTTAGTGATTACCACTCCGGAAAAAACGTGACCGAATAAAACAGTGTGCGGTTAAAGCGAGACCGGATGGAAGTGAGCCATGGGTACTAAATGGGGCAGCGGCATGATCAATATGACACAGCAATATTTTATATCGGATGATGTGGAAATCCGGTGAAATTCGCGGATATGAATAGCATTGAATATTGCGGATGCGGGGCAGATGTAATTTTGGCTTTCCTCGCAGGGGTTTATCGATGGGGATTTGTACCAAATGTTTCCTCACCAGGGCCGGAGTACGTAAGGGAAGGTTTACGAGAGATCAGGCCCAGTATTTCAGATATCCTCTCGTAAAAAAGTACTGCATTTATCATTGCTCCATTAAATTCATTATCAGCCATTTATTTTAGCAAAAAATGAAACAAAATTACGCTTAACGTGGACGAAGTAAAAAGTATATACAAAACAATATCACATTGAGGCATCATTAGGTTAATTTAGGCATATGAGTGTTAAATAATATTTTTAATGAAAATGCATTTGTGGTAATCTCTTTTAAACTACGAGGGTCATCCGGAAAGTAGTACCCGTTCGTGCCGCATGAAGTGCTGACGACGCGAGTAGCCGCTGGACGAGGTCAGATAGCTTCAGTGGCTTGTCTGCCTTCTCTGAGCCAAGTTGCGTGACGCTAGCATTGCCTGTGTTGCTTCTGTGATTGTTTACAATGTTTAAAAAAATTGAGAACGCCGCCAGTTGTGAAGTGAGGGCAGTGATTAAATTCCTCAATGCAAGAAACGTTCGCCCATGTGATATTCATCGCCAATTAAAGGAGGTGTATGGAGACAATGTAATGGACGAGTCGTCTGTTCGGCGGTGGTGTCGCAACTTCAACATGGGGAGGGGGAACACACACGACGATGAGCGTTCGGGGAGACCGTCTGTCATTACAGAGCAACTGGTGAGCTCAGTTGACGAATTCGTGAGGAACGATCGGCGCGTCACAATTGATGACATCTGTGAGCATTTTCCCAATGTTTCTCGAACAATTGTTCATGAAATTGTTAAACACCATCTGCATTATGCAAAAATTTGTGCAAGATGGGTCCCTCGCGTATCTCAATGAGCTGGCGGCGAAGGACTATGCAGCAGGAATACAGAAACTTGTCACACGTTATGACAAATGCCTTAATTTGCTTGGAGATTATGTTGAGAAGTAGTTTAAAGTATCCTCTTTCAAATAAAATTTTTTATGTTTGTTAATATTTACTTTTGTCTCTTTATTTCACGAACGGGTACTACTTTCCGGATGACCCTCGTATAATTACCAAGTAGAGACTTTTTAAGTTGTAAATTTTACTTAACTGATACAAATAAATTTTTAATCAATAAAAATGTTTGAGTTGTAAAAACCCAAATATTAATAGATAGAAGGTGACAGTTTTGTTACACACAGTTCTAATTTTATAACTAACCTTCAGTAAATAAAAAAAATCTCTCTTAGAGCGTGATCATTATTAAATACACGCGTTATATAGATCAAGATTGCAGGTATGGCAGTCGTCACACATATTTAACACTGGAAAAGACAGATTCCCGATGCTATGACGAAAATGTTAGCATGAATAATTATATTTTATAATATAGTGAAAACCAAAATTCCATCCCACCGATATGGTATGTAAAATCGCTTAACTTTAAGGGAAAAAGAGCATGTTCTCCAAAATTAATCATAAAATTGGTAGGAATTATTCCAAGATCTTTTTGTTCTGAATTTTAGTATTCTAGAAGTACGAGAGCACTTGAACACTTAAACTCAAGTTCTTGTGAAGCACGTGCATTAGTTTATCCCTTAATGACGAAAGAGAAAAATTACATGAGTAACGTTCTTTCAGCAAAAGAGGTGCCTAACAAGTAAATGTAGGGCCTCAGTTAATGAGTCGCCCACGGTGATCTGCAACTAATTAACCAAAATCGCATTTAGTAGTAATTAATCCCAAAGTACAGCATTTACCCCTTTCTTTTCACCCTTTATCAAATGAAGCAACAAGTCAAAACAGTCATTTTAACCAAATACGAATTCAGAGAAAGAACAAAGATATTCACGGTATACCAAACGGTAAATTTCGCATTTCAAAAGGACATCGACCGCCTTATAAACATACCCAGAGCAATACTGCTCATTTGGCAACCGTAATAAATAATTATGGTGTTTATTATAAATAAGGGTGGAATTGTTGAATATTAAATATATTAGCATAGAAATCAGAGCTCTGTCTTAGTAAAAAAAGAAATAAAAAATCTAGTTCTTTAGGAAAGGAAAAATACTTTTATTACACAAACTATACCCGATAACTGTACCTCAGTAGATTAAGAGTAATTTATTCTCCAAAAAATAAAATTCTTACTCTACCAATGTAATTATGGGTAGTATTGGCAGCATTCCATGTGGTATTAAGGGTTTGGAAAATAACCTTAAAAATATTTTGGTTAGCTATTTTGTGGTTATTGAATAGATGGTCCGGGGTAATTTCCTTGGCTATCCTTCCAAATAACTCGAACAACGCCGTGCGAATGTTTTGGATACTAGAACGTGGTGTGTCTTCGGAAGGACGTCGGTGGGCTCCATTACTCTGAATCTGCGAATTACATACGCCACATGGCTTAGTTAGTGGTGGCCTTCACTCTTATCTATCAAAATAAACTTCGGGTTGACTGATGGTGATTTATGAAGCAATGCTCATAAATTTTAGTTTTCAAAACACCACTTATCCCATTAGAAACCAAAGGAAAGTATCAAGAGTCATTAGAAATATCTTGTATTTATTTCGAAAAATATCTTTCGAATTCACTCGCAATTTACTAGTAACAAGTTAGAGATTTGTTTAAATAGGATATAATCATTATCCACTACCATTTCCTCCAAAGATAATTAATATCTTTGGTATAAGGCAGCCTAGGAATCACAGCTCGCTTCTATGTAAAAGAAATAAATATTTTACCGGTTTAAAACCCTAAATAATGCTTTTCTGGCAAATTATACCCTATATTCATACCTTACTAAATATTCCAATTAAATTATCCCAAGAAAAATCAAATTTTCACAAGAGTGTTTTAAATGTGAATTATATACCTGTAGATTGTTAACTTAAACCAAGTATATTTAATAGATTCAGGCAAGATGTAGTGGGAGTTCGTCGTAATGAGAAACAAATTTGCGCTTTTCAACAGATTTTGTGGAAATATGCGAAAAAATGTAAATAAGTTTCTCATAATAATTAACCCAAGTAGCTTTGAAAAATGTTTCAATTAATTATTTTCCGCACATTTGCCTCATACCAGGCTCCCCGTGCATGCCTCAAAAAACTCAATACCACACTGTCACTAAATATGTACCAATAATTCGTATTAAATCATATTTGATCACCAAAAACGATCATGAGAGTAGTAAAAGTATATCTAATCTATTTATTTTATCTTATCCAAAAGTCTCTTTTTTATTATGTTAATTAACCTTCTTCATATATTATTTTTCAAATTTTCCTCACATAGTTCATATACCCCCATCACTTCCATCGGCTTTAAATATCTGTAATGTTCCAATATCGTCTCATTCCAGGCCACATTTTCTAAGCTTTGAGCCCACTTTAGGCCGTATTTTCTGACCGCCCACGCTTCGGAACCTGCTGTTCAAGACGGTTAAAAGATAATCCAGGAAGTTCGGAGTTCAAAAGTTTGATCAATTTCTTCAGAAGTGGCTTGTATAACATCAAGAAAATAAATTTTAAAGAGGAGAAATTCACTGAAACTCGTCAATTTCTTGCTAAGTTTAGTGTGATATATCGGCCCTAAAACTCCTGTGACAACGGTAATGAAAAAACCTAGCTTAAATTTGGCTAAGGTAGAACCCACACCAAGTTCTATTACGAGCGCAGATTATTAGTTGGTTATATTGTACTCCGTAGTTAATTGCTCACTTGATTCCAGTTTCCAAAGAAACTCCATGCTCGTCCAATTTTATCATATTTCATCGCCAATCGACTCAATACTAGGAACTAATTTCGATAAACGGACACAGGTTTTGCCATGGATGGAATAAGCACACAGCTTCAGCCCAAGAAAATATTATCGTGAAGTTTATTAATAGATTTATGAGATATCTACTATAAAAAAGCAGAAGGGCGTGAAAGTCAGAAATGAATGAGGTTATTAATACAATCTCGGGAAAAAGTAACGGAAAATGAGTGTCTTGATCAACAAAACGATCATCGTCGGCGAGGTAAAAATGAACAATCCGTATACTGATTCGGGAAAGGACGAATGCAGAGACAATGTTCATGCCGACGCAGACAACATGCCTATAGACAACATACAGACTATCTTCACTAAGCCCTTACCATACCAAGCCATTTCTAGATTTTTTTCCCAATGATGGGCGCCATAAGGGATTATTTTCCTTCTAAATGCTGAACTAGTTGTAATTGCAGCACTTAATTAAATATGTACGATAATTTTCTCGCATACTTCTGGAGAAGGATACAGAACATTAGGTAGCATGAGAGAAAGACAAATAAAGACGTATTTGGGCATATTTAGGGGAAGGCAGGAAGTTAATAAGGTAAATTAGAAAAAATCGTAAAGGTTGCTGACTGAGACATCAAGCTAATACACTAATCCATTAATTTCATAGCGTTTTCAATACTCTCTACCAAAAACAATTCCACTCGCTACCAGATTGCTTCCATGACCTTTTGTCTAAAATTGTATTCTCTTTTCTTGGAATCAAACGTCTACTTAAGGACATTAATCCAAACCAATCTCCGGGGTCCTGATCGCGTATACAAGACGATGGCATCAAAAACAGCTTCTTATTTTGAAATAATAATTTATAAATCCCTAAATGATCCCCTTGCTATTGAATTATCTTAAATTTATGCCGCTTCTTTAGTGTGATTAAATTTGTTCGAGTGCATGATCGAACTGATAATTAAGTAGAAGTAAATATTATGATTGCACATTCATAGCTCATGACTTCACACCACCCGCCACACACCGTTGCGGCAACTTACGGGGTATTATATAGATTCTGAGAGAGAAGGAATAATGGCATTCTGAAGGCCAAGATAGAATGTTTAGATAAGGGCAATTAGATAACGTTGGTTCATGAAAAGAATGGGTATTCTATGTGCAATAAATAGAGGTAGACATTTCTTGAAGGAATTTATGATGAGCAAGGTTTTAGGATGTTTCAAGTTCTTCAGAAGATCACGAAATGTTTTAATAATTTTCATGGTCCATTTGTGATCTATAGGCTACACGGTAATGGAAATAATAACCACACTGTTACGGAAAAAATAATTCCGTTAAAATGAGGAGAAGCCAACGCCTTCGACCATTTAATGGAGGACTCATTGGTCTCACGATCAGGTTAACACATCGGTTGAAAAAAACAAGAATCAAGTACAGACGGGCGAGCAAAACCTCACCGCACCTGTCCACTCACCGGTTGTGCTGATCACCTGGATGGGCTTGACCTTGGGGAATCTCCCGAGGGGTCGGATGGGCCGCGGCCTCTCTGGCGGCCCGCCACCTTCCAACTCCCGCGCCTCATTCTCCCCTATCGAGTCCCACGTGGTGGCGCGGTCCCCTTGGCCGCTCCGCCCGATGACCGTGGCCGTGTAGTACTTGGGGTCAGAGGGGTTGACGGCAAATGTCCGGTCGGCGTCCGCCTGCTCCACCCGCTCCGGGAAACGGTAGGTGAACCCTAGGCCGTGGCCCTCCCTGGCCGGGCCCTTGGGTGGAGGTGGCGGCGGCGGCAGGAGGCCCTCCTCCTCGAGAGCGTCCTCGTATCCTCCGCCAGTCTCCTCCTCATCTTCGTCCTCCCCGCCCGGCAGCTGCTGGACTCCAACCCTCGAAGAGGAGGGCAGCTGCTGCTGTTCCTGCCTTGACTTGGTACGCCCCCCCGCCCTCTGTAGGTAGGCCGTGATCTGGTCTATCACGTAGTCCTCCGGGGTGACGTCTGTTCGGGAGAAGAAGGGAAAGTTGGAAATGTTTTAGCCTGGTTGGCAGATAAAAGTTATCCCCCAATTAACGTGAACGTCAGACGTGGCGTGTAATTCAAATGCATCGTTTTCAATAGATGCCTGAGAGCATGTTCCAACTTAACTTAAACTTAAGGTTAGGGCACATTAAACAACAGAACTCAACGTAAGAATGTAACTCAAGAAACACAACATAAACTGGGGTTGGTATATACCCATAAGAGAGGATGGGTATGTTCATATTGTTCCACAAGAACGTCGCGCAACTTCATGTAAGGTGAATCAATTTCATCTTCGAAATAGTTTCATCTTTGAAGCACGGCTTCCACCCCGACAAAACTATGGATCAATAATTGCAATATTCACGCAAACAATTTAAACATTTTGCGAGGAACAACAACAAACAGGAGAAGCATACAATGAGTTCGAAATCCATTTCGAAGTTTTCGAGCATCAAGTGTGTGGTACTATTCCATACTCACGATGAGTGGGGGAAATCATCAAGAAATAGCTGGTGTGTTCCTATTGGTAGGCGTAGAGAAGAGAAAAAGGAATCGGTTGAACTTGTAGCTTAAGCGATGCGAGAATTAGAATTCAAGTTAAGTCAAGAGTTAACGCCTAAAGTTCTTGTATTTCACTGCGACCTTGTCTTTATCAAAAATTTATCGAAGGATTCGATCGAAATTTGAAATTGGCATAAAACGATCTTGAGAGCTTCATATTGTTAGTTGTGTCCCGCTTGGCCGCTGACAGTTGTCGCAAGCTCCTTTGCCTTAGTGACGTGAATGAAACTACGAAGCCTATTACAGTTCCGTATCAATGAGATTACAGGTATCTTGGAAATCATGAGAGATGTGCGAAATCAATATGACGAAGGAAAAATGGAATGTTCTCATAACAATGTATTAAAACCTTTTCCTGGCTCTATTACAGATATCTATTCTGATTTTAAAGAAATTGTCCTCGTTCCTCCTTCACACGTTTAATATGCCTTACAGACCAGCCATTTATTGTTAGATGACTTTCCGATACACGTGACGCAGAGGCCATTAATTCAATCACCGATCATCGTATATAGGATTTATAATTTTGTCGTTAAGACGTGGAAATTGTGAGCACAAAATACTTTAATTGCACATTAATCTTAAGCGTCACTGTATCCGCGTTCATTTATTAAACGAATAATGAAGTTGAAACATAGTTGGTGGGGCAATGGGCAGAGAGTTCGGTGGAATTCCAGGAAATTCCACCGAGATGGAATCTCGTCCCTGTAGTCCAAGGAAGCAGAAAATTCAAAATATAACGCGGCAACATCCAACGTATAAGCGGTTGAAATTGCGATGGTGACATGGAGAGGGCTGGAGATAGGAATGAGAGCAGACGGAAACTAATTAAGTCAATTAACTTTGGGAAATTTCTAGTTTTTGAGAGCTACGGTAGACAGCCAAAGGATTGACATCATTTCTGGTCACATTATAAAATAAGTGAGAGGGTATGAAAGACGAAAATGAATTTGATAAAATTCTTTTAAAAAACAGGATTAAAGTAGTATTTTTGCAAACGCATGTTGAAAATAAAGTTTATAATTTGGTGTTAAGGTCTTTGAAATAAACACTGAAAAAAATACGAGCACGAAGTTAAAATATTGCCCATAGGTAAAAAACACGAAAAGTTGAAAATCATGAAAGAATATACAATACATTTTTACCTTTGAAATACTACGTGTTTATTGCAATATTGTTAAAAGTACCTCTAATTTTGGTCAAATTGGAATATTTTTGCTTGGAATGTTTTCAAGTTGCCAACGATAGTAAAGTGGAGAGAGACGAGGAATGGGATGAGAATCCATCCCATATTTCACTCTTCGTCTGTCCTCACATCACTCTTATTAAACATTGAAAATCTTCCATGATAAAAAATTGAATCGTTATTTTTACTGTGGTAAAAGCCAGAGTGATAAACCCGAATGTTTGTTTTATAGACGTGGATAGAGCTCATCTGGTACTAACGTAATCCCAATGGCGTGTTAATTTCAAATCGTTCAGAGTATTGGGAGCCAGCTCCTTTCCCTATGACGTCCCGAGGTTTTCTAGGAAAACCTCGATTCTGGGATCCGAAATATCAATCATGTTTAGGGAAGTTTGGGTTACCCAAAGTCACCAGGGGTTGAACTTGGGCCATAGTAGTCGCACGTTCTCACTCGTTAGACTACCAACTGATAAATTATTATTATATTTACATGTACCATCTATATCCTACTTCTTATTACTCCAGTGAGTATATTTTTCATATACTTCATCAAAAGTAATAGTTTTTGAATCCCATTTTTATCAATTTATTTCTTATTTATTTCTACTTTTACAGCTATTGTAATTTTCATCCTTCAGTCTTATTAATACATGTGTTACAGATTTATTGGAAATAATGGTAAAACACATGTGCTCCTCATCCAGACAAGAAGTTCTGTACAAGAAGGCAACACAAAGTCATAATTTCACACCAAATAGAAGGCAATTGTCAATCTACTAGTCCCCACACGAGGAGGACGTTTGCGTCTTACAATCAGGTAAATCTCTTGGTGAAACGAAATGTGAATGTAACAAAAACATGGAACCGCATCGAACTTACACCATCTCAGATTACTGTGGTAACGAGAGCTCAATATTATTATGTGCGTATTGCTCGTGATACTTAATCACATTATGAAGAACAACATTCCCTGTTTTACGAGATGTCACACGCTGTGATTTTTCGGATGCCAGAACGTCGCGGGAAACTGCAGGTGGCCAAGGGAAAGGAACTGGATGAGAGCGCGTGAATTCCATGGTTGATAGGACTTTCAGTATCGAGTTAATTCTGCTCTCACCTAACCCAATCTTCGTGTTAATGTATATAAACGTGAAGTGAGTGGGGAGGGAGTTTTCGTCAATACACGTGAGAGCTGCCTGTATGAATGTGTGGGGTATCCAACGCTCACTTCTTTCACTTAAGTTTGAGAAATTTTATCGGTACACTTAAATAATGATGAATAAAGAATAAGACTGCCATTGCTGAAGACGCAACAGTTGAGAGGTGATTGTATCTCACGAAGTACGCGATCATATTATTCAAAAATGCAACGAATTCACACCTCTTCTCTTAGAAACTACTTTTGCACTGCTATCAAAATGATGGGCATCTGAATCCATCTTTCTTGCAATGCATTAAATCCCATTTCGGTCCAATGCCGAGCCAACGACATCGTCGTTGAAGAAGGGTGGCTTAAATTCCTGATATGGGAGCATTTCAATGTGATGTCGGAAGTAAGGAAAAAAAGGATCAATTTCTATAGGGGAGAAATAACGGAATGACGTTTGGACCATATTATGCCATTGCCGTATTTCACTGCCATTTTTTCCCACTTGCCCCAGAATATGTGGTGAAACTCGCTGGGTAAATTGCTGAGAGATATTTTTCCTGAAAATCTACTTGAGTCAAACGATCAATAAATCCAAAGTGAAAAAAAAAGTTCCTATCTTAAATGGAAAAACAAATGAGAAACATAATCGTATTTTTTCAAACATGCATGAAAAATAAATACATCACGTCACGAATGAGAGAACGCCGAGGCATTTAATTTGATTTTATTTCAACATCTATCCGAATAACACGGGAGGTTGGATTTTAAAGAAATCTGGTCAATTTAAGTTGACAAGTTTTGACTGATTCTTCGAAGCCATAAGAATTGGCATTTTCAATGAAACTAAGGGACGTAGGGACGTATTATGGCGAGCCTAAGAATGAGTAATTGTTAATTTTAGTATGACCTATAAGGATATTTTTTGCCATGTTAGTTAGGTCTTGCAAGTAAAAAAGTCTTTAGCGCAAGGGCCCACCAAAACCCTACCCTATCTCAATATAATACTGCTAATAAATCTGCTGATTTATCATAGTATTTAATATTATCGAATGTTCTCGTCTCGAATTTGTACTTTAATGATCTTCCGTCATCTTCTGACCAATGGGTTTTCTTGAAGAAAAGTTCTCTCGTAAGTCTGTCATAAAGTCACAATTCTCACACCAGGGAATATACGTCTTATAATTCACCGGAAGGCGTTAAACGTAACAAGAGGACCTCAAAATGTTATTTTCTACTTTAATAAAGACGAAATTATTATTTTTATTTCCTTCATTACGCCATTATTATACATTCAAAACTACTCAGATATCTTTGGTGTTGGTTGGCATATTTTTTCCAACAGCAAATCTTGTGCCACATAATTAATTATGCCATCGAGGGAAAATTATGGAAAAGACTACGTCGGGCACGTTCACATTAAACTGGATGCGGTAACGTTTTGGCTTTTGGCCAGTGCTGGCCTAGGGGACAAAAAATGCGAGGGGAGAGTCGCAAACAGTTAGCGTTATTGCTGGTGAGAGGGAAAGAGTTCTTCAAAATGTCTCTGGAGGCATATTCTTTCTTCGAATTCGGTTTTTTCATGTCTGTGAATTCCACGTAAGATCATATTGCACAAGAAGGCCAAATGATAACAAGGACAGCTCCCTTAAAACTCAAATCACCTGATGTCCAATCTCGCGAATTGTCTGATAATATTGCTCACCCATGAAAAATGTCGGTATTGTGGTTCGTTATTTCACTCTATAAATAATATTTGCAATTAGTAACACGAACCCATGACTTAAAATTTTGTTTGTTTAAAAAAATAAATTTTGTGAGGAATTCAAGATAAATTCAACGAAGATAATTTATGAATTCAATGGCTGTTTTAGCACTCAAAACTAATGAAATGTTATCTCGATTTTAAATGTCACCCCCACTATAACACCGATCAGAGACATCTTTATTCACTTATTATCCTCAGCAGCACTAATTACAATTTACACCATGCTTGTTTCATTAACAAATTCATAATAATTAAAATCACAACGCACAGGCGCACACATCGTTAATTGTTCTCGATGTTTTTGGAAAAAAACAGCACATCGGTGATCCCCCAGATACCCTACTCTCCGGATCTTGCTCCTGCGGAATTTTTCCTAATTCTTAAGTTGAAATCCACCTTGAATAAATACCCATTTACCCAGTTACACCAACAAAAGTTAAAGACATCCAACAAAATTGCACCGTAGACTTACAGGCTATCTCGAAAGAAGCGCTCCAGGCGGAATTTGAAATCTGTGTTTGTAAAAACCATTGGGTGCGTTGTATTAACTGCCAAGGGCTGTATGTTGAAGGTGATAAGCATGATTAAAGGGTAATTAATAAAGTCAGGTATTTACTCAATCAACCTCATATTTTTTTGGAAAAAACCTTGTAAAAAGGGAAGTTTGATCGAGCAAAAGGTTTTATTATAGATTTAATTCATGTTCAATATTGAACATTTCATTTGCAGTGCTGCTTTTCGTAACTGAAGTAAGTATCGAGTAAAATTACTTTTATTTGTGCACCTGCAAGACAATTACGATCTATGACCTAGGAAAAAGATTTTATATTCCCGATTATCTTGGCACTTGAGTAGCTTTGCCAATTTCTATCAGTGATGATAGCTTTTACAAGAAGACGGGAGTTAATGACAAGGATATTGAGTGAGGATGTTTATTAAAGATTTGTAAAAACTATGATATGTAGCGTTATTTTATGCAAAGTAGAAACTTAGGCAATGAAGCAAAACAACAGGTGTAAATTTGGAAGTTTATGAGATTTTAACTTTAAGAAGAATGTAAATGGTAAAATTGACAGACAGGAAAACCGACGAAGGAGAGTAGACATAAAGGGGTATCAGTTTGGATTTTTGGGAGAAATTCAAAGGAGACAGGAATGATGGATGCAGAAAATTTTGTTTGGCAATAGGATATTGAAGACTGTGAGAGAGGGGAGAACGATAGTTAGAGGGGAGAAAAGTGTAGGGCATGTCGGATGAAATGAAGAATGGAAGAACGTATGTGGAATTGAAGAATGGCTTATTGTAGTGTGAATTGTCAGGTTGTGTCTTGCTGGGTGAGGCCAAAATATGTTGGAAAAGTTGGACGAGGGCAGCAGCATTGTTATGCTACTATCCAACAAAACTCTATCTTGAACAGTAGACTACAAAATAATAACCCATAACTGCATATGCTGATTGAAAATCGGTTAAAAATTTACAAAATATCTAAATCTGGGCAAATTTTTGTAAGTGCTACGAAAAGAACTGCAAATCATTGGAAGATACCACGCATTGGGAACTACCGGCTTGATTCGCTGGACAAAGCAATAACGGAGTTCACGGATCGGACTACCACCTCGTGCGTGCATACTTTACCACATAATAGATGTTCTACCGACAATATTTCGGGCCACGTAAAGATCTGAACATAACCGTCAGATAAACCTTAAAAATGCTATCATTATTCTTACTTCTGCATTCTATCGATTTTCGAACCTCAAATGTAAATGAAATCCAAGGACCTATATCTCCACGGCACACGTCAATTTGCAATTTCTCTAGCAATATTCGTTTTTGTGATAATTTCAAAGTTACCAACGTAATTTGAAATGCAGAGAAGAGTTAGGCGTAAAGACGAATTGTTCACTGCATCGAGGCACTACATAAATCGAATATAGGAAATTAGGTTTGTGCGGCGAACCTATCTGACCTAACAGGCAATTTGAAGATCAGGCCTCAAATTCCAGTCTAATCAAATGCTTCTTTTCCATGACAATTGACACACATTTTTGCATTGACTTTTGCCGGTGTGGGACACAGCATAATTTTTTTTTAAATTCCCCTGGAATTATTGTGAAAAATACAGTTTAGTACTTGTAGCTTTGGAAAAGGGCTCGCATGAATAGATGAGTAATGTACATTTTGTGATTTAATACGTATTTCTTTTTATGGGTAGAATCAAAGCTTATTTAACTGCCAAGTATTATTCAATAATTTTGATTTCGTAACTGTGACACGTAAACAGCGGTGGCCTTAACTCTATAAATCAACCCCCCCCCAATCCAAGAAGTCCATCCTCACAAATAATCAGTACTCATAAAGTGGACAAATTCATTCAACAGGTATAATTAGTTTATTACAAGAGGTTGTTATATTTCGGATTAATTATAAACTGTACGTCGAAATGAATGTAAACATAATCCAGGAGTGTAGGCGTGCCAAAAGTCTTATCGAATCAGAAGCTTCAACAGAAATAGACGCTAATACTTTGGTTTATTGACATAAATTGTAATAAATCGTAAATATTATCGTCCAATTATCATAAAGCAACAAATACGCTAATTATTAGCCAAATTTCATGTCTGTTGTTTTTCTCCGTACCACTGTCCATAAATATTTAGAATAGCATTATACATCCACCGTCTCGTGGGCATCCCTGACGTATGTGAGTTATAAATACTCTCCACTGGAAAATTACCATAAACAATTATATTACGATAGTGACCAATGAATGGCTTTCAATGTGCTTCTCTGGATAGAACGAAGAAGATTTAAAGCATTAGCTCACCTACCGAAATTTTTCGTAGAATTTAGATAGAAAAACAACACTCGTAAAATTGTTCACTTAACTAGGAAATGGTAAGTGGCGCACATTTTTCCGCGTTTTTTAAATATTATAAACTTTTCAAATGACATTTTGGTACCCCACGTAGAATATTTCACTTCATGTCGAATTGAAAACATTACGGTGCTTGAGTATTATTTTGGAAATCCGCGAAAACATTCGCGATAAAAAATTTTCTCTTCTTTTGCTCGCCGAGGAAAAACAAATGATCAGCCCGAAGGAAAAAAAAACAAGTCGGAACAAAGTGTGATTTGCGGAGGCGCGCCAAATGGAGACGCGTTATTCTCTTCTTTTTAAAAAAAAAAAAAGAATGCGATCAGGAACGTTAAAAGCCATGCGGACGAAAATATCCAACGAAGGCCCGTAGAGGGACCCCTCGCACCATCGTACCGTGTATGGCTTTGCCTTTTCATCCGGACCACTCTTACGCATTAATCTCAGGAAAAATTCGAGTAGTCCGCGGGGGAGGGGAGGAGGACAGGAATCCCCGAGAGTTACCTTCGCTCAACCTTTTACCCGGAAGCGTGGTGGTGGGTACCCCACTGTGCCTTTAGTTGACAAGCAAACGGAGAGGATGCTGTGACGGTAGATGCTCCCGGGAGGGAAGAGAGAAAGTGAGGAAATTAGCGCCCTGGGCACTCTCCCTTGACCTTTCCACCGGCCGAGCATTTATCACAGTTTTGTGTGAGAAGGGGTCATCCTCCTACGCAAAGCTTAGCTTTCGCTGGTCGCCGAATGAATTAACGTTCCTGCGCCAGATATCCCTCTCTGCCCACCCCAATCCCAGCATACACGGACACCAAACCCCTTCTATAAACTGCTACCCTCATTTTTTTCCCCGCCCCCCCCCTAAATCCCTCTTTCGCGCAAACCACCAAACGTGAAATGAGCCGACGAAATAATTCTGAAAAATTGCCGACGACCCCGCGAGGATGAAAAATCCGAGAGGGAAAAATTTGAACGGTACTTATTTTTTTAATCAATAAAAAAATATTAAATTAAGAGCGTGGCGATATGTTCAGTTGAAGAATCTCGGCGATAGCGGAACGCATGCATGCAAATTCTGGTCCTTGATGACCGGCAATTATTAAAGCCGATAACTCCGTTATTGCTTTCGTTTCTGACGAGTACTGCATTGCGTGCGAGGTTCCGATATGCTAAAGAGAGAGAGAGAGAGAGAGAGAGCGAGTAGCAGTGCCCCGCCTGTAAAAGGTGACAGGTACATCGATATGCACTCGACTTTGGTCCCTTTTAAATCACCAGTCGTGACTTCAAGAACATGTTCAATGCAAAACGCTACCATAAAAACTTTCTTAGGAAACGAACGGCGTCAACATTACTACCTGCACTAAATTTTTTCAATTGACTACTTAAAGTTACTTTGGATTTGAATATAATTTATTAGTACACCTTAAAGTGTACACCAAAACGCCCCACAACGTGCCAAGCTTGACGTAACACAACTGTGAAACGTAGAATGACGTGTTCTTTAAGTGAACAAAGCTTCAATGTTTACAAACATTCAAAATATGTGAACACTAATCATCAATTTAAGGTAAAGTTGGCTTCTAGTGAAGGGATGAGGCAAATTATGATGCGTTGCCAGCAAAGATATTATCCAGGCCGAGAATTTTCTTCTCGGTCTCGAGCCAGTAATGAATTGTGAAAGGTTTTATTATTCTTTCAGCGTGAAATTACTCATGATAGGTTTAATTAGGGCCATTAGTTTTGTTTTTAAAAAGTTAAACGAGTTTGTGATAAAAATAATAAGATTATATTTCATTAGTCTTCGCTGGCTCAAATGTAAGAATAATACCCAAACAACGTAACTGCGGGCATGTTTCAGTTTGGCTTAAAATGAAATAATTCAAGTGTGATTAAAAGAGAATGCTACTCATTTTACCTCCCACTATTATTGCCGGTAAGAATGTAAACATGTATTTTATCCTAGACCATGCGAAGTCTACATAGACAAGCGTATATACGTACACATTATATTGAAATAGATCAAAAATAAGTTTCAGGCGTAACATGGCAAAAGAAGAAACTTTGCTTTACCACATAGACTATTTTTATTGAAAAACCTAGAAAACCAAGAAACTTAGGCCACAATAAAAATACTCCATGTGGAAAAGCTAAGTGTCTTCTTTCATCATGGAACAGATGGAATTCAAATGGCGCGGTGTGATATATAAGAGCACTAGGATAGGACGCATGGGCATGGAATATGACCAAACAAGAGTTTCTATAACGGTGAAGCTAAGGCGCAGTTTATCCTTCCTCTAATACGGAACTGCATGATGGAAAATTATCAACTCCGTCCTGCCCCCACGATCCAACAGGACCCTGAACACGCGATTGGCGTCTGACGTATTTTTGCGTCTGGTGTTTTTTGTTGTGGGAGCGCGATGGGATGCCCTCCTCTATCTTGATTTCAAATAGAACCGCATACGCGAGCAAAGGTCACCATTTAGCTGGTCAATATTCGAAATATTTGGGTGAGAATGGCGGAAATTTCTAATGAATTACATTCTACGGGTCTTGGGGAGACAAAATGTTTTAGTCACATTACATTATGACGTATTAGCCCTACCTTTCTGGATGTGACAGCGTGAGCGATCAGCCACGTTTATTTCACGTACACCTAAAATGCGCTTAAAGTTAGGTTTGGCCGGCGATCTAAATAATGATCTATCGCCCACTAATCCAACTGAATTAATCAATTCCCCCGAGTGCTTTCATCTCTGCGAACAGCATTTTCTACTCTCATTATAAATTTCAACTTATCTCTTAGATATATCACCTCGAGGGTGCAAAATATAAAACTTCGAATGTGGTGAAAATAATTGGAAATAACTTGGAAAAAGACGGAAAATATTCTTGCATTAGTTTACGACTTGAGGGAAGAATTATCCAGGAGGGAATAGAAGTTCCTTCTGTAGACGCTAGACAAAATTACTCCCAAAACGTTCGAGTGGTGATGGTAGTCAACGTAAACCGGCGTTTGTTTGCACGTATATTGGACGAGATGACATACGAGGGTCATCCGGAAAGTAGTACCCGTTCGTGCCGCATGAAGTGCTGACGACGCGAGTAGCCGCTGGACGAGGTCAGATAGCTTCAGTGGCTTGTCTGCCTTCTCTGAGCCAAGTTGCGTGACGCTAGCATTGCCTGTGTTGCTTCTGTGATTGTTTACAATGTTTAAAAAAATTGAGAACGCCGCCAGTTGTGAAGTGAGGGCAGTGATTAAATTCCTCAATGCAAGAAACGTTCGCCCATGTGATATTCATCGCCAATTAAAGGAGGTGTATGGAGACAATGTAATGGACGAGTCGTCTGTTCGGCGGTGGTGTCGCAACTTCAACATGGGGAGGGGGAACACACACGACGATGAGCGTTCGGGGAGACCGTCTGTCATTACAGAGCAACTGGTGAGCTCAGTTGACGAATTCGTGAGGAACGATCGGCGCGTCACAATTGATGACATCTGTGAGCATTTTCCCAATGTTTCTCGAACAATTGTTCATGAAATTGTTAAACACCATCTGCATTATGCAAAAATTTGTGCAAGATGGGTCCCTCGCGTATCTCAATGAGCTGGCGGCGAAGGACTATGCAGCAGGAATACAGAAACTTGTCACACGTTATGACAAATGCCTTAATTTGCTTGGAGATTATGTTGAGAAGTAGTTTAAAGTATCCTCTTTCAAATAAAATTTTTTATGTTTGTTAATATTTACTTTTGTGTCTTTATTTCACGAACGGGTACTACTTTCCGGATGACCCTCGTAGAATATCAAATGAGATTATAAAAGGCGAGTTTTGAACCAGAGACTGTCGGATTAGACGGTGCTTTTGGCACCTAATTTTGTAGCTTTTCTGAAAACAACTACATACGCTATATAATTGGACTAGAAAAAGATTTTCGATATGGAACAGCATACGAGGGTACTCAAAGATTTACCTGGACTTTCTGTTTAATGATTTTTCAAATATTGCTTATGCCAACCACACCAACGCTGATTTTTAGTTAAGAATATTATTTAAATTGCAAATAATCTAATTTTCCTCCCAGCAAGTTCATTAGCCCGCCCAATAATCACATCACTTATGGTATTTTTGAAATTAATTCGAGGGATTCTTCTACATACCAATCCAATTAATCGCACCCAAATAATTTAAGCATAACACCCGATAGCCCAAAATATGGATCTCAGACTAGGCCATTCTTAGACGTTTTCAAAAACTCGTTGGAAATAATTTTAATAATACGAATTAAAGCGCTTGTTTTAAACAAAATATCTATGGAAATAATTATGAATTTCCATTACGGTTAATTAAGTTGAGTAATCATGACAATAAACTCGTTATTTCTCAATAGAGTTTGCTTTATATGGTACTTGTCACTACCATAAAGTCTGTCACATGTACCAATAAAACCTAAAATTGAAATTTTAACAATTTCAATACCGACAGACTAGTACTGTAGCCAATTACCTCCTACTCTGGCCAAAATATGTCCAAGTTTAATGAGTAAAAATTAGAGGGAGTGCTTCATTTCATATTCCATAATGTCTTAAAAAAACGAGGCATCAAGTAAAATAAATTGCTACGGAAACGATATTTTTTTATACGCAGAGTGTAATGATGTAACGCATCATATTTACATACATTAATTTCTCGCCCTTTAAATAAAAATACGTCGTCATTACCACTAAACCACTCTCTTATTAAGCCAAAACTTGACTCATCCTGTAGTGGATACTTGAAAAAGAATATTTAATTCTACTATCAAAAATTTACTGAAGGATTGTTATGAAATCCATGAGCGAGTGTCACGAGCTGCAACACGTGAGCGAATACGGTGGCCTTTTAATCATCAATAAATTTAAAGAGTGAAAAAAGAACAATCGCGTTTAAGGACTCGCGCAGCAGGTAACACACCGATCCGGAGCTCATTCCCCGCCGCACAGATGCCTGTCGGCGACCTTCAATCACGAACGGACACGGAGGGAACGTGCAATTTCCCCAACCCAGCGGGGTGAAAGCGACAAACACGTGTCATCCACAGTGCGACCAAACTGATCGATCGTTCAACTGCTTCACAAGGAAGGGGAGGTCGGACGTGAGGACTATCTTGAATGGTGGAGAGGGGATGAGAGAACAGAGAGAGAGAGAAGAATAATTTACCGTGTTTTCTACGTTTAGAATAGGTATTTCTAGGACAAAAAGTGGCGTTTGTAAAGTATAAATAATTAATTAGATAGCCAAGGACAAAGAGGTCGATTTATAAGGAATAAACTTCGTTTCTCAAGGGTAAATAAATAGTGAACCGTTTTGCCAGGGGATCAAATTATGTTCCTAAGTGTAAAAGTGAGTTTTTTACAGAGCTTGTCACTTGTTTCACATTAGTTTTCTAATGAATTGCTCTACAATAAGAATAATAGTACTATTTTTCTATAAATACATTTTTTTTCAGAACAAATGATTCGTCACTTCCGAAAAATATCTTTTCAATTCCTCTTTTTTTCGAAGAGAGAAAAAAGTTTTCTAAAGGATAAAGTTAGCTTCGAGAATATATTTTAAACTTTCAGGCTGCACTTCGTGGAATTGCTTGATATCCAAATTAAATGAGTTTGTAGTTTTCCTCAGAAATCTGTCTGAAGTCTGAGGAAAATTACAAAGCTTCGAGATTTATTTTAGCATAAATATTTCAATTGTAGGTTCATTTACCGTACCATATCTAATGCATGTCATCATATCGCAAAAGTTCATGCACCTTAACCTATGAAAATAAAATTTCATTATAGATCACAACCACCGATAGCTTGATCAAACGTATAGAACGAAAATACTCGATTGAATAATTTCTGGAGTAATATCCATCCGCATTGCCTAAACCTCCCCTAGAATACGCGACGGTTATTTAGGACTAAGCGCAGAAGAATCAACATTTACAATGAAGCAAACGGTGCAGAAAAGAGCTGCCCGTTTCCTGAAAAATCTTTATGAACGCATATATAACCACTATTTTCGGGGCTACTTGGTGAGGAAACAGTGAAAATAATAATATTTCACGCACTATTTGACCTACTGGACGAATATATATGCATTAGCGTAATTCTAATAGATGTAATGGCACTAAAATCTCCAAATAACACTGTCAAGCGATACCATAACAAAATGTTAAAGTAAGTTGACTACCAAACTGATCAACAAAAAGACTCATTTTTCCCTCGAAATATTTGTGGTTATAACAGTAGGGACATAGTGATAACAATTTAAACTTCCGGAAATGATACCTAATCTTTAGGATCAACGATTACTATTTGGATAGTAATCCAACATTCGCTGCCATACGCCATCAGGGCTTGCAGGGTATAATACAATTTCATCAGAGGGTACAATGATTGTGAAGACCGTTTCATCTTAGATTCTCCATTATTTCGGCGGCAGGTAAACTAATGACCAAAACGTTTGGATATTGATCAGAGGGTCTGAAACTCACTAAAATTACGTTTCTGCTTGCGAATAATCCAGGCAAAGGTCAGGTCTTGTGATTTTTGGGCATCAAAACTTTCTGTGAAAACACAGGTGCCCCAGGGAATTGTTCAAACGCGAAATTTCCACTTGTTGTAAGGGCATTATCGCTGGACTTCGATCCTAAGGTTGGTATGACGAGCCTCTTCAATCAATTAACTGACTCCTTTGCCTGTAGGTACATTATTTGCTGTCTTTTATATCAGTCATTTTATTCATGAATCTCTACCAGGGTTTTCCTCCACATTTCTTCTTTCTCAATTTTTAATCCATTACTGTCTTCATCCGACCATCATGTCACTTGAAGTCATCACAATATCATTTATTTTCTACTCGGTGCAATTGATTTGTACTTTTTTGGACATTTTTCCTTCTCATTTAATAAACATTCATAAAGAGCAATAAATTTGGTCCAAACCAGCTCAAGAACCGTTAAAGTATGCATTGTATTTCGTAAACATACCATGTTATTTGTCATTGACGAAACTTGGTTTGTTCAGACCGGATTTATTTATAACTTCCATTTTCCTCGCAATATTCCACCTTAAGATTTAAATAAATATCGTTCAAGTCTAGAACGCCCCCACTAGCCTCCATGGAAATCTTCAATTCCATTATTAGAGCGATCTCTATCACCAGAAAATACGTGTGAGCTTGTACGCGATATAAATATTGCCAACTATGCTTGCTTTTATGGCCTGGAGGCGATATATATATTTATATATATATATATATATATATATATATATATATATATATATATATATATATATATATATATATATACATACATACAATGTCTTTGGAATCTCTATGCAACACGTATGCTTCACGCCAACATCTCTGCAAACGTCATGTCGTACTTATCTACTTCAAAAATATGCCCTGCTTGGCTCCAGAATATGGTGAGTATGCCTTCAACAAAGTAATAAATCTATATAGATACAAGTTAAATCGTGATGATGGGCATTTTACTCTTGAGAACTTGGGAGGAAGAAAAGGACTGCGCCATTATATACGTCTTACGCAATCAAGATAAAAGTAAACTAACATAGATAAATGCTTAATAAAATCGTTTTTATCAATACGTGACCGAACACGAAAAGAATCTTTATGTTACGATTTTATTAAAGAGAAGCGATTTTAAAGAACGATAATTGAACACATTTTTACCTAATTGAAGAATATTCTCAAGTTAAGGGAATCTTTTAGCTGTGGGTTCCTTCAATACTACCTTAATTTTGATCGCGAAGCATGAAGGAGCAACTATAACTGTGTTTGCTGATTGATATACTTACAATGCTATTATACAAATGAGTCTAGAGTTAAAATTTTAAGAGCTGAAATATAGTTCTTCGGCGTGGTCCAAAGGCTTGTGAAATTTCCTATTTTCATTGACGATCACGTCGAAGAAAAAAGTACAGAAGGACATTAAATTACCAAGGAGACAGCGTTTTTCTCGGCATATTTTCAATACTTTTTAATGAAATATAGTGAAAAAAAATTTCTCCGAATTCATCACACCCTTGATGTTTTTAGACTTTCCATTTCCCGCGAAAGAGCGATGTAGTTAAGTAGATAGATATCAAATGACCTTTTGATTCACAAATAACCTAAAGTATGACAAATGTTTAAAATTAACGGAATACGCATGCAAGTTCAACGTGATAAACTCAATCTAATTTCTAAATGGCACATGACAATTAATTGCTTCTACCTCGAAGTACTCTTTATTATTTAGAAAATACGTGGAAAATATATTTATTGAAGGAAACGCACTATAATCGGTCATTTTTGGATGTATTCAGTAAGATGCCATTAAAAAAATGTAATTCACACGCCATAAATGGAGAAAGAAAAATAAGAGAGGAGGCCCCAAAAAAAAATGTTCATTAATGACATGCAAAATAAGGCTCAATTTTACGCTTTTCCCGGTACTCCAAAATTATGCGCGTTTTAAGGCGGCGAGGGAAGGAAAAAATCTAACCAGCGGCGAAATAATAGTTATCCATTTAAGTCGTTAACTGAGTGGCTGATAGAAAGACGAAACGATATCGCTGGTTAAGAGAGACAGAATAATTAAGGAATCTGTAATCAAGTCGAGGTAACCATAACCTGAGGTCATAATAATTATGCATGCAGTCACAAATAACAACATTCCTAAATTTTGTATGCGTTATCCACCGTCCTTGCGTGCTAGGTTAAACAAATTAAACAGCAGGATGCAAAATATTTTAGATTCAGATAGGCTTAAGAGATCTCTATTACATGTAAAAACAATCCTTATTAACACAATAATTATTGATTACATTATATTTTAAGATAGATGAGGATGCAGATGTAGCTTTTGTGGTTCCCACAAGGGGGGAACCACGCCACATTCCGCCTAAAAAGGCTCTCTGCAGCTGGGGCTATGAGCGGCTAGAGCCGGCGCTAAGGGCGCCGCTGGCGGAACGCGAGGGCGTGGTGCTGATGGGTCGATCTGGGCCTTTTTCCAAAAAAATAGAATCGAATTTTTAAGATAGTTATGAATTTTCAGTACAATCTATACTTTAATGATATAAATATATTTTGGGAGGATTAACTCGTTCCATTTGAAATCCGCTTTACGATTAGCTGGTTAAAATCAATTTTTCTGAAATTAACTATAAAAATGAAACATTTATAAATGTAAATCAAAACGTAGAGAATTCAAAGCGTCAGTTTATTTAGACCCCTCAACTGTTTCCAATCAATACTAACGATGTTGCGTGCTACGCCATCTTTGAGTGGGGATCCTTCCATTGGGAAGGCAGGAAATCCCTGAATTTCCGCAAGAAATACATTATCAAACACCAAGAGTGAATAAACTCAGATTCAGCAAATTCTATCAATGTTTTGGTCTATTTAATGCAGAGATACCTACAAAGCACTTAATGTGTTATATAAACTATATTAACAAATGTTTAAAAGGTGGATAGTGAATGCGTAGCCTAGCGTGACACTCATGATTTCAAAGTTACATTTCTGAATGAAACTTTAGTTGAATTTAAATTACAGAGAATGCATATTATACAAAACCCTAAGCCCACATTAATTTTACGTCCTAGATGCACAAGTCTGACACCTTTGCAAATTTAATTAAACGCACGATTACTGTTCATTCTATCAAGTCCCTTAATTCTTCCTTCCAGTTTATCACGACCAATAAAAAATGACTAAAGTTCTCTTCCATATGGTTGGAATGTAATTAGAAAAGGATAAATTAATTTCTCAAGCTCCATTTCCACCCTTGCAAATGATTTTTTTTGTGAAAAAGTGAGAACTCAGAAATGTTGAGGGTGGAAAGGGATGCTTATAAATAGGAGAGGCTATCAACTATATTAGCGAAACGTAGTCATTTTTTATTTACATTAATCTGAACAAGACGTTTTGAAATCTACTTTTCATAGATGGAAAATCAAAATATTAAAAAAATCAAAATATTTGCTTATGCGTCTTAGATTAAGGGTTTTTAATTTTAGCCTAGTTATGGATACAAATGGTCATTGTCCTTAACTTAATATGTATTCATCACCATAGCAATTTATTATATGAAACATTTAAAAACAACAAGTTTTTCTCATTTTTAAGTTTTAAGACTCAGAGCTGTCCAATACGTCAAAAGGACTGCCAATAAAATAATCGATGCCTGTATAGGTTGCCAATGCAATTAGTAAATTTACAAGTGTGCTATATTAATAAGCAGCAAAACAAGAAAGGCATAGGGGTTTGGTTTAGCGCTATATCGGCACAGGTTTATATATCTTCAACATACTATAATGACGACGCAATGGAAGACGTACATAATGATGACCTTGAATGGAAAGCATAAAATATTATATTAGAAGGAAATTGAATTACAGACTTACACTGAAGTGTAATAGTTGGATGAGGTATGTCAGTAGAAAGAATTGAGACTATCTAGTAACTTACGTTTTGGTCTATTGCGTAGATGGGTAGGGCTAGAGCCACTGATTGTAGAGACGTTTAACCACCACCTTGGTGGTTAAACGTCTCTACAATCAGTGTGCATCCTCTTGTGGTAGTGTGCAGACTGCAGTTATTATACTTTGCTCACTGTGAACTGTTGAAATGTGCGCTGCAATAGAAAATCCTGCGAGTTTTGGAGTGCGATATGTGATTAGGTTTTCACTGGTAAAAAATCACAGCCAATTGAAATTCATAGGAATTTTGCGAAGTTTATGGAGACAAAATACTAACTATAGGTGTAGTGAGGCAGTGGTGCGTTCAGTTTAAAAATTGTGGTACTAATGTTCACGACGATGACTTCAGAAACGGAATCAAAAAGGCTTCAGAAACGGAGTTGAAAAGCTTTTGTATCGTTATGACAGATGCCTTGATTTGACAAGTGACTATATAGAAAAATAGTTTTAGAATGCGCCTTTCAAATGTATGTAACAAAACCGTGTCTTATCACTAGTTCCATATTTTATTTAAAAACGTAAGTTACTTTGTGGACAGTAATGGTAGATTAAGGAATATAGATATACAATGAGGGAGGACATTGGATAACTGTAAATGTAAAATAAAAAAAAACGGTTAGCTTGATACACCGGAAACCGCCTAAGTAGAAGATTCATTGGGATATGCTGGAGAAACAACTAGCTCCCACATTGAGAAAGGGTCGGTCGAAAAATGTGAATACTATATTTGCTGACAATCATTCCAAAGACAAATAGAGATGTTTATGGCATGAATAAAGAGGACAGGTGATGAGTCACAAACAAAGCAGAAATGAAGGCCGCTTGATATTAGAAGTGGCGGAGGACCAAGAAAATGTATGTATTATTGCTCCCTGACCTCAGGTAAAGAAAATGCTAGGAAAAGTCCGACCAATGTGAAGTGCCCTCGCAAATCTGGAAAATATTTTTGACAGCTTTGACAGCTTGTGAATATAATGCCACTAAAGTTACAGATTAAAATGAGAATAAAACACAGAGACAGAAATTTGATGTGCGATAGTAAAGATGTGAGTAGAAAAGTGATACAATGCGGTAAAGGTAGTGTTAAGATAAAGGAGGAACGCAAGGACGCTAACCAATACCATAAATTTTAAACGCCCGTAAATAAAAAGGGAGACATATAGGATTGACGTAGATAAGTGGAAAGATTTTGCTAAAGAAGGCATCAGAATTACCATTACGACAGCAAGAGGGACGGGCAACTTAAGTCACGTTATGAAGGCTTTCTATTGGAATAAATGGCAAATTGACAGAAACCAACGTGAACTTGGGCATTGGAAACTGATTCATTGAAAACAATATGAAGGGTTGACTTTTCTATAACTAAGACACGAGGAGGATAGCAAAAGCAGAAAAGAGGAAGACGAGGAACGATGGAAATGTAGAGGTACAGGAGAAAGATGTAAGTAAAATAGATAGGTGGTCGGTGGTAGGATAATACAGATCGATGGAGACGCTCGACGAAAAGTGTACTATTTCGGAAGGTACTTAAAAGAATAAAATAAAAATCTGTATGAGCGCATCCTTAGATAGAACAGTCTACTGAATACCAGGAATAAAAGTCCAATAAAAGTCCAAGAGGGAATTATGAGAAGAAAGTGATTGTACTTAGATGGAATAAAATATTTACAAGGAACTCGGATTGCTAAAAAACCTATCATCCAATTTGTTGTCTCAGGCGTAACTTTATGGAATGTGCATAATGTATTGAAATGAAATGAAATAATTTACATTGAAATTCCACACACTTTATTTAAAAAACACTTTAAATTATTTCTTTTCATTTCAATAACCTATAATCCAATTGATAATCTACAAACATGATGAAAGACCAGAAAATCTTGGAAACAAATATTTTTAACTTATTAAGATTGAAAGTGTGATGAGGAATCGATCACTGGAATACTGAGTTCGAAAGAGGAGCCGTTGCTTATTTTCCAGCATTTATTTTTGTGAGTTCAGACCTAAATTTTCAAATATTGGAGGGTAGGCTGAAAACTAATTCACGCATGCTTGTAGACCACAAACAAAATAACCTTCGGAAGCAATACTGGTGATACGTGAAGGTAACATTCCCCCTCAACATGCATGGCCAGGGTTGAGGTTAATTCATCCAGCGTATTTTGAGAGAGGGAAGTGTGAACACGTGTTCTAGTACTACGTCAACGCGAGTTAAACGCCGTGCTGTTATCAAATTTTTAACTGCTGGATCCCTTCATTAGATCTGCAGCTCTCAGCCTACCCTCGTATGCTAAACTCAACACATTAATGTAATGCGGGTAGCATATCACCAAGGACCCGAAAATAATCTTTCTCGAAATCCTGTCTTAGAGGTACGCCAGGAAAGCTAGGAGAACTAATTGAGCTAAAACAAAAGTTGATATTCAATTGATTATGATTATCAAGAGAGAAAAATTGATCTAGCCTACAGATAATTTTTGAAGATTACCTAAATCACGATAAAGTTCGATTCCAATCGATATTAACTCTTGAATATGTAATTTATCTATTATGCAGAGCCTGTATTACGCAATATAACGCTGCCTAATGTAGCCAAGGATGGTTTTGGCAACAATTTCAAACTGAACATTTCATAGTAGTTAAAAAATTAGATGACTGTGAAATGTTCAATACTAATTATATCACAGAATAGTTTTAATACCGCTAGACACAGGTATAGGAGTAAAGGAGGCAGCTAAAATGTAAACCAAAACAGTGGAAGGGATTGAAAATTTCTTATATTGTACGTAAAGTAAAAAAATACGCTGACAGGTTATGACCCAGACGTGAGATTTTTGTTTCTACATAAGCATGTGCTTAGGGCACTAAAATGTTTTCTAGGAATTTTCGGGAACATCTCCATCTGGATTCCATTTGACAACTCGAATATTAAACATGAGTAGAAGTGACACTCTGAAATAATCCCAAACCTCTGCAGCACAAAAGGAAAATTATATTTACATTAAAATTCTTTGTTAATATCTTCCAGAAAAATGAAAAAGGCAAATTTTTAAATGAAATTACAGGAAAATAAAAACAATATAAGATACAACAAAAGATACAAATAAAAAAAAGTATTTGATCCCGATTTTGATAATGAAATGGCAAAAAATACGCTTTCTTTATACAGATATATCATTTAAAATTAACAATCATGAAAGATCATTCCCTCTTTCAAAATATCAATAATCAAGCGTCTTAAACAGATCAAATTGTTGGACATCGCGTTCTGAATTTTCCTCCTCGAAGTTTTTCCAAAGAGTCAGAGCTTATTTTTGAGCCACAGTCATTCCCAAGGTAATGATTACAGATTTAGGAATAACGCTTTCATAAGCAACGGCTACGAAATTTCCCATTAATCGACCATCCTTGAATGAAGCATTAGCACTCAAGCGTTTAATAATATAATATTCAATCAATCCTCTCAATGACAAGGTATTCTTGTAAATATTCACAAGCCTTAACTGCAGATTTTCACATTAGATTTACTTGATCCACTGGTAATAGGGACCCTTTCACTCGTTAGCACGTGAAATGAAAATGCAACTTCAGTCACATGTGCGCATTGGGTGTGATTCGATGAATAAATAATCGCTTAATCTACCTAATCCGTGATCCTCACAAATTGGGTGTCGCTTCAGGAAAGATCCCTCCAAATTCTTTGCTGTCTCCTGCGCATAAGTCGTAGTTATTTGCGAAGCGGAGGATAAAGAGCGCTGACTTGGCGGAATATTTCCTCTGATTGGCTGCCCTTTGATCTTCGGTTTTTAAAGACATCGCGAGGCAGAACATCCTTGACTCCTCTTGACGCAATTCCAAAAGGTTGTGTTTAAGCTACCAATAGATATAATTGGCGAACAAAATAATAAAATTAATAAATTACTAATTCGGAAATCATGAATTTAAAATTCAAATCCATACACGGTCATCATATTCATTTAAAATGTGCAAATTAATGAATTTAAGGTATCAAACATGAAAATAGGGCGTCACCGGGCACATCTTGGAAACAAGAGCCAGAGCCTATTGATTTAAAAAACACTTTGGAAAATAGTACTTGCTTTATCTAAAATTGCAGAGTCAACTATTTTCAAATGCCTGATCTTTTTTAAATCACGTTTTACTAGGATATGAACGATAACTGTACCAATATTTAGAGCTGAAATGTGTATAATTAAACAAACAGGCTTCTTCAAGAGAATTACTGATTTTAATCTCCATTTATTGAAAATGTAACATATAAACAACATTAATTTCAGCCATTAACATGTACAAACTCTACAGCCATATGGTCACTCTATTGTGGGATAAATGTACTCGTACACTTCAGTCAAATACGTATGATATTTAATGCGAAAAAATTAGACGCACAAGTAGGATTTTTCCGATAACGAGAAATGAGGATTTCTATTGGGAGAAAAACTGTCGACAGCATACAATAACCTCGTCACCGTTAGGAGGGATTGTATTTGGATATATATTGCTGGGAAAAGCTATTTAAGACACTGTCTAAGGAGCTACTTGGTGGTAATGTTGTCTTGCAATGATGTTACTTTGCGACGAAACCATGTTCGCAAAAAATGAAAAGTCCAGTTGAATCTCTAAAGTTAGCGTTCACTTATTCATTGAAAACTAAATCATCAGAGGCTGCTATGGAATATTAAATTGAAGGTATAACTGAATTGAAAGGAATAAAAAGTTATGGATTATATCATGCATCAATACTGTAAACTGAAAGAAAACTGAAGATGTTGGCTGTGAACAGAGTTTATCGGAGAGTTTCTTATAAACCAATCCTTATGTTTCATTAAGCAGGATGATGATGATGTACTACGTAGAGATGCACAGAGAGCTAAGTAAAACGAATCTTTAAAAAAACAATTACCCCTATAGAGCCATCCAAGGGTAAAGTAAGGATATACGTACGTTAATTCTTCGTCACAACTTTCTTAAAACTTCATAAGTATTCGCACGTTAATTTGATGAATGAATTCTGTTTTACACTCTTGTTGACCTTGCATACATTTCATAAGCATTACACTATTAGTCCATTTGTTATGGGGTACTTTTCTGGTTGGATACGCAAATAAAACGAGAAAAATTCCGTGAATCAGTTATCGCTTGGCGTATTGCTTTGTTGAATCGATCATCCTTAATGGGGTGGTGGTAAGGCAAATGATTGAAGAAAAGGAAATTTTATTTTAGTAGAATATGTCACTGGAGTGTCTCTTTAAATCGAGTACATTTATAGAATAACGACTTCATTCAAATTAGCCATTCGGTGTATTCCCACTTCTTTGAACCAAACGCCACTTGAACCAAGAGAGATAACTGGAACCTCTCATTCCCATTACTGATGGAAACATAATGCTCCGATGGTTTCTGTAGTTTGAATTTCCTCATTTCAAAAATCCATGAGCTTGGGGATTATCTTCAGCGAGAAATCTTGGTTGAGTTGTTTGAAACGTAAAATAGAGCTGACCTCAACCAATTTTCCGGCGACGGAAAAAATAAATCCTTTACGTTTTCATCGGATTAAAACCACTCCATAACAAAAGCCTGGAAAAGATCGTGCCTGGAATCCGGAAAGGGAAAGAAGAACCATTTATATATATATATATATATATATATATATATATATATATATATATACACACACACATACATACATGTACATAAAACAAATAAAATCGTCTAAAAAGGCCTTCGAGGATTTATCAAGAATTACCCTTGCGTCCGCAAACTCATTGTTGCCATCGTCAAGGAGACAAGATGGAGGGGAGAGGATCAAGGAAAGAGTGAGAGAGGGGGAATGATGTAGAAGGGGGAACGAGAAGGATATGAGAAAGGAAACAACGTTAGGGACGCCATGGCAACTCGGGCAGGAGAGTGGATTTTTGGGGGACGATGGAGCATGGAAGGGGTGGGGGAAAAGCAAAGGAGGGGGAGCGGCAAGAAGGAGGAAGAGAATAGGGGATGGGGTTCCTTAGTAGAGTGTGAGGGAGAGAGAGAGAGAGAATCGGCCTCCACTTCCTTCCACCTACCCCTCCACTTCCACTGGCACGAGTCGACCCAATGTCTACGATCTCAATTCATTTCGTTATCCAGGTTCCCACTTGATTTATAAGGAGTCTCCTCCCATGTACGTCTGATTACGAGGGAGCCCTCGACGGAAATTCGATCGCCTTTTGCTTGGAACCTCCGCTTTGGCGTGGAAATACATTGGATATTAAAACTGCATCCGCAACATTCACTTCACCAGCGAGTGATTCCACCATAGCCTGCTGCACTGCAGGGCATCATATTATATTCGAACATCAAGAGAACTTTAATAACCAAGTAACACTAAAAGAAAATGTACAGAAATAACCCTTGTGGATTCATTTATAGATTCAAAGCATTCTATGCAGTTAAGGTAAGCTTTTGACGAAACTTGACGACTATTATCTGTTACGTACTGTAAGAGCTTCCTTTGGGTTTGCACTCCACTATTTCCTTTTTTTTTTGGTGAATTCTTCCTGAATTCATACATTTTAAAAACCTATTCTTTTCCTTTCTCTACCCCATACACTTCAAACGCTCCTTCATCAGCGTCTTCAACATCCCGTCTTCTTTAAATATTTCCTCCAACTACTCTTTATACCTTTTTCAGATTTTCCCCAACAAATTCTTCTCTTCGTCCGCCATATTTAAAATGCCTTCATTTGCGTTCATCTCTGGGCAGTTTATTTTCTCCATCCTTCTCCACACGCCAACATCTCAAAGATGAATCATCAATATAGATCTACGGTTCATACTGAAGTCTTTCCTTGAAGATTAACTGGTTATTTATACCAGTACCATCTAAATTATGATTTATTGCTCAGAAGAAGAAAAGGAGACGAATTTTGGCGAATCGTTTAGATTTTAGATCCAGGAATGTGGGCACACTTCTAGCTCACCTCGGCTCAAAAGCCATTGCTATTTCCATACCTCCAAGCTTTCGGCACACCCCATGATGTCGGCCAATATGACCATTCTCCCTTTTGTCCCCAAATTAACAATCTTCTCTCTATCACGGCCATAAAAATCCCACTGACTACTCATATCTCCCCATTTTCATTTTCCTACCTTCTCCCAACTTCCCTTCCCATCCAGTTGAATAAAACTCTTAATTGGTTTGCCTTCTCCCCTCTCTTTACTTCACTTCACTCTTAATCTCAAAATCCTTCAATCCACTCACACTCTATTTCTCGAATTCAGATGTCTGATTCATGCATATGGCTACGCTGAAAGTCGAAGAACTCATATTTATTTACATCTTCAATTAGAATCAACTTCCTTATCTTTTGTTAGTGTTTACTGTGCTAGGAAAAGGTTTTCTCAAAATCTCCTTAATAACTTGCTCGTTCTCAATTTTAATATTTTGAACCCATCCCTCCTATTTCTTGTGAATCTCAATATTCTCGTCTTAATTTGATACTTTTTCGAATCCTATACACAATTTGCCCTTGCTGAATCGTTGCTTGAAATTCACCGGAAAAATAGTTTAAAATTTATTATAAACGATTTTTTCGACATTATAGACCGTCTACAAACGGTTGACACAAATATTGACAATGGTGCAGGAGAGTTTTCCTAGATCATCTCAAATCATTAGTCACACTCATTTTAAAATAAAGAAAATTTTGTTATTATCTGCCAGGTTTAATGATATCACATGATTTATAATATCAATTATAACAGTAAAAATCGTTATTTCGAGGTTAAACTATACATATAAAAATAGCTATGGCGGGGTGCGCAACGTTGGTCTTACTACCTAATCTAAGGATTTACGAAAGACCGAACTACGACGGCATCCGTAGCGTCCTCTTATAATATTTTCTTCTTTCATTACGCCGCTATACCAACCAAACGTTGCAGTTAGGGATCGCAAAGGATAGTTTAAATCTAGAGCTTATATTTTCTTCATTTCAACATTAATGATACCAATATAAAGGTACAGGTGGAATTTTTCCGTAGAAAATCCTACGACAAAGTACGAGTATAAGTTATTCTATGCACTTGTCCTATATTTATATTTTATAATTCAAATATAAAAACGGAAAGAGAAAATTAGAAGTAGATATTATAAGCCGTTATGGAATGGGTTTTATAAAATGGATTATATAAACCTTTATAAACTGTGTTTATATAATACCCAAAGCCGCAGACGTGAGATGAATCGAGTGAATTTTTCCAAAATAAATGGTACTCCACTCACGAACTTCTGTTTGGCCCAGGCCAATGAAAATATGCACAGCGCAAATAATGGTTAGCATTAGGTATAAATGCGAATGGGGATGATCAAAGCTATTAACGAATGATGGATGATTGGTCTTAGAAAGTCAACGTAAGAAGTGCAGTCAATGACGAGAGATGTACTAATTTGATGTGGAAGATATGTCATAAAATATTAAGCTAGCACGCACAAAACTAATGTGGCACTCAATAAGTCAATACGAAATGTCAAGGTCAACATTTAAACAGGAGCGCATACATTAGAGCAGAAGGAGCACCTTATGTAGACGGGCAGTATTTTGAATAAAACTGAGCAGAGGAGAGGTAAGAAAACTAGGAAGATAATTTCGTTGTCAATTTAAACATTAAAAAAAGAAAGAATGAATAACATAATCTTCACGAAGAGATGATAAGGATGATAACTGCAGATTTTTAATGAGAAGCGTAGCACTGTAATTTTCGTAAGTTTGAATTTTGAGAGAAGTAGATGAGCTATACGTAATACCTCATAAAGGATATCCATGTGAATGAATATTTGTTCGCCATATGGCGGGTTTTCGTGTCTGAATGTGTATTTGGCCAATGTGGCTTGTCTCCTTCGTCTGGCTATGTGTGCCACAAAACACACTGATGCTATCCGTTATGATGTTGAATGATTACTTTCTTACTGATCTTTCCTCTTGTGTGTCATCTTTTTGGTGGGTGAAACAGCTCCCTAACGCCATCTCTCGGACAAAGACTCGGGACACTTGGTTACATAAACCTCCCAGCAGATTTCAGTGTAAATTACGGCCAAGAAAATATTTTTACACTTATAATCTCTTCGATTCCGCCTTCCCCACCTCTCCTGTGTTCCTCCTTTATGTGTTCCTATCCCTTTTCCTTAATCTATTTATATGTGAATGAATATATATATATATATATATATATATATATATATATATATATATATATATATATATATATATATACAAACATGCACACACACACAAAAAATGTTTTTGTGTGTGTATATATACGTTTGTGTGCACGAGGATGTGCATAAAACCACCATTAGACAGAAGCGTCACACAAACGGGTAAACAAGAGGATGGCAAAAAAGGATTATCGAATTTTCGGAGATACAACCACCTTATTTCGTAGGCCATTTTGGAAAATACATGTAAAACGCGAAACCAAGTTCGTATTTTTTATGCACATACTATACAGTAATTATATTAATGGGTTAGAGACGCAAATGCTTTTTTAAGCGAATTGAGTCCATTATTTATAGCATCATTATGAGAAATATCATGAATTAGATGGTTGATGTGGATCATTACAGGGTAAAAAACAATAAATTCATTCAATATTATACAAAATTTTGTATTTATAGCACGATCAATAAATAAAATATGATACGCATATGGCTTAAGAACCCCAGTTAAACTTTCACTGAATACAGTATGTCTTGGAAAATGTTGCAAAAGCCCCACCGATTGACTCGCTCATACCCGACGATGAACATGACTTACTGTAAGGTGCCTTCTTCGAAAGAAAATGTTCAGATTTAAGCGTAGAGGTTCAATTCGACTGCATTTCACGAACTGCGTTAAAGCGCTGATTTTGTTTTAAACCTCCCCGAGGATTTCGATCGATTTGCACATTTACCACTGCATTTGTACTCAAGACACCCTTCCCACGACCACTTTCAGACTCACCTCCCTGACCCTTCCGGTTTAGCCCGAAAACTTCGCCAATCATCCATCCAGCTTCTCCTGCCGATATTCACCGAATCCCATCTTTCCTCGTTGCCTCCACTTCAGTCGGGGCCCTCAAACGCCGCCACCCACCATAGAGGTCGTGAGAGAGGGCCAGGATGTCACGTAAATCGGAAGCCCCCTCAACTCATCCCCCAATCCTCACCCCCCACCGCCAAGCAAACGTGCGCACAAGCACACACACCGCCGCTTTCCCTACCCCTACTTCCTTCTCCTGGAACCCTTCCCTCCCCCCGTGGAAATGGAAATCAATTTCGGATGGAATGGGGGAGTGGGAGGGGGTGAGGTAGGGGGAAAAGGGTGAGGGAGGATCTGAAGGGAGGAGGAGTCGAAGAGGACGGTGCAGCGCACATATTTCAACTACCCACCCGCTCCCTCCCAACGTTGAGAGAGCAAGGAAACCCCTGGGGGTGATCGGAGGGGACGAAAGCGGCCGCTGTTGACGTGCGGGTTTCCCTTATTCCTCGAGTCAAAAAGATACTTGGCAAATAAGTGCACGCACATGAATAAGGTGGAATCAAGTCCGGTTTAATGACCGTGCGAGTGGTAGGCATACGCACGCCCCACATACACAAGCGTGTGTTCAAAAAATAATAAATTAAGATTAATTACGCTGAGAGAAGGATGGAAAAAGTAAAATGGACGATAAGGATAACAAATGAAAACGTTCTATGATTGGTGGGGGAGAAGGGAGACTTGTTGACAGGAATCCAATGGAGGCAGGAAAGAAGAACGACGAGCGTTCTGATTGGAGAGGGAATTCTGGAGACTGAGATAGAGGCGAGTACATGTTGGACGAAATGAATGGAGTGATAATGCTTGAAGAATTGAAGAAGGCTTCGTGGTAAAGCTAAGTGTCATGTTATATTTTGTTACGTATAGCTTAGAAATGTAGTGGTGGTTAATCTGGCCCTACATGTAACACTCAACTTAAACGGTAGACTAGTACTGATTAAAATAATTATTACATATTGGTGCGACGTGGTATGCTGCTAGTGGTTAGCCTTTTTGTTGAAGAATTGAGGATTCTGAATTACAGTCCCAAACCTGACTCTGGAAAACATACCTGATGAAAACTTTTTAAACATTCTGGGAACAAGACGTTTTTTTGAAGCAGCAGGCGGCGTCGGTAAAGAAGCTGAACCTGGCTACCTGAGCATCTATTTTTCCACAACGCAAAGTTTAGGACCAGAAGAGCACTAACCTCATCTAAAAATTGATTTTTAGATAAAAGGATTGTAATCCACACGTTTAGGGATGTGTTAAGTACCGACGGCATTAAAAATAATATCCTATACTTTTTAATGAGGAACTCATCGGATTGCTTTCATCACACCGACAAACTGTACCAATTAAAAGTTCTCTTAAAATTATGGAGTGTGGGCTTTTACCTTAAGTTTCGCCGATTCGGTCGAATAAAAACATCAATTTTCAGCTTTTATCCAGTTTGCACTCTTTTTTATATTATATTTATAATGTTTTTATATGCTAATATCTAACGCTCATCTATAAAATATTTGCTTAATGGAAACCTTTTTGGAATGATTAATATAAATGGAATTACATTTGAAGGTCACAGGAAGGCGGAGGAAAATACACCCCGGGAGTTTCCCATAATTTTGCTAAATATTTACTGATCAAACTAAGCCTTTGCTTTTTTTTTGAGAAAACCATTTGGTGGCAAACTTTGCAGAAGAAAGGCAGCATTCACTTTCATATAGCAGTGTCCTTGAAAATCCAAATGATGAAGATAGTAGAGGTCAAACTGTATTTGCGAACTTCTGTTCCTTAAAGAGAAAGCAGCAAATATTATCTACTTTCACTGCCATCACAAATATAAACGAGTAATAAAGTTATATGTTACGAGATAAAATCGGTTATTTACCTTGGAATATAACCGAAGGCGAGTATATTTATTCGCGAGATGAGACTTACAAGAATAAAATCTCGTTTATTTGCTAATATGTTCGCTTCCGTAAGAGAATAGGTAATGACATTAAACAAAGGGGTGCTATATAGAAGACTCGAAAGTAAGGTCGAACTGAAGTCAAGCGTACATGTATGAAGCAGAGGAAAGCCTCTATTTTCCCCATGAGTAAACGAACGCCACATAAAAGGAGGCAAAACTAGGGCAGGACAACCAGAGCTGTGCATCAGTGCCAAGCGACGTAAAACTCTTAAAAATCTCGTCATGAAGATTTATAAAGCTGTATTAATTTAAAATATTTTCAAGTAAAACTTTAAAATGAGCTAAATCATTGATGAATAGGTAGGAGAAGGAAATATGTAATAATGCTATGATTTAAGGATCCTGAATCTCAAATTGTTTGACCTAGAGGGAGCAAGTATTTGCCCTCTAAATAAGCATTATTTTTGAACGATTTGATCAATTTTATCATAATTTGATGCTTAATTCTCTACAGGCCATTTTCAAGCAAATATAATTACCATAGTTAGCACCATAGCTAATAGTTTAATATGCCACATTACGGGATTTGACATCAACCCTTTCTTCGTCGTCCTTAGGACCGTTGTTTGAAGATTCGGTTACACTAAAAACAATCAAACTTCGTACCTTCATTGACGTAAAATTTGAAGCATAATAAAGGCTATAGTGAAATAAATTCAAAGATAGAACGATTATTCATTAGGTTTGTACATATAACATTAACTTCAATGTAACAAGAATGTAAGAGATAATTCTTTAGCTATGGTCATTTGAATGATTAGCGCACGTTTATATATATCTGTAGATAATAGTTTTCATGGGCGACGGTTCGCTCGTCAGCGGGTCCAGTGCCAGGAATTTAGTCAATGGCTTTCTTTGGATTTTTCGCAATCCACACTAAGTATGTAGTGACGCATAACGTAAAAAATAATGACGATGGCGAGATAGGTCTGCATCAAAGTTTATTTCATTTCCTCTTCCGCTCGAAAATATACAAGGGAAGCTTATGGCAAACTTTTTGACACGATGATGCAGGGCTATTAATACAATTCCGTTGTTATCGCTGCCTTCCTGTATCCCCGTTTTGTGATAAAAACACCAAGAGTCTTTTGCGCAACTGAGCCGCTGAGATAAGGGAAACGCCGGGATTTCGTGATCACCATATCGCCCGGGAGTCGCCGGCGGGATCGGACGAGATATCTCCTCGGCCTCGACGATGGCTTCCGATACATAGGGGAGCGAGGTGCGTAGATAAATGAGGAAGGCGGAAAAGCAGCCACCGACGGCGATGACGATTAAATTCTAGATGAGATGGGAGCTCTCCTTACTTGTAATTACAGCGCAGATGATCCTAATCCCGTAACTTTTACGCCAACATTAAAGTTAGCTATGAAAGATTATTTCTTGCATGTTTATTTTTGAAAAATGAAAACGCGGAGGTGAAAGAAAACTGCTAGTATTTTCGCGTGACGAGTAAATTTCTCTCGATCAAAAGACAGCCTGAGGGAATGTTACCACATCTTTTCACTCCGGCATTCCTATCAGCTGATGGCATTCTTCAGTGCTCTACTCTCGTGAACTCCGACATCCTTATTGAAAAATTCCTCCATCCGGGCAGGAAATATGCTACAAAATACGCTGTCATACCCTTTGAAAATTTTGAAATAACGGCTTGAATTTCGAGGGGTGTCACCCACATTTGACATAAGGAGTTTTATCCATCATCTTCAAGAATATGAAAGCGAATAAAGATAAAAAAAAGACATAAAAATATAGAGCATGATTTGGTTTTTATAAAGTATTATCCAACTTATGCATTAGTTAGCCATTCAGCCAAGGGATTGCTAACATGAATGAGCAGTCTGGAAAATCAGCATTATGGAATTAGAATCAATGTACATGGAAGAGATTTTATGATATTTTCGAGATAACGGAAGCCTAAGTTAAACAATAAATAAGAATATCATAAATTAGAGCAGGCGAAATAGTTTACCTATCGTGGTAGAGCATTGGATCAAAACTGTCAAATAAGAGGCATGAAAAGAGAAGCTATGCTAAGAAAAGAACCTTTCACCAGCGGGAGAGACTTTGTAACTGGGACGCTAAGTAAGAATGTTAAGAAAATAGAAGTGAAAATCCTGATATGGGATGTGAATTTGTATGGTGCGAAAACAAGGTCTTCAAAGATGGATGATGGGCGTAGATTGGAAGCTTTTGAGACGAGGGTGTGGAGAAGGATGGAAAAACATAAAATGGAGTATAGCTAAAGACAGAATTACTGGGTATCGTAAGAAAGGATTGCTGGGAGTAATCAAAAGTATGAAGGGAAAGAGGATGCAGAGCAGTAGGATTGGCAATGGGATGTAGAAGACTATGGTAGAGGTGAGAACGTTTGGCAAGCGAGGAAAAGGTAGGAATAGCACTTGAACATACAAGTAACACAGTAAGTTGGCAAGTCGGACGGAAGGGAGCTATGCGCAATTGAAGAAGGTTTTTGATTTGTGTGTGTGTGTCTATATATATATATATATATATATATATATATATATATATATATATATATATATCTTTATAAAAATATAACACTTTTTGAAAGTCTCACGGACGTGAATAATCCCTCTCTTCCTTGATGAAGGTGGCATCGACCAACGAAAATTCGAAAGTTAGTGAGTCCCTTTTTTGTGTGTTTCTATGTTTATGTCTGTGTCCCCTAGTGCTAAATGTTACAGATTATATGTATATGTATGTATATATATATATATATATATATATATATATATATATATATATATATATATATGCATTACGATAGTCTCCCGGATGTGAATAATAATTCAAACGAAGGAGCGACTTGTCGTTGGCCAACATAAATACAAATAGACACATAAAAATTGTAGTGTTTGATGCCAGGTTGTATTTTATTAGGAGAGGCAACGAAGTGTATTACTGTCCAGTCGGTGTCCATCTAAAACATAAATGGTAAATTATTTACGAATAATATTATTATTCAAAGCGAAAAAGGCAATGGGTACCGGCATTTTACAAGTTTAGAGTCATTCCGTGTATTCAAATGAAAAATCCCGAGCCATAAGTTTTTCAAGAACAACGTGAAATTTCATTTTAATGGGAAAGAAAGTACATTTTTTAGGACTTCCAGTCAGCACATGCAAAAGCATCTTTTATACAGGGAAATTTTCTGATCAGATAACTCGGTTACATATTTTCTCAGTCAACTCTAACGAAAGAGGTGACATAAGGAATCATCAAAGAAAGAGCGGATTTTTTTCAAGGGTTGACAATGGAGATTTAAACTGAAAAATTGCCTTACATTGAGTTAACAGCTAATTTTATATGCATCATATATAAAAACAATGCTTTACTTATAAGAACTCTTTCTTTTTGATGGTCTCTGCTTTTGAAGACAAAATAAAAAATATCATTTATTTCATGAGAAGTAGTTGCAACAAAAATATGGAATAAGGATAAAAAGAAGTTGTTATATGAGATAATTCATATAATATATTACAACCAATACTGACAAAAAATACTTTAAAGCATCCTAAGGGATCACTTTAAGTTAGTTGTAATAGTAAAAAAGTAAAACGCAGAGATTTACGAAAGAAATTGGATTATAAAGCAGACCAAAGTTTTCATATCGCTCAACAAAACATACAAGTAAAAAGATGATTAGATAAATTAAGTTGAAAATCCTTTTATATTCGGATAAAATTTCCGATTTTGTACTTATTTCCCTTTTTATTATGTGAAGTTGAAAGAATTGTACAGAAATTTATCGGCACCAAATTATTTCTACTTTTTGAGTTTTAATAGAGCTTATCATAGGGTTATAATGACCTTCACTTCATATGATGAAGGTAACATCAAGCAATTAACCTGATTAAAATTTATATTTTCTTCCAATTCAAGAGCAGGGACTGAGTCGAATCATTTAAATATGAAGAGGATTGAAAATCATGGAAAATTTTTGTAAAACTTCTTCCGGCTATTATTTTGTGTGGCTTCACCACTTAAGAAAACCAATTACGGAAAAATAAAGGGAATGAAATTGAGGATTTCACAATTTGAGATGCTTTTCAAAATATGCAAGGTGAATATTAAGAGTAATTACCATCTAAACGTTGACGAAGCTCTGGAATGCTATCGTTGTTTTAACCCAATAAAGCCATGTCTTACCTAAATAATCATTTGTGTGTGGAAAACGCCGTTCCTCGGACAGCCCATCTTGTACATCTTAAATTTTTAAAGTTGGGATTTTTTACGTAAATACAACAGAGAGAACCTAAGGCGTTGGCAACTCCGGCATATACGTAAAGTATTTAGGCTTAAATGGCTTACATACATGCGGGTAGAGCGCATAGATTGCCATAGTTTATTTTTTAGTTATTTTTATACATATGCAGATGACGTTAGTGCTAACTGCCATATTACAGGCGCTTATCTATGATACTCGTGAATTTCAAATCAACGCTTCCTGCGAAACTTGTGTGTTAAACCCGCCCCCAAAATGACAACCGGTCATGATTTAAACATATCTCGCGATGGAGTTATCAACACTTTCCGCAGAAACAGAGGCAACGTACCAACATGGTGAATGGTGATATTCCCGGAATGAAAAATAATTTCCAGTCACGTGACAAGTTCGCCGCAATATATGCCCAATATCAGCAATCTCCTGCATAATGCAACAGAGCGAATGGTTATTACTTTTGCTTGCTAACGGCGATATCAAAAATTAAACTCATTCGACCAGGAGCTGACACCCACACGATTTTAAAATTCTCTTATTTACTAATTTTTTAAGTTTGTAAAGCGTTAAATGGGCTATAGTGAGATAAGTTATTGCTGTAAAGACTTAAGTCTCAGGAGGAGCGATGCATTTAGAAAAATAGTGTGCAAAACAACGCATAGCAATCGTTTTTTTATTAATAAGAGTCCTAAAAAAATATTCAGGACAATTTGGCCACAGGGTGAGGGTGAGTCGCTGCCCATGACAGCAAGATTCGATGATTGCTACTGGGTAAAAACATATTGGGGATCATTTGACAAAGTTTTTGCCAGATATAGGTGAATTAATCAACGCCTCTCTATTCCCTCTGGCAAGTTAAAACGTCAATCTGAGAAGTAAATTTCAAAATGCTTGCAAAGGTGTGCGTTTGCGTTTTTATTTGGGATCATTTTAAACTCGTGGAAATATACGCATTTGGTCAAAAGACAAAATAAAATGAAAGTCTCATTTTTTACTCCCTTCCCTGTAATAGCACGAAATGGCTTGAATTTATGGGAATGAGATAGACTTCCGAGATTCCGTTGGCGCCGTTGAAGATCGCCTCTTCATGCCAAAAATCCCGAAATTATTCGAATGTCGTCACACATTTTCATACGTTTTTGCAACACCAACTGTTTAACCTGCAGTAATGTTGTCTATAAAATAGTATTTAAAGTAGTTTATTGGGTAGGAAGATTTGAGCATTGGAATATGTAAGGGAAGAAATCTTAATGTTTAGAATATTTTTTTCAAGGTATCTCGAAAATGTGATTTGTATTGCCTACAATAGACGAGAAGGTAATACAAAAATCGTTTCTATTCCTACCCGTTGAAATATAGTAAATGAATGAGCATAGGGAATAGTAATCATAAAATCGAAGCGATTGGACTCAGTTTATAATGAGCGAGAAACTGATTTTAAATTAACAGGAACATTTGGTACTTAGTTACAATACCTTAACGAAAATTTTGTTGAAATGCGGAGAACGCAAAAACCCGATTGAAATTAGAAAAACAGCTATGTCAACTATTATGTATAACCTTTCAAAGCTGTGTGAACTGCATCCATACCAAAGTATGTTTTGACGATATATATTTTTTGGAACAACCACATCTTCTTTCGTCATTTGGGAGATATTAGAAACGTCATCATCATGAATAATACGGAATAAAATAGATGTGCCTACCGGTTAAGATTTATGAAACTTCAAGAGAAAAGTTTTTATTTTTGCTAATTATTTCTTTAAGAACATTTAAAAAATGTTAAATTATTTGCGATAGTCATTCCTTTTCAAAACCTTTAAATTTTTAACTTCTTGTCATGAGAAAAGAAATATTTAGTATCACGAAACAAAAATTTGAAATCAATGCTAAAAATAATTGAAATACGTAGTATAAATAATATATATAGTCTTCCAAATAAATATAGTGAATCTCGATAAAAATGTTGGTACTAAAAGTGTACTTCTTCGAATAATTATTAAAAGCTCTCCCCTTAAGTTCCGAAGAAATAAATCATTACAAAACGATGACAAACACAACCCCCATACCAATGTCCCATATCACTATGGTTGAAAATGGATGCGTCAACGGTTGTCATGGCGACGCCGGAACTATTACATACTTCCTAGAAGGGTGGCCTCACCTTCAGGCGTCACCGCTCCAATGATGGTCGCCTCCCGTTATTTAATCTCGTCCTCCATCCTTACCCTGAGCATCTTCATCGCAGTTTAGAAAACCCGGTCCCCCAAGACACCACGCACGACAAGCAGCGGGAGAGTAATATGCAGGGAGTCAAGGACTCCGATGCAATCGACTCTTCCAGTGACCTGGAAATATTTTGCCTGATGTACTGGATATGAGATGAAGCACTGAAAACTCCATAAAGTAATGTTATATATTTGACGCCATATCATAAAAGAGATTGCTTCATCTCTTTCCCTTAATATAATATGTTACGATGTAGGTCGGCAAGATAATTCCGCCAAAACCATCCCGCTATCACGCCGGAGTTCACGAATCACTAGAATGACCTCTTTTCGGAAGTATAAAAATGACGGCTACGCGATCGCCAATGATGCCACGCAATCGTGCCGTAAAGTAAACTTAAACAAAACATGAAAACGACTCAAGATGCGTGATGGACAATGGGGTGTGAACACATTATTGAACGACTCACATATATTATTTCACATTGACTTAAGTACTCGATGAGCGATGGTAGTGACGAAATTCCATTGCCAATGATTTGTGATTATGGCAGAACACCCATCATCTATTGACGAAGACATCAGCGGGAAATTATTTATCTTTCAAACTGGCGTTCCACAATTTGTGCGGTTGAACGTTCCATCCATGAATGTTATACACAGCCTCTTTCTGTTATTACGAGTTCATAAAAGGTTTTCATTAAAGTGAGTCCTCTACTAGTATACATGGTGCTTATTCCATATTTCTTCTCTCTGCACAGTTAAATGAAAGCGACGTTGACTTAATAATTCAAACATTAATATTTTCAACCCCAAACAAAATATGTTAATGCACCTCATACACTAATATCCATTTTCTTACATAATCCAGGCTGAAAATGAACAATTGTAGGATACTTAAATCCAAAATAGATATTAAAATCCTTATTGTTTAGTATGGTACTGACTAATTTCGTAACGCGCTTCATTCATCAATATGCGTACATTAAGAAGAGGAACTACCGTAAAAATCGAGGTGGAATGTAAATCCTGTGTTAAAATTGAAATATGTGTGAAGCCTTGATTGGAAATCGAAGCGCAAACCTTGTGCGGTCGGAAAGGTTACTCTAATGATCGATCCTCGAACCTATTCGAGTTTTTTAAATGAATGGTGGTGCTATTTGTATGGTAAATGAAATAGGACCCCCAACGGTTATAGCCAACCTATGTACACGACTTCCATAAAAACCGAGCGATTTTCCAAATCAATAGCACGCAATGCCTCTTAATAATATTTCACTCAGCAAACTTGGTTGACAATACCGATTCAGGGAGAACACCATATTTTCAATATTTAAAAGAAAGGACTTCTATTGATGCCTGTCAGAATTTTATTATCGGTGAGACTTTAATCCTAATACCCTTGATCAAAAAGTTCCCGGAATAACCACCGTGTGGCGCTCCCATCGTTCCGATTTGAGTTCTGTTTTTTTTGTTAAATTGGTACATCTGTTGTTGATATTCCCTTTAAATCTTAGTGTCATAACTTGACATTTGCAAAAGTTACGTAGCCAAGAGTACATCTATCTCTGTGTGTGTTGGCGATTTTTTACAATTTCAGAAATGGATTTAAATTTGCAACAACGAACTTGTATTAAATTTTGCGTAAAAAACGGATTTAGTGGCGCACGGACGTTGGAAATGTTGGAAAAGTGTTTCGGCAACGATTCTCTAAAAAAAACGGTCGTTTACCAGTGGCACGAGCGGTTCAGAAGTGGTCGTGAGTCAATCGAAGATGATGAACGCAGTGGCAGACCATCGACATCGAAAGTCGGTGAAAAAATTGATAAAGTAAAAGAAATGTTGGTCAATAACCGCAAATTAACCATCAGAGAAATAGCGGAGGACTTGAACATTGCCTATGGATCCGCCCAAGACATTGTGGTTAATGATTTGGGTTTCCGTCGTGTAGCAGCAAAGTTGGTGCCAAAAGACCTCAATTTCATGCAAAAAAGAGACCGTGTTGACGTCGCAAAAGACATGATTTGCGAGGCTGAATCCGATCCCACATTAATCAAAAGGATCATTACTGGAGACGAGACGTGGGTTTATGAGTACGACACGCAATCCAGACATCAGGCAAGTGAATGGCGTTCACCAAATGAGCCGAGACCAAAAAAACCACGTCGTTTTCAGTCAAAAAAGAGGGCAATGCTGACGGTTTTCATGGATTACAACGGTGTAGTGCATCATGAATTTTTGCCAGAAGGCCAGACAGTAAACAAAGAGTATTATTTGGGCGTTATGAGACGTTTGCGTGAAGCAATTCGCCGAAAGAGACCAGAAATGTGGGCAGAAAACTCGTGGATTTTGCACCATGATAACGCACCGTCGCACAGTGCTATCATTATTCGTAATTTTTTGACGAAAAATGCAACAAATACCATCCAACAGCCACCGAATTCACCTGATTTGGCTCCCTGTGACTTCTTTCCGTTCAATCGAGTTAAAAAACCATTACGGGGAACGCGTTTTAGCAGCCGAGAGGAAGTAATGGAAAAATCGCAGGAAGCACTGATGGACATACCGAAAACCGAATATAAAAAATGTTTCGAGGATTGGATCAAGCGCTGGCATAAGTGTGTTGCAGTCGATGGGGATTACTTTGAAGGGGACAATATAGATTTAGATGAATAAACTTGTATTTTTAATTTTCTGAATAAATTCCGGGAAATTTTTGATCAAGGTAGTATTTTAGAAATTGGTACCATGAGAATGATACACATTCAGGAATGGAGATTAATATTTACAGTTGGCCACACTGGTGAGTAATAATGGGAGTTCGTACAATAATACTTCAATCAAAGGGAAAATTATGCATAGAAGAAAAGGCACTCCTACATTCTTTATTCATCGTTCCCGAACGCCACTCTATTTTTATGGAGTCAATTATCTGAATTCTCTCCGGGTGGTTAAAGATTTTTAAAGCATACCACATGGAAATAATTTTTGACTCTGTCACCTTAACATTTCCCCAAACAGCGAAATCAACTCGGGTCTATTGTAAAATTCCAATCAAACTTCGGAGAATTTTGAATTTTTTCTCATTCAGTTTCTAAATAAAACGCTTCCAGCGAACCGACAGCAGGGATATTGATTACCAATCACACCGCAGCTGAAAATTATGTTAGTTGAAAAAATACGTATCTTAATTTTTGACAACTCACCCAGAAGCCGTCGTTTCTGAAAATTCTCATCAATTCCAATTGCCTGCGAGAAAGTAACTGGTTATTTGACCTCGAAAACAATTAATAACAAAAATTTTAAAAATACTGAGAGAACAGTTTTTTCTCCAACGGCCCATTTTGATGATACCGCGGGTGAAGCCGCAAATAATTTATATGAAATATTGAACAAACATTGCACACGAGGAGAAATGAGAGACAAGACTCGGATGAAGATTTAATTGGAAAAATTTGCGCATCACCAAATAGTAATTTCCTAATTCAAACTTCCGTCAGAGCTTTCCTTTCGGAACTGGCCACCTGGTAAATGAAATGGCAAAACAAATTCCTTGTGACGCAAACAAGATCAACATATCCCACGGTTTAGCTGTGACCTCGCTCAAAAATTTGCTTTCTACTCCTTCAGGCAGTGTCTCTCTCTTCAGTGTTAGCAAAATACTTCTTCTGACTCGTATTCCCTTTTACGTCCCCTTACGCTCAATTTGACCCATAGCATTGGGATTGCATCGCTCTTTCCTTGATGCCAATCATATGATGGATAATTGTTTATTGATGTTAATTATCCACGAATAATAATTAATAATCAAATCGGAATTTGGTTTGATAGCTACATAATACTAGAACAACTATATGTGAAAATTCATTGATATTATAAAAGGGGAGAGTGATTCCTTTCACTGTGCCACCTGTGGTTTCCAAATAAGGCTTTCTAGGAAATGACAAAATATCTGTTTAGTGAAATCAACCGGAATCGAACCCAAATCCTCCCCTCGGTAGCCCAGCACTTGACTACAGTGCTCTTCAAATTAGTCATTAAAATTAACCGATTTCATTGATATCGGGATTTTTGAGCATTTTGCTGGCCATTTACTTGAATATAGAGAAACAAATAGGCTTTAATTCGCGTTTTTTGGCAGGTGCACAAGGTTTAAAAATCACGAAATGATCATCTATAAATAATTGTTATTTTTGCAAGCCTGGGCTTTAACTAAACGAACGGAGTAAGTAACGTTTTAATAACGACCAATCATAAAGGTAGAATATGTTTAACGTATTTGATGAGTCTAAATACACATGCCACCTTTTGCATCTTAAAAATAGTTTATTAATCATATCCATACTAGAAACAATTCAAAGTCAAAAGGCAAATTTGAAATCCTATCTGAATTAATTAACAGCAATGCGTCTTTTGCCTCCATAACTTTGGGCGGTAAAGTACTCGTTTACCTAGGAAACTAATTTATTCAGAAAATTTCAAAATTATTCTGTACTAGGAGGAAACTTCTTCAAAAGTTCGTTCGCCTGGGTTTTAACAGAGCCGCAGCAATTTGATAAGTTGGCAGTATAAACCAACTCACTTAGACTCGTCAAAGGTTTGTTGAACCTCTTGAAAAGCACATGTTCTTAATATTTCCCTGGCAGAAAACGCTGACAGGCCGCTTGCTTATATAAACAAACGAACATCCCAAAACTTCTTTAAAAAACTTTGCATACGAGCCTGCGGCTGAGGAAATTCTTGTCACTTCTATGCTATCATATGCATCCCATTACAAGTTTCATGTTATCTTAACATCGAATGGCCCTTCACTAGAGCGATTGAGAAATAAACGGAAGCACCTTACTATTTTCATTTCATTATGGAAGTTTCCCTTCATATGCAGGACTCGGCATCCAGAGCGCATAATTTGCCGATTTTTTAAAAGAACATTTACATGTCGCCGATCACATCTTTCTCATTATCTGTGCTTATTTCACTAAAATTTCCAAAAATAGTCAAAGTAATTTTTTTCATATCTCTATCAGAGCACGATAAATAATAAGAGATATAACTTTACAAAGTCAAATATCAAACAAAAGGAATTATCTTATCCCTACGAACAGGATTGGAGCAAAATATAGAAAACATTGACAGCGTTTCCTGCAGTAGAATTCAATCTTAGAAATATTTTATTTAAAACGAGCTCTTTTGGAGAAAAAAGTTAGGGCTCGATTCCGAGTCTGGATTAATGCAAAACAAACTTCAGGCCACCTTGCATAGGAAGCCATTAATTTCCATGCATTCGGTTGTTCCCTTGACATGAAAATCTGCGTAAATCATGAGACATGAGCTGAAAACAGAAAACACGAGGAAAAAGAAGTGGAACTCCACTCTCAATGACCTGGCTATGCATTAGAGACAGGCAGGTAATCATCCGTGCTAGGTGCCGATGGTGATGGACGTGCTTCAAAACGAAATGTTTATGAACTTTACGCTATAGAGGGCTGAAAAACAAGCAAATTATCATACGACGAGCACCATGTCTGCTGAAGTTATACACAGTTTCCCGTCACCTTTAATTTCCATGTGAAGGATAAACATGGAGGTAGGAATATACGCCCTCCGATATCCCTCACACACTAGAGTCATAACAGAAGACACCACGGGCTATTTTTGTCAATAACCTCCAGAAATCATGTTCAACATTACCAACATAATTTGCCATACACTCTAGAAATTTTGACGCAAAACTTTCTCTAAGGTAACATCTGTTGTGAATCCATATTTTTAAACAATTTTCATTTGAGCTCCGAGTTTAATTTGCTTTTGTTTATGAACCGGCTTACACTTTATTCAATATCAAACCTTTCGGCTGTTTACTGAATGACTACTCAGAACTACAAAGCCTTTCGCTCGACCTTTGGCATGGGTCTCGTGCAAAGAAGCCGATCCCGGGCCTGGAGCCCCCTGGAAAAAAAAGATGAATTGCGTGGGACGAAGAAAGGATTTGAACGTAGACAACGGGGGGACATCGGAGGAAGAGGGCGGGTAGGGAGAAAGGGAAGAGGTGGAGACGACGCCCGCTGCTTCGTCGCCGCCCACCTTCCGACCCCTCCCGCTCCCCCTTCGGCACTCATCCCTTTTCGCCGCCCCGGGAGGGGAGGGGTCGCACTGGGGAGAGGTGGCGTGGGTGAGGGCCGCAGCAAAGGGGCGGGACTGGTGACTTTCGCCGCATCGAAATCGGAGGGGCGAAGAGGAAAGAAGAGCGATGGGGTGGAGGGAGCTCGCAAGTGACGTGGGGGGAAAATAAGCGGAGGAAATGAAAGGAGAAGAGACGGGATGAGAACTAAAATATGGAGGAAGCCGGAGGAATCCGGGAGGGTTCAATTGAGGTGCTGAATGGAACACTACTGGCTTCCCACTCATTGACAACGGGTTCGCCTCCCGGTGACGTTGGATTTGTTTACATACGTATTTTTGTACATCAGGTACGTACTTCACTTCGTGTGTAATATCAAACAAAAAAAAATCGAACAGCAATTTGATTTAAAATGCTATTTTACCACCTAGGTTCAATACGGATCGAGATATTCAGGCGAAGATTCAATTTCGAATACGATTACATAGAGTCCGTTTCGAATTGAGGCATCAATCAACTTAGAGAAAGTTATGTGGACATTCTATCTAAAGAAACAACACCAATAGACCAGTTTGCAGGAGTAGAGCTGAAGGACACACACCTATGAAACTAGGGAATTAAATTTCCGAGGAGTTGGAAGAGTTTTGCATTTTAGGGAGTAGAATCACGAATAACTAAAGGATCAAGGGTAAAATTATTATCAGTCCAGGCAAAAAACGCGTTCTGCCAGAAGTAATACCTAATAACAGAAACGAAGTTTCAAATCGTGGACACAGTTCATTAAAACATCGCTAGAGCATGCGTTTTTCTATGATAACGAAACATGTATAAGAAATACGGTAGAACATTGAGGGTTGGAATAACTGGAAATTTTATGCAAAAGGATTTTCTCTCGATCCCTACTAGAGGTGCTTTGTGGAGGGCACTTTGAGTGAGTACGCCGTCCGTCGGATGGGACGTTAAGCCGCGGACCCCTTGGCGCCTTTCGTAAAGAGTAGGCTAATGCCGACGCCGGGTTTCTCTCCACCCTTCATCCTTTCCTGTCCTTCCCCTATGGCGCAAATGACCTTAGCTGTCGGTCGCCTCCCCTCAAAACTACTACCTCGAAATCAAATGGACGGAGTGACTAATTATTTAAAAGGTTCTATGAAGATCAGGGGAAGGTCTGAAGCGAATGAAATCCTAATGCGTGAGGCTAGTGACGGATGGTTGCCTGTAACCTCCATCTAGTAGTCGTGTATGTACATTGGAGACTAAAAGGACAGGAAAAATTCGTACGCCTAGCAATATAGTCACGGTAAGGTTCAAGTTTTATCGTTAAAAATTAAGAAGAAATTCATTCCAGGCGTTCATAAAATAATTGGGTTACGGTGATGGGTGGAATTCCGAGACTGACCAAATTATCATGTTCATCATCCATTTTCGGGGTGACCACCATTTGAAAACTTAATAAAATGGTACAAAATGGAGGATAATTAGTGAAGACTATGTTCACAAAATTATTTAAACAATGAACTTCCACACATGATCAACCCCTATTTTCATACCAAACTAATTAAAAAAATTTCAAGTTAATTATTTTAGTCAAAATTGATGAAATTAAAAAGGGAACGAAACACGGCTCTATTTGTGACCTGCAGGACTGACTTTGGCCATATATTTTACCCGTCCATTACGCTTGAACGGATGTGGTGGTTGAGATCATTTCCCTCCGAATCACATTTAAAAAAATACTCATAAGTTTAAAATAAAAGTGATGAAAACCCAATATTTTCGGTTTTCAATCGGTCGGCTTAAAAAGAATTAAGCCCAAAAATAGTTTTCTCAAAGTTTTGAAGGAAAGCAGTTCATCTGGCACTCCACCCTTTCCTCTTAAAAATACTTGCAAAATAATTTTTATTGTATTCGCTGTAATTTGTTGGCTGTCAGCATTGATTATTTTGCAATTCCAAATGACAGCACTAATCATGAGGAATAAGAAGAAGAAACTTTACTGAGTTGCCCTAAAGGAAGAAGAACTCGTTATTCTACGAGTTTCTCGTGAGATGTAGGTTTTTATTGAATAATATTATTCACCGAGAAATTGGTCAGGTGCGATGGGACATACAATAATGCTTACGAATCAGATAGTCCAGTATGGGTTTTTAATTAGAAATTATTATAACAAAAAAGACTGTGAACAAAAACCAATATGAACGATGATCGGTATGGATATAGACAAGAGAAAAAAATCCAGCATTCATTAGTTACGTTCACCTCAGTCAAGGTGAAATCAGTCATTACAAAGTGTAAATTCATTAAATTTTATTATGGTGACACTATAATTAAACACTACGATATAAGATATTTTTAAATCCTTCTTTCATATGACAGAGCGTTTGAAAAAAGATTTATATTATTAACAGGACTCAAGATGTCCTTGGGTTAGAAGCTAAATAGTCTTCTCTATGCAGTGGAAAGCTCAATTCTTCGCTAATTGACGATATTCTGTAGAACAGCACGCCATTAAATTTAACACAAATATGTCTGTAGTATTACAATACATTTGGTTAAAATTTGATATGATAATGGAAACTGATACAACTTCAACTTGTCCTGGCAACGTCAGTTTTATTTGATCTTCCTTATGGTCCAACTTTTCTGCTTTTAGTTTTTTTTTCCTGACTCCTCGGTAATCCTGGAGCTTTGTTGCCCACTTGTGGATCGAAACAAAAGACATCCGACTGCGTATATATCGTTGAGCCTCCCCATCAAGGTAGGGTTGTAAACGTTCTCATGCCTGTTGCTCCAATGTATATTTTTCGTTAAAGAATTTGATGGAAGCATTTAATGAATAACAAAATCTATGTAAAACGCATTTAAAAACAACGTTCAAATTAGTCAATAAGCGGAATTACTACGGAACGTACAAGGCATACAAGAACTGCTGAATTTTATCTTTGAATATCTCAGTGACTAAATATATTTTGTATGGTTGCTTGTCTTATTTTTAGGGTTATTCCCCAGTTATATTTTTAGTCACCCTCCATTTCTTGTTTCTAGTAAAGTTAAACGACCTAAACAATGGATTTTGAGTGCTAATAGGATTAATCGCACTTGGAGTTATAATAAATTTGAAACGATGGTAATGGTATTCCTTGAAAATATATAAATACCTTTAATATCTTGATGTACTACATCCGTCATCTCTGTTTACAGTTTTTATTTTAATTTAATTGACCAGGAGACGGCAAAGCCTCTTTTATCGTTTTGTAAAATTTTTAATTTCATAAAATCGTTTTTTTAAACGGTTTCGTGAAATTAGTACCATTAAGCTCATTCCATTGAAAGTTTCAAAAATGTAGCTCAACAATTAGTAGAGTACGAATGATCATACTTTATTTTAAAGTTCATAGTAAAGGAGTATAAAGTAAAAGATTACCAAAAAGGATTTTATAAATCGTTTCATGGCAAAATTTACCAGTTGGTGGTAAGCGTTAGAACAGCAAAATGATTGAATGACATCATGACTGAGGGTTACGCTGGTAGGACGTAAATATCGTTGTAAGGGTCATAGTATAAAACTATGAACATTTTACATGGCTCCAGGTCGTACGAAAATCAAAGAAGCAACGTAAGACACACATTTCACACCCTCAGGAATCAAATAAATAAGAAATATCAGGGTAGGAAAGTCAAAACAGAGACATATCAGAAAAGAGTGGCCATGGTGCGATGGCATTAGCCTGGAATATGGAATAATGGGATCGAGTACTCATACCTATGGAGAGTATCTATATTCAATTGAATACTAGAGCAAACCCTTAGATGAGATGAACATGAGCCAATTATTGCCTGAAAATTATAAGTTTAGCGATGAGCCTGACAAATAGGATGTGAACGGTATATAAATATTGTGAATTTCTAACTTGTGAAGAATTAAACATAGGTATTATTACCTAAACATAGGTACCGCACGTATCGCATTATATGTAGGCATTGGACACTCCATGCAAAGATTAAGAATTCAAAAGTATCCGAGAATAATATTTTTTAAAGTACTAATTTATTTCACTTATGACAATCCTTTCTTTTAAGTGAGAATATGTAACGTGCAACAGTATTTTCTTTCCCAGTGCTAACTACGCATTCCACTCCAACATACCGCCGAACCTCAAAATCCCATCATGTATTTAGTTACATTGCCTCCTTCGAATTCACCATGACAACGTACTCGCTGTCCTCATTTGATCCAACATCAGGAGCATCTCTTCATTAAAAATTCCCTTCCATCAAAACCACCTCTCAAATCCACCTCCGCGCTCATGTCTCAAAAGCACTCAATCCGTACCCATCCCTCTCATTAAAGCTAACGTAACATAAAAAGCTGAAGTTTTGAAATGGATATGAGCCAAGTCTTAATACTTCACGAGACTGCTGAGTTACCACTAAGCGTGATGACAGGAAGGAAATGAGCGATGAGGCATCGATGAAAGTATGACTGAATTGAGCACGAGTGGGCGTATTTAAAAAGTTTTCAGTCTCAACAACGCGGTACTTGAAAGCCACTTCCGTCTTCTTCCTCATGTTGAGGCTTACTCGAGGAACCACTGGATTTTTACGGCGTTAGTTGAAACATAATACAGATATTATTTTTAATTAAATAAATAATTATTGCCTCCCCCGAACCTGAGCGGAGGAGTAATCAAAAAAAACATAAAAAAATGAGTTCCCATCTAAAGGGAAAACTTAATCAAACACGAGGTGTACATTTTACTCCAGAAAGAACAGATTTCGCAGCGAATGTGCTAAACGTAATTTACGCGAGCTCGTTTTTTCATCATGTGTCAAAGGAAATGCTCCAGCGTCAACAAGTAATTTTGACAACATGGCATCTTTCATTCCACTCTTCAGTGCCCAAAAAGGAAACGGAACGTGTTCAATTTTCGATAGCAAACATGCTAATGCTGAGTGTCCTCGGTATCTCAAAGACAAAGCAAGGAAAGGGTATAACACGAAACCGTCACGAGCCATCACATCTCTTATTTCAACGCAGCGCAACACCTATTTTATTTTGCTTCCGTCTCTTTTTGAGATATAAACATGGGAAAGTGTTGTTTTAGAATTAAATATGACACGCGTATGAATAAAATATGTCACTTGACAATAGCAGAAGAATACTGAAAATTACACAGCGGAATAAACTTGTATTTACACTTGACAGTTTCAGGTTTAACTTTGTGGAATTTCTTCATGATGAAGGTTGAAAAAGGAACTTTGCACTTCCACATAAAGATTTAATACTTCAAACACAGTGTGAAGTATTAACTCTTCATGTGGAAGTGCAAATTTTCTTTTTCTACCCTCGTATTTACACATAACGGACACTCTGGATAGTCTCGAACGTGCTTGCGTCAAAAATTTAGCGATGTCTCTGCTGGCATTTCTCTCGCTCTCTCCCGCTTACTCGTGCAAAATGATCGTTAGGAAAGAATATAATTACCCATCGCGAGACCAAGTGTAAGAGAACGACAATACGAGTATACGAACTCGTGAATGTGGGAGAGAAAAAAACTCTCGGCAAAAATTGAATTTCATTTTAGAACGAGGATTCCCATAATAACATGGTACGTCGCAACGTTGCACAGGAATTTTCTTAATTTCAGTGCAGTAATATGTCAAGTATATGCCAAGGCTTCCAGGAAAGATATGAGAGCTCAACAAAAATCCTTCATTAGAAAATATTTATGCACATGGAATAATACTGGATGCGGACTGTTTAAGAAGCGATAAAGTGCCATAAATACTAATTCAAATACGTAAGTATATGAGGATAAAATCGCCATGATCCGTGGAAAAACGCTTCTGTGGAAAAGCATGGAAAAATGGTGAAATCCTAGATTTTAACCCTTGGAAACAGGAAGGGTCAACGCTTTTGCAAACTTATTAATGAGTATCAATCGTTAAATGTAATTTGTAACTTCGAGATAATATATTATAATATTCCTGGGCGAAACCATGGTTCAGAAATCAGAGACCAAGATAGAGACAAGCTGTTAAAGAGATAAATTCTAGAGTAGAATTTTCCCTCGCACAAGTTACGACCACACCACAAAGGGGTACTAACTCTTTCCAATTAATACACATTAAATAATATACTAACTCCAACTTTCAACTTCCATATCTTTGCTTCTTCTTGGCTAAAGTCAGTTTTTCAGTGGTTTCGTTAAGTTCCAATGCCATAAAATTTCTTCAAAAATAAAAATAAAATTTCTTCGCTTTAGTAACATATTAAACCAAATAATATTGCATCCTTTAATGCATCGATAAATCAAAATCATCCTGTATATTATGCCCTTCTGTTCACAACTTATTTCTACAATTAATTTCTTTTGTCACGACTTTTCAAATCCCACTAGCTCTCCCTACTTTTTTCCCACTTCTTCTGCCATAATGCATGTTTTCAGCCATAATAGTTCAAATTTAAATACCTCAAAGCTGACTACGCCTCCTGACAAGTTACAGAATTATATCACTGAACCAAGGGTTTTCGAAACCGTTTAGGGTAACACCCCTAAACTAAGGAAGCTAAAAAATCAATGCATTTTAGCGTAAAAGAATTTAATTACAGTACACTGAAATGCCAATTAACTAAAAGCTTTGAGTCAGAGCTAAACTCCTGACTCCAATATAAAACATTAAGTTTATTCTTAAACCACTTATCGCCGAAATGTATCATATTACTAAATTCGAAGGACTTTATTTTGACCACAGCGTATTCTTCTTCTGTTAAAACGCAATAATGTTGACATGGAGTTTAATATCTTAACACTAGGATGTTGGTAATTATTAATGTTCAGAGACTGTATTACATACTGTTCTAAGGCAATTGTGACCAGAGAAACAATATTTCAGGAAACTGGTCTATGATTTTGAACTCGATTGAAAGTCCTCCAATGATAAGTGGGAGCATGAATAATGCTTAGGTAAGCCCGCAGAACTGACCCTGTCTTCGGGGAAGCGGAAGCTGGTCACTTTTGACGAAATAAACCCACTTTTTGATGCGACCAAATCTGTATTGCGTTGCCACCGGCAGGCATAATTTTATCTTTTGGCGGTAGCGTCAGCGCGGAGGTAGCAAAAACTGTGGTGACCCGTGGGCCGAGTGTTTTGATGAACAAAGGACAAATAGCGAGCTTCGGATTTTGCATGCTACCGCGATCAACGCAATGTGCAGGGAGTCAACAGACAGGCAACTGCCGTGGCATCACAACCTGATTGACCCCGCAGTTTGTAGAAACGTATAATTGGATGCCTGAATACGTAGCTGAAATCAGATGCTAGTCGTTAGTTATTCTGGGGAACGGATCTCGGCTGCCCGCTGCAAAATGTTGGGAGGAGAGACGACCCGACCGATCTCCACCTCCTTCGATCGATGATTCCCTTCCGACGGGGCATTCAAGGAAAGGGATACGTATTAGTTTTTCCCGAATATATCGGAAAAATAACTGAAAATGAAAACGAAAATCATGGAAAATTATCGGAAATTTTCGTCAGCGATGGGCATTCCTTAATTTATCTGAAGCTAATTCGAGCGAGCGAAAATAACGAAGGAATGCGAAGTTGGTGAAGGAATGGATGAATCTAGCAATAGGATTTTGAATGCGAGAAACGTATAGAGAGAAAAATAGCATTACCTCAGCATTTTTGATACACCAAGCATCCCACACATAACAAAACATACAATGGCTATATAAGAGAGCACACAGATCACATCATATTTCTAATCCATCAGCAAACAAGTAATCGATTTACTTTTCATATTCATTGCTACACAGTTAATCATCCAAAAATGCATCCAAAGATATTTAGGGGATAAATAAATTAGATAGCCAATGTTAGGTGACTTATAAAATACAGTTAATTCGATAATCCCGGTCTAGGCGAATGATTTTTACACTCTAAAATTGTTGCATTGTAATGCACAATTACCGGATGACTCCGTTAAAAGTAACTGTTGCGGCATCTCCCGCAGTTTCTTCGAATATGTTAATACAACTTTTGCAATATCTTTTAGACGCTGAAAATTGCTCTTAGTATAATGAAAAATGTTAAATTTGTGTTTCTTTTAACTCGATTCAAGTTTAAAATTTAGCAAGCTGAACTATGAAGGAGACACTTTAGTTTAAGTTTAATTTTTCCACCGCCCACTGAGCACATATGTACAATATATGTATTTGTTATATCAAATTGAAATTTTAGGAGAAATCATGTATCAACAGTTTTACCTAAGTCCATACTTAGATATTAGGAAATACATGGATATCCCATGAGATTATTATGTATAAAGTCAGTATATTAATAGGAATGAACATCCATAGTAATGTACTGGTACGTTGTGCATAGCCCATCAACTGAGTTTTCCTAGTTAGAAGCAGTATTCTCAACTAAAAGGAAACCTCGAGATTTTCCTATGTGACGTGCTTTTCCAGGGTGGAAAAAATAATCCATCCAAGGTGTACAACAAGAAAGTAAGAGGGAAAAAAACAAGCTCTGAAACTATACACAAAAGAGTATTAAAACATATAAGTCACGTTGATGGGAGGAGTTTAATCTGAAATGAATACGTGGGACGTATTGTAATAATGAAACGATAATGTCACAAAAGAAAACTAGGCTATCGGATAACTGGTAAGGGCAATTAATATTTTTGCCAACTTGACATATTGGAATAAATTATGCCTGAACGCGAAAGATTACTTCAGGCTACCCTTCCCAGACATTTTGGATATCCAATGAAAAAAAACACTATTTTGCAAAGAATTCCATTTCCTATGGAATAAGCATATTATCATTCCATTATTTTTTTTATTTGAAAGAGCGCTAATTTTCTTCTGAAATAGATAAGAATTCATTCAAGGCATTCTATGTAACAAAGTTAAGTTTTGGTTTGTTCTATTCAAAAGGTGTTAGAAAAACAAAACACGAGTGAACAGGGAAATACAATAAGAGAACAATAAGTGCGGATTTAGAAGTCCAGATGTACCACTGTCATTACTATTGTTATTATTAGCATTCACAATCGCTTTTAAGGCCGTCTCATAACGGGAGGATGGATGGGTAGAGAGGGAGGGATACTTCCACGAATCTCAACTGGACCCCCGGGGCGAATGCAATTCCAGCGTATCGACAATACCCCAATAGTACGGCAGAGCACGGGATGGAATGGCAGCCAAAGAGATGAAAACGTTTGGTGTTGTCTTTGAGGTAGAGAGAGTTCGAAGGGTCCACGAGCGAAATCACGCTTCCTTTTGCTTCCCACCTCAATCCTTTTCCCAATATCACAGTTCCGTCACGATAGAACAACCTCTCCCCAAAGGGAAATGACGTCTGGACGTTCCAATAGATTTCTCCGATTAATAATTCCGCCTCGATGCAATGGTGGCAATTTACTTGATTCTTTTTCCTCTTGCTGGAGTCATGGCTTTTGCAGAATGCATGCGTATTATTCGGCAGTTGAGTTGTTAAAAAGACATGACAAAATTTTCGAGCAGCAAATCTTTACAGCAGGACTGGGTGAGGAACAAAACACTAACGATATGACTGTTTTGCACGCTACGAGTAAAAACTCATTAAAATGTGCTAAAAAGAACCACTGGTCCATTAGGAGGACAGGAGAGTGGTTTATTTTGATCTGTCACACGAAACGTGAGGTCAAGGATAAACCCAACTCCCTCAGCACGACGGATGACGATGAGACAAGCTCTTCTCGACCCCAAAGTACTTCTGTCATTAACGATTGACGCCATGGGACGGACGTAGGCATTCCTGTTGCAAGATTTGCACTAATTTTACTAAAATTTACTAACCTTAAATCGCGTCGGAAAAATGGAACTAACTAGAGAAAGTTTTATAGATAAAATTTAAATTATGTACTACATTGATATATTCATAGTCAATTGAAAATATACTCGATGTACATAATGTGAATATGAGGACAAAATTCAAGCTAACGTTATCGAGCAGACAATTATAAAACATGATCATGGAATAACGTGCCCGTAGACGGTTACCAAGGACCCGTTTCTCAAATAACATATTGTCATCATAATGCACACATACAGAGCCTGCTGATTGATAATGAATGATGGGGCACTTTTTATTGCCCTGCAATAAACTTGAAACGAATTTTAAAGTTGTATATTACATTTATGACTATATTTAGATGACTTGTAAATCGATTGGTAACGTTGAGAAACGGGTTCCAAATCATATAATTTTTAGATCGCGTCCAGGTCAGTAAAAATAGAGAAAATATTTACTCAAATTCCATATGTAAATATTAGGGTGCATCAAAAAACACAATGTGTGAAATACATAATATCCTCTCGCTTTCTGGAATACACGAAAAATCCGTTTCTGAGACTTTTTTAAAAGAGGACATCACCGGAAGACACCGCAAGTCTGATGACTGACTGTATACCTACTACTACATTGGTTAATCTTAACGAAGTATCGAAATATCGAGATGTCTAATTATATTCGGTGATCTACTAAAGCTTGACCGTGGATCGCTGCAAAATATATTAAATATTATTCATAAGTTATTTCCTAAGTAGTGTGTTTGAATATTATAAAATAAAATAAAGAGCGGTCCATGATAAATTTGCTATGCTAATGACCATATCAATCTCCTTGAAACAATATATGAATTTAGATGGCAGTACGAGTACGCAATGACTGATTTTAAATAATTATAGATAGGTAGTAGTAGTAGTTTTGAGGGGAGGCGACCGACAGCTAAGGTCATTTGCGCCATAGGGGATGGACAGGAAAGGATGAAGGGTGGAGAGAAACCCGGCGTCGGCTTTAGCCTACTCTTTACGAAAGGCGCCAAGGGGTCCGCAGTTTAACGTCCCATCCGACGGACGGCGTACTCACTCAAAGTGCCCTCCACAAAGCACCTCAAGTAGGGATCGAGATACCTTTGAAAAATATTCAACACCGCCGGGGTTTGAACCCGCGCCCTCAGGGTGGGAAGCCAGTACATTAGCCCCCGCACCATCTCGATCCCTTATAGATAAGTATATGATATAATTGTCAATAAAGTGATTGGGGAACAAAATAAGGATTTTGGAAACTAGCACATGTAATTGATTAATTCCAGCTCTCCAAAAGTGTCTAAATATATTCATAGATGGCGGTATTGTTGACCAGTCACTTTATCTCGGGATCATGGAACAATACAATACAGAACCCTCGCACACTGTCATTCGCATACATCAAAATTGTAAAGTTAACGTAATGTCATGAAAATATCACGCCATTACATAACAATAATTATTCACAATTGTTTAATTTTTTCCATTTTAAAAGTTTGATCTAAATCTTTATTTCCAAACACCAGTTCTTATGGTTCTCCTATACGTAATCATTGCACATCTTAAAAATCAGTTAAATTTATGATTAAGGAAGCAGTTAATTTTTATAACCACATATTTATAACGTAAGGCATAAATCTGATTTGAGAAATAACAATATGAAAAGTGTTACTGTTGATAAGTTTGTTATGTATTGCGAAAAATTGTTGGCCATTGAATGCCATGTCCATTTCCCGCTAAATTGCACGGTATGGTATTTTCTTCGGAAGAAGCCTTTAAGTGAAAATACAAAGCAGGCGATGACGAGGTGAGTATAGCACAATAGAATGCTCATGCGTTCATTGACCTCCAATAATGGCTAAAATAGGGCTACTTCACACGACAATCTTTTTTTCGTCGTCCTCAATCGTCCATTGCGTATACTTTAACACCCAAGATGAATTATCTCGTACTAATTATCCGTTTACTTGAATAATTCATAAATTCCTCCTTACAAGTTTCTCATCCTTAATTGCCTATTTCTATTGTGGAAGGAAGGACTACCGTGGGAGTGAAGAAGAGGAAGGTTTCGTTGTTTATGTTGATGGCTTGATGCCTTCGAGGATGAGGCTTGACCAGCAAAATTAGGACGACGATGCTAAATTTTGAATACGAAAACTCAAGGGTATTGATCAAAGAGAAAGTACTAATCCGTACTGAGCCTAAAACTTTAAAACCATGACAGGATACAGTGATGATTCCGGGCGGATCTTTTATCTTTCAAAAGCAAAGCTGGGAGCACTACCCGACCTGAAGAGAATTGAGGATACCAGTGAAATTCAACCACGTTAGAACAAAACAGCTATACACTTCGACTAGAAGAAAACGACAGTGCTCACACATAGGAATTAATAAGAAAGTATATGGTCTGTTTGCGCTTAAATGCTGACCGCAATAACATCTTCGGTGACGGGACATACGATTTAAATACGATATCTTTGTATATAAACCGTACGAATCACGACATTTTATGAAAGTTTTGCCATTACCATAGGGAGAATAGTCAAGGGTAATACTCATTTAAGGGTTGTAGTGGATATGGAAAATCTCTAAGGGAGCAATTTACATGAATGAAAGTTGAGAATGATGTTGAATTTGAAAATAATAGAACCGATTTTGTGACGCACTCTGAATTGCAATGATTTCGCGCAAAAACGGTAGCAGTTGATATTTGGGCATATACGAAAAGTAAGGACAGTTTTCCTACATTTAATTATTGGCGGGTCAGAACAATGTTATATGCATGAGGGCCGTATATTCATTGAATTTTATGTTTTGATTCAGTAGACGTTTGACTGTCAGTGAATGCAAATAATAATGCCCATGAAAATCGTTGCACCCAGCAGTTGTAGTGTGAGTGCTGTGATTCGATTTTTGTGTACAAAAGGAGCTCTAATTCCTCGAGAGTTGTGGCGAGTTTATGGACCTATAGTAATGAGGGGAGGAAAGGTTAAACAATGGCGTCGAGTTTTCAGAAAGGGCCGCATATATATGCCTGATGTTGAGTGGAGTGGCATACCCAGTATTCAGACCTATGAAAAGTTTCAACCAGTGGACTAAGGACTGCGATCTGATCAACGATTGACGCATAGTGCTCTGTCTCATCAATTAACTCTTGTTGGATATACCACTATTTGACTATTGTTATGGAAAAGCTCGGCGATCGCATATTGTGTGAAAGATGGGAACGGAAAAGTGTATAGCGACCAAAACAAAGAGCAAACAATGTTTAATGATCTGGCGTTATTGGACCGTTATTGACATCTCGAAGATGATTTGACCTTGAAGCTGGTGACTATTTTCTCTTCTTGCACTTGATATAGGGTTCGTCCGGAAAATAAGTCTACTGAGCTCATGAAAAAAAATTTATTACACTTTTACATATCTTAAGCTAATATTCCTCAAAATAGGACCCTTGTGAGTCGATACACTTGTTCCAGCGGCGTTCCCATTCCTGAAACCTTCCCGCGAAGGCATCATCGGGAACCTCTCGAAGACTCGTCGTCGACCTCTTCTCTGCCCTCCACGAACATCTTGTGCCACCGAAAGATCATGTTTCTGGACATAGCTGACTCCCCGTAAGCCTGGTTAATCATACCGACAGTTTCGGTAGACGATTTCCCAAGCTTTACTGCAAATTTGATGGAATAACGCTGCTCCAAAAACTTCGGCATCGCGTTCCGTGACGTGGGTCGAGCGTGGAGGTTCGCGTTAACAGAGCTCCTCACTACACCACAGCTCAGAGCCGACTGCCTTTATCAGCGTCGCTTGCCAACATACCCCCCTCCAATCGCAGCCCGTCAGAGCGGTGCTGGGCGCGCCTGGAGCGGCGCGCCCAGCCCAGGAGTCAGTACACTTATTTTCCGGACGAACCCTGTATAGTGGACGATGGTTTGTCAACGAGGAGGAATCGAAGACCACCGTTGTCAACAGGTTCAATTCCCAGGCGTAGAACTTCCATGTTGAGAGATTAAATAAGCTGGCACAGCGTTACTAAAAGTACTTAGAAATGAACAGCGATTACGTAGAAAAGGGAAGTAAGCATGTAGAAAACTAAAACCATCCATAGATACTGTTTATAACGAATATATTTTTTTATGTGACCAAACGGCACTTACTTTTCGAGTTTAACCTGTAAAAGTAGTGTCGGACATATTGCTAATTTTCGATTTTTTTAAAACACAAAAATATTCTTCAAGGAGCACCACGTTCATGCTCACCCCATAAGCTTCAACCCTGTGTGGGGGAGGGAGAAAATTGACCAAAAAAAAGGACGTTTTCCGTGAGTTTTTATGGATAATACACTAATAAAGTCCGCGTATCTCCCCTTGGACTTCCAGCTCTCCGCCATATCAAAAGTGCGGAGCCGCACGCGCCATTTCCCACAGAGTTTGTGGGGCTCCGCACGTACTCGGTCTTTGGCCCTCGTCCCCTCCCATTCAACTCCCCGCCCGTCATTTCCCCTGCTCCCGCCCCCGCTGAAGGATCTGCGGTTACTCCGGCGACAGATCACGATGCGGAACGTTCCCGGAGACGAAAATCGGAAAAAAAGAAACGGTCCGCAGTAACCCATTAGTGTCCCCCACAAGGATCACCATAACGAGCCGCAGGAAAGGAATTTGAATTTGTGGCGGGGACTGGAGGAAAGAGCGAGGGAACGGAAGTGAAAGTGTGTGCGAGAGGAAGTGAGGAGACCTGGCGAAGAAAAGGCACGGTTGTTTCAGCGCCCCGTGCGTTATTTGCGAACCCTTAACGAGCGGGAGAAAACCACCCTCGGGAGGATAATTCTCTCCGGTGGAATATGCGGGAGGGACTGGATACGGGGTTACGAGACTGAATGAAACGTGTTTCCGGTTTTTTTTCAATCTTTCCCCAGAGAAATCAACAGCCAACTACTATTTGAGAATCATTGAAAAACCTATTGAGCGAACATAATCGGTAGTAAGACTAACAGACCGAATGCGGGCAACGGGCACTTACATATGACTGCATTTTCATCTCGAAAGCGATTTATCCTTAAGCTTAGGCAGTTTAACAGTACTTTAAAGTAATGCATGCATGCCTATACGACTATTTGGAATTTTGTATTTTTTGCTGCTTAAACTACGAGACGTCTCGTAAAAACTCGTACATTCTTAATAATTAGATTTTAGGAATAACTTTTCCTATCATTAATTCAAAGATATACCACTATTCCCATGTAGTTTAAATCTAAAACTACGAGAAAACAAATCATAAGGATTTGGAATTAAAAAGCTTTTCATATGGTACTAACGTTTCCCGACATTTTTATCTAACTCCCAAAACGTGGGTAGCAATTGATGGGGATTATAAAAAAATCGAGAAAGAATTAAAGTACACTAGTTTTTGAAGAGTAAATAGACGTAACGTAAACAAAACCCTCATTATCTTTGAGGGGAAAAGTATTAAAATAAATAATTACAGATTTTCCAAGGACCAAGACAAATACCGGACTCATTTCAAGAGCTTTGTGCTTAATAAAGTCATATATTCTTCGGTAATCTAAAAACAGCTTGAAGTTACCTAGGAGCAATGAATTTTTTAAACTTTCAAATAAAAACGGGCGATCTCATGGCTTTTCGGGTAACCTAATTTCAATACCCCGTTACTAATATGAAGTTATAATTACCTTCCTCTTTTGATTTTCTTATCTACCCCTGCCCAAGTCGCACTCCGTCGTCACCATAATCCTAACTAACACTATACGAGTATATTACTTCAGGAGCCATTTTTGACGCTTTATGTAATGCATCAATCCTGTTGGATCGTTGCTCTTTCACATGTAAACTTAAATGATGGCCAAGTTTATTGGTTCAGATTTTACTTCTATTAAAAGTATCCTATCTCTCACCCACACTATGTTGACTGCGCCTTTTTCCTACCTCTTTGTTCGATACTAATCCCATCCCTCGCGGGCTCTCTTCCCATTCCCTATCTATCACTATAATTATCGCTCCAACGCAACGCTCTAAAATTATCGCTTACCGGGCGATGCTCCCTAACACCATCTCTTGACCAAAAAATCGGGGCCCTTGGTTGTATAAACACAATGCGTATTTCAGAGTACATTACGTTTCCACGATAGCACAAATAGCTAGAGTATCAGCCCGGCAAGTCGGAAGATCCATGGTTCAAGTCCCGGTCAAGGAAATATTTTTACGCTTGTGATCTGCTCGATACCACCTCTCGCGTGATCGTCCTTAATATGTGTTCAAATCTATTTTCCTTAAATCTATCTCCATGTGAATGAATATATATATATATATACATATATATATATATATATATATATATATATATATATATATATATATATATATATATATATTATATATATGTGTATGTATAAGGGAGCGATAAAATAATATTTCCTGGAATAACCTTGATGAAATGAACAGGTAAATACTCTTTGGAACACGATAGTTTTCGATATTACATCACAAAAAATATTTTACAAATCATACGCACAATATATCGCCAGCTTTCGGTAGCCTTTGAAAACAGTATTGAGCGTTGACAATCATAAGATTTTTAATTTATCGAGTAGATTTTTTTACAAAGAATGCTGGAAAACATTTATGCCAGAAAATTCACTAAAATTAAGGAAGAAATGAGTCTTTCAAAACAATTCTTTTTACAAATGCTACTGAAATTATCTAAAGGGTCAAACCCAAAAGTGGTAGGACTGATTTTATCTGGCGCGAACGGAGCGGTGGAGGTGAGGTGGAGTGGGGGTCTGCCTGGCAGCGTAAGGTGGAGGGGGCTCTTAGCAACAGACCAACACCAACCTCAGTCGCCTGCTGGTTGTCGTTGAGTGAGGACACCGTTTTTAGTGAAGCAAGTTTTTTGTCCGCGTCGAAAAACAAAATGAATCTGAATTTAGAGCAACGTTATTCCGTGAAGTTTTGTGCGAAACTCGGGAAGACGACAACTGAGACCCTCGATATGATCAAGCAGGCTTATGGGGACACTGCCTTAAGCCGCTCCACAGTATTTGAGTGGCACAAGTTGTTTAAAGAGGGTAGGGAGCTCGACGAAGACGACCATCGCTCCGGACGGCCGTCGACGGCAAGAACCGACACGAATGTGGACAGAGTGAGGACACTGCTGAACACAGACGGACGCTTAACCAGTGAAGAAATTGTAGACCGGTTGGGTCTGTCTGCATCCAACGTCCAACGCATTATTTCACAGGATTTGGGCATGCGCAAGGTGTGCGCCAAGATGGTGCCGAAAATTCCGAGTGTCAACCAATAGGCAACGCGTGTGCGCATTTCCGAAGAAGTGTTAGCCAATTTGCACCGAGATGAAAATTGTTTGGACAATGTGATAACTGGTGATGAAATATGGGTTTTTCAATATGACCCCGAAACGAAAAGACAATGAGCGGAATGGCACACTTCCGCGTCCCCACGTCCAAAAAAGTCTCGCATGAGCAAATCAAAAATGAAAACGATGTTGATTTTGTTTTTCGACCGTCATGGAGTGGTTCACTAGGAGTTTGTCCCACCAGGGGAGACTGTGAATGCGAACTTTTACGTGCAGGTGCTCACCCGCCTCCGAGAACGCGTGAAAAGAGTCCGACCGGCCATCGGAAACTGCTGGGTGCTTCATCATGACAACGCGCCGTGCCATGGCACGCTCGTCGTCAGAGAGCTCCTGGCCGAATACGGCGTTGCCACGTTGCCGCACCCGCCCTATTCTCCCGATCTGGCACCACCGGACTTCTTCTTCCTCCCCCTGGTGAAAAGACAGCTCAAGAGACGACGTTTTGACTCGATAAAGGCCGTTCAAGAGGCTTCGACGTGGGTCATCACCGGAATCCCCAAAGAAAATTTCCAGCGGGCGTACGGGGAATGGGAGCAACGTTATACTAAGTGTGTAGCAGCTCAAGGAGCATACTTTGAAGATTATTAAGTCGACGTAAGTGTATCGTCAACAAAATTCTTGAAAACAAATCAGTCCTACCACTTTTGGGTGCGACCCTGTATGTGATTGTCTCAAAAAATTCAACAGTTTGCAAAATAAGTAGTGCAATTTTCCCGCTCAATTATTTATTTTTCATATTTTTCAAATGTAAAAAAAATTCGTTAAAAATATTCACTTCTCCCCGACAGATTGAGGGTCATTTCAAAATGGCTTGGTAACCACACGTTAAGTCGGTAGAATGTTTACACGTGGCTCAAATACCGCTCTTGGTATTGATGATCTTAAATGATCTTTCAGCAGATTGTGTCCACCATTCCTTTCATATCCAGCCCTCTTTGGCATTGGGACGAAAGCGGCTTTACCATGGGTTCCGCAAAATATTCTTTCCAAAAACACCTAGTCCAGGCCGCAAACACGGAAACCACCATGATTTAAAGGAGAAATATTAGTGGTGATTCTGACCAATACGCGCATTCTATGAGAGGTGTGGGTCGATATCGTCAACATTTATCAATCAATGATATCATGCTCTTTACCCTTTAATGTTCTTGACCAGAACATGTTTTTAATGTTTCAAGCATGACTTTTTCCCACATTTTAAATTAGAGCTGAGGAAATTAGGCACTCGCCCAAGGGTATTTATTCTCTTATTCCTTGGCTGCGTGGTATTTGGAGGTTATGAATGAATACACACACACACACACACACACACACACACACACACACACACACACACACACACACACACACATATATATATATATATATATATATATATATATAGGATTATTTACCATGTTAGTTAGGGTATAGGTACACATTAGTGCGTAGTTCCAAGATCCATCGAATATCTAATTTAATCTAGTAGACTGCCGCCAGTAATAAAATAATAATAATTTTATTTTATGTACAGAAATATGAGAATTTTTCCTCATTGTAGTTTTGCATGCTGAGTCGTACGGTTTCTGTCACATTTTTGCAATCCCCATAATATTGGAGTAGAACAGTTGGCGGATTTGGTGGCGGCAAATCGGAGCCAAACGATTCCCGTCCGCCGCGAGGAGAAAAATCATTACCGTTCACTCCGCAAAAAGGGAAAACTCTCGTGAGCGCGTACCATATGGTGGCGGTTAGCAGGGAAACGGGACGACGGAAGGTTACCAATCCCCCTAAATGACATCCTTAGACGTGAATCCACGTCGAATAAACCTTATTTGAGCTCCATGGACTTGGTGAGGTGAGGATACGGAGACTTCGATCACTCTTTCCCTCCGCGCAATTCTGCCGAGTCAAGTCCGTACGGGATTCGTAAGAAAATATTTTGGTGACGCCTCCCTGCGAAGCGGTTGGAACACAACGAAGGAAAACTTAATCGCCAACAATACGAAGACGACAGATACGTTAATGCCCCTTTTCTCCCGGCGAATTTGTGGTACAAAGTTTTGACGCGCTCGATGAAGTACTCCGTTTTTACCAAAAGATGGAGACACATGTATTTCCTACGGGACTAGACAGAAAAACGTTTTAAGAAATTCCAGCGTTCCAAATTCAGTTTATAAAGCCAACGGTAATTTCAAAAACTTCTCTTTCGCCCAGTAAAACGATATAATTATGATATAATAACGATGTCCTGGAGATTGGCCTGAAAATGGGTCTGGATCGAGGCGAATATATGCATGGTTCCTGGTTCTGCCGACCGAGTGCGTAGGGGCGCCACCGCCTGCCGGTCTCATAAATGTCAAAGGGCACACGAACGGCTCGCTCCTAAACCCCCTCAACCCTAACTTGGTTACACCACTTTTTCTGCTGCTCCAGCTAGCTCTTGGCGCGAGATGCTGGGGAGATTTTGGACCACGGCTCCCACTTACCTTCCTCCCTCTCCAGTTCTTCCCGTCCCCTCCCACCTGGTGAGGAATATCGCTCGAAGGATTTGCGAGGAGAGGTTTGGAGGCTGCGAAAAGGTAAGTTTGGAGTTCAAAGAAGGGAAGTCGAGGGATGGGAGAAACCACATCGTGCATATAGGTATGCGCCTAAGTACACCGGCGGTGGAGGTTCAACACCAGATCCACGGAGAGATTTTCGTATTTCTCGACGTGCTAATCTTGGAGATGGAGTCATACTTTCAAACAGCGACATTAAGGAGATAACGTACTGAGATTTCCTCGGTAACTGAGCGAAAGAGAAAAGGTAAAGGCGTAATATCAATTTGAACATTACAGAATACCTCTACTGATAATGATTACCTCTTTAAATCTCACGGATGGTGGCTTGATAGGACGGGTACGTTGTTGAAGTGAGTAATAACCTAGACCACTTCTGGAGAACGAAGCCACCAAGGATTTTTACTTTAAGCTTCATTAATATTTGCTTAAAGAGAAAAAAAATTGTGGAACACGATTAATTAGATTCGGCTCTGGTGACCTTCGATGCGTAAAGGAACGGGGAAACAAAATTTCGTATTTCAAAAACTTGAACTTGATGAGGGGATTTTTTTAACGATCATTATTCAAGTACTCTTCACTTAGTGGAAAATTTAGTACACAGGTACATGTCATTAATATAAATGTACAACGAAAGGCAGGTTTAAATGATGTTTCTAAGTAAATACAGACTATTAACATATTCATATGTCGTATGTATTATGTTACTTCAATTTTAGGAGGCCATTGTATGTAGTCCCCATGGTCCATCATAAACTTTCCCTTGGCTCGTAGACTGCTACCAACAATATCAACATACCCTCAACACTGTAACCTTTCGGGGTAGGCAAAATAAACATGGGTCAGAGTAAACTATCTAAGGAAACTTCCCTTTCGCTAATTACTTCCGTTGTTCTACTCACAGGCAATCCCATCGTATATTGCTTTTGCCCCTATCACGTTCTATTCCGACCCTGAGACTAAAAACGCAATGAACCCTATATTTTCTTTTCAAACACAGCCACGCATGAACTTCTTCTTTCCCATGCCATTTTGTTCTTCTCTTGTACGTCTATTTTTCCTTGTACTCACTCTCATCCATCCCTTCAAGGTGACCAAACCTGGCTGGTCACGTTAAACGGAACGCGCGTTACACCATCCTGCTTGTCATACAATTCTTTCGTCCATGTCCATAATCGGTGCTTCTTATCCAAATTAACTCAGGACACACTCGACGCTCATTTCATCTCTCCTATTTTTACCACAAGCATTCTTCAAGTAACTTCATGCCACACAAAATTTCACTTCAAAAGGACAACATGAGAACAATTTCGTGCACCGCCTCTTTCTCTCCTCAAGACAAGCACTCAATTTTTGAAATATAATTAATTGACATCCTACTAACCTTTTTGACGACAGCCGGACGTCTTTTATGTCTTTCACGAAAAAAAAACTGTAAAGAAATGCACGCATAATATGTTACGAGGGTCGTAGTTCTGTTTTCTTTCCATAATATTTTCCTTTCATCCAATATTGGAAGAGAGGTAGAATACGTAAAATTTTACGGCTTGGGGAATGAATGGCGCTCAAGCATGTGCGTGCGTGCGCGGAGTCTCAAAAGATGAAGGAAGCGCCGGGATAGCACATGGGACGGTGTGCGCTCGTACTTATCGATCGGGCGCGTTCAATGAAACCCGAAGCGAGATACGAGAAAAATGAAAAATAAAAATCGCGTAGAGAAGGCGGAATAAGGTGTTCGTTTCCTTAAACACGAAGTGTCGCGTAACAAGAGGAGGGATAAAGTGTTGTGCTCGCTTGTCAAATCGACGACTCCAACCTCCTGTTGAGGCCGGCGTTAGACGGTACGTCCCGTCCGCTTCCGAGGCGTGACAGGCTGGAGTTTTCCAACCATATGGCGGCGCGTTGTGAACTGAACACTAACAGGGAAGTACTTCCGAAAAGGACCCCCTTTAGTGAATCTGGGTGAGGTCGTCAACTTTGGACGAAATGTTCGCCATTCCCGCTCTCTTACATGACCTCGGCCCGTCATGTTAAGTGGTGTGAAATGCTTCCGCCTCCGACAATTTCCTTCGTCATCGCAAAAAAGAGATCCCTCCAGGAGGGAAACTTCGTGAAAAATATATCTCACATTCCAACTCCTCGCTGTTGCTGTGCCGTCCGAAACAATACGCGATCGGCTTGAACTTACACGGACGGATGAATTGGTGCCGTACCGCAGTTGGTGAATAAAATCTCACCCGCCATATCGTTAACCAATTGGTTATAATCTCTCATAGACACATACCGGAGAGATAGGGAATTAATATCCTTAATCCGATTGATTTTGCCCGTGTATTGATCGAGCCTGGCTATTCATCCTCGCTATTTAATGTTGAAAAATTTCCAATGACGACAGTCAAAACGCTTGACGCCATAATTCATTGTCAAAGCCAACAATTACGCTCTTTTGGTGACAGCTAACCTCTCACTCACTTAGGAAATGATGACGAAGTAAATGACATCGCATAAAAAATGTTTCGTACACAAATGTTCGACAGCGGACATTATTTGTGTCAAGAATTTGGATTCCCATTTTTTTCACCCTTCTCCAAGTCGTTCTTGATTAAAGATAAAATACGCATGGAACACCGAAGGAGAAAAATGATTCTCACTAAATCCAAACAACCACAAGGGTTACATTTTAAAAGCCAGCACTCACACGACTCACCATTCATTTCGTGGAATCAAAAATATTCAATCCTCTGTTTCGTAAGATAAGGGGAATTAATGTTTAATGACGACTTTCCGACAGAAACGGGATACGTCGGCATGGTTTAATAGAAATTGTACGGAGATGAGCCGGGTCCATTAGTTAAATCCCCCCCCACCTCTTCCGATCGAAACTGTTCGAATCCATTTATTGCCCAGGAAATTAGATTGAGTCGAGATCGGAACCAATTTGTGTAAACGACAGCACATCCCGGAAGGTTCCCACCAAATGCCGTTTACATCAAACACATCCGCTTTCATCCCATATGTTTCGAAATATTTCATTTTCTACTCCTCGGAGAACCATCGGCGATGCCACCTGAGCATGAGCTATCGTGCAAACATATGGACGTCCGCCCACGACCATTTATATGACAGGTCCCTTTCCCGAAACGGCTATCGTTTTCCGAAGAATGCATCGATTAGAACAGATGCGAGATATTGATTATTTTATTGTGTCTGGCTAACACGTGAACCCCTGATAAACCCTTTCCTCTCACGACTCCCATTAACATTTATTTTGGTTAGACTCGCTAATTTATACATAATAGTTTGCTCAATTATTACAAGTTCGATTAAAGGAAAGCATCATTAATAAATGCGAATTAATTTACAATAAAACAAAACATCATTTACGACTCGGGAGGTTAGGAAATTTGATTAAAATGCCCTCACCACTAAAAGTAAACTAATCTCTAAGTAAGAGTCATCTTCAACAACTACCATAATAGTTTTGAGGAATTACCGTGGTTCTCTGTTGCAAAAATTCCTAGAAAAGAGCATGCATAAAACCAAAACCACAGATTTCAATCCAAAGATTAATTTGACGGGTGAGGGTAGTACTAGGATCTCTTAGTCCTAAGCCCAACGGCGTGTGTAATTCACACATCAGGGTAGGGAAACCAGTTCTACCCCTCTGTCCCTTATGGTTTCTCAGGAAAGGCTGATGCTCCAAAAATCACAAAGTGGGTGAAATTAAGGGTGCCCAGAGGCGTCACCCGGAATCGAGCCTAGTTCCTCTTGCCAGTGGCTCAACGGGCTAACCACTGGACAGCCACGTCCCCAGGGCACACATATATAGACATAATTAATGAGTTGGCAGAAATTATATCAACTCTGATATTATCAAGATTTTCTCACGTGACCTTTATTGAGAAATATTAATAACACCTCCAGTCCTTGCAGGAAGACATGATAAGAGCATGGCCTGTCGATATAAATTGGGTTCCCGGGTATCAGTGTTTTCTCACAATCGCTATCACCAGTGTTGGAAGGACAACTAGGAAGGAATTCCAAAACGATCGGATTCCATTTTATGTGTCTTAAAATTATACAACTACAGGGATAAGAATTTGGGCTGAACGTTTTTTGATGTGGGAATAACTTGATAAGAAATCAAGTTAATACACCCATTGAAACGGGGGCACCCGTTGAAATACAACGTATGACGATTATTACAAGGTTTAAAATAGGAGCAATCGGTGATACCAATGGTTATCAATGGAAACTGACAACAACTAAAAGGTGGCAAAAACAACTGATCCGAAAGACTGACTGGCACCACAATCACTTAGGAAGATCTCAAGGGGTTAATTGACTGAACGGCGGGAAAGGCGCCGATAACGCAAAATTATCAACAAATTATATTTTCAAGTCACACTCCAGTTATAGAAGTGGTGTTCTGTATGACGATTCCTCTGGCGAGTAAATGGCATGTAAGGCCTACTTCCCATTTGGCGCCTGATGGCAAGTGATGGAAAGTGTGTTATATAGTACTCCAATCCACTTGATAAGGTAAATTACTTCTGCACTTCTTTCTTTGTCCAAGACTTTTATCACGCATCTCCTTATGGACGGCCACTATGACGACCGAAATTTTGGTGTCAAAAGTTTTCCTTTTTTATAAAAATGATTGTAATGTTCCATAAATTCAAAACATTATCTTATTAAATATTTAAACACTACATTATAAAGTAAAAAGTAACGTTTTTCGACCAAACAAATTATTCAGAAGTAACATTCGAAATTTCGTTCCGAGCTACGAATCATTATTTATGTATTCATTTATTAAATTTTGTCTTGAGATACGGCGAGTAGAAAAGAGGCTAGCATATACTACAAAACACGATTTTAACGCTGAGGTCATATTGTTTAGTTCAATCAGTTCGCTATGAGAAAGACTCAAATGCTAGAGGTGGATTATAAATAAACTGAATACCTCGTGTTCACTGATTATCAGGCGATAGCGTAAGTAATCTTTGCCATGTTAATGAAGGCATTGATTGATCATAAAGTGATCTCCTGACAGGGCAGTTGCTTTATCAAGTCTGCCCCCAGCCAAATCATCACGCAGATTTGCTTCCGCAATCGAATGACTACGAACACTATTGGCACGTGTTTTTTCCTATGATTCACCTAGCACTTAGAAAGTCTGTAGCACAAGGCTCGAATTCCACTCAATAGACACGTAAAGAAATAAGAAATATTTTCGAATATTCTCTGTTTCCTCACAAGAAAAACGCACATATGATTAAATACCTATCCAGCACGGTCTTTCTTTTATACCATTTGATATTTAAAGTTGGCATAAGTTAATTTCTGTTGAATAATTGTATAGAGATGCGTTATTTGAAAAATAATGTGATATGCAGAGATTATCCTGCTCCTCCATTGGAGATCTCCATTGCTACGGAAACTTTGTGATGTTGTTATGATAATGAACTATAAAGCCGAGTACAAACATCTGAATCCCGTTTGCTCATTGTGTTAGTCAAGCTACTTGCAGATATTGAACATTACGTCCAATATCCCTTAACAGGTATGATCACAGAATTAACTACGGGTTGAATGATGAAATAAATGATACACTACTGCCTCATATCACCCTAACGTTTACAAGAATAACGCTTAAAAGCGATATTTGAGCGCTTTCATCACCAAATTGAATGCGCTGTCAAGCTTATTCAACTGTAATCTCCAGGAAAAATGAAACCATTATGCAACACAGTTGGTTTTAGTACAGAGTATTTAGCGCAAGTAAAAATTAAGATGAAAGTTTTCATGCAAGACGATTCAAATAAATAGAGAAACATTTATCCTTGAGTTAAATGCACAGAAAATTGACTAAAGAAGTCTAAAATATTAATTCTAAAAATTCAAACTTTTAATGCACTTTTCAAGGTACTCTTATAAGTACGCTCCTTTCATCATACGTGTTAAATGCGGGATATAAAAGACAGAGAGGAGAATGCGGCACGAAAAATTGATGTAGAAAACACTTTTTTGATCGTTATACTTGACATAATGAATTGAATGAGACTTGCGGAGCTTTGAGAAATCTTTCCGCATTAGAATGCGGATGATTTAGAGGAGAGTGATGGAGGAGAAGGGGATGGCAAATAATATTCCAAAAGGTAATTAAAATGTAAAAAGTTTATATATGTGCCTTTGCCGTGATTCATCTTCACTCTCATGTTGGGAAGCAGAAAATGAAGGGGAATGAACAGGAAAATTTAGCCATGAAAGTGCTTCAAAGTTGAATGCATTGAAATTCTCCGAGCAATAGGGTTGAGTCGTTCGTTTGTACGATTACAAGTTTGCTCAATACATCACAATGACAGAAGATTACTTACTCTAATATATAAATGTGGAACTGCAGTAATCGGTGTACCTTCATTTTTGTTCCAGATTGGAATAAAACTGTAAAAGATGAGCGAAACCGGGGTTCAGTTTCAATGAATACAGTGGAACGCTTTAAGCACTTCGTACCCACCTAGCTGCCGAGAGTTTCACGTAATAATGTCGCCACTAAAATCACTCGAGGGCCACCCGCTCGTCTTCGAAACTGGATTATCACTCCGTATAATCTGACCCGGCTAGAGCCAAGCCAATCTCACGCTGTCTCAAACTCGCTGCTCCAACCAACACGAGCAGGCCTTAAGGAGCACGAGAGACTCAAAGGAAAAGTTTTGGGAAATCTTTCTCGTCCTCCTCCGACACCGAGCCCCTTTTCCTTTTCAGACAGGCTAAGAAATTTGAGAATTTCATACCCCCTTCTGAAAATTCGGGAAATTCTATCAAATCCCCTTCGTTTTAACAACAAAATTAGTTTTGGTGATTATTTTTCTTATCGTTTTCATGGCCATTTCCCGTCGTTACGCAACGGCGACTTATGAGGATGATACGGAAAAATTACATATACTATCAAGGGCTTTCCCTCCATCTCAGAACACTTCAAAGTGAAAAGAAATACGTTTGGTTTCAAGAGGCCATAAGAATGGGAAAAAATTTGGGTACTTTATCACGCGAAAAATAGTGGTAAGCCATTCAGGAAGAAAACAAAACGAGATTGAGATCGTGCATTATAGCCTGAAATAGGTTGAAAACCTAATTTCTATTGTCGAACATAATGTTGATACAATTTTACTTTATAAAGAAGTTGAAGTTCCGAAATATCTTACTCAATATATTCTCCATTAATTTGGACATTTAAGAAAAAGAAAGCAAAGGGCTGTGCCAATTATTTCAGCATATTCAAGAAAAGAGATTGTTTCCAGAGAAAAATGTATTTTCCAGTTATCACTCTGGTACTTAAAAATTCAAGCTACTTTTGATACTCATTTTATCCTCTACCTCTATATTTTATTGCCTAACTATTAATAAAGGATTATCAAAAGTACGATGATAGGTAGGGATGCATTTTACGGTTATGTCACTCAATATCTTAAAATAAATGTTTGCTTTCTGAAAGCAGTAGCGGTGCATTGACAACCTTCATAAGGTCATTAAATAAACTTGGGGTATATTTGACGAACTATCTCGTAATTTTAGCTTTTTCCTGCGGATATTTAGTTTGCTAACGTATATTTTGTTTCCATTTCATGTTTTTCCAACCTGCCGTGGTAACATATGCTATTTTCTCTAGTCTAGAACTCTGACAGTAAATAACATTATAAATATCGTGGGCATGCATCTAAGGGTTTTTTTTAATAAATTGTGACGAGGTTTCTATTGTTTATAGAGACTGATGAAGTTTGGTGAGCCCTCAAGGGATTTAAAATTAAAGAAATAAAACAATTAAGGAATATTTTACAATGAAATTTGACACCAAGCGTGAGAACACTGTTTAGCAAAACGCTGGGAAACAAAAAAGACAATCCCAACGATGCACGAACCTTCTGCGGTTATTTACTGTAAAGCTAACTCGACACCAGATATAACCTAGATAGTGTTTCTAGAAAGGTTACAGAAAATTCTCAAAAAACATTCCCAAAAGTTTAAGAAAATTAAAATCCTCCAAATGATTACTAAAAACAAATGTGATAACATTGAATGGTCTTCATAACGTAGAACAAAAACTGGTGTGTCGAAGGTAAAGGCTGAATATCATAATAGTATACACGACGGGAAGCCTTCTCAGCAAAGATTTAGTATTTTTGAAAAACGTAAAAATGACGAATTGTGTAATTTTAGCTTCTAAACAAGGAGCGATTTGCAATTTTAATGGGAGAGAATGGAAACAAACGATAATTTACCTACGCACAACCTTGCATTGCCCTATCCAGGGGTTTTGGTATAAATTTGGCACCTAAGCTAATGGGAACAATACTAGACATTCCAATAAGAAGCCATGATAAAAATATTGCATCTAATATAATTTCACAGTGATAATAATCAATCAAAACAGTTGATACATATGTTATAATTCGTAACAAGAATATTAGTATCCTTGCAATCAAATTTTACGCTATATTTTATTCGTTAATTTTTTTATAAATTCGTTCTGAGATCATGGGTCGGGTGTAACCTATGAGCATATAATAACCCAGTTTCGGACTGTAGAATAATTATTCGCTTGGAAATTCCACAGTCAACACATACAAAATTAACTAATGAAATGGATACGCGATGGAACCAAAGTTCCAATCATTATTCACTGCATTATAGATCCCTTGTTTAAGGCTATACATTCTTTGGGTGATATTTTCTGAATCGCCAAGAGGGGCTTGAAAATGGAGCGGCAGGCGTCAGAGGAGACACTGCCCGTCTGTTTTCGTAACGGAAGAATCCCGTTCCGATGAGAAAGGGAGGGTTTAATGACAAGAGTATCGACAACAGGTGTTAATAGGATTTCCACTTTGGTTTCACAAGGCCTTTGATCGTGAAAATTGACCAGCGGAAATAATGAATGGAAGCTTTTTTCTCCAAGCCCTTAAAAAATGTGCCTTCCAGAGCGGAAGCATCGATCTCAGGGCCTACGCTCGGACAAAGGAAGACCAATCCGAAGAGGAAAAAGGCTACAAGGAAGATAACAAAACGTTTGCATCTTTCATCACCACGGGATTGCCAACAAATATCAAATAAGTTTCAACATTGAGGATCATTTTTTAACGGCCAAGATATGAGTGCGCTTTCAAGAGTTTTATTACCCGGAAAAGCGAACAAGGACAGTCACACCTCCGTGTTTCGTCCAAAATAATGCCAAAATCCATTTTCCCGGAGTTTAATTTACTCCGTATCGCTATTATGCCGACGAAATACACGTATTTCAAGATATATTTCGTTTTTACTATTCATATCCTGGTGCACGCAGAAGTAGATGTTACGAGGGATATTATGAGAGGTGAGCGATAGCTAAGGTCATTTGCGCCATTAGGAATAGAAGTGGGTAATTTAGATGTAGTAGGGTAATCAGGGAGTGGAGGGGTGGTGGAGAGAAACCCACTGCCGACAATAGTCTACTCTATTAACAAAAGGCGCCGAGAGGTCCACAGTTCACCGTTTCATCTGAAGAATGGCATACTTCACTTGAAGTTGTACCCACATTTATCTCGATATTTCTCGATTCTTGATCATTTATTTTTATCTCGATCCCAATTATGGATGGAGATAACACTGAAAGAGATTTGAATCCAGACCCTAGGAGTGGGAGTATACCAGGGGAATAATTTCATCGCAAAAAAAATTATAAATATCACCTAAAAAAACCATAAACACAGTAAAACCCGAGGGTCGGTTTGGTAGGTGATGGTAGAGTGCAAACAGTACTAAGTGCTGACAGTACAGACATACTAGAAACGCTGGGCTGGGAACCTCTTCAAACTACGAGGGTCATCCGGAAAGTAGTACCCGTTCGTGAAATAAAGACACAAAAGTAAATATTAACAAACATAAAAAATTTTATTTGAAAGAGGATACTTTAAACTACTTCTCAACATAATCTCCAAGCAAATTAAGGCATTTGTCATAACGTGTGACAAGTTTCTGTATTCCTGCTGCATAGTCCTTCGCCGCCAGCTCATTGAGATACGCGAGGGACCCATCTTGCACAAATTTTTGCATAATGCAGATGGTGTTTAACAATTTCATGAACAATTGTTCGAGAAACATTGGGAAAATGCTCACAGATGTCATCAATTGTGACGCGCCGATCGTTCCTCACGAATTCGTCAACTGAGCTCACCAGTTGGTCTGTAATGACAGACGGTCTCTCCGAACGCTCATCGTCGTGTGTGTTCCCCCTCCCCATGTTGAAGTTGCGACACCACCGCCGAACAGACGACTCGTCCATTACATTGTCTCCATACACCTCCTTTAATTGGCGATGAATATCACATGGGCGAACGTTTCTTGCATTGAGGAATTTAATCACTGCCCTCACTTCACAACTGGCGGCGTTCTCAATTTTTTTAAACATTGTAAACAATCACAGAAACAACACAGGCAATGCTAGCGTCACGCAACTTGGCTCAGAGAAGGCAGACAAGCCACTGAAGCTATCTGACCTCGTCCAGCGGCTACTCGCGTCGTCAGCACTTCATGCGGCACGAACGGGTACTACTTTCCGGATGACCCTCGTAGAAGGAAAGTAAGCAGACTTTGTGGAATGTTCCGAATTCTGAAGGGGGAGAAAGCTTGGGCAGATCTTAGGAAAGAGGCGGGGAACCCAAATTTTATTGGGAGAAATGACCACAAATTTAAGGTAAAATTCCGGGCACAGAGAACAAAAAAAATTCTTTTCTAAATAAAAAAATTGTTAATTGGAACATCTTACCTGCAAAAATATTCGAGCCCCATCCTAACAGAGTGTATACTTTTAAGAAAAGATGTAAGGAATACATGTAATAATTTGATTGATGTGTGGTGTATTGTATTATATGTAATAGCTTATTTTTTAAATTTATCTTTCTTTCTTGCTGATTAATGGATGTAAATGAGATGGGGGTTCGCTTGTTTTGTTAAAGAGATTTGTGTTTTGAATTCTGATTTTATCTATTATCTCTTGTGATTATTTGGGACTTGTGTGCCACCTGACACTGTCTATCAGCACATGTGTATTTTTAATAATAATAATAAAGCCCGACGGCGTATGAGGTCCACATATCAGGGTAGGGAGACCAATTCCTTTCCCTAGGCCGGTAATGGTTTCACAGGAAAATCTGGTACCCGAAAAATAACATAGCTTGAGTGGGGCTGCAGGTGCTCAGAGACTTGCCAGGGAATCGAAGCCGGGTCCCTCCGGTCACTAGTCCAACGCTCAACCCCTGGACTACCGCGACCCACAAATATCTCATATCACATATGCTTCCGTTAAAATAAGGGACCTAGAAAACCTCTAAATGTGGAGGGGGCATGCCCACATATGGAAGTTGAAATCCATGTTCAATTTGGACATAATCGCTCTAATTAAGAGACCGTAACGCACCTTGCCATAGATGTAGATAATTTTTAACTCGAGGGACAAAAATATAAAAGTAGCGTCAATCACGTACGAGTAAAACTATTTCATTTTCAATTTTTATCAAACTCAAAAATATTCCTCGGGAGAAGGGAATACTTAAAGACCGTTGGTGTGGGTATGGGTATGAATCCTGATGTAGACGTTGATGAAATGTCTAATTACACATTAATGAATACAAAAAAGACAATTTTTACTAGTTCAGATTAATCAAAAGTACGTTAGGAACATCAAGCACGAGCGTCACGGTATTTACTAAGAAGAGCATGCCTGAAGTAGTTTAGTGGATTCAAAGAAATAAAATAGCAAAAGAGCGACCCAATTAGGAATAAATTCAAATAAGGCGTTGTAATTACGAGTATAAACGGATGAAAAAATATTAAAGGCCAAAAAAATTGACGCCCTCAGGACGATGGTCGAATAGGTCGTCGAAACATAGGCGCTGAAACACCCGGGAGCGAAGACTACACTAGAATCGATCGCCGGGATGAAAAAATAATCTTACATAAATTAATTATCAACAGCATTTCAATCCTAAGAATAGCTAGCCGAATCTTTATATCCTATACGCATCAAATAAATTTTTTCCCGAATTTGAATTTGATACACTTTTACAAGCTAAATCAAAATTCAATTTAATTTGACACATTCTTTAATCTCTTATAATCGTCCAAACAAGGCAACTACAATCCGGGCATCAGAAACGCAGTCATCGACGACAGTTAGTGATGATATGGCTTAAGACTACATGTTGGACCATCAGTCATACCTGTATTTCTACGAAATCTAAAGGGATTTTGCAGGCAAAGAATATTTTAATAACCGTAGAGAATATAAGTTTCCCTCTGGGTTGTTTCGGCTTAACAATTAGGATAACGTCAATAATGACCCAAAATTTACATGCAACATAAAAATAAAATTTGGTAATGGAAAATTGAGTAGCTTCAAGCGTGATGTTGTGGAAGTCGAACATAATGAATAACTGATCGAAGCACTTTTCCACTGGATAATATTTTTTTTATTTTACGACCGGGTTTCGATATATTACAGATGATGTAATACATCGAAACCCGGTGGCAAAATAAAAAAAAATTATCAAGTGGAAAAGTGCTTCGATCAATTGCTCATTATGGCAATGCAAAATTTTACCTTATGGCGATTGGTTGTTTCATTTCATCAATTGATACTTAACTAATAGCCATTTGATCCCACGCCGAAGTATTTTGAAAATTAACTTCTCCCTAAATTAAAAAGGCTAGAGACACCACAAGGTGACTACGGAAGAATTCTGTTTTTTTGTAACGTTGCAGCTATCCGGGACATATGATAAAAAAACTCAATTCATGAAAATGATCGTGTCATTAGAGCATGACATATTCACGAACTTTGGAATTATTTAGTGTACTGGAAAAATAAATGTTTTCGGGTACATATAGTGTAAAACGAAAAAGCCGATACCGTAAACCTTTTAGGACTTAATACCTTAATACCTCAAGGATCTTAATAGAGGATTCGATGCAAGCAATCAAGTCGTCAAGGGGAGCTCTTGGCATTTTCATTTTCTTTTGTTTCATGACCGTATGTACGTTCATTTTAAGTTTACATGTAGTGGTTGCATTTAAAAATTAGTTATTGCTGCATGACCTCCGATGAGTTCTATCAACATATACGCGAGTACATACTGTAATTCCGCGTTCAGTAATGAACTGAACGTGGAATTTTGAATGCAACAATAAATCCCGATCAAAGCATGAAATGAACTATTTTATTCGTTTATTTTCTATTTATTTCCCCATTTTCTCAATATCAGTAATCAGTGGAGACCAACTGATATTAATTTCATAAAGCTTTGTGAGTAAGCTAGGCCTTTTTCTTCCGAAAAAATAATTTATTTATTTAATGAACTCCTATAATCCTTCAGCCGCCGGACATTTTCATGTTAACGAAGATTAAAAGTGCGATATCGGATTTCTATCGATAAATGAAGGGCGTTGTTAATTTCCGATAAAAGTTAAGAATTATCTTTATCTCAAGGAAATCGTTAAACCACCGAAAGAGGTTACGTGACGACAGCTACTTTGCTGCCAAGGTTAAGTTTAAAAAAAAAGGAATTTCACCCCGAACTAACCTTCTCCCTCCGTTAATCTCAGTCATCAGCGCACTTCATTTTTTCTTCCTCATTGAAGTTCCCCGAAGTAGATGGTAGTTAATTACCCTTCGTCATGAATATCATTAACACAAATATGTAAAAGAATAGACCTGCTCCTTGTACCATATGGAATACGTATTAGTCACAGCAGTACCATCTTAGGCGTAATGGATGCTTTGGTTATCGAATTAATTCCCGCCGTCAATTTGCGGCCATCGACATTTTTGGATTCACTAAAAGATATTGTAACTTAGAGCAGGAGTTGAATCCAGTGATTCCATGTTGTCACAACAGCAAATTCGATCATTTCAATAAAATTCAAATAACGTGGCGTCCGAAAATGATACCGACAACGCATAAATAATGTTTTTAAAGCGAATGTGATCCTTACAGAATTTACAAAGGAGTTATTAACATTCTAACTTAATTTAACATTCAACGTTCAACACATATATGCTACGAGTATTGTACGCTATAAAAGTTAGACGTTAGGTTAAATGGGATAAGTTAAAAAGGTTGTGGGTCGAGCTTTATATTGGAAAAACTTTATATATGAGCCCTCACGACGAGCACCGAATTAGGCGAGGAAATAAGCAGACATTTGCCACATGAAAGGTGTCTTGCGTAGCACATATAAAATATGGCTTTTTTCTCCTTTCTTGCATAACATTACCCAAGCGTCTTGTCAAATTCATGGATACATTTTGCGAGTCAACTACCTAATCGTGTGGCAACATGAAAGCGATTGATATGTTGAATAATAAGCAAAGGAAAGAACAGCAGTACTTTAACCTTGTTGTATTGCTTGATTACACAGGGTTAGATTTAGATTCGGTGATTCCAGGATCTGTTAAGATAAAATAAGTTAAGTTAAAATCTGTTCAGTTAAGATAAAATATTGAGGGCTGCTTCGAATTCAAGTCTAAAACCAACGCTTACTTTGAGACCTTCGAATTGGCGAACCATGATTACTACCACTATGATGACTTACAATTACTAGATAAGAGCACCTATTGTGTTTAAGATAACTTAAGGATTCAAATTTACGCGCAGAACTAAAGAAAACCCAGCGAGCAACCGTGAATGCTGTGGGTGTGTGTGCAAAAATACACGTAGTTTAACGAACTAAAGTGAAAGCGTAAAGCTATGACCGAGCTGAATGGAGGCCCTAATGAAGCAAGAACGAGATATGCCAAAGGGGAGCAGATTAGGCATATGGAAACTATTGACTCATTGATGTTGATAGTTCAGAAATGTGGACTTAACTGCTTTATTTGATACAAGTGAAAACGTTTTCTTCTTATTTGTCAATTTGTCAAATTGAATAAATCTTTGGTATTTCAATGGATTGGGCTATTCTCAAAGTAGAGGTATTTACAAATGAGAATGTATTCATGACGCATAAACAGTAAATTATTCTAGAACTATACTGTATAACACTAAATTTAGATCTTATATTAAACTAAATTTCACAAAAAACCCATAAATTCTGAAAAATGATTAAAGGGGAAAATGCAAGCAATATTAGATACACATTCATCGCTTAAAAGGATATGAAAATTAATCTAACATCTATTGAGAACGTATTCTATTGAAAACATCTAATTAAGTTAAATATTCCTATACTTACTTTTGCGTGATTGCGAATAAAAATTCAGTACAAAAATATTTAGCTGATTAGCATTGAAACAATTTTTACTCTAGAATCGACCTTGTTTGCTTTTCATGAAATAACTTACAACCAGTATTGTATCTGTTTTAAATTTTCATGAAAGGAAAACGATTTTGTCATTAGGTAGTCTACCGTTTGAGTTAGGTCTTCCATGAATGCAAAATTCCTTTTTTGAACGAATCCCTCCTTATTTTGGCCTTGCCTAACGAGACGCAAACTGAGACTCCGAACTATAATAAACCCCTCTTCAATTTCCGTATTCCTACCTTCCTTCATTCCGTCCAACAAGCTTATACTTTTCTTCCCTTTCTTAACGTTCTCTCGTCCATCGCATTATTCAACATTCCATCCCCAATCAAATCGGTATCGATAGCCACCCAAAAAGTGAAACCTTTATATATTTTCCGTCCAATCTCGTTAAGCAATTTTCTGGCGGGATGAGCATGAGGAAGTAGGAAAAGTTTATTATACATTACATCACATTATCCATCGATGAAAGACTTTAATTAAATTTAATTAAAAACGTTCAACTACCCGTAAAGTGTTTTCATCCAGAAGTGTGCAAAGTTAATTAATGAGAGAATAGAATAATTTCATCTGGAAAAAGATCATTCAGGATTATACTAACAAAATATACGAATCCAAATGCAGGTTATGAGAGTAAAATGGAATAGAATGTTATCATGCAGAAGGGCAACATCTGGATATATTGCTAATCAGATTGTCAGGACTGAACTATACAGATGAGCCCGGTAGTCAACCTAATTCAGCGTCCAGCTGTTATTCTGGTGGTTTCCGTCCTAACTACCGGTAATGTACCTGGGGATCTTTTACTGAACACAAGCGGAGCTTTTTTCTGGGTGAATGGAACTTTCTGGAAGACCGCAGGAAAGTGAACTCTTCACATTCCCACCCCGCATATGCTGGTAAATCTCACACGTCATACTGATAAGTAACCGATGTACTCGGCCGTTGTCTATCAAACTAACACAACTAAACTGCAGTTTACAGGTATATCGGGTATTTGGGGGCATTTTTCTACAATCCGCAAAATGGGAATATAAACTCCCGCGGAGAGTAACTAGATGATAGACGATACTCTAATAAATTTCAACATAGCCAAAAATATTTAAACTAATGAAAACCTATTAGAATTAACAATATAGGAATGTGTTATGAAAGAGAATATACCTGTATTGGGGAACACGCCAAGAAGAAGATCAAGGGACAAATACATGGACTAAGTAACGACGGATCATCGTAAAAAATCGATCAGAGGCATGCTTCTAAATTGACTCAATTAGTCAAAGGTACTCTATCTATTTAAGGTAGGTTTTAAAGGGATCCTAACAATTATAATGCACTATATATGACGTGAATTATCTCCCGCTACTTTAAAACTACTCCTTGCTTCAGATCTACAGGTATGTATGTACCTTACACAGGATTTTTAAGAAGCCTCTCCTTTCATATTTCCCGATTACCTAATATAATCATTTGCAATTCGGCCTTTGACGTCCTAATCCCTTAATATCCCCACCCACTCCTTCTGTCTTACTTGGATTTCTTCAAGCAACTTCCTCTATTCTCCCACCATATTTTATGCTTAGTCGCAGCCCTTCCTTTCTGTTAAACTTACTTTCTCCATTTTTCTTCACAAATCTCCTAATCCCCTAAACTCAATGCTCATCCTCTTGCCTAAATGACCACATTTCGGTCCCATTAAAAGGCAACGCTCCATACTGAAGTAGTCTTTTAGTTCACCAACGCAGAAAAATTCCAATGAAACTCGTGTATTTCCGCATACATCATCACAGTGCACACTTTAAAATTCCATCTTTACGTAAAACTAAATATTTGAAAATAGCCTCCTAAATTTTGATTTATTTACTTAGTATTGTAATTTCTGTCTTTGGATATTTAAGGTTCCAGAATGCATTTGCCATTCAAACGGAATTTATAAAGTGACTTTGGATTTAGAGAAACTAACTTGGGATCGTATAACAACTTTCATTGGTCGAACACGAGGTCAAAGAACAGGCTGCATTGAAACAATCTTCCCACTTGATAATTAGTAGTCCAAGCAAGCACTACTAATTATCGAGTTGACTACTCTTCTATTACAACCACCCTCACGAACGGAAACCTTGACTGCACGGCGTGTGTCGATGGAAGTCGTGGGGATGACACGTGGGACTCACCGAGGGCGCTGATTTGCGCCGCGGCCACTGCCCTCCCCAGCAACTGTTGCTGCAGCTCCTGCGTCCTTGGCCTCGGGGGGAAGGGCATCGGGGGCGGGGGCCACCGAAGGCCAGCCGCAGAGGCGGCAGAGCCGGCTAGGGCCGTCGCTGCAAGGATGAGACAGGCCCAGTACGGGATGGAACCCTTGAGGGTGGACGGCCCGGGCCTCGTGGGGGAGCGGCGGGCCGACGACATCGAGGGGCCCGCCGGTTCGTCTCCTCAGCGCCGCAACGGCGCCTTCTCAAATCCTGCCCACCCACTCAAAATACCGTCGGAACACCCTCCCTCCACGCAGCTCGTTCCCGCCGAAGCCCTCTCTGCAAACCCTCCTAGCGGGGAAGCAGGCGCTCAAGCGTGGACACACACACGGGGAGAAAAACCAAATTTGGGGCGGCTGATGCGGTTCCCACCGCTCGACGAGAGGGGGAAAGCTTTGTTTAAATGGGAGGGGAGAGAAGGGGGAGAACACCCCCGTCGATAACTGAGAGGGGGCGAACTTCGTAAGGGAGGGGTAACAGATGACCCTTCACCTCCTCCTCTTCCTTCCGGAGAGGACCCGCGACCTTGGACACGAGGACGGGAGGGAGGTCGGTGGTGTCGAGGGGGGGTCGTCTTCGAGACCCGGTGACCCCGAATCGAAGTTGGCCGTGCGGCTCCTCCGTCGTCCCTCCCTACCACCCTGACTCTTCTCCCCTCAACGGGGCCGGGCCGAAAGGGCGGGAGGGCCCCTCTGCGGAATGCGCTGACCAACAGAAAGCCCGGGCACACGCGCAGTCTTCCCACCGACGCAAGGATTCAAAACCCGAAGAGAACCAAGTCTGTCCCTTCTCGCTTTCACTGCGCCGGACGGCCTGTGGGACCACCGGAGGAGGTAACGCGTGCGACGTGGTCTCTCCCCCCTTACGCGCGGGCCCACCTCGTTCGGGCCCCCTCAAGGGAGAAGAGGGCTTCGGGCCGTGAGAGAGATGTGGGCGCTGGTCGGGCGAGGAGTGGGGCCGCTCCTCTGTCGACCGGAGACGTCGGGCGACTGCGGGGCGGCAGGGTTCGGCGAGGCGAGGCGTGGGCGAGGGTACGGAAGGGGAGGGGATGAGAGCGAGGGTCGGGACGAGCGCGTCGGAGGAGTGGGAATGAGAGGAGACGGGGTTTGCGAACGAAGGATTCGTGCGCGCCCGGGAGAAGAGGCGTGGGGTGGAGGAATGGGGGGATGCGGGGATGGGCGAGGTAGTCGCAGGAAGAGGGGAGGACGAAAAAAGGGGAGTGGGTGAGGAGCAGAGGAGAAAGGGGAGAGGATGGAGAGGAGAGCGCGGAACTTATCACACGATCACTTGTTGCTCTCTGCGCCCACTCGGCGCAAAATGGAAACCTCTCCTCGGGACGGGGGGGCGGGAGCGGGGTTAGTGAGCAGGGGTGGGTGTGGTACGCAAAAGAAAGAGGGAGTGGAGGAGGAGGGGAGTAGGGAGATGGATAGAAAAAGTGTACACGCGTGGGAGATAGGTGATACCAAGTCGTTACTTCGAGGCGAGATTGGGATTATCGGAGTCCCATCCGGAGAGGTCGCCGACTTCATACAAAATGTGGGACCGGTTCATGAATGGAAATCTGGCTCTACTACCCTTCATTCACGTCTTAGCGAGAAGGAAGGGAAGGAGAAGGCGCAGAATTCAGTTTCAATCATGGTTGAAAGGAGAGACATAGACGAGGCCAATTTCCGAAAAGACCAAACCGAAAGACCCTCATCTGGTTTCAGGGAGAGCTGTATGCCGTCTTTTATCTCCAAGTCTTTTCGACTCTGATATTCAGTTCATGAAACGAGAGTATTTGTGAGTGAAAGAAAACGCTGCAATACCCAATTGAGTGAATTTCCTACATCAATTATTCATAAATATTTTACACCACGGAGGATATATAAAGAGTGATCTCTTAAGCGTTTAGAAATTTCAGGGTTTCCCTCCAAAGAATAAGGCATAAATTTCCACATCGATCTACCCTTGCTATTTCAATACATATTATTAAAAATAATAGATACACTGACGCATGAATACAGCTTTCAATAATATTATAGAGAAATTAAAGGAAAAAGAAGAGCAAGGGTTGAAAAAAACAGTCGTATATAAAGGGATGGATTTAGAAATTGATGAGCGGAAATAGGTGAGAGTTATAACATTTCTCGGTGATTCCAAATGGAAATTGTGTAAAAGAAAAATTAGTATTAAGCAAAATTGTTCTGTGATTGGCGAGTGAGAATCGAGGACAGTTACAGACACCGAGGACGACACGTAGGGAAAAAAGGGTAGGCAGCAATAAGATGAGGTTTTTATTAGTAGACGGTTGTTGTGGGATGGCAAAGAGTCGGATATCTATTTAATTTTTATATCTTTTCCGAATAAATACTTTTTTTCGTCGTATTTTGGTGACTCTGCGACATGTGTTCCGAATGGACGAAAACTGCCACAGTTTGTCTCTTCGCTCCACATTAATAAAACCGAAGTTGAGACAGGTGAGAGTAGAGTTAATTCAATGCTCAGCCATATGGGAGATAAAATACATATTCCAAGATACCAGGTTGGGGGGCCCTGAAAGATCTGGCACCAGTAAAATCACGCCGCTTGCGTAAAACTGAGGGTGCCCAGAGGCATCACCCCGAGTCAAAACCGGGTCATTCAGGTCAGTAGCACAACTCTCTATCCACTGGATTACCACACGATCCATTTTTTGTCGTTTAATGCCGCGTGGAGAACTTTAAGACTGATTCACACTCACCAATCACTTTGTAGAATATTTCGTCCAAGATAACGCGCGATCCGATTAGTATACAAATCGTCTCGTAAAGCTATTTCAAGAGATATAACCTTCATAAAATCGCATTCGTTATCTTCCAGGTCATTACTGTAGCATTTATTATCTTTGCTGATGTAAATTCCGGAATAGTCTCTCTAAATGGGGAGTTAAATGTCTCTTTATGTTTTTACTTCTTCTACTTTACTCATTCTTTCGAGGCAACGTTCGTTGCTAATAGACACTGCGGTATCATTTTCCGCAGTAACCCTCTTTTGTTATTAGCGATCACAACTTCACAATACGCTCGCCTCTGATTAGTAGTTGAACTCCTTTTGAACGGGAAAATAGATAAAATTATGAAATATTACTCTTATATTTGGCCTTACGATAAAAATTCGATTCCAATATAATTTCGAATGGGTGTCCCTACTATATTCATATTGTATGGGGACATGGCCCATGTGACTTGGCCTTTAAAACGTTTTCAAAACAAATATTCATTCATATTAAAGTACTATCTTTACATAAATCTTGAGCTCATTATGCATCCAAAATCGGCTCTAACCTGATGCAAAGGGTCGAAGAATATTTCTACTAATAACCCTTACTTGTTATATCCGCAAAAGGTGGCGATATGCCACATGCACTAACGTTCAATGCTTTTATTTCTATCTCTTTCACAAACATTCAGCAATTCATAACCAAGCACAGGTTTTAAAAACAGTTATGGTCAACACAAGTAACGAATCATGTTTTAAATTCACTGTTTATGGACCAAAAATATGTCTAAAATGGTCGGAAATGTCTATTTGTAGACAGGGCCAACGCATTAATAGATCTGATTCCTTGATATGACAGTTCAGCCTCTGGACATTAATTTGGCATAAAAATGTTCTGGTTATACTCATATATGTGCATACAATAATATTAATTCATTACTTCTATCAGAATATTTGCAATCATAATGAATAGATATTGTGAGAATCCGGAAGCTTTAGATAGACCTGAATAAAGCAACTGTGTTGAGGCTAGATTCACAAAAAGTTCGCCCTGTGCTGCAGAGAAAAATAAATTAAATATTTAAAATGGGAAATGGGCCGAAATAGGAAGTAAACAACAATTTTTAATTACAAAAATATTAAATAAAGTACCAACATTTGGCCTAGCAAATGACCAATCAACATTGAGTTGTAAGAACGTTTTCCTTGTGTCTACTCTTAACATTGTGCTCAGCGTTAATAAATTACACACTCTTGGACGCTTATAAAAAATATATTAAAAAGTTCATTCGGGAAGTCACTACCTTCACATAGTATTGATAAAATAAATTATACATGTTTCTTCGTCCTATAAATAGAATATATATAGGGGGTAAGGGCTATAATAAGACTATACATACATTGATTATTTTTTATGATGAAATTTCTCGTGTGATTCGCATAAGTTCGAAGCAACTCGTTTTGTTTGCTCATAGTAGACGAGATTTCATGATATCGGTGTCCGTTATAAATGACTTTGGCTGTACTTCGGAATTTCTGGAATTGGTAATTCTTTGATGATGACGATTTTGTCAAAACCCAGGTCATGAATACAAAGATATTTGTGAAAACTTTATGCATAATGACCCAGGGTTTGTGTTTCAATCCACATTATTGCCCTGTAAGTTGAGGGATGTTCTGAATCACGAGACAAGGAAACCTAGCCAGGTGCGACGGGTGCGATCTTTTAGCTTCCCTTTCAGAAACATTTCATTCCTCCATCCGAGTCTCCTGCCCGAAACCATCCGGGATCTGGTTTCCCCATGGAATGGCAAGGGTGAAAGGAAAAAGGTCGAGGACCTTAGAATCAATGATTTTTGTGAGCGGGTAGTTGGCCAGGGTCTCAGAAGAACTAAGTTTAGTTCTTTCCTGATCTTTAAGCGGAAATCGACCTGCAAATGACGGGGACAAGTCGTCGCAACATCTGTGCCATCTGTTACTTTCCAGAAAACTTCCTCTCAACTAATCCAGACGCCAGGTAAATAATTGCTGTTTGTCCATGTCAAGTCTTCTGTATTAACATTCTGATCGCTACAACAAGGTCATGAGAACCCATAATAAGCCTGGAAGTACCTGGTTTCTATCGTAACGGACAAAATAAATATTTTAGGGACTGCAGAACAGATCGCAGAATTGATGTTTTCAGCGATTACCCTATCTTAGCTGCGGAGTCCCTGTGCAGAAAAACTTTGTTGTTTGGTTAAAAAACTATTATTTTAAAAGACTTTTTCGATTTGTTTGAGACTTGAATGCAACAAACATTTTCCTCCACCGATAGGTAACCTTCTTGTATCAATAGCTGATCCTAAGTCTCATGCCAAGTTTCATGCCAAACTCACGGATTCATGCATACTCGAATATATGAGAATAGTAGGAAAATCCTTTGATCTACATTAAATAATTCTAAATGTGTAGATTTCATAGTGATGCTGCAATGCAAGCAGTTCCGTCGATTTCATAAACATGAGCTCATTTCTCTACCATGGCAGAAACCGTCAAGGCATGATTGCACAAGGGAATGGCTTTATATGAAGGAGTGAGATCGTCTCAAGCTACAGAATGTCACAAAAATAAATAGAATAAAGCTGGGAAAAATTAAAGCTGATCAAAATACACATTTCTAAAGTTAGTCAAAAGAGTACTCTTGTGAACTCGACGCATCGATGCCAGTCGCGGCACGCATCCCGGTAGGCGTCGACGGAAAACTCGTTCAGGCACGTCGTCATGGTTTCTTTTACGTTATCCAGCGTTTCAAAATGATTGCCTTTCAAGCTCTTCATTATCCTTGGGGAGAAAAAGAAGCTTGGTGGTGCCACACCGGGGCTGTCGGGCGACTGGGCCGGCGCTGCCACCTTGTGGTGGGACAGGTACTCGGTCAGGAGGAAGGTGGTGTGGAGTGGCATGTTGTCGTGGTGCAGCCTCAAGTTGTCAAAGGTCTCGCTCTTGACGGGCGCCGTTATTTTACGCAGCATTTCGAGGATTTATGCATAAAACTTACTATCCACTGTCTATCCCTGAGGAATAAACCCTTTGTGGATGACGTATTTTGAGCCAAAAAAGACGGTGAGCATTATCACAATTATCTGGGGACAGAATCCGTATGTTCACAAGTAAAAATCAGGCAATAAGAGTGAAATGATCTTTTTCATTAACTGTTTGAGGTTTACAAGGAACAATATTACATTGTAATGTCGAATTGTACCCCTTCGTATATTCCATTGAATCTGGATTACTAAGGTGAGTCCTCGAAAGTTCTCCCTAAAGGGATACCACAACTAACTCGTGAACATGAGAAGAAAATAAAACCAAAAGTGATCCAAAGTTTTGAATAAATTCAAAGAATGTGGCAGACAGGAAAAATATAAGGTAAACGGGGGTTAAGTTTTAACCAGTGAGTGGAAAATTCAGTAGAAGCAATAGACTCTTCTGATTGCGATAAGCGAGTATCAACTGATGTGGTACTAGGGAGAGAGTTAATCAAAAGGAAATATCGGAGTAGACTTGTGTTTAGATTCCATGGCGAATAATTCGATTGGCGTATTTATTTGTTTAAATTAATATACGTTAATATAAATGTAAGATAAAGAATAAGTCTTAAAAACGAAGGAAAGAAGTAGGAAGAGAAAATTGAGGGCATGACTCAAATAAGACAGGCGTGGTCACAGAAAACTTCGGAAATATGAAAGTCGAAATGAAGAAATTTAAGCCACTGCAGAGAATAGAGTTTAACTTCTTTCCTCTGCGACTATTAAACATATGTACGAGTAAAATGTGTTCACCGCTTACTGCTTTACAAGATGAATTCGATGCATTAAAAACGAGTTATAGGTTCAACAAAGTGATTCAAAGGTACGTATTCATATTTTGGAAGAGACATAGAAATTGATAGGGATAATAAAGAGGAAAAAATATGTACTCTTTGACTACTAAAATTTATTACAAGATATACCATTTTTCTTATTGTTTACTGGAATGTCTAGGAAAGGATAAAGAATTAAAAGGCTAAAAAAATGCGATCACTTCAAAGGGAATTTGAGGATTTGGAATGAGAAAGCCTTATTAAGAAATGTACTTCCGTTCTCCAGAGTGCGACCAGCCGCCCTTTATACTTAAAAAAAATCTCGGTGGAGTTAATTATAAATAATTATCATCACATCAAAACGGATACATAATATAACGCAGAAAAAGGCTGATTATTACTCTAAAACAGGTTAATTTGTAGAACCGTAAATTGACTGAAAAGAAACTCTAAAGAGCTTGTGCCAGAAAAAGACAATGAATGAATAAAGTTTGCCATTAAAGGTTGGACCAAGGGAATTTGAGAAGGAGCAAGGGAGAAAAATACGACAAAGGTTTGGCTTTGAATAGGCGAAGAAGGAATAGCGGATGCGAAATCGGAAACAAAAACATTTCGAAATCTGCCCTTGTTTTCGGAGATGAATGGAAACCTTTTATGTATTTCTTAAAGTTGGAAGTCAACATTAAAATCATCTCAAAAGAGATCTGAATGTCAAATAATACTTCATTCGCAACCTACTATGGAATACAAAGAAGGGGGTAACATTTTTTTGCAACTAAGGGTGTAAAAAGTACTAATGTCCTTGTAAATTTACATTTACTTCGAGAACGGAGTAAATGAGGACACTCTTTGCGTTTATTTTGCAACTCCACAGGCTTCCGTTATGTCCTTGTGACGAAAAATTACGAGCCACACGATTAAGTAATTGCCATTGGAAAAAGATTTTCAAAACCTGTACAGAAAATTTCGTAACCTAATACAGATTTAATGAGACAAACTTGGTGTTGGGGTGGAAAAGAAATGTAAGCAGCACTTTTAAAATAGTATAAAAATTATACAGATAGACCTACACCGTAGAAAATAAATAATCCTTCTCGTTAGAGACCATATATTTGGCGTTAAAAAATCATCCCAATTCTCAAGGTGTGTACCTGTATGTAGAAACTTCCGTCATGCTTCCTCGACAGTTTATGACTCCATTTGGGCACAATTGGGATGAAATTTAACGCCAGATCGAGTATTTTCGAAAAAAAACCTTTGCCAATACGCTGATGCTGGTAAATACGACTGGGGTTGTTTACATTTCGTCCCATGTACGGTGTACGAGCCTGATTAGCAGATCAAATAAATGCTAAATTCAGTTCATATGATGCGTACGAAGGTACTAATGATGAAAGTATAATGGACATACCAATTGACTAATTCAAAAGTAGTTTGGAAGAACGTGAAGAGAGAAGTCTCTCGAAGATATACTAGAAAATTGAGAAAATTAAATCAGAACATACTGAAATTTTAACACTTTATGTGAGTGAATTGAAAGATAGCACTTTGTTACGCCACACGAGTACTTAATTATGACGTCTCGAGTTTTGACGTCCAAGCGTCATTATCAGGTGGAGAAACTAGTAAAGTAAGATTTTATTGAAGACGGTGAAGGAAATCATCCCAGAAGGCAAGGAATGCACAGTAAAGACGGCTCAGAAGGAAGAAAGATGGAATAGGATAGCTTCGAAAGATGCTTCAAAACCCATCCTCGGATTTTATAACCCACGATGATGACGAAGGTCCGTACTCACACCAACGCTGTAGCAGGATGCATCCATAAAAGCGGAATTTCCCGATTTAAATAAAATGGAGTGATAGTTAACAATAATCTATTATCGAATATGCTCGACGTGGTGTCTAATTGGATAAAAAGCTCGTTTGATTGTATTCCAGCATCGGTATTGTACGCGGGTCGATATATTCGTCAAGATTTACACTTAGCGAAGTGCATAGTCGCTCGTATTTTTTTGGATGTCATACATTGTAAAAATGCAAATCGAATAGTCTGAATCAAACTAGAAATAAAAAATTATCTGGGTGTATTTAAAATACAATTAGGTTGATCGTATTTGACGTTCAAGTGAAGAAAATTGGAAAACTTCATCGCCGTGCCCAAACTGCCCACAAATTGATATACCGCCCAAGTACGCGAATTCTCTCTCCTGCGATACAAATATCAGGGGTTTCCAGTGAGATGACCAATGTAAATGGAGACTATTCGGCATCACTCAGCGGATTATCATATTAGGATAAAGCTGATATATATTCGAAAAAAAATCTAATGGAAACGTAGATGAGCATTCCATGGTTAAAGAATAAAAAAATCATATGGAAACGTAGATGAGCATACCATGGTTAAGGAATAGTTAATGATGGGTATCAAAAAAATAATAATTTTGGAATTTCAATGTAACCAGTAATTTTATTTTTCATTTCCATAATTTTCTACTTGCCCTAATGTTTCTGAACCAAAGGCACGAACGGGTCTGAAGCTAGACACCATCCTTACATCATACAAAAATAATTAATGTAATTGCCTCAAGATCACTTTCCTTATGAATACGAATATCTATGTAAAACAAGAAACCATCTTGAGCTCACATTGAGTTTTTGAGGAACAAACGTTCATTTATATTCTCTATACCCCGAAGAAAAAAATCGGCAATCAAGATTCACGGTGTTGTTCTGGACGTCTATTTCGGGAAACGACGGTTATGCGCGGTACTGCGAGAAGGGAAAATACAAGCCGACACATCAAAAGTCAAAATTAAATCCAATGAGTTCTGAAACGTGCATGGTGGTCTCGAGAACTACCCGTATAACATTCAGGCTTCAGTACTCAAAAACGGTACGATGAAATTTCATTTTTTTTTACATTTTTTCACTTGCACTGTGCCTGAAAAACGATTTGGGGATTCCAAAAAAGCTGCCTCTTATTCCCTTTTTCAACGTGCTTTGTTTTTCCCGTGGGAAACATATCGTAAGATTACTAAACTGATGGTTTTGCATTTACAACTAGACCTTTTTTTATTATGGTTGCGAGAGAAATTCAAAATCCTCCACTAGGTAAAATTTATTAGACTAAACGCTGCAATGAGAGAGGATTGTGGTAAAATAGGAATTTGGGCAGAATTTCTAGAAAATTTAACGGGAATCCCAATTCCTAACCTAATTTTTGCCCTTAAAGAAAGATATGCCAGCATTTTCTAAGAAATTTTAGTGCCTTCACAATGTCGTTCGTTTTAAATAAATTTTCATTTCAAGATTTGCTAATATAACCTAATAATGACTGGCGGTTCATCTAAACGAGTAGAAAAAGAACGTGCAGCTACCAAGGGAAAATAGACCAGTCACAATTGACAGTCAGTTTTCTTGATGAATACACACCTAAGTTAATACGGCGGGCATTTATAATCCACACATTCAGTCTATCTGCGGCTACCCAATCATTTATGTCTCCCCAGAGAATCACCCATCTGGTGCTTAGCCAGGAATGCACAGAGAGGTATTTGAACGCAGGAACACCAGTCAGGAAACAGAGACTGATGAGAGGTATAAATACAGCAATTGCGTTGACGATAGGACATTACCTTAGCTGTTGGACCATCTCGGAGGAGAGAGCTCGTGCACGTCCGCGAGATTTCCGGGCCTTCTGTCTCCGCGTCCAATCCGGAAAATACAACCTGTCTCCGTCGCATGAAAATTTAACGACAAAGTAATGTGATGGGACGGACGGGAATCGTTTGAGATGAAGTGGTTACGGCCGGGAAAGAAACCCCGGGCGACCGGGGTCGCTCCGAAACGGGGACGGCGAAGGACGGACATTCATAGGGAGGGAGTGTGGGGTCGGGGGGCGGAGTAGAGTTGATGGGAAGGAAACGAGAGGGAAGCCAGGGATAGGAGGAAGAAGAGAAAAAAGGAGAGAATTTCTTGCTGGACAACGTGTATACATGTAAATGTACATACACTCATGTTTGAAAACCGCACCAACGACGAAAAATATTCCCAAAATAAATCGAGAGAGGAATATATTGTAAAAGAGATAAGTGGCATAAAAATGACGACGGCATAAAAGGGTTTATTGCACTGGCCCACGGGCTAGAAAACCTACGGTCCATGGTTCAATTCCTGATCCCAGATATGTTTTACTTCTTGAATTACTTTTCCTTCCAACCTTGTCGCGTATCCTACACATTCTAACGTAAACTATGCCTCATGGTATTTTTCCCTTCTGCTATTCCAAATACTTCCTCGTTCCTCACTTTTTCTTTCCAATTCATCTTAAATATTCTCCTACAGCACAATGTTATGAAGGTATCTATCATTCGCTGGTGCATTTTCACAATTTCTCCGTTCCATAGAGCCACATCCTCGATACTAACGTTTGGACAAACTTCTTCCTTGTTTGCAACCTCAGCTTCTTTTAACATGGCAGTTACTTTCTACATGACCACGATCTTAGCTAGAGCTATTCTTCGTCGAATATCGGTCAACCGTCTTCCATCCCAATTGATACCGCTGCTCACGCAGATAAAGGGTTCCTCGCATTGGAAAATCAACTTCGCCGTTTCATAAAAATATTATTAGATTTCTAACTTTTGATGCCATTTAATATTCCCTAAGTTATTGGTCTGCATCATTCAGAGTTGCTTGCTGGCCTTCCCCTTTCTTTATATTCCAAAATAACTTCTATCAAATGCGTACCGCCTTCGAACAACACGTACTCATAAGGTTGGGTGACCTGTGTAAATATTGAAGGCGTCATGCGCAACACTCAAACAACAAAAACACAGCATAACACTGAAGTTGTATAAAAAGGATAGACAGGGTAGCAAAAGAAGAAGTGCTTTGAAGAGTGAGGGTGAGGAAAGAATCTTGTAGGGGACACACACACAGAAAAAAGACGGAAACTAAAAGGGCAAAATCAACGATATTTTACTGAACACCATAAGGGAGGTGAACATAAGAGGATAAGAACTACTGAGGAAGACAAAGGATGAACTAAAAGAATCAAGCAGTGGAACAGTTCAGAAAAGCGAGCCAAGGAAAAATAGGAATGGTTTTTTTCCCTGTTCCAGTATTCCCCTACTTGCTACTAATTCCTAAGCCATCTCATAGTCGTATATATACGGGTTTATACGTATATGTATATTCATATACAGGGTGCGGCAAAATAACTCCCTTTTTTCAAACGCAAAACGTTTTCAAAAAAGGAAGTTATGGTGCCGCACCCTGCATATTATATATATATATATATATATATATATATATATATATATATATATATATATATATATATATATACACATATGTTTGTGTGTGTACACACACAGGGTGCCAGTCAAGGAAATATTTTTCCACTTATGATCTGCTCGATTCCGCCTCCCCAACCTCTCCAGTGTTCCTCCTTTATTGTGTTCCTATCCCTTTTCCTTATATCCATTTCCATATGAATGAATGTTTGTTCACCATATGGCGGGACTTCGTGTTTGAATGTAAATATATATCATCATCAGTATTTCAATCCTAGGATTGGTTTTTTACTGCAGCCCTCCATTACACTATATTTAATATCAATGGCTTCAATCCCTGACACCCTCTCTGTTTTACGCCCTTCTTAATTTGTCCTATGTACGAGCACATGTCTCTTGGTCTCCCTCGTGGAATCTTCCCTTCTTTTTTTCCTTCTATTATATTCCTAATCAATCCATTGTGCCTCAATGTGTGTCCAATCCATCTATTTCTTCTTTGCCGTAAAGTTCTCCATGTGGTCCTATCCCTTATGCTCTTTTATATACTTCCTCAATCGTTACGTTGTCTGTCTATTTAATCTTCAGCATTCTCCTCCAGCACCATGTTTCAAATGCTTCTATTCTTCGCTGGTCCGCTTTTACAATGTTCCAAGTCTCGGAACCATAGAGCACCATGCTCCACACGAAAGTCTTGACGAATTCCAGTCTTAGGCTCTTTGAGCATAGTAATTGGCTCTTCTTCATGAATTCGTTCTTGGCTTGAGCTATGCGTCGCTTGATTTCAGTCGAATTTCTTCCATCTTATGTTATGCTGCTACCCAGGTACATATGAGATTACTTTGGAAGTAATATTTGACTGCATCGGTCCTCTACGAGACCGCTACCAATCGTCTTTCCAGTCACCTGGGCTACTAAAGTGAGGAGAAATATTCCGCATTGTCAGGGCCATCCAATTCCTCCCCGCTCAGGGCAGCATATATATAAATGTTCGCCATGCGGCGGGTTTTCGTGTTGAATGTGTATTTGGCCAATGTGGCTCATTTCCTTCTTCCGACTATGTGTGCCACGAAACGTTCCAGTCTTTTATGACGATAAATATTATTGCTTATATATTATCCTTACTATCCTTTCCTCTTGTGTCCTCGCCAATTTCTCCTTTGGTGGGTGAAATAGCTCCCCAACTCCATCTTCTGGCCAAAGAATCGGGGCAAGTGATTGCATAAACCGACCGCGGATTGCAATGTAATACGTAAGATGGCAAGATCATTGGCAAAGCTTTATCTGTATCCTTCTGAATGAATACATGTTGATTCGGAATTAGTAGAAACTAGGGGAACACGGCGGGAGTGCGATAGCGTAAGTCGGTCCCCTTTCTGGTACCTTGTATATACTATATAATACATTTCCTTTTTGTATTCTTTCCACCTCTTCTGAATATTTCCTGATTCAAAAAGTAAAAGTATTGTCTTATCTTTGACTGCTTTCACGGATTTGCCCATCGTACTTCCTGGCAGTTTCCCACCTCAGATTATTATTCAACTCTTGGTATGTATGTATGTGTATGTAAATATATATGTATATATAAAAAACCATAAACACAGTAATCAACCCGAAGGTCATTTTAGTAGGTGATGGTAGAGTTCACCCAGTACTAAGCCCTACACGGCGTGTGAAAATTCACACATCAGGGTAGGGGGGCCAGTTCCTTTCCCTGTGCCGGTTATGGTTTCCCAGGAAGACCTGGAACCCAAAAAATAACTTTAGCTTGGGTGGAGCTGCAGGTGCCCAGAGTGCCTTGCCCGGGAATCGAACCCGGGACCCTCTGGTCAGCAGTTAACGCTCTACCCACTGGACTACCGCGACCCACATATATATATATATATATACATATATATATATATATATATATATATATATATATATATATATATATATGGGTATGTATATATGTTATTTATATGTATACTTTATATACATACGTGTATATATATATATATATATATATATATATATATATATATATATATGTGTGTGTGTGTGTGTTTATATATATGTATATACACAAACACATATAGACAAAGATAACCATAAACAAACAAAAAATAGCTGCTTGCATATGGGTATGAATATGTCCACGTACATAAATATACACATGTCTTATTTAAATGAGTTTTAAGACGCAGAATACATTGAGGGAGGAAATTCCAACTTCGTGTTACCCTCAGCGAAAGGTTAGAAGACCACAGACGGCTCAAAGAGGCCATCCTCCGCCTTAACTCTTCCATCTCGTCTTCCCCTCACTCATGCTCTCTCTCTCCTCGACCGCCACCCCTTGGGGGGAGGAGTTGGGTGGACTAGGGATGAGGGGAGGTTTAGGCGGCAAAAACCATGTCCCAGAGTGGTCCTTTGAAGTCTCGCATCGCCCACACCCGCACGGGTCCAGGTGCCTCCGCCGCCACACCCCGCAGCCTCCCCCGTGCACCCTCCCCTCCTGGCCGCGCGCCTCGCCCCCACAACTCTCTCCAAGCCGCAGCCCTCTAGCCCTCACACACCCCCATCCCACGGCCACCGCCGCCAACCTCGAGGAGCCGACCTTGATTACTTAAATCCTTTTTTGCTCTCCCTCACCATCGGCCTCACAGTATTTCTCTCTAAACTACGAGAACGTTCTTGACAGACTCCGCAGCTTCTCTTTTTGCGTGCGTGATCACTCTATACTCATGTACGTAGGTGCGCCTATGCGTGCATTCCAACTTGATGATATTTAGTCGTATCGAGAATCAAATTTTGCTTCGAGTTATCGTTCTCCAGAATTTTCAAATATTGGAAGATCCACAAGTAACGGATAGTTGCAAATAGATTGGAGATTGATATTTTTTTCGAGAAAAATATTCACTAACGTCACACCTCCCTCGGATTTCTATACTCAAATATTTGGTCCGGGAAACATATTCAAAATAAGATTATTGAACAGTGATGCTGAAAAAAACTGATTGGAATAAAACCGGGATTTTAAAGAAAATTTCCATAAACAAACTGTTTTCACACCCGGGATATCGGATTTTCGTATGGATATTTTGGGGTGGAGATTGGAGTTTTACACGGGGAGTGGTTGTAGATTGCATTAAAGAGATTGATGGAGTGAAAGATCGAGAAATAGACGAATAGTAGAATCGGGTTTGATACTCTATTCATTTTGAACCCTGTTAGATGTTATGTGTTCAAAAACCCATTCACGCGGGTTTTTAAGGAACCGCAGTGTAAACAGCACCATTATTCCAGAGCTTAAGTGGGATAAATATATTCTAGTAATTTTTCTAATTTAAAAAGGCGAGGACATTAACGATTTATTTAAAAATTTAACGGGTGCTTCTAGGTAATGAACCCAAAATACATCTAAGCGTTACTACATTACTAAGCCTCTCCTAACATGACAAAAAATGCTCTAAAATACCGTGCGTCATAATGAATGGTACATCAATTCAACATATTCTCTATATCTCTTCATTCTGCCCAACATGCTCAATCATTTTGTCCTTCCACTGCGGCTACTCCAGTTTATTTTATCCATCCCAGTCCTCAGAAATTCATTCTCAGTCAATTTACTATTCATCCACTTTTCCTTTCTTCTCCGAAGTTTTTCCAACGATCTTCTTTCTGGTCCCACCATTCCAATAACTTCTTTGGTTGATTTTCTTACTGCAAAACTTTAAAAATATCAAAACAAACACAGCGCACGGTTTAACATTCGGTCTTTCGTTGATTTGTGTTAATGCGGAAGCCATATTATCAGCTGGTTTTTTTATTAAGTCACAGTTTTTTTTTCAAAATTACAGCTAAAGGTTTCCGCACACTATATAACTTTTTTGAAACAAGGTTCCCCCCTTTGGTTTGAAATAAGACAGAAAGCATCCCTTTCTCTTCCATTAATGTATTTTCCCGGACCTTTTCTTCATGAAAAACGCATGGTGTAGAAAGAAGGGAAGGATATTGGAATGTGTGCACCGGATAAAAGAGGAATAGGTTCCACTGTCTTTCAAAAGGGTAAATCTCATATATATATATATATATATATATATATATATATATATATATATATATATATATATTAGATAATGCAATTGGTTAGATCTACGGTATCTTATATCATCCAAACATTCGTCACCATTTTTTTACAGTATTCCACTCAAATGGTGCAAAATGTATACAATATACAGATATATGCATACAGGATACATAATTGCGTTACATACAAACAAAAACACATTTCCACAATATTAATACTTACCAAACAATACGAGGATGGCCAAAGATACTTCAAAACAAGATTGATGGTGAATGGAAGAGTAGAAGCAGATAGGGGAATGTCGAAGCGGAAAGAACTAAACCAATTCAGAGATGAAAGAAATTTGCCAACGACGTATCCGGCACACGAATATTTATCTTCCCAGGGAAACGTGCTAACCAACGGTAACGCTGAGAACTTCGTAAATCGGAATGCTTTTATGCGAATGAGTGCTCCTGCTCCCGACCCAGCTAGGTTATTTGGCCGTCTTTTTCTCCTCACCACAGAAGGTATCCTAAAAAGCGAGCTGAATTATTTTAAGGAAAGCAAACGAGCGTGGTAATAAATAATTGAGTGCAGTTCGCTTAAGACCCGCATAGCACGAGAATGGAAGTGACCCTTGAGGCCATGTCGTGAGTGCATTAGTCTGGGCTGAAAAAAAATGGAATGAAAAATTTGCAAAACGCTTGATTTTTAGCGAGTTAAATACGTTTTATGCGCTTATATTTGCTAAATTCTACCTCAAAAGAGTGAGGAAGTACTAAAGTTCCACGAAATGGTTTATTTATCAAGGCCATAATTTCAAAACGGAAAATCATCATCATGGGATGCATATAAATTACACCAAGGTCATGCTATAATACATTATCTAGAGTTAATGCAATTTTCTTACCATTACTATGAAGAAATTTCACCGAGTAAGCCTGGCTACATTCTCCAAATTATTTGACGTTCCCTCGCGAAGGTGCTTTGTGAAATCAATGAATTTACAATGCTTTTACATTGAAATGTAAACTGTTGAAAGACTGGAGTTTCGAAGAATCTACCCAGCTAAAAAACTACTTATTCGCCACCATGGGTATACTCTGCGCATAATGCGTATTAATCCTTTCAAATTTATTGCATTACTTTTCTTCATAGTATTGAAAGTGCCTCGTCTCTCCGACGCCGGAGAATGTTTTTTTTAATGTGGGAAGCAGGCAACCCGTACTAAAATATAAATTTCCATCCTATATTCTTGGTGAATGCGATTCGATTACTTTTCTGAACCTTAACACACAAAGCCGTGAATGTCATGGAAACCCAGAGTGTACCTGTTGTACATATTCGAGGGAGAGAAAATAGCGTTGTGAGCCCATTCCCTTCTTCTTTGGGACTCAGCAGAAATGGCAAGGCCTAAGGTATGTTTTTGATGTACTAAGACCCGATACGCCCTGCCTATTATACAGCAATAAACACTTTCCCTATTCCTTAAAATTACGGATTGGTATTGTTTCTGGTATCGGTACCTGGGTAGCAGAATATCTTAAATAGATGCTGGTACTGAGGTAACAGTACTATTTCCACCCTAGGTAACAGCATCGAATATTTTGGTACTGTTCTATGCACAAACTCATGGTTACAATGAGCCATTTTCCAACCCCAACTATTTTCTGCCTTCCTTCCGGAAATATGAATTGCCTTATCTGTTTCTCTTTCTAACTCGCTTGGCCAACATTTACTCTCTATCGCAGTTTTGAGAGGACATTATTTCTTCGATGTTTCCTGGGTCTAATTTTTATCCTTACATTCTTCCAGGAACCTCGTCCTTTTCCCTTAACATGCCAACTACTTTTTCTTCATTTGTTTTCCTCTCCGCTCATATTATATCTCCCATTCTTCTTTACACCCTTATTTCAAAATCTTCCGAACTTAGCTGATTCTCGAGCCTCAACCACCAAGTCAAGACCCTTTTTTTTAACGGGTGTGATAGGAGCAGAGACTTCCTAACCAACCCTTCCTTGTTCATTCCAGTAGCAACATACATAGTTATACAACACTGCTATATGTTGATTGAGGGGATACCTGCTCACGCCCCCTTTTGTCTTCAATCGCCAAAGTTATCCGATATGAGATTTTTAAACAGTTATTTACATAAATTCTCAACTTTCCAATAGATACGAGGGTCATCCGGAAAGTAGTACCCGTTCGTGAAAGTAAGACACAAAAGTAAATATTAACAAACATAAAAAATTTTATTTGAAAGAGGATACTTTAAACTACTTCTCAACATAATCTCCAAGCAAATTAAGGCATTTGTCATAACGTGTGACAAGTTTCTGTATTCCTGCTGCATAGTCCTTCGCCGCCAGCTCATTGAGATACGCGAGGGACCCATCTTGCACAAATTTTTGCATAATGCAGATGGTGTTTAACAATTTCATGAACAATTGTTCGAGAAACATTGGGAAAATGCTCACAGATGTCATCAATTGTGACGCGCCGATCGTTCCTCACGAATTCGTCAACTGAGCTCACCAGTTGGTCTGTAATGACAGACGGTCTCCTCGAACGCTCATCGTCGTGTGTGTTCCCCCTCCCCATGCTGAAGTTGCGACACCACCGCCGAACAGACGACTCGTCCATTACATTGTCTCCATACACCTCCTTTAATTGGCGATGAATATCACATGGGCGAACGTTTCTTGCATTGAGGAATTTAATCACTGCCCTCACTTCACAACTGGCGGCGTTCTCAATTTTTTTAAACATTGTAAACAATCACAGAAACAACACAGGCAATGCTAGCGTCACGCAACTTGGCTCAGAGAAGGCAGACAAGTCACTGAAGCTATCTGACCTCGTCCAGCGGCTACTCGCGTCGTCAGCACTTCATGCGGCACGAACGGGTACTACTTTCCGGATGACCCTCGTACATAATGATACATTTGAAATTAAACACTTAACCATTCACAGAATACATGGATCATTAGAATTTAGGCACTTCAAGAACAATTAGTTCATATTTTCACAATAATCAGCACAAGTACAGAAACATGCAACATAATATATACAGATAAAAAATAGTCTGTATCGTGAATGTATGATATATTTTGATTTTTCTTCTAGTTGCAGAGCACGTTAAATAGGTAAATTTACATTGACAATCAAATGCGTTGGATGTATGCGAAACTGCCGCCAACTTCCAAGTTTTTACTAACCTTTCCTGGGCGTCTTCACTTTATGATCGATCAATTCTCTTCTACTCGCAAATACCTCGTTTTCTATATTCCTCCCTTTGAGCGCACGGGATTCCATTATCATCACTGGGATCGATGATTCTCATTAAAAACCTTTACGGCCTGTCTGATGTTCACCTCATCCCGCCGGTGAAGAGGGCTATAAAATAGCCCAGTTCCTGAATCGACATTCCTTTCCGGGAAGTAAGGGTAAGCAGGAACTTGGATGGACGAATTCTCTCAGATTTACCGACGTACTTAAATGATTTGCCATTTCCGTGTAACTGGTCAACTCACTCTCAGCAAGCTCCTTCGAATCGGGTTCATTCCTTCTGCCCCAAATGATTTCCGTCAGTCGTTTTCACGCTCCCTTATCTGTTTTAGCGGCGGGTACGTGCACCTTGTGCCAGTGCGCCAATTTCATCCTCACGGTATCGACTGGATAGAGGAGACTTGAGAGGTCTTGTTTAGCGCATGGGTCAAAGGGGCCATTTTCTGGCCGGGGGGAATGGGGGGCTGGAAGTAAAGGGGTCCGCAGCCCGGGGACCATCATGGACCGAAAACAAATATCGAAATATCGGAAACGTGATCGCCCTGAGAGCCGCCTCGGTCCCGTTCAATCCAGGGTATCAACCCGGAAAAGTGGATTGAGCAAGAGAGCTCCCCTTTCTAAAAACATCCGATTCTGAACGCCCTTGGCTCCTCTGAATTTATACACGCTATCCTAGGACTGTAAACGATCACGACTAACATACTGACGGGGCATATTTTCTTCTTCGTGCATACTGGTTTGAAATATGCCTCAAGGTTGAAACAAGGGGGGGTCGGGTTGGTGCGGCACAAGTGTACTGGATTCCTACTCCCAGGGACTCTTGTTCGTTTCCCAGCGGTGGCAGAATTTTTATGGTATCCCGAGAAGAGTACGCCGTCCGTCGGATGGGACGTAAAAATAGTGGGACACTTTGGAATTCTTTTTGCTACGCTAGGATTACACTTCATACGAACGCCATTTATCTACACCCTTTCCCCATTTCTTGAAAACTCCATCTCTACCAGAATTACCCACCTATTTATAATGATGTAAATGACTTCAGCTGCCGGTCACTATCCTAATAAATGACGTATGACTACGTGAAACACGAGAGGACGATTTTTGGTGGAGGCCAGGATTATATTTTTGCTTCGTTTGGAATAAACAAGGTGTTAGAATATCTTTAAAACCCATTACGCCTGGTCGCCTTATCTGCCCGGTATTTTGCGAGGCCATGGATAAATGTAAGGATGCTTAAGGAAGCTGAATAGAGAAAATATATTTTTGCTCGGGGACTCCGTTGATCATAATGAAACCCACGAGACATTCTGTCTCGCCAAATAAACGCTGTATCGTTTAATGTTATATTTTCAGCGTATGGTGACAAGTATTACTGTGTATCGCTTAAATTTGCATGCTATCTTAAGTAAGAATGGAGTATTCAAAACAGATTGAAGAGTTCCACTTGAGTGTGAGATGAGTTTATGTTCGAAAGTGCCCAAAATTTTTGTACCAGATTTCCCGTGTTTTTAAGCCACATTTATTCCTCTGCCAATTCACAGTTCCGAGAAGAAATGAGCGACCCTAGCACTTGAATTCACCTCTTATTATATTTTTTATCAACTGAGTATTTTTCCAAGGGCGCATGGAAACTTGTGCCAGACCATATGCGACTTTAGGGAAATTTGCAATGTGCTCGCGAAGTTATACAGAAAAGTTTGATGTGTGCTTGTGCCCATTGATATCAGTGACCCGTAGTATAAACAATATAAAATGAAACATAAAAGGTGGGTTTAGTAAGTATATTTCCTTGTGTTACATATATATGTCACCCTACAATTCAAAGAAACTGCGGGAGATGCCGCGACAGTAACTTTTTTACAGTCATCCGCTAATATGCATTTCAATGAAACAATTTCAAAAACTATTCGCCTTAACCTGGATTCGAACTCGGATCCCTTGATTACACTCAGAAATCGTTGCATTGTCACCCTACCAGTATAATCTAAGGTGGGATTTATCATCCCGGTGTCAGAGCATCAAAGAAGTACACTCGTATTTTTTCATCTTCTTAATTTTTGCACGGAATCGCCGTGTATTGTGCGAATATCGAATCCTGGATTTCCAATAAATTCGAACGGAGCTTCTTGTTTATCTCCGCCAACGATTTTCTTTACAAAACTTCTTTCTTTCCCTCTTTGTCTTCTGTATAATTCGAAAATTTAATCTCCAAGCCTTCCCATTTCCCGAACGCTTGAGAGGTATTCGAGACGAGATCCAATTACATTTACATCTACATAATACCCGGTCAGCCACAGGGAAGGTGTGTGGCAGGGAGTGTATCCACAACCGGCACACAAAGCGCACGAATGCACAAAGCCACGCACGATGCGAGAGACACAATTACTGAAAATAATGTCGACATGAAATAAACTAGTAAGTACCGTGACGTAAATTAACGCGAAACGCAAAGTGTCACGAAGATTCTGTTGAACAACGAGGATCAGAAAATACTGCGTGGAGAGTGAGAGGGACTTTACAAATACATACGAGGGTCATCCGGAAAGTAGTACCCGTTCGTGAAATAAAGACACAAAAGTAAATATTAACAAACATAAAAAATTTTATTTGAAAGAGGATACTTTAAACTACTTCTCAACATAATCTCCAAGCAAATTAAGGCATTTGTCATAACGTGTGACAAGTTTCTGTATTCCTGCTGCATAGTCCTTCGCCGCCAGCTCATTGAGATACGCGAGGGACCCATCTTGCACAAATTTTTGCATAATGCAGATGGTGTTTAACAAAACGCTCATCGTCGTGTGTGTTCCCCCTCCCCATGTTGAAGTTGCGACACCACCGCCGAACAGACGACTCGTCCATTACATTGTCTCCATACACCTCCTTTAATTGGCGATGAATATCACATGGGCGAACGTTTCTTGCATTGAGGAATTTAATCACTGCCCTCACTTCACAACTGGCGGCGTTCTCAATTTTTTTAAACATTGTAAACAATCACAGAAACAACACAGGCAATGCTAGCGTCACGCAACTTGGCTCAGAGAAGGCAGACAAGCCACTGAAGCTATCTGACCTCGTCCAGCGGCTACTCGCGTCGTCAGCACTTCATGCGGCACGAACGGGTACTACTTTCCGGATGACCCTCGTACTACCTAGCGTGTCACTACGATAGTGTGTGGCAGGGGGTGTTAGATTACGAAGAGTTAGAGTAATTAGTGGTCAATAGCATTCCGTATCGTTTTTATTTTGGAAGTTCAGATTTCCTTGAGAGGTCTCCCACTATTGTGGTCACAAATTGAAAGGGAGTGAAAAGTTTCCTTGCGTGATTGCTCTGTTTTACAGCGCTTCAACTTTCGTTTTGATTCTGCCTAACGATGTAATTGAGGTTAAAAACAATCCGTTTTTGCTAACGTTGTACTCATATGATATGTATTGATCCAAGATTTCAAACCGCGTATGATGTTACCTCTGCGGTCCCAATGACTCCCATATACTTAAGCAATGCAATAATATAATTACGTTTTCCATTTAGCTTACGATTCCTCATGAAATAGAGAACTTTCCTTTGTAAAAGAACATGGCGGATAGATGGACTGATAACTGAGTGTATGTCCACTACTAGGGGCAGGCGGTCAATTTGCTAGAGGTAGGATGTACAGAGAATGAAGGAAAGAAGTCCGTTGTCGGCACTAGCCTACTTTTAATCAAAGGCGCAAAGGGGTCGTATAATTTAACGAACCACCTGACGAACTCTACACACTCTACTTGAAGTCCTCTCCATGTGGCACCCAATATGGGATCGAAATGCATATAAAAATCATGTAATCAACGGGATTCGAACCAGAGCCATGGAGTTGGGAAGCCACTACACTCTCCATCCGAATAAAAAGATCTCCACTTTTGAAATTTTGATTCCTAGATGAAATCCTTCTGAGTAGGGTATCAAAAGCTCGTATCTCACCCAAAATGGGGTTGAACCAACGCGGAATAACACCTCTACTCACTAGTCTACAGGAATGTTTCTCTACAACTCGTTTGATGAATCCCGCAGGTTTCTTCCATGCGACCTCGCAGATGTCCCTAACGCGCTATCTGTTCCATGCTCGTGCAAACAGAGCCAACGGGCCCTATACAGGCCTGCAAGCTTTGGGGCGGAAATTGAAACCGGTCGACAGAGAGTGGGAGGGGCACGAAAGAACGACAGAAGAAGGGAGAGGACGAGGGTAGGGGTGAAGGCAAATGGTTAAAGCAGGAAAAAGGTGTAGATTGGAGACTGGGAGGAAGAACTGGGCGGGAAGGAGAGTGTCTTCGTAGACAAAAACGAGGAAGGCAATAAAAATAGCATGATATTCGTACTCGATAAAATAAAAGCATATTTTAAATTTTTAAAATATAAATATTTCACTAGATTTCTGCAATTCCAACTCCCTACCAGGAGCAACAACGGTTATTTTTGGTTCTGTATTATTGAAAAAACACTTCGCTTCCTTATACGTGAGTATCGGTTGCACTTATATAATCGCGTAGGAGATAATTAGAATTGGCAGTGTATATATTTTGCCAATATCATGCATGTTTTTTTACTCAAAAGATCCATCTTCATAATAGTTCTACAGCATGATTTGAATAAACGTATCCTCTCTCCGTTGCATGAGTAGTAATCTCTTTCGTGTGATTAACATTTTTCGAGTGCATGATCAAACTAATAATTGTGTGGAGGTTAAATGATTGGGATTGTGAATATGAGACATGATTGATGACCTAAACCCCCCCCCCCCCCCGCCACATGCCCATGAGGCAGCTTGCTGGGTATTGCGTAGATGAAGGAAAAAATATCTAAGATTTCTTTCTGTCATAGTTTTGGAAACTTTCCCTGTTTAAATTCGGCCTGCCATTCATGAATCTCATGTCGGTCTATTTTCTTGTGTTGATTCTTCATATCTCGATAACACAAAAGTCGAAAACAGAAAATTCCACAAACAATTCGTAAATATTTATCATTTTGGCCTAGCGATCCGCCATCAACAGTTAAAGCAAAAATTAACGGAACATGAAAGTGACAGTGGGAATTCAGTGTTTAAGAGAAAGTAAGTTCCATTGGTCCCAGTTTAAGTATCGGTTGGACACGCAGATAAGAGATTCACTTTTCATAATATTGAATTTCTACTCTACAATGCATTAAACTACTTTCACATGTGTAATTTACCCTATTAGAATATACATGTTAGACGGAACGAAGAGAGGCAGGAAGGGATTGGAGATTGGTGTTGCAATCGATTATTGTAACCTGAGGTTAAAGGCATTTTAGCTGGGGCTGAGAGATAAAGTAGGGTGTATTTCCTGGATCTAATAAAAGTAATGGCATGATTTTCAATACTTGAGTATATTGAAACATATAGGAAAAAATCGAGATAATATTTTACATGTGAAAGATTTGTGTGTATACTATACATGTGAATGCATTTTGATCGTATTTTGATTACCATAGAGCGATTCCAACACAACAGGCCTGATACTGTACCACGTATTTTTGCCTATTCTGCCAAGAGAAAACAAAAAACTGTAAGGACTGCTGTGGTACTGAGTAAGGAATAAAATGAGAAAGTATATAATCTGTCTTTCTAGTACGACTAACTCCATCCAACGTAGATGGTTGATTATGATAGGGTTCAGATTTTGATATTCACCTCATATTGAGATTTACGAAGTATGAGTTTCGCAGATAAGAGGACGGCGTGATGTCATCATAAGCCTCCGATAAGATGGCAGCATTTATGAATATAGCCAGACGCAATGCAACATGAGATAGGCATTCAACTGCTTCTAGCTCAACTTTGTGGAAGTACATGTTCATTAAAAGAAGAGCACAGTGTATGAGAACAGTGGAAAAATACACTGTTCTTCATTTAATGAGTTAAGCAGTTAAATCTAAACCTAACAGAATCGGAATTTAGGCTTTAGAATGGATAAAATGGCCTCATCATCTCCTTACCCAGAATTAAAAAACATTCCAAAAATTACTTTTCACAAACTGTGCCTTATTTTGCATGTTTCATTTTAGAATACTAATGCAAATACATTGGTTAACCCCAAGATTAATCTTTGATCGGCGAGGGCAGAGCTCCCACCATAAGCTATTCCCTTAAGGCTTATAAAATTCAGACATTCAGATTAAGTGGACTAGCTCTTTCACCCTCCCACCATTTAGTTTCCCACGAAGCCCTAATAGCCTGAAAATCGCAACTTTTGGATTTTCAATGGGGTCTTCAAACGCATTACCTGGGATTGTAAATATCCAACCTTGAGTTATTAACCACACGTTGTACATCACGAACTTTCTAAAATTCAGTGCGTAATTAAATTTCTCCTCTTATCACCCAAAAACCTGAGTTTCATTGATAATCACGTTTTCTCCTTCAGAATGGACCAGGAGAGATACAATTTGGCATACGCCACCGTTGTCAGCGTGGGCGATTCGTTGGATTCATCAAAATCACTTTTGAAATGAGAGAAAAAAGTGCCGGTACGCTCGCGGAGAGTGCGCCATCTCAGCTGCAATCATCACTGGAATTACATCATGAGCGTTAATTTGCCAGAGCGATAATTACGTATGGCGGGCAATCCTTGATTTTCCTTTCCCGAGCCAGGATGAGCCATTTGCATTTACATGAGCATGATACTTCCGACGCCGCATCCGAGGCCTCTCGACGCGAACTTCACACCGCGAGCCATTAAAGGGTGGGGGAGGGAAGGGTTCTCGCTTCGTTGATAAAAGGGTTGGGGGGGGGAGGGTCTCGCTTCACCCTGTGCGAAAGAGAGGTTGAGTGTGAGAAGGGGTTTGAGAATTTTCGTAACCATCCCCGCAACACCCATCCACGAAACCAACTACAACGTCTTTTTCCCCCTTCTACCACACTCCCTTTCAATTCCCGCCCCTCCCATAGCTATCTCTCTCCACTTTTCCATCTCCCGCACCAGGCACTCACTACACGTGCTTCCTTTTCCGACCCTCCGCCCCACCCCATCCGGATCCACCTTCCCTCTTTCCCTCCGATATCCTCCCCTCCCGAGCACTCATCTCTCCTCCTCCGCTCCCTCCTTATCTCGCCCTCACCCATCTTTCCCACTCCCTTTATCTCCTCGCCACATCTCTCCCGCTGTTAAAAGTCCTCCTCGCGTTACCCATTCTCCCTCTGCCTCCCCCAACACTTGCTTCGCCCACTCCCCCGAAACTTCTCTCTCTCCACTCGCCTCCTTCCCACCCTTTTTTGCGAGATCGTCCGCCTACGTTTATGATAAAGAAGGAACCCTTCGCGTTCGATTCCACCCGCCCCCCAAATTTTACCCTTCACACGATTCCATTCCACCTCGCCCCATCCGGCCTTTGCCCCTCCCGCCTCGATTCGCCATCCCAGTGCCCGGCCGAAATTCTCACGGAAATGAAAATACACGAGGGCCGAATCCATCCCCATTCTCGAGGTTCCGGGGTCTTATTGCGTACTTTCCGCTATTTCAAAAAAATTCCGGGGCAACTTATGAGATTGCTGTCGTCTCATATGAGTTTCCAAAAAAAACTGCCGAAGATTATCCGAATGAGGTAATCAAAGTTCAGTTCCCTTCCATTCTCGCTAGGCACACAAAATCGCTCAATCCAAAATCGTTCCTCAATATTAATTACCAGGTGCGATCAAGTTCCATTATCTCCTGATTTTCTTCCGACAGGCGTCTTCACCAGACTGCCGAAACTCCTGTTATTTCACAACATTATTTCCCCGCAGAAGTGCAGAACTTTTCATAATACCCAAAATTCGTAAAATTCGCAGTCGTAAATGATTCCCGTTCGATTTAAAGATCGCTCATGATTCTATGGCGGCTGAGAACGCATTTGTGAGAGTCTCTTTTGCTGCTGGTGGTCCATCACTTCTTGTGCTCGTTGACACACGACATAACGGTCTTCAAGGAATTGTGGCACCATAGAACGCCAATTATTTACGTTCGCAACACCATCACCGCCTGTGTCACTCAAATGACGATGGTTTTATTTGGTTGTTAAATTAAACATATAGAGAAAACGAATACATATACATACATATACATATAGAGAATAATTATACGCTATTCATGTACACCGTATGATCATTTTAAACATTGAAAACGCTTTTCACTTTAGCGGCAGCAATAAGTACCCTGTGCACTGTACGGTACATCTATCTACATCTACAGCCTGTATATCTATATAAAGCCCCGCAAGCCGCCGCAAGGGTGTACGTATGGCAAGAGGTTTTAGGTCATCAGCCAGTAATGCACAATCACCATTATTAATCTTTTACACAAATTTCAGTTATATCATGCACACAAACAAAGTTAATCACTCAAAAGAAGGTATTTAAATGCTAGGATATTAAATAACAGGATATATTCAAATCATACGGGAAAAATGTTATGAAGATGGATCTGTTTGAAATTCATTAAGAATTTCGAAAACGTATATTCACTACAAATACTAATTATTCCCTTCACGCCTACGATCATATCTAGTTTGATCTATAATTGCACGAGGAAATTATCTTTTAAGTCTATCCGATCTCTTTTACGGGTGGTGACCAGCCACACGTTCTTGTGGCAGCTTACGGGGCATTTTGAGGGTGTTGTTGTAGATTATCTGTCTCCTTGATTTTACGCACGTGAGATGATCCACCATATTACGTCAGAGTCTGCAATATATCATTAACATCCTCGGATGAGTGACCACCCTTAATTTAACGCAGTAAATACAACCTGTATCTCAACATGCGGTCAAATAGTACCCCCCATTCTAATTCTTCTAATAGTGCCATGACTTTGCTATGTTGTTCTTAATAAACTTTCGCAAACTTAGCTGCTCAACGTTGCACTCGATCTAGTTCCAAAACTAAGCCTGCTGCATGAGGATCTCATACACCCGCAGCGTACTCTAGGTGGGGCCTAACCAAAGTAAAACAACAAAGTTCTTTAATCTAATTTTATTTTCCAAGGTCTCTTTTTACGAATCCTAACTAGTTAAATGCTATCACACAAATTTCACGAATGAATTTCCCCAGAACATGTCCTTAGTTATCGTAATAACCCAATATTTCAAGGTTTCACGTTAGTTATGTTGGTTTCTGGTACGGTTGAGTGTTTTCGGGTGAAAACCTCTTCCTCCAAAAGTTCATAGAAACAGGTTTCCTTCTCTTGAATTCAAAATCAAATGTCTCGTACCACTTTTGGATTACACTGAGATCATGAGATAATGATTTCGTACCTGCATGACTGATGCTAATTTTCACTGCATTGTCAGCAATTATACTATATTTACTATAAACCTGAGAAATGATGAATGAATCTCATTAATACATAAAAGGAACAAGAGCGGACCGATAACACTTCCTTGTGGGGCACTCAATGAGATGCTTAACATGTCGGATGATACTCCCTCTATTACGGCCCTTTGCTCTCGGCTTGTTAAAAATTGATGAATCCAATCTATCGTACACTTTTATATCCCGTAGTTTCCCAACTTTTGACGCATCTACCTATGAGAAACCTTTTCAAATACCTTTTTAAATCTAAAGATATAGCATCAACTTGAACAATATTTTCATCCGAGACTAATATATCAAGAGAGGAAAGTTCAGCTGGGTCTCGCAAGATCTACCCTTAAGGATACCACGTCGTTTTTTTGTCGGTTAATTCTGGGAATCGGGCTACTTCATTATTAAGCTTAGAATTACACTAAAATTCTGTATAAGGTGGATGCGAGGGAGATGGGTTGGTATTATTCGAATCTCGGACCTTTTTGAATTATGGGCGTGAAATCAGCTACTTAGCAGTCCTAGGGTACCCTGCGATAATTTATGGATTTATTGTTTATTTATAAATAAGAAGCAATTTCTGATACTACCGTTTTGTACAGAAGGTCTGCCCCAAAAGTAGTAGAACTGAGTCAATTAAATCTCATTTATTGTCAAAATTCATACATTATCTCAAAAGTCTTGGACGCAGCACCGTTGTTCGTCCACACACCGCAGCCAGCGGGTTTTTCACACCTAGTACGCCTTCTGGAAGACGTACGAGGTGTGGATTCGGCCTTCACTCGGTATTCCGTCTCCATACACTTCATAAAGTTGCCTATAAATTTCAATTGTCTTGTGGTTTTTTGCCAGTAAAAATATCATCACAGATCTTGCGGGGTTTTTTATTGAAGCACACATTTTAACAGTTTGCAGTGAGCAGAGTAGAAGAAACACAGACTGCGCACTACCATAGCAGTTTGCCTGCTAAGTTTAGGGTTGTATAGACACCGAGAGTGTGGCTCTAGTTTTACCCACCGCCACGCTAGGCCGAAACGTAAGTTACTTTCTGGTATTTTTCTATTGCAGATCACCGGGTGTCAAGAAAAGTACTCCACAAGCTCTAACTATATATATTTCTACTACTTTCCATAACTAAACTGTAAGACTGCTCTAACTCACGCCTTAATGCCTTGTGATAGGCACGGTCAAACAAATATTTTTTTTAGATTTCTGACTTTTCTCACTGATCACATTGAACTTAACTTGCACTAACCTTTGGTCACTAAATTCTTCAGGTGTTGCTATATTTAGGACGACTTTGGATAAATTTGTTGCTTTTAAATCTAGTAAATTATTTACTCTGGTAGGTGCCAGTAATAATTTGATTTACGTGTTTGATAGAAAAACACGAAAGAGTAATTGGCATAATTCCTTGTCCATATCTCCTACAGTTGAATTTTTTTGGTTCAGTCGACGGAGGGAAGATTTAAATCCCCATTCATTATAACTATTCTCTTTTTGAAATGGAAATTTAAACTAGCCACCTCTCTATGGCCATCTATGTTTTGTGTTCACAAAATGTCCGCATATACCTAGCTCTAGCACATTTTTTCATACTCCCAGTAACAGTGAAAAAAGAGGATATCTTAGAATGAGAACGTACCTTATAATCAATCATCAAACCTCATTACGGTGGGCGAGGGAAGTCTAGTAGCAGCGAAGTGGGCTAGGAGAGAGAGAAAGAGTACCTTATACTATAGCTACGTGACGACGCAATCGTTCTCGATAAAGCAATAGCCTAGAAAAGTTACCTTCCCCATTAAATACTTCCCATTGAGAAATGACTCGGTTAATGGATACAATTAATCACAATGACCAGCTGTATTGACCCAAAACGTTTAGCAATGAATATTGAAACATGCCTACATTCCTTCATGGCTAACAAACTGCTTCGTCTACGCGTTGAAAATTAAATCGGTCAATGGAGTAAAAAATGAAGTACATAAAAAAGTGGTTCAAGAGATTGCATGATACAAAGAGGGAAACTAACTTGCTGTATTACTAAAGGCAATAACTGAAGAAATATGGTAGGAAAAAATGTAGTCAATTAGATCAAGAATGAATTGTAAGAAGTATGTAATGGAAGACAACAACGCAAATAGCTGCAAATAGATACAAATATTAGCAGTGGACAAGATAACTAGGAGAACTGCTTTAAGTAATTACTAGAGCTTTTGACCCTTGAAGACGATACCATCCAAGTATTAATAAATGCATGCAAAATAGAGATAATGAAAAAGTAAAATATATAAAAATAAATATATAAAATCACAGGTATGACCCTAATAAGTATCCCCTGTTGAAAATGTAACATTATGACAATGAATGATAAGTGAAAATCATATTTATCATTTGCATTTTTTCACGTAGCAAACCTACGACTAGAGTAATGGATACTCTCTTCATGCACTAGAGAAATAACCAGCGTTACCTTTTTGTAGTAAAGATATTTTCCTCGGAATTTTGGACTTGGTCAAGATGCTTTACCACCGTGTGCCGTATGTTTTTCTTTTAATTTAACTTTTCTTCAGCTTTCATCTCCTGAATTTTTTTCAGGAACAAGAAAACTTTGGCCATTTATTCTACCACACAACTCTGAACCATAAGTGAAGGGCTGCAGTTCTAACACAAGACACTCATAGCTCAAAATCAAGGAATAAGGGGATCAACAGTCAGCCACTGAGAGCGTTGTGTTCACGTAATGGAATGAAGAAGAAGTAACCGGTAAACTGTCTTAATCTCCTAGAAGGTAGAACTTTGCATTAAAAATGTAACAAGATGATGTTCCGCTCGGGAAAATAAATTGTAGGTAAAACAGGACTCCAATAGGAGCACTTAACTGGTCGAATACAATTATGAGGGAAGCGCAAATAATTATATATATCCCTAAATTGAATATAATGACGCATTGAAGCTGGCCTCGTTGTTCTTACTATTCACAAATATACGTACTCCTACCACGCGTAACTTCTCAAAGAAGCTTCCAAGTTTAATGCCGACCTGAAATTCGGCATAATGGGAGATCGGCAGGTTAAACCAAACGGAAAATTTTTTAACTTTCACAAAAATAAAGAAATTTTAGTTTTCGCTAACAAGCTGTTATTCTAGATCGTAAATCCCTTTAAATCTCATGTAGGGACTACTGCAAATCTGATATTAATTGGCAGAAAATAAATATAAGTCCTATCGAACCTATGCGGAGTTTTGAAATTTAATTTGGGCGTGCCTTTTCTGCCCTCTTCCAGAATCACACGATAATGAGCATGGGAAAAAGAACTATGGATAACTTATAAAGTTGACGGATTTTCATCTTAGAATTAAACAGGGTGTTTCTAACCCCATAATAGTCCTCCTTCGGAATTGTACGCATCTACACGGTCTAAGGATATAAAAAAAACAATGAGTATGAAACTGAATAAACCCCCGAAGCAATATTATGAGCCATCACTGGAATAATCCCAAGCCGGCCTCTAAACTTTCCATAGTAAAAGTGGGTATAGCACATTTTCATGACAATGATGAAAATTGTCAAATATTATTTTGACTTGTCTTCCTTGCCTCACTTAATAGCCTTTTTTGGAACTGGTGATGTGGACTTAAGGCTAAATATATTCCGTTGTTATAATTTTATACATGCTTATGCTGAAAAGAATAGCATAAGGATTTTAATATTTAGACTAGTTTCAATTGATTTGGCATTTACACCCGTACCGCTTGAACTTATGATTTATCGGAAAATATATAATATTTTATACGTGGTCTATATAATTTATCATCGCTAATTAGTAATTCAACGAAATGTTACTTTAATGTTCAAGGGGAACATAGGAAAGCTCTTTTTGAGGGACTTAACGAGCAGCTCAGTTTGTCCATCCAGCATTCCACTTGAGGCCGGCAGTTAAAAATTCGTCCGTCATTAAAGAGCTTTAATAACCACCATCACTTCCATGTTCGCGGAAATAAAACAGGAGAATATTTTCGGGAAAATCACGTCCATGCGCCGGTGACTCCTCTCTAAACATGCAAAACATTATAAATGGATCTCTCCAGCAATGACGCTAGTGGACATTCATAATTTATCCGTTGATGTTCAGAGCCAGGTAGCACATGGATAAAAGCATTAACTGCCATCATAGAATTGTGGTTTAAACTCCAGTAGTCGAAGGACAATTTAGTCAGTGTGATTTTGTTATCATCTTTCGCAAGGACAATATATTTTCGAGGATAACACGGGATAGTCTCTCCGTAACACAATACCTGTCACGGATATTCAATACTGCTGCTGCCCAGCAATTCACAGAAAAAATGGTGAACAATCTATTATTCCTGTATTTTACGAAAATTCATGAAAACCATTATCCATATTAATGTTTTTCCGTTCATCACTTCTTTTTAAACGAGTCGGAAAATGGAAAAGCCATCGGTAACTATTTCTCCCTTCGGTTATTAATGGGAAAATTCATCAAATACTTATTCATAAGCAGTCAGGTGAGTCAATCGTATTTCTTGATGTATTCGAATGGCATATGACCTTTTGTCTTGATTAATCATCTCAAACTGCTGTCATTTTGTGGGCCGTTCCACTTCAAACGTATCTCTCGGATGGTAACGGAATAGGGACGGCGGCGAAAAATAATTAGTGGTAATCATGCACCACTAGGGCTGTGTAACACTTTGACATGTAGAGTAGGTGTCAATATTATCGTCGATGTCAGTCTGTTGACAAGAACAAAGGTGCCACCGACATGTAGGGAGCAATATAGAGGTGGACATTGATTTCGCATTCAATGCGAATGAATCTGGGGCGGTATCGATTTCAAGGTTGAAATTGACAATCGACATGGAAATGGACCGACACTCTTTTACTAAAAATTTCATTATTGTGGGAAGTAAACAAAAAGCGCCGTATATTTTAGAGACATTTCCTCACTACAAATACATTATGTCAAAGGAATGACGGATTCCTCTTTCGTCAAAAAATGATTCCTATTATTTAACAACCATGGTAAAGGTATCCTTACTAAAAAAAATGTAGTATGAAATAGGTTCTGAAGAGTACATTTTGGAATGAGTCCCGACACGCACACTATCCGACATTATTCGAAGTTTAATCCTTCCATGACGTTATAAAAGGCTGATTTAACATACGAGAGATTCCCGCAGTTGTAACATGTTTCGTCGCAAAGGTTGATATTAAAGACTGTCGATGTGGCATTGAATGCCGACGAAAAACTAATTGTCGACGCGAAATTAATGTCTTCATCGAAAATTTTGCAAATGCAACACCGGAATCGACACATCCTTGATATCGTTAGCGTTGCTATATCGAGGAAGAATCAATGTTTCACTGATTCCGTGGCGCGACATCAAAAAGGTGATGTTTCAGCGCAAACTACTACCAATATTTTTTAATACTCATTTCACATTGACTTCGAAGAATGTCGTTCTGTTTTAAGACGTAACTCATTGTAAAGGATGCACGAAATGAAATTTTTACACAAGCATACTTGGGGTAAAGAAAGGAATCTTGGCGATGAATGATTTTAAAGTCTCAAGCGTTGGTATTGGCCGAGAAGGAGATGTGATGTGTCGGGAGTTTGAGAGATGGAGATGTCCTCAGCTTGAATTTACGTGAGCTTCGCTCGATTCTCTCATTCTTTAACTGTACCATCCACAAGGTCTGTAAATGAGGCCAACAAGCCGGAGCTTGAATTATTTGACAAAACTTTTGGAGTTAGTCACCAAGGCGCATTTACGAATCTTTGTAAATCGTCAAGAATGGACACAAGTGGAGTTTCCTTCGCAAGGACTGGTGAAAAGTTTCAACAATTAATTGGAAGATAGGGAGTTATGTTCACAAATTATTGTTGGTAAATTAAAAGAAAAGGAATACTAGGAGTCAAATGTAAGTTCGTAAAGTATTGTTCAAAATTTAACAGGGTTCGTATTTTTACAATTTTAATGGACTTCCAAGAGTAGTGAACACAGTCTAATGAAGAAAAACACTGAAATTTGTCAAAACGCCATGCTGCGTCACGAAGAAGAATCTACGTCTAAATAGTGCCTAACTCTAAAGCTTTAACCTTAGCGTGAGAGGCAGAAAATACTATAAAATCAGATTAGAATATGATTATCTAAGGTTAAACTTGGGGAGAGGAGTGACTAATTTATTCAACAAACGATTTGTCAGAGCAATGACCTGTTAAGAAATGTTCCTCAGAGAATAGTTTTAAATTATTTATAATAATATATAAAAACTCAAATTTTGCGAAAGAAAATTGATTGCATAAATTGGTCAATTTGGGATTATTATTACTATCCCTGCATTTGAATGACGCAACTTCCTGATTTAATTTGGGGTCTCACTGAATCCTTTGGTGTATTAGATACTGAGATGGCCCATGTAAAACGTATAGAGTCGACTTGCTCCCTCCGTGCTTGGATGTAGATATTTTCCTATTGTTAATACTATAGAGAGTCCAGAGAAAGCCTCGAAACATATATTTATGACCTCGCAATTTTTTCGTACAAAAGATTTTTAGTTATTTTATTTTCATATTTACTCTCCTTCGTGTGCAGTAGAAATGTTCCAGGACTTTGAAAATTCATGATAACTCTAATAATATCACGACTGCAACTTCTACTAAACCGTCATTATTTGTTGTACCTGACCTGGCCAGGGGAGTCTCTTAGAGAAGAGAATCTGTTTAGGAACTGCCTAGTTTACATTAAAACCTTTTGGAGTTACAGAGATATTTCACCAACTTTCATCCACTGGTAAATTTCAATGGTTATCCTTTTAACTGCTGAACAAACAAATGAGACTCTACTGCTCCCTTAAGGTGCATTTTGCAAAGGCAGCCGCCATGTTTACACTACTGTTTCACCATTTTGTTTACCTCTGACATCATGTTGCGCTTAATGTGGAACGCTCATCAACTCATGACGAACGATATTGCCAACTAAAAGGACAAAGGGACACACCATTTTGAAATTTTTGCGCACTTTCAGAGATTTCACTTGAAATGCCCTCGCGACAAGGTTGTTACGATTCCTTAATTTTCGCGAACATTCGGATCTCTCTTGCATATTTATCAGTAACTTCCCAAGTTTCATTCCAATCGAGGGTGGTGGGACGTTCTCCCACCCAAATTCCGCCCCAGGATACAATCCCCCAGCCCGTGCGTAAACCCTTACTCCCCCATTCCTCTCCCTTTTCCTCTCCCCGTTCCTTCTAGGGTACCGTCGAACCCTTCTCGCCCTTATCTTGCGTCATCCGATTCCACTTCCACTATCCTACCCCCACCTCCCATCTCCGGTTCCTTCAAAAACTCTTGACGCACGACCACAGCCGCCAATCCCGCCCCCGCTACGCCCCCTCCCCCTTCCGCTCTTCCGCCGCCCCTCACGGGGGACCGAGTGCCATCCGATATGCTCTTCTTCTTTGCTGAGGGGGCAAATCAGGTAAAATGGTAAAGGTCGAAGGGAAGGGCAGAAAAGCTCGTCTTTAATTGCTTCCAGGGGGAAAATGAGTTTCCAAGTTGACGTGATAAACACTCACAGAGACGACAAAGGAAACGATTAATATTGAACAGGGGATTTTATTTTTCAAAAGAGCAACTTGCATGGGAAAAGTCGAATGTAGGGAGACTCACACAGCGTGATTTCTTTATTTATTTACAAATATATCCTGGCCAATATACATACAAATCACACACGAGTCATTGATTTCTCTGAAGAAAGATAAATTTTATTCCAAGCGGGAACCAGATTAAACATTGCGTAAGTATGTAGTGCATTCGTAGGTGCACGTGCAGGTGTACACTAGTTGGTTGTATGCGTATTTGCATGTGTGTGTGTGTGTTGTAATAAGTTTTGGATGAATATATACGTCTGTGTGGTTGTGCATTAGCATGTTTTTTGTTGGATGTACGTGCAATTGCATTCTATTTTACGAGTGTGCGTCCTAGCATCCCCCGCCACACGCCCTTGCGACGGCTTGTTTGACTTAGGCGTACGTGGCTATTGTGTAGATGCAGGCATAGACCGAATAGTTTACTTCTAGTGTACTTCTTCGGGTAAGCTCTTACTCCTCTTATTAAGATTAATGCAGCGTAAGTACCGATATTACGTTTCACTCACCCAACATGGAATTCAATCTAGTCGTAAGCTGTCTAGGGAATTATCACTATGGGGTGGTCCAAAGTAGACAATATTGAACTATTACCAATAAAAGAGGGTTTTAAAAAGGAATTTTCCATTCGTAAAAAACCGGAGTGATCGACCGGAATATTTATTTAGACAGGTAAGAGTAGAGCTCACCCATAGTTATCCTCGACGTTTGCAATTAGCACCTCAGCATGGGCCGGAGGAACCGCCTCCTTGTGTCGCCTTATGTTTCTAGAAAGTCCTGGTCTCCAAAGAATATCAAAGCCATAGTTTACCTGGGGACATCCTTAGTTACCAAACAGGTTTGGAGCCAGGAGCCCTCTGAAAGGTAAGTACATTAATAATTTGAGCCAATAGGCTTTTATGAGCCAAATATGCCCTGTCTCCTCAGCAGTTGTATCTGATGAGCCAAAAAAAGTATGTCTGAGCACAATTTTTATCTATGTTTTAATAGAGAAGCGAAAAATATACCGTCCGCATCGTCCATGGGAAAAATGACTTGTGAAATCCGTCGGTTCTGCGCTTGATCCCTCTAATCCTACTGCCATGATATCTCCTGCTGTAGTACAAGTACGATGGAGCTTGTAATACATTTTTAACGTAATTGTTAAAGAGACCTGATTTTTAAAATTGCTAAAGATTTAATCTGCAGTTAAATATTCGCTACGTCGACAGAAAGACCATGTAGTTCTAAACATAGCTCGTTAATATCAGGTTTCATGTCTACGTTTTCACCTTTTAAACTCGAAGATTTTTTTAAAGAGCGGCACGAAAATTGCTCAAGTATGCGCAAAAGGGTTATCAGGATTATTGCTGACCTGAAGGTGGTAATTATTGGCGCAGATCACGTGGAAACTGAATTCCTATTCCTTTGCATTTAATTCTATTCCATTAATAGAATTGAGAATAAGTATTTCAGTCAGGAAGTAACGGAAAAACGAGAATGCTTGCTCAGGAACCGTAGCGAGAGACCCGGACACACCAAGACAAATAGTGAACTTTCCGATCGCGAATGCGGATATTATCTGTATTCGCGTTATATTTGTTGCATTAGATGTCCATTCAAGTTATCCTAGATATGATTCATAGTATTTAAGTCCATTTCAAGATACTTGAGTTTTTATCAATGGGATAAATCATTAGCCACTCAATTATTGATTTTTGTGCTCGGCCTCGATTACTTATAATTAAAAGAATTCGAGGATTTGCGAATATATTTACATCCGGAATTCATGACCTCAAGTAGCGAGATGTCTTGTACAACATCAAAGGGCCTCCAATGATGCACACATCAAATAATTAAACAAATAATTTTAAAATTCCTAAGGGTAGGTACGTTTATTTTCGGGTATTTCTAAAGTCTGAATGTTGCAAGCCGCAATATCCCAAAATAATTCATTCATTAAGGCGGGGGAAACTGATTTAAAACCTCCTCAAGTTTTCCAATGAATGTGCCAATTAACGTTTTCGGAGTATACGACACGGAGATGTGAACAAAATCTGCGAATCGCGCTCAGAACTCTCCACTCGTTCGATGTTCAATCAACGACACGCCTTCAGGTGGCAGCAGGAATCTTATGCGGCTCAATTATCCTCCAATCATTGGTCTGTTACTCATCTCCGCAATCATAACTAAGCCCGAGGGGCGAACTGGGTGAAATTATTTCCTCCACATCTCCCAGTCTGGAGATAAGGAAAAAATATCAACTGTCGACCGAACTGGACGCATGATCTCAAAAACTGGAACAGGTCAAGTGTTCTACACACTCTTTTAATATGTCAGTGATACTGTTGGTCCCAAGCTATATCGATTGACCCCAAAATAGGCCAACTGGAAAAGCAGATCAGTGAAGGATAAAAGGGTTTCAAACATGGAGCAGCAAGAAGACGACAAGGATGAAACGAACAGATAACATGAGCTATACAATAGTACAGAGAAGGGAAAGGAAACAAGGATAATGCATTTAGGACCAAAAAAATAAATGAATAAGGCACACCTCGATCATCGTCAGTGCATTGAGCTCATATTAGAAGTGTTGGAGACGAAGAATACCTTGAAAAAAATACTTAATTTAAAGAATAAATGTTTCAATACAGAAGAGCGAGGGGGTTGGCAGTAAAAAGGAAAAATAAGGGGGTTGTAATTAATCATTTTTTCCAATTGAAATCTTAATAACATACAAAATGTAGAAGGCAAGGACGCTTAGGTCGAATATATTGTCCATTGATCCTTAGTATTATAAACCTACATATATTACCCTCATCCCATTACCTTTATGGGCAGACAAAGTAATAAATCCTGATTATTTTAACACAAGTCATTTTAATAAAACTTATTCTATCGCATTCATACGTCGTTGCCAATTGATAATATTTATTAACCACTTGATTAATATATTTTTACTCATTACGTAGTTATTGATGCTTACTTATACGTACGATGAATAAAATTTTAAGATTCGTAGGTAACAAATGTTTGTGCCAAGATTCAATCTTACTTTTAATTTTACTTTATTCATACGAAAAGGATCTGTGTAGTGTTTTGAGTTATGGTATAGCTATTCCTTTTAATCATGAAAAAGTTTCCGGGCCATCTCATACTCGGCACCCCGGTTAGCTGTCCGCCTTATACAGCTTCAAGACCGTGGCCTGCTTTCGATATCAAACTCTCTCCCCTCGCCCTTTCTTTTGCTCTGTCCTCCTTCCACGAGATGCCAAACGGTCTTTCCCCAATGGAACCAAAAGTCCCACCTTTTCCCTCTATAAGATCTACCTCACGGTCAACTCAAACTCCGATGTTTATTCCTACCCACCACCCTCTCCCACAATATCCGCCCTAAACCCCAGCCGCACATGTACCTGTTGACGCATTCCTTTCATTCCACTGCAAATTCGACTAGCTCGATACCAAACCCAAGGAACTCATGGCCTCCACCTTGAAAAGGCTAACCCTTACATTCAAAATCTTTGCCTGGGAAGGGTTAAAATTTGAAAGGTACAAGGTTAGCGGTTAAACCTTAAACAAGCTCTTTTCTATGCTTTCCTAGACACTGAATTCTGCACTAATTTTCAAAAATCCATAGAACATAAAAAATATGGTTCTCAATGGCATAAGCGCGTGATGAATGCCACGATTACTCTATCGTGTACAAGTTCTGGACGGCCCTGCTGGACTTCATCTGGATAGCTAATAATCGTAATTTTGGTTTTCAAATGATTTTTCCTATTTCATAATTCTTCATTTTATACCTGCACTTTATGTCTCAGGAACGAATCGTAGCCTATACACCCCAGAACGAAGTGATAATGGTAGATTACTGCAGGATCCCGGGTTCAAGTCCGGGTGCGTCCCCAGGATGTCCGCGGTATACCAGAACTTTGAGGAAGACTGCATATGGCTCAAGGAAAGGAAATCTGCACCCTTAACAAAGGATTTTCGAACTATGAACAATGTAGGGCAAAATTCAATAACAAATTAGAAAATGCGATATGAAGAGAATGCATTTATTCTTGCTCAAATAATTCAAAACAGCCAGCAATGCCCTGTGGAATCATTTTGAGGTATTTGGTCAGGATGAATGGGTCGCGGTAGTCCAGTGGGTAGAGCGTTGGACTGCTGACCGGAGGGTCCCGGGTTCGATTCCCGGGCAAGGCACTCTCTGGGCACTTGCAGCTCCACCCAAGCTAAAGTGATTTTTCGGGTACCAGGTCTTCCTGGGAAACCATAACCGGCACAGGGAAAGGAAGTGGCCCCCCTACCCTGATGTGTGAATTTCACACGCCGAATAGGGCTTAGTACTGGGTGAACTCTACCTTCACCTACTAAACCGACCTTCGGGTTGATTACTGTGTTTATGGTCAGGATGAATGAACTCGACCATCAATGAACTAAACGCTTCGGTTGAATACATTGACAGTGGATTCTTTGAATGATATAGGAACATATAGTATTACGGTATCCGTATAATATCACCGTAGCCATTTTGTGCTCGCAAAGTCAAAACATCCTGATAGTAAGCTATGTTATGCATCTTATACCTTTAAATAATTTTTTCCATCCCTAACTATTCGTGTACTATTTTTTGCCTCTGTCATACTTTGTTACATATTGATACCAAATAAGGACATATTATTATTATCCATCTGCATATTACATCGCGATCCGCCACAATAACCTATGGTGGAGGGTGCTGGGTCACCAGTCATACATGCACAATTACAATCATTGCATATCTTCATAAATATCAGTTCGATCACGCATTCGAACAAAATTAATCACGCTACAAGAAGGTACTTATATACAAGAATATTCAATCCGGGAACAATTTTATAAAAATGGGCCTACTTGAAATCCATAAAAGATTTCGAAAACACAGGGTCTATCTCAAAAATAAGTAGAACGATTTTTTGCCACCAATGCAGATGGGAGTTGGGTGATTTGTTGTGGGAATGGTAATGGGAGATATTAGGAAAGCAACGCGACCCATATCAGTTAACTATGGGCATTTACAATACCCGGATTGCTGCTAGACTGGACCCCTGTTCAACGGCCAAGTAATGAGTTCACAATATCACATTCCATGGAGCAATAAAATTATGCACCAAGCTTGGAAAAGGGTTCGGAGACCATGACCACAGTTAAGGATGCTTGTGAAGATGAAAAAATTACCCAAAAGATGTTTTTTTCGCTGGAAAAGAATTTTCGTAGAGGATATTGACGAAGAGGAATGCCCTGGGCATCCATCAGCAACACAGTGTGATGAAAATGTGGACAAAGTGAGATATATCCTCAATTCTGATTGACCTGCAAGTATCAGGATGTTAGCAGAATAGTGCAATCTTCAGAAAACCACAGTATATTGCATTCTTACAGAAGAATTAGCCATGAAAAAGGTGTGCCAAGATGGTCCCCGAGGTGCTGTCAGAAGTCTGCTTGTGTGGCAATCTTGCCTTGGACCTCTTGGACCACTCTTAAAGTGACCCAATATGTTTAGAATAGGTGATTACTGGTGACGAGACATGATCCTCTTAGTACGACCAAAGTAAAACCACGCTTAGTACCATTTTGGACCACTGGATTATGTCAAAGAGACCGTGGCGAGGTCCCTGAACGAGAGTCCTGCTGATACCTTACAGGAAAAATACCACAACTAGTGGAGATACTGGCATTGGGGTGCCGATACATAAGGGTGCTCTTATGAATGAATTTTAACAATTTGTTCTTTAATCTGTAATAAATTTTTCTCCCCAGATTAGTTCTACATATTTTTGGGACGGACCTTACATTCACTACAAATATTAATTATTCCATCCAAGCCTACGACCATGTCTATTTGGATCCAAAATTGTGAAAGGAAAAAACGAAATTTTAAATTCACCCGTCCTATTATCTATTTCCCTGACTTAGCGTAGGTAATCTGATCTACCATAGCTGTTGGAGAATGTCATATATCTTTATTATCCTCAGATAAGTGACCTTCCTCGAAATTACTCAGTAAATGCAGCCTGTATTTCAACCTACAGTCAATTCTTTGTCCCATTGTCGTTCTTCCAATAGTGTCATTAGACTGCTACGTCGTTCATAACAACATGCTATAAACCTAGCTTCTCTAATTTGCACTTGATCTAGCCTAAAAAAGGTTTACCGAATTATCATTTTGAAATGGAAAAAATAAGTGAATTAAATTATTATTATACAGTGATAACCTCTGCAATATGAAAGCCCGAAATTCAAAGGTTGTTGTAGCCTGGAAAAAGGATACTCGTTCGTTCACCCTAGCAAAACCTTTGGCTCCCTTCCTGGGATCCTCGAAGTGTCAACATATTGCCGCGGACCGCGCTCCCCATCCTAAAAACCCAGGATTCCCTCTTCCCCACTCGAATAGTGCGCGCATCTCTCTGCCGTCGTCACTTGAATAGGTTCCCCGGGGGATGAGATAGCTTCGCAAGTGCATTGTAGGTTTTCCGTAGCGATTGAAGCACAAGAAACTGGATTTAACACACAATGAAAAAAGCATCATAGGAAGACGGTAAGTATTGTATGGAAGGCCTCGTTTTTTTTTACGTCAACCATTCTGGATGTTATTCCGCTACTCCTCGCTTATCCAAGACTCCTTTAGTCACTCAGGACTCAAAAGAGAAAATCAATTGAGGAGTTGACGATAGTGGACTATGTGCCCAGTGATAAAAATTGAGGTATCTCGAAAAGAAGCTGGATACAATAAATCAAATCAAGAATAAATTTCAATATCTAAAAGTGAATATCTACCACAAGGATGGAAATAAGATGAATATACCATGTGTGAGAAAATACACGCTAAAAACGTAAAGTTCTATCAATTGTATTGAATAATGGACAGGGAAAATTGCAAATGGTTTTTAGTCTTTTATTTACAAATTGATTGATTGGTTATAAGAGCATAATGCGTATTTACGTCACCATGATTAATATTAAAACAATCAGGAACCACAAAAATACGTAACGCTGATATATCTGTGAAAAATACGATGAGAAATTCCTCTTCTGCAATAGAGAGAGAAATACCGTCAATGGACCGTCAATGCTTCAATTTTTTACCCCAATTGTGACTTGAAAGTGAATCATTCGGTAATTGAAGGCAGTTAAGATAAAACGAATGAGAAAATTTCACATTCCTGGAGAGCATCATTCCATTCATCGTAAAAAATAATAGTTTCTAGAATATCTTGGAAAATACTGAGAACACAAATTGACATCATGCGAATCATTCAGTGATAATTGAATGGAACAGTTACCGGGCTCCACTGCTAATTCTATCATCAATTTTCATTCTAGGTCGGATATATTTGCAAATAACTTGTTATCAATTAATTGTTTTTATACCTTGAGAGATTTATAATATCAAAACGTTAATGCTACTGGGAACTGATGACTGATTTTCATTACGGTGAGATACTGTTAAACCGAGGTTAATTCGGTTAGACATTATATAAGCCCTAGGTAATCATCAAAATTACTTCAATTTCTGCACTCGATACATTCATTAATGGGTGAAATATTAGCATCACTAAGCGTACATGACGGATATATATCCCTTAATTTTAATAAATATATATTCACTTAGTCATTTATGCCGAAGGTTGTTATGCAATTTCTATTATGAGAGATTATAAAAAAACTCCTCTATATCACCTTGTGTTATGAGCAAATATACGATACACATACTTAATCATCAATATATTTCCGTATATACATCATTCCACGAAACATGTTTGTTTCCACGTATTATATAATAAACAGTTCATTCATATGTTTTGCTCATCTATACAATATCTAAGATTCAAATACGTCACTAGGCCTACAGAGTTTTGCCATTACACTAAGATCGATTTCTTTGATCAGTTGGAAACGTTCTCTCTTTCCAATTTCTTTGTCGCGTACGATCTCAACTGCTATCAAGAGTTCGTTCGGGGAAATAGCTAGAAGACAATGACGAATCGTCGGAGGGAGAAATAAGGGGAGCCAAAAAACTCTCTTGGCGAGTGATGAGTGGAAGATTTCTAACTCACCTCGCATTTTACATACGTCCCAATTTGGATTTGAAGCGGATCCCCGTAAAGTTCAATATTTTCGATCTAAAATTCTCTGATAACATGCTACTAAGCAGTTAACACCAAAGAAAATCTCGGTGAAGTGGAAGGCAGACATAAAAAATAAGTGCATATATCTCTAACCGCAGCTCCGTTCAATTATATGGTACATGTAGTAAAAGGATCGAAATTCTGTCGAAATGGCCTTTTCAATGTGACCAACAGTGTCCTTAAATCGTTCTTGATAGAGATACCCTGGAGTTGAATGAGAAGATTGAGGAGTGATATGATGGCAATGAAAACTTAAATTCATTGAAAAAATAGTAAGTTTCTACTTTTTATATTAATGGAGAAAAGTATTTATTTCCACCCAGTTTTCGAAGTCACTCCTTCACTATCAGGTCTTCCTTCCTGGTATCGCTGCCTCGGAGGAAATAAAACTTTTCCAAGTAAATGGTAGCAATGAATTCAAATATTATCAGCCGTACTCTAATTGTACCGGTACATTTTTTTTAGTTTCTCCAGAACGAAACAAAAAAACAACTGTTTCAATGACCTGGTGGCCATCGTGCATTTCAGATTAATGCGTTTTTCATTATTTTTGTATCCCTGATTCCAGCGCAATCGGCGCAGAGTTGCACAGTGAAATAAAAATTAGTTAATAAATAACTAGATGGGAATATATTTTTTACCAAGCAGTAGTGGTGGTAACTTTGAGAATGTACCGTATCCTTACGCACTGGTCACCCCCTGTTACACACCCTAGTGGTGGCTTTCAGGGTAATAAATGCATCTAATATAAGAGAGGTGTAAATATAAGAGAGATAAGAAGTTATGTGAGGCGCAAATGGTCTCAAATAGGGCTAACTTGTTCATTTCATCCCATTTAGGTCAACCCTAATTACGTGGAAGTCGCTAAACTTCAAGCCTGGGTCACGGAAACAACTTCTACATAAATCATGAAGGTGCATGAAAGGCTTTTAATGCACAGAAAATCATAGTACTGAGATACATAACTGACATTAAACCTACGGTTCAGATTAACCATGCCAAAGTACTTGTATCTCGATCACGGAGCATTCTAATGCTTTAGTTACTTATGGAAATTAATTTTTTGCCGATCGAACCTCAGTCACTGACATTTTTTCGCGATTTATTTTTACATACATTATAAGCATGCTCTAGCATACGTGCCTGATGACCTGACGTCGTGTTCTGCAATTTGTCAAAATGATAAGAGTTAGCTATTACGGAGGCGGAAACTGTAACATTTAGTCTCCGTAATTTACCCACTAAATACACCAGTGAACTTCTTTTAACCATTCCTATCGTGCGCTGTTTTGCTTGACGCATGGTATTGAACATTTTTTGTTTATATTTACCCACATGATGGTAGAAATATTTCGTCATTTTTTTTTTAAATCGCTGTTCCCCGCATATTCTAAAATTCTGGGAGAATGCGAATGAATTTTTTGTGCCTAATGTCCGGCCGAATTAGCACCGTAGGATTAGTATTCGCTCACCCCTCCCCAGAATGCCTCGCATCCATCTGGTTTTTGTGGAAGGAACAAGCTCGGAACTCGGCCAACTTTTTCTCTACACGACCACTTCGCAGCTGCAGCTCCTTTGTCATTCATTGCTTACATGAGCCATGCGGATAATGGCATCCATCCATTCGTCTGCTGAGCAAGTGCAAATGGTCCAGGGGAGTCATCAGTCTGGTGTAATCGAGTTTGCTATTGAATACGGTCACAATCGTAAAAGTTGTTTTTGAGACTTGATGCCTGTTCTTGTTACGGCTGCTGACATTATATTTTCTTTTCAAAATCCACATTCGATTTTTCTTTACATCTCGACACGGTAGTAATTTTATTTCAGCAATCGGGCACATGAAATAGCAACTAATCCCGAAAGTATTAGAATTGACTGATTTCAACGTATTTTCAGCGTTAATACGCAATAAAAAATTTGCTATTTGTTGAAAAATATAGCTCTAAACTTTGACGGCCGAAATTGTTTTTCAAATAATAGGAATATAACAGATACTAAGGGACGGAAAGAGGGGTAAGGGTTTGATTGAGTTAAAACATTGATATGGAGTGCAGCGCCTTATTGGTTGAAAGCTGGGGTAATAAGGAATAAGGACGTGGTTAGAACTGGTGATATTGGGAAGAGGGAGGCTAGAGGATGCTGCAGAAAGAGAGACGTGAGGCCTCGAATACAAATGAAGAAGAGTCCAATGAGGCAGCAAAAGGAGACGACGGATGAAATACGAAGGAGGAAGAACACTTGGAGAATGAAGGTTTGGATGGGAATGTAAACAGAAATAGAAGGGCACAGAAGGAATAGTTTAGACGAAAAGACCGATATTCATGGGCAGATTAAAAGAAAGGAGAGTAAATGCAGTCAGATGGGGAGAATTGATTTCCAGATGAAAAAGTGTTGGTAACAATTGATATCTTATGCAGGGTTTAAAATAAAATTTTCATATTTTCTGGGAATATTTAGTCCCATATTTTAGTAAGTATAATAATCATATTGCAATCATTATAAAGTACGATATTAGGGATCAACAGCATATGCAAACAGTAGATATCCACAAGGTTTATATAAAACGTATCGGGAACATAATTTGTTCTTGAGGTTACTTATGTGGCAGCGTGATTGTACCGCACAAACTCAATGACGCGGGGTTCAACCTTCAACACGCGCCGAGTGCCTGCTAACGTTCGTTTAGGTTAGATTGTGTTTTTAATGGACCCATGTCAAGTGACTCAGTGCAAGCGTAAAATGAAGCGCACTATTGAACAGCTGTACGCCATTAAAATGTGTGTTGGATTGGGAAAATTGGGTGCAGACACGTTGGGCATGTATTGGTAAGTGTTCAAAGATGAAAGCATGTCACGAACTGCAGTTTTTAAGTGGAATAAGCTCTTCAAAGATGGCCGAGAGAGTGTGGAGGACGAGTCCCGCGCTGGACGCCGTCGACGACGAGAGCCGACGACAACGTGCAACGTGTGCGTGAAGTGCTGAATTCAGACCGTCGGTTAAATGTACGCGTGAACGCAGATCGTATTGGCATTGATAAGGTGACAATGTGCACCATAATCACTGAAAATATGGCGATGCGAAAGATCTGCGTTAAACTCCCCCTGAGCACCCAGCTACACCTGCTTTAAGGTAACCGACTACCCGACGAGTAACGACATTGCGACGATTCCACAACCCCCTTATAGTCCAGATTTGGCACAAGAAGACTATTTCCTATTCCCAAAAGTGAAATCCTCCCTCAAAGGGCACCACCATGGGACCCTAAGGGTCAACAAAGAAGTTTGCACGCATACCCTTAAGGAACTTTCGGAATCCGCCTACCAGGGAGCCTTAAGAGTCGCGGAAAAGTTGATGAAAAAGTGTATCGACGCTCAAGGGATGTATTCTGAAGAATTTTGGGGCATCGTAACAACATCTTAAATTAGTCTATTTTTTCGAAACTTTTCCTGATACTTTCCATACAAACCTTGTGTCTATTGTCGGTGTGTCTCTATCTATTAGCTTTTTTTATTCGAAGGATGTCCGACGGCGATATAATTACGGAGAGAATTCACTCTAATATCAGTACTTAAGTCAACTGGATAACCCTTTTCCGAGAGAAGTTTAGTCTAAAGATCAACAGAGGATGAACCTGACCAATTGATCACGGTCTGTGCTTCGTCACGAGTGTCTTCTCTGTGATCTGGTACTCGATAGGCAGCACTTTCTCCATCATTATACTCGTATATTGGCTTAAGATGCCTTTTTAACAAGGGCGTAGACAAATAAACCCCCATGGTGAGACGAACGAAACTTACGCCTCCATATTGATTGAGAATATTTGTAAAAATCTCTGTCCATATGGTTTGTCAGCCGTAGATTAATAACATCGTGGCGTTGTTTAGTTTACAAGAACAACATGTAATCATCAGCTTTCTCCACTAGACTGGTTTAACATCCATTGACATTCATCGTCAAATAAGTGAGACATGCTGCGATGTGAAAAATTTGCATTCCTAGATGCGAAGTTTGATGGCATTCAATTACCTTTTTATAAGTAAACCTTTAACGAAAAATGGCGAAACTACTAATTTTTATAGAAATTTTATTGTAATCATTATCAAATTATATAGTAAACAAATTGTATTGCAATAATGATCAAATTATACAGTAAACAAATTGTATTGCAATAATGATCAAATTGCATACATTAGTGTTTGTTATCATTGCAGTATTTTAAAATTAAATTGTACATTAATAAAAGCAATTATTTTGTAAAGAATGATATATGTTTTACGCACGCATAACTATCCCCTCTTACAAAAGACCGAAAAATAAGGAATTGCAAACGAATTATAATCCAGCTACAATTGTATCGATAAATTGGTCCGGCAAAGCCGAGAATGACCGCTATTGTGTTTGTGTGCTCGTGTGTGTGTGTGTATATATATATATATATATATATATATATATATATATATATATATATATATATATATATATATATATATATATATATATATATATATATATATATATATATGTAGACATACACAAACATTAATATATTTGTGCATGTGTGCCTCTCATTCCCTTCCCTTACGAATGTATTCGTGACACCCAAAATTAACAAAATGCGTGTCTATTTCACGAGCTTTAAGTTTTTGATCGGTCACATCTGTGCCTCTTAGTTTTGAAAATGTTCCCCTCCATGGGCCTTTCCGCATACTTACTCTCCGCGATATACATATACACGCGTGTGCGTATCGCCCTACCGTATCCTACTCCCCTCCTTTCCACGCTGCCAAGGATCATCCAGATCCTCGCCACCGCCTCAACCGAGTCTCCGTGTTTGCGCGTTGCTACGCAGCCTGCGTGTGTGATAACGCGTATATCTTCACTTTTATCATCCCCTCCTCCTCCGCTAAACCCCTTCCTGCCGTCCCCTCATTACTCCGTTCCTTCTTCCCTTCATCCACATCATCTCCCACCCCTCCACTCATCACATCCACCCTTCGGCTCTACTCTCTCCTTCGTCCTCTCTCTAAGCCATGAGACCTCACAGTGTCGCAGTTAGAGATGGGAAATGGTATCGTTATGCCTTGCGAATCCTCTTGGCTCGAAGCATGAGTCCCTAATTTTGTTGCAGAGCCGGGAAATAAAAATTTAAAATCCTTCAAGCTTTTAAAGAGGTTCTGTTAATTCAGTAACATCGTTGATTGATTTGTTTGCGATTACTCGTCATTTTTATTTTCGATCAGGAGCATGATTTAATATTTGAGCATGATGAGCACGGATTTAAAATTGACTCATTTATCCAAAACATGCATTCGCCCAAGTATCCCATTGAATGAATTTTCATTTTCCACTGCGCAATTTCTAATATCATCACCTCTCGCGCATTTCTCAACTCCCTATTCCCGTCTACTCCATCACCTCTATCTTTCTCTCTCTATCTTTTCCGTCTCTTCCTCCCGTACGTTCCCAAAAACTCCACCCTTATCCCGCACTCTCTCCCCCATCTCTTCTTCCCTCCTATCCGCCCCCACATCCCTCACCTCACCCCCCCTCTCCTCTTTCCCGGCCTCCCGTTCACCTGAATGACGTCAAGGCTACGCAGGCGCCGGGCGAGCGACGTGGCGGTTTAGTTGAGAGAGGATAGAAGGGGTAGTGGGGGACAGAGGGGGAGGGGTTGAGGCGTTGGCGGGATAAGGGAGCGGGGGAGGGACGAGGACGCCCACACACGCCGGAGAGTTGAGAGGTAAGGTGCGGCGGGGAAGGGACGGGAGGAGACTCGTGGGGTGTGTGGTGGGGGGTGTAGTTGCAGAAGGCGGAGGATGTGGGGGGGAAAGAGAGAGGGGTCAGGAAGCGATCGATGCGGCGGGAGGGTGGGCGGGAAAGGGGAGGAAGATGGGAGAGGAGAGAGTAGGGCAGATGAGGGGAGGGCAGAGGGGAAGGGATTGATGCGGCGTGGCAGAGAGCCGCGGGAGGGGGACGGGTAAAAAGGTGGGAGGTGGGGCGAGACCGGGAGGGAGGAGGGACAATGCTGAGGGGCATAGAGGGAGGAGGGGAGGAGTGAGGAGAAGAGACCCGAGGGTGCTCTCAGGGGTAGATGGGAAATTAAGGAGAAACACTACGAGCTGTGGCGGCGAAGAGACGCAGGGCCGAGACGAAAATGGGGAGATGGGAGAAAAGGAGAGAGATATTCACAAACAAAAGAAATGGAGTCAAATAAAGAAAGAGAGATAAAGAAGAGATAATGAATGAGATGATACTGGAATCACAAAGAAATTTGGATAAAGAAAGAAGAAAAGATGCTGTCATTAAGAATTCAAGAGGGTGGGAGAGAGAAAAAGGGGGAGAATTAATAGGAGAAAAAAGTTGCTCTTACTTTTTGCAAGATTATGAGAAATATTTCACGGGGTGATGAGAACTGAAAATAGGGCATAAAGGATTAAGAAGGAAGAAGGGAGATGGTGGTAGATTAAAACAATCCTATTAATTAAGATGGATTCCATAGGGGGAATAATATGGGATCATAAAATAACAGACCTTTATTTGATCGAGAATACGAGATAATATTTCATTCCATCTCCCTGCCAGTAAATTAGAAAACACAGACAAAAGATAAGGAATAAGGCATGGATATTAAAATTAATTTTGAAATTTAATCACATTTAATTCACTGAGGAGGAGTAAGAATTTCCAACTCAAAACGTACCAACAAAACCTCCGTCAAGATTTAATAATTGCTGCATAGGGATTTGGCAATTACAAATTCATAAAGAAATAGGGTATAAATAAACAAGAAAGCCGAGAATATTGAAAAGAGTAAGAGGGATGGTATATCTTTCATCTCAGTGTGCTTGTTGAAGTAAAGAGAAATACTAAACATGTAAAAATAAATTCTCTTTCACCTATCACACCGACCTATGGGTTGATAATAAAGGTGTGCGTGTGTGTCTATATATATATATATATATATATATATATATATATATATATATATATATACCTATATATATACCTATATATATGTCTATATATATATACCATAAACACTGTGAGTAATCCAAAAGTCGGTATAATAGGTGTTGGCAGAGTTCACCCTGTACTAAGCCCGACGGCGTGTAAAATTCACACATCAGGGTAGGGGGGCCAGAGCCTTTCCCCCTGCCGGTTGTGGTTTCCCAGGAAGATCTGGTACCCAAAATCCACAAGCTTAGATAAGTCTGCATGAGCCAGAGAGGCTTGCCGGGGAATCGAACCCGGGCCCTCCAGTCAGTTGTGCAACGCTCTACTCCAGGATACCGCGACCAACATACATATATTTACTACACATACATGCAAACATATATATAAACCACTACTAAACACCGTCATCAACTCCCGAAGGTCGTTTGATAGGTGAGGGTAGAGCTGAACTAGTATGTACTAAACCCATCAGCGGGTTGAAATCCATACATAAGGATAGAGAGCCCAGTTACTTTCCTGGTGCCACATATGGTTTCCCTAGGAGTTGAGTCTGGGCCCTCCGGTCAGTAATTCAACTCTCTATCTACTGAACTATCACAATCCCTAGACATATTTTTGTGAGTGTGTGTGTGTGTATGTATATATATATATATATATATATATATATATATATATATACTATATATATATATATGTATATATAATGTATAACACTTAGCACTAGTGGACACAGACAATTACACACAGAAACACACAAAAAAGAGACTCACTATTTTTCGAATTTTCGGTGGTCGTGACCATCTTTATCAAGGAAGAGTACTGAGAAGAACTGAACAGTTCTGTCCCTCTCTTCCTTGATAAAGGTGGTCACGACCACCGAAAACTCGAAAAATAGTGAGTCTCTTTTTTGTGTGTTTCTGTGTGTAATTGTCTGTGTCCACTAGTGCTAAGTGTTATACATTATTATTCACGTCCGTGAGACTTTCAAAAAGTGTTATATATGTATATGTATATATATATATGTATATGTATATGTATATAAATATATATATATATATATATATATATATATATATATATATATATATATATATATATATATATATATATATATATATATAAAGTAAGAACCTAATCAAGAGAAATCGTTACACAGATTGGTGACGAGGGAGAACGAAAGAGAGGGGGAGAAGAAGGAAATGGATAGGACCGGAAGGAGCAGGAGAGAAGAACTGGGCCTGGGGTTGTATAGATTGGGGGAATGGATAAGGAGGAGGGTGGGATTTGGCGCCTGGATGGTATTATTAAGAGAAGGTCTAAGAGCCCATCCTTGTTCAGTATCGAGCCCTCCAACTTGGCAATGACGAATGCGAACAAACACGCGTGAGACACGGCTTCACCGATCCGAGTCGGTTCCAACTCAGTCAGTGATTCATCAAACGGCGGCGGGGGCGTGAGTTATGAAGATCGAGAATTTCATTTACTATCACGTCCTTGCCTATCTCCGTATCTTATACATCCCGCTTCCGAAATTGCACCTGTGGAATAAATAAGGAGTCGATAAAATCCTGGTTCGTACCCCCCCCTCCCGCTCACCGCAGCCGTTATATTTGGGGTAAAATCTAAAGAGGGGTGAATCGACAAGGCCGCCATGATAGCACGCAAACGAATATGGCTACGAATACAAAGCAGGTGGCGAAACGGTTGAATCTCTTTCCCCGGTGTCCAGGGAATTTCATACTTCCCGTGGATGGATCCAGGAAGCAGAGGTGGTGTAAACTGGAAGGAAAGGCGTCGGGCCTCCGACCTGAGGGTACCGTGTTCGAGTTTACGGTATGCTGAATACACCTCCTGATAAAAATATTATCTAGTGACTTTTTGGGCATCGGTGCTTCGTTGTGAACACCATTTGACCCAAAGAAGGGCATTAGTAGCTTTCCCATTCTGAAATGCATAATCTACATTAACACGACAACCTTTTTGGTGTGTGGCAGGAGGTATTCCACACCAGCCATGCAACATAAAGCGCCATACTTAGATGCCTTGTAATTTAGTGCGAGGTGGTTCTGTCATCATCAAACAAAACTACCATTCATTCGGATTTAATCCTTTAATGGATGAATAAAAACATAGTTTTTCGTATTTAACTCGAAGCCTGATTAAATTTGTGAGGATGGATCTCACGGTGCATTGAGGCAAAATGGTACGTACTTGTGAAAGTATCGCATAGTTATATCGTGTCAGTAGTACTTTCCTTTTCCTCTGCCACCAGTAGTTTTGCTGGTAATACCTCAGGATTTAAATGCACGCTACGTATTAAGTTAGCAGTGCTACGACCAATTTATATTGCCATGTGTTGCGTGGACATGCCCCACATTTTCTCATGCTCTTTTCTCCAATTCTTTGTACATACATTCAGTGTCTTCCTGCACTCGAAAAACCCCTCCTTCCTTCCTCTCCCTCTACCACGGTCTTTAGAATTCCTTTATGTTTCAATACCCTCTCCACCCATTGTTCATGATTTATTTAAATTAAAAGGAAAATCTGGTTCCTGAAAAATCCATGTCAGACCTTGAGTACACCTGGGATTGTCGGGTCGCCGAAACAGATTTTAACCAGGATATTCCGGTGAACGGCCATACGATACATTCATATTAATGCCGTTCATATTTCGGAAGGATATTCAGAGGAAAAATTCAACTCAGGTGATTTTATGTATCGTAGGTCGTGTGAGTAAAATAAACGAAAATGCAAGTCTCCCACAAAAAGAGAAAGGAAACATTATTTCAAGACGGCGGGAGCTCCAGCGTCTCGCGTGCTCCCATTAGTTCCGCCAATAAAAATTCCACAAACCCGCCCCAGCCTTTTGGAGGAGAGAAACGGACAAAGGGGGGGGGGTTGGGGTGTTGGGAAGTCCATGGGCGTATCCCCTTCGCTTTTCTCTTTCGGGAAACGGATGAGAAGACGATACTCGGGCACAAGGAAGAGGGACCGGAGAGTCGCAGGACAGAACGAAATGGATGGTGGGAGGGGGGTTGGGGGAGCGCATTCCTTGAGGTGAAATTGAATCCCTCGAGCACCCCTTCTCTCTCATGGACTGGCAAAGGCCTTGGGGGTGGACGGTGAGAGGTGGGGGTAGCAGGAAGGGAGGGTCGGAAAGTGTAAGGAGGGGGATGGTGACTGGTGTGGAAATAAAACGGACCAATAGAGGAGGCGGAGGGATTGGCAAAGGGCTTTGTAATGGCGCGATTGAGAGCAAGGATTTTATTTCACCCATAATTCCGCACCGCTGAGGAAAAGGGATGGAGACGGGAAGTAAGGTTGTGATGTTTTGTCGACACTCGTATCGATGTGGAGTGGTTATATATTTTGATAACGTGGCCCTAAAAAGCAATCTCAAGCGTCATGGCCAATATTTAAAGCCATGTTGTTCTATCCGTAAAAATTAAACGTAATATTTGGGACTTCATCCATTCTTTTCGGAAATGTTGCTCACCGTTTGCAAAGAATGAAAAAAAAAATAATTACCACATTTTCTAAGATTTAATTTTAGCACTACCTTCATATTTCGAATAAAAATATTTACCACATTTTCATATGCCTAAAAAGAGAGTTTTGGGGAATAAGTACAACTGTTAAGCACACTGTCGGTCTCCGGAACAACGGACTCGCCTACTAAACCGGAGTTCTCGGATTCAATACATGCAAACGGGGGTTTTGTATCATTTCCTAGAACTTGGAACTGTTTGGATTTCTTCTGGAACTTGTGACTGACTTTATGGTTATATCTGGTTTTATTCTTTTTATTTTTTATTCTTTTACTCCGGCAAGACTATGCTTCCAGTACGGTTGGTATACTAACAAAATAATATTACATAAAATATGTATTTATAACTACAAAACATCATTCTGGCTCATTCAATTCATAAAATACTCAACCTTTTTAAAAAAGGTTTACTTGACGCATAACCATCGATGTGTTTACATCATATCAACTAATAATAACGCTAATAAAAGCTGCACAGAGGTTTGTCGAGTATCTGCATTACGTTTCCTTCCCAATATTTATTCGAAATTATTATATACCTGAGTAGAAAGTGGATTTCCTGTCGTCGCTGTCTTTCAGTTCATCGCTTTCCGCGTTCCAGCAGAATAGATACACATCGCGTTCAGAAGGGCGAATTCTACTGGTAAACTCAGCCAATGTGAATCTCCGTCACTTTGAGTAAGATCAAAATTTCACAGAGTTGTACTCTAGGTCTTTGAACTATTGACTAGTCGTCTGTCTTCTCTTTCAGAAGGAGAACGTCCACTTAAGCATCTCTATTTATAAAAACTGTATTTTCCATGGAAAAAGACCACACTTTTGAACGAAGAAACATTAATTCATAACTGAAATATAAAAGAGGCAACTAAAGAAAATTTGCGTGGTTCTGAAACGGTTTAAAAAGTAGTGGACATTCCAGAATTATCTAACAAAAATGTAACATAGGCAAGGGTGCAATATACACGAATAACTATGATTAAATATCGATGCCAGCCTCGAAAAATGCTTTACTTATCGATTCGTATCCAATGGAACTCAAAATAAAGTTAAATTGCTGAGTTGTGTGTACGAATTAACATACAAAAAAATTTTTGGCGGGATAACCAAGTTTAAAACATCTCGAACGATCATCGAACATTACATACAATAGACACCTACAAACTTCTCGTAATTGGGAAAAAATCCAGGGGTACCAAGTTTGTATCAATCCAAAACTTACCTTAAACGGTAGAGTACTTAGTAATAATATCCTTGCCTTGCTATGAAAATTTAAAGCCGATATAATAGGCCGCAAGTAATCTCATGCAAAGCAAATAAATGGGCGATGATTTTAGGAGTCGTCAAGAAATGTATCGGTGCTTAGTCCGAGTCCATCCAAAACCTTACTCTAATAAACTACCTAATAGAAAGCAGTGATTTATTTAATTACAGTGGGCAAAACTGAATAAAAAGTGCACTGCTGACTCCGTTTCTAAGTTCGATTATAATAATCATGTCGAAATAATCGAATTCACTCAATTGAAGATGTCGATGGTGGCTATTCCATTCTAATATCGCCTCAGCTATTAGTCAAAACAGGAGTTCAGTATGGACCAGCTAAAGGAGTTCACACCGTAAAAAAAGTTCGATCTGAGTTCACTCCTTCATTCTCATTGAATACGAGCTCTAAAGCGGACTACAATTCATAATCATATCCTATGAGCAGTAGTCGACATGAACACATAGTTGAATCGAATAGTAGACCGATATATAGGAAGTCTAGGGGAGTATTGGATAGGAGGACTTGTGATGAGGAAAAAAAGTGGAATTCGCTGGGGAGATCACAAGAGAGATGCGAAAGTTGTCAATTAAGATGCGGGTCGATGCTGAGACGGCAGTCAAGCACCGCAACGAGCCAATCACTTTACTAATAACTGCTGTTGATGATGATCGATACATCAAAGCCTACGGGAGACCATCCTTCTTATCCTTCGTACATCGATTTATCGAACAGCACGCATAGCGCGAAAGGGCGAGAGAGGAGAGATGCGAGTGCAAGAGCGACGTCGGTTCCGGGAAAGAGGATCGTTTGCTCCTTAAGGGAGGGATGGAAGGCGGAAGGAAGGGTGATTCGCGGAAACAAGAGGTAGGGAGGAGAGGAGGGCGGGAAAAGGAGGAGTCGTAGCCTACAATGGGGTTGGGGCTGGATTCCTGCGGGAGCGGGGGTACGCGGCAGAACTTCTTGGAAAACGGGAAAGTGGTGGGGTGAGGAAGGGGAAGGGAGATAGATAGAATGGGGGAGTGTGGTTCAATGGTGCGAGAGAGAGAGCAACGGGTATGACAAATAAGCGCCCGCGCTCAAGGGACGAGGTCCTGCCTTCTAATCTTGCGAAGGGCATGATCGCCGTGTTTGTCCCAATATTGGATGCTTAGGAAGGGTGATGATGGTGCTATATGGCCTTTAGCAACGGAGCACCCAGAGCACCAAATGTACCATGACTATTCCAGATTCTTCCATATCCAGACCGAACTGGGTACGTAGTTTGACGCGAAACTCAAATAATTTTGGAATTACTTCGTGCTGAAACTACTCTAAAACCTTCCGACAGTTTAATCTCCACGCGTTGCTTCTTATTGAAATATCTCAATGGAATTAAAAATAACGCATCTTCAAGACCCAAAGGTTTTTGTTACGCTGTCACGAAACCTAGGTCGTAATAAAAATATTCTATATGTAAAAGCCAGGTGTCTTCTTTCATCATCTCACTGAAAAGTTACTAATTATTATATAGACTTAGAGATTACCCCCCACCATTTACTAACGTAAGCAAACCACTCAACAAAAGTTATAAATTACAGTAAAAATATAAAAAAACGTGAGTGTACTTTACTACTAAATACTTCAACAGTTTCAAAATAGAACTTATCTGGATTTTTAATGGAGCGCATGCAACACTCAAGGCTTTCCTGTAGTAGATATGAGTTAGGAGTAAATTATTCCAGGTGGGGTAATATCCAGGTGGTCTGGGGCTTAAATTATGAGCAACATGAAATTTAACCTCGAGCGCCACTTTCTGTAGGAGAGAAAGATTTTACATGCGGGGACATTGTAATTAATGGTTGTTAAAAACGCTTGAGAACATTTAGAACGTTTAAACACTAAAATAAAATTTGATCTTAAATCGCATCTAAAATGTGGCTGCAAGTCTGAAATACATAAATTGGTGTGAGTACACATTTGCACAAAACATTCGTAGTGTGCGTTTTTAATCGTATTATTTACTGCACAGAAAGTTAATTCTTTCGTTATATGGACAGTAAATGTAGAATGTGTTAGTGGTCAAAATTTAATTGATTTGACTCCAATATTGCGTCAACGGCAATCTCTGGAAGCTGAAACATGTTCAATTCACCTTAGGCCGCCTCTGATGATGAAAAACACTTTCCACGGTGTTTCCTCAAATGGGAGAGCTGGAAAAAGTCATATGGGGCTCTGGGGGTCTGAACTACGGAGAAAATGATAACCACAACTCATATTGATTTTTGCAACGTATTCAAAAACAACATAAGCAATATGCGTCATCGTAGTTCAGCACCCATCCACACTGTAGCTTTGAAAGGTGGCATCCTATATATTTGAAATTGTGTTCCGTATCCATCCATTACGCTACCGTGATAACGATGGAAATGTGGTGCTCGGACCAGAGCGATGGAAATAAAACGGACAGATTGAGCGAATGCCGTAGAAGTCCTTCGACGGGTGGGCAAAGAGAGGAATCCACTTGAGACACGCCGTCGGGAAGAAGAGGAAAACTAATCAGTCGCATCCAGGGGAAAAGTAGGTTTCTAAAGAAAGTGTTGGGAAAAAAACCAATAAGGAAGAGAAGAGATACAGAAAAATTTCAAGGGAAAATTACAGAGAATAAGATTTGGAACATACCAAGAGACAAGGAATAAGATGGAATAAATGTACCGGCATAATAAGCAGAACAGTTTGAAGAGCTCTATCGGCGGGCTATCACGTAATTTTGATACTGACAGGAGATATTTCTCAGCCAATATATGTATACCATGTATGCCTTAATATCTCAGTTGATCGGTGTAAATCATGAGGTAGAAAAATTTACTGTATTTTGATTGAGGAACGGACTTCGAAACAGAGATCTATACCCAAACGCGATTAGAAAGTAATTGATTGATAACTAACAATTGAACCTTGAGGCAAACGTAGGCAGATACTTCTTTTTGAGTGGTATCCCGATCCCTAACTGAGGTACTTTGTGGAGAGCACTTTGAGTGAGCAAGCCGTCCGTCGAATGGAACGTTAAACTGCGGACCCCTTGGCGCCTTTCGTTAAGAGTAGGCTAACGCCGACGCCGGGTTTTTCTCCTCTCCCATTCATCCATGAGGCGCAAATGATCTCAGCTGTCGGTCGCCTTCCCTAAAACTAATATTTCTACCCTCTTTTTGACTTTAATAACTCTTTTCTTACGCACATCAATTTACTCATTAAAGATGATCACCTAGTTATCGAAACACTAGCACCCAGATATTTTTCCTGGGCAGAGGTACCATGGCTGATTAGTTACTTTTAGGTAAATACAAGGATATTTCCTTTTATTAAGGATTATTATATGTCCTTGTATTAAGGATATTTCACGACTTGCTTGAAGGCATACTTTCCAACTACTCTGTCGAATGAAATTGCGCAAATGAAAATAATAGTTGATAAAACGGTAAATTTAATAATTTTTAAATTAAAAGTGCATGAAGTACCTAAAATTTGGATAAAATCTTTGCTTATAACGGGTTACATAAAATAATTCACATTTTTTACATGTACGGTGGAAAATAGCCACCAATAGGCCACAAAATAAAAAAAATCTTACATATGCTACCAGCATTTAGCGTACTGAACTGAAGGCTGAAATTTCCGTTTGATAATATTTAGATTGCAGTTCCAAGTGTACCTTACCCAAATTGGCAATAACCTGTTATAATGACGGAATTAAAAAGAAAGGTATATTAAAAAGAACGGTCTTTCTGCTGCACCTTATCACTAATGGCTCACGCTATTGCTACTCTAAACACAGGATGTTTGTGCACAGCACAATGTGGGGAATCATACAAGAAGCGTTTGCGGTAATCCATTGAATAATATATCATCACAAAGAGTTTCAATAGATTTTATTATTTTTCCAACTTGTTATAATATCACAAACTAAAAATTTGATCGCTTTCCTTATCATAGTGGAACCGATAGCCCATGTCTTGCGCGATCCTTATACACGCAATCGATAACAAATATTCGACCAGACCAGGTGTCCAGATTTTGCGGCACAAAACTCACCCCAACGTGATACCTTTAACCACCACTAATTAGCCCCACTAGATTAACGACCGACTAAATGAGCCACATAGTAAAACTCCGTAACGGGGAAACCAGTGCCATGATCGCGATCCCGAAACCGGTATTGCGATAACGGTATCGCGTTAACATTAAATACAATAATAGAAAACATTCCTCATGTATTGCGCAATAATGCAGAGTGAATACTCGTGCTCCTGCTTGAAACCAAAATTCAACGCCCTTCAATGTTACTCACACGCAAAAATTCACAACGGGATATATCTCCCTTACTAAACAAGTGAAGGACTGTGGGAGATAATGGAAAGTGAGAGGATTTGTTTCAGTGGATGGAGGAGGCGTTGTAGATCTGAGGGTTGAGGGAGAGGGTTGAAGTGGGGGATGATCACGCATTGGTACCTCTGACGCGGACGGACTCACTTTTTATTCCCTAATTCTTTTAATCACACCCGGAGGACTTAAGGAAGTGCTCCCGCGACCCTTGACCCCAAAAAAATGGGGCCCGGAAATGCCTACCGTCCCTTGGAGACTTTTGGGAGATAAAGAGGGCGAGGAGAAGTGTATGGTGGGAGGGGGGGTGGGGGTGGATAGAGCGAGTGGGACGGAGAAGGAGAGAGGCCAATGATTTCCACGAAATACGAGAGATAAGGAAGGATTTATTTGATTATTCTTGAAGTCGGCGGTTGAATACTTCATGGGGAAGGGGACCCGGAACGAGTTGGTCCTGGAGGCTTTAAGTCCATCTGACTGATGAAGTTGAATAGTCATTTCGTTTCCGAGCTCTGAGAAAAGTCCCCATTCAAATTCTCTCCGATCCGCCTCCGGATATTTTTGCATGTCCTCAGAAGTAATATCATTCACCGCCCTCGAAGATCCAACGCTTCTCCCTATCCTTCGCTCAGCTTAGATTTTTGAACAGCCGGCATGAAGTGAGTTGTAAGCACGAGGGAGATAGAAACTCCCTTTCAAAGGGTCTTTAGCAGAAGAAATGCTTTAATTTTTTTCCGCGTAAACTCTGTAATTTCTCTTTTTCATCCTCACAGACTTGACTTTTGCAGTTGAAATTTCTATGCACAGCAAGTTGATTCTGTTTATTTCCTTTGAAAAGAGCATAACCAATGGAAGCCTCACTATGCGATAACTAAATGCATTATCATTTAAAAAATATTTTTCATTCGTATGATTCAGAGCCTTTGGAAACAAACATATATATATATATATATATATTTTTAAATATATATATGTATACATATATATGTATGTGGTGGGCGAAGAGAGAGGTTTGTTGGGAGCAATCCTATGGAGGCAGGAAAAGTGGCTGAAGGGGGTATTGACCGGCAGCGGGATGTTGAAGACTGTGATAGAGGGGAGAATGTTAGGCAAACGAGGAAAGGGAAGGAACAGGATAGGGATGTTGGACGGGATGAAGGGAGGAAGAAAGTACTCAGAGCTGAAGAGGGACCTGATGTAGAGTAGGATGTTATGTTTTGCTAGGGGCCACAAATTATTTAATTAGTAATTACGTCCATCCAAAAACCTACCTTAACCGGTAGATTACCTAATAATAATATATGTGTATATATATATATATACATACATATATACACATATATATGTATGTATACATGCATATATATACCCATATATATATACACATGGATAATTAGTGATGTGTCATTTAAGGATTTATGAATCATCCAAGAAATTATACAGATGTTTCTTCCTTCACCTTAGTTAATGTAATTTTGAATTATCCAAGTTTCAAAAATTAAATTCTAAATACCTGCATTATTTGCGTATTGGATATAGTTAATTATTGCTTAATGAACACTAAAAAAACCCAAGAGGTGTCTTTAAATCCTAAAGAAATCCGGATCGAAATGAACGAATGAGTATCCTTATCAAGCATGAAGAAATAAAATAATTAGAATAAAATTAAATAAAATTTTTAAATTAAAAATGGATATTCTTATGAGTATTAAAATTAATTTAATATCAGCAATAATACCAAGTATATACATTATATCAGTGACTCAAATTAATACGTGTCCTGCAGATAATTCTATAGATACGAAAGATTAAGAAGAGTCATTAAAGTCAAAGTAACTCGAGGACAATAAGGAACCAGGAAAGTTCGTACGTTAATGGCTTGGTAGGGGAAAATTTCCTCTTTTAAAACAGAGAAGACCAATTTAAAATCAACAGAGGCCTGTAAAAATAGAGCGAGCAAGAGCAGCAGGGAGTAGTGCCTTCTAATTGGGTATTATTTTTCTCTCAACACTCCAAATGGTAGTTACTGACTTCAAAAAGCTTACTCAAATTTGGCTTACAAGTTTCATAATGAAAAGAGAGCATTTATTGGGCATTTAATTATTCATTCTTTTCTCAAACATACTTTCACTTTCATCATTATCCATAGCTAGCTGAGACAATTTTTTTAAATTCGGAAACTTTTTCAAAAACCAGATTTTAAAAGAGCCTCAATACAAGCTGAAAAAGTCAGAAAACTGCAAAAAATCCAAAAAATTAAGGCTCTCAATACTTTGAGATAAGTAAAAAAATGATGAAAACGTATCATTAGACTCATTCAAGGTCCTTAGGAATCTGTAGTAAAACACCACGAAAACCAGAACTTGTAGGCTGCATGGCATGGTGCGAAAACGCAAGTATTTTATTTATTAACCTTATTCTTACCAATGCTACTTAGAGCACTTTGAGCATCCTTAATTTTGTTGAAAATATTCTTCGCATTATAATGTATCCCTTTCGTTTTTATTCTGTCTAACACGAGCATTATTGTTTCTTAAAAACTTAAGCCATGCCCTCCCAGAAAAAGATATTTCCTTCCATATGATTGTGTCAAGGATCGTTTTGACTTGACTTTGACTTGTATGTATATATATATATATGTATATATATATATATATATATATATATATATATATATATATGTGTGTGTGTGTGTGTGTGTGTGTGTACGAAGTTAACTATCATCGCGATATTCACCTGCAATTCTATTATATATAGATGGATCTTAAGAGACTACGATTTTTGCCAAAATATTTAAATGAAATGATGAAGAACTAGAAATGATAGTGAAGCAACAGAAACGATGGTAGAGTTGTTTTCTAATGGAATCATCTGCAAAACAAAAACCTCGGAGTGATGAGACGAGGAAGTTTGGTTACTCCTTCTTGCCCCAATCACTCCGAAACCCGGGAATGATGAGATACATATCATTCACACCGCCTGCGCCGTCAGCTCAATTTCCGCCGCAGCAGACGAGAAGGTTTACGTCCTCAACTCAAAAGCAAGGCAATGACATTCACGCTCACGATTAGTGGACGAGGCACGCGAAAGCATGCCTCGTCCACTAATTAGACGGCGCCGCAGCTACACTCGCCTACGGACCCTATTCCTATCTTAACCCTATCGCCTTGAATCCTTCCGGTCGTACTGTCACAGAGTCAACTTTGAAATCGCCGAACTTTATAATCAGGGATGGGAAACTGATGATCCACAATGCCAGGACTCCGAATAGAAAAAGTGAAATACCGAATAAAAGTAAATTAGTCTTCACTAAAAAGTTGCATCTTCAACTTTACCATATTACCTATTTCAAAAGGTCAAAAAATTGAAAATATGACGAAGGTCTGAATATTTTATTATCCCCTATAAGTTGGAAATTAGCGAATCCCTTAAACCGAATTTTTAAATAAAGATATGCGTTGATTGGGGTATTTCCAGCGGTAGGTGTAAAGAAGTAAAAAAAAGTTAAATAGACGGAAGGAATAACAAGTGAAGGAATATTAGGCATGTTGAGGAGGAGAGAGGGCTGCCGGAATAAATTCAAATGGGACAAGGAGAATGAATACACAACCTCCTCGTCCCATAAAAATCTCTATCCTCCAAGAGAAACTTTAAAGTTTGGAAACAGGAAAGATCACTGAGGGCTCAGATGTGGTGATTACGGTTTAGGGGTCAACAAATTCAAAGTGAAATACCTGAATATAGTCTATGTACCAATCCAAAAACTACCTTGAACTGTATAATAACAAATAAAATAAAGCTTATTTTCAATAAAATCGTCGGTCCAATTATGAAATACATGATATGAACGTACAAATATGAACGTACGCAGCCAGGCTACTGAAATTCACGAAAGACATATTTTGATGAGTCTCTATGTCATCAGAGTTTCCACCAAGGTATATTTTCTGACATTTGGGTGAAGGCATTTCCATTCAACTTCCATGACGATCAGATGCAGCAGGTATACCAATCTGTCACACAGGAGGGACACACCTATCACATTTTTTTATGTCCTTTGAACCATCTGCGCTGCCTAAAACAACCATGTTTCCCTTTGCCCTCGAAATATCAAGATCGACTGCTAAAAACCTATTTTCTCACAAACTTGAACGAGTTGTGGCGAAGCGGCTGAGCGCTACGTGCTCATTTATGTCTTTTTTCACACATGTTTATTTAAAGAGTGATTGAAAAGTTGAATCCATTCGGCGAGAAGGATGTTTAGTACTTCGCAAACAATTCGGTGTTTGAACGGAATAATACTTCCCCCCGGAGATTCATTTGCAAGCAAGAATTTAACGGAGTTGAGAATTTGTTTGGATTTTTTTTTAAAGCTGCCTGAAAGAAAAGTACATCCGAGGCCAAGACTGTGAAGCTCCAGACTCCTTACCCTGTGGATGATGGTAGCGGCTTGTTCGGAATGTTGAATGACTGAAAAAGCTACCATGACGCCTCCATGAAATGCATATACATTTAAAGGAGGAATAACATGCATACTTGACTTCCGAAATATTTTTTGATTGAATGCGCGGACTGATTTCCGTACTTTTTATGAAATGTTGTGAAAAATATTTTTACTTTGATACCTACATACGATTTAATTCGAGACTTACACTGCGAAGCCGTTTTCCTCTTTAAACATCCAAAGATTAGGAAATTGAAGAAACTTACAACTTAAGTGTCATCATGCCTATTGATAATCTCATGTGAAATTCTCGTAATATTTTGGGATTTCCATTGCATAACCTCGATTTTTGGAATAAAAAGGCTTCTGATGGAAACCACAATAAGGTTTACGCTTTTTTCTTTTTTAAATAAAAATCTATACCTTCCCGAACGTCATTAAAAATTAACTTGAATTACATTTACCATACAAGTGATGTACTTGATTCTACACTAATTTTCCTTCAAAACCATGCGCAATACATAAAATTTTCAATTCACCGAAATAAATGGAATAGATTTGGAGTATGCGATGATTTTAGCTACAATTTTCATGTGAACTTAAATTTTGTGGTCGTACCATCATATTTTCCACTTACGTTGCGATGGGGACAATGCTTCTCAAACCGCCGCCATTACGTTCCATTCCCGGCCTGAGAATGTCCGACGCACACCTTCAGATTGTGTCCAATGCATGTTTTCTAAAACCTGAATCATTATTTCTTAAAAGAAACACTACCTTAACAATTACGCATGAAAATATTCTACACCAATGGGTGTACACCATCAGTTTTCCCCCTTTCGTCAACCTATCACCGTCAAGAGATCCGCGAGATTAGGCAACCGAAACGTACAAAATATTTAGCCTAAACTAAAGGATACCCACATATTGATATGTATGGTAGTATTCAACCTCGTTTCGGTGGAATTTTGAAGGTCCTTTGAGGCTACATACAACTTTATTACTTCATTCTAACTTAAATGACACAAAATATGTTAATTCGCATATTACAATCACATAATTCGTTGGATTTGAAACTTTTTAACTCCCTTAATTCCATCCCTAATGCCTATTCTTTTCGTCCCTTTATCTCACTTTCCCCGCATTATCCTCAATTTTACCGTCTTCAACATTCCGTTACCTCTCAACATCTCCCGCATCCAAGTGCCTTAATTCTTTGAATATCTCCCAACAACCCTTTCTCTTCCCCTACCATGACTAGAGCTTTATAATTAGTTTTGCTCTCAATTCTCCGGTTTACTCTTGTCTGCTAGATATTTAAACGCCGCTACAGATAAAAGATATGTTCGAAAATTTCAACTGGTAAACGTTTAGGATGTATAACTGAACTTATGCACTTCATAGTTTCGTTGGTTAAATTAAAGAATGAAGATCTATTGGGAGTTGAAAATGACGCCGGAGGGTCAGCAGTCCGAATTTGAATCTCGTTTCAATGGAGCGCAAATATTAATCCGAGAAACGCGCAGGAAACCTCGCGGCACATCAGATTATATATTTTTTGCGCACAGGAAATGGAGTTGCTCTAAATGCACGGTAGTCTTTGGTAAGGAGCTCATTCATGTGAAAAACCCTTATTGCCTTCGAGCCTAGGGGCGCTTTGAAATGCTCACGGAGCGAAAACGGATTTCGTACATAACACGCTCGAGAAAGCAGAGAGGAGGTAATCACAGGGAAACCCATTCTATCGGGGATAAAATAACCTCAAGGAGGGCAAAGTTTGGACAGAATTATGAAGTGCAAGTGCGCACGCAACATACAAGGCGCGGCCAAGCATTGCCGATGCCTTTCAAATTATTCCAAGGTCCTCCTCGGGGGTCATGGGGACTTTTCAAGTCTCACCTCCGGGCGAACGCCGCTCACGATGAAATTTTGTTACTGCCCTTACTTTTACGTTTAAAAAAAGATGAATATACTGACTTGAGCTCATCTAAACTCAACAAATTAAATCTTAAATTTATGGATTAATATCGTACCAATAAACAGAATCACCTACCTATCTCTTTAGAATAAGCATCAAAAGGATGTCAAATAGAGCTCCAAATGGCATATAATATTTCTTCAAAGGACAAAAATACAGCTTCCGACAAATTCAGCCCCAAAGTTAAGATAATCATTATAATATGGATTTCGCACGATAAAACCGTAAAATCACAGGATTTAGAAAACTGCATGGTTTTATCATCTTTAAGTATCTTTTCAAAATTTGGGTAAATAGCAATAAAAAAAGAAAGTCTAATAGGAATATTAAATTAAGGTATACTTAAATTACACTAGTGATTAGAAAATGATAAGTGCCAGTAATCGAATGGCCTATATTTTGAGGTTAACCCGAAATAACATCATGACCAATGGCATTTCATAGTTGCACTTGGGATTCGATGTCAAATGCTGCAAAGCGCGATCTGACATTTTAGGAAATTAAAAAAATTGAAACAACCAATGATATTTTTAAACGGAAATATCGGAGAAATAATTACCAGTGCGAGACAAACTATAATACATATTTACGCTATTGGCTCATGAAACTTAACCGCAAGGTGGTGATAAGACACCTGGTAGACCTTATACAATTTAGGATAATGGTATTTTTGGAATCGCAGCGTACCGTGTTGAAGTTGAGATATCTTCGTCTTAAACGGTTAAGGGTTGAAAATTTCTGGCCGAGCTTCGCCAAATAGCTGGTAAGTTTGTTGACCGTTCATTTATGGACGTTTTCCTTTCAAAGAAGTAGGTCTTGAACTCGGCGATGGCATCATTTTCGATGAATGTGAGCGGGAGGAAGGATGGACTCGGGGGTTCGGAAACGCCGTCCACGCTGTCTCCCGCCTTTCACTAAGTGGAGGTGAAATGAGAGGACACTTTCTAGTAAATTTTGCACTTGAAATTAAAATAAGCAGTTGATAATGATAGTAAGATTTTTTCAATTCATTCCTAATTGACTGAATCGGTCTCGTCGTTTTTTTTTGGTCCTTGCTCACGGAGGAGACTTGATCTTCTGGATTGCTGAATCATCCAGTCATTGGCCCGATATACATAGAATTCATTGGGAAGGATCGGGAGGGAGTTTTGGATAGCAGATGCTGTGCGTAAGGAGGAGAGTCGAGTGAAGGCTAAGCTAATTTGGATAAGGGAGAGGCAACGGAAAGGTGGGATTTGGAGAACCTTTGGAGGAAGAAGGCAGGAGAGAAATCCACTGCCGGCATTATCGTACTCAAAACCCAAGGGGACCATAATTTACTCTCCCCTTGGAGGAAACGACGAGATAATAAACCTTTAAGCCCTCTCTTAGTGACATCAAAGTAGGGACCGTGTAGAAGTAAAAAAACATCTCCGAATACAAGGCGTCGAGATTATGTGAGAAGTAAAGACGTGAGTACAGGGGATTCCTTGATTTAATGCAATGTAGATAAGTATTATCACCCAGAACATACTCAGATATTCATGTACAGGGGATTCCTTGATTTAATGCAATGTAGATAAGTATTATCACCCAGAACATACTCAGATATTCATGTACACATGAATATTTGGTTTATGCATAAAATAAATGCAGATAAAGAGGAATATTCATGTTTTTGCCGTCTTTGAGTATTTCGACCTTGTACGGATTAGTGAACATGTATTTAATGAATTAATTAATGAGTTACTAACTATAAACATAATCAATCTATTGTAAAATAATATTAATTGGAATTTTTTCTAAAACAATCAATTTATTTGTGATTAAATTTAGGAGTGATGATCCTTTATTTTGTCGATATCGGTCGAGTACTTTCACCAAATTTTGCAGAGGATAAATTCTTTAGTTTTAACAAGCACTATGCATAATTTATTGCTGTTTGCTCCCACCAATTTACGGCCTTCTTATTACGTTATTCAACATTTATGCTACAAAAACTGCCTCAAGTAATATGCTGGTGCTAATATTTGTATCAAGCAAATCAACAAGTAGCGAGAGAACCCCCCGGGTGCAAGCATGTCGAATTATCCTTCCAGCTTGGCTTTATTCAATTAAATAAATGTTTTCATCCGATTCACTGACCAGAACTGTGGCTACTGACAATAATAGAACATTAATGTGTAGAAAAATGACACACGCTTCATTTTGTGGAAAAGCGCTGTGGTGGACATCGTCTTTTCAACGCATCGCCTTCGCCAAAATAGTTTCCGGTGCAGATTAATACACGTCGCTAACCTTGGAAACGTTAACGTGGGACTATTTCAAGTTCTCTTGCCTTTTGTTTTCATATTCAAAAACCTCTCGATTCCAGCCGTCACTTTGGTGACCCTAAAAGCCTTCGGGATTGAGAATGACTGCCCATGTCGTTCACTAGCAGCGGGGATGTCCTCTCGTCAACAATATGACGGCAGCTCCAGTTCCCCGAAGGCAATGTTGTTTGCGTCGAAGGTAAACCGCACACACGCACGCACGTACTCACGCTCACCAAGGTCGTGTCCACAAGGGGGTGAAAGGGATCGTCGAGGCACGAAGCATTGAGGATTCTCGGGCCCTTCGCAGATTATGCGTGTCAGTTGGTCGCGGGTGCGAAAATCGAGTTGAGGCGCCAAGGGCGTGAGGGAAATTTTCAAGTGTGTTCAATCCACCCAACTTGCGTGCGCTATGATCCCGGATTTAATGCGATATGGCACTTTGCTCGGAGAGATCAGAATGGATGGATGGAGGGCATTTGCTTCCCAGTGTAGTATGTTCCACCACATATGAGCCCACGCTGATCGTTTAGAACCACAAAACTGAATCACATGCATTCCACGCCAATTGCATCGAAGTGAGGCATCTTTCCTCTGTAATTTTGACCCTCTATGGTGTTCAGTAAGCTACTGTGCCTCTATAAATGCCCATTTAGCTCTGGTTCTTGCAGGTACACTCCACATGCTACGTTATTTATTTATTTTTACTTTGCATTAGTCGGAAAACAGCACTTCGGCATTAACATCGGACTATTAACACTGATAAAAATTGACACAATTACATACACCTAAGCCCTAGATGGAGGAAAACACACCTGAGCGGTAATCAAACCCGTGACCTCTGGGATGGAAGGCGAGAACGTTACGTCACCACCACCGGGGCCGGCAATTTCTTTTCCAACTCTTTCAAGTACTTCTCCATTCATTACTCTGTCTATTCATTTCCGTTTTATCATCATTTTATACCACCACATTTACATCATCTCCATTCTTATTTTCCCTATTTCTCCTACCGCCGACGTCTTACATCTTTCAAAAAGTATAATTCTTACTTACCAACATAAATATTTTACTTGAGGTCTGATGACTGCGTTCAAATATAAATTCGATCACAAACATACTCGTATGACCTGTATCATGTGAAAGGGTGTGGAAAATAATTACGTCTCTGGACTCTTTGAGTTCAATTTTAACGAAAAGTACATCGGGGCTATCAACCAACTCAGCGTTTAAGAAAGACAGAGCAAGTCATCATTTTATACTCATCCAAAAAGCTGAACCACAAAATGTTCCCAGTTTTTACCGGTGCATCTTTTACCGTAGATGATGGTATCTTCCAACTGTACAAATTACTCAACATTTTACAGTATAGTATTTTAATATGGACTATTATACATGAGCTAAGTGAGTATTTGAATACTGGCACAGGGAATTCACTGGTGTGAATTACATCATCATGAGATTTATTCCGAGATAGATCAGCGATTAGAGGCAACTTTTACCATTTTTGTACTTTTTAGCACTCCCTATCATGAATCTAGTTTGCCTCATACTATTTCCTTCCTTAGATTGGGGCTCTCGCTAGTTTTCATTCCACCTTATACGCCTCTTGTCTCCCTCATTGCCATTCTTGAGCATTAATTCTCCCCCCTCTATCACCCCCTTTAAAGTCCCTCTAACTTTTAAATATCTCCACCTTTTATACATTCCTCAAATTTCACCTCTCATCTTTCGCTCCTCACCCACTGGATACAAAGTATTGGATTCTTGTGATTGCGTTTAATTTTAGCACGTTGCAAGTTATAGCACGGCATTGAATTACATATGTTTTCTTCTAAAGGAACTTCAGAGTTTCATTACGATACTTAACAAATCAATTTATATGTCGAAATTATTATTTTAATCCTTAGCATTAATTATCAGCGAGATTCCTTCAAAGATATCCATTGATTGAAATTCTAATTTTCTATTGCTTGATAGTCTACTATTTAAGGTAGGTTCTGAATGAACAAAGAATGAACACCGATAGATTTCTAAGACTCGCTTAACAAGTCACAATGTGAAACCTCACAGTAGGAAAAACTCCAGTTCAATTACGCATACAGGGTTCGTCCGGAAAATAAGTGTACTGAGCTCAGGAAAAAAAAATTATTACACTTTTACATATCTTAAGCTAATATTCCTCAAAATAGGTCCCTTGTGAGTCGATACACTTGTTCCAGCGGCGTTCCCATTCCTGGAACGCTCCCGCGAAGGCATCATCGGGAACCTCTCGAAGACTCGTCGTCGACCTCTTCTCTGCCCTCCACGAACATCTTGTGCCACCGAAAGATCATGTTTCTGGACATGGCTGACTCCCCGTAAGCCTGGTTAATCATACCGACAGTTTCGGTAGACGATTTCCCAAGCTTTACCGCAAATTTGATGGAATAACGCTGCTCCAAAAACTTCGGCATCGCGTTCCGTGACGTGGGTCGAGCGTGGAGGTTCGCGTTAACAGAGCTCCTCACTACACCACAGCTCAGAGCCGACTGCCTTTTTCAGCGTCGCTTGGCAACATACCCCCCTCCAATCGCAGCCCGTCAGAGCGGTGCTGGGCGCGCCTGGAGCGGAGGAAAAATATCATTAGTCAGTACACTTATTTTCCGGACGAACCCTGTACACGCTACCTTCCTTCATTCAGTCCGACTAATCTATCGCATTTCTCCTCGTATCTCTTGTGTATTATTACCTCTCTTCCATAACCGTCTCAGTCAGCTGTCCAATCCTCCAAACAGACTTTCGACGAAAGATCTTGATATGCTCCAAATTGATGGCATTGAGTTTTCAATCCAGTAATTCGTACTCTTTCAGTTTTGATGGTATCAAAATTACAAAGATATTATTCTAATCCTCTGTCACTAAGTGTAAAGGGAATGAAGAACAAGAGTTTGAGCAGAGATTGAAAGGAAGGGTCATCTACGAGTTACTCTAGTAGCGTTTGCGACGATGCTGCATCTACTTTTTTAAATCCTTTAAGTAGGTGAAGGCAAACACATTATAAAATTATTCATTACCTCTCTCGTGAGTTGTGACGCAGGGAACAGCTGCAATTCTCTCTTCTCTGCCTTCACTACGCTTTCAAAAGTGGGTGATCCAATTTGGAATCTTTTTTGAGCCATGGCTGTATGAGAAGCATAGCCTTTTATTTAAGCAGTGCAGTGTAGCCATTCTTAATTATGAAATCAGTTCTCCAGACTAGAGACACATCTCCGCGCCAGTTTGCTTTTCCTTACTAATTAATACCGTTCAAAAGAAAATTTTCCTGCAGCAATAGATTTATTACGTAAAAAAGTTATTTTACAGTCCATCGTATAGTTCTGCTATCCTGGTTAAATAATTTAACGCGATGAAAAAATGGTTAAAAACAAAAGTTCATCGAGGAGTATTGGATGATTCTCATTATTAATTAAATATAAACTTTAATTTTTAAAGTAATTTTTCATTATTAACACAAAATTGTTTTTATTGAATGAAAGTGCAACATATTTGTGACCTTCTAAATTTATATTCTGCAAATATATATATGGGTTTCGAATGTTTTAAAAGTCTCATTCCGGCTTAGTCATTTCCTACAGGAGCTTTTACATTTTCTCCACACATGCAGAAGTTTAAATTACACTTAAATCTCCATAGTCTTTAAACTGCCGTTAAATTAATATGCATACTATAGCTTTGTGGCCAGAAAATAATATTCTGCTATATTATATTGAAGAATTCCGCGGAATGGTTTTGGTGAGTACGTGTTGGTCAATGAGCTTTCATCTACGATTAATGATTTTAACGTTTTTCACTTCTTCACTTTCAAGAAAAAGTACACTGAAACGCCGATAGAATCGTTGAATTGAACACATCAGACGTGGATGAAATCCCGAACAGAAATATGTTCATTCTACCAAGTTACCTATGTGACACTGACGAGAATCCTTGTGACATAAGAGAATAGTGCAAACATTGAATCAATGTGGAAAATTCCTGATGATCTTTCCCGAAGATGACCTTTTCCAAAAATCATATATTTAATGTAACGCAATACAAATTACTTATAATTTTGGTATTAAAATGTATTTTTCCTGTCATCGTCCTTTTCACGAACTCCGTCTTCTACGGGTCTCAGTTTTAAGCCCGTGCGGGAAAGGGGCCACCGAAGAGAAAAACTAAAGAGCGGGGCTATGGATGAATTGCGAGGAGCAAGTGATGGAATTCAATCATGCTAGAAACGATCTGCATCGGTAGAGTTGCTCAGGGAACAGAGAGAACCTGGGGATAAGAGGGGTGCCGAAAACCAATTCTTGAATTGAAAGATCTTGACCTAGATGAGCTCAAACTGCGAGTCGGACGAGTCGGCAAATCAATAATTCAATGTTAAACGGGGGAAAAGTTTCAAAACAATTCTAAACGAGATCTCTCTCTCCCTTTGAAGAAACACGCTTGCTCCACCACTTTTCCGATCATTTCCCTCCTTTGGGATCCATTCTGAAAGGATTTTTGCTTTATTTTGCGTCACTCAAGAAGCCAAACTTACTACCATGCTTTCATTCGACCACTTCCTACGCGGCCTTTTTAGCTTTATTCACCCCACTCCTCCTTTACTATCGGGAATTAAATCGGGCTGTGGCGACCAAATTCAGCCAAGTCCTCTGCCCTTCATTGACCCCGAACTCTCCACTTTCTGTTGGGGTAGAGCTGGGACGGATGCGTTAAAATCATGCCTCATTTTGTTCGGATCGACTTGAGGATAAAACATGAATTTTATTGATTCCAAACGCTGGCTTTGAAAGAAATGCTGAAATTCCGACGAAAATTTTTCCAAATAAAATTTTGCGAGGATAATTTTTGCTGCACTGTCGGAATCCGTTGAGAGATTTAGTTTACTTCGATTTGAAACTACACACAAAAAAAGCAAAACATTAATACTGGAACTTAAACGATAATTTAATAAAAATACATTAATTAATGACAAAATGTGATTAATGATTCTCAGTACAGCGAAAATTTAAAGATACTTATTAAGTTAGGAATTGAATAGACCTTGGAAACAAGAGTAAAATGTTTGAGACGTTACTAGGAGTGTGGGTATTAATTGAGTAATTAATTGGGTATTACTCAGGACCGTAATTCCCTCGATGAATACGGCCATTTTCCATTATGTGCATCCAATGACGCTGCGTCGCGACGAATTCAAATGAATATTAAATAGGGTGCTAGCAAAGCTTTAGTCCGCCCGACACAAAAAAGCGCAACGAGGTGGAAGACATTAAGTGGTCATCGGCGGGCCATAATTTCATGTGCTCAAAAATTATGCATAAATAGAGCACAGAAAGTAAAGCTACGTTTATTACGTAAATTATAAAGTATCTTTTAATTTGGTGAACGGAAATGGAACATAGATGCGTGGATCTTTACTCAATTAATACCTTGAAGTTGTCCAACCATTCTGACCTAAAACTTAGTCACGCCTTGGGATTTTCGAAATCCCTACCCGCTCACCTCAACCGCTGATGCACGGATCCCGCTTCTGCAGCGGGAAGTTCCCTTCGCTCGTACACCATGGACCGTTACGTACCCCGGAAACCAGAAAACCCTCTTGCACCGAGCGACCTTCGATTTCCTCCCTGGGGGAGAGGGGACCGGAGAGGGAAAGGACACCTTCCGTCAATCGACGACGAATCGGGGAGGGCGGTTCCCCCTCGGTGCCGGCACAAACCCTCCCCCCACTCCTCCTTTGTGTAGGGTGGGGACGTTGAACCCCGCGACCTCCTTGATCTCTCCGTGGGACTCGGGGCAATTGAGGTCTCATCCTCTCTCCCAGCCCCATCCCCTGTTTCCCCTTTGTCTTCTCCCTCGCTTGGGATGAGCAGATGACCCGGACGGGGGATAAAGGGCCCGGAGGGATTCGTTCAGGGATTGCCGCGCTTTCGTGCGGCGAACGGCCCACCGGGATCCGGTGTGTCGCTCCCAGTCCAATTGTCGAGGAGCAACGGAATCACCCCGGCGTCTCAGGCTCTCGATTAATTTTTTATGGCGGGAGGCCCTGGTGGGTTCCTCTCATGGTGGTGGGAAGGTTGGTGAAAAATATTAAACATCGAGGCAAACCTTCGGGACATTCACGTCTTTCAGCGTGAAACAGAAGTTTCAAAGAGTTCTAGATTAAAGCCTACTGCAATATATCGTTAGGAGGCATTCACAAGCCTCCTCGTTGCACTTTTTAGTTAAGCATGTACATACAGGCAGCCAAATATGAGAGAACGAGAAAAAATAGATTAACGATTGTAAGACCGATTCCGGGGAAAGGGACTGCAATTAGTTGATTATAGTCATAATAAAAATAATTGACTGATGGTTAGCAAAACAGACGAAGAAGTACTTGGCATAGTGGGGGAGAAGAGTGGATTTTGTGGAGAAATTCAAGGAAGTTAGAGAAGATAGATGCAGTTCATTTTGACTGGTGATGGAATGCTGAAGACTGTGATACAGCGGAGAATGTTAGGCAAGCGAGATATTTGAAGGAAAGTATAGGCAAGTTTAACGGAATGAAGGGCGGTAGATTGCACGCAGAATCGATGAAGGGTTTATTGTAACGTGAAGTGTCAGCCTGTGACTTGCTAGGAACTGCAATGAAATGTAACGTTGTTCATTTTCTGCCCATTCAAAACCGACCTCAAAAGTTAGATTTTGATTAATACCCGCAATAAAAAGGATAAAGAGCTAAATAAAAGAGGTTATGAAGAGAAATAATGTCATTTAATCTATTAATCCTAAAAATAATAGTAGAACTAGGAAATTTAGGCCAAGAAAGTGATCCCCTATTTATCATCACGTTCTATTTTCCTGACGCCTACCCTGGTTTGATCGCCTAAAACTATTGAGGAAGTAAAAAGAAAATAATACGCCGAATAAGTTAGTCGTAATGGGAAACGAGGCAAGATGAAAAGCCAATGAATAGGTGGTTACACAAGCGAGAAGATAAGGAATTACTTAACCATAAATATGCGAGTGCGAAATTCTCAATGATTGTGAGGTACGCAATGTAGCAAAAAGCGATTTGAAATATAGGAAATATGGAGCATCCAATGACTGATGAAGATCAAATGAGCGAATCGATTATTTAAATAATAGGAGATCATGTTGATGCCTGACGTCACTTGCTTCAGGCGCCAGTTGATCAGGTCAGTTGGTCAGTTTCAGGCGTCACTTGATCATGGTGATCAAGTGACGCCTGAAACCATTCTGTTCATCATGTTGATGCTGTAGCTGGCGTACTGACTTCCCATCCCTAGGCTCCGGGTTCAAATCCTGTCGGTAGTAGAAATTGTCGCTGTCATCCCGATTGCTACTTGAACGCCATGCGGAGAGTACTTTAAGTGTGGTGCATCTTCTGTCGGATGTGACGTTAAATTATAAACACTTGGCGCGTTTCTTCAATAGTTGGCTGATGCTGACGCTGGGTTTCACTCCGTCTTCCCATTCCCTGAAAATCCCTCCGTCACCAAAACCACACACCTATCCTTACTGGCCTAAATCACCTCAGCCGTCATTCTATTAACTGACGCCCATTCTAACAACTGCTGGAATTACGTGAGAGGTGATCCAAAAGGTGGGACATTTGAAAAAAATACAATCTTTGTGAAAAATGAGGGATAGTACTTTTTGTGATAAAAATGGTAGGGCAAAAGAAAGCCGTCGGAGGTAGAATGAAAGGGACGAACTGGGGAGGAAGACTTCGGACGTGATACATTGAGCGAGTAATGACAGACGTCAAACAAAAGAAATGAGTAGACGCGGAGAGGTTAGCTGGAAGAAGTACTGGGTGGCGAGTCGGGTCAAATCGATCATAAGATTGATGGTCTGTGATGATGACGACGACCCTGACATAATAACTCGCTACCCCTGGGAGTTGCGGCGATCACGGCTGCTCCACTATACTCCCATATTCTCTTCCTTTTATTTTCTTATCCCCCTCATACAGCTCAAAATAGCTATTAAATTGCAACTTTCCCTCAACTTCAATAGTATCCTACTTCTTACACATTCCGCTTTATCTAAAGAAATCTCGGACGACTCAGTTCAAACACCCGGAGGAAGTACTTTCTTGGCTGATTCATTTTTTTATATTTAGCAATAAAAATCCCTCGTACCTGAATGAACTGTTCCCACGCAGTCCTATCCCCGGAAATTTTCATCCAAATTACTTATACTGTAAAATACCTCGGGCAACTCCACATTAAAAATATTTTCTCCCTAATTCCAAATCTAATTGAAGTTACCAAAGTTATTAAAAATTGATTAACCAACAATGAAAATTTTTTTTTGAAATTATTTTGAAATTAAAGTGCACCACAAGAAAAAGAAATTTTATTTGAAACAAAAATTTTGTTTAAAACGAAATTTATATTTCCAAGAGGAACAAAGGCCAATGAAATTAAAATAGGATGGCATAAGTCAGAGCAGCCGGAGACATTTCCATACCCCACAAATAATACGAAAGTGTGTCAATTATAATAAATGTTTTAAGCACATATATAGCGTAGGCATCTATTATATCAATACATATCGATTATTATTCTTGAATATATTTCAGATAAAAATGATGCTGATTTTAATTCCCTCCTTTATTTGAAACATCTACATGGTTCCATGCAAGTCGCTAATAGATTTTGAGGTAGGGGGTTATTTTACACCAGGAATGTAACGTCAAAATAAACTTTTGCGTAAGTGTTAAATGCTAATAAGAGTACAAACTATTTAAAATAATATAGTTGACATCAACTACAGAAACAAGCTCTACATTATCTAAGAGCCAAACCCTTCTAAAGAAAAGCCTATTACTGTCGTTTATTCTATTGACTTCAAAGAATGATTATGAAGCACACATTTCTACGCACTATTTTGGAGTGTTTACTTATCTTTTTCCACATCTTAACTCAAACGAATCCAGATAATCAATTATATCTCGTACTCAATGTTCATTTATCATCGTCAATATTATACCATTTCGAATGAATCTGTATCAATTGAAAAACCCAAGAGAATTTATATTTATCCACCTAATCAGACGTACGTTATCCTAATTCAAAATTTTATTTGCCTTTCTACCTCCTAAAAAATCCCACCGAAATCGTTTCTTGTCATCTAACCAAACTGTAAAATTTGCTTTCTAAAATATAAAAACAAAAATAATTATGGCTGGGAAACATTGCTCAATTTCATTAAGTTTTCCATTAAATGCCCCTTCGAAGCACTCTTGTTAAGTACTCTAATCGAACTGTAATTTTAACCACAATGCTGCCACCAGTAACCACCGCCTTCAGTTGTCAAACCGAGGGTTAGCTTTGATGGGTGGGAGTAGTCTTATACGGCATGTGTCATTCACACAACAGTTTAAGGGGCCACTTCGCTTCCCTTTTGTTCCACCTGCTGTCTCTCCCAGAAATATCTGGTATCCGAAAATATCCACGGCATGGGTGAAGTTAAAGTTTCCACTTCCTACGACATTATAATCGTGAAACACTTGCACATAATGGGAGAATACTATACCTTCCGCTAAGTAATGTTTGCGAAAGCAACCTGAAAGTGTAGTATTAGTTATAAGGGGAGAGGACCGACAGTTTAGGTCTATGCACCCTTAGAGATAGGCGGGTAATTTGGCAGAGACTGGATTTCCAGGGAATGCGGGAAGGGTGAAGCAAAACCCAGAGTGTCGGCATTAGCCTCCTATTCTTCACGAAAGATGCGAAAGGGCACACAACATCTCATCTGACGGACCGTGAATTCCACTTTAAGAGTTCCCATCATAGCACCTCATGATAGGAAAATCTACGGAAAAAAAATTCTGCCTCCGCCTGGGTTAAAACCTGGTACTCGGGGTAGGAAGTCTATCCACTAGCCACCACTCCAACCCGATTGCAATTTCTAAAGGTTTTGGTCACTATGCATTAATAGTGCAATTGCACATCGTATCATCAAAATAGCCGATATTTAACTTCAAGTTACTTCATTAGAACGCGATCACCAGTCCTTGAGTCCCAAAAGCGCTCTCTTCTCTCGCACTGGAAGAACTGATCATATCCATCTACAGAAAAATCTTTGAACATACTCTACTTTGTCTCTCCATCATGCCTAACTCATTTATAAATTCACTTTCTCCATTAATTCTTCTACTTTCGGCTTTCCTCTCACCTTCGGCTGCTATCATGATGCACTTCCATATCCATCCACGCATTAAATCCATAATGCCGATATTTCATTCATAAAGTGCGCCTGATGCCTGAAGAACCGGAATACTAAAACAGATTACGATATTGTAGGCGTACTAGTTTGAAAATCTACCTGCCATCGGTTGCGGAGAAAGATTGATGAAAGAACCATTCCAGCTTGTCTGAGTTCAGTGACTGGAATCCATTATTCTTGCTCGATCACATTGATATGTACACGTATTTAATGCTTCCAACGAAAATCCCAGGAAGCCACAATGACAAATGAGTCGCACCAAGTGTTCGTTTAGGTGATTGTGGAGCTCGTGAGCTGATATATTTCGAGTAGCGAAGAATAGAGAAAATATATGGAATGGATTAAAGCACACCCACGCTCAATAAGTTACCCAACGATATAAGGTAGTGGTTGATGGAAAAATGCGAGGAATTGGATAGGATATTCAGGGAGTCAATAAATGACTGTAGTGGTGTTAACGGCTATGCTTTGAAGTAAATTTCAAATTTGTGTCGAGTTCTTTCTTTAATTACGAATATATACTCGTGGTCATAAAATATATTCTGGTGGAAAACATGATTATCGAATTACCGCATTATATCACAAGCGAACAAAGCCTTCCTAGGGTTGAACAGTATTTTTATAATAATATAAAAATATTTTTTCCCAAATGCTTCTTTCGCGTTGGACATGTACCCCTACGTATGATTATCGATTTTGATTTTAAAGGTACTTTACCCATTCATGCTTTGATCAAAAAATACTATAGAAACAGTTATGAAAATTAAGACTTTTAACTCTGGTTTTACGTATAACCTTAAAAAATATCATTAATCGAAGGAGTGACGGATGTTGAACTGCTAAGAAGACTAAGCAAAGTCCGACGATTTATTAAAGACAGCAAGCTTCAGTATATTAAACAGATTAAAGAGGCATTAAATACCCGTTGCTATGGAATATCATAAAAAGGAAAATAATAGAAATACTGAGCTGAGGGGAAAGAAGAATTTTCTTGATGGTAAATTCACGAAAAAGGTTTAAATTCAGCTCCAATGAACCTTTCAGAATAGGGACAAACAATGACGAATTGCTCGTGTAGCTACCCAACATCCGAAAAGAGTGTCACCAGAAAAAGAAGAGGTTCCATACTTGTGTTCCGTGTAGCGAGATAATTTTCAAAAGAACGGTCAGAGCTTATATATGGTGGTAATCGGGTGATTTTTTTATTTTCCCAATCCCCTCTTGAAAATCATCGGAAAATACGAGTTTATAACATTGATCGTAAACCACTGGTCCTGCGACATTCGATTTTCATCTCTTCTGTGTACAGGTCTGACTCCACTTCCATCGCCACAGGTTAAGAACATCTCTTGAGGACTGCTTTGTCGCGAACCTGCAAGTCAACTCTCTCTCTATCAGTTTCTTCATTCAATCCCCAACTCACACGAGCGGCACAATAATGGGCTGACACAATATGACACAAATAGAATAGAATAGCAACATTTAAAAGGTCACTCACACGGTAAATTGTTCGAGCTTTCGGCCCTCTTAGAGGCCTTCTTCAAGAGAGTCTCTGAGAGGGCCGAAAGCTCGAACAATTTACCGTGTGAGTGACCTTTTAAATGTTGCTATTCTATTCTATTTGTGTTATATTGTGTCAGCCCATTATATATATATATATATATATATATATATATATATATATATATATATATATATGTACACACACTTGAAATAAGGTGTTCATGAATGAAGGTATGTATACGAGTTTTTGTGAGCATGAGCAAGCAAATAGGTATATTCAAATGCATGCCCGGATTAATATTTTTGAGGGAATGGATGGTACCCTTACACCCTCCGCCACATGTCCTTCGAAGGTTTGAAAGGCACTGTAGACGTAGATGTTAAGTGTGAAATGATTACCTGTATCCCCTGTCCTAACGCCATTTTATGGAGAATTTAACAATTCAATAATAATACTGTAGTTCAATTAAGTAATGCATTCATTATTATTGTAGATTTATCACAATAACCAATTATTTTGACTCTCATGTCTTTTCTGCGGGACCAAGCAACTGATTCTGACCGAAATGTTTCCCCTCCCAATTTTATTCTCAATCTATCTGTCCCTCCACCACCAAGGAGATTTGTAGCTTGGAGATTGACCCGAATACTGCCATGCCATTCAGGATTCATTTCTCGCGCGATATCGAGGATACTTGAAGAGACAACCCACAAAGTAGATTGCGGCTTGTTCGACACATCGATTTGTCCCTAAGCATCGGGATTGATTGCATTTTTTGGGTTCGCAAGCGGTCGAGGTAATTTCTCACCGTTAACGCAATCATGGTCATTCAGAGCAGCACGGTCTATCGTCCATTCCATGACAAAATCAGTGACCTTCACCATGGCCAGAAAAAACTTCTGCGACACGCACTCAACCATCTTCCCGAAAAGAAAGCCGGCTCGATGATAGAGATTTTACGTTTCTTTACATTTACTTCTTCATCCCACGATTAATGTTTTTTAACTATACCTTATCCTAATAGCTGAGCAAATTGAAGGAAAGAAAAAAGGGATGAATCATAGAGAAAGTTTTTGAAACAGCTTATGAAAAATGTCTGCTCAAGAAGATATGATGAAGAAATTGAGAGGGAAGAGAGTTGTTCCAACCCAATCCTTGGAGTGACAGCCCACGATGATGACCGGGTAATCAAATATTTTGTACAGTCTCACCCAATAAATTAATAAAAAAATCAATTTTAACGTCTTTATCCTGACAAAAATAAACTAAATATTGTAAGATTTTTTTCCTTGAAAATGAAACAGCCTAGACGTTAGAATCGATTGGTTGATAAACTTTATAATTGCTTAAAGCTTTTCCACTGCCCAGGATGGATATCAATGGATTCAATTAGGTAACGTCTGGGTCGATCAAGTACATTTAAGCGTTACATAAGAATAACCCGTATCTTTCCTGGCCATTATTTGATGCCAAGTATCATAGTCCTTTCGAATGTATTAGGAGAGAGTTCGGTTCTGTCAACCTTTTCCGATTCCTTCCTGAATATCATTCAGGAGGACAACAGTTTCTCTATCGAGCCGCCCGTAATGCCGCGGTGTTGCAGACATAATCTTCAGGTCATAAGTAGATGATGTTTTTTGTTTGCCTTATCCAAATGTCCCGACCGATGTTGGGCTCTCCGAGCGATGGAAAGCGGGGAATCTATCTCCTATGCTGAAGTCCTTGAGATTTCCGCATTTTTGAAAATTTGAAGACTCTGAATGCAACGCTAGCAAAAATATATCCCCGAAAAACCCATCTACGGGAAATAAATCCCGATGGACATGGAACTTCGATAAAACCACTCCGCGGAAGCCTTCACCAGAAATCGAAGAGACCTAAATCATTGACGAGAGTAAATACATGTTGTAATTTATGTATAGCATCTCTATGTTTATTATGGTCAACTGTTCCGCATTAGTAGATAAATATAATCTCGTATCCTTTCCCTCGGACCAAAGAGGAACTCTATAAGAAAAAAGCAAACATCTCTCCGTATTCGCAGCCTTTTTGGCGCTCCAAATAGTACGAAAGCATGAAACAGGCAGGCTCAAAGAGTGGATATCGTTCCCAAAGTCTTTGCGTGACGAAGACCCGTCCAACGCAGCGATCATGGGGCCTCTTTGCGCTTCAGAAAGATTAAAACCGAGAGATTGCATCGCAAGAAGCACCATTGCACGAGTTGGACGGTGGAAGCTCCGCGGAGGATTCCACTCGTCAAAGACCATTGTCCACGATAGAAACGTCCATTCGAGACACCTTGTGGACGGACTCTAAAAGGTTTCGAGAGAGCGGCAATATGGACTTCCCCTCTGACATTTCCCCAGCAACCTCTGCCGAGGGTGCTCGGGGCGCATATATAAGATAGTCAGCGGAGTCTATTGTTCTTTCCCTGATGGGCCTCGGAATGCCATGCCGCATCCCTCGACCCCTCCCTCCCGTTTCCCCCCTCGGTTCTTCCCACCCGTCCCGCGCCTCCCCCTTCATCAACGCCTCCCTCCCTTCTCTCGAGCAACTTCCCGGTCTACTTCGGCGTGACGTCAAGGGAGAACTCCCGCAATCTTGCTTCTTTCCGGTGCCCCCCCATCCCCGCTGTCAAAACTCTTTTACGTACTCGTCACCCCTAACCTCCGAAGCGTGCGAAAACACCTCCTCTACAGTTGGCCTTAACAGCCCACTTATTTCACATGAGGAAGGGGAAAAATCCACTTTTCCCGAGCTACGATTTAATTTATTCAAACCGAAGAGAAATGCACTATCATTCTATCAACGAAGGGCATATATTGGGTTCCCCAATATCATTACAAAATCCGAACCAGATTTCCTAAATATCCTTAACAACATTGGGGTTTCCTTTCCCTACTCTATTTTCAATATCAACTCGTCATACTGTCAGACCTTCACCCCTACCCGCAGCACCTAGATCGAACATCCTCATTATTTTCCTCCCTCTTCACCCAATGCTTTGCCATCGAATACAGCACTCAGAGCGCAACTACCTCTCTATCATTTCTTCCATTACTCTTCCTGCCCTCTTTCCATGTTTTCACTCAACTGTTCCTTTTTCTCTCTCTCATCCCTGATCGGTTCATTCGTCCCTAATGGCTGCCATTCGACATACCATACACTCGTACATCTACGCTCACTACTATTCTTCAATTTAAAAAATAAAGCGCTATGACATAAACACACAACACTGTATATGCAGATACACAGCATATCAAAGACTTAACTAATATTTTAACGACCCGTTTATAGGGTCCCGTAATGACACTCGCTGTTAGACCTTTTACTGGAAGAGTCAACTGTTAAATAAAAGGAGTAAATGGAAATAATGATGTTTACAGCCGTCAATATAACCTCAGCCTTGTCATTATATGAGGTTATAACCCAACTGAGCAGAATTAGACAGGTATTGGGAAAAAGAAATTTGTTGGCCAAGTTAGCGTAGTAGTAATACTTAAATCAAATAAAAATGCAGAAGAGTTTAATTTTCCACATAGGTATATACATTCATCCGGGGTGTTATATAAATATTCATCACGTGCAATAGTATGAGGTCAATGAAAGTCCTTACAATTAAATATTATCCTTCATCTCGTAATTTCTCGAATAAAATGATCCTCACTATATCAAGCTCATATGAAGTCTCCAAGGTGCAAAATAATTCCGCCGTTTCAAAAGTTCCTAGTAACTTCTAGAAAAATCATGCTTTTTTGTGCAGAAAAAACTTGATCTGATCGATGGGAATCTGTTAAAGAAGTGACGCTCTTCAAGGCAGTTGATTACAAATGTGATCAGAAGTCAATCAAGTAGAGAAGAATATTGATGCTTGGACGTCTTCAACGGTCGCCTGAATCCCGCACTAAAGTGAGCTACGATTCATTTTGGTTTTACTATTAAAATTTCAATCAAATTAAAAACATATTTGAAAAAGCTTTCTGAAACTGAGTAACACAAAACATTCTAAATCTCTACGGAACAATTTAATTTACATGGCTGACTATAAAATAAATGAACACCGGGTTTGCGTGAAATGATTATTGGCTTCCTAAACTTGCGGTGAATGCCACTTGCGAACGACGTACTATGGGAAATAAGACATTTTATTTTGTTAGGTGAATATATATAATAATAATTATATTAATAATATATATATGATATAAATACATTTTATTATAATTTTTAGTTCTTTCATCAAGAGTCGTGTGACAAATATTGCCATTATTCAGCATTTCAATAAGGTATTTGAAACAACTATGTTGTATGTTTAGTGGTCAAAAAGACTTGGGACCAGTTTGGCGCGAAAATATTTATTCTGTAAAGCAAAAGCACCGACAGTGAACGAGAATTGTAACGTTTTGGTATATTTTAGGATTGATTTTTGAAATTTAATAAAAACGATTGCAAAAATGGTGCATAACATTTCATTTTTTCCCTCTATTATTATAAGCAGGGTCCTCCTCAATGTTATTAGGGGGATAGAAAACTTTTTATAGGTAAAAAATTATAAGAAGAGACCACGAAAAATAATATTTAATAGGATGAAAGGAAAAGCTCATTAAGAACGGACGGAAGAAGAAAAAATTCCAAGAGATTGTCTGCAAAACAAATCTTGAAGTAAAAGAAATGTGAGAGGACCTAGAAATAGGAGGGAATGTCACAAATATTTGATCCCGAAAAGGACTGACAGCCAAATCCATGATGACAGAATAAAAAAAACCATAAACACAGTAATCAACCCGAAGGTCGGTTTGGTAGGTGATGGTAGAGTTCACCCAGTACTAAGCCCTATACGGCTTGTGAAAATTCACACATCAGGGTAGGGGGGCCAGTTCCTTTCCCTGTGCCGGTTGTGGTTTCCCAGGAAGGCCTGGTACCCGAAAAATCACATAGCTTGGGTGGAGCTGCAGGTGCCCAGAGTACCTTGCCCGGGAACCCGGGCCCCTCCGGTAAGCAGTCCAACGCTCTACCCCCTGGACTACCGCGACCCACGATATTAGATTACGATGATGGAAAACAAATTATTTAATTTTCTGAATTTACCATATAATACTCGTAAACTGTTTCAAAGATGCTAGTAAGATTATTTGCAAGTGAATGGCTATTTGAAATTTTCGTTGATCCAGATATAAATATTCTCAGGGTTAACAATATATGTATTAAACACCCTCGTACTGCCAGTATGCCAGTAACAACACAGATTCAATATAAGAGTTTAGCTAGGCACAAAAATAGCGAAGGAAAACAACTTTATGAAACACTTGATAAGACTGACTTCTGAGTCTCTCATTTCAACGCACAACGCTCCACCTGCGGTTAGTTTTTTCATCCCTTAAAGTCAATCCGCAATGCATGAAAAGTACAGACTTTCTCTAAATTAGTTTTTCGTAAATCAACTAGAGTCTTGTGTGCTTAAAGGCCTCTTAAAAATATCACGCAATTTTGCTTGGATATATTTTGGTGATCGTCTTCTCCTATTTCTTTCGTGTCCACTCCAATTCAAGGGTGATTCTTCAGCAGTCTCGCACGGCAATTGGGGGGAGTTGGAAGAAGGGAAGGGAGGAGTTGAATTTCATTCCCGGCGCAGTTTCTGCTCGAAATGGAATCCCCTGAGCCTTTATTGCTGTTCATTTCATCTCGAAAGAGGGACTGCAGCGCGGATCCAATCGCTCAGGAGCACTCGTCGTGAAAGAGTTCCTCATAGACGAGTTTTACGTGAAAGACTATGAAACTCTCGCTAAAAGGCCAAATAATGATTCCCCGCCTGCAACCGTAAGGCTGGCTTAAATGGGTCAGGCTTGCGATCAAAACCTTTATTTCTTTGCGTCTGCGGTCGTCTAAACAGAAGAAAAACGATTTCTTCCTCATTGATGTTACGCTCTGATACAGTTATGGAACACAACGAGCTTTCAAAACAGTTAATTAATTAAATAAATTTTCCATCGATTATAATATGAAAAATAATTGGACAGTGGTAAGGTTTTGTTTCCGGGTACATGGTAAAAATCATGCATGACGTTTGGGTAGAGGAATTATATGCTAAATATTTCGCCAAAGTATGAGTGTTGTCTAAAAATAAATCCTAAAAGAACCAAGCATTAGATGTTAAATTCAGCCTTAAGGTTGACAATAAAAATGAAGATGTGAGTATCATCACTGCTGAGTTACGGAATACTTACCCCGATGCTCCCATCGATTTAGCCTAGTCCCTAGCCCATTCCAAGGTCTTTCTCCTGATGAATAATAAAATGCCTTGAGGTATAATGAACACAGGACTAAGGAGAATGATCAGTGAGTGCTGTCCATGAAATTTATAATAACCACTGTCATCAACATTAAAATTACATGGACTTCATTGTTCTAATCCAAAAGATAGTATTTCTTGTTAATTATTCCAGGCCGAATACAACGGAGTTGCGGATAACAAATATATGCTCACAAAGACTTCTCTCGTTATGTCTTTCCTCTAGGTAAACGAAGGAGGTTTTCAAGTGCGACGTTTTATTACAAGTTCGAACGAGAAAACAATGAATACAGGGGGAATCTCTAAATATTAAATAATAAAAAAAAGATTCAAACAAATGAATCAAATACGAGTTTATTTCAAATATCGGTTCAAAAATGTACCTGATAAATTCTCACGTTATACTTACAATCTTTATGCGCATGCGACATTATACGATGAAATTTTCAGAGGTTCTAATCAACCTAAGCATTTCTGAAAGTTAAGGTCATAATATATAGTTGCTCAGCAGAAATTCATTCGCATCATCCTAAAACTTAAGCCATTGAATTTTGAAAAATAAGCAATAAAAATATACGTTCGGCGAAATACGCCCTTTTATCACTTGAGGCATAATTAAATTATTCATTGGTAGGTAACACATACACAAGGTCTAGTACTGTATTCGTTAACAGGTTGGCTTCATAGTTCGAGCGCAAACAAATGTTTTTACAATTTTCTCGATTACGTTTGCCCGTGTGTGCTCATGCACGCCATAGAAACTTTATTATAACTTTAACTGTGGGCATACGAATACATACATTTCGAAAAATACAAAAAAAATTGGAAGAAATATAAAGTTTAAATTAATTATTCCTGGTTTGCTTGACTGCATGTGTCAAGTAAACAAGAAAAATATGTCAGAAGATGTTGCAAGCTTATACTTACATGTTGGGTCAAAGACATACCATTTTACTATTCATTCATATCATACAAATATCACATTTGTATTTTTTAACATCATTTATTGAAAAATTCCAAGAAACTACGGAGTATGCCGTGATAGTAACTTTTAATAGGTTTAGCCCCTAAATATATATTTAAATGCAACAATTTCAGAGAGTATAGAATGATTTTACACCGCAATTGTTGTATTATCATATATTGACTTGATTTTACTCAAGCCTTTTTAGCAGTTCCTTTTAATAAGAGGCAGAGTTTCCTCCATTTATTTACTATGATTTATAGAGTAAAATTTTTTTTATTCCATATTGTTCCTTAGGCTTAATTTATGTTTTTAGCTGTCTTGTATTTTGTATTCATATTTGAGGAATTCAGGCCTTTTTAATATAATTCCTTAAGACTCAAAGTGATTGGCACTTTCAAACGGTAGCTTTGTAGAAAATAAATTTTTCTATGAAATTAATTTTACTCAGATTACACTAAGGTCAGTAAATTGTTCCTCATATACTGCGGTCCATTACCAAAAGTACGTGACCTAACTCCAAGTTATAATAATTGCTGAAACTGTCACAGTGAAAATATTACGGTCAATATTCGGGGTAAAATAAATTTTAAAAATTGTTTATGGAACTCCATTTGCAAATACTCTTACAAGTAACTTTTGAGAAGTATTAAAGTTCTGTAAAATGGATACAAAAATAAAAACTCATTGTTTTCTCATAAAACAATACTTGCTAGTTTGAGGGAAAATGGAGATTGGAATGAGCAGAAAAGAATGATTTCATTGTTAAAAGTGTGTGTAAATGGCCCAAGAATGAAAGTCAGAAGAGAAGTTCATTAATAAATATTCAGAAGAAAGCTTACGCACAGCCTAACAAATGTTAACACAAATCAAATATGAAGAAATCAATGAAATGAAATCAATCAATCAATCAAAATGAAGAAATATGAACATGGATTTTATACTTTATCATCCCGGAAATAATTAAGAAAATAACAAATTGTGGAGGAAATTGGAAAGGATTTCACCAGAAGGAAGAGAAACTATTGTTGGCTTATTTTTTTTCTTCATGTAATTAATGAGATCTAGCAAGAATCATGGAATGATTTTTTGGCTATTTTATTTTTTACTTCCTTATCTCATAAAAGATACTCTCATCTAGTGATAATTAAAATTGGTAATCAATCAATCCTAGTTTGGAAAATGGAAATATCACAAGACTTGAAAAAAAATTGAACTGGTAACATAAAGTTATAATACTATATATGATACGTACATTTCATGACTAAGGCATAAACGTTTTTGGAAATGGTACCCACAATTGATAATTCAACTGCATACCAATGTTTCAAGTCAAGTTTACTTCTTTGATAAAATAAACTGATTTTCAAAATTAATTTCCAACAGTAGCAAATAATGGGCAACAAAAGAGAGATATGAAAACAGCAAAAACGAATTAGTGGGCCTTAAAATTAATAATAGAATTATACGCGATAGTTCTAACAAAAGTACTCCTTGCAAACACATATTTTCATTTCACATGCCAGAAATAACCAATTCTACAAACTGTAGAATTGAAAGCTTAACACACAATCATAAAAGCTCAACACATGGATACTCACCCTGAGGATAAACCTAACTGTAAATCTCCGTCACTGAAAAGTTAGCAGAGAAAAAATTGCAATCTCTACCTATATTTATACATTTCGTATCCATTAAAAATGTACGAGGGTCATCTGGAAAGTAGTACCCGTTCGTGCCGCATGAAGTGCTGACGACGCGAGTAGCCGCTGGACGAGGTCAGATAGCTTCAGTGGCTTGTCTGCCTTCTCTGAGCCAAGTTGCGTGACGCTAGCATTGCCTGTGTTGTTTCTGTGATTGTTTACAATGTTTAAAAAAATTGAGAACGCCGCCAGTTGTGAAGTGAGGGCAGTGATTAAATTCCTCAATGCAAGAAACGTTCGCCCATGTGATATTCATCGCCAATTAAAGGAGGTGTATGGAGACAATGTAATGGACGAGTCGTCTGTTCGGCGGTGGTGTCGCAACTTCAACATGGGGAGGGGGAACACACACGACGATGAGCGTTCGAGGAGACCGTCTGTCATTACAGACCAACTGGTGAGCTCAGTTGACGAATTCGTGAGGAACGATCGGCGCGTCACAATTGATGATATCTGTGAGCATTTTCCCAATGTTTCTCGAACAATTGTTCATGAAATTGTGAAACACCATCTGCATTATGCAAAAATTTGTGCAAGATGGGTCCCTCGCTTATCTCAATGAGCTGGCGGCGAAGGACTATGCAGCAGGAATACAGAAACTTGTCACACGTTATGACAAATACCTTAATTTGCTTGGAGATTATGTTGAGAAGTAGTTTAAAGTATCCTCTTTCAAATAAAATTTTTTATGTTTGTTAATATTTACTTTTGTGTCTTTATTTCACGAACGGGTACTACTTTCCGGATGACCCTCGTATTTCTAAACCCAGCCATCCACATCAACTATTTTCCAGAACACGCCCTGGAGAAATTATTTAGTTTATGGTAAACAAATAAATTTGATTGATATCGCATGGGAGTCCAATTGATTAATGTAAAAATTTTTCAAAAGGCGTCAATGAGAATTGGACAGGTAAGTAGAACATCGAACGGACGATTGTATTACGCGCACCTTCACTCGCGTTGAAAATGGTATCATAGCATGAGAGCTCTTTCCATTCCTCGTGACATCATCACAGAGCAATTTCCGCCATCGCTTGAAGATGCGGTAAAAGTCATATTGGGTAGGGGCCACCAATTGTCCGTAAAATCGAATTTTTCAGGGCAACAACTATTCAAAACGATTCAAGGATATTCCTGGGTCAGTGGCAACGCTCCAATCTCGCCGGGATTTTGGAACGCAGCAGGCGGGTTGTAACGCCTGCGTTTACCGAGTGTTCGTCGGGAGCGCACATGTCAAGGACTTTACGCTTCTTCGCTTGCATGAACTATCGGTTCCATCGCTGATGAAGTTTACTATAAAGGAGCAACATACCGCTCCACTGTAGTTTCCCGCATTTTATTAAAATGATCATCTTTGAAGAAATTTATTGCAATAGCTACATTAACCTATTCAAAATTCACTCCATCATGAACCTATTGAAACTACCGTTACATGTTCTATTAACGGACATTTAATTGATAAAATGAGACTTAGGAAAATATTCAATTCTTTTCACGGCCTACTCCTTTTTTCACGTCTCCTATATGAGGAAGAGTAAACTTATTATATAGGCTTTTATTAACTTCTTCATCATCGCCAAGAAAGTGAGATACGAGGGTCATCCGGAAAGTAGTACCCGTTCGTGCCGCATGAAGTGCTGACGACGCGAGTAGCCGCTGGACGAGGTCAGATAGCTTCAGTGGCTTGTCTGCCTTCTCTGAGCCAAGTTGCGTGACGCTAGCATTGCCTGTGTTGTTTCTGTGATTGTTTACAATGTTTAAAAAAATTGAGAACGCCGCCAGTTGTGAAGTGAGGGCAGTGATTAAATTCCTCAATGCAAGAAACGTTCGCCCATGTGATATTCATCGCCAATTAAAGGAGGTGTATGGAGACAATGTAATGGACGAGTCGTCTGTTCGGCGGTGGTGTCGCAACTTCAACATGGGGAGGGGGAACACACACGACGATGAGCGTTCGGGGAGACCGTCTGTCATTACAGACCAACTGGTGAGCTCAGTTGACGAATTCGTGAGGAACGATCGGCGCGTCACAATTGATGACATCTGTGAGCATTTTCCCAATGTTTCTCGAACAATTGTTCATGAAATTGTTAAACACCATCTGCATTATGCAAAAATTTGTGCAACATGGGTCCCTCGCGTATCTCAATGAGCTGGCGGCGAAGGACTATGCAGCAGGAATACAGAAACTTGTCACACGTTATGACAAATGCCTTAATTTGCTTGGAGATTATGTTGAGAAGTAGTTTAAAGTATCCTCTTTCAAATAAAATTTTTTATGTTTGTTAATATTTACTTTTGTGTCTTTATTTCACGAACGGGTACTACTCTCCGGATGACCCTCGTATGTTGCCAATTTTAGCACACAACTGTGATAAAAAGAATATTCTAATTTAAAAAGTATCTTTTAAATAATTAGGAAACCCCATAAGGATAAAATTAACCGAGATTCAACTCTGGCCTGCACACTCTCTAACAAAATACGGTGAGTAGATATAATAATGTTTAGCAAAGAGGACAAAGTCTCTCCTCTAAAGCCACGTAAAAACTATGCAAAAGAATTACACCACACGAATTATTAAGGTTCTTCAATGAAGACGCTTAAACTTAAACTGTTTGCACCACCAAAACATGATTCTATGGGCTTGACTTCGATCAAACTGAATACATCGACGAAATCTTCAATTGATGCCTTCCGTTGATAGTTTGTTTCTCCCCAGAGGCCACCCGAGTCCTCTTTCGTGAAAGCTCCCATTCTTCCTCCTTTCCACATGCCTTCAGGATCATCCTAGAAACACAGCGCGAGATCCAGCGTCTAGAAACCACGAACGCCATTCAGAAAATTGGACGGCGGAGTCCCTAGGGATAGGGGAGCGGGTGACGTCAGCATGTCGTTTTGAAAAAGGCGCGTGGTTCAGACGCCAAAGCGTCTGGTCGACTGCGAAAACAGAAGCGCCATGGGAGAAGGTGCCGAGGAGCAGCATCTCGCATTAGTAACGATCCCTTTGTATGCCCACAAGTGATGAATTAAACGTATTTCGAAAAGTACCTGCATTATCTTTCATGTATTTTTTCATCTAAACTTGATCTACCGAAGAACTCTAAGAGTGCTAATTTTATTCAATCATCTTTTCTCTTTCAAAGAAATATCATTTTTTTCCGAGGGTCCCGAGAAAGGGAATGGGGAAAATAGAACTTAGGTTAAATACTGTTTTGCCTTTTCAATTCTTCAACATCTTGAGCAGACAGTGCTGTAGCAATTTGTCACGAATAATTGATGATACCCTCGTTCGATATAAAACCTAGTGACATACTTACTCTTGAAATGCACTGTCGACGAGTAATTCACCAAGTGTCTATGGGGAGGCATGTATTTGAGGGTCGTCCAAAGTTATACATAATCGGAAACAAATTGCAGTACCTTAAAGTAACAACTTCAAACAGGGATTACCTTTAACCTAAGTTATGCCCATAGATGTGTTGGACGCAAAACAACTCTAACTGTGGTTGAAATTTACGCACGTTTGCAAGAGGTTTTCCGCTAGCATGCACATGAATTTGGACGCCTTTTTTGGGTTAATTAATGATTTTTTCCTTTTCCTTAACTCTTCAACCACCCTTCTTCTGCCTTATACATCATCAATCCCACTCGATGCTCGCACCCCCTGCTACACAGCTTTCTGGTGGATGGTGGGGTATTTATGTAGATGTAGATATATTGGATACGGAACACGAACATGTATGCTTTTGGCATATTAAATTGGTCATTTTGAATGGTTGACGATTATATTATAAAAAGAGAGGCAATTAGCAGAATCGCCTTAATTAAATAAGACAATACTTGATGGGTATTATTCTATAATACCTATCGCTAGATAGTTAAAATGAGACTGCACTTGTATCTAATTAAATAATTTTACGATTAAAGAATTATCTATCTTTTAATTAAAGGGAGAGATATTCAACGCATGAACAATTAATACATCTTTATTTTTAATAATACTATACTCTTGGATAGGAGATATTATTTAATCTATTATTTTCTACCTATGGAACTAAAATTAACATGAAACAACTTTCACGGCGTATATTTATGATAAAATACTCAGCTCTAAAAATGCCTTTAATAGAATTCGTAGGGGAGACTTACTTTTAATATAACTTTTTTTCACTAGTTAATATTAAGGCATTCCTCGTAATAATTTAAGTTCAATAGAGATAAAATTGCTCCAAAAGTATGGCTTTGAAAGCTAGCATTTATTTAATGCTAACATATATTTGCCATGGATGGACTAGAGCATAATAATTACAGAAAAGATATCCCTCTAAACATATACACGTGTTAGTTTGTACAAACTTTCAAAAAGTTAACCTCATTGTCCCAACGGGTAAGAGAATAAATAAGGTAAACTGCAAAGATTCATAAATAAAGGGTTTTCCGCTTTACACACGTTGTATTCGGAGCCATTCACGCTTCCTAAAAGAAACCCTTATTCGGTGAGGATAACGGAGGATATTTACCGCATTGCCTTCGTCTCGGAGATTACCCGATTTACGAAGACAATTTTCCTTAAGTGCCCACAAAGGTTTTAACACTATATTCATAACCGTAAACAGATTTTATTGCCTCGTAAACGACTCCCAAATGACAGGAATTTCGCAATCACTTTCCAAGATTCAGATCGATCGAGGTCCCATAAGCAAGGTGAGCTCTCGCCCAACACGCCAAGGCCACCACTACGGGTGGTTATGGCGCAGGGAATTTGAAATCGATGCCTTTTATTTTGCAACACGACCACCTTCATCGAAGTTATTCCGCGATGCGAAGCGATCCAAACCGTCGGAAAATAACCAGATTTGGATCCGCGCCAAATTTTCCATTCATTAAAACGCCAGCTCGAGCGGAAAGGCGAAGCCGACGCCGTCAAATATTTGAAAAGGAAAGGATTTTTCCTCTGTTTGGGAATTAATCAAATCAGCACGAGACGACGTACAAAGGTAGTCTGCGGATTTAAGTTTCACGTGCGAGAGAAAACATTAACGCCGGCGAGGGGAAAGCATTATTTTGTCGAGAGGGGAGAACACCTTCTCAATGAATAAAGGGCGAACGGGGTGGAAAGGAGGATGGATTGTAGGGCGAGGGGCCACCATATGGTGTGCGTGTGGCTACATCCATTCGTAGCTTGGTTGCCACGGAGCTGGAAGTGATTGCTCCAAGCTGGGACACAGAAGCAGGGGAACGGAAGGAAGCACCACCAGTGATGAGTTTAGGGCACCGACCCGGAGTTCTCTTTATCCTTCGAATTGGTTCCAAATTCCCCTTTGATTCCCTTGAGGATTTCAAAACGATCCCACGTAATAAAAGAAAACTCCCATCTCCGGAGGCGAATGGGAGAAGCGGGTTGGAAGAAGATGGACGGACGCTCGTCTGTGATCTTGAAATTCGACCGCCCGAGCGAACAAACGATAAATCATGCACCCAAACACCTAGTTTACGTTGTTTTGGTATTTTGTCAATTTCATTTCCCAAAATTTGGCAAAATACTTCAACTTCAATCGAAAGAAACAATTCCGAACCACATTTTTGAATGAATTAAACATAAATTTGATTTTTATTTTGAATTTAATTGAAAATGAATTTTAAATGAAAGAAAGACTAAAGTATGGGAGCTAAGAGGCTAAAGAGACTGCAAATGGGATCCATATCGTGGGCAAAGAGCATCATACTATTACAAAATATGATGCCAGTGATGCCAAAACATTAGACGAAAAACAATACTTTGGTCAACCAGAAATTGGTAAAATAAGCCCAAGGCAAACTTAGAATATGCTCCCATCAAAGTAAAAATGATTGGGGATACTGTTTTACGTTGTATATTTTAGCATTTTTTTCAGACTGAACTAGCATATCGAATTTTTGATACTATTGATACAGTTGTTGACGTAAAATGGTTTCATTTTGAGGCTCCAGTGGCATGGATCATAAGGCCACGGCATGTTACTTGGGTTTACACCAAATTTGTTGATTTGTAAGGGCAAAGATTTCGCCAGGATACAAGTTGAAGAGGTCAATAAAGTTTTCGAATCTAAATTGCCTATACGATAACAAGTAAAAATATATTTTACACACAAAACGTCCGATTAAGCTATGGATATATTTTAATTTATTCCTATAGGGTCCAAATACAGACCCACCTGATTGGCCCTGATGTGATTGCATGCAAGCATTAATTAACGGCTGTTAACTTATCAAAATTCGATCACCTAATGCTAAATAATTTGAACCAATTATAATAGCAAATTTTCGATCCATGAGTGAGTTTTAATGGGGTTTAATGTTAACCAGGTAATTTAGTTTCAAAAGGCTATATTTCCGAAGACGAGGCTATTGAGTTGCAATTGCATTTACAAGAGCTGAAATTTAGGTGGACCGCAGGTCGTATGGCGTACTGATATATGAAAAAATTGAGGCCTTTAATCCCTAATAATTTAATTTTACTCCCAAATTGGAGTAATCGAATAAAGAGCGGACTTAGTAGTTGAAAATAATGAACTAGGGGATCCCGTAATTGGGAGGAGTTAATTTCAATTTTATTATATTCTCGGATTACATTTATAGGGCAGCATGAGGGAAGGGAATGCTTAAGTTTACGCGATATATAATAAAAATGTTTATCTGGAATTGTGAGTTATTTCTGAGCATGTTCAGGAAATTTTCATAAAAATAACTTGAACATTAACTTAAAAACTAAAACTTAAAACTTAACTTAACTAGAGGTCACAGCAATTTGATTTTGAATCACAAATCATCACTTTTGCGTGAGAGCGGATTTTAGTGGCACAGATTGCCGAATTCACCTCATTCCAGGAATCCGACTTAGAAATGTGTTGTATATTCATATTGCCTTTATTTTACTCGCAGAATTTTGAAACGTTAACACTTTTTACAACAACGCTAGTAGTAACTCTGCAATAAAGATATATAAGAATATGCAGTTTAGTATGCATCAACCAAGAGAAGATATGTGAGATTCAGTTGGAGATTTTTCAATGCAAACGACATAAGTATTATTCAAATGTTTTCAAAGATACCGTTCAAAGCACCGCTAGAGTATGTAAGGGGTTGTTGATTGAACACCAGGGGTTTATGGAACACTAGTATTAAGTTTTACTAAAATGTTCGTCAACAGTAAAAATGAAAAACATTTAAAATTCTGGAGGTATTGTTAACTACAGCTGCTTGCACTGCGATATCCAAGTGCAAAATATTTCTCTTTGAATACGATTCACACTGCTACCAACATAAAGAAAAATAACTGGATAAATGACTGGATAATTTGTGAGAGGTTAAGTGGCCCCCGTGTCCAGAGATATTGAACTCTTCCCCGAAGGTTCAGGGTTCATATACGAGAATAGGCACTGAGCAAAACCCCGCTATTTTTCCACTACTGGGAAAACAGAGGCCACAGAGTGGGAGAAACTGGCTTCAGTATTCTGATGGTGGGGATTCCACAAGACGACGTGGGATTTCGTTCGCCCTCGACAATCAAAACCAATCTTTAAGTCAATGCCTTCATTGGGTGCGGGATCATTAGAGAACGGTAAAAAATTAGATTTAGAGAAAAACATCATCGCGATTAATCGGTCGGATTTTGCACAGCTTGGAAAAGGACCAAGAAACCAGAACAGGGATCGAAAGTGCACCTGAAAAATTCACCATAGCTGGGAATTAGCACCTGGCAAATTGCAATGCATTGAATTAGCTTCCGAATCAAACGGATTTCGTTCAGTTTTAACGATCATGTCTCATTAATCTGTTCAATTATACCCCAGTCAAATTTAATGCCTTTGTTACATCCTGCAGATTAAAGGTTTTGCTTTTTGATTAACGAAATCTGCGAAATAAATTAAGGATTAGACGGGTGATTTGTTCACACGCTCTTTTCCTCAGTCATCAATAAATCAAACTTATTTTTTCAGCCTTTTAGCTTTAACATTACACCGAAATACTTTCATTACATGTCGAAAGATGCCAACGTCGATGGTGAGCGCCAATTGCAATTTCGTCACAAGTTCTCCGTAGCGGTCGTCTACCTGATTCGGCACCATTAGTGATGATGCACGGGACGCGATCAGTGTCAGGCCCCCATGCGCTTTGAACCAGAAAATCAAAACACTAATAGTAATAAGAAATAATTACTGACGTAAAAAATACAGAATATACTGACAACTTTTTATGATTATTTTGACCGCTAGATTAAAAATCATTAAAAGTATAGTAACCGCATGTAAATGCAGCTTGCCAAAAATGATAGAAAGAGAATATTTCTTATTTCCTTTTTTAAATATTAATTATAATTAGTATTTTACAAATCATTAATTGCTTTTCAATAGTGTATTAAAATTGAAATCAACTTGAACAAATATGATGAGTAAGGAATCCGACACTACTTTTCTTAAACTCTCAAGCGAGGGCCTGAGGCCCGTTTTTCAAAGAAGTAAATTTCCAAGCCCTCTGATAGCAGTTTTAATTTCATAAATATTTCAATTTTGCATACCTTACCCTGTAGATAAGCAACATACCCTGCACCATTTATCACTATCAACAGACTGTAGGCAAGCGAAAATAAAAAGGACTTGTAGGTTTGAGAAACGGACCCATGGTGGTCGAGTAGGGCGTCGGATTCTCAATCAGCCAGCCAATCGGAAAGATTTCGTTATCTCAACCAGCATCAAGACTTCAATGTATTCAGGAACCGGAAGCAATACCTTGCCGGTAGCAAACCTCTTTGATTTAATACTTCAGTTTCAGAAATTTACACGAAGAATTTGTTATCAGAGATATATTGTTTAAGGGTTCAATGCATATTTAATTTCACACGCAGTAGTTAGTTAGATAATTCAGAAGAGTAAAATAAAAAAATAGGTATGGGGTGAATGACCCTAAAGTTTGTACTCTTTGCGAACGTTTGTATTTTGCGTACGTTTTTTGTATTTCCGTTGAAATAATACGAAAGTTATTTCATGTGTGATTCTTTATTGTCGACTCTTTCTATTGTTCTCCTCATTCTCCCTAACTGAAATGGGTAACGTGGATTTTTAATCGGTCCAAATACTACCATGCATGGCAACCACTTCGCATTAGCATGAGCTTATATAAACACCTATAATTTATCTATGATGGTACAAGAACACAAATCAACGAACATCCGCCACAGGTAAATTAAAACTATGATAAGATAGTTCAAGAGAGGGATGAATATTTGTGATTCCGAATTGAATTGTCCTATTTCATGGATCAACTCTCGGTAAACTTAATTTTAAATCTTTCATATAATTTTTTGAACTACCATGACTGCTAAAAAATTGCAAACTATACGTAAGATTTACTAATATTTGTGCGCGCTGATTAAAGATTATTGTACATATTGGCTGATCTGAGAAACTTTTTTCACACAAATATTTTTCCAAAAAATTCCTACAGTAAGCCGTAATTTTCATTTTAATGCACTTGAAATGACCAACGTGACTCATAAGTATTGCCTAAAAAGACGTAATTGGGCCATGCTATCGAAATTCATTAATTTGGAAAATATTAATTTTTATCACCAGTGAAAATTTAATTATGATTGTCTAACTAAGAGAGAAAAATATGTAGTTGTTTCACGTAATTACCGTAACGTCATAAAAAAGAAACTTCACCACTCATTACTGCCATCAACAAGAATTGGTTTTCGATATCGGTCACGATTCAATTTTTATTGGCTTCTGCGCCCATATAGAGATTTTTTTGGGCCCGGAGATAAAACTGATTCAGATTTATTCTTTTCTCATTAAAAAAATAACTTAAATACCGCTAAAAATCGCTTACGATACGTAAAAATTGGAAGAGGCACAAAATGAGAGATATTTAAAACAAAAATAGAATTCGTCCTTTTATGTTTCTACCATTTCTTCTATATTAGAGACGGAAATTTTTGCGTATGAACGAAATATTCAGCATAAATTTAAGAAGCAACAATAATCACGTGCTTATTTTAATCCAGGCATGAAAAAGTGCATACACAGTAATTATGCCATTTCGGTCGAATTTGAAATCTCAATTTAGACATTTTATACAGTATTGCTTTCAGAAAACTCGAAATATACACCATATATTTCCTATGAGAAATCTGAATCGTGGATTATTTTTCTATATAAGTTTCTAAAACGCCTTAAACCTGAAAATATGAATAACTTTATGCCAAAACAAATGCTTTTGTTTTTCACATAAAAATTAAAAGTTTTAGACTTTTGTGAATAAACACAAATACGTAAATATATACTTCACACGTACATGGGCAGGTGCTTATATGTCTATAAATAACATGAGGCTGAAACTCAGTGAATAAAGATATAGACGTCACTCACCACCGTCGTAGTGGAGTCCATCCAACGGCGTTCCCTCATAGGGGTTCCGAAAACCTGCGAAAGAAATGGGAAATATGAATAATATGCTTCCTGAAGGATGGGAGTGGACGGGACGAAGGGTGAGGGCCGAACAAGACTGGAAGGGACCGTACGAAAATAAAACGGAGGAAATCTGAATGCATAATGGAACAGGGGGATAATGAAAACAAGAGTTTGCGACGTGGCGCAGGGTAGAGGGTGAGATGGATAGGAGATGGAGGGAGAGTGGGATGGATGGATGGGTGCGAGAGGGTAGATGGAGGGAGGCGGGATGGCATGCCACTACACGGGAGACAACTGTAAAAGCATGGGGTGGGGTAATGGATGGAGGGACAAAGGGTAAAAGAAACGGTGAACTCTTTTTAGGGACGAGTTTCCGATAAGAAATCGCTCCCGTTGAATAGAGTATTGGAGTGAAGTGTGTATTTGTGCAAACGAGTGTTTTTCACATATATATATATATACCTATATGTATGCATGTATGTATGCATATATATATATATATATATATATATATATATATATATATATATATATATATATAAATGTGTGTGGGTCGGGTTAGTCCAGGGGGTAGAGTGTTGGGCTACTGAACGGGGGGTCCCGGGTTCGACTCCCGAGCGTCTCTGGGCACCTGCAGCTCCACCCAAGCTATGTGATTTTCCGGGTACCAGATCTTCCTGGGAAACCATAACCGGCTCAGGGAAAGGAACTGGCCCCCCTACCCTGATGTGTGAATTTCACACACCGTCGGGCTTAGTACTGGGTGATCTCTACCATCACCTACCAAACCGACCCTCAGGTTGATTACTGTGTTCATGGTTATGTTTATATATGATGTGTAAATATCTACAGGTCAGTGGGTCAGTCTTACTTGAAGAAGGTCTCAGAGAAGGCCGAAAGCTCAAACAATCTACAATAAGAGTGTCCTTTTAAATGTTTTATCTATGTTATTTATGTTCCATTGTGCCGTCCAAATATTATACTGCTCGTGTGAGTGTTTCCATATCATCGATATATGTATATTTATATATATATATATATATATATATATAAAATGTATAACACTCAGCACTTGTGGACAGAGACAAAAACACACAGAAACACACAAAAAAGAGACTCACTATTTTTCGTATTTTCGGTGGTCGTAGCCACCCTTATCAAGGAGGAGAGAGACAGAACCAGAGAGGACTGAGTTCTGTCCCTCTCTTCCTTGATAAAGTTGGCCACGACCATCGAAAATTCGAAAAATAGTGCGTCTCTTTTTTGGGTGTTTCTGTGTGTTTTTGTTTGTGTCCAGTAGTACTAAGTGTTATGCATTATTAGTTACGTCCGTGAGACTTTCAAAAAGTGTTATATATATATATATATATATATATATATATATATATATCTATTTACAAAAAACCCTGAGAGGGTTGGGGGTGTTTTCACGTGCACCATGAAACATATGGCGGCGACGTACGTTTCTTTTATTTCCCTATAAAGCTCACCTTTTCGGCGCATGTCATTCTAAAAAACCACAAGTGTCATTTATAAAGCCATTGAAAAAACCAATTTCTCTTTTCGCGTCGTAGATATTCAATCAAGAAAAATAAAGTTTAATCGATCACGTGGCAATTTGCAATAAAAAGTGAAAATATAATAAAAATGGACAGTATATGTTTTCACAGTTAATATCACGTCGCAGCCGTGAACAAAGAGGGGAAATTCTCTTGTTCCTCATTTAGCTATAAATAAGTGGTTTTCAATGGTGTTGCTCTTCAAAAGAGTTAAATTAAGTTTAATGGAAAATTAAGTCTATTTCCGAGATGAAATAGCTATTACTTAACTTATCACACTCGCTTTTCCGTTTTTCCTTCACCTGCTCTCATTAGGATAAATGAGACAGTTGCGGAATGGGTATTCAGAATTTAATCAATCTAAAGAGAATGGAAATTTACCACCAGTTGCGCGTTGACCACTAAATGATTACATTAAGTGAAAAAAATTCTTCGCCGAAGGAAAAGAGAAAACTTAATAACCTCAACTGAGACTTGTATCACCTAGGCCCTGAAAAACGAACAAAACGATTGCGGTGGGAATGGAACAACTTTGGAAACTTTAAAGCAACAAATTTTGATCGCCCTCTTCAAGTTATCATGGTTTAAATTTACTGATGCCAAATATTCACAGAAGTACAGTTAAAAAGTCACACGATCTGGATTTTAAGGCATAAGCATAATCATCAGATTGGCAAAGGAGATAGCAACTGTCATTAAACTCAACATGAAGGGTGTGTAGAACGAAGAGGGGGGAAATACGGGTGAAAAATAAGGAGAAGGGAGGAGCTACAATAGGAGAATGCTGCATTAATGGGGGAAAAGGCTGGATAGAAGTATTCATTGGCAACGGTCAATTAAGAGTCACCAATTTGTTTTGAAACTTCTAGTTGCTCTTGAGCGTTACATTCGAACCAAGCAATCAAAGTGAGCTTGGGTGAGCTAATTTTTTAGCTGTAATTTAATAAAATTTTCCCACCATTAATTTGAAATGGTTCAGCACAAGGTTATGATGGAGCTGGTTTTAGTAATGATAAATGTGGTTTCAAGTATCAAAGAAATAAAATAGCTTCTACCCAACTGAGCACTTTTCCCCATAAAATTAGTTAATTCAACCCATCGTTTTTGTTAAAACGTTCATATTCCAATCGTTGACGCTTAGTTCAATGGGATCCAATGAGTTATAAAACATCGCTCGCTCTTAGTCATTAAAAATTCTCATGCTTGTAATTCTTCACACCACTTGAGGCTTGGTTAAAAAAATAGTGGACCTAAAATCATCCAAAGAATAATTGTTGTTCAAATGAAAATAATGCACTTCTTAGAATTTGTAATAAGCTCTTTGGTAGCCACAAAATCCAGATATAATTTTTAGCGGCGTAATGAAGTGACTTTGATTTCCCTAGGCACCTAGAGATGGTCTATCACGTACAATGAAATGACGCTTATTTTTACGTAATTAATTTTTTATACAAATTGCGGTGCAATATTGAAAATCTTAAAAGATCAGACCGCCACATGTTTGTCAAAAATTATGAGTATTCTACATAGACATAGTACCCTACAAGCTTTCATTAGGGTAGGTAGCAGAGGGTTTTTCAACACCAGACAGGCAACATAAAAAACGTTTTTATTCAATGTAAATCTCTCTGTTGGACTCTGATCGTTGATTGACTGTCAAGATGGTTGGCAATGAACTGAACTTGTCGTCTACTTCTGTGTTTCGCATTGTTACTGAAGATTTAGCGATGAGGAAAGTGTGCACCAAGCTCGTGCCCAAGGTGTTTGCCACAACGCGCTACGAGTCCGCGAGTTCCTGGCCAAACACAAGGTGCCAACGCTGTCCCACACCCCCCCTATAGTCCTCATGTCACCCAAGAAAACTTCTTTTGGTTCCCTCGGATTAAGCCAGCCCTGAAAGGAACCCAATTTTCGTCCATTGAAGAAATCCAATCTGCCGTGATGAAGACCTTGCGAGAGGTCCCCGAAGACGCCTTCAAGGGCATAAATAAACCTTTCATAAAGAAAATTTTAGACTTTTGAATATTTTATTGTACACAGAGCTGATCGAGAATTCAAATGAACTATCAAAAATTAATATTTGGAAATGCTAAAAAAACTCGAAAATCAAATGATTAGAGAAAGACCATGAGATAAGTAATATGAAAGACTTATTTAACTTCCGAAGCTGATTGTCAATACTATTTTACCAGGGAAACTAAAAAAAAAAATCTGTTTCAATGGATTAATTTTTTCCCAAAATTATATGGATAAATATTATTATTGGCGTTCTACCGCTAAAGGTATGTTCTGGTTGGAGACACAACGATGAATTTCTTTGCATATCCTTACTCAACGAAACCTGATATCCGACACTGCAATCATGTCTTCTTCAATTCTGCATACCTCCTTACTACCTTATACCATCCAACATGCTTATCGTTTTCCAGTCCCTTCCTCGTTTGCCTGACATTTTCCTCTCTATCACAATCTCCAACATCCCATTGCCATTCAAAATGCTCCGCATTCATCTTTCCCTCTTCCTTTGGATAACTACACATGAAAACAAATCATCAGTAAAATAGTTTCTTAAATAATCGTGTTCCCAAATTAGCGATTTAAAAATTTCATCAAAAAAATGTAACTTATTTTCTGGAGTCGATAGCAGAAGTTGGCCCTCAGCCATCAATTTTGCACCTCATCCACTATTAAGGCATCTCAAATTTGAGTAACATCTGCTTTAGTCATTCCTATAATGAATAAACTTGTAATTAATAATTAATATTATTACATCGTATTATTTAATATTAGTTTCCAATTTAGCAGTAAGGATAAACTTATAAGAGTAATATTATGAACCTATCCAAGTTAAACTAAATATTGACTATGACAAGCAATGGTCACAGAAAACAGAAACAAAAAAAGCCTTTTGCATTTTCAACATAACTAATCTCTTATCACGCACTCTTCTCAGCCACACTTCACGAGAAAAAATATGGAAATTTTAGGTAATGACAAATTTAATTGAACATATAGGTTCCCTGCCTCTTCTATGTACATTTCTTTGAAGCTAAACTAAATGTGCCTCTAATAGCAATTAGTTTTCACCTCACAGGGATATTACAAAATAAAAACAATTAGTCATATTACTTGAAGTGAAATCACGCTGCAATTTGAATGTTTATTAAAAGTTTCGTACTTTTCCCTTTTTAAGTATACTGTTAATATATGATAATGCTCACATATGACAGTCATGCCATGGACTGAATTTCAATTCCCCCTAATGGAACACGATTGTAAATGTAATCGTAAAATGCATCGTATGTTTCTTCAATGCAGCTCCACAAAGTCTTCCCAAACGCTCGCTCCTTGGGAGATGTGTGACGTTCCAAGTATCTTACGAGTTCTTAATATTGAATCTTCTACTTCGCCAGTGTTGTACGCGGTGATGACTCTCCCATTCATTTCTTCCCAAAAAATCAATATTTTCCTTTTTTAATTACTAATTAATTCTTAATCTCACTCCTTGCAAAATAACAATATTGCCTTAATCGCAAGAGAGTAGCCCTTAACCGACTGACGACTATAGCTTTCGATGGATAGCCGTGTCGTCTGCAAATAACCTAATTCTACTTTTGGTGTAACCTTTTCACGCAAATTTCACAAAGAAAAACGTTCTTGAATGATTTCCAGACGGTTACGATACTATCCTGCATAGAAGTCATGAGGGAGTGTGAGAAAAATTTGACCACGTGCGACAGCTCTTACGCGGCTCATAAAGCATGGGTCTTTTCAACGTAAGTCTGGACCGCCGCTTGATAACTAGCACTGCCGTTGTTAAGGCCATCGTTGCCATTTTAAGAGCTATAGGAAGGGCCATTGATATAATAGTGTCGCTTTAAGGGCCATTCAAATAATCCTCCCGCCATTAAGGTACCTGAAAGGATTCTATACTCAACACTTTTCGATCGTCAATTTGAAACTTCTCCGGAGTTTTATGTATCACCAATGGCGCTGAGCTCAACGGAAGCTGCTATAATCTTTGGTAGTATCAAAGTTTGGATTAGTGGGATCTCGATCCTTCTCACTATTCATGCATTTCATCGTTTTTCTACATCGGTTGAAATATTTGTCAACCCTGGCAACAATCAAGAGCATGGTAATAATTTGGATCAGTGGTGACGTCAGTGCTGAACTGTTTGTATGGTCAACTGTTGAAACGTTAGCTTTATACTTCTACCTCATTATTTACGTCCATTTACTCGTCAGAAACCACTGCTGGCCCTTTCTGGATTCCCAGCCAGTGGAGTCCGTACTTTCCGGCGGGGATTTATTTTCGAGTAGAAATTTTAATAAATGTGGGGCCATATTTATTCCCCAACTTTCTCTCGTATCTCTTGGACAATCCTCCTCCCCTCCCCCTCCGCATTTATCTACATCCACATTAATCATTCCACTCCATTTTACCGCAGGTGCAATTGGCAGATGGACCCCCACGTCGTCGTCCCTCCGACCCTACCAATCCCACCATGATTTTTTCCTCCGCCGGTTTCCTTCTCACGCTAGAAATACCTTCATGAATGCCAAAATTTATGACAAGTGCGGATATCCGAAACGTCGGGAAAAAAATTTTCGCCAACCGACCATGATGAATACGCGGTCACTCAATCACACGCCTTCCGTGAGTGTCGATACCGATGGAGGAAAGGCATGAGAAAGCCTGGCATAACGACAAATGACAACCGACACTACGTTTCGGGAAATTATGCGCTTCAATTATTATCGTCATACGGATCAAGTTGGGTCAGCGGTCAAACCGCAATTACAATGGTTTTCTTTCTCTAAAATGTTTTCATGAAATCAATTGCGGAAATTGTGAGAGAACAGATCACCAATCAATGGATGGAAACGAACGAAAATCACGCGAAGGATACGGGTGCCCTTGAAATTAGCTGCGTTTGAACTCAATTAAATCCTTTCGATGATTTAGCCGTAAAGTAACAATGTAACTCACCATCGTAGATTGTGATCACGGATACCATATGTAATATCCGTTACATTCGAATAATTTGAAGCGTTATCGACTCCATTACACTCTCATGCATATATACCTCGTGCAGTTCTCAATTCTGAAGCAGTCAATGTCGATCATGATTTTAGGTGCATTATTGTACTAGTAGGAAACATGTTCCCTTTAACGTATCAATTCCTTCCATAGCAATCTTTTATTTCATCTTCCGCCTCTTTCACATGCATACGGTTGGGTTATTCAATAAGTGAAGAGACAAATGGTTATTGCTCTAAAACAGTTTATTTGGTTCTTACTAAAGATAAGCTATTTTTCAACACAATTGCTCCCAAAATTCATGCACTTTAACCACTATTGTCTCTCATTACTCTTTTACCACTATTACCGATGTGGTCTCCTAATTACTTCGGAAAATAATTATTTCGATTGGTCCCGAAAACAATTTTGCATCACTTTTTGACTTCCTAGCTGTTGGCTAATCTTTTTCCATGCAAGGTATCTTTGAGGGGTCCAAGCAGGTAAAAATTAGACGGGAAAAAGTCTTGATTGTACCCGGGATAAAGTAACACCTCGCAAGCCAAAATTCTTGAAGCTTATCACGAGCCAGCTGGGCTGAATGATGGCGGACGTTTTTGTGCTGAAAATTGACTCCTTTTGCAAAGAGTCCACGGTATTTGCTCTTGATAGCTGATTTTAGTTTGTGTTCCAGCAGTAGAACTCTTAGACTCTTCCTACTACTCTTACACTCTTAGAGTAGAAATGGCTATCAATAGTTTGCTGATCGGATATGAATTCGCAGTAGACTGGACCCTATGCGTCCCAAAAGATGGTCAGTATAACTTTAACCGCGGATAGTAGAACTTGGAATTTTCTTGCGAACGAGAGAGCTGGTGTGTTTCCACTCCATGCTCTGTCATTTGTTCTCAGAATTGCATGGGTGGGTCCAAACCTCGCCGCAAGTCCCTATTCTTTCAAAAAAACGTCTCCTTTAATCAAATTTCTTTGCTTTAAGTCTTGAAAAATTGACCACCTCGACTTTTTATGGCCATCAGTAAGCTGCCTTGAAGCCCATCCTCATACGTTTTTCTTTAATTTAAATGGTAATAAATGATATTTTGAACAGTTCCAATATTTACTTCAACTTTCTAAGCTATCATTTATACAGTATTTCTTCTATTATCGCGAATCCTCGATTCCAACGAGGGACCAGAAATTTCGACTGAATGTCCACTTCGGGGTTCATCACCCACACTTGTTCGGCCACTTTTAAACCGATTAACCCACTTGAAAACGTTTGCATGGTTGATACAACTTTTCCTGTATTGTATTAACATTCTAAAAAGTATTTCACTTGGTTTTACACCTTCTGCGGCCAAAAATCTGATGAAAGAGCGCTGCTCTCCAATATTGCAATTGTCTAGTGAACTTGCCATGGTGAACTGAAGATTTTGAGGTTATGTTTACATAAAAGAAACTAGCAGCTAATCAACGCTCACCCCAAGATTGCCTATTAACAACCATAAAAAATGGTAAATATTTATTGAAAATTATTAAAATGAGAGTATATATCTGTTTAATAATTGAATTAACTTCGTTAAATACAAATATTCGTATTGCAGCCGGTATCTGCGGCTTTGTCCCTGATTGCCATTCGATTCTACTTATTACCATGATAATTGGGATAATTATTTCACCTATAATATAGGTTTATATTGGCTAATTGATTCAGGCTACTTTTCTCTTTAGTTTTCGTAACCTATGGGCTTTATTGTCTAATATATTCTTAATGAATATATTGAGCAGTATGTGCGATTTCTTTTCTTTCTTTCAATGAATCTCTCCAAAGCATTGCTAAAATTATTCATTCATGGCACCACATAAATACCTCTCCACCAAGATACATATAATAATAATTATTGGCTGCATTTAATAATAATATCATGTTAATATAATCACAATAATATTGAATGGCTACATTTTTTTCTTCGTTTGTGTGCAGTCATTTTACCTTTTAAATTCTTTACATCCACATCTCGAGACAACCAGCCTATTATGTTGCTCCAACTATTATGTTTCCACGACGAACAAATCCGCACTCCATACCAAAGTTTTCACATATATTTTCTAAACGTTCTTTCACAAAGTCTCTGTCATAATAAATCTCACCCCCTCATGGAAACGTCTTTGCCTAACCTAATTCTTCTGATGCCCAAACCACTATGACCATATCGGTTCAAAACACTTCCAAGATATGTAAATTGTTCAACCTGCTCCCGTCTTTGCCATTATATTTTAACTATTAGCTTAACTTTCTTCTTTCTCGAAAGCTTCATCACATGATATATATTATGCACGTGATAAACAACGCATTCTAATATCTGCCGTTGACAATCTCCATAAAATCATTCTTCTCATTCCTCTAGACTAACAAACCTACTTCGCTTTAGGATAATTTACCCTCAAGTTCATTTGCTCTCTTTCCTCGCCAATTTTGTCTGTTGATCCCCTCTTGATGATGTTGCGCGCTCAGCAAACAATATCAAATCACCGGTGTATAGAAGGAAACCTTAATGAAGGGCCCTTAGAGAACTTCAGGGATGTCAGCCGGTGATGGTGCATCGCCAGCGTACAGGAAAAAATCGTACATTTATATACATCTACTAATTACCTACTCCCTTATACATTCATGATACTATATTTAACAATAGAAAACATGTAATAGCTATGTTGACGTCAGACATCTTTGCTTTATGATATTATTTATATCAACTATGGTTAATTTAGGCTAGATTAACTTTTACTGTTGACGTTTTCAAAGATCAACTTTACAGTTTTCAATAATATTTCAAACACTCATTATTCTCTCACATGTGTTTATGGTTGCTCTCCTATGGTGCAATCTTTAGGTTTGCCAATTCGTCCATTACATTGCCAAATACATACGAGGGTCATCCGGAAAGTAGTACCCGTTCGTGAAATAAAGACACAAAAGTAAATATTAACAAACATAAAAAATTTTATTTGAAAGAGGATACTTTAAACTACTTCTCAACATAATCTCCAAGCAAATTAAGGCATTTGTCATAACGTGTGACAAGTTTCTGTATTCCTGCTGCATAGTCCTTCGCCGCCAGCTCATTGAGATACGCGAGGGACCCATGTTGCACAAATTTTTGCATAATGCAGATGGTGTTTAACAATTTCATGAACAATTGTTCGAGAAACATTGGGAAAATGCTCACAGATGTCATCAATTGTGACGCGCCGATCGTTCCTCACGAATTCGTCAACTGAGCTCACCAGTTGGTCTGTAATGACAGACGGTCTCCTCGAACGCTCATCGTCGTGTGTGTTCCCCCTCCCCATGTTGAAGTTGCGACACCACCGCCGAACAGACGACTCGTCCATTACATTGTCTCCATACACCTCCTTTAATTGGCGATGAATATCACATGGGCGAACGTTTCTTGCATTGAGGAATTTAATCACTGCCCTCACTTCACAACTGGCGGCGTTCTCAATTTTTTTAAACATTGTAAACAATCACAGAAACAACACAGGCAATGCTAGCGTCACGCAACTTGGCTCAGAGAAGGCAGACAAGCCACTGAAGCTATCTGACCTCGTCCAGCGGCTACTCGCGTCGTCAGCACTTCATGCGGCACGAACGGGTACTACTTTCCGGATGACCCTCGTATTTATACCAATATCCATAAGGGCCCAATTATAGTTAAAAGGATAGTAACCTAACACCCGCCACACGTCCTTGCCGCAGCTGGTGAAGAATTACCTAGATGTGGAAGACCGGTTCCATTTTTCTATATTTGCTGTCGTATGGCAGATAAACTAAGAAATATTGGATACATTTTTATCGGCCCAGAAGGGACATATTATAAATATATTCCACCCTCAATGGCCTTCCAATATCGACGTTTGTTATTCTTTTTTCTGGTGGTAAAAAGAAAAAAAATCGTGATTATTTTACCATTTATACGTATTAAAAATCAATATAAGTCAAAAACATGTTTTTGTCCTACTGTAGTGAGATTTGAGCATCCTACTGTCAAAGAGAGAAACTGATACGTAAAAGATTAAGTCTTTCATACATTTCACTACTCAAATTGAAATAAATGGCATCGGCTGCATCATTTACACACTTCAAGGAGGAACAAATTTCACGAGATGTGGAGTCAACGATTCACCACAACCCGTGCCCTAGTTCCTGGCTAAATTAACTTATAGCAAAATAACAATAATCAAAACCTTGATTGACCAAGTCATTGCAGTGAGAATTAGAGGAATTGCAACCTCATGATCATTTAACAAAACGTCATCGAAAAGAGCATGCTTTTTCATAGGAGATCAAAATGGCATGAATATAGAAATTGGATTTGAATTTAATCGAAGTCCTCTTTCGAATGCAATCTAAGTTCCCCGTAATTCTCTTCTCTCCGGCCTCGGAAGGCTCCGAAGACCTCGAGCTAAATGCGTTCGGGATAATTCCCTTCGTGGGCATTAAAGTCGCTCTTCATCCTTGCGTGAGACCTCCTCGCTGATACTCGAAAGGAGAGGAAACAAGTCGACGAGAGATTTAGAAAGAAGAAATCATCGTCGAACCATGCTATGTGGCATTGTCGCTGCAGATACCACAACAAAATCGCTTGCTATGGCATTTGATGATGGAATAAACACCGCGCGGTAATATCATAATGAAGTTTCTTACATACACCTTCCTTACGTACCCCCGGAGCCGCCGAAAGGGTGTGTGGTAGGGCAGATAAGGCAGCAACCATACATGCGCAATGATTAGTCATTCATCCTTTTGCAGCATATTAGCACATATAAAGAACACTGGTACCATACCCTCATAAATACTATATATATATATATATATATATATATATATATATATATATATGTATATATATGTATATATATATATATATATATATATATATATGTATATATATGTATATATATATATATATATATGTATATACATATATACATGTATATATATATATACATATATATATGTATATACAGAAAATATATATATAACGCAATAATTGACTACACCATTAAATGTTTGTCTTTAAGTAATTATATTGGGGTGCTTGCGTTCGGTTTGCTTAAGATGACGACTGACAAGGATCGCCTCGATAGCTTAACTGGCTGTAGCACTCGGATGGACATCGAGGGATCCGGGTTCGAATCCCGGTCAAGGCGAATGATTTTTACATTTAATTTTACAAATAAAATGGAGTGGGAGAGTGAGAAAAGAAGAATTAATTGGCTGCAGAGAGAATTCTCTGGAGGGCATTTAACAGCATGAAGAGTTAAATTAAATAGAGGCATTGTAGGTACAAAACTTTAAGTAAGGCCATCGTTCATGGAATTATAGCAGAAATTATAACACGAAAAGCAAGTGATTGAAGATATCAGTTCAAGGAGCATATAAGGGGCTTGAGAGATTGGCAGACAACAGGATAGCTGCAAATAACCGATCCTCAAATTGATAACTCGTGGTGATGATTATCTTTGTGCTAAGATATCGCGTTGTCTGCAGGAAATTTAAATCCTTGAATCGATCTATTCCACCGCATTCTTCTTAAATTTTAGCACTGGGGTGGTGTGGCTGACATGTGCAAAGTGGGACTGGTATGATTTCCTCAACGTCGCAAGATCTGCGTAGCAAATTGATATTTTAATACGGGACATAATTTGGCCAGATTGAATCCCTTCACCTTTATCTTCCTCGAATTTACTTTTTTTTTCTTCATCCCCATAATAAAATCATAGAAGGCAAAATACAAATTTTTAATAGTCCCGTGAATATTCCTTGAATGGTTGGCTAGGAGGTAAAATGTTGAAAATGAAAATGAAATACGGATGGTGATGAAATTGCCGGGGATGGCACACGGTGGCACCGGAACGGGGAGGAGACTTTGAGGATTGGTCTCTCCTCCTGTCGACATTCTCGGAAAGTGGCGCCTTATCATCTATTATTTTAGGAGCGTTCGGCATCTGAAGTGACGACATTTTATGAGCTCTCTCACCGCGTTGTTTATTACCTTACTACTATTCTGAACGTCGTGCGTGTGGAGACAGAGCCGCAAAATTGAAAACTCTCCGATAAAAGAATTGGGTTTGAGTCAAGAATTATGGAAATGGCCCTAAAAAAGGGTGTGATATCTCCCCTTAACACTCAAGTACTCTGAGTTTACTTGCGGGAGACTCTAAACTATATCTGATGAAGCAAGAAAGCGAAATGAACTTGGAAATTAATTTCAGATACATTGAAATGGTCGGATTTATACTTTTAGTATCTCTCCAGTTCCAGAGTCAGTTTTCTCTGACACCGAGCATCGCAGTCGTAATTTTGTAAAGGAAATCAAAGGACGCCATAAGCTTGGAGTAGGTACAAATCGGAAACCTTAAAATCAACCACAATAGCTGAATAAAAACCTTCTCTCGCACTTCATACTCTTGTAACGGAAGTGTTTCCTTTTGACTTTCGTCCCTTTTTAGAACAGGAAATCTAAATTTTTCATCTAAGAAACGGAATTGAACGTCATCACTACAGAGTTTTGAGCCTAGCTCAATCGTTTTCACTGCGGAAAAAAGTACGTGAATTGAAAATCGAAGCGTAGAAAAAAATATTCGTCCTCTCCGATGAAATTGGTGAGGACGAATGTTTTTTACTCCCTTTATTTTATCTTTTTTATCCGCTAATATTTGATTAGCAATTTTACAGACTTTTTTATTATTAAACATGAGCGGGTTCATCACCTAACGGAAGCAATATATATGTAATGATATTTATAACGTAGGCCACACTGAAGTCGGTCATTCCCCGCATTAAAAATATTTAAAAAATGACTCCGTGGACTTCATTGTAAATGAATAGTCATTAATAAACAGGTTGTTGCCTAGAAAAAAATATCTTTAAATGCTACTGCAAAGGTTTATTCGATTTCTCAGATCCCCGATGAATAATTTCATACTTCACTTACAGACAATGTATAGTATACAGTTTCAAAAAACATTATTTCATGAAGTGTCACCCGTCAATTGGAGTACATTATTCATATTGAATTCTTTAGAAATGATTTTGCATTTATTTACACTAAAATATTTAATTTTACGTTTTAGTTTCAATATGTTGTCATCATTATGTATTACCGTAAGACGCTTGCGTCCGGCATTTAAATAAGGTAGGTGGAGACGGATAAGGGTTCTAACGAGAGAAAAGTTAAGCGGGTGGGCTGAAGAGAAGAGGTAAGTAGTTCGCTTTCTATTGGTTCAACAGATTTTGTTTATTGTCCAGTATATTTCCAATAATTATTACACAAATTCCTACGTTCCTCTCGGCTAATAGTTGAAGTTTTGACGGAAGGGTAGTGATGTTGGATAGAGTGGTTTTCCTGATTATTCAATGCTAAAAAATGTTGAATAGGACGAGTAAAATACGTGCTTAAATGCTCTCGGAATCACCACCAGATGTCAGCGCTAGCGCAACGAACTTTCCTATGTAGTAATAGGTAATCGTTTATGAGTAAATATGTGAAGCGTCAGTGCTCTGGGAAGAGATCTGTGTTGCGGACGTCTCTCCGTTATTGTTCTCGTGTAGTGATTTGTGATGATGGAAAATATTGAGATTCGATTGCAATGATTAAATACTTCGTAAAGAAACGTATGAAAGCAAATTAAATCCATACTGACTTTCAGAACAAGCTGGGGGACTCTGCTCCTTCATATTTACATGCATTAAAAAGGAAATTCAAATTAAAGTTTGGTTGGGACAGCTAAGATAATGATCTACGTAGTGGTCGGCCAAAATATGTCACTACCCTAGGTTTTATTAAAAAAGTGCATAAAATGATCATGGAGGATCGTCGACTGAAAGGGCAAGAAATCGCTGAAAGTTGTAGGATTGCCATCTGAACAGGCTTATCACATATTAACAGTGGAGCAGCTAACGAGATTTTCTGCACTGTTTTGTGACCTCCGATGAAACTTGGGTCTACTACTATAGCAGCCAAAGTAGTGAAATCATGGCGATTTACCACCACGAAAGAAAGCAAAGGCTATACCGTCAGCCGGAAAGGTGATGGCTTCAGTTTTCTGGGATGCGAAATTGATTCTACTGAAAGATTATCTTCCAATTGGTCAAAACAATAGCTGGAAATACTACGCTAATCTCCAGGACCAACTGCAGCAAAAGATCATGTATGTGAAAGAAGGCTAGGTTTGGAAAGAAGGAAAGTCATCTTTTATTAAAACAAACTTTCATTAAACATCGTTGCTTTGGCAAAAATACGTGAAATAAGATACGAATTGTTGCCACACCCGCCTTATTAGTCTAATTTGGCTTCATCAGATTTCCATCTCTTCCCCAAGCACACAATGTTCCCCTGTGAACGAAGATCCTTTTCAAACAAAGAACTAACAGCAGAATCCAACGATTATTCTGCAGGCCTGAAGGAATCTAATTTTTGAAATGGGATCAAGACATTGGAGCATCGCTGGACCACGTGCAACTGTTAATGGGCAACTGCATTGAAAAGTAACAAAGTTTCACTAAGGTAAGTCGCTTATTTCTATTCTATTCCAAGAACTTTTCAAACTACCCTCGCATATCTTAGACAATATGTTTTCTTTATTTTTGTGCATTAACAGACTCTAAAAATTCTCCATAATTCAGTTTTTACTCTATTTTCACTAAAACATTAGACAAAAATATGGCATTGAAAGTCTTGGTTATTCTCGTATAGTCTCGGATATGTACCGCTCGTATATGTTTAGTAAAGTGCTTTAAATCGCGGTATTATATCAGACCTTGTATACCACATTTATCGAGTTCCTAAACTTAATCCTTGGTGTTTCGCAATACGATCAGTTATTCATTATGTTCGACATCCACCACATCACGCCTGAATCTACTCAAGTTGTTCTTATCTAAGCCTTTTCAGAGCAAAATACAATTTATGATTATCTTTTGGAAATAATAGCCTCTCTTATTTTGAGTGATAATCCCATAATGAAATCCGATTTCCACCATTTTTATGTAGTGTTCACCTTGCTGAAGTGAACGCTAGGCCTTTTCGAACAATTTTCCTTTTTGGAAACATTTCCTCATTTGAATAAAATATTAAATGGAATACTGGATACTAGATCTAAATGGTTACCCTTTAAGCCACGGGGGTAAGGAATTTAAAGCATCCTCCATTAAGTTACCAATTAGCTTACAGTTTATTTTTTCACTGTTTTGTGTAAGCTTCATTATTTTCTTCACCTTAATATAATTGAAGTATGAAATGACAAAAGCCTATCATTTACTTGTACCTGGAAAGAAATTTGATGACTATATAAAAATAAACTAAATATTTATCTCGAAATACTATCACTGTTACCTTATATGTAGGCGTGTATATGTGCGTAATTATGTATGTATTTATGTATGTGTGTATGTGTATGTATATGTGTATGTATGTGTGTATGTGTATGTATATGTGTATGTATGTGTGTGTATATGTATATGTATATATATATATATATTTATATGTATATATATATGTATATATATATATTTATATGTGTGTATATATATATATATATATATATATATACTTTTTTTTCTTTTCGATGTGCAAATCTGTGCTAAATGAATTTGTCTGCCTGTATGTATTTATGTGTACATATGAATGTAACTATAAGTTTAATGTCGAATATAATACGTATACGACGATGAGTTAAATGGAAGAAAAGACCATTAGGTCTAAATTTCGCCCAAATAACTATATACTATATCTATATATCTATAACACTTTGTGATGTTCGATTCAAGTATTGTACATGGTAAGTCCTTTACAAAATGATGAGATTTTTGTAAAGGACCTAACACGAAGCAAGCATTGCCTTTTGCACCTTTAATTAACGCCAAAGAATATTATGTTAACAAATAAAAAATAATGTACCGCAAATAATTTTATTTTTATTTAAATTTTTTACCAAGGACCTTTTGAACTACCCATGCAAATAAAAACAAGAAATAATCTTACATTTCAAATGGCCGTTTTACAAACTCCATTTCCCATGCCACGAGCCTATTTCGGAGGTAATAGAAACGAAGTGGCTCTCTCTGATCCCCGAAGCCTATCCGGAATACGCTAAAGCTGGTGCCCAAAGGCCACATTTTCGATGCGAAGCTCGCAAACAAATTAAAAATAAACATACTTGGATCGTGGAGAGCATTGAAATTTCATTTAAAAGTAATCTACAAAGCGGTACACAGCGGACATTACATGTTCATCTTCGAAGAAAATAACCAACTGATTATATCCGAAATAAGAAGCATCGGAATCGGTCGCATAGAACTACGGAAGGGTAGAGTTTTTATGACCTCAACGGAGACGGAAATCTGTGATGTCGGAGAGTACCAATGTCACGTGAGATATGGTCGTTAATACAGTCCAAAGTGTTGCTAAATTTTAAGGATTCGACTGTCCAATTACGTGATAGCATGGCATCTTGACTAAAAAAGCAGTTGCTACGAAATTCAGCGAATGTAGGGATGAACAATGTTTCGGGACTTTCAGACATACGATACCCAATACTAACATCGAAGGGGTTGAAATACTTATAATTATATCGGCCTTTCACCATTTTTCTTTGGAAATACGTGAATGATATAAATGCGAAGTAAATGATATTCAAAAAGATTAAGTTGAGTTATTATTAATTTTATCGTAAATTACAAGTACACCACTCTCTTTCTCTCTCTTTCCGAGCCATGAATGCGTACGCTTACCTTTCACAATCCTAAGATCCGGTGCGGTGTACTGATTTCTATATACATGGCGTTTTTATCGATGAAACAAGCTTCACCGCGGAAGCAGGAAACTGCATGTTCATTTTGAATAGAGGTCAGAGCTCTTTAGCGATCATCCTGTGACCTTATTTCAAACCATATTTGTCTATGGTGTCCTAATTCATCCATTTAGACTCTCTTGGATAAAAATGCATCATCGAAACGACATCCTCCCTCTTACAATATTTGGACAAAAATTTGAGCCCATGAAAAGCAGAAAAAAATTAAGGGAACGAAATGATTGATAGGGAACATGATCTTGATTAGATAGCTGATGGAAGTCAAGAAGTGAATATGATGGGCAAAAAAAACTAAATGAATTGGGTGCACATTGATACACAATGGATTAGTCAGAAACAATAAGAATGGAAAATTGAAGATAAGATCCCGCGAGTAAAACCCAAACACAAGAACATTGGAAGAATTGATTAGGACGCAAGACAGAAAAGATAGCAGGGTGCGGGGGAATTAAAACTGAATAGAGAAGAATGGCGGAATGATACAAACCAATCTTAGTATTGAAATAGTGTTGATGAAGAAGATGTAGAGCCCATAACTACTACTATCCTACATTCCACGTTCCGTACCTTCCTCCTCTGATTTTACATATATTCACCTGCTCCCACTACACGCGAGACCCCGTTAGAATTGCTCAAAAAAGGACAAACGAACTTCCGATTGTCTCTCAACACCACTGTCTTTAAATTTCGGCACGTGGGCCGCGCGATGATGCCAGTGCTGCGGGACGACCTCAACGCGGTTTCCATCACGTCGACTGCCACACGCGGCGGCGAGTGAAGCAGTCTGAGCGGCGACGGCACGTGCCTCGGGGGAACTAGCGGGGAAGGGAAGCAAGCAAATCCCTTGGAGAGAAGTCGAGTTCAAAGGGGATCGTGGGTTGTTTGGGGGCAACTCTCCCTCTTAGGAAGGTGCGTGACCTTGGTCACATCATGGAAGTTCGGAGGAGGTACCAAATGAAGGCTAGTGGGGAGCGCGGGCAAGGGAAGGCTGCCCTTGGGGTAATTTAACGTCGGGGAGTGGGGAGGAGAAATCGGACCCAAGCTAACATGATAGCGCCGAACAAAGGTGTCCTTGATGGAGGCGGAGATCTGGGTGAGGTCCCACTCTTCCCTGAGGACCGTCCAAATCCCGTCCTTTATTACATCCTCAAGTATTCCGTTTGAAAAACTTCGCCTTTCCTTCACCTCTCAGCGTCAAAATTGCCTCCACTCGAAAAATGAGTTCACGACGACTAAACGAACATTGAAAAGACATGGTATCAGGGAGGGGGGCGTATTTTTTTTCCTTTGTTGGAAATTTAAGTTTTCCATTCAAGTCGCAACCCTCCGAATTTCTTGAAAATGCCACCAAGGCAACTCTTAAAGGGAGGCATTCACATTGGAAATTTTGGCGACTCCGCTTGGCATGCTTAATTTTCTCATTATTCTTCATTAAAGGGGATCTAGATGGTACGGCGACTAAATTACAGGTTTTCCACCGAGTAACCCCGGGTTTGAATCCTGGAGACGGCAGATATTTTTCAGTGGTACCCCGATCCCTATTTGAGGTGCATTGTAAGAGTACTCTGTGTGAGTACGACGTCCGTCGGATGGGACATTAAACTGCGGACCCCTTGGTGTCTTTCGACAAGTGTAGGCTAATGCCGACACTGGGTTTCTCTCCAACCTTCCTTTCCCAACCATCCCTAGTGGTGCAAATGACCTTAGCTGTCGGTCGCTTCCCATAAAAACTACGACGACTGCTCTTCATTAAAATGATCAAGTTTCAAATGAAGTCTTGTAGATGATAATTTCTCAAGAAGATTTGGTAGTGAAAAATTGCAAAGCTTGGGTGGAGCTGCAGGTGCCCAGAGAGGTTTATCCGGGAATCGAACCCGGGCCCTCTGTTCAGTAGTCCATTGAGATGGACTAACGCGACCCACACACACACACATATGTATGTGTGTATGTATATATATATATAGATAATGTATATATATTTTTATATATTACTTGAAGAAGGCCTCGGAGAAGGCATATATATATATATATATATATATATATATATATATATATATATATATATATATATAATGGGCTGACACAATTAACACAAATAGAATATAGCAACATTTAAAAGGACACTCACACGGTAAGTGCCCTTTTAAATGTTGCTATTCTATTCTATTTGTGTTATATTGTGTCAGCACATTATTGTGCCGCTCGTGTGAGTTTTTCCGTACAATCGTTATATATATATATATATATATATATATATATATATATATATATATATATATATATATATATATATGTATATATATACATAAATATAACTTTGAAAAATAACGCTCCTCAGAGGCAATATAAATGTACAAAAACATTAATCAAAAATTTTAAACAGAAACGCAGAGAACGCACTAACATACTTAGTGTTGACATTTCGACGGCGCGCCGTCATCATCAGAATCTAATGATGGTGGAGGTGGGAACCGCACCTACATATATGTTCGATGATTAGCTGGCCAAGTCCACGCTTTTTTAGGCTTTTTCCGTTTACCCAGCGTTCTCCTGGTGTTACCCAATTGCAGCTAGACGTACTAATTTATTTGCCCACCTTAGGCCTGCAAAATCTTTTTCTCTCCCTTGTATCATCTCTTTCTCCACTTGCCTCCCCACGTCGTTTCCTCTTCGCGAAACACCGGAAACCTCTTTTCCCAACCCCCGCTCCCGTCTAGCAGCCGCCACCGTCGTTCCCATCTCTCCCGACGTTGACGCTTCCCTGCACCGGATGCACGTTCCCTTCCTTCCCTACTCCCGCCAGGAGCCACGTCCCGGTCTCTCCTCGCCCGGCGCACCTGCTTTCCATCCAGCCCGTCCGGTCGGCGAAGGAATAACTTCTGGCGAAGTCACCCGCGGTGGGGAAATATGAAGCAAACTCAGGGCTGGGAGGGAAGCTTAACGCCAAATGGCCGCACGAATGATCACGCTATGCAGCGGGAGGCATCTGTGGTGGGGGAGGAGTGCCTAATGCAGTCCGGGAGAGCGGCGAATGGAAGGGCGGTAAAGAGATGCCTACCGACTTTCACGGAAGGACTTCCCCGTGATGTGAATTCGGGTTTGCCCGTATGGCATAAGGTTTCATCCCAATGCGCCGACGGTCGCATACCCTGGAGCATTATTTGCATTTTGAAGTGCCTGGTAGTGGGGTAAGGAAAACGACAGCACCGGAAAGGGGATAACTGGAAGCTGAGTAAATCCATTGCACACCAGGGAAGAAGGAAATTAAATCAAACTCGCTGAAGAAAAACCAGAAAAGTTGAGTGAAGAACGGAGGGAAAATTCGAACCCATACATACACTCCCCACGTGCTGTTCCATTACGTTGCAGGTAAAGTCAAAATGTTCCGATTCAAGGCACTCGAAGGAAGAGGCTTCATTTTGTTTATTTCTTTCACACAGCCCTAACTTTCAGTACTTCTTTTTCCCCTGTCTCATTCAAGCACGGCCTTTTACGCAACCATAAATCTACATCTACTTAATACCCCAGAGGCCGCCGCAAGGGCGTGTGGCCGGGGGTGTTAGGGCACCACCCGTAATTAAGAAAAAAAACCGCATGCAGAAGCCACAAATGTATAAAATCTACAAAAACATGGTAGAAATTGATGCAATAACCCTTAAAACCCACACGCATACAAACACACAAACTATATGTCCTCAAAACCACTAATAAGAAGAAATGGACTTTTGACACTGTATCAATGTAAAAATTCTTAGTAAAATCACAAAAAGAAACAAAAATTTCCCTCAAAGAGGGAGATATGTATTAAAGACGGATTAAAAATACAATCAATGGAATAAATCCAGCCAAGTAAAAACTTAGGGCTGTAAATGAATAGAGTTGCGAAGAAATGAATCGACCGATTGGCAATACGAGTAGAGCTAAGGCGATGGATTCAGTGAACTAATTTTGAGACAAAAATTTGAGGATGAAATTTTTTTCCAAAAAATGCAAAAATTTTAGCATGAAAATTTAACAAAAGATAACAGAGGTCTTACAGATTTCTCTTCGATGTAAGGGGATGTCGTTATGTTCGTGTGGTTTTAAATGAATGTTATTACAAAACATATTGATAATAATTAGTTATCAACTTATATTTTTTTCTATATACAATGCGGAATAAAAGAATGCTAACGATGAATAATGGTACACATCTTTGGCCTCAAATATTACATTAACTTATGTGTAGATCGATTCCGCAATACATGATATGCACAAACAGAAAATTTAGTTGATATACTATCACTTGTTTGGATACGTTGAAATTTTCTGCTCCCACTATTTTAAATGTTTTCATCAGAACTTTATATTTCATATCCTCTTTATTCAATTCATGTATATTAATTGAGTAACATATTCCTACATATATCTAAACTTGCGGTAAGGATTCATGGAGGGGGCGGAACCAGCCAAGCATGCACAGATTTTCCCATTTTAGCCTTTTTTTCTATTCTCCTTGAACTACGTAGCGTAGCATTTTCGTATTAACCCACAACGCAAGCGCATTGATGTCCGCAAAGATACGTCAGGTTGATAAACTGGGCTAGTTTGATTTAAATGCCTGTTAGTCAAAACTACACTTTTTCATACTGAATTTGACGTTGCAGCGTAGTTACTCGTGCAATAATAAGTGAAGAGCTTTGTTAATCCAGGGACCGTTCAATAATTAGTTTCAATTTGACGATTGTCAATGAATAATTTAATAATTAATTATATTTAGAAATGTCATCACATTTCTAAGTTTGTCGTAATATTTCAATAATACTACTTATTTGCAATCTATTCATTACGATTTCAAATAGAGGCAAATTAGGCTTTTCATTCGTTCCTTTTTTGATTGCTCACTCGTAAATTCACAGTGAACATGAACTTGGCTGGCTTAAATGCGGCTTTTATGCAAAGCAGCCGTTTTGTCACAAATGATTGATGGTTTTTTTTTTTCGATTTTCTCCACCGTGAGCAAATTCTAATGTGTTTCGTATTTATTTTCCCCGGCGATGACGGTCGTCCAAATAGAAACTGCGCTATTCACGCCTCGAAGATTCAATGGCGCTCCGGTTTTTGTCCGTTTGCCGCTGGCGTAAACACAATCATTACCATTTGCTATGCTGGAAAATTTATTAAAAACATATATCTTCAAAAAGACAATTGCTAAAACAATACCTACACGGAACTAATATTCCCAGTCTCGAGCAATGAATGTCAATACCTACCCGGATGCGAATAAAAATTGCCGAAAAAAATAATTTCACCCAACCAAAATTGATTTCCTCTTTTTTTGTTAAAACGGAATGTAAGCAATAAAAATGTCGTTGCCATTACAAAAATATGGCTCTTTGTTCGTACATTTATCACATATGCATGTCCTGTAAGTGAATAAGGGCAGGAGTCCGGTTTTTTTTCCTTCGGAAGAGAGAGAAACGTTAGCCACGAGTCAGCAACCAATTTTCATTTGTCCCTTTTTAAATCGTTGAACTCTTTTGTACTCCTTCACCCTCTCGCATTTGTGTTAGTCCATCTCACGTTTTATTTTCTTTTCAGATTCCCTCCCTGCAATTGATATTTATTTGATAACCTACCGGGACATACCCTTTCCGATGACCAATGTTCAATCAGCGTCACGCACGCTCATTTTTATTTTTTTGTCGAGGGAATTTGTGGGCCAGTAAAAATTTCCATTTCCCACCGCTAAAATTCATATTATTTTTTTCCCCTCACAAATATTATTATTTTGCGACCCCCCCGTCACTTATCGCACCCACGGATCCCACAGGCCTCATTTTACCTTAACCCTTTCCCATTCCGCCCTCTCCGATTGCGATCTTTTCCCGCAGAGCTCCTTCCTTTCTCCCTCCCCAGCCTCCGCCAAAGTAATGTCTCCATCCACGCCTTTCCGTGCCCGCAAATTTCACGTGTGATCGAGTTCGCCTCCACTGAAATTCAAAATAGGTCCCCAGGAGCTGTTGTCATTTTCTTTATCAACTTCCGTTTGCCAAATCAATTCGTCCCGTGTCACAGAGTTTTCTTTCTGTCAAAGAGACCTCCTCCGCCATAATTTACAGCGAGCGTATGACGTAGAGTGTGAGGGAGATTTTTTAAAACTCTGTCACCGTTCTAAAGTATTCTTCTTCTTCTGCACTCCCTATTCCGCAACACTCCCCACCCTCAGTCTACTCTTTTAACCCTCTTTTGAACCGTCACTGATTTCAGTGGAAACATTCAATCGAAGTTCCCGAGGGGGGCGGGTAAAATTTATGAAAGGAGAGATCCTCCACCTGTCAATTTTCTTGCTCGCCTCATTAACTACTCTTATTTCACGATATAGAACGTTTCGTAATTATCCACAACCAACATTTTTGATTTTAATTTTTTTTAACACTGTTTTAACCTCTCAAATATGAAATCGAGAAGTTTTCGTTTACTTCGTTAAAGGGGGAAATGATGTATTCTATTATTGGCTCCAGATATCTTCTCATAATTCAAAAATCTCTCAACAAATATTTAGAGAATGGATGGTATTTACCCCATTCCCTAAGAGGATTTAAAATTATTGAAGTTTTGCATTGATGCAAGTACTCTGCCGAATGTATATTTAATTGAAAGTCGTTGTTTGAGATCGCGATGAGTGATCATACTAAACAGATAACAATTGTATCGCCGAAGTTAGCTTTAGAGATAAGGAAAATGTATTTAATTCAATAGAAAGCCTAATCAATAATACAAATCCTTCAATACAAATTTATAGGTAGGTACCCAGTGAATGAAAAATCCCATATTAAATGTTGCCTTAAATTAGATAATACACATATCTGACTAACATGAACCCTACTTTTGCCTTGATTCAACGATTCAACCAAAACTGTCGGCATTTATTTCAATGATATAATGTCTTCTATACCTCACATTAATTACGTGATCGTCACAAAGTTAAGTTTTCTTACGAAAAAATAAATATATTACTCTATATACACTACAAATACAATCAATGACATAACTGAAAGGAAAGAATGGATGTGAATAGGCTATTATTTAAACTACAATAGGATAGCAACGCGGATGATAATCTTATGATACACTTACTTATACTAAATAAAAAAGAGAAGGTGTTTCCGAAGCACAAAATATTGCTAAACTATTTATGTGGACAATGACAAGCTAAAAACAGTGAAAAAGTTTCACTGTTTGGGAAATGAGAACGGAGAATTCAACGGGGACACACAAAAATTTAAGAACACAATCTAGGAAGGAAATCTACAAGAAGAAAAACCTACGTACCTCACGAAAAATGAAGGGTGAAATCGAAAATACGCTTCGCATAGGCATTCAAGGGCAGGGCGTTTCTTTGTAGAAGAGATACATGGACAGTGGGAATAGAATAGAAAAGAAAATGAAAGGCAATGGAAAATAATGGTAAGGAAGAATGGTTCAGATCAAATGAATGAGTCGAATACCAAATCAATTGCTGGAGACGACAGAAGGAAAAAAACTATGGCAAAAAGTGGAGAGAAGGAAGGGTAACCTGATGGGATACATTCTGGGACACGGTGGTATGAGGAAAGTTCGTCGAGGGAATAGTGGCCTAAATAAATATTAGAAAAGGACCCCGAATGAAAACCAGGCGAAAAATGATGTCCGATGCCGAAGAAAAGAAATAAGAGCGTAGACAAGAAGAGGCTGGCCGAAATAATAATTTATTGAAGAGCTTGTCCCAACCAATCTTAGGATTGATGGCTTTAGGCTTAATCTGGTGTATCTAATGGATAACTTAAGTACGAAGTAGGTAGTAAGTGGTCGGAAAATAAGCAAACATTTGATTTCTTACTCCATCAATTTACTATTTCAACAATAAATATATATAGAATCCTACTTAAGTTTGCCCCATAGTCTCACGTTATTTTTCATGAGCTACTTTTTCGTAGTCATTGAAGCCCATCCTGATTTGTTACGTAATCATTGTTTCTTTCATTTTATATGGGTATAAAGCTTTAGGAAATACCATCCTGAGCCCAATAAATGCGGACATAATTTGTTTAGCGTCTATGACTTTTATCAACTCGCTAAATAACCATGCGTAAAGGTAAATAGCTAGGAATAATGAACAGAAAAAGTTTGCCGTTTGCAGAATTACAAGAAAGATAACCATTCCATTTTATGACCTGGTAGTGACAAATGAAAAAGTGAGGGAGAATATCGCTTCAAACGCACTTAAATGCACTTAGTTCACTCTAGTTCACTTGCTAGCTTTCGGGTTGGGTTGAATTGGCTTAGCATAACCTTAGAACCAATGAGATGGCCCGATTCCAGAGGATTTAAGCACACTGCATCGGCATGCATAGGCACGAGAATCCTAATCTTTTAAGTGGTAGCAGTAAAATTAGGGCGCACAGACAGCTAAGGTCATTTTGTACCACTGTCAAAAAGTTTAAAAACTCCAAAAGGTTTTGAATAAATAAACGGATTACTAAATAAAGAAATTCTGAAACAAATGAATTAGTCACAACCACTCCGCATAATTTTGTTCAATGAGCCAGTTTGCAAGTGAGGAAAACAAATTTGCACTTTTCCACAGGTTTATCTATAGCAAACCTATTTCTATCTGTGGAAAAGAGCTAATTTATTTTATTTATTTACACAATTACTTTGCAATTAGGCGATTTTCCTGGTGGAAACGGTCAAGTTTGGTCAAAGATAACTCTTACAACGAAAATTACATACGTACACATATAAAAACAGATAAGAGACAAAATATTTTTACATACAATGACACCTCACGTACAAACATACACATCACATGCAAACAAACTTCCACATCACGTACAAAATGCCGTCCACATCACATACAAACAATATTTTCAAAACTACAATGAAGTTTATTACCCAGTGGCTGCTTTACATTTAAACTTAAAACTTCTAAAATTGGATGGAAAGGGCTCAAACAAACCTCCAGGCAGCTGGTTCCAATCAATTATAGTTCTATTTAAAAAAGAGTATTTTTTCTTATTTGTTTTTTTGAGTCCTTATTTTTATTTTGAAACTATGGTCGTTTTTTCCCTTATAGTTAGGCTTCTATCCCTTGCCATAAATCTTCCAACGCTTCGTCCTTTTTAACAATTCTATACATCGCGCCTAACCTACTTTTTTCAAACTCTCCCATTTCAGTATATCTAACATTTCTGTGACACTATCTGTTCTTTTGTACCTTCCGAGTACATATCGTGCTGCCTTTCTTTGAACTTTGTCTATCTTTTTAATATGTCCCACCTCATATGGATCCCATACTATGGAGGAGTACTCTAGGATAGGGATAACCAGTGCCTTATATGCTTTATCTTTTGTGGCTACGCTACTCCCTTTTAAATTTCTCATCACCCAATGCAATACTTTAAATGCCTTCTGAGTCAACTTATCTACTTGGACTTCCCACCCAAGATCCATCAGATTTATTTTTCTCACAATGGCGAACTGCCACTAGATCTCGCCTTAATCTTTTGAATGAATCCAGATTCCCTTAAAAAGATTAAAACATCTTAATGAGTCAAGGTCATCTTCTAGGAAGGATCCCAAGTCGTCTCCTATTTTTTAGCCCCCGGTATTTATCTCACTCCCTCGAGGATGCTTGTAATCTTTAAAGGGGACGACACATTTGACACTACCGTCCGTCATAGGCAAGGAAATGAAATAAGACTGACATTGCGCCTGAGCATTTCGTCTCGGCTTCCCGGGATACGTGGGTAATAACATTTCGAGTATCGACGGGGAATTTATTATAGCATCCCCAAAAAGTCCACCAGGCAACAGCACTCGCGCGCGTGAGCGACTGTAAGTGTATTAATGCCATTTGACATCGAGTTCCGCCTAAAAGGGTCTGCATAAACTCAATTCCACCCTCGATTCCCCCCTCCCACCACGCAATCCACCCCCTCTCCGACTGAAGATCACCAGCCGGAACACTCGCACTCGCCAAAAGCCTTGCCCACCCCGTCCCTCCTGTCGACGACCAACGAACCTCTTTTCGACCCTGCCGCCCTCAACCCCTCTTCCTCTACCCCTCCCCGCCCCGTCAAAATTGATTCCCTCTCACAGCGCCACGACCCTATATCTCCCATTCTCCCCACACCCTCTAGTCTTCTAATCTTCCCTCCTTCTTCTGTAACCCTCATTTCTTCCCTTCCTATGCCTCCAGCCCCACATTACGGCCGCCTACTTTCCTCTCTTTGCCCTCACACCAGAGGTCGCCTCTCGACCCATTTACGGCGTTCGCATCGCCCGGCCGTTCCACCCGCTCTCCCCGCTCTCCGACCACGATTCGCCGGACGGCTGATTTGCCGCCGGCTCCGAACCGGCTCATTTGCCGGGGGATGTAACGACTACGGTGCCCTTGAAAATTCGTTCGTCGCGTCTTCTTCGTTCTTTTTTCCAAAGGCTATTTTTCGATGCCCCATTTGGATTGCTGTGGTGCTTTCCGCTTCAATTCTTCGTACGATTCAATGGATTTTTCAGGGGCACGAAGAATGCAATGGAATATGCAAATATCTGTTTGTTGCATGCATGGGAAAGAGACGATATTGAGAAAGATGAAGTGGAGAAGCTCCAGATGGATTAAGGGGCACCCTGACACCTAACAAATTTGCTAGAATTATAAAAGAAGGTAAAATTGAAGGGGAGGTACTATGAAGAAGACCCCAATGAATCGGCCTTTTCCCTAATGGCATCATGTTAGGAACGTTACGGTGGAAGGCCTTGGAAATTCAATCTCCTCAATCTTTCACATAATAACACGAACCGAAAAAAAGTGATTACTTTGGTGATATCGTATTTCCCTGCATTTTCCCCTCATTGTAGCCATGTGTTTTTTTTCAATTCCCTGATGTAGTATCATGTAATTATTTTCCCTCTTTTTTCACAATTTTTGCTGAATTTATTTTCCTTCTCCGATTCAGTGAAGATTCCTTTCACTGCTAAGCTTATCGAACACCATATTTGCAATGTTTTTCTGTGACACTATATTTAGATCGACTGTAACCTTTCCTTTCCTGCTAACCATAATGCCTGAATCCAACTGTTGTAAAATGGGTTATCCCTAACGTATGAACCGTTAATCGCAAATCTCACTTTTAGCATGGGCGGACCAAAACTTCATTCTTTGGATGAGAGGAAAGTCATGGAGGATAGAAAAAATGGGTACTTGTTCCGGTCATAATTAAATCAGATCAAGGAAATATGAATATAAGGAAAAGAAATACAGGCTTGGTTGAACATAAGAAAATATAAAAATCAAGCTACATTTAGAGGAAAGGAGGGACTTAATAAAAGGAAATATTGACTCTAAACTTTCTGCGGAAATATTTTTTTCTTTCTGTATCGAAAAGATGAAAACCAACCAGTAATAAGAAAACTCTGTATTATTATTGGTTTGACTGACCAATTACAAAACTAGAGCGCGTTTAAAGGCAAAGGGACTCTGATGTCTTGCTAGATATTGATAGAGGCTCTTTCGACCAGACGTTTCCATGAGGATTTTCTACTCACATGTGTATTTGCGGAATGATACATATGTTGAACGCGTGGATGTAAAATAATTTGCAATTTATAAGTCAAATCTCTAATTTTGAATTAAATTCCCTGTGAGGAAAATATGTAGCTTGAAGGAAAATTTGCAACTTTGAGGAAAATATTTGAAGAATAATTGAGTTTTACCACTGCTATCCTTCAAATTAACATTGGGTTTTCATTGAGCCATTCAGTCAGATGCGATGCCCTCCGAATGGCATTCAGATGTGTCGCCCTGAAAACAATTGAATTACTTTGAAATATTACGCTTTATTTGTTGTGACAGTCAATCCACGACCATGATGTCGTGTGGAAATGTATATTCAACTGAGGTACATTAAATATTGTTACAGTAGGTGACCAAGTATAAAGGTATGATCGTATTTATCTAGCATTACAGATAAACAATTCATGTCCTTCAATTTCTATTGTAACAAAAATAAGCATTATTTAATGCATCTGTTTCCAGCCCGATACATAGCCATTTTAAATGATAACATTTTTAAAAAACCTGCTACGCATTGCATTGAACAGTTATCGCATAATGGAGGTAACTTAAAATTAATAAGCTAAATAACTTTGACCATATTGCGCATTTATGGATAAGCAGACTCCGTACGAACGGTCGATGAAGTATTTTTTCTTCTAATTTCAAGATAAATATGATTTACTGCAGGTGTATATGTTCTTTCTCTTTTAACGGGTCTTCTCGGCTTGAACTATTCTTCCTGCTGTTTCCAATTTCCACTAACCATGTTTCCTACATAAATATGTTGCTCATTTTGACTTATTTTTATTGCAAATTTTTCCCTCTAGTCCCATATGCTACTTTGTACGTCACCGCTAGAGAAAGTGGCAGGGGGTGAGTCGATATCAGGCATTTAGCAACTTTATATATATTTTGACTTCTGTTTTCTACTTAAAGGTTATGATTGTTCAACGTCACGTACATACTCGTAAACAATACTTTACATTTTTCTGTCAAATTTTGCAGGCAATACGAGGTCTGGCCAATAAATACGCGAACTGGTGCAATCTTGTGGTCATGATGCCGACTATAGCCTCGCCCATTAGCAGCGTTAGTTGCCAGAGACCCAATGGACCGTCTGTGCTTGGCGGATTGTCGAGCTGTGCGTATGATTGCAGTTATGTCAGTTTCTGTTGCCCTTATTTTTACTGTTTATTGAAAATGGAAATTGACGAAATCACAGGAACGAATCAACATCAAGTTTTTTGGTGAAGTGTGGTAAAAGTTATCAATAAATTACTGAAATGTTGACAGCTGTTTACGGTGATAATGATCTAAATAAAGCATCCGTTTCCAAGTGGATACACGTTTTAAAGATTGCCGATAAGACGCTACGGATGATGCAAGGCCGGGACGACCATCAACCCTCTCTGTTGACGGCAACATTGATCGTGTGCGGTCCCTTGTCCTTACCGATCGTTGAAAAACTGTCCGAATGATAGCTGATGAACTGAATTTAGGAAAATCAACAGTGCTCACTATTTTAACCGAACATGATGGCTGGATCCTTCACCATGACAATGCACCTACGCATTCAGCATTGATTGTTCGCCATTTTCTGGCAAAGAATTCAATCACCATCCTTGATCATCCTCCTTATTCGCCATATCTCACCGTCCTTGCGACTTTTTCCTATTCCCAAAATGCAAACATGTGATGAGGGGACATAACTGGGAAAATGTGGACAAAATAAAGCAAAAAACGACGAGACAACTAAAAAGCCTGACTGCCGAGGACTTCAAAGGGTGCTTTAAACGGTGAGTGGAAAAGAAGATGGAATAAGTGCATAGCAACGAATGGAGAATACTTTGAAGGGGACAAAATCGATGTGACTAAATTTTGCAAAATGAAGTTTTTATGGCATCAGTTCACGTATTTATTGGACAGCCCTCGTATAGGGATAAAATATGACTTTTCTATACAGCTAATGCTTTTAAGGGTGTGACACGAGTAACCACCATTAAAGTGCTGCTCATAATCCATAATTTCACATTTTTAATTCCAGGACCTCCACGTCAGAGCCATTTTTTGCCAACCAAGCATTTTTCCTAACCCCACCCTGCCCTCCATTCCTTTCTCCCGCCTCTTTAAACCACACCATGAATACCCACGCCCTTTCCTCCGTCCCTCCCCCTTTGTCCTCGTCCTCCCCATTCTCCAGGGCGCCCGTCGGATCTGGGCAGCTCTCTCCCTGCTGACTCTACCACTCCCTACTTCCCGCCTCCAGCCCTTTCTTCCATCTTTAGCCATGTAAATCATGCGCAAGCATGTAATTCCGCACATAAATATTCTACAGAGTTCAGACTTTCAACGTGTCGCTGCCAAATAAAATTATGTAAATTAACACCAATATAAGTTCATTATCGCCCGAACATTTTCACGGATGGTCAGGGTGCTTCTGGTCCCTCGTATTCCGGAATTTCGTCTTAACTTCCATTATCCGAACGCTTGTATCCTATACCGTAAAAATAGCTTTATTTTCACATTTACTCCCAATACAAAATAGAAACGTAAAGGATAAAAAGGTACAAAAATGGATGATTTACATAACCCTTAAGTGTTTATTGCGTGGACTAAACGGGTATAAAGGGTTTAAACGGTTCTATTAGATAAATTTATGATCAACTCATACTCTCATTTAGGTGGCTAATACCCTTAGAATCGTTTCAGCCAGTAGCGATCGGATATGTGGGAAATGGGAGGAACATGAGGTAATCCAGATATTCTAAATCCCTCCTTTATCTTCTTCCCACTATTTAGAGGGGGTTGTGCAGTGGAAGAGATTCTATCTGAACACTGAAGAGATTCCGAACCCCCAAACTTTGAAGGAGCGGCGAGTGGTTTTTCACCACGGCAACGCGCCGGCTCATTTGGCTCTCCGAACTCGTGAGTTTTTAGCCAAAAACAAGACTGCAGTGCTTCCTCAACTACCCTACTCGCCAGATCTGGCCCCATGTGACTTTTTCCTGTTTTCCAAAATAAAAACTCCGCTCAAAGGAAAAAGATTTGCCACCATTCCAGAGATAGAGAAAAAATCGGCGGAGGAGCTTATGAACATTCCGGAGGAAGTGTTCCGGTGGCACTGATTCAAAATGTGGAAACACCTTTGGATAAGTGTATACTTTGGGGAGGAGACTACTTGAAGGGGATCCTGACCAATAATTTATAAGTGAAGTACTTCTTGGTAATAATAAAATTCGTAAGATTTTGAACAAAATTCGCATTCTCTTTTATTCGCAGCAAATAAATAGAAATTAATCTATACATATATATATATATATATATATATATATATATATATATATATATATATATATCTACGATTCACTCACCATTTAAACCAACACCAAAACTACAGTAACCAACCCGAAGAATAGCTTTGAAACGTCATAGTAGATCTCATCGGAGACCGAGCTCTGCGTGTGAAATACACAAAGAGGGTCGTTCAAATGAGCTAGGTCTTACACTACGTATATGATCCACATCCGCATTTACTCATAGGTTCTAGCAAGCAGAACTTGTATCACCTGCATTCTAAATGTGGTTTTATGAAGTCATCGCTCCTGATTTGAATCCGGAGACACTCCCAATAGGTAGACGAATTCCCTATTCAGTAGACTGCCATGCTGCCAATCTCCTACCAAATTTCTCGCTTCCAACCCGCATCCGCTGAATTTGCATATTAAACATTTTGTATTCTCAAGAGCTGACTGGTCCCTGCCGAGTCACCCGGGTGAGATTCGTCATTTGAATTTCAGCATTAGTATATATAACCCATGAAACGCACGCGAGCTCAACGACAAAACGTGCCGTTAAATAATTCGTATCGAAAAGAATTTTTTCCTGGCATGTGCCGTGTTCATGAAAGATAAATGTCACGTCATGGTCAAGTTCAAAGTTTGATAACTTTACGCCAGATGAGAAACGCATTAGTTGCTGGAATATTTACATATAAACTATTTATATGTACACTTAAACCTTACGTAAATGCAAGATGTGCAATTAACGCGCCATATAAACTACCCATACCTGAACGCTTAGACAATTTCCTCGATCTCTGGATAGAGAGGATTTTAATGTTCACACGTGACGTACTGCGCAAGATTAATTAGACTAGAATGGGAGTTTCATTCAGACCTACTTTTAGCTTCCTCCCTTGAGAAGATCTTGTAAAAAGAGTGCTGGGTAAATGTGACGAAAAAGTGAAGGAACGATGTTTTCTTGCCCTAGTCAGGCCCCACCTAGAGTATGCTGCCAGTATATGAGATCCTCAAGCGACAAATTTAATTTCGGAATTGGATCGATTTCAGCGGAGGGGGGCTAGATTTGTCAAAAATTGTTATGACCAACGCAGTAGCTTAACTACTTTGCCAGAAAATTTAGGCTGGGATTCCCTTACACTGCGGCGTTTATGATATAGATAAAACTGATGATGAAAAAACATTTAAAGAAGGGTCCTTTACCGATGACATCAAGGACATAATACGAACCCCAACGTATGACGGGCGTAGGAATCACGAATGTAAGATTAGAGATATTGACTGCAGGACAGACGGATTTAAATGGTCATTTTTTCCGAGAACAATAAGAGACCAGAATTCTTGTAATCGAAATCCCCCAGGAGCCGGCTCGACATAATAAGTATTAACCTACAAGGTAGCGACTGCGCAGGGTCATACGATTGTTTTATATTTTTTTTTGCAGGTTCCCCTTACCTTTCCCCATCCATTTGAAAAACCCTAACACCCTCATCCCTTACCCTTTCTTTCTGGTACTGCACCCCCTGCCACACACCATTTTGGTGGCTTGCAGGGTATTGATGTAGATGTAGATCTTAGAGTTTCATTAGCTCTCAAACACACGCATCTTATCTGCAAAGAGAATTTTAGGTGCTTTCCCAAACATATAGTATTTCGTTAAAAAATCAATCCTTGATCAGCTGTTACGAAAAAAATACGACGTATATCGTTTGCGAATAGCGAGCAAAATAGTCTGCACATTTACAACAGCCGATCATTACGAGTAACAGATATAACTTCAAATGTATCGTAAATACTGCATCAGCACACTGTTAAATCATTTAGATTAATGAAGAAAAAATAAATAAAAACATGCTCGCTCTCAAAAAAGTGCACTAAACAGGTCAATTGTTTAGTCAAATAAGTATTAAGCAAAAACAAAGTAAAAATAAAAAATGCTCAAACAACCGCCCATACTTCAGTAGTTGTTCAAGACATCCCAGCGTATGAATTATATGTACCTTTTGCTGATGATAGTTCGTTATTTTCATTTTATTTTGTCACGAGATGGCTGAGTAGGTTTCGCATTTGATTATTGACAAGCTGATCTTAGGTTTATATACCCCACCTCTTCGACACCACTAGATGACGCAAGACTGTTAAGGAAGGCTCTTAACTCGGCGGAAATTGCCTGCGGCAAAGGCTAAAGGAATTGAACCTCTTCTTTTGAAGATGAGAATTTCACACACCACCAGTTTTCCCTCGACCACCTAGGTCAGACTTAGAGCTTAATAGCGTGGTCACCATCATTTCTTTTTTTTTCATTGATCATTCGATTTAAAATACATGCCATGGTTGTTTTTACATCAGCATAAAAGAATCGAATATGATTAGATTAATTAATTTTCATACAAATATTAGACTCGTAGGGATCCTCGTTGATACATTTTTTTACTACCTAAATTTTTTCTCTTCTACTACAGTATTCATCAAGGAGGCGAACAATTTTAAACATTCAAATTTAAAATCAATGGACCATGAATTTTTTATCATAATGAAAATAGTAAATAGCGGTAGTCCACCGTATAGGTTTCGGTGGATACCGAAATATACTTCAATTCCGTTTATATTTTACCTCAATTCATTGCATCCAACGAACCTATCCTTTTCCTCTTGCACCTCGCTTGCCTAGCGTTGTCAATTCTACCAAATTGTTCAATATTTCATCGCTAATCAAAATGCTCTGCACCCATCTTTTCTACCTTATTTGGATTTTTCACTTCAACGCTCTTTCCTCCCCTACGATTCCTAGTACTTTTTCTTTTGTTTACAATTGTCTAGCGACTTAAGGATTCAAACGGTTATGGACTCCTAGGCAGTTATGGAAACTTACAAATATTTATTAATTAAAGGCGTTCACAAAATTTTCAAGTGATTCCGGATTTTCAAATACTAACTTTCGCCAGAGAATCAGGAGTCGGCCCAAATCGTCATAAAGGTATTTAGCCGACGCTGGGAATAAACCGTGGTGGTTCCGATTCCACCCCCTCGTGACGGGATCCGACGCTCCCTCGCCCTTCCTCCATCATTCGTCTCGTGACTTCTCTTCCGGGCAACCTCTCCCTTCCCCTCTTTCCACCCCTCTTACTTTCCTACCCCACCCACCCCATCCAATTTCTTTTCCCCTTTCCCTACTCCCCCCCCGCCACTCCTTTCCATCCCTCCGCTCACCCTCGCCTAATGCCCTCCCCAATCCATTAACGGACACACCCGTGAATTTAATGTGGCGCTTCGCCCTCATCCCAATCCCCAACCTCCATCCGATGAATCCCAAATTATGCGCCAACCTGCGCGCCGTGCCCTCCATTGGTGAAGAGGTCCTTCCCCCTTTCCATACGACTCCTCATTACGCAGACCAGTATATCCGGAATAATAAAAAAAATTATAGAAATGTTGTTCTCTACACGCGGGAGTTAATTTTTTTTCACCCTAAAGAGATGAGGTCAAATTCATAAATTTCTTCGTCTATCCTTTTCAGATATCGTCCCAAGGCGCCACTCAAATTTTATTGCGAGGTATTCCTAGCTCCAGGATGTCGCGAAGGAGGTCGGAAATAAACTAAAGGGACGCCGGCGAAAATGAACGTATTTTAATCACCGGTCCTCTGCTGATACAGGAAAATTAAATTATGGATACATTACTCAAATTTAAATTAGGAGTAAGGTAATGAGGGAAATCATATGACAGCTGGGATGAAAAATCCTTTAGCGTTGAATTTATCCATTTCTTCTTCAAAATTACAATAGTGTGTTAAACTAACTGTACATGTATTTAGTTGGGCATCCGGTACAATGTCTTTGTTGGATCAGTCTGGAAGAGAAGCGCTCGGCAGATTCACGTTAAATAAATTATTTCCACACTTCATTAATCTGGAATTGCTGTTTCTCTCTCAATCTGATTTTTTACAAACTTGAAGCAATTTTACAGTGTTAAGTCAAAATAGTCTTTTTGAAGATCTTTCTCCTATTTAATTGTGGCCCAAATAATTTGAGGGTGCTCATATAAAAAAAATGTTCATTTTAATTCTTGGCTCCCCGATGAACCAGTATTACAAAGTGAAATGTTTGAAAATAAGCCGCCTGTCAAACGTGCAGCTCCCATGAAACACGCAAAGCACTTCTTTTATTAAATGGTATTTGTATATTTGGTATAGAAGCATGTTTCTTATTCATATTAATTTTCTACTCATTCAATAATTTGGAAAATAGAAAACTAAGTTTTTTTGGAGAGCTACCTGTTGAGTAGGATAAGTGCGAATTTAAATCTGTGAATTTTTCCAAACGGTCAAATTCATATCGGCGAAGTACGTATTTCGGATTGTTGTAATCAAAATCAATCATAGCTGGTCCATCTATTAGGCTTTAGTCAAGTGCTCAACAAATACGATGGACTCCTTCCTTTTGTCGGCCATTACTAAATTATTTCATTTTCCGTTATAGACATTTTCCACCTGCCATCTATGAAACCACTTCTCTTCCTCCCTCTTCCCCCACATACCAAATAGTTAAGTTAACCCTCTACCACCGGCTTCTGTATTCCACTCCTCTAATTTTTCACTTACTCTTCTCATCCACCGGCTTCGGGTTTCACCATGCCCCTTCCCATATTACCCCACTATTTCTAACTCTTTATCATTAGCCATCGCTTATGCTCCACTAATTTAGCAAGTGGTCCAAGCAGAACAAATATCAACAGATGTCACTTTTCCGGTCCAAATTTGGTTATGGAAAAAAATTATGATTTTGGAAATGGTTACTAATTTAGCAAGTGGTCCAAGCAGAACAAATATCAAGAGATGTAATTTTTCCGGTCCAAATTTGGTTAAAACATTGGACTCCGTGATAAAGGAAGGCGTGGACCACTTCACTACAGCCAATTCACAGCTTACACAAAAGTTTCACGCAGAGGTTGACACCTTGTATTCGAATAATTTTCTGAACACATTTCTTATATAACAAGTAAAATTATTTATCAAACCATTTATGTAACTGAAATGACTATTATGAGAATATTTTATTTGATATAGATACGAAAGAAAACATAGCAGTATGGAAAAGTATGTAAATATTTAAATTTATACAATATATAGCGCAAAAGGTGACCAAGTTTCATCAAAACCATTGAATGGTTTTGGTCTATTTTGTATGCATTGAGAGGATTTTAATGAAGGACTATTGCGAACGAATTCTGACGCAGGTAGACATGAATAGAATTTAATGGGAAAGGAAGAATTTCCCGGAACATTCCTTTCTCTAAATACACGCGCCGAAATCCTTCGTATAGTTTCCTTGACTTGAGGGCGCTTCCAATGCGAATATCCGCCTGATGAAATTGACGGTAATCTACAAATTTTCTGAAGCCGTATGGTAAGTAGATAATGATGACAATGGCCGTATGCTCAGTCTCTTGGTAATTCATGACTCGATCTAATATTATGCAAGTGTGGTCTCTGAATGGCTATGATTATTTCGGTAGTCCACTACCGCCGCCGCCGCCAAGCCCATTTGTCGCCCACCTACGCCCGTTTTCCGTGCCTATCAACGCCTCAATGCGTTGACAAGATCCCCAGAGCTCTCTTCTCGGGTGAAGAGGAACGCTTTTAAGGGTCTGGCGGGTATATATTCCGGCGACACACCTCGTGCGTGTAATATTTCGAGATCCCCAGTATGAGGATCCCCCCCCCCCCTAATGCTTTTCCGCGCCCACGCACCACCCCAGGCACCAGGCTCAAGTATCCGCACTGCGCCACCTTCGACGAAGACGAGGGGATCGCACGAATTTATGAGTCATGAATCAGGTGACTCTCGCCCCACCGCACGCGGGACATCTACGTACAACCTCATGCTTCGCGCTTTTCGACGCCCGGGTGTGCGTCTTTCTCTCTCCCGCGCTTCCCGCTTCGTCCTTCACGCCATCAGCCGACGACTATCCCAGACACGCGTGGGCGTCGATTCGCGTCCCTTTCGGATAAGCAGGCATTCTCGCATTGCCATTAGGCGAGTTTGTCGGCAAGACAGGCTTCCGTGTGGTCACTCGGGTGCGAAAATGCGAGTGGTGAGGGTGTCAATGCGTTGGAAGCGATCGTTCACCTGCTCCCTGGATGGTTATCCGTTACTTGACTTCAAAGCCTCTTTCGATACCGAACGCCGTGTTGAAGGGGGCATAAACATTGTCTGATATGGAGAGGGATGGCAATTTCTCCGTAAGCATTTATGCGAGAAACGTTAGGCCCGGATAGAAAATTTTCAACCTTCCTTTTGAGGTTTTAAATGATTTTTGCATACAATTTTCTTGCAGCTTTCGAAAATTTTTTTTTGCATTAACGTCGCTAATATTGCAGTTTGATTCTTGAAAAAATAACTGGATATTTATTTTGAATGAAAAAGCAATATTATTTCCAAACATATCCGTGTTATCCAAAATATTAGGTTTTAGTGATTATCCAGCGATTTTATTTACTTGGTGTCCGCTATTTAGATATATTTAGATGCATAAACGTCCATATTATGTTGTCACAGAAGTATTGATATTCCTTTATTTGAAGGTGCCAGTTATAAGAGGTTTAACAATAAATGAAGTCGAGATAAATAAAATTAGTCAAATACTCACGGTAATCAGGCCTATCGTTGATGCACATGGATTGGGATAGAGGTCGCTTTGAATTATGGGGCATTGGGGCATGGATTTCACCCATACTGGGAATTTGTGGTACAGGTTCCCTTTCCTAATCAGGCCAATCGTTGATGTCCACAGAGCTCACCTTCCACTATGAGGCATGAATTTCACCACCCATATAGAAAATTTTTGGTACCAGTTCACTTCCCTTTCCCAACAATGGTTTACCAGGAAGTTGCAGTAACCAGGACATCGCACTACATCGACTACATCGATCGAGACACATGTTTTCCAAAGAAATCAGGCATAATCCGGAGTGCTGACTGTGGAAACCTTCAGTTAGAATCCCATTACAGCACCCACCAGCTCTAACATTCATCTGTAAAAACAATAAATTCTTTTGAAAAGGGTTCAAACGCTTCTTTACTGAAATAATTCACATCAGAAAACTGCTACAGAACATTGAGCAGATCGTGAGGGTACGCGGAATACTTCACTGGTTTTCGCTAAGTACCGCCCTCCTCCCCTCGGCTGACACATGCCTGCTCCACTGTGTCCACTACGCACTGGAGTCGTCCTGCGTCCTTTCCAGACCAAATTTATGGGATTTTCTGTAATGCGTTGGCGTAGGAAAGAATATGTGCAGTAATTTCGCGCAAGTCGTCCTTGGAGGGGGGGGCTTCCCGGTCTACCCACACCTCCTTCTCTCTCCCCGTCCCTAACAACAAGGTTGTCAGATGTCGCTCTCAGTTCTCGGTGCATCTATTGCTATCTCAAGCATAGTAGGATCTCTCGGGAAAAAGTAATCTAGGGCTCTTCTACCACACATTAATTTGGTCAGAGTCGTGGAAACATCAAGTGCCACCGAATTCGTCTTTTTTGGACACCTACCCATTCCATGCTCCGGATTTAAAGTGCAAATGCTAAAGGTGAATTCCTGTGTGGTTATTGCAGAATATCATTATGCATATATTTTACTGTTGTTGATGAATACGAATCCTAGTATTTGAGATGAGAAGACGAGCGTGAATTACAGAAATTTGTTGAGTGGGTGTGTAGAAAAATAATATACAAGGATTGATTTGCATGGGGCAGAAGAGTGAAGATTAACTTTTGAATATGGTTGGATAAGGGAGGAATATGGTTGGCAAAATGCAGAAAAAATGAGTGGAGGAGATGTTGAGAGGCAGCGGGATATCAAAGGTTCTATTAGAAGGGAGGCTTTGAGAAGTTATCCCGCACATGAAGAATGAGAGTGCATTTTGCACAGCAAGAAGGCCGGCAGCCGGTAGGTGAGGTAGGAACATGAATGCAGTTTGAATAAAAGGAGCTAATATGTAGCCCAAAATAGTTTTCAGGAATATTCAAGAATCTAAATTTAATTGTTAGATTACCTATTATCACGATGATAAAGGATAGAAAAGTTTTTTACCCAACATAAAAAACACCAGCATTAATGTTGTGGGCAAATATTCGCTGTAAATTGCGTTTTTAGGCCCTTTAGAGCTCCAGACGAGATTCGATCCAGCGGCCTTTCAGGTAGTAAAAACACGAGGCGCCCTCCCGATCATTCGGATCAGGATATTCCCATTCATTCCACATAATTTATCAATAGTTGAAAATTCTCTTGAAATTGTTTATTCGCTAAATGCTTTCCGCTTCATCCGTTGGCTGCTTGACGGTCGTGCGCCATGGCTTATGCCTACAAGTTGGGGATATCCAGATGCGGAATTGAAATTACACATTTCTGTTGGGTTGCCCGGGATTCGTGGGATAATCTGGATTACTGCCTAATTGTGTCGCCCGCTTGGCCTCCAATTGCCCATTCAAACAGGAATTGATTCATGGAGAGGGAAGCTCCGGGCGGAGAGAACTGTGGAGCCACCTAATTAGAAAGCGCCATGTCCGGGGTTTCGATAAACCCGGTATGGATCCCGGTATCTACCTTCAAACACCCCAACACCCGGTAACTGCCTCGGAATTTGCCAAATGGCGACGGGATTCACGAACACTGTCCTTTGCTTAACTGTTTCTTGTGGCGGTTATTAACCTTGACGAAAAATTATATGCAGACACGGATAAAATGGCTCTCGTTTGAATAAAATGTTTTCATGATCATATCTAATTCACGAACATATCATTCGGATCAAAGCTTAATTGAAAGACTAATTTCTGAAAATTAAATCCTTGGATCCTCCCTTTGTATTCTAAATTTCCTACCAGAAACTCCTCGGGGAGGCAAACTATTATGTTTTGCATCATCGTTTCTCCTAGATCTCACAATTTCATTCGAACAAATCATTGGCATGCGTCTTTACAGATATTAAGATTGGAAATGACACAAAAAATCAAGTTTTTCCAAAGGCGGTGAATGACGACCGACAGGGTGCAATTGTTTCAGCCCTTTGAAGACAGATAACAAGTTAGAAATAAATTCGAAGGAAAAAAACTGACCAAGATCTAATTTATAAAATAAATTTGATTTTTACTGTCTACTAAAAGGTGGGTTGACAAATTGCACCAGTCACTCCCAAAAAATTTCCGAAACATCTATTCTTACTTCCTTCTATTTTCGCAATTCGTTTTGGGCATCTTAAGTTTGGGGTTAGCATGCATTAAAAAAGTACTAGTTAATGCACTATATCATATGAGTATGGAGGAAACAAAGAATTAGTGTATCTTTCAAGGATCAAAGGCAAAAGCCGTCAAGCCGCGACGGGCGACTTTGACTTACGAACGGTTTCCGCTCCGAGACGAAAAATTCATTTATTCCCTCTTTGTGCTTGAAATTTATGCTTTCATGCTTACTTTTAGGAAAATATCATCGATAAAAGATAATAAAACGTTCTTCTCTTCCTCCCTCCGACCGACGAATAACACGCATTCTCCATATCTTTTAGTCCCCCCGGTCTCCGGTGAGAGGCGGCGGGAGAAGGGGGGTAGGGATAAAAGGAATACGCGACACAGAAACGCGGGCAAACTTATCAAGCCGTCTCAAGACCTTGATCTCGGAGCCGACCGAGAACGCCGTTCAACCCTCCCGTTCAAAAAACACACGAAAGCCATCAGGGGATTGAGGGGGGAAAGTTCCGTCAGAGTCTCGCCGGGGAAGGCACAGAGTTTTTTTTTCATATTTTCCCCATTATATTTCCCTACCACAACGTCGCGGGCGGGCGAACGGGGAAAAAAATGGACCCAGCGTCTAGTCGTGATTTTGAGAAAAGCCATCTTCGGTCTGGGGACCTCTCCGCCACCCCGTTGTCATTGGCGCCACGGTAAAAAAAACTTCGTTCCTTATCCTTTTCTCCTGAAGTTGCAAAGAGAGGATTGACGAAATAAGAATATCACCCACGCTCTTTAATGTATTCATGGACAAGAAAATATGCGGAGTGAAGGGAATGACAAACTACGGCGTAAGATGGTGATGAGAAATTATTAGCAATTTTCAGTTGGCGGCCGGTATACCTAGAACTACATGTACACACCTTCCATTAACTCGCGGAAAGGAAAGGGCGAAAAAAATTGAAAAACTCTGAAGAGGTCAACAGCTTTCATGCATGAAAAGATTAGAAGTGCATGCTTAAATAAAATAAAAATAAAAAAAAGACGATAAATGTCCGTAAAGGGAAGGTAAACGACAAAAGAAGAAATGCTCCATAAATAAACCCCGGAAAGAACACAGAGCAACAAGTGGAAAAGTTCTGTTACAAGGGTGAAGGGCCAATTTCGACCAAGAGAGAGATGGAACAAGGATAAACTAACCAAAGTGGGATTTCTAAGAAAAAGAAACGAAGACAGTGACAAATAGAATCCACAGTTAGGAGCAAACGCATTTTTTTCTAAAACTCTGAAATATAGACAATAGAAAGAAAATGAGATTGAAACAATGGGAACGCTGATTATGAAAACAAAATTAAAACACAAATAGGCTAAAGAAATGATCCTTCGAAGATTACTCCATGAAGTACAGTTATAGAATAAAACTATTGGATACCCTGAGGTATCAAAGTTAACGAAAGGACGTGCATCAAGGAATCATACAAAGAAGAAGGCCAAGGATGAAACACGAGAAGGAAGCAAGATTGGCTGAAACAAACATACTATGAAGGGCTGAAAAAATTAGCAGATGAGAAAATAATTTAGCAAAATGATAAAATTTAAACATAAGATTAAAAAGGCCATTTACCCTAGTGCCATTTCAATGGCTAATGCTTAGTCTCAATAGATACTAAGCTCACCGAGCGTAAATTTCACAACTTATAACCGAGAACTTTGGCCGGCAGTACTGCGCTCCACCAACTGAACTAACACACCGGACTGATTACCTGTGTTGCAACAACGTCGATCAATTAGCCAACGGAGGCATTATTAGCTAAGCTTCCCTTGCCTCCCCTGTCTCATGCGCGATGAAACACCTCCAACATCGAATCCGCAAGAGGGTAAACAACGCCGCCTGTGTCCCCACTCCACTCTAACAGAGAAAAAAAATAGGGCTTTGATTTGGCCCCGTCTCGACCTCCGAAATTTTGGCTTGACCTTAGACTCCTGGCGGCAACTTGGGCTCGTGGTAAAAGGGTTACTCCGTTCGATAGAGACCTTGGAGGAGAGAGCGATATCCGGAGAGACTGGGAGAGGAGGAGATGTGGAGCGAGGGAGAGAAAATGAGAGTCGCAAAAAGCGTAAAAAAATAAAAGAGAACAGGCATAGAGCATAGAGAATTGAGTCTGCTGCGGTGAGAGAGGTGGAGGTGGTGCTCTATAGAGGCGGGGGAGGCTAAAAGGTTGTCTTTTGTAGCGAGGGAAAATGGAGAGAGAGAAAGAAAGGATAAGAAAGAAGATTCGTAAAACGCTGTGAAGTGTCCGGAGAGTAGGTTTGGTCCATTATCGACGGAGAAAGAGGGTGGGGATGAGAGCGGGAGGGTTCGGGGGGGTTAGAAGGAGGAGCGAGCCATGAAGTGGGGGGGTTTAAGTGGGGTACATTTGCCTCATTGGGGGAGGGCAGTGAGGAACCACGGACGGGGAAAGACATTCGCAAAGTCGAAGCGCCGACAAGAGGCTGTAAACGTGAAAGGGAATAAGAAATGAAAAAGGAAATAGGGTGGGAGAGAGAGAGAGATGTAAAGTGTTCGCAATACGATTTCCCTGTTAGTTTTTGGGTGCCGCGGCAGCCGAGTGTGAGTGCGGCGGCGGACCAACTGCAGGGAAGACCCGGGTTCAAAGCTGAAATTATTACTGATTTTTATTTTATGTATGAAGACAGATCATTATCATAAATAGATATTGAATTCGAAATTTATTTTATTGTTTCAATTTAATTTGTACTTAAAATCTCATGTCAAATGTATTTTTTTGCAAACGTATTATTTTTTTTAACAGTATTACTTTTAAACATTCGGAATGTTACCAACCGAACACAGGATCGACTTGAAACCACTCCTGTTAATGATAATAATACTATGACAAGGGGATGCTGAGGACAACATACCGTATACCACCCAAAGAGATGGATTAGGTTTCTCTTTATCTCAGGCGCCATATTTATTTCCTGGAGGAGGGAATTCAAATCTCATCTAATGACGACAGCAAATAATTATGGCAACTAAATCTTGCTACTAGTTGAAACCCACTGAACCACATTCTGTCAGATACACGCGGGAACTAAGAGTAGAATTTGGTTTCTGTGCTCCTTTTATTCCAGGGTCCATCAAGCAAACAATCACGAGAACTTCTTTCGATTCACCACATTTTTTAGACGTGGAATTGAGAATTTTTAATGAAAGAACTTTCCTAAAATCCTCCAGCCCAGACACTTAGGGACCACATAACTTACAAGCGAGGACAAGATTAAACACTCCGTCGACATCTGTTACACTCGTAGGAGTATGTGTATGTCAGTTGCTAGTACATGTATGCATTTGAATATGTGTAAGCTAAAATGGACTTTGCATGAATATGTACGTCTCTGTGGGCGTGAATTCTATTGCTTTGGTTTGTTCCGCATGAGGTTTTATTCTGTTTTACGGTTGGTGCCCTTACATCCCCGTACCTTTTTCGGGGTATTGTGTAGATGCAATTAAATGAGAAGAGAAATTTCCATTAAAAAAATTGTTTTGCATAAGAATTTAAGCACATTTGTCGTTTAATTTGCAGACAAGAGAGGATTTTGATGTTGAGGTTCGCAAATAGCACGATTTTCACCAATGTTCGTGAATGTGGGTTCAAAATAAAGCCGATGACACCTGATGTCATTAGCAACTACCTCCATTTGAAGGTCATCCCGCATGTACGGCTTTTTCTCACCGAGCGTGGAGGAAACATTCTATACTTTTATATTATAACTCCACTCTTTCAATAAGAAAGGATGATTATAACCAGGTTTCAATATCACTCCATTATTATCAAATCCTTCCAAGGCACCATTTAACCGCACCATTTTTAAACGATCTCGTGCGAAACTCCAAGCGAAATTTTCATTATGATATCGTCGCCTGGCCACAAATGTCCTTTATCAAAAAATCAAATGACATCCCTTCAGCCTTTCCTTATGGCTAGAGGTCTACGTCAATCATGGATTAACCTTCGCAAGCCAGTCAATGCTGCTAATGAACTCAGCTACCTAATACCTCCACTGAAATACCGAAATCACTCTATTAGAGCCACTCGATGCGACCATTTACCCTCCAGGTTAACCCAAAATAGCTTTCCAAACGTGCATGGTGTGATATATCAACATATTATCACCAGGAATGACCACGAAGATGAAGGAGCTTAAGGATTTCAAACATGCATCGGAACGGTGTCGGCTAGAGCATTGAGCCAGACGTACAGCGAGAGATTAAGATTTAGATCTGAGTACTCTGCTGGTCATCCATTATACATGTATGTATATTCTATTAAACACTGCCTCTTCGGCAAGCTGAAAGGATAGGCATGGTTTTTCTGAAAGAGGCATTTGGATAAAGCGAAGCAATGCAAACCTCTTTGAGAATACTCGGTAAAAAATAAATTTAAGAAAGAGCCGAAACAGGACTCAGCCGTTTCGAAATTATTACATTCAATTTTTTAAATATTATCCGATTTCATACAATTTTGTATCATATTAGGCAAGACTTATTAAAGTTTCTCAATGACGTCATCGATATCGCAAGGGGGATGAATACACCTAACAAAAATATTCAGTTTGGTTCGGATGGTTCCCTTTTTCATTTATTCGAAGCGAACCTTTGCGGCGCATCCACTGAACACCTATTTTCGCAATTTACATCCGTGGTGATAAACTTCAAACTCTTAGTATGATGAAATAAACATTATTTCCTCTGTTAAGGGTAAATATTTATTCTGTTGCTGATAGTGTGCGTTCAGAGAAAACAAACATCTACATATATGTACCTGTATTATGAGTTATTGACTCACAATCATATATGATTTATTTTTAGTTTACAGCTAAGATGCAGGATCACAAATCTAAGTCGGCACAGCCTACTATATAATGTACCACATTTATCTTTTTAAACTACGGTATAAGTATTAGAAGGTACGATATATTTTGAAATACGATCCAGGAGGATTTGAAGTCTGGGTATGAATGTTGTCATTGGTAATTAAATGAGGGATACAATGTTTCTTTCCACTGTCTTTTATTCACGTACAACCAGTTCACGTAACCTGATGATGACGCTTGAGTGTTGAAACTGGTTGTACGTGAATAAAAGACAGTGGAAAGGTACATTGTATCCTTCATTTAATTGAAATGAATTTCCACAAAGTTGAGCCTGAAACAATTGAATATGTTGTCATTGGTATTCATTAATAATATCTTTTATCATAATGACAAATAAATTTCCTCAAACTGATGTTGGCCTCAATTAATCATAATACAAGGAAGTCATTGTTTCTACAATATTGGCGCCTCGATTCCAGCTCCAATCACCTTGAAACTTACTTTTTTATTAGTCGGAAGAGTCCCTTAATGAAAACATTTTTATGGACTGTACTAAGTTTATTTCATGTATAAGTTAAATTTAAAACCACGACGTGATGCCTGATGATATTAAATCTACTTCGTACCTCCATTGTCACCTCTCGGTTTCCGATAGTAAAATGGTGCTTTATGCTTCCTCATTACGATAATCTAAGAAACAAGAGTCTTGAAGTTAAGACAGCGAGGAGGAAGCGAAGGGATTCGGCAAGAAAAGAAGACGGATTTGTGGAAGGGGGCGTGGGTGGGCGTGAGGGAGCTCTGGAACCGTTCATACTTTATTTGGGCCCCTTGGGGGCATCCACCTTAAAAGACATGCTTTTGGATAAGGGAGTACATAAAGTACTCCCTAATGGGTCACCAGGGGGGTGGGGCCGACGAAAGCGTCCCACAAGGAGTCGATGCGACAAAACGTTGGCGAAAGGGCGTTTCAGATTAACATCATCGAGGCGGGGCTCTGGCCCTTAGAAACCTTTTATGGGTTTTTGGTTCGGGGACGCGATGGTGAGATGGTATAAGGGAGAGGAAGGCACCCCAAGGATGAGGCAGAGGCGTTTCCGGGAAAGGGAATGAATGGGCGGAGAGGGAAAGAGACCACCACCTCGGTCGCAGCTTGGGGAGCACTCGTCATAAACTTTGAAGATTGCAGCGAATTGTGTCCGAGTGCCTCCCTCGGAGATTTCAAACAGGAATAATTTTTATTTATGGTTAATTTATATCTGCACCTTTGAATTGAGGTGTACAAACGACTGTAGTTGGTCATAATAAGAAATAATCCTTTTCGACAATATGTGGAAAAAAAGCTGATGATTACAAGAGAGCGGGTGCACTTATGTTTACGCGGTTATCAGAGAGCGAATTTTATGCCTCACGGTTCAGAGTTTACACGAGTGGCACGTTAAGTTAGATCTGTCATTTTGAGCAGTGTATTATCGGTAAGGGGTAATTTTTGATGCACCCGGAAAGCTTAAGCACATACCCTTACATTTCCAATTACTAAAAACATGCTATACTACTATAAATATATTACTACATACATGCGTGCACGTTCATGTTATGAACTCCTCTAATTTTTTTCTGCTTACTCCTCACACCAGAAAGTTGAAACTTAGCCGGTAATTCTCAACACAACCTCCAAGTAGAAGCGTGACCGAGGTTTCTTGGCCATTTTGTCGCACGAATTTCAACCGTCTTTGGAATTTTGAACCCACAACTGCGTGTTTTCACTTGCATAACATCAATGTGAGTATTGCTCAATTAACAGTGAATTACGTGGGTACTATGCATACCACGCAAGTGGAGAAAACGAATCCTCATACGGTTCCTGTACACTAAAAAATGCCATTTTATGAATCGAAAATGCTTCTTAATCAAACTAAAGCTAAAAAAACCCGTGAACTGCACGATACCGCGGTCTACATCTGCATAAATACCCCGCGATACATAAAAAATGTGTGGGGCAAGGGGTGCAGGCACCAGGTTGGACGGGAAAGAAAGGGTTTTTTAAGGGTAAAGAAAAGGGAAACCACATATCCATGAAGCCGTCTCTGTGCTATATTTATAAAGAGTGCCCGCATATGATTATTTCAACTTTCTATCTGCTCTCGGTCCCGAGAAACAAAATTGGGTGGCCTCATAACTTGAAAGCACCTCGTGCAATAAACCATTTTTCATCCCCTCCTACGCTCTGTCTTCATGGCATCCAAGATTCCAATTCTATCCTCCCCAATACCTCGCTTCCCTCGCAGTGCTCCCATTTGCTAGACTCAGAATTTTATTTGCTTAAAAAATATTTTGTATTCACCTTTTTTGGCCTATGCCAAATTCTCATAAAAGTCATATTTCTTTCCCAGCCATAGCACTCCCGTTTTCTCTTCCGTTCGACGCACCTTATTATCTCCATTATCAAGCGCACTCTCACCTCAAATGCTGCCATATCCTCTTTCTCAAGGACAATTATGTGCATGGAATTATACGACACTGCGCTATCAAATCCCTATTTCTACCTGAACTTTATTGAATCAAACTTTGCAGAAATTTCCAGTCGTTCTGTTTATCTTCCCACCGCTTCCACGAAGAAGGAAAAGGGAAAGCGGCGTCGCTCAACTGAATGCATGCAATCGATTAAGGTACAATTAACTTACGCAAAGATAAATGGATTTAATCCTCCTTTAATTGTTTTCTTAATGAGAAGAAAGTAAATATACAATTTAATCACCGAGATTTTGAGATAATCGAATCATAAAATATTGTGGAGGTAAAAGGCGAGAAAGTGCGCTTAAAAGACGCGCGGATGGGGTGAGAAAGAAGAGAGGGCAAGGTGGATTGTGAGATGGAAAAGGAAGGTGATGTGGGCGGCTTATTGTGAGCGAATAAAAATAGCGAGATATTTACGAGAAATTGAAGACATCCCAAGAGTTTTAACAAAAAATAATTTAGCGGCTCCTAAACGTTTCTCGTGTTATCTATTAAAGCAAAGAGAGACGTAAGGCCGTGAAATTTCCCAAAATAATTGTTTTATTACAAGTAGCCATTGGCAGCTATACAGTACTTACAAATCTCCTCTCTTAACTTTAAGGCTGACAATGTCGGAAAAAATGGCTGATTGATTGAGCACTTTATTCGGTAAATTAACTTTATTAGTAAATTACTTAATCGCAGCAACTATATTGCTGAATAAAACATTGAGGGGAAGAATTTTAGAGGAATACTAAGGATGGAATAGGAGAATCAAATAATGGAAAACGTCGATGCAAGGAACTACGAGGGTATAAATACATAGATTATAATGTGACAGGATAGTTTAAATAATTACTACCAATCAATCCTCGGATCGTCAAACCATGATAAAGGCCATTTTCATGCGTTATTTGATAAATTAAATCTATTAATAGAGGTTATGTTGTGCTCATAATATTGTGCGTAAATTTTATTATTCAGTATTGATAAACAAACCAACCATTGACGGGCAAATTGAGAAAAATTTATAAATAATTTTACAGTAATTTTATCACATTCAGGTGCCTGATATATTTCGAACATTAAAAACTCATTTTGTTGATAATAATGTATTTAAGGGTATTTAGTGTCGTGTTATCGCGAGTTTCATAATGTGGCAGCGGACCATCCAAACCTACTTAATCAGTAGACAAACGCTATTAATGATAGGGATACACCCACCATTTTATGCTTTGAGCTCTTGCTTTCCAAATGCATCAAAACAACTTCGCAAACTTTGCTTGACAATTATCATCATGGCATATTCACGTATGACCGCTTTGCAGCGACAAAACGAAATATATGGTGATCCTGATGCGAGTTAAGCGAATACTTCCTCAATCGAAACGGAAATGCGTGGCGTCCGGGGGGAAGTGACCAAAATATAAATGACTTAAGCGCTCTACGCTTAGGCTATGCAACAAAAACTAACGATTCTGAATGACTTGCCTAAAATGAAATAGAACAAGAGGGAGTGATGAAATAAAAATCATTAGAGAAAGGAAAAATTCATAAGATAATTACCGGGAGAATCTATTCACTTATAACGCTAAATAATGCAATATAAAGGAGCTGAAAATAATTCTTGGAATATCAACATATCTATATGCACTGTACAAATCAAATGAAAGTTGTTGAAAATCCCCAGCAACTATAATGCATTCCGTGGACTTCCTCCTTTTTCCCCTCTTATGTCTTTATACTCTCTTTAGTTCTCCATATTTTTCCTACTTGACAACATGGAGTTGAAAGGCTACTCACTTCCTCCCAATGTCTCACTTATCTAACATTCTTTCGTATATTATTACCTTTTTTTTAAACACAGCGTAACCTCTCTAGGGTTATATTCCGACTGAAATACTTTCCGTCTCCCTTCTGATTGTGGATACTACTATTCCCTCTCATGGCTCTGCAGGGAATTCCTGGTGACGCGAAGCATTAGTGACTTCTGAGACTCGTATGAAAACATACACTGAAGTATTTTTCTATGGTCCATTGACCCCGTATTTTTATGCGTCGAGATTATTGCTTCCGCAAAAGAATTTTCGCATCAGAGCAGTTTCATATATATCTACGGGAAAGGTCTTCGCTAAAAGATAGTTCTGAGCATCGGATTGAATATGAAATAGCATTCCGAGAAAACTAGTCCGAAATAAGTAAGCATGGAATGTTTGCTAGATGAAATTTTATTCTCTAAGACATTCTGACTTTGACCTAGGTTGTGAGTAAGTAAGTGTAAGCAACTATAGAGGAGTAACTACAGAGTTGGTGTAATATAAATAAAAATCTTTCATACACATATGAATAAACATACTTCAAGTCTGTCCCAAATGTAGTAGGACCGAGTTGATTAAAAATTTTATTTTGCTATTATTGATCCATTCACTCAAATTTCATCAAAGTGACACCATTGTACGTCCACACACCGCCGCCAGCGGGTTTTCCACGCCTCGTACGCCTTCTGGAATGCCCATAAACTCCCTAGTCACGGCCTGTTGTTACGAGACTCGTATGCTTTCACCATTCCGTGGTGACGTCCTTTCAGCACGAATTTGAGACGGGAGAAGAGGAAGAAGCCTGGCGGGGTATTGTCTAAAACATTTTGATCCTCTATCACATAGTCGAGAAGCTCTTGGGAGATCCGCGTGCGAGTTTCCTTTTGTTCGTCCGAGAGCACTCGCGACACCAACTTCGCACACGCCTTTCTTATGCCCATTTTTTCGGTCTCAAGTCAATGCACATTACTTTTGGGGATACAAAGTTAATCAGAATACATGCGACACTTTCGAAAATTACGATCCCTGTCCAAAAACGTCTTCACTCTTGCAAGATTTTCTTCACTTTTTGAGATCGAAGGGCGTCCTAAACGTTCGCCATCTTCAACATCTTCTCTACCCTCCCGAAACAACTTGTGCCACTCAAAAAAAACCGATATACCCATGGCATTATCACGATCAGCTGCCTTGAGCGTAATTCCATACCTCCCTTCTTAAGTAAAAAAAATCAATTAGAAACAATACAGCAGACATTCACATGTAGAGCTAAATCCTTCCACCCTCCTGGAGTGAATGTGGCATATTAAAACGTTAACAATTATCTTTCGCTTGCTCACCAACAGTTTACCTGGGAAACCTTTCCTTCTTCCCCTCCCAACTGCTCTTGATCTTCCCTCCTGCCCTTCCCCAATCATCTCGCCAGAGAAACCTATTCATACACTCATTGAGAGAGGCTGAGACCACTGAAAATTAATAAAAAAGTTTTTTTATGCTTTTATTTTCATCCTTTCTCTTTTATTTTGCGTGCCAAAGCGTTATCGTGACATTCTTTTACATTAAACCTAATTAAATAAATAAGACCCAAGTGACACAAGGAAAGAAACGCTCTGAATTTCCGAATTCCACTGACTTAACAGTTTAGTGCAAAGTGAGCGCCACCCTCATCCATCTACTCGTACTCTCACCAACTTGGGGGTTGATTATGGCAGTCAGTTGGGAAGGTTGGAGATAAATGTTCTCCCAAGTACATGAATTTACTTCTGTAAAGGCTCAGATTCTCACTATCACTGTAGATAAGATTGAGAAAAACCGTAGCTTCTTTCTAGCTGTCATGAAAGATTAAAAAAAAAACTTAGGGTGATACTGACTGAGCGCCACCTATCTGATCGTTGACGGAAAATAAAAGGTGTTTGAGTACATACGTATATCTAGCATGGTGAGGACGAAATTGTGAGGCGAGTGTATGTGTGTGTGGGTTAGAGAAAGGTTAAGGGGCGTGGGAGACGTCTCGTCTGGTGATAAGAGGGCATGGGGACTAAAGTGAAGGGGAAGAGAAGTTTAGAAAAATAAATGGAGATGGGATTGCAAATAAATGGGGACGAGGAGGGAGTGCGTGGGAGGGACAGAGATGGAGCAGGAAGGGGGAACGAGATAAAAGATGTGGAAAAGGAAAGACTGACGCTGGGACTGAGTTGCCACCACTCCAGGTAAGACCCTCAAACTCTCGGATATAGTTTTTTTCACGTGAAATTTCTTAATGGGAAGCCTCGCATAGCAGGTTTAAACGTGTGAGTTAGAGGAGGACGTCACGACAGGCTCGACGTCATTCGCCAATACCGAAGAAGTGTGAGAGAGAAATATGTGAATAATGTAATTTTTAACATTTAAGATTATCTTTTCATTTATTCTCGTGTTTTCTAATTGTGTCACTACGAATACACTTCTCTGTATTTTAAATCACAATGGAAAATGAATGTAGTCAATATTTTAAAAATAGAGATACAGAGCTTATGTTTTACTGCCATTTAGGTTTGCATTTCTGCCGGGAGTCCTACAACACTCGTTTTTTTTCATTTTTACCACTGCGCCAAAGGGCCACACGCTTCCAACTAAATATTAACTGAGTGGATTGTTAGCACATTAAATCGTAAAAGTTCTGTCTATAGCCGATATATTAAAGATGTAGGCATGTCAAGTCAGCTGTATCTGTTGAAGTTTAGTGGAAATATTTCATACTGATTCACTATCTACTAATATTATTATTATTATGATTCGCTATCTGTGAGACTAAAGGGGTGAATTTAAAACTTGTTTTGCACAAAAAAGTTTACACATATTTATTTTAATCAGTCTCACAAACTCAGTTGATTGAGGAATGGATATGCACACTGGTGAGTTCTTCTGACCGTATGGAATAATATTGCCATTTACGATATGTATCACAAGTCCAGATGAAAAAATCTTAGTTTTTCTTCGTAAAATTTATTTTAAATGATCTATGTTTGGTTTAAATCCAACATCTTAAGATAACAGTCATAAGAATAAAGAGGGTTTCTGTATTAAAGACGGCGTTTGCAACCCCATCATCTCCCCAACCCCTACCCTCACGACTTAAACCTTCCCTCCCATTTCCCTGAAATGCTCAGTATAAACTCGGATCGTCTGTAACCGTAATCTCATGGTGTTGATCTTTAAAGAAACGTAAATTGTATAAAATAAATACTATGTGGAGAAACTATGTTTTTCATTTCACCTAAAAATGTGATGTTGGTCGGGAATGGAAATATTACTCTCGACAATCGGAAGAATTTACCAATCTGTAATTTATTAATCAATTTACCAATAACTGCCTCCATTCCTCGATTAATTGAACTCACCTGCTTGACATCATCATACATTACCTATATCTCTATGACGGTCATATGATGGGGTCAATCGCTAGTAATCATTAGTATTTCTAACCAAATATTTGACAACAAACACTCGTTTTTATAAATAAGTAGTAATCAATCCGAAGATTGTTGTTGATAAGAGACGGTAGAGCTGAAATTTAGCTAAACATCAAGGTGTATTTAACGAAATGGAGTGAAGGGGCGATGTGGGGTGTGTTGGTTAAAGGTGGACTGGAGGGGATCGGAGAGGGGTAAAAGGTAGGTTATGTAGGGAATGAAAGGGGTGGGTGGAATGGATGGAAGGGTTTGAGGGGTCGGACTGGAGACAACCATCTGGGAATATTCTGCGAGAGATCGGAAAGTTGAAGAATCGGGTCATCACATTCATTCATCGCTCATATCCGAAAATATTTTTTTTCCTTCAGCCCTGCGAGTGGGAGAAAAAGAAGATGGGGAATGTTTTCGAGGGATAGCTTTTCAAAGAGAGGTGGAAAGAGAGCGAGAGAAGATAGGCAACTGCGAAGCCTGTTTCGTGGGGATTTTCAGACCCAGTCGACACATCCCTTCCTCCCATTGGGAAGGATTCCACCGTTCATAAAATGTTTCCCCACCGTCCCTCCCTTCCCTTCCTCCGTAAACGCTCCGGCCCCGTTTCCCGGGGCGATGGAGTTGTAAAAATTTCGGATTCATATCGCCATGCGATGTTTTCCCTTCGACGACAGCCTCAAGTCGACTCCCTCCGTCTCACTCGAGGAACTCGCCGATCCGGGTGGGAAATACGGCGGGATCGGATCCCATCTCCCGCCACGCCTCCTTATCCATTCTCCCAGAACTTCTGACGCGAATCCGCAAAAAAAGCGACCTTCCCGTGGGCGCCCTCCGTGGACTGAATTCCGTCGATCGCTCTCGCATTTTTCTCAGCCAGGCTGCATTGCTTGAGGCGCGGGGGGATTGCTATTTCCTTCATTTTATTTTCACTCGAAGGGCGTGGATTGGGAAAGGATTGACGAAGATGACGACGTTTCGGTGAGATATTGACCACTTCCTATCTTCCGTATGTTTTTTTTGAGGTTTTCGCTCAATGGTGGGATAGGAAACTTTCTTTTGCTCGTCTGCGCTTGCCTCGAGGGAAAGATAAGAGGTCTTTAGACAAAAATTCGACATAATTACCCGTTCAATCACTTTACATCATAATCACAGAAACAAATTATGATGTGCCATGTTAATTTGAGGTTCATCGAAATTTTAAACGTTTATCTATACGCTTATCGTCAAAAGTTCTTTGTCTTCACGAAAATATCATTTATCTTTATCTTCCCTTTCTTAATCACTCTTCTTTATCTTTATCCTCTCAATCAAATGATTAAAAAATATCTTAGTTTCATATATAACACTATCAAATCAGTCATTGACAGCCCTGAACTGCTTTCTCTGATCAATTTGAGAGTACCTCCTCGGCCTACCTGTAACAACTCCTTACCCTAACTTCGCCCGTTCTCAGATTACTACTCAGTACACGCTCGTCCTTATTTCGCCTTCTTTTTTCTTATATTTCCTGAGATCACTGATCTGTTTTCTCCACCCTCAAACTCCTTTATCGCTGAAGCCAGACTTGCTTCATCTCTCCGATAAGTATTTGACTCATTATATTTCAACATTTGTTGGTATTTATTTGACATTTGAAGTTATCTTGCTGGTTTTTAATTTTCTATCACGACACAATCAGAACATTTCCATCATTAAAATAACTACAGGTTTCCTGAATTAAATCCTTATTCGCAGTTTTTTTTTCATATCTCCATCTATTCGACACTTATCCAGAGGATTCAAACTCGTAGAAATACGCTGAATTTGCAAGAAAAATTCCTCATCTTCGCAAATAACACCCCTTCCCTCCCTCGATAAATTAGCTCGTGGGGAAGTCACTTGCGAGATCCTGAAGAACGAACGTCCGCGCGCCCGCTCCTTTCCTCCTGGAGGACCACCATCCCAAACTTCGAAAGTATGGCGCCATTCCAGAACCCTCCGCCTATTAAATCCCCTGATTTACGCGTACTCTTCTCACTCCTGCGAGTAAGTTCTACGGCCTCAACGGAAACTGCCAAGGTGAGTAGTACTCGACTCTGAATTTTACGACAAATTCCCAGAGGAACCATTGATTCCGCTAGCTAGTTTTTTTTATTACACACGCAGCTCAGGTATTATGGGCAGACGTAAGTAATGATGTGGCAGGCGTGTGAAAGAATATGGCAAATAAAATCGAACATTGGTTTTCCGCACCATCAAAACGAGAAACTTACAGTGAAAAATATTGCATTTCATTTTCGCCAAAACTCATTGGTCTGAGCTGAAACGCGAATCATTTTACAGCTGCTTGGAAGATAAACGCAAACATTAGTCTATTAATTCTTTTACCGGCAGTATAAATTGTTGAGATAGCTTTTGGACGGTCACTGAAAGTTTTTCCTCGTACACATCGCCGTAATATCCTGCGCCATTTAACACCTCTTGCGATTCACTATTTTAAAATTCTGCTCCTCAATTTCTAATATCCCTTATTCTTTTCAAAATGCCTCATCTTTCACTCTTCCCCTCTTCTGCATAGATAGGGTTTAACTTAATACCTCATCTTTTTATATTCATCTACCCGTCAATATCCCCTCCATGCTCCTTTTCTATCTACTTAAAATTGTCCTAAAATGTCTCTGTTCACGCACCAAATCAAACACTTCTTAGTTTCGCTCGTTCCTAATCGACCCCGTCACATCCTCGTAAACCTTTAGTGCTCTATCATCTCATATCGGCAAATACCACAATGAATTCTAGCAAGGTTTACACGACAACATGAGAAAGGCGACGCGAAATTACTGAACCTCAACCAAAGGCATTGCCTCCTAAATATTTGCAGAGAAAAATTAACGTGATTGGTAATCGACTTGCGATCCTAATTCCTTCATTTGTCACAAATGTGTGTCAAAGTACTTGTGATTATCAAGCGCAGCTATTCCGAGGGACATCAAAAGTAAATGAAACCCCGTGGTAAGACGAGAGCATATTAGAGGGTCTTCGGAAAGTGCGTATGGAGGAAGGAGGAAGAAATCGAGTTGGAAGCAAGGGAAGGTGAATGGAGATGCTGGGAGATAGGAAGGGAAGTTGTTGGAGGAAATTTGAAGAAGAGATAGGGAGAGAATGGAGGGGATATTGACAGGCGGGGGGCTGTGATTGAAAGTCGAAGGGTTGAAGGCTGTGCGATGGAGGGGAGAATGTTCGAGAAGGCGGAGAAGAAAATGGGAATTTCAGATAGCATGAAATGGTGCAGAGAATGAGTTGAGGAAGGCATTAGGGGAAATGCGGAAGGCGTTTAATATTGTGGCAAATTACAGAAAATTCATTTCGAGTAAAAAAAGTGGTCACATAAGCAAAGGAAGGAAATAAATAAAAACTTTTTGAATCCAGCAGATAAAAGCAAATTAGCTGAATATTTGAAGGTCTTTCATTTATTGATCTTTCTGAATCTCAATTGGACCTCAATGTTTGGCATAAAGAGTAATAACATGAACCGCCATCTAATGTTTTTTCTTGATCTTGACGAATTTAAAGCGGTTACACTAAACAATATCTTAAGAAAGCAAAGAGCCTGGACGGAGTTGAGCGACATGCCAGAGACTCTTGCTTCAAGTATCTTATGATAGAATTCTGAAATGATTAAGTAGATTTATGATTTATAACAATCAATTTTACTTGAAATCATTCGATATCATATTCATCAACGCTCATTAAATACAATACTACAACCTCGACTTGAGCAGACATTCCCAGCATGGCTCACATAACATCTATTTTTCTCACGGAATAAAATTTACGTTAATATTTTAACCCTCTTAATTCCCTGAAGAGCAGTAACTGATGAAACACCATTTGAGTCAAAAAATACTGCACTGATAAACCAAATATGTACACACTTCGAATTAAAACTTATCTTAACACAGAAACAGAAATAAAGGAGACTCACGAATATTTGAAGTTTCGATGGCAAGGCCGCCATATTCCGATTCTGAAGATGGCAGCCTTACCTTCGAAACGTCAACCATATTTTTGAGTGTTCTTTCATTATTTTTTTTGCTAAGTTTTAAATCGAAGTTATGTGAATACCAGATATGATGAGCGAATATATTTCTTCAGGAGTTATTCTGTGTCCATTACCAAAAACCTGGATACAGGAGAAAGGTTGACGCTGTGAAAAGTTGCTAAACATTTTGCACAATATTAACGGGCGGAAATAAGGGTGCCATAACTTATCTTCCTCAAGAAATTTAATTTCTCTAGCCTGACTGCATGAATTTTCCAAAATTTTCGCTCACTTCCAAAATATTAAAAATAAAATAATGTATTAGCCAAATAGTACGCCCTAACTTATAGAAATGGCATTAAACTAACGATATGCTGGATCACGTTGGATATGAGTCGTTGTGAAATGATATACCTAAGGGTGTGTTAACTGGCTTCAAATCCACTCGTTGTGTATTTAGTTTCTTAGAAAGTCAGCGGTATACTATTATTGCCATAAAAATTATATTACTTAATATATTTTATTTCCAAATGATCAAATTTCATACGATTTCAAGTATATTTTCCCACATGCAATTACAAATTGCTAAAAATCTGTTCGCCGAAAAGATTGCACGTAAAATATGAGGCCATATCATGTACCTTCAGATATGTTTCAAACGTTCAGTTCTTCAAAATGCAATACATAAAAAACACACTCCGGAGCCCTATATTTTATTACGCTGATGCGATCAGGAAATATCAAATTACAAATTAATAGTTTCCCTTAACGTCTGAAATATATTTAACAATAAAAATGAAACTTTTGTGAGTACTGATAGAGAGTGGCCCATAAGAGTCCATGTTTAAAGCGCCAAATTTAAGGTAGAATTATGCCAAAATTATCCCGGTCTCTATTCTATTGAAGTTTTTGGAACTTCTGGAATAATTGATTCCGAGACTGGAGACATGATCACGAGAAAATACCTAGACTACTTTGTATTTTTAACGAAATGCGAATTGTACAAATTAGATCAATTAACATTTTTTCGGGTGCAGGACACGGATTGTCCTGATGACTTCATGGTCTCCAGGTATAACGGACACCAACGCGCATTCCTACACGCTGCTTCGTTCTTCGCATTCCCCACATCACCACATCGGTCGAATTCCTCTTGCCTCCCCATAAAAGCTCACTCCCCCAAGATGGATCCGATCCTCTCATCCGTCCAACCTCCCATCCCGTGCTTGCTATCTCCGGGCCGGATTTATTTCTTTCATTCAATGCAGTTCCGTCCGGGCATTCCCCCAAGCTGGTCAGTGATGGAGGAGGGCCATTTCCCGGCTTGCCATCCCTAAGCCGTCCCAAAAAAAGGGAAGAAAACGCCCTACGTGAGATGTTTTTCCGTTGAAGACGAGGCGGGAACTCGTTTCATTTTGCTGCTTCACTCTTCAAGAGTCAAATCAAGTCATACACGGACCTATCCGAGACATTCAAATGATCAACCGTGGCGCAATATCTTGCGCTTCTTCGCCCAGCGGCAGTTTGCCAAAAAATATGGCATATAACTAGAACCGTTGTCACGGAACCGGAAAGAAAAAGACAAGATTTGAACCGAATCACGCATATTGGAACACTCCAACTCCCCAATCATCCGAATGTACCATTTTTATCATCAATAAGTTAAAAAAAATAATGAGGCCAATTTTCACAGTACTGAAATCACGCTACTTAAATTCGTATCGTTCGAAAGGAGAAACTTTACTCGCAAAATGAGCAAAAATCGATTTTCGCTACTGAAGACAGAAATATGTAGAATTCTTATTTTACATCCAATTTTTTAATCCAGCTACCATTCACAGATGAGCAAAGTCGTTTCGGGAGCCCAGCGATTGTTCCGCCGGAATCAGCATTACTTTTCCCCTCAATACTGGCATCGCACAAAAATCGTAAGTCGAAACGAGAGTTAGGCTGCTGGCAAGTTGTTCAAATGCAAGGGCGAAGGAAGTATATGGATTTGAAGGAGGGTTAATTTCAGTGTCGGATGTCAAGTCGTTTTTTGTTAGGAATAGCAAAAAATCATTCAAAACCCACCCAGGATGGTAGGTTTTAATAAATTCAAATCACTAGTATTACTAATAATAATATTTAGTATTACTTATGAAATTATTAATTCTATCTTCGAAGTATATACTACTTTCAATAATTAGTCATGTTCCATTCATTTTCCATACCAGCTAGTTGGTTGAAATTTTGCTGACAAATATTTCTGAGTAGTTATATGCAATGCAGTTAAAAGGTTTGCTAAGGAAAATAAATAGAGCAGAGTAGAAAAAGATCCATCACCAAATTACTATGTATAAACACTTATTAAATATAATAACATAAAGTGCACCAAAAATTTGATGGAACAATTCAACTCAAATAATTATATCTGTTAGAGCAAAATGGATACGATATCATACGAGTATCATGCCTAAAATGATTGAAAATCTCATAACTTTATTAGGATGTTAGATAAGCTGTCCTTTACATTTGATAACATGAAATACGCAATTAAGTACATGACCAAATCATCTGATCATCAGGGGAGTGTAAAAGATAAGTAAAATGTGTATCTTTTTCATAATTTATCTCAACAGCGATATCACTTTTTTAGCTTTTTTACATAAATGACTGTACTGTGGAGAAATGGCGACGTTCAAATAATAATTATTTTGTTAAAAAAACCACAATCAAACTATTAATCCTCCCTGTGTAATGTTGGATGTTTTACTTTACTTAAAAATTAACGGAAAAAGTGAAGTGGATCATATTTCGTGTACATTCCAGTGTGGTCTGAGAAATAATGAGACAATGAATGCTAGTGAATCTGTCTGCTCTATACTCTGGGATAACGTGATAATCATAATCCACCCGATATCTATTTTCTTCTATTTTATTGCTATTGTTGTGGGTCAAAAATAGTTGTGTAAAACTTTTGATCATCAGTATTTCAACCCTAAGTTTGATATACTGTAATCCTCCATTCTTCTGAATTCAATGCTTATTCTTTCACTCCCCGATAGTTTCATTCCATTACGTCCTTATGACTTTCACCCATGCCTTGGTATTCCTCGAGGAATCTTCCCTTCTTTGATGTTTTTTAACTAATTCATAGTGCCACTAGGTGTCTTCAATCCATCTAATTGTTCTTTGCCGCGGAGTTCTCCGGATGGTCTTTTCCTCCTCTGGTCTTCTATTCACTTGCTCATTCCTCATATTGTGTCTAAATTTAAAACTTCAGCATTCTCCTGCCGCACCGTGTTTCAAAGGCTTCTATACATTGTCCCATAGTTCTGATCCGTAGAGTTCCATGCTCCATTAGAACGTTTTGCCGAAGAGCTGTTTAGTTTGCAGCCTTAAATCCTTGGAACATAGTGTTTGCTACTTTTTCATAGATGCCTTCCTAGCATGAGCTATTCACTGCATAATGTCGGTCGAACTTCTCCCATTCTAAGTTACATCATGACCCAATTAGATGAAGGATTCTACTTGTGGTGGTTTTCGGTGCCTTATACATCACTGAACTAAGGTCGATTTAATGAATTACGTAATTTAGATTCCTGTCTGGCCGGTCACTTCCTCTCTCCTCGGCTCCGTCGTGTTTCCTTCGAATTCCTATTTGTAGCTGATGCTCTCATTTTTATTTTATCTTACATCATCGCGAGCTATTATCATTCTTGATTTAATGAGTAACAAGAAATAGAGCGTGCAAAAGGAATCAAGTCAATAGAGGAGTTAGACGTGTTCAGCCGAAACAATCTTTACGGAGATGGAGTAATGACATGTCTAAAATTGTTGAACTTCCTTCTATCTTGACAATGACATGAATCCACGGCAGCAAGTGCTGCTCGTTACTTGTGAAAAGCATCAAGATCATTACTCTAAAAACTTTTCCGAAATAAAAGGAACACTCAAATATGGGCTTTATGAATGTATCGAAGAGCAAATATTTGCGTTTAAACTGAATTCGAGTTTAAAGCATCACTACCAGAGGCATATCGTAGGTATGGAAGCGTACGAAGAGCCAAAAGTCTAAATAAGAACTCATGTTGATTTGTATCAAATATCGATTCTATATATTGCCTATATGGTAGCATACAACGTCTATCCCGAAAATAAGAAGAACAAATCTGTGGAAAAATTTTATTGTAGATCAAAGTACAAATTGCTAAAATTATTCATAAGAGCACCTATATGTAAAGACGCACCAATCCCAGTGCCTCCGCCAGTGGTGGTATGTTTCCTGTAAGGCATCAACAGGCATCTCGTTCAGGCCCCACGTCATGGCCTCTTTGACATATCCACTAGTCCAAAATGGTGCTCAAAGGGACTTGGGTCGTACTCAAAGGCCCATGTCTCGTCACCAGTGACTACATATTCTAAAAAAATTAGGTTTATTTCACAGTGGTCGAAAAGGTTCAAGGCAAGATTGTCACAAAAGGAGTCTTCTGGCAGCACTTTAAGGACCATCTTGGCACACCTAACTCATGGCTACATCTTCTGTAAAAATGCAATGCACTGTGGTTTTCTGAATATTGCACTCTTCTGCTAAAATCCTGACCCTTAATGGTCACTCATAATTGAGCATGTACCTCACATTTTCATCACACTGTGTTCTTGATGGATATCCAGGGCATTCCTCATCGTCAACCTCCTCACTATCCTCCCAGAACACATTATGCAACGAGAAAAACGTCACATGGGACATTTCTTCATCTCCATAAGCATCCTTTATCATGATCTGGTCTCTGAACCCAGTTTTCCAAGCTTAATGAACATTTTATCGCATATAATTGCTCCATGGAAAGTGGCATTGTGAATTCGTGACTTGGCCGTCGAACAGAGGTTCACTCGCGTCAGTTATTGTTCGCGTTCGCTTTCCCAAGATCTTCGATTACCTTTCCCACCACAAATTACCCCTCTCCAGCCATCTGCATTGGCGGCAAGAAATTATTCTACTAAGTATTGGGTAAGACCCTTTATATTTAATGCTCATGATGAATATTCGGTTTTAGAATGTTTGGCCGGCACCTTAAAATAAAACAGAGATTTAACAAAATTATCTGCTGTTTTTCCACCACGTAATTAAATGCTTCCAATGCTATCAATTAAGAGAAGCAAACAATTATATGATAATAATTTAGGATTGCTGAGTAGTGTTACTAACTAAATAATATAGAATGGAAAAAACAAGCATTTTAGACTACAGGGTGAGACACAGGGAACGGCATGAAGTGAAAAGGTGTCACGGTATTTCTTTGTCAAAATTTGTGGAAAGGAAGAGGAGACTAACATGCTAATTTTTCTGCCAAATACACAACCCAAGTTCGATGGCAGTTGCTTTTGGCACCAGTGGATTCGATACGACCACATGTGTACACTGGCAATCAGGCAACCTGAGCTCTAGCAGGGTGTGTTCCAACCTGCGGAGTCGGATAAGGTTTACAGAAGTTTCAAGATCTGGCCTAACAGGATTTTTGTGTTCTCAACTCACAACTCAACTGTAATTGGATAAACCGTAATTACAACGTGGGTTTGCCGACTCTGCCCTTCGGAACGGTTTCGAAACTTCGCAAATCCCCCATCACAGAAGATATAGCATTCACCCACGACTGAGTGCGCCACATTTAACGCCAATACCCTCGGCACGGCCCACAAATAGAGAAAGAATATAAGAAAAAAGTTTTGGCCGCGTTGAATATTAAATAATCAACCTGTTTAATAAGCATACAGCATGTTCATCGTATTTCCTCGCGTAACCATTCACACTTTCGAATATTCCGTATTTTACACAAACGCTGGTACCAAATTCAGCGGGACACCACTATGTTCAAAACGTACTACCTAGAGTAGATATACACATATACCTGCATTACTCTTAACGAGAATCAATATTCACCCTTGACAAGGACTGTTAGAGCCTCCGTTATGGAATATGAAATTACGCGGAGTTACGAAATTTTTCAGTGGTGTATTCGTAAAAGTAATTTGGATAGCATGGTCAATGCATCGCAATATCCCAGGGTGTTTACCCGTGGAACGGTTGTGACAGGATGAAAATTAGCAGTTTAATCAATCTTTAATTATTTTAATAACAAAATCTAGATCACTATTTGTTAATTGATCGGTTTGATGGCCGGATAAAGAATTTTTCTCAATTAGAGACTTCTAGTGAGGGTGTTATATCAGCATGTATTACGATGCAACTTATGTCCTTCGTCCACTGCTACAAAACGTTTATAAACATAATTTCTACGATTATCTGAACCTATTAAACACCAAAGATATTTTGCTTTATTTTTATTGTGACTGCAGTTATATAGTGATTCGTGCATTATAGTACCATTGGTATAAACTACGTACTGTAACTATTGAAGAAACACTTAGTATTTGATTTCTCTAAAATGAAGGGACATGTATTCCTTTCCCAGCAGATTATGTTTCATAACTGCTAGTTTAATCAACATTAAATTCTGGGAAACTATTCAGAACAGCTATTCTTTTTAAATGACGCACATTATTAAATATTGTAACAAAATATCAATGAGCAACAAAAAAAGTAGTGTTTCTCATTACAATGGAAAACTTCCGGCGTATATCCACTGATTACAACACATCATTTCATTCAAGAATTTCATGGTAAATGGAATTAAAATAGTTATTCCTTCTAAAATTAATACGATGCGCCTGCAAAGTCTTCGTCGGCGCTGTATCCACGAAGGGACCGAATAAGAAAGAACGCGGAAGGACGTTATTATCCGGAAGTCGGGTTCATTATAGCCATCCGGGACCTTCCGCAAATTGATGAAGAAACGAGTGACCAATCAGGATGATGGGCGGATGGTTTGGAAATTCGAAACGACGGCTTTGGTTATCTGTTCTTGATTCCCTCCCTCCTCCCTCCGCGACCACTTCCTTCCCTCTACCCTTTTCCCGTCTTCCCGCCCGTTCGCCCTCCACGGGGCACCGCTTCCGCCGATGGGCAGGACAGACCGAGCGTTAACAAATCCGAGCGACTCCCCTTCTCACTTAAGGAGTAGTGCTTCACCCATTCCTCGTCATATGCCACGGTTGCCACCACGTCGAGCAAGTATGGATGGGATATAACCAAGCCCACCGCCATTCAATTCTGTTTGACGGCCATGAGAATGCCCATTTTAACTTATGCGTGTTTTTATATAGATTGCCTGCGCTTGGATATTGATATGCGCATGGATTGGGAAAATAGCCTCGTATGGATGTGAACTCAGGTCTTAGAGAAAAGATGATGAGCATTGGAGACTTTTGAAATGTCGCGAAGAACGGAAAAAATAAGTCGGACAGAGAAGAAGACAAACGCTGAGGTCTTAAATGAGGTTGGGCGAAGAGAGGGAGTTACGGGAGGAAATTCGAAAAAAGTAGAAAAAGTGAATGAAAGAAATTTTGAGAGTCAGTCGGATATTGTGCTTCCTGATGAGAGAGGGGAGAATTTTCGGATTAAAAGTGGCAGAGCAAGGAAGGGAGCAAGCATGAAAGCAGACAGACATTACGAAGAAGCGGAGAAAATAATAATGCAGGGAAAAATCGGGAAGTTTTCGTGGTACATGAAAAATAATTATCGTCGGATACCGTCCAAAATTTACCTTCACATAATGTATAACAGCTGGAGTGAATCTTAAGGCTTCGCATTCCATTGGGTAGAGTGCTGAGCTACTGACCTGAGGGTTCAGATTTGTTTCCGAGAGACGAGTCCGATCCTGGCCACCTAAACTGTGATTCGTCGATTCCATATCCTCTTGAAAAGGAAATTCTTCTCACCACTTCAACCCGATGGTGTGAGTTTCACAAGCCGTTGGGGGTTTTCGGTGAGTTCTGCCTTCATTCTCCTAATCTAACTGGGGTTCATCATTGTAGGTTTTTGTATTAATCAAGTATTTAATTAGAAGTTTGTAGCGCAGATAATACTTAAGCTAACAATCATTAATGATAGACCAACTATATCGTTTAGAGCTCGGAGTCTTTAAGTCTCGCAGGGTAAATGAAAACTAATATTCATCGTCTCGATGTTTTCCAATAAATTCTGAACAAAGTACATATATATTCTTTCCCAAAAAAACGCCTTAACCACACTCTGCACCCCTCCATTGCATTCAAAACACCAATTTGTCTTTTCCCTTATCCTCTAACCCAATTTCCTTCCTTCTTTGATAGACTTTAACATCCCACTTCCTGTCAAGAAGTGATTTAATCATATTTTCTGGTTCCTACATTTCACCACCTCCAACTTCTTCTTTCTCTGTTAAAAATTCACGCACCTTTTAACACTCATTCGTATGTCTTCTTTTCTATACAACTAGTCTTCACCATCAATCTCCACTCTAAAACCTTGATATCCACATCCAATCTTATCCCTCCACTAAATTGAGAATAAGAGCAATCGCGAAGCCCTGCAAAAGAATTTAAATAAAATGGCTGATTGGGTAAGAAATATTGGGATGGATAAGAATTTTCGTAAATTTAAATCCATCACTTTTAGCACCAGAGTAAATATAACCAATAGGGACTACATATTCGAAAAAATTATACCTAAATGTAGTATCTGTAGATATCTAGGTGTTTATTCAAACCAAGTATTTAAGATGAGGGCCAAGCGTAGAATTTATTGCTAAGAACGCCGCTAAAACATTGCATTGAGCGATGAGAAACCTCAAAGGAAGCGCATAGAGGGGAAAAAGGTGCATAAGACCCTGGTAAGACCAATTTTGGAGTACACAGCACAAGTGTGAGACCTACATGAAGAAGGGCTAATTGAAAAACTGGGGAAGGGGGTAATGTATTGGGAAAGCACAAGAAGACGAAGAGTGTGACACAGATCCTAAAAATACTGGACTGGTAATCTTTAAAAATCAGGAGAAAATGTAGTAGACTCTGAGAAACGTTCCACATGATTAAGTGAGATAAATCTTGAAAATAATGAAGGAAGGACGTAGAATATCTCAACTTTATAGAAAGGACTACGTGTAAGCAGAACGTGAAATTCTGGGCGCATAGAAATAATATTTCAAAAATTCATTTCTCAAAAAAACAAACTAAGACTGGAAGTCTCTCTGCAGAACTATTAGAGTCTTTCCCAAAATTTGGACAGAGCTGGAACATCACTTCGTTTATCACAGCTTCGTCTTGAAAGACACACTCAACCTTACTCCGCAAACCACAAAACAGTTTGCTTCAATTCCCTGTGTGCATTCTATCTCCCTTCATTCCGCCCGGTATAGTATTTACACGTACCTTTCCTTTTCCGAACCTTCCGCTACCTGCAGCGTTGGGTCACATTTCCTACCGGTGTCCTGAGGAAAGGAGACCGTTTTATGCTGTATGTCCATGTAGTAGCGGAATTTCGCTTCTTACTTGTCAAATTCTAGCTAGCACGTTATTTGATATTTTTTTTACTTCATCATGAGGCGCAATTGTTTTTCAGTTGATACTATATCTATTTGCAAGCGTGTAAGTTAAAAGGATTTCCGCATGAATGTATGCGCCCCTTAGGGTATAGGTTTGCATGGATGTGTTGATTTTGAATGTGGTTTTGTTCCTTTTTACCTAAAACCACACTCCCTTGCAGCGGCTTGCGGGGTATTGTGTAGATGTTGAAGTACTCCTACCTCGCCTTTCTAACGCTCTCCACTCCATCGCAGTCTTCAACATCCCGTTCCTAATCAAAATTCTCTACATCCATACACCTTTCTTGCCTCATTTGGATATCTCCAAGCAATTTTAAACGTACTCCTTCACGTGTTTTCTTCCCGGTCCATTCTATTTTTTCCGTCCTCCGCATCCACACCTCAAAAGATCCCTATCTTCAACCTGTATCTTCCTTAAATGAAAGAGTTTTGGCACAAGAATGTACCTCTTTACTTATAATTGTCCATTTTCTCCAAAATAAGGGCAATCGGATGTGTCATCTAAGTACATTTCCAAAAGCATGGTATCCCGTTTTTGATACTAGTTAGGTATCATTTGGTTTTAACCTGACTACAGACCCCAATTCAGTCATCCCGACTCAAATGTGCAAAAATAGTATGGTACGATCAGCCGACACTGATGCAAATATATTTAATATATCAAGTAAGCCTTGAATTAACAATGGTTTAACCCAAATTAAACTCTTTCCCACAATACTGACGTAACGAACTAATTTTTTTTACGAGAACAATACTCCAGATATTTAAAATTATCCAAGGAGACTTTCTCTACGGGTACGATGAAGAATTGGCGGAGATCCAACGAAAAGGCAGAGTTTTCTCGATTCAAGTCCTTCGGCTCCTCCCCCAAATCTCCAACATGTTCCCGCGGATGGGTTAAGACCGGAGATAGCATCCCAACACAGGACGTCGGCTACTCCTTCCCGTACTCTCACTCCCGTCGGCATTGATAGAGGACCCCACTATCTCTTTACTCGGCTCAGGGGTTTTCCTCCTTCTTCCTCTCTCCCCCACCTCGCATTCTCCGAGAGTGCCTACACCCGCATTTCTCAGTAACGCCCACCACCCCCTCGACAAGGTTTACCTCTTCCTACTCCTTTTCCCCATGCTCTCTCCAGCCCCCAAGGTCCAGCTGATAGCCATCGAAGGAGGGCGTGGAGAGGAATAGATTTTATAAATACATGTATACATAAATTATATACACATACAAGTTCTGTTACTAGGGTAGTTTGACTTATAGTTTCCATATAGACGGACGGATAGGCGGCAGTTCCTCTGGTTATATATAACCAGAAGTAATTTTAAGTAATTATATATATATATTTTTAAGAAGGCTTATATATCTACTTGAAGAAGGCCTCTGAAAGGACCGAAAGCTCGAACAATTTACCGTGTGAGTGCCCTTTTAAATGTTGCTATTCTATTTGTGTTCTATTGTGCCGTCCCATTATATATATATATATATATATAATATATATATATAATGTGTATATATATATATATATATATATATATATATACACATTCAAACACGAAATCCCGCCAAACGGCGAATAAATACTCATATATACAGAAAAATATATAAGGAAAAGGGATAGGAACACGTATAAAGGACGAACACAATAGAGGTGGGGAAGGCGGAATCGAACGGATCACAAGAGTAAAAATATTTCCTCAACCGGGACTCGAACACCGGATCTTTCCACTTGCCGGGCGGATGCTCTTAAACACTTGAGCTATCGAGGATATGTAATTTACCCTGAGATCCGTGGGTCTTATATTTCGCCAAGCGCCCCGATTCTTTAGCCAAGAGATGGCGTCAGGGGGCTGTTTCACCCACCAAAGGAGAAATAGACAATACACAAGAGGAAAGGTCAGTGGTTAGAATTCATACAACATCATACAGGAAAAGAACAGTGCGTTTCGTGGCACGCATAGCCAGAAGAAAGAGATGAGCCACATTGGCCAAATACACATTCAAACACGAAATCCCGCCAAACGGCGAATAAATACTCATATATACAGAAACATATATAAGGAAAAGGGATAGGAACACGTATAAAGGACGAACACAATAGAGGTGGGGAAGGCGGAATCGAACGGATCACAAGAGTAAAAATATTTCCTCAACCGGGACTCGAACACCGGATCTTTCCACTTGCCGGGCGGATGCTCTTAACCACTTGAGCTATCGAGGATATGTAATTTACCCTGAGATCCGTGGGTATACATATATATATATACATATATATATATATATATATATATATATATATATATATATATATATATATATATATATATATATATACATATATATATATTGGAAACAGGACGCTCTTCGGCGCAAATATATAAAAACATCGATATAGGTTTTTAAAACACAGAAACACCAAGAAAGGACACCCACATATGTAGTTTTGACGTTTCGACGGCACGGCCATCATCATCGAATAATTCTGATACTTGTTATTTAGCATATTTGTGTATATATAATATAAAATTGCCTACCTTTTTTATAAAGCAAAATCACTTTAAAAAAGGAAGTTAGGTGCCGCACCCTGTATATAAACATGTTGCTTGCGATGGATGAAAATAAGAGGAGGAAAGGATGATTCGATTTATTAGTAAATCTGATCCACTCTAACTCTCCTCATTCCCTCTCATTCATTTCTCCCACGCACGCCCACTTCGAGGGAATTGAGAATTACGGGAAATATCCTGTTCGGCGGGGGGCGAAAGAGAGAGAAAGAGAGTGCGTTAATGAGAGGTCGAGAAGGAGAAGAAAATAGCTCGCAGCAACCAAATCTTTATTTTTCCCTCGCTCACTGGGGTTCTTCAATAATGCGACTCGCAATCTACCACGCTCAACATTTTTTTTGAGATATCTATTTTCCCTCCAATCTGACTCGTCATAGGATCGATCTAATTCCGGCAGGCATGTTAATATGAAGATTTTTTTTAAAGTAATCTACCGGTTAAGGTAGGTTTTTGGATGGACACAACTACCAAACAAACATTTTATTGCTCCTAACAAAACACAAAATCCATCATCCTACTCTATATCAGGTCCCTCTTCATCTCTGAGTACTTTCTTCCTCCCTTCATCCCGTCCAACATCCCTATCCTGTTCCTTCCATTCCCTCTTTTGCCCAACATTCTCCCCTCTATCACAGTCTTTAACATCCCACAGGCGGTCAACACCCCCTTCATCCACTTTTCCTGCCTCCATAGGATTGCTCCCAACAAACCTCTCTCTTCGCCCACCATACCAAGTACTTCCTCATTTGTTTTCTTCTCTGTCCATTTCACCTTCTCCATTCTTCTCCACACCCACATTTCAAAAGCCTCCAGTCTACGTCTATCCTCCTGCTTCAATGACCACGTTTTAGCGCCGTACATAGCTACGCTCCACATCAAAGTTTTTACGAGTCTTTTCTTAATGTCCTTACTCAACGTTCATGTCATCAACTCCCTCCTCCTTGTGAAAGCCTCTTTGCCTAGCGCAATTCTTCTCCTTACGTCCCTACTACTTTGACCGTGTTGGTCCAAAACACTACCGAGATACGTAAACTGTTCTACCTGCTCTAGTTTTTGCCCTCCCATTCCAATATTAAGCTTGGCCTTTTTCTTTCTAGAAAATCGCATAACCTTTGTTTTATTAATATTGATTCTCATCCCATACCTGTCGCACTGAATTTCCAATTCACTCAGCAATGCTTGCAGCCCCTTGGCTGACTGACAAACTAAAGCTTGGTCATCAGCAAACCTAACTGATTTTACGTATTCCCCGCCCACTTTCATTCCTACCTCGAGTTCTTCCCATGCCTCTTTGATCATTTCCTCTGCATACAGGTTGAACAGCAACGGTGATAATGGGCAACCCTGCCTTACGCCCCTTCCTAACACTGTCCATCCTGACTCCCCGTTTCCCACCCGCACCTGAGCAGACTGAGACATGTACAGGTTGCAGATTAGCCTCCTTTCCTTCCAATCTATTCCTATTTTCTGCAATATACGCATTAGTTTTTCCCAATTCACCCTATCAAACGCTTTTTCGAAATCTACGAAACAGGCAAATACCTCCTGGTTGTGTTCTATATTCCTCTCGATTAATAATCTCATTACTGCAATGGCATCACGCGTACCTCTCCCCTTCCTAAACCCAAACTGATCATCCCCTAAGTAATCATTTGCCCTACTCTCTATCCTTTTGTTTATGATCCTGAGAACAACCTTAGCTGCGTGGGATATCAAACTAATTGTCCTATAGTCCTCACATGACGTGGCCTTTACCTTTTTCGGAATAGGAACTAAAACTGATCTCACAAAGTCTTCCGGCCAGATACCTTCATCATAAATACTACGGATCAGCCCATATAGCCTCTTCCTCCCACATTTTCCTAAACATTTCAATAGTTCCGCGGGAATGTTATCCACCCCACGGCCTTATTTAGTTTCATCTCCCTTAATGCCCTTTAAATATAAAGATATACATATAAAAAACGAAAGTCTTCTATAGTATAATATTTCTTTTGCATGAATTTTAACCTCGGAATATACATTTAATTTTCATGAAAAAAGAGAAGTCTGGCACATGCACGAGGAACAATCACAACAAATCACACGCAGTCTTTCCTAATTTCTCAATTCAAAAAAGCGTAATTTGAGGCCATAATTGAGCATTCGCCACTTCATAATTAAGATGGGCATGCATATAAGTGCACGTATATTTAATTATGTGCAAGCAAAAAAATATATATTTTATGAATGAGAGCGAATTTATACATAAAAACCTTGTGCCCTAACACTCCTTGCCATACGCCCTTGAGGGTGGTATCAAAGTATGTACAGGAGTTAGATATAAGATATAAAATAAAAAATAAAATAAAATTTGCACGCTGAAATGTGTTGAATGCATTTTACCTTGCCACTAAGTAAGTTCTTACCACTAAGGTGCTTAAGCTCACCTAATTTTTTGACGGAAAATTTACTGTAGATATAGTTTTTTTTGTCTCGTATTATTGATGCCCTTTTTTCATACCCACGTTTTTAAATTTTTTCATACATATATTAGTGATTTATTTGTAGTAATTTTAAATTATTTTATATTTTTTAAAATTTTGTAAATTCTTCTTCCTTCCATGTATGTCGAAACATTTCACCAATTTAAGTACTTCTGTTTACATTGTGGAAGGCGAGACATACGTTGAGGTTGTGAATATCATTTCAAAAGTCAACTCTTTACCCGAGTAAATACCTAGACGAGGAAGAATCAAAATAATTGTCATCAAAAGCCGTCTGGGGATTTATATTTTCTATTAAAATCTTAATTTTTAAACATTATTGAAAATCTTTTTTCATGTAATTACTACTATCAGGCCGTGATTTTTACTACAAGTAGATATGAATCTTAAATATTTCAGTTTATTTAAAGCAGATTGAGACGCTTATATCCGGTTATTCATTGACATAACCTCTCAATGATTCCATTAACCTCTGAGTAATGTTGAACGTAGCTTGAACTCGAGTCCTGCGGAATCACCCCATTCACAAACAAGCTGATGACTTCCACGTAATCATACGCATGTTGATGAAATCTAAACATAAGGTCCTTGTCTGCCCGGCGCATAGCAATCACGACTCCGCTCATCAACTAGTAGACTTCGCGGCAGCCATCGCATCAAATTGGCATCATGCATCAGTTACGTAGACGTGTGAGTCTCGCTCGGTTTGGTGAGAGGGAGAGAGGGGAATGGCAGAAGAGATGGGGAATATCCCCGAGGGATATCTCCTCCCCCCCCTCCCCCGCCCCAACAGGTGTGAGAGCGCCACGCCTCCCGGCCCGACCCTTTGACCGCACGGCCTCCAAGGAGGAAGAGAACACAGTGAACGAGGGATCACGTCGAGAGGAATTGAGACGCATACGTGCAGTGTGCCCCACAGCAGCATCAACAACTTTGAGATCTCAATGCCTTATGTGATTAAAGCGATGCCCCTCATTCATTTTAGTTCTAGTGATTCAACATTTCCATCAGTCATAGAAGGGATCCAAATTCTCAATAGCTAGAATAGAGGACGGATTTGGATTAAGGAGAACAGAGATATATGGAGCCGACCGTGCTTCGATTAGCGTCGCCTATCAAAGTTGTCAATCATCTTTATTATTGAATTAAGGAGTAATTGATGATTAATGTACCCGTGATACCTATTTCTGGATATGTAAAATGGTTCACTCGAATACATATAGTCAATTTTAGGGCTATTTCAATCCTACATGAGATGAACGAGAATTTCGACTAAGTTGGATAATCGAATGAGGCAGACTACCACGTAGCCGCCATTCATATGGATTTGATTATTTGAAAGTGACTGCTCTAAAGGGACTAGTTAATAGAACACGCTTTAAAAAACGTTTCAGCTGCTTTGAGAGATGCTTACTCTTAAAAAATAATTTTTAACGAAAAGTAACCACTGGCTTTCTTAGGTCGGTCGATAAAAGGTTGAACTTTTGGACAGAAATCGATTGACTCAACCATGTTTAATGTTGACTCGTAAGTGATGACCGTTCAATTTCATAAATTAATATAAAATGGCACTGCTTTAATGAATTATGATTAACCAATTCATAAAAAGTCGATTTCTCAAATAAAAAAGGGTATAACAAGAGCAGTTCAGTTATTAGTTATGATATTATAAATTTAAAGATTTTAGGGAATAGTTCGTATCACTTCACTGTATGATGGGAATTATCAACATCAACGTACGAGAATCAGCCGACGATAATATCATTGAAAATAAATAAAAAATTAATAACCTAAATTCGATTCATCGAACCACATAAAAAACCCTACTGCTGAGTAGGAATTATAAATAAGTGGAAGTACTTCGAAAACCAAAGCTTCAGTGCTTCTTAGTCCTTTTCTTTGCCCTTGTTACTAGGATTCAGTCCGTAGTAAGAGATGAACGGAAAGGCAGTATGATCTCGAAATGGATTACTCGGCAAGAAGGGCTCAAAGGAGAGGAATGGGGAAGGGGAGCGGGAGTATTATTTTTTTCATTCTCGTCCTGGCCCTCGCGAAGGGCTTCCCTAACGGCCGGGATCGAAGGAGCACTCAGCCGAGATCGGCTGCAATCCTGGCGCTGAGAGGTTACAAAGTAGCTTCCGCTGAGTACCGGACAATTGAATTCACGATGAAATCAAAATGCAGTGAAATCGTGCAGGCGCGAATCGTCGACTGAGAACGTCGGGGGAGACCAAGAAGGACTCATTTTAGGTCAGGAATACGAGGTAAGTTCAAGGTCTGCGGTCTCTTGCATATTTCTGGCGAGCAATTTGAACCAGGAAGTTTGGACTTCTTTTTCTTGTCAATACAATCTCTCATTAATCATTCTGTACAGCCTCAACTCCATGATCTAGCCAAGACCGAGTAGAACGCGTTTGTTTTGACCCCTTCACCCACTGAAATAAACCGGCAAGGCTTCATGTGTTCGTCATCGCAAAACGCTGGGTTTTCTTTGAACATTCGCATCGGTGATTGCACATTTTTCATATCCATAATTGGAGTTGATGGGACGTATTCATGCTTTTCAAGTGCACCATGAAGCTATTTAAAGTATTGAAAACGTTTTTATCTCTAACGACAGCTATACAAACAATGCGCACTGCGCGGTCCAGCCATTCTTGAATAAATAAAAAGTGCCCGCGTATTTGAAGCTCAACTATTTCTTTCTGTCGGTCCCATGACAAGTTCTGGAGTGTAATGGAACTAGAAAGTACTCGTATATTTCTGCGCGGCCCGTTATCATTTACTTCTTATATTCATCTAATTAAGTGATAATTTAACTATCTTAATGACGCTCGCACAGTAACCAATATGAGGGAATGAATTTATCAGGTTCATTATTTTAAGTACCTACCTGGAAAGTATTATTATGTGGAATGGGTGCTGCCCATGAGAAATTGGGAGGTCAAGGAAAGTAAATGTTTGAAAATATAAGGGAATTGTTCGCAGCGACAAATTAAAATCACTTGGAAATTTCCACTTTGCCTTTTTTTAACCGACCATGGTTTACCGCGTATCACTATGAAAACCATTTAAAAAAATAAATGGAAATTTACTGTATAATTCCAATTTATCATATTGAACATCAAAACTTTCCACCGAGTTACTAACACCTGACGTATATTAAAAGACCAATATGTGCAAATACCCTTGAATAAGGTTGTATAGTCATCATAACAGAGGGATATATTACAGAGACAATATTATAAAAAGGAATGCAATATATGTTCTTTGCCGCTGCCGGACACCATAACTGCCGACAACTGGAAGCAGCAATATAGAAGTAAATAGAAATACGAGAGAGAGCTAAGAGAGCTCAAAAGAAATCACATCGTATGAACATGAAACATAGACTGAGAGGGGGAAATAAATGCCAAATTTGACTTAGCTGTTTCGAATTATTGAGTGGAAAATTCTAAATGACATAGTTAATAATCAGGAGGTAACGAGGAGAATTGGGATAGGAAAAAGAATAAATCAAATACAGTATATATGAAAGACAAAGACAGAAACCGAATCGTCTGCACGATAAAGATGAAATACCTACAGAAGGCACATGCTGTAAGGAGAAGTTTGGCGGGTATATCTGGAGAGGAAGGTGGAAATTCGGTATTCTGACAGACGTTTAGAGAGGAAGCATCAGCCAAGAATTGAAGCAGGAGGAACGAGACGGAGGTACCCTATGGCGACCATTCCATTGTGACCTGTCTGAAGAGGGCACTATTGATGAATGAGCGAGCTCATCTCAGGACAGACTTCAGGAACTACGGCTCAAGAGAAATTGGAGGTGAGGATCTTTGAATCAAACCGAGGAAATTTCTTTTTTTACGAAGTGAGTATGGTTACCTTCACTGTTTAATCTCTTAGAATAACCCCATACTCATTTGGTTCGCGATAAACAGGAAGATGACGACTTGCGGAAGAGTAAACAAAGGTAGGAGAGTAAGGAATTTGAAATACCCACGAGAGTAAGCCGGGCATAATGCGCAGTGACTGATATTGGTCCAGGCAAGTTTGGAATTCTGCCTATGGAGGGGAAAGGTTATTTGTCTCTGGCGTCACGCAGTTTTATACAGCGGATTCCCATTCCATCCAACCTACAAGGGCAAAGAGGGGTGGAATAAAGTACGGATTATTATCCAGATTATGTGATCCTTCAGCTTCATTTTTTTGCTATATCGCGCCTTAAATATTGTGAAAATGAAAAACTTCATTTAAAACCTTGATATAAGTTGCAGACTTAGCAATGATAAATTTTATCAACACCGCATAGTTCTTACCAAAAAAAACTGGGTTGAATTTCGTACCCACATAAGCAATACTAAAAAAATTGCCTATTTGGGTAGGGGAGAGGAAACAGTATGTTGTTACCAATTAAATCATTCTATTAAATACCATTATCCTTTTGAATTTCTGTTCGCGCAAATATTCCATTCAAGGAAATATAGATTCACTAATATTACAGATGGATGGATATACTAGACCGACCTGCCCAGATGGTTGCGTAGTGTCGGCGAGGTATACTCCAAACGGACTAAATATCGTATGTGCCTCTAATCGCGGCAGTAACTGCAAAGCGCACGCGATTACGAAATGCTGTCAATTTACATATGTGGTATACGACATGCTGTCGTTTTTCTAAAGCAACAACCTTGCAACCTATTATTTGTAACATTATGATTTCTCAGTGATCTCTGACAATGAACGGCTATCGTGAACTCTCCGGCTATTCATGATCCAGAACGATCCTTGGTAACAATAAATAAAATATGCCGAAAATAATTTTTACAAAAATATATCGTGGAATTAATAGTATTCAATTGTTGCTTGCGGCACACTTCAAGTATTATTTCACAATAATTTGTAAAGTAAAAAGAATGCTATCATGAATTGAATGCGGTAGCTGGTGATTTAATTTCCAGCTCATGTTAATTTACTGTATATTCTTGCGCATTCATAGGATAGAAATTTCAATTCCTAAAATTATAGGAACAATTTGGGTGTATTTTCATCAGAATTTACTAGCACTCAAATAACGGAATAGTTTCTCTATCCTATTTTCGTCAATTTCACCAAAAAAGTCCAAGTGTAGTCATAAATTCAATTTTTAAATACAAAATTGTTTACGGAAATATGAGAATCGCCATTGCTTAAGTTAAATACCTTTGAAATTAACTTTGGGTATGGTTCCTGAGGTCTTACTTGGGAGGAGCTCTATTATGCCGAGCCCGTGACGTCACGATGTCGCTATTATCATGTTGAATCCTCACAAATGAGCTCGACGGATAATGAAATGGATCCTGGATAACGAGAGAGTAGAGAGATTTTGTATCTGGATAAAGATCGTCAAGTCCCTACACATTTGAACAGAAAATTGTTTCAAAAAATCCATTGCGACATTTTTTTTGGTAAATTTCTTTTTTTCGTGACTCTAACCTCTTCAATGTTTGCCACAATGGCAATTTTATTCAAATATTCAAATAAATCGTAGAGGTAGGCATTGACATTGAATGGTTGGCGTTTTTCGTCCAACTATTCCTTGAAAATTTTACGGATAAAAACTACACGTACCCCCTCCAACGTTAATATGTACGATACCTTGATAGAACGAGCGAATCAAGAGCATTCCAAAGATGTATCCTTAGCATTCATAAATCATTCGATGTAGAGACGAGTAATTCTTTCCTATAAAGCTCAATACGCTCTTAAGCACACTTGAAATGTTTAGTTCTTAACTTTAAATTTGCCTACAGTGACACGATAAGGGATTTTGATGAGACCGGATAAGAAAAAACATAGGAACGAACGCAAGAATAAGAATTATTTCACAGAAAAAATTTCAAATTACCGAAAGGGTCTCTTCTGCTCTTTCAAGTTTTCTATTCCTAATCCAGTTCGTTTGTGGGCGACATTTGCCTTGATTTCAATGAGCTGACCAAGTCATTGCGGGCACTGAGAACCCCCGCTTTAACTTAATACCGTCATGATTAAAGATACCTCAGCGCCACGTGTATGTTGAGGGTCCAAAATCAATAATTATTGAAATAAAAAGGTAAAGTGGTTTGTAAAAATCTACACCTGTGTTTATATGTATATATATATATATATATATATATATATATATATATATATATTTATATATACATACACACACATAAATATATAATTTGAACGGCAAAATAGAACTGACATGAAGAAGGCCTCAGAGAATCATTATGTGTGTGTGTGTATATATATATATATAAATGTATGTATGTATATATAATATATATATATATATAAATGTATGTATATATATATATATATATATATATATATATATATATATATATATACATAATGTAGTGTATTCTAGAAAGCATCGAGCGAACAATAGGCGACCCTTCAACACCCTTGTTACTCTAAGGCATGTAGATACAATTTTCATCCTTCATGAAGTGTACTTTCCCTCATTAAAAACATCATTAACTTGAAATACATAGATTCTATTCAACTTCTTTTCATCAAAAAAGGAAGGAAGACTCATCCCCCTGCCTCTTACAGTTTAATGAAAGGGTCGATTTTAACCCCGATGTATCTCACGATTCCATTCTCCCCTTCCTTCTACCACCCCACTCCTCGTCTCCACTTCCCCGATCGAAGGGCCGCCTCTTTAATTCAAGGCATAATTGTTTATTCGGAGGGACCTTATATAAACCTTAAGACGGCTCCCCCGTCCCTCCCGAGGAACCCATTTTCATCATCATTTCCCATCCGCTCCATAACCCATCTGTTCCCTTCCTCGGGGTACTTGGGCGCAGCCCTCACCCTTCCCTCTTCAAACATCCACTTGGGTGCTACAGGACCTGGGAGATGGAAGGAGGCAACCCTCTTTGAATTTTTGTATACTTCACTGACTCCGGCCCACCTGCCGTTGAGTTAGATTGGAGTTGACGCCACATTTAGGAAGGATTTCTGAATTGGAGAGAAATTGGATTTCATTTAGAGACCCGTGTCCAACACAGCAGACGTTCATTATTATTTTTATTTTGGTACTTTTGGATGCTAATCTTCTAGTAATCAAAGGATAAGACTAGTTAAAAAATGCACTCGAACCAGTGGAAGAGTGGAAGGGATTTGATCAGCATGATCACTGGCGGTGGAGGGAGCAGGAGGGATACGTGTATAGTCGGTTGAAAAGGTTAAGCGAGAAACACATTCCAATAGTAGAAACAACTATTAGCGGCAAAAAGTGTTAGCATGCGGTAAATTAATACTATTCTCTAAGTTATATGAAGTACAATTTTCCTCGGATTCGATATTTGGGCGATAGGAGTAGTAAAGAAAAGTAGATTATAGGTAGTGAAAATGTGACGCTACAGAAGAATAATGATATTGAAATGGTACGAGGGAATCGGAAATGAAAAAAATACTAAACAGAGAGAGTAAGGAAAGAATCAAACGAAGAAAGCTTAAAACAAGAGTGAACTAATTAGACACATCCTAAGGCACGATACTGACGCCCATAAGTGAAGTGAATACATACGGTAGGATTAATTTAATAATTATTTATTGAAAGAAGAAAGTCAATGATGCATTATGAGAGGTAGGTATTGGAAAATTCTAGCACAAGAAGCTATGAGGAAATGACGAGATTTGAGGGAAAAATGATAGTTTGAAGAGGTGCTACAAACAAATACTCGAATTTGTAACCCGTGATGACAATGATGCTTCTGAACTCGTGCTTAAGATATATTTGCTACCAATCATATTATGAATAAGATTAATCATAAAAACCAGCTTGATACCCCTTTATCAGCAGATCATTACCAGTATTTTAACCGGGCCGTCGGCAGCGATTATCTCCGGTCAAAAATTCAAACGGTTTATAAGTACAAGCCGTACAATGACCAGCACATGACCAGATATAGTAGTTGTTGTCGGGTAAAATAAGAACAGATTTCAGAACAGAGCGTTTTTAGGTGGTAATATTAATGAAAAAAAATATTTAACTAAATGACAAACCTTTTATTAATTTCTCAGAAAAGTGGAGGAAATTTTTCTCAAAGCTCTGCGAATAATTTTATCTAGCCATTTACATAGTGACTGTACAAATTTAATTCCTGCAACTAGTGGTCCTATTAATATGAATTAAACATTTCGGCCCATTGCTGCGTATCTGGTATCTGAAACAGTTAGGTCGCAAAATAATCAATCAAACCTAAACGGCCTAAGCAGCGGTGTGGATCAAGTTCCATGCCATTAATATTTTTCATATAATTCTCACTATTACATTACATATATTTATTATACACTAGACTGTCCATAACACCTGTCAAAATCCTTATATTCTGGACGATTATGATAACTTTGTCCCTTTAGTAAACCGAGTCCATATTAAATATAATGGAACTAATTTATTTGCTTAAGCTATTTTATGATTAAATCCCAACAAACTAGGAATAATTGCACTAGTTATATCAATTACAATTCTATTTATGGTTATTAACGTTATATTTAAGTCAATATAAAGGGGTGTAAATGCACGCTACACCCTTGAATCAACTCTAATTCTGGATATTAGTATCTTAGTAGCTCTATTACGTAACATAAATAACACATTCCATCCCTTTTTTGAATATTTGGCGCATAGAAAAGTTATGCTAAATCCTCATGTCACTCACTTTAACGAGTGGATATGGAAACAGATTTAGCTGCCGATTATAAAGAATTAAACCAAATATTACCACATAAACGTTATTACTATGGTTTGAACTGGTTACCGAGTTCACAGTCCTAATGGAAATTAATACATTTGCTTTGTGTAAATGTTCCTTCGCACTTCATGTAACATAATTCAAGTATCTTTAATTCAAATCTGGGACGAATTTATTTTTGTTTTCACAATTCAATTGTGTCGTAAAATACGACGAAAGCGTTTTAAATAGCAGAAAATCAATTTTTAGTTAAAGGTCACAAATTAGTTTTTCTTTCTGCAATGCGTTTCGTAATTCCATAACTTGAGTTTGATACTGAATATTTTCAGGAGAGAACACGCGATTTTAAAGATAGGTGTGAAACTTATTTTACGCCCCACTTCTAACAGTAAATTTGGTTAATTAATAGATACTCTTTCTAAAGTGAAAACTGATATTTTATACCTATTTTTAGCTCTCGATCAAAATTATGATCTCCGGCGATTAACAGAAAACGGAATAAATGGAAACATAATTAAATAAATTAAATTCTGGTACTCATGTGCACGTATAACCAAAATATACAATATTTATTTTGATCTTATCCTAAAATAAGCGTTCTCAGGGAGAAATGAGATGAGTTTTCTACGCGCTGTTGTCTCGAAGCAGTGAGCAGCGTAAACCATCCCGCGCCATTCCTCTTACAAAGAGAGCAAAAGCAATAATGACGATTGATTAAACTAATGAACCTCTTTCAGCTTTCCTTCGTTGGCTTAATTCCTTCTTAGTTCTTTGCACTGATCTTATTTGTTTTGGATTCTAATTAAATACCTCTGTCTTGTCGTGAAAAAAAACCCTTGTACCATAAAACAATTGAGTAAATCGATTCATAATGCCAATTTTCATATGATATTCTATCGACTATTTTCATTTGTATTTCAAATTGTAACATTAACATCATCTCGTACTTATAAAGAAATGCTAACACGTTATTGATCAAAAATTTTACAATTTCTGAATACTTTAGATTACTGTCACAGAGCAGAACTCATGCCATTTATTCCAACGCAGCCTCTAGGATGATCTACATGATTGCGGAATTTTCATTTAATTTTTCTGTACCATTTCAAAAGCCAGGAGCCAAAAAAACGATCATCAAAAACACACTCTACTGCGCCAACTTGATCCGCGAGACGTCATGTAAACTCTTTTCCGTATAATTGGTTTTTACATCAGTTAAGCGAAAACCTAATATCAATTTCAAAAACATTTTTCCTTGAATTAAAGTATCTATGCAACCCGTTAAGCCATCTCTATTTCACGTGATCATTACCGCAAAGAAAAATTCTTATTGAGACATAGATTAATGGCTTCCAGCAATAATTTCTCATTCGTATTTCCAATATTTATTGGATAATTCGTGGTCTTAATAAATGATGCAACTCTGACCATGTGCGAAGAGTAGAAGCATTTGGTTCTTTATTCCTAGGGAATGTATTGGGCCATTTTATTTATGTAATTATTGCTATCATAATCACCATGAAAGCGGTGCTAGGTACTATTTAAAGGTTATTTATTCTATTTAATATACTCCTAATGTTCTTATTGCAGTCAGAAACAGAAAGGGTGGTATCTAGTTAGACGCATGTCACAGGGAGAAAATAATTGTTCAGAATCTAAGGTCATCCTTAAAGTATTTATAAAATTTTGCCGCATGGTTATTTTTAGCTGAAGTAAACAGAAGGACCTAATGTACGTTTACATTAGTTGATTACTCAGAATAATCAATATTTACCACCTCTCAAAATATTTGCTTTATCTCCGGAATCACTGCGTAAACAAAATTTTTGCTATCCCGTGATATGTAACAAAACTCCTTTAATATGGTATTGAAAAATCGCACACTGTACGTCTCAATATATTGAATATCAGATAAATGACCTATGAATATTAGATAGATGAAGGTCACTTAATGGACAATTTTACGCAAATAGATCTATGAAATAATATATTTAACTATTAAGCTTATTAGGTGTGTTCAATCCCTAAGATATTCTATTTGTTTTCAAGAAAAATACCAGCACCATAAAATTGAAATTTCTGCACTTTTCAGCATAATATCCATGCAGACGTATACATTTTTCTCAGTCTCGATGCCAGGACTGCCTCACCGCCCGAGCATTCTTTTATTCGGATTCATATTGCCCACTGGAAAAACCGGCTGGTCCGTGGCCGAGGTTTCTTAGGTTCGTTGTGAAACATTGAATTTACTGACGTTCTCGACCCTATTCGAACTAGCGCACCCACGAACGCGCATTTTTCCATACCCATAACACTCTTACTAAATGTGTAACTCAATTGACGATTACTTTTGAAGGGTTTTAGACCATACAAGTGGAGAAAACGATGATTACACGCCGTAGTTGCACACCAAATGACAACATATCATGCATTGAAAACGCTTCTTGCTCTAGAGGCAGTAATACGAGCCCTGTGTACTATAAGGCACAGCCATCTGTGTCTTGTGTTAATAAGAAGTCCTTGCGCATTTTAAGTTCAATTGAACTTTTACTCGACTTCAAATCCCGAGAAATAATATTTGATGAAGTTTACACGTTAACGCTCCTTGTATGAACCTAATCGCGATTTTAAACTTTATAATTAATAATTTAATTAAATTAAAACTTAATAATAATTTTCTGACGTAGAGCCGGTTTTATTTCCATAAAATGTGTTTCAAAGATCAATAAGAGATGCTTCACTCGCATGTCATCGTCAGCTGAGTGAAACAGAAAAAGAAAAAGCAAGAAATGATGACGGAGTTATGTAGAAAATTAGCTAAATGAATCAGTTACATAGGGAATATGGAAGCATTCATCATCCATTTTCATTATTGTAGATTAATTCACAACCAAGATGGCATTTGATGATTTATGATTGGCATGTTTTCCAAATAAGCGGATATTTAGGAGTAAATCTTTCAGGTGATGATTGCGCCATGCTAAATCTATCACCAATTGGTTAAAGATGTGTATCTTCATCACCTGAAAGGTTTGAGCACGAAAGTTTTTCTTCACAAGTCGAAAAAAGTTCCAGGTTACACATAAAATGGATGCCAGACGGAAAGGATGGTAGATATTAGGATAGGCACTCCGCCCCGCCCCCCCGCCCAACCTAACAAGCATCACAGACACGACCGTAAAATTAACACTGAAAACTTTCAAAGAACTTATTCGGGGAACATTTTACTGTTAGCAACAGGCAACGCAACTTCATCCGCAGCTGCCTCCACCATTTCTTTTGGCTACACGATACGCTCTTTCCTCGTTCTTCAGGCTTCTTTCACTCCGTGCCTCTCTGCCAACCCTGTTCATTCCTCTTTCACCGCAGCACTTTTCGCGTATTAATATTTTCCGCAGGAATGACTTACATCCAGGAAGAGGGCTCTTTTCTCCCGGCATGACACAAAAATATGACTGTTTGCAGTCGTGCCTCATCATTCCCACTCCCTACTTACCCCTACCAGAACCCTCATCATTCCCTTGAACGTCCACTTCCTCCTCCCATGACCACCCCTTTGGAACCAACCCCACATCAAAAAACTAACACAACCACCATCATCCCTCCCACCATCCAAAGCCTTCCCTACATCCTAATCCCCACCCCATATCTCCCGCTCCATCCACGCTTTCTCCCGAGCTATACTTTTCCTTAATTTCTCCCTGCTCTCGCTATGGGCTCAAACCCGCCTACTTACCCCTACCGAACTCCCACGCACAGTGAAAACCCCGCCTCTCGAACCCTACCGAATCCTTTCCCACTCCATTTCACTGAACCCTCCAATCCCTCCCTCTCTCTCTCTGTCTTTCTCTCCTCCTCCTTCTTCCCTCCGTACCTCACCTCCGAACTGTATTTTCCCTAAAAGCCTATTTCCCTTCTTTTTTCCTCCCCTCCTATCCCTGATTCCCCGCCCACCGACGTCATCATTCTTCCCCCGCAACTTAAACCCTCGTTCACCCCTTCCTCTCTCATTCCCCTAACGCACACCGCTTCCCCTCACCGAACTCGGCCCACCTCTCATTTATCAAGGGCTACGCCGCGGCCTCCTAATCTCTTCTGCGCCGGGAGACGAATGCTACACTTGGCGCGCTATTAATTTTTCCCGACCATGAGCACAGAGGAGAAAGATAGAAGAGAATATGGGGTAGGGAGAGAAAATGAGGGGACGAGGGAGATGGGGTCTATGAAAAGAAGATAGGAGAAGAGCGTGACAGAGCAAGAGTGAGAGAAAACGAAGAATTCGTAAGAAGCATTTATCAGGACCCACGTTTCGTTAAGTCTTCCGGGCGAATTTAATGCCGGCGACGTCCTATTCGACTCTCCAGTATTGAAGACATCCTTTACATAAAAGGGTAATGGAGCGATGGTGCTCCTACTATAAGCCGGGTACCCGGGGAAAACAAGGGGATTATGTACCATATGGAAGAAGTGTCTGGCTCTAGAACCAAAGAAAAAGACCAATTAAATCTCAGAAAACGTGCATCCCCACCAGTAATTGCCTTCCACGTGCATGTCTCTCTGAAGAACGGAACTTTTGATGCCCGGCTTTGGAGGAGATTAAACGTGATGGAAATGCCGGGTTACAGCAGAATGATGAAAATAAAATATAAAGAGATCCAGTTGATAATGAAGATGCCATTCGAAGAGCAAGTGACGAGAGTGGTCTATGGAAGCCGCCGACTATAAGAAAACTAATTGGACCCATTTTGTGAACAATAGTGCCCCGTAACCTAGGGAAAATTATTTCAAGAGAAGAGACAGAGAAAAGATAAGGATGAATTGAGGCATTCAAAGCAAAGGGAGAACTCTATTCACGAAACAATGAGGGCATGATGAGAATGCAAAGTGACGGCATGGCTTGAAGGGATATAAAAAATCAATCCAATGGAGGTAACTTATTACACCAATGAAATTCGACTTTGATAAGTGGGTGAAATTTGAATCTGCAATATGCGACTGATTTTAAAGGAACGTTACAAGGACATTTTAACCCTTATATTCTTACCTGCCCAGCTGAGATAAAGAGGATGTTCCTTACCTCGACATTGGTGAAAATGAAAGATCGTTACACCAATTGATTCTGAATATCAAGGAAAACCTGAAAAGCCAGGATAAATTTACGAATGTCATTTCATTGCAAAGTTTTGGGGGCTAAAAATCTATTCAAATTAATTTCAAGCCTTATATCATGAATAACTGGTATCAGTAAGACTAGGGTATCGCAATATCTCGGGACCATATCCCGTGAACAAATTAACTCGATTCAAATACAACGTACATTCAAGAGCGGTCTGATCCCAAAAAACCCTGCTCCGTACCTCAATAATATACTTCACCTAGAAACTGAAAAAGAAATACGCAAAATCCGACCTACGAAATTAAATGAGAAAGTAACTCAAACAAAGAACGTAGGGCTGCATAACATCATGGAATTTCATTATATGAAGTTTTGACATCATTATAAAAATACACGGACAAAATAATTCGAATACGCACGAATACGAAATACGTAATGCCTATGGGCATTATATTTCTACGAAAATAAATGTATAACTAATTCATCCCGAAATAGGAAATATGTTAAAGTATCAACCTATTTGTTTCTAGACCAGATTAGATACACTAATATTGGAACAAGTTTTGGCCGAATTTTACATTTGATTTCCGTCTTATATTCTGCGCAACGAACGAATTGAGTGTTTATAACTAATAAAACTTTGAGGCAACACTCACGCACACTGTAGGCATTAGAAGGTCAAAAAGATTGCTTGCAATTAGTTGGTATATTGCGATTGCTAAAGAGCAGTGGAAATGCACTGGGTTGGGTGGTGACGAGTAGGACACTAGTAAAATGGAAACAGCTCACAATAGTGAATACCTATTCACAAAATTTGATCTGTAGAATGGCCTTAAAGACTTCAACAGTCTCGTTTTGCGGCGTATTCATTATTGCAGAATTATTCACGACCGATTCGGAGTATGGGAAAAAAGAACGGATTCTTTAGGCACTGTGCCACCTGAGATCACTTTTTTCTCCATCACCGTGCCCCGAATTCATATCTTCCAAGTCTTCAGATACAATTTAGCAAATGTGTAACCCAGCCTGGACCAACCGGATGGACCCCATTTTTATCAGATCCAATTAGAAAAGTGAGAATAAAATAAACGAAGTTAGACGTGATGCTATGGACGTTTCATGCATCAATGCTGCAAACGAGCTTCATGGTAATTTTAGACTTTTTCACTGAGAAGTTCTTACCTAAGAATGAAGTTAACTCATGAGTGTATTCCAAGAAGGCTTGAGACGGTTCAGAGGGGCATAGAATAAAGAGGGGTGGGCCAGGCGTCTAAATTTTGGGGAGCTAGATATGTGAGGGTAGGTCCTTTCTTAGCTAACTAAAACATATTTTTGTTTGTCTCTTTGCATATTAGAATGCTACGTTGTTGTTAAATGCTTCATGTCTCTACTCAAAAACCTTTGGAAGATTAATAATTTAATTTTTATTTTTTTCCTTTTTAGACACCCAAAGAGATGGCTATTTTTTTACGCTGTGACTATGGAGTTTATTTTTCGCTGATGATGCATGACAGTGGCGTTATATAATAAAACCCAGATGTAACTGCAACTAATCAGGTATTTTTTCAGCACCATGTTACCGAATCCGAATTGAATTTAATCACCAATTTTCAGCAAACTATATATTTTAGGGGAATGTACAAGCTATGCGATCTATATATTTTACAATTTAAATGTTGGTACTCCTGGAAGGTTTTGATTTTTAAAGTATTCATAATCAAAATTAAAATGAGCAAGAAATACAAATAATACAAAAGAAATAAAACTACTAATTCAATCGAAAAATGGAATAGGACACAAATTTTGAACATTTTCGAAAAAGAGTGGACCAAATGTTGACAATAGTCGTTTTAGAAATATAAAGATTGGACCAATTATTTGGACTGAAATATGTGAACGAAAGAGTTTCCAATTAAATTGGTGTAAAAAATATATTCACAATTAGTTTTAAATGACCATAATCGGTATAAAAATGAATTATAGGTTTCTATCCTCCATGATCTACCCTTAAATTGACACTTACTAAAAGCATTATTAAATTGCTTAAATCGGCAAATATTCCGGTCAGTATATTAGACTTAACGTCGTCTGGCTTATAAGAGTACTCGCGAGAGCCATTCTAAAACTAAAGCAGGTCTAAAAATAAATTTTATCCCTCAAGCCACCACTAAATGGATTGATTACACGCCAAGTATCCACTTTTTCATAATATTCAAATATTTAGAACTTATTTATAAGTAAAATAATTCAAACGATCGGAATAACTAGGGTAAGAAGCAGTTTTAAATTCACAAAAGTTTCAATTCAAGACTTCATTTGCTGACTAAATGATTTCAACTGGCACTCGGCGCATTCGAAACAGACAGACAGTACTGGTTCAAGTGAAATAGGAGTCAAACAGAATTATGGCTAAAAATTAGACAAAAACATCATTTAACTAATATTTTTATTTCTCTTTGTTCCACGAAAAAATTTAAATTTTCAGAACGTCAGTCCTGCAAATTGGTCCGCCTCATCTCACGCCCTCTATCCCGTCCGACAGTAATAGAATGGGCCCACCCTCGCTCATCGAATCGATCGACCTTGGTGCTGAAGTGTGGCGGCGTTGATGGCTGCGGTTGAGTTTTATTTTTATTTCCCATCATAACGAGGTGGCGAAAGAAATCAACCTTTAGAATGGCAACATTCGTAATGACGTCAGAAAACAAAGAAGAGCTCAAGCAACTAAGTGTGCAAAAATGGACGAACGAGGGAAAGAGTCGGAGTAAGAGGGGTGGAGGGGGGAGGAAGAATTATTATGGTTGCAAATTAAATTGGAACGAGTATATTCTAACACCAGGATAAAAGAGGGAGATAGACAACGTCGTCGACAGTTTTAAGTACTCGTCCTTCCCTCGCACGATCCGCGGTCACAGCACAATTGAATACTAGCAGCCGAATAAAATACATAAAGATGAAAGTCTTATACACAACATTAAATTGTTTCTTGGTGTAAAAAGCTCTTCATGTAGGTATGTGTTCTTGTGTTTTTGTATGAGATGAAATGCATAATCATTTGCACTTACGAGTATGAACTCATATTTGCTCATGTTTGGCTGGTTCCCTAAAATACCTCGTACGCCCTTGTGACGGCTTGCGAAACTTTGTAAAAATATATATTTTCAGTGTGAAACAATTCAGAGAGAGATTTTTGCAATTATATACCGTAGTGCATGTAGACAAAGTAAACATAAACTACATCATTTGAATTACTTTGGCGATTTTATTGATAACTAACATTTAAGCAAAACTTAATTTTAATGCTGCACGCTGGGTGTAGAATCACCCCCTGCCACACAAACACACACATTAGTGATGGCTTGAAGTGAAATACGTAGTTGTAAATAATGTAGGGAGTAAGGGAGGGTGGGAGTGTGTTTACGTGGGTGGGAGACGCCCAATACTCCTCCCATTTCCATTCAGCCTTTCGGTCGGTCCCTAACGAGTGGAAACACGTCATTTCTCACCCACCCCCACACCCTTCACTCCTCTCTCTCGTCACCACACTTCCCTCATTACTCTCTCTCTCTCCTGACTCGTTCCCTCCGCGGGGATGAGGGCAGAGGCGTGTAGGCCTGAGGGGGAAGTTTGCCGCCGCAGGGTTCGGCAGATAAGTCGAAAGAGGGTGCTCCGTGACAGTGGCGGTTGACGGGAGCGAACGGGTGTGGCTTAATAATGGGTGCGGGACGCAACACGGAGCGGAACGAGTCCACAGCCAGGCCGGGATTCCCGAACGAAACCCGAAAACCCTGACAGAAGCAATCCCCGTTCTCCTTTCTTTGTACGTCGGGTCATATTTTTTTTCCCTCCATCCCTTCAAGGGCTGAAAAGTCAATACGTCACGAGTGATTTTCTCCCCAGATCCACGCAAGGACGAATGAGAGTGAGTGGGGAGGTTGGTGATTGCGCCTAACCCTGTCCATTAACCCCCTAGCTCATTCCCAAACGCTCCTCTTTTCTGGAGAATGACACATATCGAGCATGGGAGGTAGTTAGCGTGGAGATTTTTTTAGAATTCCATTCGTAATAATTGAAAAGTGACAAAATACACAGAACTTACGTTCCAGAAATGATGATATTTAGATTATGAAACTTCTTCAATTAGTTTCACTACATTTAAGCATCTTCAGAGATATCTAGTTTATAGAAAATTGTTTCGCCACACTATAGTAACATCTTTATTGAAAATTCTACGGTGGAGTGTAACAAGTGAAGAATGAATATAGTTATCAATGGAACTTTAAGTGTCTTTATTGTACTTCTTTTCAATCGACAATACTGTTCTATGAATGTCGGAGGAGTGTGGGCTGATGACTCGAAGAATGTAAACCCAAAGAGTAAAGATCAGATAGGATACGCCCCATTCGGGCGTATCCTATTTTTAACTAACCAATTTTTCAGTTGTACTCAGATCGATACTTCATAATTGAGTATTAAGTAAGCAGTAATTGGAGTTTTAAGTTGAACATTTTGCGTGAAAACATAAGTTTCAATTTTTAAGTTCTGATGAGAAACACTAAATTAAGAACCTGGCAAACTCCATCATTCAATATTTTATCAACATGAGAGATTATCAGGTCAACTGTTCACTACCAATAATTCAATTGGCAATAATTGGGGTTTATTCAACTTGGTCAGATGTCGCGAAAAGCCAATACTTCTACGCCGATAATATTCCTACATCATTGATACAGATTAAGGAAATGTATCTAGAAGTGAAAGAAATCATTGATAAATTTCAGTATCTGTCTTACAGGAGAGAAAAATGTAGATAAATGTTGATAGTTGTATAGTATATGTACATACATATACTATACCATTTAATCAACAAAGTAAAATAGATAAAATAAAAAATAGGAGACCATTGAAAGGTTGCACAGAATTAATTATATTCGTGAAACTGAATTTTGAGTTGGAGAGAAATGATAGTTAAAAATTGTGTTTCCACTAAAGTTTAATAAATTTTGGGATTGAAACTAAATTTCGCTAACCTTAAATGTAAATTATTCCAAAACTAAGGTGAAGAGATTCTCAATAAGTTTGCAAGCCAAGTGAACCCCTTAAGTCAAAAGTAACTAGAATAGATCGAGAATTCTGCGTACGATATTTAGGCATTATTTTATAGTGAAAAATTCGTTGTCTGAGAGATATTAAGAAAATAATTGCATTGGTAAAAGGAGCTTTTGTAAGAATAAGGAAAGGCATGACAAGCCCGCAACGTAGAGACATAAAGGAACAAGACGGGCAAAGACTCGAATATGGAGCTGTACTCGTATGCCTTCGAAATACAGTGTCCGAGGCAAGAGGATGAGACTGGATCAGGGGCTTTTGAGATGTGATTACGGAGGAAAATGGAGGATATAAGCTGGAGACGAAGGAAGACAGGCGATTAATTAGTTCTGTTCGGAGAAGAGAAGAAAGTACTCGGAGACATTCGGAGTAAGCAAAAAATGGTGGGAAGGAGGGACGCGAAACACCGTGATAGGAGGTCGAATGTTTGGTAAGCGCAAAGGGGTAAGGAAGAGAGTTTACTTTTTCAAAGGCATGAAGGTGCACATTGACTGGGATACGAACTCTGATTCCTCAATACTCTACTGAGTGCTTTTATCAATTAGTTTTAACGCTTGATTTCTTCAAAACTAGAGTACAGGAGTTCCATATTTACAAATTCGCTGCAGGTTATAATATTCTATGATTCTATTCTATGCTAAAAAAGCGCATCATATCTGAGCAGTTAAACATTGTAGAACAATATGACTTCAATTCCGATAAGTGTATTTATTTCTCATTTATTAAAAAAAAATCTGACATTCCTTTATTCCCATTCTTGCTCTTGGCTTCAAATGCATAAAAAGTTCAAATATAAATACCCCAAAATATCTTTGGAAAGAGATTGAAATTTAGGTTTAAAAGGGTTGTAATTGCCTATTTCTCTCCCTTAAAAAGTGTTTCAGTTTCTGTGCAACCTTTCCATGGCATTTTCATTTTTTTATTTCTCTTTGTTGAATAAAGAGTGTAGTATATGTAACGATAAACACAGTAATCAATCCAACCCGAAAGTCGGATTGGTGTGCGATGGTAGAGTTCACCCAGTACTATGTCCAACGGCGAGTGAAAATCACACATCAGGATACAGGGGGCAGTTCCTTTCCCTGTGCCAGTAATGGTTTCCCGGGAAGATTTCGTCTTGATCGCCTTCAGAGAAGCTGCAGTATTTATTTTGCTGATGAAGGTGGGTAGTGACTATGGACAATTGTCCTATCACCTTTTAAGTGTTCTATTCAATGAGTAGCATGTGCATGGCGTCCTAAGTTCGGGTGTGCACTCGTATATCTTTTCAATAAATATGAAATTACTTAAAAGGCATTTGTACTTTCTGGCTGCCCTCAGCGTGCACTGCATCCACCGTTCAGCTACCACTTTCCAATATAGTTAATCGGAATCTTAAGATCACGTCAATCTGAATAACTCTTTGCCAGCATATTTCTTGGCCCATACGTAATCGTGTATTGTGCCCCTATCCTGTAACTTTCTATCTTCTCAGGATTATTTTTAGCCCCGTAAAGTGGATGATTTTAGGGGGACTTTTTTGCGAGAGTTTGCTTATAAACATTTTCCTAAAGTTTTCCGTCGCTTTCCAAACCCTTGAAGCTATGGCGCTTTCCGTGAACCTCGCTCTCGCCTGAATCTGCGGCAGGTAGTAACGGTTTGATCTTCTGTATTTTACATCATCTGTGTCATTTGGCGAAACTTATGCCCCTCCCAAGTGGTAGATTGGTTTTATGGCTCACCATTGTTGCCTTCGGGTCTTTCAGAAAATGACATTTCTGAAACTAAATATTTTAAGTCGTCACTAGGACTTGGGCCGTGGTTCTTTGGCTTCTAGGTGGGACCTGCTGTCCAAAAAGCATGACATTTCTATATTAACCACTGCGTATGCACAGATAAGAGAAACATGGTCGTACCTCCGTGATTTATGTATTCCACAGCTCCAAGTTTTGCGCACTTTGGATTCTCTACATATGATTAAATGACTTGTGAACAACATTTCAAAAACGTTCATTCTTAATTTCATGCTATCGGCTTCTCCAGTAGAGGAAGGCAAATGGGAAAATGTTTCCTTTTCATCGACACTATTACTGGATGAAATCCTAAATAGAATCTTATTCATCAACAAAATTACTTTGAATATCCTCAAAAATATGTGCTCTTTGGTATCATTCGATTCTGCAAAGAAGGAACTTGCAAGTCGTTCCGGAAACATTACAAGAAATTACATGGCTGTTTCGGAAATTTTGTTGTAGAAGCAACTCTGAGCACATTTAACAACACCGCAAGGAACTTATGGTATTTCTGCCGATGCTTGCTAAAAAACATGTTTAGAAAATTATGCACTAAGTCTATATTAGGCCCTCCAGACACGCCTGATATATTGGCAGGATGAGAGCTTTCAAGCCAACCTGATTGCGATTTATAGTTACTGTCTTACACTAAAAAGCCGTGAAGCGTGAATTAATGATAGTAATTTTTGATAGCATATAAGCATATCTAGAAGGCTAATTCAGGATTGGATTTATAAAGGCACCTGCTTATTCATAGTTTTCCAGGTCAAAACTTCAATTAGATGAAAATATCAAGGAGAGCAAAAAATGAGAGTGAAAATGTGCCACGCCATTTCTCTAATTAGTAGATCCCTACCAAGAAAATCTGTTTCAGTTACCCAACCAAGCAGGCGTTTTTAATTATTTATACCAAATCTTTATATTTTAATAATTATAATTTCTCGCAATATCAAATGTTATGATGGATATCCTCGACACACTTATTTTCATAGGACTAATATATTTAATTAACTGGAATGTCCAGGATTTCAGTAACAGTCTATCTTCTAGTGGCTATCAATTCCCTCATGAGGGTTGGAAATCTGGGCTTCGAAATTTAACACATAGGTGCCCATAAAGTTATTCCAGAACGAGAGAAATTCGTTATTTTTATCGATGGTATCCAAAGCGAATCGCCCAGAAGAATTGATTAATTTAAGTACTCCCATGCATGCGCACATCAAGGAACCAGTTCATTTACATGGGAGAGCAGCCAAGGACATATGATGAGATACTTCGGTCGTCAGAGATTGCGGAACGTGAAGAAGAAGAAGATCGAAGATTTACATTTTTAAATTAAAAAATTCTTGAATTATCTCGAAAATTCAATTAGCTATCTAGCATGACAAACGCCGACAGGCAAAAATTCTCGCGCTCTCAGAAATAGAGTATCCTGTCTCTTTCCAAAAGGCATAGTCTGCCACGCTCCCTTCGTGGATGGAGGATCTCTCATCCAAGTTATTCAAGAGTTTCAAACCTGAATAAATACTTCCTATTCGTAGAAAGTAAAAAAAAATGCTAGCGGTCTTAATTATATCCTATTTTAACGTAAATAATGACCTCATCACCAGGAACCAAAATGCTTCCTGTAAATTCAAAAAGTGGCCCAAGGAATAACACTTCACGTTCCTCTTTAAATTTTTGATTGCATTTACCAGAAACTAATGAAGTTAATTTTCGAGACAAATCACATATTTGTTGTTTACCGAGTCCTAGATTACTTAAATCAAGTCCACTTATTTTATATAAAATATGATTCTAGTCCTATCACTTGGGGTTTCCAAACATAGTACATGATTTAAGGTCAAATTCCAGCTAAAATTCACTATCGGTTAACATTCAACCGGAGTGTTTATTCTATCGCCGAGGACGAAATGTAGAATTGCTTATGAGATGAAATAATTGACTTTGCAATTCCACATACTTTACTTAAAACACGACCCAGGTTTCGACGTTGAACGTTTTTTATTTCATTTCGATATATAATGTAAATTCCATTAAGTTATGCCGGAGTCAACTTATTTTAGAATTGCTTTGTAAACAGCCTAATGGAGAAAATGGTGTAAGGTATACACACCATAAAAATTACTAATTTTAATGAAAACTTGTAACGACAGGTTTACAAAAACCTTTTTCAAAAACTTGGGCAAACGACACTATTAATAGACTGTGTCCATGCCAAAGAGTTGAATCGGTCAAACATCACCCAGATGAAGAAACTGAGGATCTACTCACTTAAAAATGAAGGACAGCTTCTACTTCGATTTCAAGACATGTTTCTTACCTGAAATAAAATAAAAAAACAGTCGGTTTAGTAAAAAAACTGATATGAAAAAAATTGGTACTAAAATTCAGACATCCAGATGGTAGCTATAACAAGTACACTAGTTGTATAAAAAACATTTTCAAATGGAGCCATGACAGTATTTCACCTTGAGTGGTGTGTTTTTCATTTCTTTCCGTCAAAACTTCCAGTAGTTAGAATGAATTCTGTTACAGTGTCAACTTTAATTAAAATTAATCTGTGCCAAGATCACAATAATATTTATCCCTCACAGAAGCATGTTTTACATTCCAGTGACCATTAATGAGGCGTTATTTCAGTTAAACCAATGGGTTATTAATTTTGCAGACATTTAACGAGCAAGGAATTTTTTATTACTGGGCTTTCATTTTTACTTGAACAAAAAGGGCGATGAAAATATGTATTCGAACCCCAGATTTAAATTTGCTCGACACTGAAATAGAAATTTGCTTCTGTTTTAGCAGTTTAAATCCACCAGCATTTTTTATGAGAATTAAATTAACCTTTATACACGTATGTGCATATATATATATATATATATATATACATATATATATATACATATATATATATATATATATATATATATATATATATATATATACATATACATTCAAACACGAAATCCCGCCAAACGGCGAATAAATACTCATATATACAGAAACAGATATAAGGAAAAGGGATAGGAACACATATAAAGGACGAACACAATAGAGGTGGGGAAGGCGGAATCAAACGGATCACAAGAGTAAAAATATTTCCTCAACCGGGACTCGAACACCGGATCTTTCCACTTGCCGGGCGGATGCGGTTGAGGAAATATTTTTACTCTTGTGATCCGTTCGATTCCGCCTTCCCCACCTCTATTGTGTTCGTCCTTTATACGTGTTCCTATCCCTTTTCCTTATATATGTTTCTGTATATATGAGTATATATATATATATATATATATATATATATATATATATATATATATATATATATATATACACACACACAATATAGAAACACAAAAAAAGAAGAACACTCACATGTTATTTCTTGATATTTCGACGGAAACAATCCGTCTTCATCTGAAGATATAGAAGTAATCATTACTTCTATATCTTCAGATCGACCGACTGAGCAAACCGACTTTGAAACTGACACTCTTAACCACTTTGAAATTCATTACTGCTGCATATTATATGTTAAAGGTGCATTAAAGTCATTTCTAATTGCGCAGTACTTAATGGCCCCTCGAGATACGTATGTTTCTTGGAATCACTTATTTTATTAATGGTATTAAAAATTGTTGGGTTATTAAAAATAAATATGTATATATAGAAACCATTCTAAAGGATAACAATCGTAATTACCAAAATGACACTATAATTGACTTTATTCAAACAACGTTTCTTATAATAGCACAAGATCACAATCATTATCTTAGACGTGCAAAACAGCCGTTGCAATTGCTTCAAGTGTATTTTATTATTCTTGAAATATACACTGGCACCAGAGAGAGAGAAAATGCAACCTTAGTTATCAAGTGTTTAACAAATAAGGATTACATCGAGCTAAAGCTTTTGGTGCCGAAAGAAGAGTTTACCCCAAGGAGATTTGTAACGACTCATGATTTCACGGATGACTTCGATACATTAAAACACCGATTCAAAAAACAACGCGTAGCTATTCTATGGCTGCCAAGCTTGTTAGCGAAGCGTGTATCATGACCAGCAAGAGACTGCTAAGACGGAAAAAATGACTATGTGTATTCGTGAATAATCCGTGGCAGTTGGGTATCGTAAACACAATTCCTCTTTGTTCATTTTGCAAGGATGGAAACGAATAAAATCGTTAATTTCAACATAACTCCAAGAATGACCCGTATTTTTTCCGGGGCATCATTTGGGGAATCTCGGCGTGGCGTTTTTTCAACAGATTCTTGTGCCATTGATTGAATCAGAAGGAAATAAACGCTCAGAATGCCTGGGTATGGATTCAAATACTACAAACCGTGATGTACAGAACTACGTAACATGTCCCCAATAGTCGATGATGGGTTACTGTTTTGCAGTGACGGAATTACCTCAATCAGGTCGACCACACTTTTAGTAGATTCCCACTCCAAACTTTTTCCTATTTTACCGACGGGTATCTCCCGAATATGAACTTTCCCAAGTTCCCTCCCGAATGTTTGGAATCGGATTACATATTCTGTGGTTCAATCTTGTCCCCTCTTCTGGAGTTAACCTTGATACTGAAATCGTGACGACTATAGTTTCGGGTTTTGCCAGCTACTGCACGAGCGATGGCCTGCGGTGAGCATGAAATGTTCTCACAAATTCAAGGAAAGTCGATCCCATCGAAAATTCCCGACTCTCCAATATCAAATTCCTGAATCGAAGATTTGATTCCCAACTCTGTCCTTTTCACCATTTTGCCGGGAAAATTCGCTAGAGTAAATTTTTGAAGCGATTCCCATGACTGTATCCTGATCTCCTCGATTTGAGTGGCCAATCCGTTTATCTATTATCAAACACGATGACACACAGGCAAGCGGGTGAAGGAGGTGGAAAAGGTGGTGGTTGGTTGAGAAGGAGATAGAGAGAGAGAAACTCGAGTTAAAGTCCGTGTCCTTTACAATGATTTAAGTAATTATTTTTCACACTGTGCAGTTAATCTTTTCTTAAGTGTCCAACCACGACTCAAGAGTGCATTCTCCCTTCTTTTTTGGGGTATCTGGACTGAAGTCTAAACCGTGGAGTAACAAAAATCATTTCCATTCCATCCAACCTCAGCTGTGACCTCGACTCGCGCATATTATTCTTTTGGCTTTCTTGGACGTAACGATCAGGGATTCACTCGATTGCTTTTTGCGCTCTGGCAGCTTTTGTTTCGCCTCCACCAATTTCCCGACCTATCCCACCAAACCTATTCCCCCTCCATCTCCCCGCCCCCACAAAGAAAAAATAACCGCGACCGTGGGGTCATTTGCCTCTCAGGAAAATTACGAGATCCCCACCCTCCCCCCCGCCGCTGGTGGAGAGTCTCTCAGTCGATACAGAAAACCTCGCAATGTAATGGAAGCCGTTTCGGCGCGGAGTGCTGATTCCCAGGGAGTCTAATACTTTTCCAGATTTATGAGTTGGGAGGAGGTTTCCTTCTGGGGGTAGCGAGTGAGTGAGTGCAAGAGGTAAGGGATGTGCTGATGTCCCTAAGGCCGATGCGCGGAATGTGCGACTCCAAGGGAGAGTGGTATTTTTGCAAAGGGGAAATCGGGGAAAACAATTCCGGTATATCCGTTCCCTTTTTGCTGACGCGATTACGAGAAACTCATTTCAGTAATCACATGACCTCTTCATTGATACTCAGCGATTCTCCTACTCTCAGCGGCGCCAAAGGGATTATTCTTCGGCCGACGAAACCAATCCTGGGTGCTAAACTATTCGTTTTTACCTCAGCTCAGTTAATTTCGAGGCTCAAGGGATGAAGCTCAAGGGTGTGAGCTCTCATTTCGAGGAGTGCTCTGCGTCCCTCCACCTTTAATCCCCGCCCACAGGGTAACTGACACCCGGCTTCCTTCTCGAGACGCCAGATACATCACCTCCAGCGCCCACCCACACTCCGCCACCAGGTCCGCACTGAGTGTCCATTTGATTTCGTTGCTCATTTTCACTGAAATCAAAGAGTAGGGACGGTGACAATTGCCCCCGTTGGTAAGCTATACCTAAGGAAAAGGTGATTTATCTCAAAGTTTCCAAAAAGGTCTGGAGTAGAATTATTATACTCGGTCCGTGGTGAACCAATTTATCGCAGACCAGGACTTTTCATAAGTAATATATATATATATATATATATATATATATATATATATATATATATATATATATATATATATATATATATATATACATACATACATACATACATACATACATATAATATATATATATTATATGTATATATATTAAATATATACACACATACATACATATATATACATATATACGAGTATGTTTATATATATTATATGAGGTCGCGGTAGTCCAGGGGTAAGATGCTGGATTGGGGGGCCCGGATTCGTTCCCGGGGAATTCTCTCTGGAAACCCTCCGCTCCCTCCAAGCTGTGTGATAGCTGTGTGATATTTCGGGTACCAGATCTTCCTAGGAAACCATAACTGGCACAGAGAAAGAACTGGCCCACCCTACACTGATTTTTGATTTTCACACGTCGTCGGGCTTAGTACTGGGTGAACTCTACCGTCATCTACCAAACCGACATTAGGATTGATTACCGTGTGAATGGTAGTATACGCCTGCCAAAAGGTCTTCTTAAGTGTGATTCACTATGACAACACCTATGAGCCATGAAACAACAAATAAAAATTTACTCGAATACAACTACAAAAAATGCTGCCGCTGGCCATTTAAGTGATTATCAGATGTATTCAGGATATTAGCCACTACATATTTAATTTTACAAATATATATTTTTGTAAAAGATTAGAATTAAACTTCACGAGGCAATAATATCTCTAAGTGAAGATAATTGATTTGTATTTTTTTTTCTGCTTAGTCGTTGTCGCAAAATGTATGAATTGAAACAAACATTTACTATTGGCCATTGTGGGGATAGCAATTTTACCATAATTAACGACAAGCGGGCTTACTCATCACGCTCTTAACTTCCGTAATTATAACCGAACAAAGCTCTAAACAAAGCAAGTAATGAAAACAAGGCATTATAATCATTAACCAATTATTTCCAAGTGTCTGTAAAAAGACAAACGACGAAGTTTGCATCCTTGCCGCAAATTGTTCATACAGGCACAGATTTAATGCATTTTCCACTCTCTCTGCCCTCAAAATCTTTCCCGATTACCTATAAACACCGCAGGCCATTCTGGTATGTTTCCTGATAGGTTAGAAATGACTCAATTCACGCAGGCAGCGAGGGAATTTCAATTAACCGGTAGCAAATGAAATGCAGGCGATTCCCAAATAGTGGTTACTGAGCTGGTCGGCCGAAATGAATAATCAGGAGTTTGCTACAAAGCGATAACGGAGAGCGGCGACGGGGTGAATCCTATTCTGATGGGAATATATCACGAGAAAAACATTCAAAGGCCTTAACTTAAGTTTTCATTAAATCAGTCTACGGTTTCATTTCCTTCGGCCGCATCCTTCATCAAAATGGAATTTCAGGATAAAGCTAAAGAGGAACTGACACTGAATTTTTAATTTCATAAAACCCCTGGACACCATTTAATGAGTGCTTGTCCTGAATTATTTAGGCTGAAACCGTTTGGGCGGCACCGGAATCCGCCGTTAAAGTCTCTCTAATTGACATTATGCCCGTGTTCCGCGGAGGTGTAAATATATTACAATGTGCCTGGATTCGTTCGCTCGTTCCAGCTACGGTGTTATGCTCCTAAAAAATATCCCACTGGGAGCATAAAAAGGGGAAGAAGTTAGCAGAAGATGTATTAATAATTTTAAATCAATCTTCCCTCGGGATGTATATATATATAAACATCCAATACAATATACATATATATACATATATATTTAGATATATACGTGTGTGTTTATATATATATATATATATATATATATATATATATATATGAGGGTGGTCTGAAAAGTTTCCGGCCTCACAAAGATACAAGGCATTTTGAAATCCGAAATTCGAGAGATCTGAAATTTTCTGAGGGCAGAATCTTTTCGGACCACCCACATATGTATATATTTGGTTTTTACGTGTGTGTTTATATATATATAAACATTTATCCTTTCAACTTTTCTAGTTTTAAAATCATTCAAAAGGGGATAGCTTTATTTTTATAAATTTTTAGAAGATGACAGTAACTATTTTTCTCGTTACGATTTCAGTCTTGTAAAATACATTTTTATTCTCTTAGTGTCCATTTTGTTTATGAAATGCGCTTTCTCTAATCGGGAAAAACTTGGGGTAACAATGGAATGGAGCAAGTTCTACCAGTGGAAAAGTCATATTTCTTTCGGAATTCAATCATTCATCCTTATGCATCCGTTGAATATTCTTTCTTGGCTCGTCCATGCGGAAACTTCCTTCCCATATTTCTCTTCTATTATTTTCATAAAAGGAACCCCTAAGGTGTATCCAACCGATCTAGTTCTCCTATTCCATACAGCGCTTTCGGATATGGCCTTTTACTATCTTGCATTCATATCCTTTTCCACCTTTTTTGTCCATTTGATCTTCAGCATTTGCCTTCAGCAGCAGATTTCGAAGAATCCTATTCTTTCTCCTGCTGTTTTTTTTCAATGCCAACGTCTCCTATACATTTCGTTCTGCGTCAAACTTGAAGTATTTAACTGCAGTATTTTGGTATGCGGTTGTAACCTCTTTGAATAAATCCATTGCCTCTTTCTCATGAAAATCTTCGTGGCCTGACCATTTCTGCGCTTTCTGGCCGAAAGATTTTTCCAAACGTCTTTTGGCTCTGTATCAAAGTTGAACATTTTATTATATTAAATTTTATATTAAGAGTAGAAAAGCAATGTGTTAGCTTTGGGATGAGAATCAATCCAAACAAATCAAATTTTCACAGAAAGAAGAACACTTAGTTTAACGTTAAAATAAAAGGGAAAAACCTAGATCAGGTGGAATAATTGACCTATTATAGCAGTGTTTTTGGAATTATCTGGCTAAATTAGTCATGAAAGCAAAAGAAAAACTTTATTAGAGACATAAGGTTTCAAAAGTAGGAAGACATTGACGACAAAGACGTTAAGTAAGGATGCGAAGTAAAACATTAGTGAAAGCATTGCTGCGGAGCATTTTTTGTGCGGCATGGAAACTTAGTCATTTAAGCGAGATGATAGGCGTAGATCGGGAAATTTTGAGATGTAGTTGTTGAAAATGATGGAAAGGATAAAATGGACGGGAGGGAAAAAAACAAAATACAAGGCATGGTAGGGGAGGAGAGAGAATTGTTGGAAGAAATACAAAGAGGGCAGGAAAGATGGATTCAGAGCAATCTGATACGGGATTGAATGTAAAAAACTGTAAAGGGGGAGAACGTAATACAGACAAGGTGGTGGTAGGAAAGAACACGGACGCAATGAATGGATGTAGAAAATATGCGGAATAGAAGAGCAGTTAATTTTAGTTTGGGTTTAAGTTTCAGAGTTGTTAGAAGAAGGTATGCATCATTATAGCAAGAGGAGAAATTGTATTACAAGAGGAAATATAGCAATGTTCAGTCTGTGTCAAACTAAAGCCTACTTCAAACGGTACACTTTCTATAAATCTTATATTACATGTAGATATGATTTGCAATAGATTTATTATGACTAAAATCTTCCATATGAGCCATGCAAAAAAAGTTAATTGACTTTTATCAATTCGAGAAACAAACCCTAGTATTTTTTGAAAATTGTCTGCTCGTTTTGCATATTTTAAAGTGAGTGTTTATCAGTGGAAAACTTATGATTTATTCATCTAAATACGCAAAAATACAAATACCATTTGGTACTTAATCGATCATACCGGGAACCCTATATTAGGTTTAAAAAAAACAGATAAGAGGCACAATAACCGCAATACATGCGCATTATCAACAATTATAAGTTTCAGTTGTTTGAAATAAAATCGATTGCGCATGGGTTCTGAACTTCATAGCCTTAAATTCCGTAATTTCGATAATTTAACAAAATGCCATGAAATAATTATTATTTATTACACGTAGTAGAGTAGAGTAATGTAGGAATGAAAACGAATCAATATCGTAACTTTAACAGTTTTGATTAAACTGAAGTTTCTTGAAAATTGAATTAGAGTTAAATTCATTTTATGTTATCAGTCTCCGTAATTTGATGGTCAAGGTTCCACCCTTCTTTCGTATCCATGACACTTCCCCATGGTTACTTTCATTAAGAGCTCAAAAAGCACACTTTGAAAAAAAAATATTGACACACAAGTGCAGAAAATTACTGCAAAAAATTCAATGCAATACTATAATTCCCAATATTTTCTTTATACAGTGGACTTTTAGTGTGAGTATTACTTACATAATGCAGGCAATCCACCAAATCAAACCCAAGAATCTTATCTAAAAACACATAAATCAAAGTAAATGAAATTTTCAGCGTTAATTTGATATTGCATTTATATTCTATTACAAGCCGTATAACTATAGCTTGAAATATTTGCTCCCTCTGGCTTATTTAGACCACCATTTCGACTGCCTTAAATGCGGTCTGAAAGGCCGATTTGATTAACGACGGAATGAAAGTTTGCACCACTCGTATTTACTCGGCAATATATCTACTTACCACAACAGGGGCGATATACTATTAGGAAAATATGGATGTTGTCTATGTGCTAAAATTAATTTAAATCCGTGGCCACCTCGAAAATTGGTAAAGTATTTTATATAAAATTGCTATTTGTTATTCCCTTCGAAAAAATGATCTCACTATTGACTTCTTGGTAGGCATTGAAACAATAACTTTCATTGGAATATTGAGCTACACAAAGCCTTTTCCATTTCACAGATTTTTCATCAAATTCATAAATGATGTATGACAATTGTGGGCCAAAACGAGTGCGTGTATGCTCACGAATGGAGGGGTCTCTAAAGATTTATCTAAGCTAGGAACTATGTATTAGGCCCTACGGGCCTTATTATCTCAGGATATTCCACGAATGAATATTCCCCAAAGCATTAATAATTCATTGTGTCGTCATACTGAGAACTAATTTACACCCTTGGAGCGACACGGCACAATATTCAGCATACAGTCCAAAGGCCACGACCAATGATTTATAGTACTGCCTAACTTCGAAATGGAATATTTATATGGATCCGCCATATTGTTAATAGAACCATAAGTAATTATTCCTCAGTTTTGGCGACCTCTGCAATATGTGCCTTACTTCTCCCGTGGCGGTTTCAGGTGGCCAAATTATATTGATGGGCTTTTTTTAATGTAGCAATGTTAGTAGCACCCCAGCGATGACGAGGATTTAAGTAAGAGAGAATAGGTAAAGACTCAGGCTTCAAATAATCCAATTTTGAAAACTGTCAACTGTACATTTTTCTCCAATTTGCTGTAAATATTATTTGCAGAAATTCAGTGGATGAAGACATTCTCTGGCCTAGTTACGTCAGCCTTCAAGGGTTCAATGCGATTACCAATCAGTTGATGAACTCATTATTTTTAAATCATTAACCATTAATATTTCGTTAACAATAGTTAACAGCCATAAATTTTTCACATAATAACTGATTCTTGATTGAATGCACATTTCGAATGCTGCATATATAGTTCAATTAAATATGATCAATAATTTCGTTGATGATGGCATAATAAGGCTTAACGAGATCACGAGATAGAAGTTTCGCAAACAAACAGTTTGCAGTCCGCAAAGGCTGGGATCGAACTGCCACTGGACTCCATCATTTTCTGAGACTCCCCTCTCTCGAACCCAGCCCGAGCAACCGCCTTCCGTCCGCCTGTCTATCCAGAGAAAACATATGCCATACTACTTATGGGAGAGACCTTGTATTCAAATAACTAATTTTGAAAAAAGTGAAATCCGCGTTTGTTAACTGCGGGGAAAACATTTGGAAAACTGCTTTGGTTGTGCCATGAAAGATAGCCTCCTTAAGAGGCATTAAACCTATGAAAACGGTCGATGCATATATAAGCATGAATTTTCTATCTACGGGGCGGTCTTTCGCATTGACCAAATTTGCCCTCAATTTTGGTTACCATCCTCAGTCAAGCGAGAAAATACGTGCAGCACAGTGTGAGGCGACGTATTCCGATACACTTCTCACTAAAAACAGAATAAAATGGTCATAGTTTACTCCCTGCCGTAGTATATGTTTACTTAATGAAATACGACGTCTTATCTAGGTGAGTTCAAATTTTTAAAGTGGCAATAAATTTGAAGAAGAATTGAAATCGAAGAAAAATAAAAAAGTAATACGGGATTTTTTCAAAACGTCGTCATAATGTAATCGTGTAAGCTAACCTGTGTAATACGTATTCCAGTATTTTATTCTATCTTTCGCACTTCTTTCTTCGAATTTGATTGAAATTATTATGCTTGTCCATTTGTTGCGACTACTACAGAAAAACATACCATAGCAATTAACTGGAAAGGTTTGCTTTGGCAGGTGATGGTAGCGCTCTACTGAAACCTTGACCAGTGAGCGTCATCTGGTCAGAAGAGTATAGGGTTACGGCTCCTTTTCTTGGACCACCGTTCCGTTTACAATGAAGTTACATAATCCCGAAAACCGTACCACTCGGATTATTAGATCGAGTTGTCCAAATGAATCTACTGTCTTGCTGTATACCTTAAAATATTAAATGAGTGCGACGACACTTTCAGTTGTAAAGCCTCCCGATTTTTTTTGGACTTAGTGGAGATAGAAAGATTTGGTTGACATTGATTGCGTGGGAACTCTTTATAAATAATTACAAGGCATTAATAGCTGCACAAGGTTTGTATGGCTGGGGCTAGAGTGGGAAGTGTCTTCAATACTAAAATGGCGTCGCAATACAGAAGACCGGCGTGTCCCTTGCATTTTTTCTCCACTTGCTTGGTCTAGCACCCATCAAAATTTAACGTCAATTGAATGAGTCATGCAATGATGATGTCATGTACCTGTATGTGAAAAAGTTGCGCTCGCTGAGGCGAGAATTTAAATAAAGCCTATAGGCGTGTGACAATTGAACCTAAGAAGCTTCGGCAGTCGGACATCAGCAATTTTCAAATGAGTTACAATGGGACAATTCCAAAGTGTTAAAATAATTCACCATGACCGGTATTCGAAGCCCCAAGTACTTTTTAACCACTGAAATTGTTACATTGCATGTACCTTTGGGGATAACTCGTTAATAATTACTGTCACGGTATGTCTCTCAGTTTCTTTGAATTTTCCTGTTTTAGTAATATTTATTTACTTTTCTCTTTCTTGAAAACCCTATAACCTTTGTTTCGTTTAAGTTGATTCTCATCCCATACCAATCTCACTGACTTTTCCATGTAATCAACAAATACCAGATTGTGTTTCCCAAGCACACAATTGCGATGAGGTCTACATAGGTTTTCCAAAGACATGCTGACACCCCGATCCGATGGAAAAACTACGAAGATTTAATGCTCAGCAATTCTCGCAACCCTTTAGTTGGCAACTGGCAAACCAAGGGTTGACCATCCAAAAACTAACTGATTCAATCAATTCCCCGCCGACTTTCACACCTATTTTCAGTTCTTACCACGTCTCTTTAACCATTTCCTCCACAAAAACAACGAAAAGCGATGCTGATAATGGACACCCTTGTATTACTCTTCCTTATAGAACAGCAATTTCCGACTTCCCTTCTGCCACTCCCAACTCTGCAGTGTGAAACATGTACCAGATAATTTTGAGCTTTTTCAGTTCCAAATGACGCGTAAATTTAAGAGAGTAATTGAAGGGAAAACATTGGGCAGATGAGATGGAGCAAGGAAAAGATGGCATTTGGATGGCACCATTCAAAGTTACTGTCGCGGCATCCCTCGCAGTTTCTTCGCATTTTCCGGTGGGCAAAAGAGACCTCTAAAGAAGCGTTCTTTGAGATCATGTAATTATTGCGTCGACATTTGGAAAAATCTGTATGCCTACAGCGAAATCACATTGAAAAACAACAGAAGTGTCAATTTTACTGGGCTGGAAGTTTTCCAGAAACAAATTAATAGTTTTCAAAACTTGGAGACCATCAAAGGTAGAACTTTGGAGCTCCCGCAGTAGGAAATGACTTATTTATTTTCCTGAGACTTTAACGTGGAACTTGTTATTATGCATTACTTTTCAATACTTCCAGCAATGAGAGTAACCTAATTTCTGAAATACTGAATGTTATCGACCACCACTAACCCCCATGGAAATTCATCTGAAAAGTTTGAGTGCCGAGTTCATGTTTTTTCTAGCACTTAGTCGTTCCTGTTTCACAATACACAGTCTATTCGATATTTTGTACTTTTGCTACATATTTTATCCACTGATGTAAAGCGTTTCCAGTTATACATTTGAGATGTAGAAACAAATAATAGAAAAATATCAATAAGAAACTAGGGCTCCATTTGAATATTTATCTGTTTTATATGATGCTTATTTGAATAAGGATCAATTGAGAGAAATAAATTACCCTCCTGCTACAAATTTCAAGTGTAAGTACAATACAGAAATACACTGACAGAAAAAATTCCGACAGAGACATTGGAAAAATCTGACGTAGTCATCCGGATACAAATCAATGAAGGGAAAACCTTTCACGAAAGATGTAAAAAATAAAGCTTTCAAATTCCCTCATAAAAAAAGGGAATAAAATGTATGCCCATATGGATGGTCTAAAAAATTAAGACTCCTCGAAAAATACATATTACCCGGCAATCTGCAACGCATGGCGTGGGGTATTAGGATATAGCCAGTAAAATGAATTTGGTTACTAGAGAGTGTAACTTAGAAGAGATTAGTAATTTAACAAATAAACTTTTGAAGAACAGCTTCGGTTTGAAGTAAGTTTTGATGTGTGCAATGAACGTAAGTCAAATGAGGTCCTAGATATGGATTCCTAATAGGCTCCAAAAAGAAAAAAAATGAGTCTTCATCATCAAAGTCTACCGGCAATTAACAGAATTATTGGATGAATATCAGTTCTTACATAATTATTTCCTGACGTTGAAATGAGAAAATTGAGATTTAAGCTTTAGATTAAGTTTATTTTATTTAAGAATGTGTCCGTAATTACCCCCACCGCATCTCTCAAAAATGCGTTCTTTCTTCAGGAATATGTCTTTTCCATTACATTTGTTTCTAGTAGTAAGAAAATGGTTTTTATTGGGACGTCCATTATGCAACCCAGGCGTTTGGAATTATTGTCACGTGTTTAATTACGTAGCATGGGATAAATTAGGAAGTAGCGTAAAATAAGCACAAGAAAAAATTACTCTTGAATTTTAACAAGAATTCACCTTTTGATGTGCAATAAATATGTTACAACCACTTTTCCGGTAATATCTGTTCGTGTGTTATGTGCACATAGTCGCTTCGTTTGCGCAATGCCTAAATTTAATACATATTGACGTAACAGAAGTAATTTTATAATTAAGCTACGGACGTATTATGCGGAGTACATTCTGTTATACGCGATTTACCGAAGGGCACTTGAAAAATGGTTATTTAGGATTTTATACATTTTTATCGTTAAAAACTGAAAATAGCGGAATTCACTTTGAATCCTCAATTGGGAATACGTTTTTCTAGATGTTTCCTATATATATATATATATATATATATATATATATATATATATATATATATATATATATACATATATATATATATATATATATATGCACATATATACACACACATACATATATAGTACATGCACACATGTATATTATTTTTGATTTATATAAATTCAGACGAATTCTATTTTATATTATCTCTGTATTGCGTTGAGGGATATTTCAACAGAAGTTTTGAAGAAAATTCAATTTGCTAGGAATCCACCTATCAATCCAATCCGATACAATCGATACAATCATTAAATCCTGTAGTCCTTGGCATAATTTCAGGTCGCTTCGCTACGCTTGTTCAGAAACTACTAAATTCACGGAAAAATGATTAGAATGATGAAAATTAAAACGTTCTAAAAGATGAACTACGCTCAACTTCTTTATAACTATCAATTATATAGTTATTTCTAAACAAAAACTGTAGCTTAAAGACTGCCCGACTATGTCGTTCAACATTGTCAATGAAAACGAGCAGCTGCTCTCTATATAGAAAGTAAGCAGACGTTGTCGAATGTTCCGAATTCTGAAGGGAGAGAAAGCTTGGGCAGATCTTAGGAAAGAGGCGGGGAACCCAAATTTTATAGGCAGAAATGATCACAAATTTAAGGTAAAATGCCGGGCATAGAGAACAAATAAAAAAAATTTTCTTTTATAAATAGAACAATTGTTGATTGAAACACCTTACCTGCAAAAATATTCAAGCCCTTTCCTAACAGAGTGTATACTCTTAAGAATAGATGTAAGGTATATATGTAATAATTTGATTGATATGTGGTGAATTGTATTATATGTAATGGCTTAATTTTTTAAATTTACTTTCTTTTCTTGCTGATTAATGGTTGTAAATGGGATGGGGATTTGCTTGTTTTGTTAAAGAGAGTTGAGTTTTGAAGGCTGATTTTATCTATTATCTTTTGCGATTATTTGGGACTTGTGTGCCACCTGACAATTTCTATCAGCACATGCGTATTTTTAATAATAATAATAATATGCCTTTGAGAAAATCAAAAACCCGATCCACTATAAAATTTGCGGAATTTATTTGAATAAAATAACACTATTTGAAAGGAATTATGAATTGTCAGAGGAGAGAGGGGAGGACATTAACAATGATTTGACGTGAAGAGACGAGATTTTTCTTCCTGGAAAAGATAACCAGTTCTTAGAATTTTGAAATTAAACCTGTGGAAACATTACACCAATTAAGGTAATATAACATTTTTGCTGATAGATATTGGTATCAATTTGAAGCTTAAGTTTTAAAATTGGAATGTCACGAGTGTGAATTTTTTAATGTTTTGGTTTCATCACGTTACCTGGAGTGAAGCTTCTTAATGCGCATTTGTGCAAAATAATTGCATAAAAATCGGAGTAAAACAAAAAGGGCAACAAAAATCAAAATGGCGATCGAATCCAAGCATCTCCCGACAATTTGTTTGCTTAATTTCCCTGACTATGATGGATAATAAATTTTCCTAAATAAAACCAACGTGGTATGGTTACGATTTATCAGTTTCTCCCAATTTAAGCCAAGGACACAATGCTAATTTTGCTAGCAATCCAGATCCAAGCGTTTGTACTAGTAGTAGGAAAAAATGGTAGCAAAACAAATAAAGAAGGGATAGTTGTCCACATTATTGAGCGAAATCGTTTTATATCACGTAATATTCAATCTGTTTGCATTTGGTGTGGATTTATAATTTTTATCGATTCTGTCGTGTTTTGTTTTCTCTTGCAGTTCCGTGTTCCTTTCTGGTAGTAAGCATTTGAAATGCTAGGTAATCCCTATCAATTAACCGTCTCTTTACTTTACTCACGTTCTTCTCAATATTTCATGGATTAATGTCCATTAATCCATGAAATCCATTGTCCACTATCAATTGTCGCTTTTCATGTCAACTTTCATTATAATCAAGAAAATCGTACCAAAAAAAACAAAACTCATCTGATCCATCCCTCATTCATAATCATAACATTTCATTCCTTTCGCCCAATTTTGCAGAAGTTTCACTTCTAACGCACGCGGCGCCACGAAAACTGTTTTGATTTTGACCGATGAAGGAGGCCCTTCAATCGAAAATGTTTGGTAACACTTGACCCAACCACTTCCGTCACGCAATCGTATAAAACTTAAAAAAAGAATTAGCAAGATTTTTTTAATCAAATAAAGGGACTCTTCCGTGGTAAGCGGAGACAGGTACACGAGCGAGAACATGGGGGTGGGAAGCTTGGAGGGGAGAGTAACTCACTCACGTGTTTACACACCAGTCCACTCTCCTCGGGGAAGAACGACCGGCGACCAAGACCGGCTGGTATACGTTCCCACGACGGGAACGGAACGCACGGTGCCACCATTAAAGAATATGCGGGTATGATTTACATGAAGTAGGTTTCTTCAGACGGACTGAAGAGAAATATAATGGGAAAGTGAGAGGTATTACTTGGCCCCCCCCCATATTGGAATACGCGGCAAGAACTTGGGATACTTGGAAGAAAACGTTAACCAACAAACGAATTGGAAAGCGTAAAGGGAAAATCCACTAGGTTTGTTCAAGCTTACTACGATAAAATAGTTGGCGTGACCAGTCACGCCTACCATTTTATCGCAGTAAGTTCAAGCAAACTAATTCCTAATTCCTCCATCGTGATGGAGAAATTAGGATGGAAGGCCCTAAAGTCATAAAGGAAGCAGGAAAGATTTCGACTTTAGAAATGTACCGGAAACACGAGTTTACTTGTGATATTGAGTTAATTATTACGACTCATCATTACACTGGCTAATTAAACCACCACATTCGTGGTTAAGACATTCAAATATCTACTCGGATTCGACTGGAAAGTGTTTGTTTATCAACATCAGAAGTAACGCTGTAAGCTGATGAGGTGATCAAAAAGTCTTTGAACACGTAAAAAAGGTGGGAAAGTTTGAATCTGATTAACATTAAGTTGTTAAAAATAATAGATTATAAATATTTAAACAACATCACCATCCGTATTTAAATCATTAGATTGTGTCACTGCAGCCCTCCATTTGTCTCCATTAATGGTTATTACCCTTAACCTATGAAATCTTCACTGCTCCATATCCTTAATGTTTTCTTCTTACTGCTGCCCAGTTACATGAACGATTCCGCTCACTCTAGTATCACTCCTCGATTTATGGTATCTGCCTTCAGTTTATCTCTTTCATACACAAGGATTTTAATTTTCTTCTTGATGGAGTTCATATTACATTCCTGAAATGCTTATTCCATGGTCTTCAGCGGCAGGTTCTTTCGCGTTTGTGTTACTACTGCAATGTCATCTTCGAAACGCAGCATGTTAATTTCTTTGCCATACACCTTGACTCAAATATATAAATATATTTACGCGCATACCCACATACACACACGCGCACACACACACACATATATATCTTTTGTTATTTTATTAGGTAATCTACCGGTTAAGCTAGGTTTTTGGATGAACATAATTACTAATTATATATATATATATATATATATATATATATATATATATATATATATATATATATATATATATATATATGTGTGTATAAATACACCTATGTATCAATACATATGTTTACATTGATTAAGACGTTTAAATACAGAAACACAAAGAAATGACACTCAAATTTGTGGTTTTGACGTTACGGCCGTCATCATCAGAATCACCATCATTATCAGAATTCTGATGATGACGTCTGTGCCGTCGAAACGTCAAAAACACATATGTGATTGTCCTTTCTTTGTGGTTCTGTGTTTAAATGTCTCAATCAATGTTTTTATATATTTGCGCGTCGTCGTAGAGCGTTCTGTTTCGGATGATTTCGTCAACGTAACACGTAAGTGTTGAGTAATAAATTGGACAACAACAAAAAATATAGAAACACATAAAAAGATCAGTCACACGTTATCACTCACTCTTACTTCTATACCTTCCGATGAAGACGGAGCAGAATTCCGTCGAAATGATCAAGAAATAACGTGTGAGTGATTTTTTATATGTTTCTATATTGTTTGTTGCTGTTCAATGTATTATATATATATACTTATATATATACACACACACATATGTATACACATACATTTATACATATATATATATATATATATATATATATATATATATATATATATATATATATATATATATATATATATATATATATATATATATATATATATATATATATATATATATATATATATATATATATATATATATATATATATATATATATATATATATATATATATATATATATATATATATATATATATATATATATATATATATATATATATATATATATATATATATATATGCTTTCGTAGACGTAACACGGAAGTGCCGAATAGTACAATACACAGTAACACACAATATAGAAACACAAAAAAAAAAGAAGAACACTCACACGTTATTTCTTGATATTTCGACGGAAACAATCCGTCTTCCTCTGAAGATATAGAAGTAATGATTACTTCTATATCTTCAGAGGAAGACGGATTGTTTCCGTCGAAATATCAAGAAATAACGTGTGAGTGTTCTTCTTTTTTTTTTGTGTTTCTATATTGTGTGTTACTGTGTATTGTACTATATATATATATATATATATATATATATATATATATACTTATTTATTTATTTATTTATTTTTATATATTACACACTAACACACAATAGAGAAACACAAAAAAAAGAAGAACACTCACACGTTATTTCTTGATATTTCGACGGAATCACTCCATCTTCATCGGAAGATATAGAAGTAATGACTGCTAGTCATTACTTCTACATCGTTAGTCGCTAGTCATTACTTCTATATCTTCCGATGAAGATGGAGTGATTCCGTCGAAATATCAAGAAATAACGTGCGAGTGTTCTTCTTTTTTTTGTGTTTCTATATTGTGTGTTACTGTGTATTGTACTATTCGACCCTTCCGTGTTACGTCTATGAAAGCATACTATATATATAGTATAGTAATACTATATATATAGTAAACCATAGTATATATATATATATATATATATATATATACACACACATACATATACATATATCCCTGCAACTCCCTGATACACTAGTAGTAGTAACTTGCGGGGTAATATGTACATGCAGCCATAAAGGCAGACAAGGAATCAAGCCGACGACGGCCGCACGCACGTCCACGGCGAATGACCCGACGACACCCATCCCCACCATACATTTGCACTCCACTTCGCGTAACCGACCGCCCCCTCGTGCAATCTTCTCCCCATGCTCACACGTGAGCCCTCCTATCGCGGTGAAATTGAACCGTCGCGCACTCCGTCCGTATCGGTCACGGGATATAATCGCGTGAGTGGGGGCGTGGGATATAAGGGCGGTGGGCTGAGGGGGACAGTTGGGAAGCACTGTTTTCCACAAAAAAGAACGAGGGAATGGGAAGATTACGGGGTGTTCAAGACCTCGGCACTGGACGACGATGGGTGTCAGTGGGCGTCTCAAAGGCCAACCCCCCACTCGACTTACTCGATGGAACTGTAAAGAAGTGTTTACGGGACTCACTCTCGTCCTGGAAAGTATTCCCTCCCGAGCAAGGGGGGTGAGCACACAGTTGAGCGGTCAAAGGAAGAAATGGCTCTGAACACGTATCTGTACGGCTGGAAAAGAGTCCATGTCCTTCGGTGTGTCAATAAGACGATCAAAGAACTGGAAACTTGTTGAACTTCGCTTCGTATGTCAATTTACTCGCGTCCTGTTACTATCACCAATTGAGATGTTCCACTGTGTGTACATGATGCTGACTGGGTAATTCCATTCTCAGAAGAATGCTAAATCATTTTTCGCTTACACCAGTTTTTTTCAAAGTTGGCCCTTGTTGGTTAATTATGTCTAGAAACGCTTGCTCGGATATTTTTACGAGTTATATGTACTATGACACGTAAATCCATATATATATATATATATATATATATATATATATATATATATATATATATATATATATATATATATATATGTGTGTGTGTGTGTGTGTGTGTGTGTGTGTGTGTGTGTGTGTGTGTGTGTGTGTGTGTATTTATATGTACATATTCCATGAATGTGATGGTTTGAGGCTCTACTTTGAGAAAATTTATGATCCCTGAAAAAATAAAATTAGTAATTTTCATTCGAAAAACTTTATTATACTACTACCGGTTTTGACGCATAGGTGACATCCCCACCTATACTTCAAATGACCTATACACCTATCACGTATTTCTAATAGTGTTCAAATAGTTATAGCTACCGGCCATAACTTACGTAATAGAATCAGAGACTACTGATTGGCATGATAACGTTGAAGAATGACACAAGAGGAAAGAATATTGGGTAAGTGATATTAGATGTAGAGAAAGAAATGGCATGTTGGAAGAAATTAATAGAAATAGAAAGTATGTGTCGTTGAAGAATGGTTTGCACGAGCTCGTATTAATGTAGGGTGTTAGAATGTACAAATCTTGTGGTTTAAAAGTGTAGCAGCGCTCTTTTCTTGGACCTATTAAAAATTAACCTTGCCGATAGATTACTCTAACTAATAATAATTTTAAAGGAGTCTCGAATCGGACATGGTAACTAGTGCACATAGTCGTTAATTTTTAAAGCACTAAGGTTTTCGACGAAAGCTCCTTTTAAACGCTTGCTCTTTGCCATTCACCACCATCCTCCTGCTTCTCTTACTTTCAAACCTTCCTCGTCCCAAACGAAATCCTTATCTTTTTCCTCCATCCCACCCGATGGCCTAAATTTTCCCCAGCTATCTCAGTCCCCATACAATTAAGTATCTCCTTCATTCCTTCATCCTTTATATCTCTCCATATTTCCTTCATTCGCATTTTGTGCCTACTTCGGATTTCTACCAAACAATTTCTCTCTCTTTCCGACCACCAAAATATATTTTGGTCTGGCTTCATCACTGTCCACCTCATTATTTCCAGGCACGCATCTTGAAAGCCTCCAGCTTTGGACTAATCCCATTTGCTTCCAAATCGCATAAGGGTACGATATAGGGTATAAAGGCTGGTGAATTCATTAGTAAGAGGAAACAAACGGAACAGAAGCACAGGGGTGGAGAAAAATACGCCCACGAGGTTTACCCTTTAAACACAGTGGTGCAAACGAGGGCGCTGCTCAAAGGGAACTCGGGAACACGAAAAAGTAAGGCATTAAGCTGATATACGTTAGCACTTGATGTTCAGATTGGACGTAAACGTACATCAATTCTCAAGGTCAGAACTGAGAACTCCAATAGTATATAGACACACCTCTACCACGAAGTTAAACCTAGGGGTGCAGTGTTCAAATGCTTTACCTGATGGAAGGAAGACATGACCACATAAATCAAGCAAGCTGCACTTGATCTCGCGTTGATAAATCAATCTCCTCTACTGATCTAACATGAGTTCTCAGCATGAGATGTCAGTTCAAATGCAAAAACAAAACACTCCAATTTTTTACCTGTACCTCTTGTTGAACGGAAATGGCGTTGGGTGAGTGAATGTCATTCTGAAAATAAAAATAAAAGCTCGAGTATGAACCGTCGGAATTACTATCTGACGGCGGAGGCGGAAAATATCGACTGAAGGGTGCTCCTGGAATTGATTTCCGGACATAATCGTCTTTCGGGATTCGTCTGCGCAAAAAATAAAATTACATTTCGAGGATCGCAAAAGCCAATTTTCGTAGAGTATCCCATCGAATCCGTGCAAGGAGAAAGAGCTTTCACAGAAAATAATGTATTATTTCGCCGAGGCGGCTTCTGTGTGCGTTCTAAGGGACTGAGTGCGTGGGAAAGAATCAGGATCGATCGAGATGTGTCCTTAAATTTTATTTTCATCATCATTATTTGAGAATCAACGCAATATCCATACTTATAGCTCTAGAGTTATGATATTTAATCGAGATTAAGTACGAACATGACATCTAAACACAAAATATGAATTGCGAAGATTTTAGATCTCAAGGTTGAAATCTTGAAGGCTGTTTTTTAAATTAGTCTTCGAGTATAGTATTATTGGCGGTTTAATACCAAATATAAGTTTAGGTGTGCCAGCGGCAGTGAAAATGTACCCCTTAATAATCATAATTAGGTATGTGGAACGGTCTACAGCTTCAATAAAACCTGATTACGACGAAAGATGAAATTGCGACCCTCGGGAAGAGCGATAACAGCGTGACTCACGTCACTTACAAGGCTGAATTGAATTTCGGTAATTACGATAATATATAAGCAAAGCAGTAAAATTTTTCAGTGTATTAAGTGAATTTTAGCCTAACATTATCGCATGAAAGTGAGACATTGAGTATGCTTGGAGAAGCGTAAATTACGATTGATGGTGTCGCCGAGTGTATCGGGTCTATTAAGGACGAGGGCTAGAGAGGAAAATAGAGGACTAGATGAGGAATGATTGGGCTATGAAATTATACAGCTTGGATGCATTGGTAATCGAAAAAAATTGAAGGAAACGGGCTCCGCTAGTTAGGTCATGTCTAAAAACCGGTTGACATTCGTATCAGCATAAAAATATACGTATGATGAAACCGTGAATGGTTTGAAAAGAAGGGTAGACGGAAAAAGTGATAGTTGAGATTATGGTCGAAGAGATTAATTTATTGAGTAATTATTGGGCAGCTGAGGTCATTGTCACCATTATGAATAGTTGGGTAATTTGTTAGAGATAGGCACCAAGGGGTCACACAATTTAACTTCCCATTCAACGCACGGAGAACTCCAGTATACGTGCTCTCTCTACGTAGAACCCCAAGTAGGGTTCAAGATAACTCTGAAAAATTCTGTCACCACCAGGATTGAAACCCAGGCTCTTGAGATAGTAGTAATCAAACCCACTATAGCAACCCAATCCCCAAGACCCAAAACAAGGAATACTTGGGTTCTAAGGACCGGTAGAGAAGGCACAAAACAATGCATACTTGCGAAAGAAGCAAACGAAGCAGGTAATGACAGGGTATTATGAGCGAAATTAGTGAAAAGGAATAAGTTTGTTGGTAAGTCTTTAAAAGAGACCGTTATTTTACTTTGACAACCACGAAAGGGAGCAACGCACTGCAGCACAATGCATAAAAATATTTTTAATAAAAAATGCGTACATGATTATACTTCATTTTCAGCTAATTGATCCCAGACCTCGGCCGCATTGAGAATTAATGCGGCACATGTCACATACAAGTTTCCAGTTAATTGCATTAGTCCGTTGAATTTTAAACATGAAACTGCTTATGTTAACCATCATTTAGAATTAAGTCAACTAAAAGTTTAAGTGCATGATTGATGTAAACTTCTGGATGCAAACCAAACAATCTGGCTCTTCCTTTCTTTAAGTGGCTCTTCATATTGGAGTGAAATAATTATAACTGTGGTCGAAAAAAACAAAGAAATGAGAGTGTTGTAACTTACACAATATTTACCTGCAACTTGGATGAAAAATTCGATCCAGAAATGTTCACTTTAATCAAGAATATAAACTTGCGCATTTAGAAACTGAAATACGAGGGTCATCCGGAAAGTAGTACCCGTTCGTGAAATAAAGACACAAAAGTTAATATTAACAAACATAAAAAATTTTATTTGAAAGAGGATACTTTAAACTACTTCTCAACATAATCTCCAAGCAAATTAAGGCATTTGTCATAACGTGTGACAAGTTTCTGTATTCCTGCTGCATAGTCCTTCGCCGCCAGCTCATTGAGATACGCGAGGGACCCATCTTGCACAAATTTTTGCATAATGCAGATGGTGTTTAACAATTTCATGAACAATTGTTCGAGAAACATTGGGAAAATGCTCACAGATGTCATCAATTGTGACGCGCCGATCGTTCCTCACGAATTCGTCAACTGAGCTCACCAGTTGGTCTGTAATGACAGACGGTCTCCCCGAACGCTCATCGTCGTGTGTGTTCCCCCTCCCCATGTTGAAGTTGCGACACCACCGCCGAACAGACGACTCGTCCATTACATTGTCTCCATACACCTCCTTTAATTGGCGATGAATATCACATGGGCGAACGTTTCTTGCATTGAGGAATTTAATCACTGCCCTCACTTCACAACTGGCGGCGTTCTCAATTTTTTTAAACATTGTAAACAATCACAGAAGCAACACAGGCAATGCTAGCGTCACGCAACTTGGCTCAGAGAAGGCAGACAAGCCACTGAAGCTATCTGACCTCGTCCAGCGGCTACTCGCGTCGTCAGCACTTCATGCGGCACGAACGGGTACTACTTTCCGGATGACCCTCGTATGTATCTCAGAAGACAATTGTTTGGTCATTTAGCAAAGAATTACATGTGATAACAATTCCTTATGGTATTGTGTGCTCGTTACTTTCACGTGAGAAAATAGGATCCGGGTTTCAGGGGGTTTGACACTGCATATACCTATATCCTTTGCCATCTGTGGTCTTGCACACCATATAATACATGATTGAATTAATTCCTTCAGAATGAACATTAAACTCATACGATACACATGTTTACAGTTGGATAAGATCCAGAAAATAACATTATATATCTCTAGTATCATCGACATATCTCGGGACACAAGATGGAAAGATCTAATTTGTGTCTTCAACTAAATGCAAAGAAAAACCTCTTAACTGATAATATCTTGCCACAAAAGAAAAAAGAGAATCAAAAAACATTTACAAAAAAACGGTTTCGAGAATTCACATTCTCTTGATACCATTGATACGCAATCTTATCTTTGACCTCCTTCGAAATTCCTAACAATTGTTTATTGGGATGCCATTTGCTTCCGGTAGCGGTGAGAGAGGAAGCGGCTTCCCCCAAATTATCCCTCGGAGAATGCGATAGGGCACGGGTGTAAGCTGCAATCGCAACCCCCATCTAGAGTGCTCGGAAGAATATTATCCAATTAAGGACTCGGTCACGTTTCTGGAAATGTTGGAACGGCGATGAATTACGTCATGGCGGCAGCCCAGTTTTCATCCGTGACATTGGATTTGCGAATGCTGAAGATTTATGTGTAGTAAGAGTGGCGCTATATTCACAGCAGTGAAGTTCAGGAAATGATAATGGCTTTTCTTGGTGCAGAAATGAGCAAATACGACTTCACATCTATTTAATATATATTTCGAGCAACCGGTAAATGGCTACAGTTCACGCATCAGAAATTATTCCTCGCAAAGTGGATTTTTATTGCTCTGTAGAGAGATCGGTACACAGATGTGTTTGGGGGAGAGATTAAAATTCTGATAAACACGGAATCCCCATAGATCATTCATTGTGATGCTCAAACTGAGATTCATTGTCATAAAAAGAACGGAAAACTGAATAAAAATCAAGTAAAAACCGTGCGCCTAGTGTTACTACTATATTTATCTTTCTCAAACAAAGCTATAATTTGGAAAACTATTTCTCGTAAATCTAATATAATATATCAGCAGCAATCAATAAAATCTGTTTGGAAAACGTGGGTGGAACAGGGTAAGAAACTGGCACCCCTACATCGTATGTTAGAATACCACAAGCTATGGAGTTTACCTGTACCAGGAGTGCACTGTCTTCCCTTGGAAAACTATACTTTCGGTTGAAGACACCTGAAGACGAAATTAGATATACAGGGTTCGTCCGGAAAATAAGTGTACTGATTTTTTCCCGCCGCTCCAGGCGCGCCCAGCACCGCTCTGACGGGCTGCGGTTGGAGGGGGGTATGTTGGCAAGCGACGCTGAAAAAGGCAGTCGGCTCTGAGCTGTGGTGTAGTGAGGAGCTCTGTTAACGCGAACCTCCACGCTTCGACCCACGTCACGGAACGCGATGCCGAAGTTTTTGGAGCAGCGTTATTCCATCAAATTTGCGGTAAAGCTTGGGAAATCGTCTACCGAAACTGTCGGTATGATTAACCAGGCTTACGGGGAGTCAGCCATGTCCAGAAACATGATCTTTCGGTGGCACAAGATGTTCGTGGAGGGCAGAGGAGAGGTCGACGACGAGTCTTCGAGAGGTTCCCGATGATGCCTTCGCGGGAGCGTTCCAGGAATGGGAACGCCGCTGGAACAAGTGTATCGACTCACAAGGGTCCTATTTTGAGGAATATTAGCTTAAGATATGTAAAAGTGTAATAAATTTTTTTCATGAGCTCAGTACACTTATTTTCTGGACGAACCCTGTATTTTGAAAGATAGCATTTTCCCTGGATGAGTGTGAATTGAAAATATAAGACACCGTGATCAATATGGGCATGTATTAATAAAGCTAAACCACGAAAGCAAATGTGAATAATTTGATTTGCACGATGAGGAAGTAACAACATATTTAGCATCCGGGCATATTTAAAGTGGTATCGAAACGATAATGAAAGGATTGAATACCTATTCTTTAAAAAAGCATCAATAATTTGACAATGGAATTTTCAATACCTTGCTAATTTATTTAAAAATTTCCTATACGAGGGATTTTTATTTGTATTTTAAACCCTTCCGTAAGGAACACCTAATCAACGGCATGTACAAGAAATTCCTACAGTCAATTTGCAACGGCAATTACTAGGAGAGCATTTGGTTGTTGAATTGTCTTCAAATCACCCTACATACTCGATATTCCTCAAAGTTGAATCTTCAATTCGAAATATCCAGGCCGTTAAAATGAGAAAAAATCACGAGGCGTTCTTCATCGACCCATATTACGGTTTTCTTGGAAATGAATCATTCATCGTTGATTTATAAGGTCATCTGAAACACCTCTGCCCTTGGCAACCTCCAAAGGACCGACCAAAAAATTGTTGGCAGTGGGAATGCGTCGTTCCCATTTCTATTAGCAGGTGGAAGTTTTTAAAAGGAGAAATTTTTCGGAATGGTGTTCGGTATTTCTTCTTCGACAACAGATTCGCCATATATAAGGCCTTTTATTGTTTTACTGCCGTCAGTGGTTATAATTGCCGCAGGAAATTTTTTAAAATGCCCAAACTTGAGGATTTTACAGCCAAACGGGAGTCAATGAATTAATTTTGGCAGCCATAAAAATAACATTTATCGATACTTATTATATAAATAAACGTCATGGGGGAACATAGATATGAGTATTTATTCGAATGAATTTATATTTAGCTGTGATTAGGTAATTGTGGGTTTAACACGAAGCTGAAATTACGACATTATTAATTTTTTAGTTTGTCTCAGGTGAATGGCTCGATTAATTGTCCAATAGTTCATCCAGGTTATAAGAATAGGATTGTTCAAATAATATCAGAAGATAAAATTAAAATGAATTTTGCACACTGTTTTCACATGCACTTCACTACTCGTCAACGTACGTGCTATATACAGACATATATATTTATTCAGACATTCATTTACGGCATTCCAACGCTCTTGACCAAGAAATGTACTCTTAAGACATGGCTCTATACTCTCTACAAGTTATATTCGCCCACAAACGGTGATTGAAGAAATATTTCTCTACTCTTCCATATCTGTAGTCGCTTTAAAAATTTTTAAAAGTCTTGCATCTCCAGTTTTCTAAATTCTCTTGTTTAATATCGCCAAAATATTTCCCTTCTCCTATTAATTTCCTACTTAAAATCGAGTAGTTAAAATGTTGACGGCATTGGATCGCATATTTGTACAAAGATGTTTCGAACTCATAAATTTTAAAGACATCTAGCCATAACCTCCATCACAGAATCTCAGAATTATTTTGGCGGAGTCCAACATTCCATTCTCTTCTCGACTAGTCTTCTTTCCGCATATTTGTGTATACTCTTTGACATGATTAATTATCATTGTACGTATCACATTATTCTTTACCTCTCTGCCCGTCTCGTTCATTCTTCCTTCGAAGATCCTCTTCATTAGCAACTTCATCTCAAAATGCATCCAATAAGAGTCTTCTTTCTTCTCTACTAATATCAACGAGAATTATCCTTTTTCCTCTCTTCAACGAACCTCTTCCTCTGTTATTCGAAACGTTCATTTAATTTTCTCTACCCTCTTTTACCTAACATAGATAAGAATGTTGAAGATATATGCTTTAATGGGATATTTCGCATAAATAGTGATCTAACAAAATGATTTCACTCATACCAATATTGGAATTTCTCTTCACAATAAATTGTTCCCGAATTTCCCCAGTTTACTAAACTAGCAGGTTTGATTAATTTACCTGGCATATAAATTATTTTCCGAGGCCTGCCAAAACTCTTTATAAATAAACGATTTTTTACCTTAACATGACGGCCTGGCTACAATGAGGCAATCTCTTTGGCTCTATTTTTTTGCATCAACATCTACAAAATGCCCCCCAATCCGCTGCAAGGGCGTGTGGTGGGGGGTGTTAGACCATCAGCCATAGATACACAACCGCAATCATGTTACCTCCACACATATATTAGTATTTGATCATGCTCTCGAAATATTTACATCACTCGAAAGAAAGTACTTTCATGCAACACTATTCAATAAAAGGATACTTATATTCAAATCATGTTGTAGAACTGTTGCAAATATGGGTCCATTAAATAAAAAGAATAACATGCAGGATATGGACAAAAAGGACGCGCGTCCGCAAAGTATGCGACCTGCGTTTTTTTAAATATTTATTTTATTGTGAGGGTGTTGTGCCCTACGAATTTGCTCCAAGAGGTGAGACGATCAACAAAGAATATTACGTTGAAGCTCTGAAATGATTGCGTGATGCCGTGAGAAGAAAACGACCGAGTCTCTGGTCAAGCTGTGACTGGCTTCTTCACCACGATAACGCGCCAGCGCATTCATCGAAACTTGTGCTGCAATTTCGGCAAAACACAAGGTTGTACAGCTTCGCCAGCCTCCGTACGGCCTCGACATAGCTCCCTGCAACTCTTGGATGTTCCCACAATTGAAAATGGCGCTCAAAAGATGGCGGTTCGACAACATCGAGACGATTCAGAGTAATGCGACGCGCGAGCTGAAGGCCATTCCAATATCTGCGTTCGAGAAATGCTTTGAGATGTGGAATTACCGCTGGGTGCGTGTGGTTCAATCAAATGGGGACTACTTCGAAGGATACCACGGCCCGGATGACGAAGATTAGCACCAACGCGGAGATATGAACGCAGGTGGGATACCTTTCGGACACACCTCGTATATATATATATATATATATATATATATATATATATACACATATATATATACATATATATATATATATATTTATTTATTTATTTATTGCCAATTCTAATTATCTCTTACGCGATTGCTGTCATATCTATTGTGATTTCTAATAGTTTGAGGAAAAACTGGAATTTTAAATCAATCATAAATCTCCCTGATTTTACGCTGATGATCAGATCTACCACAGTAATTCGGGGCCTGGAAAATGTCTTTAACATCCTCAGATAATTAAATTGCCTCAAATTTACCCAGTAAATTTAACCTGTATTCAAACCTACCGTCAACTAGTGGCTCCAATCCTTAATTCTTCCAATAGTGTGGTGACACTACTACCTTGTCTATTACAAACTTTCACAAGCCTAGCTGCTCTACGTTGCACTCGACCTGGTTCCAATATTAAACCTATTTCATGAGGATCCCATACACTTGCAGCACACTCAAGGTGAAGCCTGAATGACGTGAAATAACAAAGCTCCTTGACCCTTTCATTACAATTCCCAAGTATTCTTTTTATGAATCCTAACTTTTTATTAGCTATTCTGCAAATATCACGAATTTTTATTTCAACCGTAGTCTTGGAGATGGATGGGGCTTCCATATCCCTAAAAGATGGGAAACAAAGATGAACCTTTGGGATTGAGCACTTTCTTTCGTCAGCAACGAGGAGAAAACAAACGAAGATCAAACTGCCATCGGAGTGTTTCTTTCAGTCCCAAGGGATTCGACTTCGAAATTTCTTTTATCGCGAGGTACACTTGGCCTCAATTCAGTTTCATTCATCGAAAGATAACGAGGGAAAATTTGCTTTTTATTTCATTTATCCACAGACTGCAACATAACGGTTTCGCTCAACTAAATTTCCCGGGAGAGAGGTGAGAGGAAAAAAATGGAATTTGAGGCCGCTCAGGTGGTGTTTCAAGACCTTGACGGCAGGCAGGTAAAAAAAGTGTGCAGAGATAATGTGAGGAAAAAACAACTTACGATGTGAATGTTATCTACGGCAGGTTAATTGTCCAACAGATCGCTCCCTCGAGGAGACCAAATGATTAGAGGGGAGAGAAACCTTTTCTAGGGCTTTTTCTCCGGATATCTCACTCTAATCTACCCACACGAGTGGATGCATCCGCCGGGTAATATAACCGTAAAGAGTTTTCTATTCGGAACGTAGCTCTATTTCTATTGCTGTTTTCGGTCAATCGGTACCCTGCCCACAAATCATCATCGCGGTCTCTTTTAATTCCAAACCGAAGCACTCCACACTCGCACGCGTCGACTCGATCTTTGAAGGAATTGTGGATTCGTTCTTAGTCAAATTTCCGGAAATCTCACCGGCGAATACTTTTTAATCGTATTATTTTCTGATTTGGCATTCATTACACAGTTGCTCATTCGAATGACGTGTTTCTATGTTGGAATGCGCCATCAACAGCCAAAAATACGGATTTCTTAATTCAGGAATGGAGAACGTATACATGAGGTATTCCATAAGGAATCTTAGGATCACTGGTCCAGATTTGCTGAAATAATTTGAAATAATCCAAAAAAACGAAAGAGGCTAACTTTTCACCATATTTCAAACAACTGTCCACCTCCGGCGTTAAACCCCTAGGTCTATCTATGGCAAAGTGAATCCAGTATAATCTCGGTGAAATATGTTTTACTGATGCCTCTCACTCTTCTCTTACCAAAATCTAAAATTCAACCTATTCCAACACTTTCTTTTTACTAATATACCTAATTCAGGGATGAAAAACTCTCTGTTTAAACCTGATAGTGGCGTTTGTTAACATCGAAACTCCGTCATGTGAAAAAATAATCCAAGAAGCGCAAATGTTTTTCAAATTCTAGTAACTTTCCAAAATGAGCGCGTATAAAATAAAATACGCTTACCTAAAATGATAATCACGAATGGCTGAGAGGAAGAAATCCCAGAGAAAAGAGTTGAAAAGATGAGGAAACGTTGACTCAATGCTTGAGTGGTCCGAGAATCCTATCACTTTTTTTACATTTCATTTCAAGAGGAGAAAAATCATAAAAATTCATTATACATTCTTTTCTGAATGCATTTGAAACTTGTGACAAAAGAGATACTGCCTTCAATTTGGGGATAGTTCTCTGCTATTCAATATTACCTGTCCGTCACTTTTTTCTGCTGATATAAAATTTTGAATTTACCCGTTGATTGTGAAGCCATGAACGACCTTCTGAGAGCTTCTATTTTTTTCCAAACATGGATAACATTTTTTTTAAACTGTTCGCCATATAACCAACCAGTTCGCCAATACAATAGCTTGCTTGATTTCAATCAAGATCTTTTCCACGTGAGCTGTCAATAATTTAAATTGAATCCCAACGCATACCGTTCGGCTAGTGATTTAAATGTAGCCGTGGTGTGGAGGAAACATATGACTCTCTGTGATATTGGCTGAGGTGTTTTCTATTCCGAATTGAACCCATTCGATCCGCAAAGTCCGTTCTCTTCCTCGTGCGTTCCATATTAAATACTGAAATACCTTTTCGGTAAAAATATAAGAAAAACATTTATTAATTAAAAATTCATTCGTTTCCGCAAATAACATCACTTCCATTTCAAGATATCTGTGTGTATAATATCAAACGATGCCCGAGAAATACCTTATGGCTTTCAGGCAAATTAATAATTGGGCCTTCAACTAATGATTAAACATGATTAAAGGACAAATAGCCATTTCTACAAATAATAAATTTAAAATGATACAACTTCCTCCAAACAAACATAAAATAAAATGTCCTCCAAAAGGAAATTCCCAACCCATTTTTCACTGTTACAACACGAAACTACCATTTCCCATTCAGAAATTAAGAAATATAATAATATTTTAAGTCCTTCTATCAAGAATATATTTTATTTGAAAGACAGAAGTTAAAGGAATGTTTTATTTAAGTTTAATTGAGATTTAAATATAAACAACTTGGCTTTTCCACGCAGAAATTTAAATTTAGAATTAGAAATTTTGCAATTTCAATATGAAGATTTTCCACCAAGTTATGCCAGAAACAGTTTTATTTATCAGTTTAAGTCTAAAATTAATGCCAAAAACCTTGACGAACGCAAAATGAAAGAAAAGAAACTGAAAAGAATTACTGCGTGTTTGGCATGCTTTACATTTTCCTTCGAATGACATTTAATTTAACTTTTTCGCACGAGTTCCAAAACAACATTTCCTTATTTTCCATATATATTCAAGCAACAAATAATAATCACTGCTGAATATAATTCACTGTCACTAATATTAGAAGTATTGTACTATTTGCTAAATTAATTACATCACGCTTCAGCTCATATCTGGCATACAATTTAGTCTTTGTAACTATCGGAGATAATAAAAAGAGTATTTTCATATAATGTGATAACATCAAAGGATATGGGATCTAACAACTTCCTTTGATGTAATCTGGCTTATTGATTCATTAATGCAAGGAAACAACGCAGAGGCCTCTCGGTTTCATTTGCATGGTAAGTTTTCACCTTTTTTTATAGCTATATGAGGGTGTTCGCGGTGTGCACTGATGTGTATGGCATGATTCAAACTAAGCGATAAGGGGTAATATTAAAACAATGGAATTCATTAAATTCCCTGTGATGAAGAACATTGCTTTTTTTAAACGTTGTAACAAGAGTGTCTCCGCCGGAATCCAAGTGAAATATGGAAATAACCTCTAGGGAAGACATTCAGGGGCTTCCAAAGCTTTCAGCCTTAGGATCAACCCTCAACCCTCAACCAAACGAGCGGAGCCATTCACGGATACGAATGCATATATATATATATATACATATATATGCTCCAGCGGACATTCTCCGGGTGTAGTCCGGGAAAAAAAGTGTACATTCTTTACCCAATAAGCACAAGCTAATGGACTTTAGATTGATGACCGAAAGGTTTTCCTTTCCCTCTCTCGGGAAAACCAGAAAATGGTGCAGTATTTTAAAAAAAAAATAAAACGAGGTAGGATGAACGCGCAAGAGGTGGCGTGTTATCTGTCGCATGTCAGGCGGGCAGAGGCGGTGTTGCCAAACATTCCCTCGACCGCTCCCCGCGATCCGAGAGCATCGCGGACACAAAAAGGACTTCGTTGAAAAAGCACCACCCACGCTCGAGGAAGGGTAATCAATGGAACGCGACACGCCCCCTCTTTGCCTCTGTTCTTCTTCTTATTATCATTATGTTTGGCTCACACGGCGAAAAAACCTCACATTATGTTCCGGGTAATACCAAACTCCGCCATAATACGTTTTATTTTGACGGCGCGCTGTCTTCGACGACGAAGTACGGGACAGCTTCAGCGAGCGATGATACGCAGATCTTTTGGTAAATCGTCGTTTCAGTATTTTTTCACAGTGAAGCTTTGTCACGGAATATAACTGAAGTCTACCCGAGGCTATGTCACACAATCTGCTGAAAATAATGCTGGAAATTCGACCATAAATACATCCTATCTGATGTGAGCGAATGTGAGGGGGAAGCAATTGCGGATGAAAAATGAAGACACTTGTTTCCGTTTCATCAACACGGGCTATCTTTCCGACATTGACTTATACGCTTATATTGACTTAGACGCTACCAAACAATTCCCTTTCATGCCAATCTCTTCTCCTAGCTCCTTGAAACAACAGCCATTTCCTGCAACTTGTATTTCAATCTTGGTCTTCTTTCAAATGTTTTCTTCAATTATGGTCTGAATTCAGCTAACGTGTTTCAAGGGTACGTTCAATCAATTTCCCTCTTCTTCTCGTAAGTTTTCTCTAGTCGCTAACTCATTTAAGTATTCCTTTATTTGCTATTCTGTCTATTCACTTAATTTTCAGCATTCCTCCGTGGCATCACATTTCTGTGACCTTCAATTTTATTTTCTCTAATACTTCTATTGCCCAAGCCTCAAATCTGCAGAATGAGAGACTTAAAGAGATTTAATGGCTCTTTAATGGCATAAGTTGTAATGGCTCATTTTCTCATGCCCATACCAGCGCTATTTACTATTAGTAGTTGCTTCCTCAAATAGAAAGTATTCTTCACCTCTCCTCATTTCTCGTATATCTTGTGCCTCTTCCAACACTAGCGATTCTGCGGCCTGCCTGAAGTTACTAGTTTGGTAGGCATGTTCTACTTTCAAAGGAGCGAAACAGTCGGATTATCGTAGCTAGAACAAATTATTTATATACGTACAATTATTTATATATAGAATTATTTATATTAACATACTTTTTCACATGAATATAGATATAACGAAAAGGGATAGGAACACAAAAGACAAACATAGGAGAGGTGGGGAAGGCGGAATCAAGCAGATCACAAGTGGAAAAATATTTCTTTGACCGGGACTTGAACCACGGATCTTTCGACTTGCCGGGCCGATGCTCTAACCACTTGAGCTATATATATATATATATATATATATATATATATATATATATATATATATATATATATATATTAAAACCATTTTAGTGATTTAATATTATTTTTTAGAACTGCAAAGCTCACACGTACATACATTGCATGGGAAAAGAGACGAATAAAACCGCTTCAACAAGTTGTATTTGACAACCGTACGAGATACACGCTTTTAACTCTATCCACTTCATTTTATGTCAATTCTTGCCGACTCCCTTGACTAAATAAATTTATAACATTCATGTCTGGTATGAAAATAGTATTTTACAAACCTTTTAGACATTGAGCTTTTAACTGATACATAGATTATTTACAGTGCAGTACTGCACAGTTTGTATAATAATGAAAAATTAAATGATGATGCAACCTACATTGAAATTTTCTTCAATTCATAATGCTTAAAAGCTTTCCATGAACTTTTCAAGATTCTTAAAGAATGTGGAAAACTATAAGCACTGGAAGAATGCAACGAATAATTATCTCATAGCTTTGAGTTCACACTTCTTGTATCAATGTAAAAACGCATCACGACTAGCCCAAAGGAAATACATTTATTTTTCTTCTTTTCCTCTTTAATTTAACTATATACTCCTGAAATTTGTTGGGATGCGTCTGCCTACCGTACTATAAGTAAATAATTGTTAGCAATTCAGTAAAGTTTTCAAAATTCCAGGTGTCTAATGAAGGCATAGGTATATTATATTTGGTGAAATACGTATCGAAAATGTAACCAAATCGTTTGGCACGGGGATATTGGTTGAATATATATCGATTGAAGAGAAGAACATTTCTGTCAAGTTTAAAGGAAAATCAGTATTTGCGGTAATAAATGTGGCAACAGTGAAATCGCTGTACTTGATAACTAAGGAGGAAAATTTCCTTTGTGTCTACGTCTAGATCATAACTGTTCAGTTTGGAACTTCTTACGCCGAAGGGATATTTAATGATAAGAAACACGATCTTCCTCTGAACGAACAAGTTTCTTCATTTATCGGGAAGTGACTTTCAGTCTACGATATTCTTCTCCGAGAAAACGTTCCAGCGGAGCAGCCTGGAGAGCGCATTATTTACTTATTTCTTAACCTTAGGAACACGCTTCGTTTTTCCTCCATCTGATATGTATCCCAAGTTGTGGTCTTGGAGGCCCGAGCTTCACCGAAGCAGTTCCATGTTCGCTTTCGTAACGAAGCCAAGCACACAATTTGTATGCCTTGATATTTTTCTCGCACTGTATCTGGATGAGGCGCGTGACGAGAACCACAACAACGTTCTACAATACCGCTCTAACTTCTCATTTCTAAAATAATTGAGCTCCATAAAATCGTGATGTTCAAACGTTTATGTCGCGGGTCTAATCAATACTTTAAGACTCATCCGTAACCTAATTAAAGACTCAGTGTGTCTCAAACAAAAATTATCTTTTCTTTTCTTAGATTGAGCCAGTATAGATAATCATTATTTTATGCAATTCATTCTTCTGGTTTTGTGCATAATTAGGATAATATTTGAAAACGATTAAAACAACGCACACCTACTTCTAATATTAAGCTGACAAAAAACGTCACCATTTAGGTAATCTAACGGCACCCTTCGAGACTTTTTTCACGCATCAATAACTATTAATCAGAAGACATTTAAGGTATTCGGGAGAAAAATCGATTGCAACAAACGTGAACATATTAATATTAAAATACTTATTTAACTGAAAATCAAATCTCGCACGAATCAGCCCATCAGACCGCGAGGGAAAGTATGCAAGATAGGAACAAATCACCATCATTGTTCCGTGATGTAAATTTCGGTAATTCTCGACAAGTGGTCTAATTTTCATCCATAAAGAATGTGCGATTAAGAATGACAGTACATACAAGGTAGTGGAAATAAAACATTCAACCCGTAACACTTTCTGGATCAATATTTCAAAATATGTTTTTTAAAGTGTAAAAAAGACAGAATTTGGCCATATTTCATCATGGTATGAAAGATTTAGCAGAATATCATATCATAATGCATAAAACAAATGACTGTATTGTAGCTGTAATGTAATGTTACATATAACAAAGGTTGTACTAACTGTATACTTACAAATGGATTACACGAAGTAAGCTCAAGCGACTAACTAACATAAATAATGAATGCCTTTCACTCATAGGAGCTTTCTCCTTTTACTCGTACTATGTTTCCTATGCTGCTAAATAAATCTTACCTTACCTCTATCAAAATCAACACGGATTTAAATAGGAAATCAACTGATATGTATATGTATTTTGTCAATGATATGTTTCGATTATCTCCAAGAGTTGTGTTCGGTGATGTATACAAAAAACTACAATAATCAACTCAAATAGATTGCTTTAATACTCTCCTTTTAATACTTAAATTGATTTTACAGTGAATGAGAGTACTCACCTAGAGAGAGAGAGCTCACCTAGCACTAGGCGAGTAAAATTCACACATCAGGGTAGGGCGGTTAGATCCTTTATTTGTGCTACCCTGAATATGGTTTCACAAGAAGATCTCACCCCCAAAAAAACACTCACCCGAGGGTGTCCAAGACGTCAACCGGGATGGAACCCCGTTCAAAAGGTCAGATGTGAGACTATCGCATCAGTAACTATAGATCTTAGTTATTAACAAAATATTAACAGGATAATTTACGAAAATTACTGAAGAATTTTTCCAACAGGTCCATCTTTGGATGGGACGGGTTTGGGGGGAAGAAGGATGGAGAGAAGTTTGACGTAGACTACCATTATAGATATACACCAATGGTATCAGGAAATAGTCTGTAAAAAATAATTAATGTCCCTTCTGAAGGACAGAGTACTGCTGAGACTGAAACGCTCTTCACATTTCTATACTATCACCTTAATCTTGCCCTGCAGTTCAAAGATCGAGGTTGGTACTCAAATATATTTTCTTTGCACGAGTAAACAGCTCATTTTTCATCTCATACCGGGACATTATTTAGTATCCAGTCGATCTCCCGGATTCGCAATCAAAATTGAGATTTCCCGACGTGCCAAGCGACTCTCTTTGTCCCAGCACAGAAACTGAGGTTTCTGTTCAACGCCATTTTGGATATTTTCACATCCATCTTTTCATTTAACAAATATTTCGTGAAATAAATTTAAAATTCACGACCCAACAACTCTTGTTTTCCTGTGTCAGATCGTGACAAGCGAATATTAACTGCTACTTAGATTCTCTTAATATGGCTTTCAAAAGTAAATAAATATGTATTCCTTCATCTTTTGATAAAAACGATTGCCTTAGCTCTCTTCTAAGCCAAATGTGGGAGAGCAGGCAGTAATTTCCATCGTCCGCTCCAGACATGACTATCGAGACGTATAAATGTCCACTACCTCCGCTCACATGCATTCACGATTTCGATGTGACTCGGTGAAAAGTAAAACGAGAATGAAGAGATGTCGACTTTATTTTATATACCACCATAATAGCTTGCCCATGTTGTGACGTAATGGGATAAGTTAAAAAAATGACAATGGAGGACCAGAGACGAAAAGACGTCGGGCAATTACCAATCGATCACAAGCCGCGGATCTCGCAATTCTAATGACACGCTACGAGTGGCCGTTTCCCATCTCGGTGTAATGAAACCATTTCCGCGCGGCGCCCAGCAATCTGCGTCCTCTTCATTATTACGCTCTGGTCTCATATGACAGGTGCACCCAAAGACATGCGTATCTGCAGGAGACAAGTAGCATGGCAAATACATGTTCCCAAGCAATATTTCCACTACATAATGAGGACGTGCCGCGCAAATGCTTCACATTAATTTTACTACGTACAGTCCATCTGAGGGAAAATTGCCCGCCCGGGTTGGTCAGGTGGGTTATGCGCTCGTGCTCGTGCAAAGCCCTTGGGACACCAAATAGACCGGAGTGTAATAAAAGAAATATTCTTTCACGTTTATAATCATGATAGTATTCAGCTGTTGCATTACTTTTAGAAGTTAACCTAGCGCATCACAATCTCTACACTATAGTACTTACCGTAGACCAAACCGTGTAACTATCTACGTTTTTCTTTTTCTGTCAGTATTCTCTCCAATTTCATGTTCAAATGGATGTTGGTGGTATTTTAACCCACTCGATAGAACGGTCGCATAGTTGTCGTAGGAATCCCCAATTGAATGCCGGGCAACGCCGATCAAAAATCCAGGAATCCTAGGGAAAACGACTAGTGACATAGGGGAAATACCCTTCCTGACACTGTTGACTCACCCATTAAAGCCAACTTACCGGTATACTTCTGTAGCTTGTATTATAATTTAAAGGTGTGGGATTCCGTGAAAGCTTGTTCCTGCAATGAACTTGGTGAGCGTTCACAACCACGCTTCAGGCGTTTTGGAAGGTTACGTTTCCTTTGTCCCGTTACCACGCGTCGAGGCACACTTCGCGTAACTTCGATGTGAGACAATACAACATCGTACCAATCACGGCCAAAGCGCTCCATTCCATAGGTCTAAATCCTTGGTGCGAATTGACCAAACGCTTTGAAGTGGCGATACACAGAATTTCTGGGAATGCGTCGCTACTTCCGAGGTCTCGAAGCGAGAATACAACCCACTCTCGCCCTGGGGTGACTTTATATTTCCTATGCTGTCATTTCCAAAAATCTTTCGGAGGTCAAACGTGGGCCGATAATTTGGTAAAGATGGAAACGCTCGTTACATTGGCATTCAATGGTCGCTAGGCACCTGGATTGAGATAGTTTTACGTAGGTCGGGGTGGTTTTTCTAGGCATACAGTGTCAAGCATAGCAAACATATTCATATTGCCCTACCTCTGAGGCGGCGGTGGCGAGGGAGTAACGTTATCTTCTGCTGGCCTAATTGTTGCGGGTTTGATTCCCGCCTGAGAAACCTTTCCTCCCTTATTTAGGCCTATGGTAAGTTTGATCATATTTGTCGTGAACAGCACGAATTTATACCTAATAAAACCCAAAAAAATGAACTATCCGACCAAGTTTTAAGTTGTAGAAAATTCATTTCAAATGATTTGAAATGGTTTAAATCAAATTAGGTCAAAAACGTTCACAGATAAGTTAAAATCTTTGCCGGAGAATAAAAAGGTATACAAGGACTTCATCTAGTTTATTACATACATATATGAAACGAAGCACCAAAACGTGTCGACTGAAAATATTTAGTCTATTTGTCGTTTATAACATTTTCCAGGTGTAAAATGTCAAACTCTAATTATGGCCCAAATTTAACCCCAATCAAATTATTCCCATATTCTCTACGCGCCGATGACTGTACTGCACAGCATTTTAAAATGATCATGCAAACCCCACTCACTTGCTTGAAATCGTTTCGTTTCCCGTATTGGAGCGCTTTGATTACCCAAGGCACCAAAGGCCTTCGAAGCCCCAAGAGGACCACGACTGAGGATAGCAAAGCGCATCACGGAACTCTCCTCTCGCCATTCCCTATTAAAAATGTTATTATAAAATACATCAGATTAGGTAGATGTATACTTGTTTCACAAAGATAAACTCCTTGAATTTCATCGCTATGAATAAATGCTTTTTATTTATTCCCCAGGATCGCTTCGTTAATTCAGCGGAAAAGTTTAAAAGCAGACGAATGTGTAATATTGAATTATCAATTTACAAATAGTTTATTTTTTCAACAATCTCGAAAACCTTTTATCGCCATTTTTCCCGGTTTTTCTTCAGAATCAATCCACTAAGTTTTACGTTTCTGCATCGACAATTCAATGCACATTCGTTAAATGGAACGACGGATAATGCGATCGGGGTTCAGAACGGAACCTGTGAACCTTTTTTGTACTTCCCGCCAAGGAAGAGAAGGAAGGCAGTTCCTTCGTTTTTTTCCTTGAGAAAGGTGGCTTGGACCACTGAAAATTCGAAAACTAATGAGTTTATTTTCTTTTTCGTGTGTTCCTGTGTTTTTGTCTTTGTCCGCTAGTGCCTTCATATATATATATATATATATATATATATATATATATATATATATATATATATATATATATATATATATATATATATATATATATATATATATATATGATACCAGATCTTCCTGGGAAACCATAACCGGCACAGGGAAAGGAACTGACCCCCCTTCCCTGATGTGTGAATTTCTCATGTCGTATTAGTACTGGGTGAACTCTAACATCACCTACTAAACCGATCTTCGGGTTAATTACTGTGTTTATGGTTTTTTTCATATGAATATATATAATATACGAGGGTCATCCGGAAAGTAGTACCCGTTCGTGAAATAAAGACACAAAAGTAAATATTAACAAACATAAAAAATTTTATTTGAAAGAGGATACTTTAAACTACTTCTCAACATAATCTCCAAGCAAATTAAGGCATTTGTCATAACGTGTGACAAGTTTCTGTATTCCTGCTGCATAGTCCTTCGCCGCCAGCTCATTGAGATACGCGAGGGACCCATCTTGCACAAATTTTTGCATAATGCAGATGGTGTTTAACAATTTCATGAACAATTGTTCGAGAAACATTGGGAAAATGCTCACAGATGTCATCAATTGTGACGCGCCGATCGTTCCTCACGAATTCGTCAACTGAGCTCACCAGTTGGTCTGTAATGACAGACGGTCTCCCCGAACGCTCATCGTCGTGTGTGTTCCCCCTCCCCATGTTGAAGTTGCGACACCACCGCCGAACAGACGACTCGTCCATTACATTGTCTCCATACACCTCCTTTAATTGGCGATGAATATCACATGGGCGAACGTTTCTTGCATTGAGGAATTTAATCACTGCCCTCACTTCACAACTGGCGGCGTTCTCAATTTTTTTAAACATTGTAAACAATCACAGAAACAACACAGGCAATGCTAGCGTCACGCAACTTGGCTCAGAGAAGGCAGACAAGCCACTGAAGCTATCTGACCTCGTCCAGCGGCTACTCGCGCTACCGCAGCTCTACAGCGCTACAGCACTTAGTAGTACCCGTTCGTGCCGCATGAAGTGCTGACGACGCGAGTAGCCGCTGGACGAGGTCAGATAGCTTCAGTGGCTTGTCTGCCTTCTCTGAGCCAAGTTGCGTGACGCTAGCATTGCCTGTGTTGTTTCTGTGATTGTTTACAATGTTTAAAAAAATTGAGAACGCCGCCAGTTGTGAAGTGAGGGCAGTGATTAAATTCCTCAATGCAAGAAACGTTCGCCCATGTGATATTCATCGCCAATTAAAGGAGGTGTATGGAGACAATGTAATGGACGAGTCGTCTGTTCGGCGGTGGTGTCGCAACTTCAACATGGGGAGGGGGAACACACACGACGATGAGCGTTCGGGGAGACCGTCTGTCATTACAGACCAACTGGTGAGCTCAGTTGACGAATTCGTGGGGAACGATCGGCGCGTCACAATTGATGACATCTGTGAGCATTTTCCCAATGTTTCTCGAACAATTGTTCATGAAATTGTTAAACACCATCTGCATTATGCAAAAATTTGTGCAAGATGGGTCCCTCGCGTATCTCAATGAGCTGGCGGCGAAGGACTATGCAGCAGGAATACAGAAACTTGTCACACGTTATGACAAATGCCTTAATTTGCTTGGAGATTATGTTGAGAAGTAGTTTAAAGTATCCTCTTTCAAATAAAATTTTTTATGTTAGTTAATATTTACTTTTGTGTCTTTATTTCACGAACGGGTACTACTTTCCGGATGACCCTCGTACTATGGCCCAAAATTAAACACCCATCCTGAATGGCTCTAGTAATACGCTAAATGCCAGTTGCTGCCACTCCTAATCATTACTTCAACCGAGATGGAATCAACTTTGCTTCCGAGCTCACAAAACTGAACCACTGTACATCTTAAAAATCACCTTACTTCGACGAATATAGGGGAGATAATTTAATGACATTTAATTCATAGAGTTTTTATATACTATGAGATTAATTTATCCCACGTCTTAGGATTCATCTTTGTGTCATCATCAGATGACGCAATAGAATACGCAATAATACGCAAAAAAAGTTTGCCTCATAAATTATTTTACAGTAAAATGGAAAAAAGTCAAAACCTTCTACACCCTTAGCCTAATCGTAATTTTTCGAGTCGAAACCTAGACCGTAGAATGCAGAATCTTTATGTGGAAAATAAAATTGCCGCAGAAATGATCATGAATTGATTGTACCTCAAAGGGGCACATGAAATCACCCAGTTCATGAAGTGAATTAGAACGGAAAACGGTTATCGCTGAATTGTTTCACGAAAAAATAAATTGCAACGTGTAGTGAGAGGCATTTCCTCTAGACGAAGCGAAGTTTTAGCCCGCAGAGCATTCATCTCCACCGGACGAGACCCCCAGTCAAAGGCACGCGCATAGAAAGGAAAAATATTTCCCGCGAAATTAGCGCTAAAATCCTTTCCACCACTTGATTCCCTGCCTCCGACCCGTTATCGTTCGCTACCGCCGGGAACGATCCCAGCTCCGGTGCGACGCAATTATTTTCGTTTTAGACGGCGTTGAGGACAGGGGGAGAAGGTGAAGGTAGTGTGAGCCGGGATTGAGGGTGAATTCGGCGTTCCGTTTCGGAACGATGGGTGCGAGGAGCGAGGGGGTTGTGAGGGGAGGATTGACGGATTTTCCCCGGAGTGACGGGCCTTAGCGCTGTAGTGGGTCGAAGTGGGCGGAGGGGGAAGGAAACAGAGCGGGAGAGAGAATTTGATTGGCCAAGAGCGATAAAAGGAGGAGGAAACTTGAGACCTGAAAAGGCATCTGACGAGAGAGAGAGAAAGCTGAGAAAGAGAGAGAGAGGTGGAGAGGTAAGAATATTCAAGAAAATGTATAAGACCGAGAGCCCTACGGGAGTGGAGTGAAGGGCAACGAAAAAAATAAAACGATGGCGAACGGGGCACAACTCTTGGGAAATGGTGGAAGAAGGAAGGTCAAGGAACAGGAATGCCAACTTGAAAATTTTTATGCGGTTATAATTACTTATCTCGGGGAATTGGGACGATTTTATGGATTGGAGGGGCGCCGATGCAAAGTAAAGAAGGCGAAAGCTTTAGTCACACGTGTGAACTTAGCTGTGTCGCGAGAGACATAAAAAACCATAATCACCATAATAAATATAGTACCTAACTACTAGCATCGTAAACATAAGTTTATGTTGATCAAATAATTAAAATGATTGGTTGCTTGACTCCTACGATATTTGCCATGTCTGAGACGTTCCCATCAACAGCTGTGAAACATGGACCTCTCGAAAAGAGAGATAAGTGTAAGATTTAGGTATTTATGTCTCGGGTTGGTAGGAAAGAATAAAATAGGTGGTTAGGGTAGAGGAGGAGGAGGTGCTAAATGGAATTAGGTAGAAAGGAACACTTTCAAACACCCCTCAGAAGAGGCTAAAAAACTGGATCGGCCACATGTTTGAGGGAAAGGGGTTTTAGCAACTGTCAATGGTGGAACAGTAAGCGGGAATGAGAAGATGATGGGAGACTGAAAGCGAGAGAAGAGAACGGTTCAGGGAGCTCAAGAAACAGACCCTATGTCATTAGAAACTGGGTAAAGACAACAGTGGTGTGGGTAAGGGACTTGCAGCTCAACGGAACAAACACCCTTAAAAGATGAGTACAAATCCTTCTTCATAATTTTACAAGATCTACATCAAAAGTAAAAAGAATAAGACTTATCACTGCAGGAGTTATATATATAACTTCATTAAGTACGTAATTTATTAGATATGGATGGCATAGAGCAGGAAAAATAAAAATGTCTAATCTAATTTTCAGAACGAGCATACAGAAAGATTAAGCCTTCTGCTTCAAGACCTCAGTCAAATAGCAGGGCCAACTTATCAAATCATCAAGTCTATGAAACAGTACTCGAATTAAGAGTAGAGGTTACGAGTGAAAATTAATCAAAATAATTTGTCGAGATAAAGAGTAACTTTGGATCAAATGGTTATGGTCAACATTGTGAAGAGTGAAATCATATCAAAACACAGCAGAGCTAACATTTGCATAACATGATTGACTCCTTACAGGAATGACATTATTTCCGTAGTTATTAAATGTAACTAATGAGATAATCTTTGCCGCAGCGAATTAAACCTTGTTCTAAGTAAACTAAACGTAAAATAAAGGTCAAATAAATTGATATTTTCTCTGTTTACCTCTCATTCCACAGCTGAAATATCGTTTTTCGATGCTTTTCTCATCTATATTCAAGCACTGATTAATATTTGTTATCCTGACTTCGTAAACGTATGAATAAAATATTCTAATCGGTTCATCTCCTTTTTAGTGCTTCAATAATTCAATTCTTAGGATTTTCCCCTTGAACGAACGGATTTCATGCTAATTCAATTTAAATATTTACAATGTTTGTGCTCCGGGATATCTTTTCTGATGATCGATTGCCTGAAATGAGTTAAATATTGCCTCTCTGAACCATAAAAAGTAAAACTTTAATTTGGACTATAGCATATACACAATATCAGATGCAATACTTAAGAAATGAATAAGAAGAAAAAAATCAGGATTTAACACGCATTGAAACTCCTTTGGAAAATGATCCTTTTTTATTTTTCGGACAATATCCCTAAACATAATCAATGATGTACGGGTGTGTTGTTAATGGTCAAAATAGTGGCCTACCCGCGTTCTTACACCACTAATAACTCATTCTTTAAGGTCCGCTGCAATTTGAATATTTATAGGGCTGTGATTTATTATTGAAATCAACTGAAACGGTCCCTTGCTCTATTCTTAGAATTTTTTTTTCATCATTTCACTGATTCTTACTCAATTAATTGTTCACTTGATGTGAAATGTCGACTGGTTTTCATCTTCCAGTGAAAAAATAGGCTATTCACTAAAATTTGGATAAAGAAAAGTAAAAACAAATTGCATCTTCGACTCACATCTTCTTTGAACAGTAAGAGACGTAGCTGATTACACTTCTGCATCATGTCCTTCACTGCAATATAGTTTCAACGTTGTCAAGAGGAACGATGCTTTGTAAATATAATAAAACTAAAGCAAACGGTGAGACAACTGAAAATTGTTTGCTCCTAACAGGATAAAACGAACATTAGATTTAAATTGAATTGAAGTCGGAAGTGAACCTAGGCAGAAAAGAAGGTTTGGAGCTTGGGAGGCTGGAGAGGAATCCTAAGCGTCTGCTCACTCACGAAATACACAGTAGCTTCCGTTCTCTTACAATTCAATGGAGCCTCCGTTCGCTTCACGCTCCAAGAGTTACGGGCAAAACAAAGACGAAGCCAATTAGAGTGGCGTGCGAATCCTTGGCGGATTGGAGAGGTAGGTTGATAGAGAGGGATACGGAGGGGGGAGAGAGGCAGCTGGCGGGGGCACCTCGCCGGTTGTCGCCGGCACTCTCTCTTCCGATTGTATATCCCTCGCACCTAGGCAACGTTCAACACCGTGCGCGTTGCGGTAGATGCCTACCTACTGTGAGTGGAGATGGGACGGAGGGTGTCCATGGGCGAAAATTTCCAGCGGCAAACATTGGCCGAAGGGAGTGAGGGAGGAGAGTCCATAAATTGAAGGGCCAGCGAGAGGAGTGGGGCAGAGATAGTCAAGCTATCGGAAATGTTTAATACGCATCTATACAAAACGGATCAAGCCAGATATGTTTTTAGGGCAAAGGGTCACGAAAAAGAATGATGGTGTAAGTCTATGAAAAGGATTTATTTTTTATCATGCTTGGGGTTCCCTTTATCTTTATCGTTGTCACGGTCAGCAACGGGGGAAAACGAATCATTTAAATCCGTCTATTACTCACGCCGGCCTCGATGGCAGCGGGGTACCGTCCTTCAAGCCTGCCAACTCAGAAGTAGGGGGTTCGATTCCCACCTAGTTGGGTCTTCCTTCACCTAGGACTTGGCTGTTTGTAATTGTTTTAATGTAATGTGTAAAGGTTAGGCGGAAGATGGGACTATAAAGTAGCAATCTCACCCCAGTAAAATGATTTAATAAATAGAAAATTCCCTCACATCTACGTACATTCCAGCTCCAATTTATTTTTGACGAAATTTACGAAAATTGATGGTTATTAGTCTCAGTGCGCGAAGGGAGGTTCTTTTGTTATTAACGCCTCAACGACGTACTCGCTCCAAATTACGCAGCGTTCCTGTCAGTTTCACGCAGCAACTCATATGGGGTTCTGCTCAAAACTTTACCTCGTAGAACATCTCGTGCGATTTCTATGTGATTCCATGAACAGTCTATTATTAGATGCGAGGCATACGGTAACTCATCCCGTGTGTGACACGGACTTAATTTTACTGTGTCCAATCCAGCACTGTGCCATCCGTTCTTCAAGGCTTCCCATTTTGAATTCCGTAGTTTCTCAAAGTCACATTTTGTTCTTACGAAATAACTTTTGTCGAAAATAAAAAGCCAGCTTAAGTTAAACTTTATTCATGCCATGAATCAAATATTTCTAACTCGGATTTCAAATTTTTATTCATGTAGAATACCAGGTTACAACTTACAAAAAATAGAATAAATCTCTCGATTCACTGATCTACTCTAAACGTCTACATTATATTTGACGGTGATATTAAGGGCGTACTCGATGTAATGAATGTAGCCAAGATGAATTACGATTTATTCTTGAATGCCATACCTACCTAAGTTTTTGGCATTATGATATGGATTCAAAATAAAGGAAGGCGAGTGATTTCTAAATGATACCTACTTTGATGATGGAAATGATAATAAAATACTGTTCTACTAAACGAATGAATTACGACTTTCAAAAAAAACAAAAACACTGTTAAACGACTATCTTAAGATTATCTCAAAGAGTTTTAACTCATAATTTATTATAAACGGTAGAAAATTCGTAATGGTAAGCTGGTGCGATATCAGGGCGTCAGCACAGGTACAAGTCAAACTCGACGCATAACTCAACACTAGGGTCCATATACATGTATTTATACTCGTATTTAAGGTATCATTGCTTTCTATTTCTGTGGCACTAACCCGTTTCCTTTGTTAAAACTATCACGTTATATTGTAGCGATTGGAAACAATGGAGAGTATCTAAAGCAAAAAATTGACATGCTGAATTTTTACGTACTTGTGTATTCTAGGACTTAATCAGAGATGGGAGAAAACCATAAAGAAGTCTCCTTTAATCACATGCATCAATTAAATACGATTTAACTTAGCATGCAGCCTTCAATAACAAAATAGTAAGTAAAAGTATAAAGAAAAGAGTAGTGAAAGCTTCAATGAAGAGAATAGTTTTGTTTGATTTGGACACTCTGTCGTTGAGACAGGAGGATAAGCTTAGCTTGGAGACTTTCGAGATGTGAGTAGCGGGTAAGAATGAAAAAATATATGATGGATGGGAAGGAAAACAAGTTATGTAGCTCTACGAATGGTAGGGGAAGAGACATAGCTGTCTGAAGAAGTTTGATGAAAGTAGATACAGGTGTGACTATGAGACGGTGGAATGGTAAAGACCACAAAGACACAAGGGTAATACATAGATCAGGAGGTATAGGGCGGAAAATATGGGTGTAAGGATATAACATACTTTGTAATATATAGTACGTCGTTACTTGGAATACAGTAGTGTGCCATGCTAAATTTAATCGAAAACCTACACTATTCCGGTAGAACACTGATGAGTTAGATAATGCATCCATTTCTGCTCATTCCGCCTTCACAAAAATGACACAACTGGCTGAATAACAGAAGAATCGAGTCAATTATGAGACCGTCATAACCGAATACTTAGTGCGCAGAACGGAAATGAGGAAAGATTAAGAGGATGGCGACTCAAGATGGGTGGGCGAGCCGGAGAAGAAGATAAAGAGGAAAGTCGGCACGTTGTATTGAAAGGGCTTTGGAACAGAGACGGGGAAGCGTGGAGAGGGGTTGTTAGCCCCCGCGTGGAAGGGAGGTAGCTGGCGTTCTCATGAAAGAGAGCAGCGGGACAGCGATTTGAGTACCAGAGTGTGTGCACGTGTGTGTCGCGGAATGACGCGGGAGGGCCATCTGCAAAGGACTGCACGGGGAGGAGAGGGGAGGGGGGGCTCGACTCTATGGCAACGGAGACGTCAGAGCCCGCAGGGAAAAAAGTCGGGCGTTGGGGAGAGAGGGGCAGGTGACACACGCCACCCATTCCATTCCTGCCCACCCCGTATGACACTCCCACGCACACACACAAACAGACACACGTAAAACGAATCCTTCTACCCTCCTCTCCCTAGAGTGTCACTGTTTCCGAGCGTCATGGCGACTACAGAAACGAAAAAAAGAAAAAGGGACGCGCACCAATAAATGAGTGGAAGGGAAACCTCCTCCCTTCTATCATGTTTCTCTTACGAAAGGGCATGTGGTGGATTCCACCTGAAATGAAAAACGGAGAAAAGAGGTTTCTCTCTCTCCATATATAAATATGTAAATATAAAAATATATATTTATATAATAAATTGGACAGCAACAGACAATATAGAAACACATAAAAAGAACACTCACACGTTATTTCTTCATCATTTCGACGGAATTCTGCTCCGTCTTCATCAAAAGGTATAGAAGTAATGAGTGAGTGATAACGTGTGACTGATCTGATAAGTACTTCTCTATCTTCAGATGAAGACGGAGCAGAATTCCGTCGAAATGATCAAGAAATAACGAGTAAGTGTTCTTTTTATGTGTTTCTATATTGTTTGTTGCTGTCCAATTTATTTTTCGACACTTCCGCGTTACGTCGACCAAATCATATATATATATATATATATATATATATATATATATATATATATATATATATATATATATATATATATATATATATATATATATATACATACGAGGGTCATCCGGAAAGTAGTACCCGTTCGTGCCGCATGAAGTGCTGACGACGCGAGTAGCCGCTGGACGAGGTCAGATAGCTTCAGTGGCTTGTCTGCCTTCTCTGAGCCAAGTTGCGTGACGCTAGCATTGCCTGTGTTGTTTCTGTGATTGTTTACAATGTTTAAAAAAATTGAGAACGCCGCCAGTTGTGAAGTGAGGGCAGTGATTAAATTCCTCAATGCAAGAAACGTTCGCCCATGTGATATTCATCGCCAATTAAAGGAGGTGTATGGAGACAATGTAATGGACGAGTCGTCTGTTCGGCGGTGGTGTCGCAACTTCAACATGGGGAGGGGGAACACACACGACGATGAGCGTTCGGGGAGACCGTCTGTCATTACAGACCAACTGGTGAGCTCAGTTGACGAATTCGTGAGGAACGATCGGCGCGTCACAATTGATGACATCTGTGAGCATTTTCCCAATGTTTCTCGAACAATTGTTCATGAAATTGTTAAACACCATCTGCATTATGCAAAAATTTGTGCAAGATGGGTCCCTCGCGTATCTCAATGAGCTGGCGGCGAAGGACTATGCAGCAGGAATACAGAAACTTGTCACACGTTATGACAAATGCCTTAATTTGCTTGGAGATTATGTTGAGAAGTAGTTTAAAGTATCCTCTTTCAAATAAAATTTTTTATGTTTGTTAATATTTACTTTTGTGTCTTTATTTCACGAACGGGTACTACTTTCCGGATGACCCTCGTGTATATATATATATAACGATTGTACGGAAAAACTCATACGAGCGGCACAATAATTGGCTGACACAACATAACACAAATAGAAAAGAATAGACACATATAAAAGAACACTTACACGGTAAATTGTTCGAGCTTTCGGCCCTCTCAGGGGCCTTCTTCAAGAGAGACTGAAAATATGCTATGGAACAGGAGAGGGGAAAGAGTTATGGGCGTGGAGGGGAGGTGTGGAGGGGAGGTGTGGAGGGAATGCTGGGAGGGAAATTAAATATGGCGGTTAAGGGTGGGAATTTTAAAGGAACGGAAGGATAGTATGTAGGCGGATTCACGAGTTCTCACCTCTATGTTGGTAGCTGAATCAGGTAGGGATTCTAGGATGCTGAGGGAAAAACACTGGTCGAATGAAAGGTTGTGGGAATTGGCGTGTGAAGGGATAGGAAGAGAAGAGAGTGAGGCAGAATTACAGGAGTATCGGTGATTATTCATTCGGATGGATAAGGGGGTAATGCATTCACCTATGTAGAAGGAAGTGCAATGCTTGCATGATAAAAGATAAATAATATTTTTTGAGAGGCAATTAGCGTGGGAACGAGGTGGGGGGGCTATGAGGGGATGTAGGGAGAGGGCAGTAGGCATAATAAGAGGACAGGTTTTACATCGGGGGCGGTTGCAAGTTGGGGAAATATTGGGAAATTTGTCACGGGGGGGCGCCAAAGGGTTGGTGGATCTCAGAAGGTTTTTGAGATTGGCGGGTCGTCTGTATGCGATAGATGGGCATTGGGGTAGTAAGGATGAGGTCGCGTCATTGTCATGTAGAATTGGGAACAGTTCTTTAAGGAGGGTTTTCAGTCTGGCTCTTACACATGGCTCTGACACATGGCTCTGACTCTCTCAACAACTTCTTATCCGCCTTAAATTCATCTTTCACGGTTAAATTCACCTCTTCCATTTCAGACTCCACTATCACCTTTCTTGACACAGACATCTCACTTCAAAACAACAAATTCACTACTTCAGTACACATCAAAGCCACTAACCATCAGCAATACCTTCACCACACTAGCTGTCATCCTCAACACACAAAACGCTCGATTCCTAACTCTCTCTCTATCCGCGGACACCGAATTTGCAACACCACAGCCACCCTCAACAAATACCTTGCCAATCTACACCTTGCACTCCTCAAACGCGGTTACCCAGAAAAGTTGCTACGAAATAAAATCCACCGTTCCACCCGACCACACACACCACACAATAACAAGCCCACACCTGACGCAGGACTCAACCTTTGCACCACCTATTACCCCGGATCACACAGACTGAAAACCCTCCTTAAAGAACTGTTCCCAATTCTACATGACAATGACGCGACCTCATCCTTACTACCCCAATGCCCATCTATCGCATACAGACGACCCGCCAATCTCAAAAACCTTCTGAGATCCACCAACCCTTTGGCGCCCCCCCGTGACAAATTTCCCAATATTTCCCCAACTTGCAACCGCCCCCGATGTAAAACCTGTCCTCTTATTATGCCTACTCCCCTCTCCCTACATCCCCTCATAGCCCCCCCACCTCGTTCCCACGCTAATTTCCTCTCAAAAAATATTATTTATCTTTTATCATGCAAGCATTGCACTTCCTTCTACATAGGTGAATGCATTACCCCCTTATCCATCCGAATGAATAATCACCGATACTCCTGTAATTCTGCCTCACTCTCTTCTCTTCCTATCCCTTCACACGCCAATTCCCACAACCTTTCATTCGACCAGTGTTTTTCCCTCAGCATCCTAGAATCCCTACCTGATTCAGCTACCAACATAGAGGTGAGAACTCGTGAATCCGCCTACATACTATCCTTCCGTTCCTTTAAAATTCCCACCCTTAACCGCCATATTTAATTTCCCTCCCAGCATTCCCTCCACACCTCCCCTCCACACCTCCCCTCCACGCCCATAACTCTTTCCCCTCTCCTGTTCCATAGCATATTTTCAGTCTCTCTTGAAGAAGGCCCCTGAGAGGGCCGAAAGCTCGAACAATTTACCGTGTAAGTGTTCTTTTATATGTGTCTATTCTTTTCTATTTGTGTTATGTTGTGTCAGCCAATTATATATATATATATATATATATATATATATATATATATATATATATATGTATATATATATATATATATATATATATATATGTATATATGTATATATATATGTATATATATATATGTATATATATATATATGTATATATATATATGTATATATATATATGTATATATATATGTATATATATATATGTATATATATATATATGTATATATATATATGTATATATATATATGTATATATATATATATGTATATATATATATATGTATATATATATTAATGTATATATATATATATATATATATATATATATATATATATATATATATATATATATATATATATATATATATATATATATATATATATATATATATATATATATATATATATATATATATATATATGTATATATATGTATATATATACACACACGAGGGTCATCCGGAAAGTAGTACCCGTTCGTGAAATAAAGACACAAAAGTTAATATTAACAAACATAAAAAATTTTATTTGAAAGAGGATACTTTAAACTACTTCTCAACATAATCTCCAAGCAAATTAAGGCATTTGTCATAACGTGTGACAAGTTTCTGTATTCCTGCTGCATAGTCCTTCGCCGCCAGCTCATTGAGATACGCGAGGGACCCATCTTGCACAAATTTTTGCATAATGCAGATGGTGTTTAACAATTTCATGAACAATTGTTCGAGAAACATTGGGAAAATGCTCACAGATGTCATCAATTGTGACGCGCCGATCGTTCCTCACGAATTCGTCAACTGAGCTCACCAGTTGGTCTGTAATGACAGACGGTCTCCCCGAACGCTCATCGTCGTGTGTGTTCCCCCTCCCCATGTTGAAGTTGCGACACCACCGCCGAACAGACGACTCGTCCATTACATTGTCTCCATACACCTCCTTTAATTGGCGATGAATATCACATGGGCGAACGTTTCTTGCATTGAGGAATTTAATCACTGCCCTCACTTCACAACTGGCGGCGTTCTCAATTTTTTTAAACATTGTAAACAATCACAGAAACAACACAGGCAATGCTAGCGTCACGCAACTTGGCTCAGAGAAGGCAGACAAGCCACTGAAGCTATCTGACCTCGTCCAGCGGCTACTCGCGTCGTCAGCACTTCATGCGGCACGAACGGGTACTACTTTCCGGATGACCCTCGTATGTATGTATGTATGTATGTATGTATGTATATATATATATATATATATATATATATATATCCCTCCCCGGGCTACAACCTTGACGTGGCGGAAGAGCTTGTGCGTTCCGATGACCCCTAGAGCTGTGCTGGCAGGAGTAATAAAAATTGCTCCTGGTGGGGTCACCCATGCCAGATAGGTCGAAGGTTAGGAGCCAGAAGAAAGGTAGTCCACGCAGCGTCTGCTCCTCAGTGAGGCGGCTGCAATGGCGTCTGACCCCAGTGGGGCGGCCAGTAAGTGATGGTGTCAAGTTAAAAACACTATTGAGGAAGGCAACGGGAAACCACCACAATTATCATTCCCTAGAAAAATATGATGGACTATACAGATATTTTGAGTCCTGGCAACCACGGGGCTCGGCCCAATCGGCCGTGTGTTGTGCCCGGCAGCGGGGGAGGCAAGGTTTCTGCGGTCGTCATCCCACGAAACCCTTGCAAGGGAAAACCAGCAGCAGCAGGACAGTTGACGCAGGTGAAGAAGACTACATTAGTTAGAATAGGTACGTGGAATGTTAGGACAATGATGAGGACAGGGAAATTGGAGAATGTTAAGCGAGAGATGGAAAAGGGAAAATATAGATATTTTAGGCCTATGCGAGGTGAGATGGAAAGATAGCGGGGATTACTGGAGCGATACGTATAGAATAATATACAGCGGCGGGGACGAGAGCCAACGAGGGGTTGCCATAGTATTAAATGAAGGGGTAGGAAGAAGCGTAGTCAACATAAAGCAGATAACGGATAGAATACTACTAGTAGAGATAAAAGTAGAACCGACGAACTTGGTTATTATTCAGGTATACATGCCACCGAGCAACCATAAAGAAGAAGAGGTCGATAGTATATACGATCAGTTAGAGGACATAATCGCGTGTGTTCCTGCAGGGAAACATTTGATAGTGATGGGGGATTGGAATGCGACGGTAGGCGAAGCAACAGATGGTGACAAGGTCGGGGACTACGGATTAGGCATGAGGAATGACCGCGGGGAGAAAGCAGTTAAGTTCTGCAGGAGACAGGGCTTAGTCATCACCAACACTTGGTTTAGACACCAAAAAAGACGCAGGTATACATGAAAAATGCCAGGTGACTCAGGAAGGTAGCAGCTAGATTATATCCTGGTTAGACACAGGTTTAGGAACAGTGTGATAAATTCGCACAGCTTCCCGGGAGCGGATGCGGACACTGACCACAATTTAGTTGTTATGAAATGTAGCGTACGTTTCAAAAAGATAAGGCAGGGGCGGCGAGTTAGAAAATGGAATGTAGAAGCATTAAATGGGTTGAAAAGGAAGGAATAGAAACAGGCGGTAGAGAAAATCATGGAGGATGGTAAAGGGCTTAGTACTATCGAAGAAAAATGGGAAATGATCAAAAAAGGGTTGTCTAAAGCCGCAAAAGACACTATTGGAACCGTTAACGCTAAAAGGACTAGGAAACCATGGATCACGGATGAGATGAATACAAAGATGGATGAGCGGCGAAAATGGAAGAATATAAATACAGAATTAGGCAAAATGAAGTACAAAGAATTGAACAATAAATTGAGGCGGGCAACAAATAAAGCAAAAGAAGCATGGTGGAAGACGCAGTGCGAGGATATGGAAAGTCTGCAGAGGAAGGGTGAAATCGGTGCGCTGTACAGCAAAGTTAAATCGTTATCGGGAAGTAAGAAAGGAAGAGCTATGCTAACAGTTAGAGATAAGGCGGGTAAGGTAATAGTTGACGCAGGAAAGATCCAAGAGACATGGAAGGAGTATCTAGAAGAACTGTATAGTAAAGAACTCAGACCAACAAAGTTAGACATTGAAAAAGAAAATGACGTAGAGGAAGACAGCTTAGGTCCAGGTCCAGGCATACTAGACAATGAGATAGAAAGGGCATTAAGGGAGATAAAACTAAATAAGGCCGTGGGGGTAGATAACATTCCCGTGGAACTTTTGAAATGCTTAGGAAAATGTGGGAGGAAGAGGCTATATGGGCTGATCCGTAGTATTTATGAGGAGGGAATCTGGCCGGAAGACTTTGTGAGATCGGTTTTAGTTCCTATTCCGAAAAAGGTAAAGGCCACGTCATGTGAGGACTATAGGACAATTAGTTTGATATCCCACACAGCTAAGGTTGTTCTCAGGATCATAAACAAAAGGATAGAGAGTAGGGCAAATGATTACTTAGGGGATGATCAGTTTGGGTTTAGGAAGGGGAGAGGTACGCGTGATGCAATTGCAGGAATGAGATTATTAATCGAGAGGAATTTAGAACACAACCAGGAGGTATTTGCCTGTTTCGTAGATTTCAAAAAAGCGTTTGATAGAGTAAATTGGGAAAAACTAATGAATATATTGCAGAAAATAGGAATAGATTGGAGGGAAAGGAGGCTAATCCGCAACCTGTACATGTCTCAGACTGCTCAGGTGCGGGTGGGAAACGGGGAGTCAGGATGGGCAGTGTTAGGAAGGGGTGTAAGGCAGGGTTGCCCATTATCACCGTTGCTGTTCAACTTGTATGCAGAGGAATTGATCAAAGAGGCATGGGAAGAACTCGAGGTAGGAATGAAAGTGGGCGGGGAATTCGTAAAATCAGTTAGGTTTGCTGATGACTAAGCTTTAGTTTGTCAGTCAGCCAAGGGGCTGCAAGCATTGCTGAGTGAATTGGAAATTCAGTGCGACAGGTATGGGATGAGAATCAACATTAATAAAACAAATGTTATGCGATTTTCTAGAAAGAAAAAGGGCAAGCTTAACATTAAAATAGGAGGGCAAAAACTAGAGCAGGTAGAACAGTTTACGTATCTCGGTAGTGTTTTGGACCAACATGGTCAAAGTAGTAGGGACGTAAGGAGAAGAATTGCGCTAGGAAAAGAGGCTTTCACAAGGAGGAGGGAGTTGATGACATGAACGTTGAGTAAGGACATTAAGAAAAGACTCGTAAAAACTTTGATGTGGAGCGTAGCTATGTACGGCGCTAAAACGTGGTCATTGAAGCAGGAGGATAGACGTAGACTGGAGGCTTTTGAAATGTGGGTGTGGAGAAGAATGGAGAAGGTGAAATGGACAGAGAAGAAAACAAACGAGGAAGTACTTGGTATGGTGGGCGAAGAGAGGGGTTTGTTGGGAGCAATCCTATGGAGGCAGGAAAAGTGGATGAAGGGGGTGTTGACCGCCTGTGGGATGTTAAAGACTGTGATAGAGGGGAGAATGTTGGGCAAAAGAGGGAATGGAAGGAACAGGATGGGGATGTTGGACGGGATGAAGGGAGGAAGAAAGTACTCAGAGATGAAGAGGGACCTGATATAGAGTAGGATGATGGATTTTGTGTTTTGCTAGGAGTAATAAAATATTTGTTTGGCAGTTGTGTCCATCCAAAAACCTACCTTAACCGGTAGATTACCTTAAAAAAAAATATATATATATATGTTTAGAGGAAGAAGAAATAGACGGCTTTCAACCAACGTAATTTAACGATCACGTGATCATCTTCCCCAATGTGACTACACCCCCTTCCGTCTACCCTATTTCCTCCTGAAATTATATATGCATAGGCGCCAGTGCTGACCCGCAGTGAACGTGAGGGAGGCGGCGACTTTGAAGTCGGGGACGGTGGAGAAACGCGGACATGATCTATCAGCCTCTCACCTCCTCTGTACCCTCCCGTGGAGGCTAGGAAGGGGGAAAGAGAAGATGAATGAGTTGGTAGGGGTGACCGAAGGGAACAGAAAAATCACTGTCACGGAAAAATGAGGACGCCGTTTTCGCGACAATGGACTGGTAAACGGCAAAAATGTGCTCGAGGGTCCACTTTTTTAGGATAAAACTACAATAAAATGATACGAGTTAAACGTGTACCGAATAAGGGTTACCCGAAAATCAATTTTAAGTAGGTGCAAAATTCTCCCAAGTAAGCGAATGGGTATGAAATAAACGTGAATCAAATCCTGTCGATTCAAAACGATCACAGAATAAACAGAAAATATAACTTGGTAAAATACTCATTTATGTCACTCGCGCACATTAATTAATCTGAATATTGCTTTGAAAGGTGAGGGTGGAGCTCACCTTGTACTAAGCCCTATTCGACGTGTGCAATTCTATCATCAATTTCGAGAAGCCAGTTCCTTTTTCTGTACCACCTGCGGTTTTCCTGGACGAATACAGTAGTTCGTTGCCGCTAGAGGGTGCCAAAAGTCTGTGGAAAGGAAACCCTGAACCGTAGTCAGTGATAAAACGCTCAATCTCTATCACATTTCCTAATTTAATAGACATAAAACCAATAAATCTAGATCGAATATATAAGCAAAAGTGACTTTGATCTGTCAGTTACTTACAAATGCATAACTGGGTAGAAAGACGTAAATGAAATAAAAATTCCACGGTTCGAGTAACTTTTGAATAATTGATCACTATTTTTTTAAATTAGCTAACTATTATTATGATTTTAAATGCCACCTTTTTAATTATTATTAATTAAAATTATTGCACACAAACAATGTCATTTGACACAAAAATCCTTAGAATCGCGATTGATCTGGCACTGAATGATAACAAAAGCAATTATTGATATAAAACAATCATTCAAGGTCGTAGCATCGAAAAAATACTCACGGAGGAAGAATTAGCTGTGTTTCCGATAAAAACTGCCCATTTTGTTTCAATGAAATTTTGCTTGAAACTTTAATTGCAAGAAACGATTCTAGTAATTCTTGTACAAATGATTTGTTGATATTATGATGAATTGCTGGCACATCCTTCATCAAAGTAGGGCTTTAACGATTTGCAGTAATCTTTCACTTGAAATTAGCAATCTCGATAAACCTTTTATGCAAATTATCCTACTGATTGAAACACCTCGACGTTTGATCGACTGAAATTCATTCTAGCCCAGAACAGAGATTCTAGTTTCGTATCGATACTAAAAACTGCATATATTCCAAAATGGCTAACCTATGTTATATTTTGCGACATTACCATAGTTGTTGCACAATATTCTAAATCTAATAAAGCCAGCCAGAACAAAGTCATTCGTAATTAAAACGAATCTTAAGTATACATCTTAGTAAGCCTATTGAATTACTACTTGGGAGCCGACTTAATGGTAAAAATAACTAAAGGACTCCAACGAGAAACCTCGTGAATTAATCCATGTCTATTACTCTCGGTGCATTAAAAATTATACAATCCATAAATGTAGATTGAGACATTTTGTTTGAGTAACTGGTTTGAAAGCAAGCAGTTATACTTGAGTCGCGACAGTTCCACTACTTTCCTTTCCACGCAAAATGGTGAATAAGAATTTCACCCAATGAATGAATAGAAAAGAAGAAACATTTTTAACGTACTTTCGGCAATGATACATTTGTCCTTAGTCCTTGGCGCGACTTTAAAGTGTTTCTGTTAATTAATCAACCTAAAAGGCCCATTAAAGGCATGATTTTGCCAGTTCAGATTTTCGATATATATCAATTTCTATCGTACTAAACAAAGCACAGCTGCGACAGAACATTGAAGGTGAATCGTAACCACATTGATAAGAAATCCAAATTACCATCAGCATTTTTGCAAGGCTATCAATTCTCAGAAGAGTTCGAAATATGCATGAAGTGTACACTACATACGAGTATTTACACTGTTTACTGTTCAAGGCCGAGTTATTTCGTGAAATAATTGAATTAGATTGAAGGATTACTTGGACGGCGATTGCTCTGTTAAAGTATCGAACTTAGCCGTAATCGACAGTGAACTCTATGGAAGTGAGGACAATAAGCGTATTTAATCACTTTCTTGGAAACCTATTTTCAACCTAACACTGGTGCCTTCGCTTAATTACCTAAACATACTGAGCAATAGAAGCCTGCTGTGTAATGAACAAGAAGCTTTAATTTTCTCGGAACGATGTCGTTCACGATATCTCCTCTAGCCGAAACAAGTTTCCTTGGAACAACACCAAAAGTACCGACAACTTAATAATGCGATTTTGCTAAAAGTCGAGGTGAAAGGAGAGCAGAACTCACGTTGTGCGTTAACTTCTTAGATAACTCCATGTTTTTCTCGAGGCTGTGAGTAGATAAAAAGACGTTGTTGAGCTTAACCTACTCCTTATAAAAATAAGAAACACCTGGATTTAACAAGGAAGGTTTTATATGGCTTCTATCATAGTAGGAAGCGTTTTCAACGCCTAAAATGGCGTCATTTGGTGGGTAGAGGAACATTCAATCATACGCTTTCTTCATTAGCGTGGCTAAATGCCGAAATAAATTAATTGCCAATGGAGCGAGTTATGAGTGATGATGTTATGGGTGCAAAAAATCTGCGTTCGAGGGGGCGAAAGTTGACAGAACGCCAAGCGTTATTTCACGACAAACCGAATGACCCTCGGCCAAGGACCAGCTGGTTTTTCCGGTGGGATATTAATACCGAAAGGAAGCATTCTTGGACGGTCATGAAGTCATGGCTTCGAGGTTGCATAAAAAAGATAGTTTAAGGAAAGCTGTGTTAATAGGTAAGAGAAGTCTCAGCTTTTTGATGAGTGGTGTTATAAGAAGTAATTAGAAGAATAAATAATATACATCTTAGAACGTGAATGCACTTATAATAATTTAGAAAATAGATCTGCGTTGAGGCGTGTTCCATTTTCTTCCCTATTAGCATTTTACCGGGCATTTTTATCCAGAATCCGTAGACGTAGCAGACGCCGCAAATCTATTCACATTGTGATATAATTTTTTTTTTACTGGCGAGCAGAAAGAAGTCAAATTCTACGGGTGGAGAAAATAGGAAAGATGGTTGACTTTGGAGGAAGAAGTCAGGTAAGAGGATAAATGAGGAGTACGACTGGGAGGCTCAATGGAGATCATCGAATCACGAAATTGTACCAGTCTCGAGCGCCTGAAATTAGTAATTCGCCTCTCAGCAAAGGGTCGCAACTTGCGCCCCCCTGTGGCCCCTTTTCCCGTTTCCACCACTCTCCGGCAACACTCTTTCACCCTAGGCCTGACCACATTCAAATCTATACGGTTAGATACGGAAACAATTCATCGGGAACCAGTCAACGGTTAAGGATATTCGGGAATACCGGTGGCTGGGACACATATGAGGAGCTTAAAAGCTCCAAGGTCTTTTAATTTTTCTATTAAACTAATCACACCGTAATCTTGGAACTCCTCTAATATTAAAAATAATTTCCTCAAGAATGATATCTATTTTCACAACGTCGGCAATGATACTTCCATGGTTGTTGATAATGCTTCTGTAAAGATTTAACATACATGTATGAAGGCTTTCAACAGAGTTAATTGGGCAGATGGTTTGAATGCATTTCGGAGAGGAGGAATAGATCGGTGGAAAAGTATTTAAAGAGACTTATCCGGAACCTGCACTCAGACTGCTCAGGTGTGAGCAGAGAATGGACAGTTCGGATGGGCAGTGTTAGGAAAAGGAGTAAGGCAGAGTCGCCCATTACTTTCTGTGATTTTTAAATTCCAATATATGTGGAGAAAACGATTAAAGAGGTATGAAAATAATTGGAGATAGGAATGAAAGTCGGCGGGATTCGTAAAATGAGTTTGGTTTTCTGATGACCAAGCTCTAATTTGTCAGTCATCCAAGGAGTTGCAAGCATTGCTGAGTGAATTGGAAACTCATTGCGATATATACATATGGGATGAGAATCAATAATAATAAAACGAAGCTAAATATTGAAATAGGAGGGTAAAAACTAGAGCACGTGGAACAGTATACATATCTCGGAAGTGTTTTGGGACAAAATGGTCAAAGGTATTAGAGGCATAGGGAGAAGAAATACTTTAGACAAAGAAGTTTTCATCAGAAGGAGAGAATTTATGACAGGGACATTGAGCAAGGGTGTTAAGAAAATCCTCGTGAAAACTTTGGTATTGAGCGTAATTTTGTACCAAACGGACACATGGTCAAGGACGTAGGAAGATAGGCGTAGATTGGAGGGTTTTGAAATGTGGTTTTGGAGAAGGATGGAGAAGATGAAGTGGAAAGAAAGGAAAACAAATGAGAAAGTGCTAGTTATGGTGGGGGAGGAGAGGGGATTGTTGGGAGAAATTATTAGGAGATAGAAAAAATGGATGCAAAGCATATTGATTGGCGGTGTGATGTTGAAGACTATGACACAGATGAGAATATTATTCAAGCAAGGTAGGAAGGGAAATAGGTTAAACATATTGAACGGAACGAAGGGTGGTATAATGAGGAAGAAATTGGTGAAGAGTCTTTTGCAGTGTAAGTTTACAGGTTGTCTCGTTGTGAGAGACTAAGATACGTATCTATTTTCAGTCTGTTTTCATCCGCAACCAACGTAATTTATGAGGTAGACTACCAAATAAAATGAAAATGAAACAAATTACACAAGGCGGCCCGTCGGAGAAAAACGATATTGTTCATTATGAAAATGCTTCCATTGTATGCGGAATGACATTTTCAGTTCATGATTATCATCGAAAATCTTAACTTTCCTAAATTGTCGAATCAATGCACAAGCTTTAATTCACTCAAAGCAAACCTGAATTCAAACTATATTTTTTTTTGTAATACAGGAGTATTATCCCTACATTTCACATGGTAATAAAAGAAACTATATAAGAAAATGAACTTCACTGCCACGGATTGTAAATTTTGTATTCGTGCAAATTCCAAATAAGTCGTTACTCCAGTTACATATCTATTGAGTTTCTATAGCAATAATTAAATTCATAATTTGTTCAATGTTTAAACACTGATTTTCAGAAAGTTTTATTTTTAGTATACTAAATAACGCCGACACTTTCATTTATAATGAATCAGATTAATTCAAAGACTTGAAGATATGAAAAAAATTGTTTGCATATGAGAACCCGAGCATAAAAGAAGGTAATATTGTCTTCGTATTCACCAAAAAATCACCATGGTGCAGAGTTTAGTACAATGCAACACTCTGACCTCAATATTAGATGTGAGGACTCATGAAGGAAAAGAAAGAAGTAAATATCGTTTCTCTTGCTGAATACGGGTCACATTGTCAAAAATAAACTCTCTGAACGCAAAAATCCTAGACAAAAAACATAAAACCTCCAGAATCCGTCTCATTTCATTTGAAAATAGAGATTTCGAGCGAAATTCATACAAAAAAAGTGACTGTCCTCGCCGGATGGAAATGCCACGTTTTAACACGGGTCAGACTGGTGAATGGGAGCTAAACGAAATCAAAGGGTAGAATACGAGAACGAATACGTGCTCGAAATATTCACAACCTCAATCATAAAGTCATTCCCGTATTCCTTTTATCTCAAGACTTCCACCATCGCGAGCGAGTGGGCGAAAAATATTGATATATATGCGAATCGTGGCTTCCCTCGCGCCACCACGTACCAACTCATTCGCGGAAATCTCTGAGATATGGACACTACACACCCTCCCCTCACGCCCGCTCACAGACATGAGAGAGAAAGCGCTCAATCGTGCCTCTCAAAAGCCTCACAATCCTTGCCCGTGAAACTTTGGAGTAATAAAAAAGCAGCCGCTCCAAGTGATTTCGCATAATAGAAAGCAATTCATGAGGTCGGGTATTGACGTGGATCTGAATGGAAAAGGCCGATCTCAAAGCGTCTGTTCCTCAGTGTTGAAACGAACCTCGTCAGTGAAGAAGGTAAGGGTTCATTGAGGGAAATATTTTTCTCTCCACAAAAGCGCAGGATCACATGCGTCTAAGATTTGGGGCATTGGCTAGCGAAATTTATAAATGAGTTCTTTTTTTTTGAAACAGAATAATAGGTTTCGATTAATTTTAATGCGCAATGTAATTAAAAATAATTCTTTTTTAAAACGCGGAGACGCCTATATCGACTGAATCCAAACCACCAAATGGAACAAAAACAATGAGATTCCACAATTAAGATGTGAAAAATCTCAAATTCAAGTATTTTCATAAAGTATGAGGGGATTGAAACAATGACTATACGCATTAAAACGAGAAATGAATGAAAACAATAGGAATACCTCAAAATGACAAATAATGGAAACGTTCGGTGAGATACAATAAAAATATAAACCATCAACCTGGCGTGCCTACACTAACATAGTAAGACAATTATTTTTAAGTCAGCATTTAACCTTTCATTTTGGCCAGGAAGTGACTTATTGCCGAACGTCACACGCAAAGAACGTCTGTTAACTCAATACGAATGTGATTTAAGAGAAATACACTATTGCAGGTCCAAAGAAATTGTCTTAAGAGTACTTTCTCTGGATTTCCCCGGGGTTTTTTATTTCCCGTCGAGAGAAGATTGAGCTTAGTCCCTGTTTCATTTCTTGGTTCTTCCTTCAAAAGATTTTTTAACTGTAGTCTATTTCATATCTAAATCGATATCTTTCCTTTCTTTTATTTAACTTCCAATATGTTTCCCGGGTTTTTCCTTGGAACCTTTGCACTCATTTTTATCTTACCTTACGTTCCTATAAAAACTATAAATCATACAAGGTTATATGACAGAACTTTTCTTAGTTTTCAGTGAAAAATTTGGCATCTCCGAACTTCACCTTAACTCTACGATTTCTTCCGCTAAATAACGGGAGTATTTAGATTGCAAATATTCATATTTTCTCAGAATAATTTTGAACCTAGCACAGTATATGTGTTATGGTAATATGGTTAGATGTATTATGGTAATAACTTGTTTTTATCTCAATCCTTACAATAAAAATTAACTCTGACGAATGTAAAAAATTATGTATCTCACACTGAAAAGTCCATTTAACCAAATTTAAATCACGAAAAACCTATCCCGGGACTGCCTTGATACATATTTTGATTTTATATTCCGTATTATATTGAATCGTACATTTGTTTTAGAAAAGTCATTCTTTGTCTTTATATATCGTTAAAACATTTCCTCAACGTTTTACATATTTATTCAATACAGGCACACTATGCACTATCTCGATTTAAAGATGCATGAGGGCCATGGTTAGGAGTTTAAAAGTTTGCAAGCCCTTTGAAAGCGGTTTGATTGATCACAGTGAATCTATGCTAAAGTTTCATTTGACCTAGTTTTCTTCAACAGTTTTCCATCCCAATTATGGCAATAAAACAGCAGAAAAAATTTTAATCGTGACTGAAATTTTCCAGCACTCACAAATAGGACAATTCTTTATCTGAGAAGAGCATTCCTATGAAAAATTGAGCACTATATATTTTATCAACCACAGTAATGTATTCACTCTTTACGTAACTACGCATCCTCAAAATTTGGTTTTCGGTAAATTCTCAAGCTCATGTTATCTCATATCAGTGACGTAAATAATGAGATTGTACTTCTTAAAACATTTACTTTGGTAGGTATAGATGTAGCGTTTAGATATATTCTCCAGAAATTACATGATAAATATCATATTTTAATTCTCCCTATGCACGTTATTTCTCCTTCAAATCATGTTTTTTTAAACCCGGCAAAATTGAGGTTTATAATGAGTAATGTTGTAATAAGCATTATAAAACGATCCTAAAATACTATCATACATCCTTGAGGACATTTATATTACCACATCAGAACCAAAGCACCTTTTTCTCGAAATCTTTGGCTTCAAATCCTCGGAACCACTTTTCCCCTTTATTCCACCCACAACTTTTATTCTCTTCTTATCTCCGACCATCTCACTATAATTTCTACATTCTGCACTCCCTTTGAACGGTAGCTACCGCCTAATGTATCCTTTGTTATATTTTCATTCTCAAATAATTAAAAATCAGCAAACATTTCTAATTTTATTAGAGAGATATAACCGTTGAATGACTCTGTAAAGTAAAAATCAGAGCCCACAAATAAATCTTAGCTTTCAAATATACACTATGATTTCAAATCAGAAAGACATTTAGCTTCACTAAGGGTCTACTTATAGTGTAAGATATCATTGTCTTGAGATGCAAAGACATTGTTGCTCAATACAACATATCTATGGTGTCAAGCTACTGTCCGGCACCATTGGCGTTTCATCTCGGTAGCAACGAAATAGCCGATGCTTATTGTAAAATACCAATGATTAAGGGAAATAACTAAGAATTTTTATGTTATTAATACCCAATGTGCGTGTATTTTAAATTACAACTGATTGAGTTTTGATAACAAGCTTGATGATATGTACCTAGAAATTGATAATGCTTGAGATAATTCCAAAGGCAAGCAAGGTTAAGTGTACAAGGCCATAATTGTCAAACAAAAAATTAAATAGTGGTACAATAATGATAAAAATTCATTTTTAGGGGATTATTTTACAGGTACAATTAATTCTCAAAAGAAAAACCTTGCTATTAATTCCTTTGAAAAATGTTCGTTTATTTTTTCTGCTCGGTGAAATGTGAGATGTGTCACGCCGAACACAACACTTTTTCTCCTCCCCAGAAATTGCACTTTGGAATTTCCCCATTCCTTCCTCCCAGTCCCGCCTTGACACACAACTCCGGATCTCGATCGTGCCTCAAGACCCCTTTTATAATCGCGTGACAAACAATGCTCTACTTCCGACAATTGTCATCAACTATGCATGAGCGCGACATTCATGTGAAATATCCCCACCCTTTTTTTTATCAGCAGCGTGATAGGGTTTGTACTAAGACACTACGTAAATGCCAGGTGACCAATTAAACATCCGCAACATTCTTATGGCTTCATCCGATTTGCATGCTACCCGGCCATATAGCTCTACCTCCTCAGCCTTATTTAATCCGCAGCACTAATAAAGAAACGATTTCAGCCTATAGCGATACACCTGCACATGAAAAACTCGATTTATTAAGAATGGGCATGATAGCTATCCCTTAAGACCCTTGAACAAGGCACCTTTGTTCTGTAATGAAATCGAGTAAATTAAAGGTGCATCTTGGAATACGTTGAATGATAATAGAATCCAGAGTTGAACACAGTCTTCATAACTGAAAATGAGAACAATGCAGACATGACTCGTCTTTTTTTCTTCTTCTCTAAACCTGTTATTTGTTCGACCTTTTATATACTGTTATTTCATTGTCATTTCATCTTAATGCTATCTCGTTCTTCCTGCTGCTCAGAGTGTCATTGACATTTCTTCATTCTATCCTTGTTTTATTTTAACTATGAAATGGAAAGAGAATTTCTCCGCTTTTGGCTATTAGCTAAGATCTGCAAACGTGGATTTTCTATAATATGCAACCTATTCCACACACACTTGAACCAGGCCTCTTCCCTACGAGCGATGTTTATTTACACGACTCAAAACCGTAAGTGAAACGTCATCGATATGAAACGATAGCATTTCCAAAACGACGAGCTCTTCTATTTCCCGCAAACCTTAACGATATTTGAGGGCTGTCAGTATTAACTTAGTAAAAGTGATTGCAATAAGCTACGCTTAATGTTCAGCAATCATTGCACTGTTTAACATACTTTGAGCCTTAATCAAGGATGCATTTAAAACCCTTAGGTCTCGGATCTTGATCTAGGTTAGTTTTGGATCCTAAATAAATCCTCTGCTGCCGATATAGCAGTCATTCGTGACGTCATGAATATTTCATTCGTTCCACAGCCCACTAGGAGGCGCCTTGCTTTCATTATGTGGTGCGCAGACCAGTCCGTCAGTGGTTTCCATTAGCCAACACCTCCCTTTCGAGCATTTAGCAAACAAAGACCGGCTGCCCTTGGCTTTTTTCACGAATTTACCATTTGACTTACATTTCCTAAGAGTTTAAGACATCGTTACTGCACGTTTCTCTCTTCAGGGCGCAGCACAACCCAAGCTGCGCTAGATGTCGCCAATAACAGTATATTATTAAATACTCTATGCTAATTAGCCCAGTGCGTGTGTCACAATCTTATACTACTAAACCTACCCTTATTCTTCTCTTGAATTATCAGTTATTCTCGCATGGGCAAAAAATTATTTTGCTCATATATACTTAGAGTGTATGTAAGGTTCTATAAAATTTAGCTCGTTATTTGAATTCTTTAACGTATCTATTGCAAAGTAACATTTAAGTACAATTTGGACGATGTATGTCTTCTTCTGTAGAATCACCTCCTCACCCTATTGGAGGCTTGCAAGGCACCAAAAAGGTGTACAATGCTACGATATTATTAGAAACGTTGATGTTTGTCAAGTCGACGCGGAAAATTCGCAAAAACTCACGTTTATGGACCGAGAAAATTATAAATAATGAATATTATTTGAACAAACACTAAATTTGTAATAAATGGGATTCGGAAGCTGATTTTTGTAGCATTACAAACATTGTACATTGGGGGACGAGAGGAGGGTCACCTATGAGACGTCACGAGGAATTTAGGAAATTACGTTGCGTCGCCATCCCTCCCGTTCTCAACCATCCATGTCTCGGGGTATTTCTTTTTGCTCTGCGCTCTGAGTAAATGCAATAAAACATGTGGGTGCAATAATGAATATTTGACTATCGAACGGTCAGTGCAGTGCTGCTGCTCAATAAAAATGAGATTTAAAATTTAATGAATAGTTCCTCGATATCACAACGCAGACACTGAAGAAGAATTGAATCCATGAAAGGGAGGTGTTTTAAAATTCTGTTGACACACAAAGTTAAATCACCTTATTTAGGAAAAATACATTCCTCCTTAATTTTAATGTGTTCGTTTTTTAGGCACACATTAATTTATCCATGAGAAGCAGCCGGTGGAGGAACAGGCTTCCAACCGAACGGATTGAACTAAAATCAAATAAAAAAGATAACCAAATAAGTAACTCTTAGGGTCCTTTTCATCCCTTAAAATTTTGTCGGCATTTGACTTTTTAATTGGTGTTCTTATGTTATTATCAACGATTACTAAATACAATTAACCTTCAAAAACCAAGAGTATACTATTCTTACCAACGCAACCCATTGAAATAATTCTCATTAATATGCATACCAGGAATTGTATTAACTCGAGAGATTCGCATCCATTTGATAGAAATTACATCTTCAAATGACATATTCGTCTAATCCCCAAAATTATATTTCAAATTTCCGCTACCCTTTTCATAGGATAGATATTTCCGACGGAAATGAAACTCATAAAAATAAAAAAGTATACTAAAATGGTAAATATAGGTGACCCCTAAGGTTGTACCTTATTTATTTACCTTCGGATTGTAAATGCAGACATCCGTCGCCCGATTTGCAGAAAATCACGGAAATAAATAAATGATAAATGAAAAACAACGAAACAAAGTATACCAAAAAAATTAAACAGAAAAAATATATACGGTACATGCATATATACGACAACCTGCTACCACCTGCTCACAAAGGTGCGTTGGCGATGGAAAAAATACGAGATACGGGATACGATTTGCTTGGCCATCCCTTTTATTCACCTGATTTAGCACCCTCATACTTCCATCGGTTCTCAAACTTGAAAAAATTTGTTTCTGGGAAGCGCTTCGCGTCCAATGAAGAATTTGAGAGGGTCGTTGATGGATATTTTCTTTCAGCTTTCCATACTCTCGCTCCCGGAAAGGAATACTGATTTCGAAGAAACGCTGGACCAAAAGTGTTTAAGTGAAGGAAGATAATTTAAAAACAGAAAATCATTTTTTAAACTGAAAATTGCTATCTTTCAATGTCAGGCTGAGAACTTTTTGCTTTGCCCTCGTATGAACACGAACATGCACAAATATATGCACACACAAATATAAAAATCTTAATCGCACACTTTCCAGAACAAATTCTTAATGAAATTAATGAGTCGTTTCAAACTGAACCATTTATAAGGAGGCTTAAAAAAGTGCGCCCTGCGAATACTGGTCGGTCGTGGATCAGAGCTGTGGTTTGGCAAACGCGTGATGCCGGCTAGAACTGAGAACGAACGACTCTTGCTATCTCTCCTCTTTAAAACCCGCGAGGGAACATTTAATGGGTCCAGTTTCCACTGCGGGAGAAGGTGAGCTAACAGGGATGGTTGGGGGGAAGGAGGGAGGTTGAGTGTGCGGCGTGGGAGAGCATCCGGTAGGCCGCAGTCCCTCCGTCCCCGTGCCAAATTCCTCCTACCATTACACACATCCCCAGATATCCTGCGGATTTGCGAGGAGTGGCGGGGGATGGGAGATATAGTGAGTGGCAGGCGGGGAGGACAATGGCGACGAAAACGGCATTAAGTCGGATTCCAGTCCCCACCCCAACTCCGTCGATCCTTCGCTAATAATCGATCGATCCCGTTCACCCCCACACTGTTCCCTTTCCCCATTTCTCCCCCTTGGATTTGCCGAGCGGAGCCGATGTTTACCCACTTCGAAAGTTTTGGTGAGTCGGAGGTGAGAGATTTAATTGTTATCGCCGTCGATAATTCAGGAGATGGTGTCTTTTTTGCGTTCTCCGAATTGGTCGAATGCAGCCCTCTCCTCGATCAAGGTTAAGTACTGAGTGCACGCGTGCTTCCGGGTGTGACGAAAAAGACCGAATCCTAACGGATGGAATTCAGCGGGTTCGAACACGTTAGACATTTATACAATCAGCACCTCTTGCACATTATTCCGTGATCAGATTATGATTTTGGAACAATGGTCAGATTATCGAAACTGAAAATGAAAACTCAGGATGAATCTATGAATAAACGCCAGCGTAACCCAAGATATTTACCAACCACTAAAGGATATTTTTCCCACATAAGTGCGAAGGAAACAAGTTTATCCGCACATATGACGGAGAAATTTATTAATATATCATATATTTATTAATATTTCATATCTATAACTAAATATTATTCTAATTTTGTCTAGTTGTTAATACCAAATGAACGTTTCTGTGAGGTTACATGAAGAGATCTCATACTGTGCTGTGCGAAAATTATTCAGATATGATCACTAAAAGGAATGAGCTCCTTTAGTCACATTGATGATAATTAAACACCGTTTTGACATTTAACTTGTTTATTGTTGGCACTTGGATAATAAGACTCAAGGAAAAAATCGATTTCACCGTAATTCCAGATTTAACAACGTTCATTTTGTATTAGAAATACGCGTTGAGAACGATTGGTTGTTTCACCAAATCGACCGGCCGGCATAGTGATCCATTAAGTCGGATTACAAAAACACGTCCAGCCACCATGGAGTACTAGGATTTGTTGATAGATACATGCTCGTTTATTTCAGTCTCTCATATTAAACATATATTTCACCAGCATAGTATGTGTTGTCATTAGTTATTCTTTCGCGTAATTTATTACAGTGCTCCCACATAGTTCTCCGGTAAATCATTGTTAACCGAGCAGTCAATCAAAACCTACCCTTGACGCGTTTCACTTCATTATTCCTTAAACGTATCATTTTTTTAAATTACTAATTTTACGAATGTTTGCTCTCATGACATGCTACCATGATTTGTTGGTAATAAAATTTTGCAATGAATATCTTGGGTAAGGCATTATCATATATGTCGACAAAATGCTGTTAGCATGGGGTATTTGAGGAGTATCCTTGGTTAAAAGGAGGGATATAGAGTGATGAATGAGTGAAAGGATAATGAAATAATTGGATTCACCGATGGAAATGAAAAATATGGATCGCCCAGAAGGGGAGATGTGTGCTACGCTGCTACCGGTCTGTGGAGAAAATGGATGACGGTCGAATCACCAAACAGAGAAACGGGAGATACATAAATCATTCCAGGGTAAAGGGTAGACTGAGGTATCCATGGGTGAAAATTGTTCGAGAATATTCTAAAAACGAGGAAAATTTAAAAGTTTCAAGACCAAAGCAGCATTCACGACACACTGTGTGAACGCAACATGAGACGAAAGCGGTAACAAGGATAAGAGAGTGAGGCATAAATTGGTCAAATAGAGCAAGTTTCCTTAAATAACTTAATATCGGGATTTTCAAAATTTCTTCTCTTGATTTAACATTGAAGGTGAACATTGAGTCAGTCATTCCTTTCGGACATTTCACACTGGTCTCATTGCGGCGTGACGGACGGACATATACATCTACGCTTGAATTCACATTTTAATGAATTTCGTATTACATCTCTCGATGAGCGAAACTAAAACTACCAATAATGTATAAATCAAGGAATAAATTGATTCGAATACTATTGCTCATATTAATTATACTTTATTGATGTTATTCAGATCAGGGTCTGGCAAAAAGTTTCTCCGTTTCGTGCCAGATGGTCAAGTCCTCAAGTGTCGGAGGATCTCGCACCGCTGTAATTGGCTTACCGCATGCACAAAAGCAGCATCGCTGTAAAAATCCAAGAGGGCACTTCCAACACTCCGCGGGGCAGATTGAAACCCTTTGTGGGTCGTATCTGGCCCAGGCACCGCCGACTCCTAATTTACACTCCACGTTTGTTACCCGGACTCTCAGGTACTTTGGTGGTAATGAAAGATTCACACACTACTTGGTTCAGTGCGCCCTGTTTATAGAGGCGACTTAATGTGCAAAAATTTAAGTTTTTCCCTAAATATAAGATCATATTCAAGATTAGGATTTCGTTGCATCCCATTGAGTGCATCAGACCTAATTGAGTTTCATTAAAAGTTAACTGAAAAACAATAACCACTTTCCTCGTGTTAAAATAACTATTACTAATAGGTCAGAGTAAATGGTAAATACTATTAATTCATTAGATGCAAGGTTTACATATACAGCTACAGATTTTTTTGGCTATTATATGCTATTTTGGTACTGACGCCTCCTAGTGAAATTAACAAACACAATGTTAATTCGTTTTTAATCAGTCTATACGAAATTTAAGTTGCTTGACGGCGCTGAATATACTTAAAACATATTACAATATACTACACTGAATATACTACAAATAATCTTAAAATATACTACAATCCTTACGATAAGTTTCTTCTTTATCTTCCATTGAAAAACCAATTGCAAAAATGTTGGTTGAGTGATAACAACAGATGCGCTGTTGGATATAAAAACATATTTACAGCTAGATGCATCCATAGCCCAAAACAACAGCCATGGTATGCTGAGCTAAATCAATAAGAGAGCTCCTCTACACTTACGGTAACTAATGGGCATTCTTCTTACCCTTCGATGATTTCAAGCTGTTTTTATTCAGGTACAACCTTCGGATCAAGATTTTGGGGCTAGATTATATGTATGTCCGTGTGTATACTATATATTTAATCAGAGTGCATATATGTGTACATATACATACACATATAAATGTGTATATATATTTATATACATATATATAATATATAATATATAATATATAATATATAATATATAATATATAATATATAATATATAATATATAATATATAATATATAATATATAATATATAATATATAATATATAATATATAATATATAATATATAATATATAATATATAATATATAATATATAATATATATAATATATATAATATATAATATATATAATATATATAATATATATATATATATATATATATATATATATATATATATATATATATATATATATATATATATATATATGTACATATATACACGCATATATGTATATTTATTTATTTATTTGTTTATTTATATGCACAGACCAAACATTAAATATTCGACCTGATGTAAATTAGGCATACGTAACGGAAGGCAATCGTAAAACTGCGAAAGCTGAGCAGACAAAATCGGATAAAGCAAAGACAGAAGGATATTAAAGAGTTCCAACATTTGAAGCTCGAAAAAGAAACGTTTGAGATCCTACTAATCGACGGCTTCTGTTAAATTGAATCGACGTACATTTTCTTTTATTATAACGACTGGAAATGCAAATGCCAAGGCTAAATATATTTTATCCTCCCCACGCTGCATTCCATCAATTCTCTTCGAAACCCCGGCGGTACGGAAGCAATCATCGCCCCTTCGGGGGAAAGGAATGGAGACCTCGCGTATGTGCTCCGGGAACAACGCCCATAAATTCCGCATCGTCCTGGGGAACAGTTGGGGGAGGCACATCCGCGTCTCCCACCGTGCGAAATTGATTGCGCCGCGCAGATGCCGATCGCGCTCGTCCAATGAACTACTCTCTGCGGACGAAGGATAATAATAGAGAAATTCTCATCCGCGCTTCCTAAAATATTCATCTGTCAAAAAATGACTCCCTTCCCAACCCTGTCGGGTTACAAATCCACCCCTCTCTGAAAACCTCTTCCATTGTCACACGGCTGTGCAATTAAATTCCCTCCCGCGCTTTTACGGTCCATAATTTCGCAACCCGGCGATAAGTAATTGATCCGAAGGGGACAAATCGAAACGGTTGGTCGTGAACGTGTTTGTTTGTGGGTGTGCGAAAGAGAGAGAGAGAGAAAGATCCTAACAGAAGCGAATCGTTTCCCCCATTGCGTTGCGAAATATCGCGGGTAAGGAGGGTCAGACGGGCCGTGACATGCGAAAAACAAATGAGCCGCATTTAGCAACGTGGGTTGCGAAATGCATTCGCAGCGGCTGATGCCATCGGTCCCGATGGTATTCCAATCATGCCCGTATGGGGGAGAGTTCGATTATCCCTCCCGCCCTCCCTTCACACCGAACTAACGAGTCATTCATTCGATTGTACGTAGGATCTCAGGGAAAGAGAAGAACTGCCCTGATCTGTTTAACGCCCTTCGCAATATAAAACAGTCGCTAAAGAAATGTGACGATATGGCAAAAACCATTACTTTACCCCCGAAAGTTGGTTTGAGAGGTGATTGTAAAGCTCACCCCGTAATACGCTCAACGATATATGAAATTCACACATTAGGGTAGAGGGGAAGGGATTAGTTCAATTATCTTTCACCACATGTGGTTTCCCAGGAAGACATGATACCCAAAAAATCACACAGCTTGGATGAAGCTGAGGCGTCACCCAAAATGAAACCCGAGTCCTTGGTTAAGTAACTCATAACTTCAAACCAATGGAGTACCACGTCCGTCCCTTCATCCATTCCTTCCCATTCTACCAAACCCAATATTATCAATTCAAAAAAACTCGCTTGTTTTTCTCAAGTTACACCGATTATATACACTTCTTTTTGGACACCCAGGAAATACAGGTAAAGCCTCGTTTTTTCCCTTACCTTCTATTCCGCTAACGAGCATTGTGTAAAGGAATGGATAGGTTGAGCCGAATCAGGAGGAGCCGTGAAATTTAAGGAACCGTGAAAGATAAGGAGCGTCCGTGACAGAGATATGACGCCCGACGCAAGTTATGATTTCCGTCGAAGATTTCTATAGTGGCTTTGTCCTGCCCCCGATGAGTGAAATAATGTAAACAAGAGGGACTACGCAGTAAATGGAGCAGATGGGGAGGAAAATTTAATTGCACCCGAAGTCCACGAAGTCTTCACTTCAAAATGATGTCGAAGGAGGCTTAGCTGAGCGCAAATAATGTGTATACTTGAAGTACAAAATTGAAACCTATTGATTTTGAAACAGTCGAAATGCATAACAGAGTGAAAACTGTTACACTCTATACCCTACGGAATAACGTACAAAGAAACGGAAAAAATTAGAAATATTTTCCTAGCCCCTTCGTTATCCCATGAGACATTATGACACGCCAGTGTTTACGAAACCCAGCGTCACCACCTGTGACACAATTTCTAATCGACCCATTCAAACAAATGACGCGCGATTATTCTCCGCCCACAATCGGGAATGCCGAGAATATTATCGCATGTTAATAATGCCTAGTTGTGCCATTCACTGATACCCAAAGAGAGAAATATCCAAGCGCCACCATGTGCTATTGATATTATAATATATATCCCTCTTTTAAATGGTTGAAATCTCTTTATCAGTTTAAGTTCCAGCAAAAAGTACGGAGGATTAAACGCAGAGGTTTACCAAAAAATAAATATTAATCTGACGCCTCATTGAAGGTTACGTATAAAATGAAATAAATCAATGAAACTTGTGGAATATCTAAAGTATAATATATTTGCACATTGTCCTACATCCACTACAACATTACCTGCCATTTTTTGTTAAAATTCCTGCAAGGATCACGTAAGGCAGATAAGCAGGTTACGTTCCGAATGCAATGAAATTTATTTATTTTAGTTATTTATCAGACAGATTTGCACAAACACTTAAAAGTCTTCAAAGTACTGTTTTTGGGCCTCTACACATTTTTTCCAGCGACTCTCCCATGACCGGTATGCGCCTTGGAAGGCGTCCTCGGGGAATTCTCGCAAGGTCTTTGTCACGGCTGATTGGATCTCTTCTATGGACAAAAAACGGGTCCAGTTCAAGGATGCCTTATTCCGAGGGAACAATAAGAAGTCTGCTGGGGCTATATCAGGATTAAAGGGGGGTTGGGACAGCGTTGGCAGCTGGTGTTTGGCCAGGAACTCTCGGAGTCGTAGCGCGTTGTGGCAAGTCGCGTTGTCGTAATGGAGTTGCCAAGTAGCGGATATGTCTTTTCTCGTCCTGATGACCCTTTTTCGGAGTCTTTCCAGCACATCCACGTAGTACGCAGCGTTAACTGTCTGTCCTAGAGGAACAAGCTCCTAATGGAACACCACTGTACTGTCGAAAAAAAACAATGAGCATTGTTTACACTTTTGATTTGCTCATTCTTGCCTTTTTGGACTTGGGGAGCGTTGTTCGTTGTGAACCTCTTCCCGGCACTCCTTAAAGGCCTTTGACCATTTCGAAACTGGTGGGAAGGACAGAGCAGAGTCCCCGTAAGCCTTACGAATCATTTTTTAAGTCTCATCGAGTGATAATTGATGGTTTTCAGCGTAACTTTATGGAATCGATTCATATTGGAATTGAAAAAGAGTAACTTTGTGATTTCACTGAAAATTTAATACTAGGCTACCCGGGTTTTGACGTTCAACGTCATCTTTGAAGTCCCATCATTGAAAAACCATCCGGGTCACCTTTTATTAAATTTTCAGTGAAATCACAAAGTTACTATTTTCCATTTCCAACTTTTCTCATCGAGAGATTTTTTTCAGTTTAGCACAAACCTTAGTCACAGAGCAACGTTGCTCGATCGTCGATTTCATTTTTTCGTGACACGATCGGCGCGCAGAGGTTTAAAATAACTGAGGTCCAGCCACTTCCACAGCTTGGAGAGAATTGAGACCAGTTTACTGGCAAAGCTTAGCGTCTCCCCCAACAACTCCAAGTAGTTTGATCCCACTCCAAGCAATAGGAGTGGGAAATTTAATTGCATTACTTACGGAACGAAGCTTGGAAATCTAACTACTATGACTAAGAAAAAAAGCCACTCCTCCAGAAATGATTGATTATTTCATGGCCTTCACGGATTTTCAGTAACATTTTGTGGTCCATGTAATTATGGCGTTCGTGGTTCAACAATGCTCAGAATTACAATTAAAGCGCAAAGATAAGAGGGTATGAAGCACTTCGGCACTTCATATCCAGGTATGATCGAATTTAACTTTCTTAAAAGTTTGTTTGCTTGAAAGCTTGAATTTTTTATGAAAATCAACGTCCGTGTAAATGATGAAGGAAAGATTTTTATTAAATTTTTATGGCGAAAATTTTCAAACTAATATTCTCCTCCCGGAGTTTCTTCGGAGTTCAACCCACCCAACGGACTTTCGCGTTATACTTATTAGCTCGCAGACTCCCATTCTCTAACAAATTTACCGGTATCCGGATGTAGTTTTCTAAGTTTTTCCATCTCGGCAAAAAAGGGAGGCAAGGAGCTGAGGGGACAGCAGACAAGTGCAGGGATGATGAGGGGAGGAGACGGAGGATGATTCAAGCGAGGTAGAAAGAGCTCCGAGATTTTTATCGGATGAAAGGGTAAGCGAAGTTTTCCATGGATTTGCCAAATTATGTTTTCCAAGAATTACGACCAGATTCAACCCCTTTGGACGCAGATTATGATCAAGGCAAAAATATTAATTTGCGACACATTTTTAAAAGGATTTCGATGGAATGTACGTTTGGTGCTATATACATAATTATGTATATATATAATATATATCATATTATCCCGTTTTTCAGCTTAAAATTGACACACTATTTGACTCATATGAACAATCAAATTCGAATTCGACCCAACATATAATTGTTGTAGCAAAAATATTATCAAAGGTGATATTTCTCTCTTCTCATTATCATCACATGTATATATATATATATATGTATATATATATATATATGTGTATATATATATATGTATGTGTGTGTGTGTGTGTGTGTGTGTGTGTGTGTGTGTGTGTGTGTGTGTGTGTATTACGCCTCCATAATGAGAAGTGAGCAATATCACCTTTAATAATATTTTTGCTAGAACAATTATATGTTTTGCCAAAGTCGAATTTGATTCTCTCTACGAGCCAACTATTGGGCAAATTTCAGGATGAAAAACGGAATAATATAATGAGAGTGAGTAAGCCGCCCGTCGGGTGGGACTTTAAACTGTGGACCCCTTGGCACCTTTCGTTAAGAGTAGGCTAATTAATGCCGACGCCAGGTTTCTCTCCACTCTTCCTCCTTACCCATCCATCCCTAATAGCTCTAATTACCTCAGTTGTCAGTCGCCTCCCCTTGAACTACAACTATTACTACTACTTGAATTAAGAATATAATATGGATTTTTAAGAGCGATGAATCCGAGAATGCATAGTTGAGTACAGATTCCTTCGTATATGCATTCACTCTTATGATTCCTTGACTCCTTTACCTCCATAAATATTGGGACAAATAAGAACTTCGACCACTACATTTTTGCAAGCACCATTTAGTATTTATTATTCATCATCGAATAATGTAATTGTAATTTTATGTGTTTAGCTAGTGACAATAATTGTTTTTATCATACAAATCCACCTTGCAAACCAAATCACCATTACTGAACTTGTACAACATGATGAAATTTCAACATGCAAATGCTCTCAATTAGATTTGAAGTTAATTATTTGTTTAGTATTCTTGTATTTTTAATCGACCTCTTCTGCTCAATCGTATTTTTATCGTTCACTGTTAATGTTGAAGTGTTATCGGCATACGATAATTTTACGAAAGGCTTGGTCTCAAATTTCAGAATAATATGAATCGAATGTTCTGCAATGAAAGAGCAGAGAATCCGCCCACTGCTAGCCTTCTCTTGTGTTTTTGAAATTGACTGCAATCGTTGCAAGCCAAAGTATCTCTTTACCCTCCCCTTAGACAATGACCTAGTTTTTTTTGAGTAATCGATTCCAAAGTCAGCTCTAGATCAATAGAGTGATTGAAGAAATTAAAATTGCTTTTTGGAATCTTAAAAGACCTGTGATGCCTATATGCTCCCATTTCTATGGATTTTTTCTCGAAGAGAGTCGACGATAAAAATAATTCTACTGCATGAATTACGCTTGAGTATAAAACTTCGTGTTTGCCCATGCATTTATATTGCTCGTAGAAGTAAAAAGTCACGAAAAATAGAGTTCCGTTTGAGAGAAAGACGGCAAAATAGGGTGGTTTCATAAACCTTCACGATTTTTTGGCTTCTACGACGTTGATAATAGTTGGTGGAGGACGTTATCGCCGGCGTTCTAGTCAGAAGTAACTCCGCTGAGATTTTGCCTACCATTTATGGCTACGTACCGACAGACAAATAACCAAACAGTGAAGCATCCGCTTGGACCCCGAATGGCTCTCAGATAGGGAATAAGCTAGGCTAACATATTTAAGATCTTCATTGTGTTGCATGAACGACAATGCAACTGCAAGAGAGTAAACATTACGAGTATGTTGGGAGATGGATAAACATGCATATGCATTTTTGAAATGTAATTTGTGCATGTGTGACTGGTGCCCTCACCACACGCCCTAGCTGCGACTTGCAGAGTATCGTGTAGACATCGATGTTTATATTATGGTGGTGTAATAAAGATTCAGCACTGTTACACTCCTATGTCCCGCCTAACAATAATTTAAATGCCGTAGCCTAAAAATCCTGAATTTATTACACAACTCCACATATCTTCCCGTCCTCTTCACATCTTACCTTTTCCTCCCTATACCCCTCTTACCCGACGTTTACCCTCTTTTACAGCCTTGGGTACACCCTCGCCTTTCGGTATCAACTCATACGTCCATCCTTTCTAGCTTCATCTCTTAACTACCTATTCTTTTCCTCTCCCATACCTTGAACCTTGTCGATTGTTTTCCCTCCGTTTCTCCAGTGCAAAATTTTTCACTAATCTTTTCTTGGCATTTTTACTCAATATTTCCCGCCAACAGCCGGATTATTTATGTATGTCTTTGCATAAGACAATTTTCCTCTAAACAACTCATATAGTTATCCAATTTTATTTTAAACACTATTAAAATATAGAATTGATAAAATTGAGCTCTTACGGCTATTAGTATTAAATGAATGGAAAACTCCAATACGGCTACTGGAGTTTTTCATTTATTTAACACTGTTCAAATATTAAAAAAATCTGAATCCTTGGTTATGCTCTCCATCTTTAATGTTCAATTTACCCTTCGTATTTACTGAGAATCTCATTGTCTACATTCGTGTTCCTATGATAGTTTAAAGTCCCATATCTCTCAAGACTGAATATGTAATATGCTCGGCATTCATCGCAAACCCTTGGCTGTCTGGCTAATTAATGATTGATTTTAGCTTTAAGTTATTCGGATACGGGGAGAAAGTCCGATCTTGGAGTCAAGTTACAGGATTCAATCGTAGGCTGATATCCGCTCAATGTTCGACGGGTGAAAGACAAACTGGTGTGTGATACATAACGAAGTGCTATCATTTACATTACGAACATTCATAAATCTATTGATGTCCCGTCATACCTTGATTTTATTAACTACCGAGTCTCATAATGTCCATTGTGGATACAGAGGTATCTGTCTGCACCGATTCCTCCACAAGTCAAGTTCCTCAGAATTTTGGCTCTGAACTGAGGCGTCCTCACGTAGTGGACAGAAACCCAAAACACCGTTTTCTGACTCTTTCCATCCGATGCAACGCTAAGGGAATCCGAACGTCTGAATTTCTTGAGACGGCTCCACGTGTGGCATTGAAATGAACGTCGAACATATGCAAAGCGTGTTTCGGCTCCGCATAGAAAAAGTCGGAGGAGGAGTTTAGGTTTGCGTGACACTCCGAGTAAGGGCGTAGAGTATTGAGAGCCGGCTCCCATATTTAAAAGAGGGGTGAGAAAGAAGAGAGTTCGAAAGAGTGAAGGGAGCTTGATAAAATGGACGGAAGATAATGTGAAAGGGCAGTTTCGCATTTACTCCCATAATCCCGTCCCCTTTTCTCGAATCTCTATAAAAAAAATGGGGAAGGGGGAAAAATGTGAATATATATTGGATTCTGCATAAAATTACCTAATCATAAGTCAATCGTTACACTTTAATGAGAAGATTATTAACTATGAAAGGCTCTAATTTGAGATCATATGCACAACATAACCATTATCATTATAAACCGTTAGCTTCCACACCGATATTCTGGATAGAACACGTTTCAATGGCAATAAATCATTTTTAATAGCATACATTTTGTTACTAATACAGAAGCATGTGCATTTAAACGTCTGCTTCGTAATAAATGTACGTGTAAAAGTTCCATTTAATATCACAGTAACGTTTAGAGAGGAAATTCAAACTTTCTCTGTGGAAAAGGCTACTCAGGTCTTCCACCGGGTCAGTTCCTCACCAACGGATGAGGCGACATCGATGGAGGAACTGACCCGATGGAAGATCCGAGTAGCCTTTTCCACAGCTATTCACCGGGAAAGCACATGAATATAAGTATCTTCTCTACTGATTTATTTACCGTTCCAACACTTTTTTTAATCGTTCAAATCAATCGATATTATATATGAAAAAGTTTTGAGTACATTATTCAAATTTGCTTCTAAGAATCTAAGACCACTCATAGAGATCATTTTATCGAATCCAAAACAGCCCCGCGGATAATAAAGCACGTTGTAAATTGGGGAAAATATTAAATTTCCTCAAAACTCGAAGAATGAATACCTAAATCGAAAAATGTTTTCTGATTCCGGGTTGCTTCAATCAGGTAAAAATAAGTCATGCGGTTCTCCAATCATGGGAAGGAAATTATACCGGGGAAAGTAAATTTGAACGATTTTCCTTAAAAACTTGGTGGAGGAAAATATGAAAGAGGGAAAATTAACTGTGAGATTTCGGTAGGTAGGACCTTGGAGGTCGGGGAGGGTTTGGTTGGAGGGAGGAAAAAGAGCGGAATACAAGGGGAGAGTGGAAAGAAGAGAATCACGGAGGCGAAGAGAAGTTCGTAATCGGCGGTGGGGATTGAGTTTAAGGGAAAACGGAAACTTCCTTGTTCGAGATTACTGTTGTCAAAAAGAAGGTATTTTGAAATAAGCCAATGGCTTAAGAGTTTTAATGAAACCGTATTTACTTTACGATATTATAAGATGCCTAAAGACCTAAAAATAAAAATAAATAGGAATAAGACCTAAATAATACTAAAAAAATTTTGATCATCAATTGAAATATGGGGGCTGATTCAAAAGTAAGATTTCCAAAGAGTTACAGCCGGGCGGGAAGGTGCTAGGGGAAAATCCAGTAACATGGCTGTGCACGGCAGTTCTCACACTCGATTACGCCCGGCCGCGCTTTGCTGCACCGTTCAGTCTTGGCTTAGCAGTCGTTATATATAGGTGCCCGTTGTTGATCCCGCCAAGTGCGAGATTCGTTCTGTAATTCGATTTTTGCACGCGAAAGGGGTTCCACTCGTGGATATTCATCGCCAGTTGACGCAGGTTTATGGCGACAAGCATGTCCGTTCAACATGTACGAAAATGGAGCAGGAAGTTTAGTGAAGGTCGGAAGGAGGTACACGATGAAGAACGGAGTGGAAGACCTTCAGTTTCGGAGGCGTTTATCGAGATGAGCCAAAGCGAAATGCTTCAGAACCTGAGAATCACCGTCCGTGAACTAGTTGATCGGATTACTGGGAATTCTTATGGTGCAGTTGGAAGAGCTTCGACTGAAAAATTGGGGTATCAAAAGTCTTGTGATCCATTGGCACCGTGTATACTGACAGCAGAACACAAGTAGAAACGCCTTGACTGTGCTCGCCAGTTTTTTCAAAAGTGCCAAGACGATAAGGAAGGGTTGTGAAACTCTATTGTTACGGGAGACGAAATATAGGTATTTTATTTTACCCCGGTAGTAAAAGAAAAATCCAAACAATGGCGTCACCAATCGCAAAGAAGTTCCAACAAACTCATTCTGCTGGCAAAGTCATGGTCACTGTGTTTTGGGATCGTAAGAGGATACTGATGATCTGGATCCATGGCACCTGGGAAAACAATCAACTCAGACAGTTATTGTGGAACACTAAGAAAACTCAGGTGAGGTATTCAGAACCACCGGACAGGACGACTGGCACAAGGTGTGACGCTGCTTCACGATAACGCCCGACCTCAAGTCTCCCGCCTGACCTATTTTTCATGTTCATTATTCAATAAAACAAAACCTCTATGCTCATCCTCCGACATACATTTACGAAATATCATTTGGTAATTAACTTAACCGGATAGGCTTATTTCAAGAATTTTGAGAAGGCGTTTGATAGTGTAAATTGGATTGAATTACTTAATGTATTGCAGGAGATAGGAGTAGATCGGAGGAATAAGTAACTTATCCGATACTTGCAAATTTATCAGACTGTTGTTGAGTAGGGATCAGCAGTTTCAGGAGGTGCGTTCCTTTTCGTACGTGCTTTTCAACATGTTCTTGAAGTAAATGGTGAAAGTGGCATTGGAAGAGCTAGAGACACTCATGAAAGTCAGCGGGGAGTCGATAACATCTGTTAGGTTTACAGTCAATCACATCTTAGCTTGCCAGTCAACCAAGGAGCCATTAATTAAGTATTAGAAAATCGACGTAACAAGCATGGAATGAGAATAAATTTCTACAAAACTAATTTTATGCGGTTTTGAGGAGGAGGAAGGATAAGTTGTACGTTAAAATTAAATCAATTTAAAGAGTTTACCTGCATCTTTGAAGTGTTTTTGGGCCGAGATGGTTAGAGTAGTATGTGAATAAGAAGAGGAATTGCGCCAGGCCAAGTTGATTTCACGAGAAGGAGAAGTTTACGACAAGGATTATAAAAGGTTAAGAAAATAATGGTAAAACATTTAGGAGGGGTTATGTTTTCGCAAGGCGTGGAAACATGGTGATTGAAGCAAGATGACAGGCGTAAATTGGAAGTTTTCTAAATGTGAGCGCGAAGAAGGACTGAAAATGTAAAATGGATGAAAAAGAAAACAAAGGAAGAAATACTGGGCATGATGGGGGATCGAAAAAGATTTTTTTGGATTGTTTCAAAGACGATAAAAGTAATGTCCTCAATCAGAAAAATTAAAAATACTCCTACTAATGGTAGCTTTGGGCGATGCTAAATTAAATTATACTTCGCAAGTAGAATGGTTGCATAAAGTTAATGAAAGGAGTATTTACATTCAAGCAGCACATTAAGTTAACATAAACCAATTCTAAAAACACAAGATAAAGCAACCAGGCCTCTTTTAACTAAGATAGTGACTTTTATGGAAAGGGTCGGTGCCATGCTATTGTCTCCGCGCCTTTCATGATCCTCCCAACCGCTCTAAGCTCACACAAAGCCACCCATCCTACTCCCGCCCCCGCGCTGGCCCGCTCACCACCCGACGTGCCATCTCTCCCGAGTCCGCTGCTGCACTCCTTCATTCGACTCACGTTTTTTGTCTTCTGCACTTAATGCCGGTCGCTCGATAACCAAAATCAAACCCCTCCTCCCACTTCCCGCCGCCCTGACGTCGCCCCTATTTCCCACCCACACAGACGATCCTCGGCCTCTCTGCAATGGCTGCAGGGTCCCTTCCGACTTTTCCCTAAGCTCCCCCCACCCTCCTTCAGCAGCCAGACATCCCCGGGCCATTGTGTGCGGCCATGTGCTGGTGCATCGGCCCCACCTCATTTTCCCCTCCCCCCTCCCGATGATGCACTTCGATGACATTTTCCGGATAGCCAACCGACTTTCCCGACGAAGACGAGAACGTCAGTTAGCCTTATGTGTGGTTAAAATCAAATATACTTCCCCAAAAAATATAAAAGACGCGTTCTCAGTGCATCACATGAGGTTACATTATTAACTCTATGTTGAATTATTAATACTATGTTGCATAGATTGTAAAGAGGTATCTTTCTCAAAGGTGTTAACATTATATTATTAGCCCCGTTAGCTCTACGGTAGGATAGTTCATGTAAATAATATTCAAGAAATCGACTTCAAAAGCAAAAGCCTTAAGATGCCATTGTTGCCGTGGGCGATAAAGGGAGCGGAATAAAGACAACAGATCTAAATCTGGAACTAGGTCGTCGTAAGTAGCGTAGTATTTAGTTATTTTAAAAGCAATCCTCATTTTATTGTTATTCTTACTGGAATTACGTCTGGCATGCAAAGGGACAATACAGTTTATTTAGCTGATTAGAAATTGTTTCCTTTGTATGAATAATTTAACATATTAAATGGTAACCAAAATTTAAGCATCAAGTAGATTTGAAGTTGCATGCCTACAGTGAATTTACCCCTGCCACGCACCCTATAGCTGGCTTCCAGGGTAACATGTAGATATCGATTAATGCCGGCCCCGGTGGTGGCGGGGAAAAGTCCTTGCCTACCAACCCACTGGTCGCTGTTTCGACTCCCGCGTAGGCAGATTTTCCTCTACTTAAGGCTTGGGTGCTTGTTATTTTGTCTATTATATAAACATGTATATATAAATATATATATAGATATATACTGTATAGGTATATACATACATATTTAACTATTTGAAGTCGGATGCATAGGTCTAAAAGTGCTGTTATTTCGGATGAATGCTCAATTAATATTGTCCAAAGATCGATTTGATACGGATCGTCTCGGTAGTTCGCGCTACATCGTTGCCTGTATGGGAAAACGAGACTGATTTAGAGGACTCCTTTAAAAAAACAACTTATCACTCAAAGCTTAAACAAATTATTAAAACATTCCAGTAAAAACGAAAGCAAAGATGCACTTCACCCCGTAAAAAATAAGACATTTTTATAAAAGGTGTCTTCCTCATTGAATAGTGCAATTCTCTCAACTGACTTTTATCTAATGGAATTGAAGTATTTTAATTTTTATTGCTATTGATATAGTAAGATCTTCCCTGCATGAAAATTACCATAAATACGTTGTGCTCGATGAAAAAACCGGGAGTAAAATGACAATGGAATTGTCTTGAAGTATTTTGGAAAATAATGAAGAGGTAGGTAAGACAAAATATTCGTGTGGGCACTCGTGGATCAGAGACATTTACCACGGAAAACCACCAAGAGGATGAGAATTCCATATCAGGTTAACTGATAAAATGACAAAGAACATAGTATAAGGAAATGCAGGAAAGTAAACGGCCACAAGGATCACTGTAACAGAAAGAAGGAAGCACCCAACTGAATAGGGCTATCTTCATGAGAATTTGTCAGAGGGGAAGATCTTACGAGAAATACCAGGGGAGAAATAGTCCTAATAGGGAGGGGCGAATGAAAACAAGTGCCTATCAGGATGCATGGGAATTACAGGTATCATTGGATAAGAATTATGTGAGGTTGTAGCCAGCCAGTCTTCGGAAAGAAAAACGAATGAATAAATTAAGACTTTTTGGTCTAAATGCCTGAAGTTCATCACTTTAGAATTTTCCCTCCGCGTGTGTTCGTAAATTATACGATAGATTCACCTCGGATAAAATGTCAAAAATTCCATTTGATACACTAAAAAAATATTTTTCGGATATTTGGAGTCTTGAATGTGTCCCAGAAAAATGGGATGGATCGATACTCTAAAAATATTCTTTTTAATTCGATGTATGGCGAATTATTTTTTCGAGACATTGTAAAACGACCGGCATTTTCGTGGGCTCCAAACACCGATCGTTCTCATGACGTTGATAACAATTATGCATTTTTGCATTGTTAGCATTTTGATAGAAGTGATGTTGGTCAAGCACGATGAAGGTGGAACCTTGCAATTTTTCATAGCAAATTATATTGGTGATAACTTAGAAATTTTCTACAGTTAACGTGAAAGGATGCAATTAAAGTAGCGAACCTTAGTAGAGTGTAAATTTGTGAGGTTGTACTTTAAGATGTCCCATGCCTGCAAATTTTGCGGGGCAATATTTAATTTATGTTTTCGGAATCCTCAAATTTTGAGACATTTATAGAAATGCCTTCATATTAAGTTAAAAACAAAAGCGATAATAGATAACTGTCATTGAATTACTACCTATTCGTCGTGGAATGTTGATTTCATTTTCAATGCAACGTGTTCATCATGGAAAAACATGGACTGAGTAATATCTCATTTTGGTTTTCGTTTTATATTTTTAATATTTTCAATAGGTTAATACTGATGACTATCTGCGATGATATGTTTTGCTCACTTTACATAGTATACTGTATATATCAGAGTTATTGCGTTTATTCGAAAATCGGCAGCTTTCTTTAATACTTTTGGCCAAACTGATTGTATAAAGTTAATGTACCAATATGTGAGATAAAAAATAAAAAATAACTGGGGGATATACAATGGAAATGAACGGAGATACAATTTCCATTCAGTTAACATCAGGGATTACCGCGATTTTTCCCCGTTATGGCCATTCTGTGAGTTGACATGCGGTGAAATCTCCTTTTCGATCAAAATTCTGATCAAGCTCCCTCGGACATGACTTATGAATATAACAAACGGTGAATACATCTACATGGTATCCTGCATGCTTCCGCTAGGCGGAGTGGCAAGAACTGATTAAATACCAAGTCATGCAACATCAAAAATATAGTTTTTCTCAACTGCTGGTTACACAATAACGTAAAATAATACAAATTATGTATTTTATGATAATTACTTGTATTTCAGCTACAGTATCTAAGCATGCTATCTATGCTTCTCTACACATAAGAGACGAGGTGCTAGTAACACGCAGGACAATAAAATAAATTTGAATGGAAATTGGCAATAAACATATAACAGTTAGATAACATAGTATGAAGAAAAAATAATTTTTTTTCCTGCCATCGTCGTTTCAATTTTTTCTCCTCCCTTATCAACCTTGGGAAAAATGACATCTTAACTCCGTTGGTTCTAAACTTGTACTCTTTAATCTGATTGTCATGATAATATATTTTCAACGTCATTACTCAAGAGACCTGCTTCCAATGCGTGCTAAACAAGTGAATTTTAGAAAATTTAAAGGAGAATAATTGTTGAAATTTGCGAAAGTGTTCATCGTTTAATTGCCACACATTATAGGGTTTATTTCAAGGCTGATTGTCGTCAACCAGCTGCAAAAACATATGTAATGGCGCTTTATAATTCTACATTTGTGAGGATGTGGTTCCTTAAAGTGACGATAGTATAAAGCGAGAATGAACCTAAATAAAGAAGAAATCTATTCCTAATAAGATGACAATCTACAATCATCAAAAGGTCAGCTTAAATGTAAGAAGGCAGGTGGATAACGGTAAATGCCGAAGTGAAACGAAAGAGGGATCTATTCAAAAGAGAACACTATCTCCGATGCATGAACGTGGTTAATATTCGGAATGATTCAGCATATAGCTCTAAAATCAATCCATCACGCTATTATAAACTTCATTGTAAACTAAGAAAAATGCCACGCAATGAAAATTTTCTTTCAAGACCTTCCAATTTAGTCTAATTTTCACTCTTCCCTTTTGATATTTTTTTAAGTTTAATTTTATTTTCTGAGCCACTTTAACATCTTTTAAACTTTCCTATTTTTTAAGCATTCTTCCTTCACTTAATCGATTTCTTAATTCCTCCTCACCCCTAGCCTACCGGCGTTTTACATGGCCCGCATTATGAAATTAAGTCGATGAAAGGAAGAACTTTGCTCCTTATCGACACGGTAACATTCGAGGGGTAATATGGTGAGAGCACGAGGGCGACTCACGAAACTCCTCTTCCGTGCTTCGATCCTCGTATTCGGTTAGCGGGAAATAGCAAATTATTCTTAGATACAGTATTTTAGTTTAGTTGTAATCGGTTACCACAACATGAACCCAGACAAAATAAAAAGACGTAATTTGGCCATAGCCATAAGGCTTAAATTTTGTATACTGGTAAAATCATACACTTTGGAGGAATACAATAATACTATTATTCATTTAGAGTCTTTGTTTAAGAGATTTTATGATTAAGTTATCAACAAATATTCGGTTCACGAATGAGACACACGTGGGTATTCTGAACCATGCAATTAATATCTTATCACGCAAGATTTCCACGGCCTATGCCGTTCTTCACTTCTAAACTACTGTTCATAAATCAATATGTTGCAATCCATGTGCCTTCCTGGCTTCTGCTTGCCACTTCATTTGGTGGTCAGCCGCGCTTTCTCTTTTCCGGAGAGCCCAATTCCATACCCTTCTTGGCCACCTGCTAGTCTTCATACATTCCAGATGGCCACATCACAGCAAACTATTATCTTCACACTTGATCTATAATATTTCCGTTTAAAATTCATCATTCTTAATTTTTTCTTTTTTTACCTACTCCTTCCTTACTCCTGTTTACCTTCTCCCTTCTCCGGACTCTCCCCCCCCAGAAAAGCGTTTCTAAAAATGGCAATCTTTCTTCCTTTGATTCTGAGTATCTTAATTTCTGACCAATAAGTGCTTTTCACTATATACTTTCCACTATATTTTTGTACATGCATGCTTTTGTTTCATTTGTTATGAAGTCACCCCAAAGGATATAATTAAGTTTCATCAATACTCTTTTGTCTTGTCCAAACTTATTGACTACGAGTATATCATATGCACTTTTCGCATTTTGCATCTATTTACTCAAGAGAAGAGGATTTTCACCACCATTGTTTCCAAATTCAAGCCATATTTTCATCATTTCCCACTGCTATATATTATATCCTCTTGGTGATTATTGTTAATCCCCACTCTTGGTACTCTTCAGTTCACTTCCAGAATATCGAGCTGGAATTTTTTCTGTGCTATCGAAAGTGATTAGACGACTTCACCAGCCTAAAGGCATATTGCTTCAATGCTTCACTCCTCAGCAGATTATGTTCAAAGGAATTTTGTGCGGAAGATGAAACTTCCGTGACTATAACCCGAGTCTCCTTGGGTGAATCTCAAGCAATTAAGGGAGGAGATCTGATTTCCAACCGTCAGCTCTCGGAAGAACCCTTGCCATAAGAACTACGTACTCGACAAAGGAGGTCAATGGAAACGTTCTCCGCCATCCTGGAGTTCAGCCAACACTCTCTCAAGACGTCAACCCATTCATAACGCACAGCTCGGGGCTGGATGCAATCCCTCGGGACAAATAACGCTGTGATTGCCAGCCGATGGCGAACTCTCCAGTTTGTGCTGTCTCGGGCGTTAATAGCGATGTGAGACGTGAACTCTCAATGTCCAATGCGTCTAAAATTGCATCGGAATCCGAACTGTGTCGAGGCAAGGAAGAAGACGAGTTGAATCCAATTGCGCACATCAATTCATAAGCCTCATTGCGACGTTGACCTACACTGCATTTTTTTTTACGACGCAAAGAGATCCGTAACTTATCTGAAGTCACTGCGGCATCAAGACAGATCGATTCTGGGTTGAATCAGGACAAAGATTTTTATTTTGATTCCCCATTAAAATTACAACGCGCTGGACGAATCATCACTCTTGACATCTCCTCTTACTACCATAACCTAGCCAAAATTTCCACCACAGAATACTTGATAATTTAAACGCCTAATCATGAAAGATTTGCCTATGTAACCTTGACCCGTTGTGACCAACGATCCAAATAAATGATGAAAATATCACAAAGTGTACAAATCAGTAAGTTTATGTCGTTGATTTTATCCATCATCAATTACTGTAGGAAATTCGATTGACTCGGGCGTTAAGCAAACGGGGTAATGTGTTCACCATTGACTTTGATTATCGCATTTACTTTTACGAAAAACAGGCTATTCAATAGTCTACTATTTTTAATGAGTCTAATGATGTCTACCAAAAACCACAGTTTTCAACTCAAAGGTTGTTTTAATTTAATATGAGAGGTTAGATCTTACTATGCTTAAAGGCAAGTGAAATTCACACATCAAAATAGAGAGGCCAGTTCCTTTCCCTCTGCTATCTATGATTTCCTCGGGGGATCTGGTACTCGAAAATTATTTCAGCTTGAGTGAAGCTGCGGGTGCCCAAATGTGTCCCCGGTAATCAAACGCGGGCCGCGGGTACAGAATTAATAATTTTTACACAGTGGAAAATGAACAACTTAAAACTTAGTTAATTAAATTTCTACCGGCGAATTATGATTATTCCCAGCGGCTTCTTCATCATTCCCAAAATAAAAGCATCATCACCGAGGAAAATTTTCGTGGAAAATAGATGAGGAATTCAAGCTCAAAGGATCAGATTTGTCCAGGTCACGTTTCACAAAAGGCTGATATACTGTTGTTCAAGACCAAAAATCACTTGATAGGAATCACCCCCATGTAAGCGAATTCCCTACTTGTGTAACAACATATTTATTACCTATGTCTACCACTGGATATACATTAAGGTGACCAAATAGTCAGTAAATATCATATCACATAAGCCATGACCTGAGGCAAACCGGAATGGATCGCCATCTAAGACACGTGAATCTTAATCTGCAACTTGCACTGAATGATGTTAATACAGCTCAGGAAAGAATGGATAGAAGAAGGAAAGAGAGGAAGGTGTTTTAGAGGAGACAGAATTCAGTTCCTTATGAATTCATTTTATTTTTAAGCATATTGTATTCTTATTGAAAACCGAGACGGGAGGGAAAATTTTGGGTAAACCGGCCAAGGGGGAGGAAAAGAACAGACTTGTGGGACGGAATGATAAATAGATAGATAAATAGAGTTCTATATTTGAGGCAAAATTGAGATAAAAAGGTCCCTTCTTAAATGAAGGGAAATAGAGTATACTGAAGAAAAGAAGTTGGTTTTATGGTGGCGTAGGGTGTCACGCTGTGTCATGTTAGGTGAGGTTGAGAAATATAGCGATGATTAGCCAGTAATTCCACACAAAACCTACTTTAAATGATATACTATCATTAATTAAATATAGCCTCGATGCAATAGACATCTCTCTTATTTCAAGAATCCATTCAACCCAGACGATGATTTAATTGTTTTGATCAATCACTGAAAATTGATTTATATTTAATTAAAGATTGATGTATCCAAATTTTTTGCCGTTGAATGGAAATTTACGGAATAAAATGTGCAGCTGACGATAAAACTTGTTTCTGATCTAACAATGCTTGCAAAAACAGCCTTCGCAAATTTTACGGAATGGACTTATACCTTATAGATTCGCAATTGCCATATTAACACCATCTAATTGGCTTTCCATCTCCACGTTTTAATCATTGGATAAAAAAATTACGCTTACTACTTCGAGTTTTTTCTATTCATTGTTAGAGCTTTCAAGGAACAGATATATTTTCCGGAGTTACACAGCAAACGCAGAAAAGGTCTCTTAGTCCGAAGGCCTAAGAACGTTTAACGAATGCAATTTCATACCTTTGGGTCACAGGAGGCCAACCAATAAAACACGTTAATTAACGATTTGGCACATGTTGCACTTAGCAATTAGGTCGGTAACAAGAGGGACGTTCCCACGTTTTCATTTGATCGATCACTGGAAGGGAATTTCTAATGGATAGATCACGTGCCTGCTATCAGGTAGGGTACCGTAGTTCGATTCCAGGCGGAGCCAGCCAAATATTGGTTTCAAGATTCCCAAAAACGCCAAATTCATAAAGAACATATTGACAAGCTAAGAGTCTCTACAGCTACTTCGTACATATCGTACACTTGTTTCCATTTCAACACCTGAATAATAACCTATAAAATACCAAGATCAACCTTTTTCCCCGCTAAAAGAAATTATATATCAAATGCATGATATAGACGTTAGACAAGTAAACTCGGCTACACCATTAGCATCACTTTGAAATATTAACAAGAAATTTCAATTAAGCTAATGTTACCATAATACGCTCTTCACCATTATTATACGTTACGCACTTTAAATTCAAGGAATAGTTTTGGAAAGCTCACAAGTTACCATGTAGCCGGTCAATATTTTTTTTCTCCATATTTTCTTGTGTTAATTTCTTCCATCAGTTAATTTTAAACCTATCTTTGGTACTTCCTTGTCATTTGTCCCGTCTATGGTTTCTTAAATAATGGAGTTGAGTGCGCTACCGTCCCTTTTTTTAATGGTTCCCCACTTCATCTTACTAGATGTAAGTGTCCTCTGCTCACATATTCTTTAAATTAAGCTATTTACTCGGCCTATTCATTTAATTATCATCATCATTTCGCAAAAAAACACATTCCATTCATTTTATCGCGTTCATTCCCAATCAAATGCGTTAATCTGGAAATTGTTAAGATTTTTCTAATTTCTCATACTATTACCGCAGCATATAATTTTTCAAAATATAAATTTTAATCATTCCCATTCCGTTCCCTTAGCTCGCCAGCAATAGATTTAATAGAAATAAATAAAGGCAACACTTTGATAGGCGGTTTTAATGCTACTTTCACCTGCCACATAGATTATCCCATTGCTGGTGACCGCGCATTTCTTACCGTTGTGTTTTTCCAAAATTCTCCACACACGAGCAGCTGTGAGATTTTTCCTTTATTACACGGAAGGAGGAAAATTTTGATGACTCCAGTAAAGGTACTCACACCGCTCTGCCATCACTCAGTCACGTAACGATAGCCAAACCAAAAATCATGTTCACACCGAGTTCTTGAATTTTCGAATCTAATTACACATAATTTCTAATATAATATATATTTAAAATCTTGCTCAGAGAAAAATTCATTTAGCCTACGTATTTAAAATAACACACGCTACTGCATTATATAAAGGTGAAGCGAAATTACTTATAAATCACTGACTACGATATCCTTGCTGATAATTCCAACTTTGGAACACTGACGTAACCTTTTGCTGCACTAAAGCACTATGATTCTACCAAGTATAATATTGCTGGAAAGACTGGCAGTTGTTCATCAAAAAAATAACCATGATGTTCCATGCACCGACCAGCTACATGTTGTCACAATTTCAAAAATTACGACCTATAACGTAACTTAAGTATTCAAGAGGTTTTGAAACTTGAAGAGAACTGAGTAAATGTGATGAGAAGGCCAAAGAGAAATGCTATCTTTCGCTGATTAGGCATCATTTAGAATACAGGTGCTACAAGTATATGGGATCCTCACGAAGTTGGATTGATTGCCGGATTGGATCGTTTGTAGCGTAGAGGAGCTAGATTTGTAAAACGTTCTTATGATAACCTATGTAGCGTATCCAAGGTATTAGAGGAGCAAGACTGGGAAGCACACACGAAGCTAAGGTTAAATTACAGATTAAATCTCTTGCATAAATTGGCAAAACATCTCTTTGGAAATGAAGTTGAAAATGTAGTGATCTTCTACCATAGTACGACGGGGTTACTCCCATAGTACTATCGTAGGGGATTACTGATCATGTCATTATTATTAGAGAAATGTAAAACAGATTGGAAAGTGTAGAGCAGATGTCATTACGATGTCATTTTTTTCCCGAAATATAAGGGAACAGAATAACATTTTCCGAACGCAGTAGGGTCATATTCGGGTCAAAATTAGTCTGGTGTGTATTTAACCCCTGCCGCACACCCTAGCGGTGGCTTGTGGGGCACTAAAATAAGAAATAGAAGGTGCAACTTTTTACCGACTGGTATATTTTGAAAACTCGCCCTGAATATCTTCGGAGGCGAGGAATGACACAAGAGAGAGTTTTTGTGGGAAGTTGGAGTTAATAGTTTCAGTGAGCATCCTCATACCAAATTAATGGTGATGACTTATTTAAGGAAAGCTTACCCAAGTATGCTTTAGCCAAAATTAAAATGGTTAGGGCATTTACTTCACTAGATTTTTCCCTAATCAATCATTGCTATTGATGATTACACTGTGGGTATTTAAGATATCGATCATTGAATAAAAATAAGTCAAGCATATGTAGAGCCCTAAGTGAATACAAATACTATTTAAGTGGACTGTTCTGACAACTATTATTATAATAAATACCCCACAACATAAGGAAGCAGCATATTCAAATATAATGTATTCAATGATTCTAAAATATGACTTTTCCACAATTTTTACCTCCATTCCCAAAGTTCTGCTATGTTGCCACTTCACCTTAGTACTTGATAAGCGTGTTCGACCTACATTAAAGCGTGTTTGCCATTTTTCCGTGCAATAAATGAGAGGAGACCATGTCTGAAATACTACTACCTCCTCATAATTTTACCGTAAACCATGGATCAATTGTCTTTGCGCTTATATTTGCTCATATCACAGAAAACTCTCTCGAATAAGGGCTGCGGCTCTTGTATTTTTCCTGCTATTGGCACATTCGCAAATATTATTAAAAGGTTCTCGGTCAGATTATTTCTCCGGGCAAAATAGTTGTCATTGATCAACTCTGATACAAAATCTGTAGAAGAAAAACCACAAACAAACTTAAGAAAATTAGATCCGTGCGACTTTTTTTTAGCATTATTTGCATCATTTTATTATAATACAAAGTTGCTTCATAAATGTTTTTAAAAATGTAATTTCATTTGCTTACGTCTGGTTTCGTTATTTCGTGAAATTCATTTTTTTAAATCATACAGTATTTCACGCATGTTAAAATACTTGGAAATTCCACAATAAAAACGTGAATAATTATTAGGCAGGTTTTTACACCATGTAGGCCAAGGCTAAAAGTTTAGTATTCTTAAGTGGTTAATTGATTTCACGGCATACCTGTTAATTGGGTAGCGCGAATGAATAAAGGAGTCCCGAAAACACTCTCGCCTAAGCAAGCACTTGGACGGATGAGGTCTAGAACTTTTATGGCTTGAAGGAACTTGTTCAACTAACTTTTCTCCATTAGTTCCACTCGGTTTAATTACATATTCAGCATGCACTTCACCTCCATCCAGTTTAATTGCAAACGGGATAAATACGGGAAAGAAAGAGAGACACGTGCATCTTTCTCGTTAGTTAAAGACCTGCGCACAAAAATGGAACTTTGAGATTCGGTTTTTTTCCACCTACGTTTTTTTTTCATCCGAAAATTTCATTTTTTTAACCCTTCTGAATTGGAACCACGAATGAATTTAAGGGAAGAGGGCTGAATTAAAGAGGTTCCGGCGCAACTGGCATTTCCTTCAACGTGAATACAGAATTAATGAGCAGAAAGAAATTCTAATTGCCGCCGTTATAATATTAACATTAGAATAAAAAGCAAGAACGGAATTGCACAGTGACATATGGCTGACTATACCCCGCGTCAGTCAAACAAGGTTTTGTGTTTTAACCCTGGGTTTTCTCTGGCGAGGATTAGTTTCCCGTGAGCAACCAAAGGACGTCTGAATGAAACTACTATTTTTCCTTCATGGGACCCAATTCAGCTTCCATAAGAGACCATTAGTGGTTGAGTTGTGCGCAACATTGGTTTTTACTGGTGCGGAAGTAAAATACCCATGAGCAACCACTGGGAATGTGTTTTTTCTTGGGAGTGGACATACAGGGTCGCACCCAAAAGTGGTAGGACTGATTTTCTCTGGCGCGAACGGAGCGGTGTAGGGGGGTCTGCCTGGTAGGGTAAGGTGGAGGGGGCTCTTAGCAACAGACCAACACCAACCTCAGTCGCCTGCGGGCTGTCGTTGAGTGAGGACAGCGTTTTTAGTGAAGCAAGTTTTTTGCCCGCGTCGAAAAACAAAATGAATCTGAATTTAGAGCAACGTTATTCCGTGAAGTTTTGTGCGAAACTCGGGAAGACGGCTACTGAGACCCTCGATATGATCGAGCAGGCTTATGGGGACACTGCCTTAAGCCGCTCCACAGTATTTGAGTGGCACAAGTTGATTAAAGAGGGTAGGGAGCTCGTTGAAGACGACCATCGCTCCAGACGGCCGTCGACGGCAAGAACCGACACGAATGTGGACAGAGTGAGGACATTGCTGAACAAAGACCGACGCTTAACCAGTGAAGAAATTGCAGACCAGTTGGGTCTGTCTGCATCCAACGTCCAACGCATTATTTCACAGGATTTGGCCATGCGCAAGGTGTGCGCCAAGATGGTGCCGAAAATTCTGAGTGTCGACCGACAGCTCCTGGCCAAATACGGCGTTGCCACGTTGCCGCACCCACCCTATTCTCCCAATCTGGCACCATCGGACTTCTTCTTCTTCCCCCTGATGAAAAGACAGCTCAAGGGACGACGTTTTGACTCGATAAAGGCCGTTCAAGAGGCTTCGACAAGGGTCATCAACGCCATCCCCAAAGAAAATTTCCAGCGGGCGTACGGGGAATGGGAGCAACGTTATACTAAGTGTGTAGCAGCTCAAGGAGCATACTTTGAAGATTATTAAGTCGATGTAAGTATATCGTCAATAAAATACTTGTAAAAAAAATCAGTCCTACCACTTTTGGGCGCGACCTTGTACGCCTATACGCGTTACTTGATCCCTGGCAAGGGATTGAGTTTTCCCGTAATTTACTGCACGATTCCCCTTTCGTTATAACGTATACTGTAATAAATCTTAGAACGATTATTGGCATTTCCCTTTATTAATTTAGGTAAGGCCATCAGAGATCGATTAATATATTTAGTGAATGCAGAATCCATGTGGAACAGCGAAGTCTTAAGAGAGTTTTTTAACGGCCACTTTAATCCTTGCCATCGGATCCGTTCCTTCTTTTAAGAGATTGCCAATCGTTAGACAGGATGTGAGTTCCATAAAAAGATGAATGCCTCACAGACAGTTCATATTGTCCCACACCTCACTTTTTGATTGGTCAAACGTACAGGAATGTGTTTGAAATCATGAAGCAAGTAACTAATGCAATTTTGATACTGCGACAAAAGACGAAAGCAATGGGGGAGACAAGCAATAAAAAATGAGTCAATCCCTGGGAACATCTTCTGAGACGCTTTCTTATATTGAAAGTGATAAAGTGGAGAAGCACAGAAGGGGAGGTAATGCACACAGATGGAGAAGGAGGAAGAAGTTAAAGAAGATAGCTTCAAAAATTTTGAAAAGAAAGTCGAGTGAAACTACATTCTTTTTTTAACAATTTCAGAAGTTTCAAAATTTTGAGTACTTCAAAATTTTAAGCATACTTCATGGTATAAAATTTATTTTCATAAACGATATGAAAATATTACTTTAAATTTCATTCTAATTTGAATTACAATAACATTTCTCCAATCAACACTTAATTGTATTTATTCTGACGAGGGAATGAGAAAAATTAAAACAGAATTGTAAAGAGAAAATACGGACGTTAAAAAAAACACGGCATTGTTTGGCCACGAGGTTGACGGCATAAATTTACTCCAATCCGGCGAAGCAGTCCATGACAAAAGCTTCTCTCAAAGGGCAAGGCGATCCAACATTTTGATCGACTGTGCTGCGGAGGCGTGTGTAATGGCTCTGCGTGCCCTTGCGGTCTTTTCAAGCGATGATTTAGGAGGCTTTAAACGTGGTAATTGATCGGCGGAGTTCATATGCAGGTCAGATTGTACTTTCAGATGGAAAGGGTCCAGGCATATGGGACGCCCGCTTACGGGGGAAGGTTGGAAGGGCATAGCGTGCGATGACTTACTGGAAGGGAGCGGTTTAGCGCAAGCCTTCTCTCCCGGTCGAGAGAGACGGACGGAATAATGGCGAAGAAGCATCGACGTTTTATTTAGGTTGAATACGGTGGTATAGATTCAAAGGCGGCGTGTGCTGCGCTCAATTTTAGCCGAGAATAGATTTTTCCCTCCTCGTTTCGAATTTCCAGCCAGTCCGACGCGACGTGTAGTGTGATTTATCACAACATCGCATTTTCACACCCAATGTAAAGCGGCGATTACACAGGAGTTGGTTCTTAAACGATTTCTATATAATCGACTAACATGGCACGGTACATCGTGTCCTTACGTTCATAACTATAATGCGCAATATTAAATTGGTAGCAATGCTAGAAGCATGTCAAATAATCTTAGAGCAATTAATAAATTATTAACAATCATGAATACAAATAAAATTTTCCTGATTCATGAAAAAAAAATAATGTTTTTGACCCGTCATAATTGGTCGAAAAAAAATCCACTTAATCGACTAGACGACTAAAACGTCGGCTATTCCAGTGAATTGTAACTTTTTTTAACGGCTATACTGTTTCCAAGTATCGAACCCGCCTGTGGTCCAAAATAATTTCGTTCGATAGTTGGAAAAAAACACATAATGGTCGACCACTCAAGTGAACTACTATACGAGCCCATCGATAGGACTTATTCCAAATGGAATAAAATTAAACTGTATTATATTTGTTGTTTGCTTCGAGCATTAAGCCAATTACTATGAACTTCAATAGGTGCGAGCTTGTGAGGTTTAACCTAACTCATTAACACAACAGTCGGGTGTATTATTCGAGTGATCAATTATAAATTTTTCAAGGAATGGCAACAAAATTTTTGACTAGGTTTTTCGCACCATTGCCACAGTCGGATGTGGATGATGACTTTGAGCAAGTGCACACGACTCGTATTCCAAGATGATCCGATTTTGCATCCGGTATGATAAGAATTGATTCCATATCTGTCAAATAATGAATACATCTGGTACTTTAACATCAGCTTCCTGATATTCCAGTCTCGTTTTATAAAATTGATTTCTAATGAATATCTAACATGTCGATAAAATCAATGCCATAATACAATAAAATCCACCAGATTTGGAGTGATCAGGAGTGCTGTAAATCGAAACAGATAGCGTGAACAGGTCGGCATTACCCTTAAATAACATAAGATGAAATGAATGCGATACCTTGGTGCATACCCGCACATCATGGTGCCAGTCCACCGAAACATTTGCGATATACTTAAAAAGTGAATTCACTGAGATACCTAAATCTTACCTGTCCCTCAGTCCTATTCCCCATGCATTGAAGAGCCTTCCTCGAAGAGCTCTCTCGGTGAAGACTAACGAGCAGAATCTCATGAGCCACTTCATACTACCCTTCATCACCTCTCGAAACAAAAGAGGTATCACCCCGAAGACGCCCACGCACCACTAAGCCTCTCCAAGGAGTTGTTCAACCGTGAATGCGAACGCTCCCTAAAGTGCACCCACCTTGACTGCTCTAACACGGGAAGGTGGAAGTAGGCGATCGGCCCCAAGTATTCAAATCACACAGAGATGCAATAGGTGACTTAAAAATACATTTGGTAGAGTGTAAAAGTAATAGGTTGGAAAACATATATGGACCAACATGAAGGAAAAATAAACATCCTCGCAAAAAAGTAGCTGGACATTTGCACGGCAAGTTCAAAGGCCCCGGGTTCGGACCCCGCATGCCATATTTTTTGATGGAAACTCGCTTCTCCTCTGTGTTTGGGCATATTGTTTCCTAACCGGTTTTCTATTACCCTATACTGAATATGTTTTGAAATCGCCTATTGCATCAATGTTACTCCTCCTACTCTGATGTGGTACCTAGGGCCACCGAAATATTAAGTCAAGAAATATGTTTTTTCCTTTTTTTGTACATATATTTGGGTGTGAATTTTCTCTACATATATATACAAATAAGCACACATACACATGCATGTATATGCTAGTATATCATTTATATAATCTGACCTGAAGAAGGCCATAAGAGAAGGACAAAAGCTCTCGATATCTTAAATGTGAGTGTCCTTCTACATGTTTTCTAATTATAAATGTGTGTTCTAATGTGCTCTCCAAGTGTTGTGTATTTGTATTATTATATATATATATATAATACTTGGAGAGCACAATAGGAAACAAATTTATAATTAGAAAACATGTAAAAGGACACTCATTTAATGTATCGTGTTATAGTGATATTATATGTATATATAATATATATATAATATAAATATATATATATATATATATACATATATATAATATATATATACATATATAAAATATATATATATAATATAAATATATATATATATATATATATATATATATATATATATATATGTATATATATACACATACACACACACACACACAACACACACACAAAGAGATACTCATAACTCAGACAGCCAATCCTGAGAATTACTCGTTGCCCAAGTTGGTTTCCGAGCGACGCTGGGTGCGTTAGGAGTGAAAGGTGTCTCGCCCGTTCAGAATGGGAGCCCCAATAGAAGTTCTGGAACGGAAATTTTCCGCATCTTCCGTGGGCGTAATCGGATTTGAAGCAGAGGGGGTGGGAGGTAGAGGGTTGTGCTGATGCAAACTTTTGTGGGGGTTGGGAGATTACGGGAAGCGGGAGAGAAGTTTCATGTGGAAAAGGTTGGAAAGAGAACTCTTCCTCCTCCATTTGTTTACCAACGTCTCCACCCGTCTCCATTATTACAAAAACCCTATCCCAACGCGTCATTTGTGGATTTAGGACCCCCAGAAATGTCATCGCGCACTTAGGAGGCGGGGGAGAGGAGTTGTACATATATCAGCGCGAGGTTCAGTGCCGCGGAGTTGAAGGCAGGTTCGGCTATACTTGACCTCACGGGAGGTATAATTAAACCAAATAAATGTACTGCGCTGCCTTATCTGGAGGGTGAAAACTTAATTCTGACGAGCCCTACAATTCACCTGGTTTTGAAAAAAGGGTTATAATTTCACGCCAGGGAAATTTAATCATTCATCCTTTTCACACTGGTTTTCGGTGTCATTTTCAAAGAGTTTTCCATGCTTTCTAAGGCTCATACGCGTACCAAACTAGAACATAAGGGGAGGTGTTGAAGTCTGGAGGAATGAGGAGATGGATTTGGAAAGTGAAAGAATGAAGTTGGGAATGGGTAAAGGTGCACTCTGGAGTAAATACTTTAATTTAAAACTGCTGGAAAAGTGTTATCATTTCATGAATATGAACACTTAGTTTTAACCATGTATCCCTGACGATGTCCCTTGTAAGGGTTTGCAAATCGTGTTTTCTCCAAACCAGTATCTTTAATATTTCACCGCGGGAAGAGTTTTTCTATCTTGAGCAACCAAGTGACAATAAAACACCCGAGAGAAACTTTTTCTGGCCTCGTATTGATGGAAAATTTCGCTACGCGCGGAGGATTAACCCAATTAAAGAAAACATCCGGTATTTATATTTCCAATTGGATAATTTTTTCGTTATTAATTGACAACTTCTGCCATCTCATCTTTTGTGTCGTCTGAAGGGCAAAGGTTGGGCTTGATTACGAAACCATGGCCTTTTATATTAAACTACATTTGGGGAAACGCGATGTTACTTTTCCTACCGCTAACCAATCGAACATAAACATGTACAAATGTATGGTGGCCAAAGAACGGGGTGAATGCAAACCATTCCGATAGGGTAAGTTTTTGGCGGTAGCAATTTCGAGAATTTGGGATCCTACCCTAATGTGACGCATCGTGGTGATAAGAATTGTTAAAAATCTTCATTCGCCTACAGTGGAAATAAAAATAATATGTTAAATGTGCTCACGCTGATTGAACAATCCCTAAAGAAGGAGCAATCCCTTCGGACCATATTGTATTGTTAAGTGGTGGTTAGCTGAGGGAAAACCAAACCTGGAATCCGAGAGCCGATACAATGAATAAAAATAATATCAAATGTGATTATGCCGACTGAAAAATCCCTTAAGAGGGAACAATCCTTCCGGAGGGATTGCTCCCTCAGGACAATACTGTATTTTTAAGCAACGGTTAGCTGAGGGAAAGCCGAAATTTGAATCTGAGAGCCGATAAAATGAATCCTTTTTCCACGGAAAATCCAAGTTTAAAGAGGAAGAGTAGGAAACAACAGGAATAATAATTCAAATTATTTAAAATAATACAAATTTATATTGAATTAAAATACAAATTCGCAAAATTACCAAAATGGATGGTTATCTAACTCCCCAAGAACCACGTCCCACTCGACTCACGACCCTCAGAATAATATATGCAATATCATGAACGTGTCGTGCATTAACTGGTAAAGGGAGAAACGATAATTTGAAAAACAAAGAATTTTTTGAAATGTGCTTTTCATTCATATTTACACACTTGAGGCATGATCTGCAGTTAAGAGAAAGGGATTTGTAATACCGCTGATTCCCGTTGATTTCAGACAATTTTGAGCGCTCCTTGCCTTTATGAAGTACAGCATTGTTCTCTAACGCCATTTCCTGTTACATGACCTACGCTTTCGTCAAAGATCTCATTTCATCGTCATAGTTCCAGGTTGCCGCTGAGCTTACCTTTGTTTGCCCTATCCAGTATTCCTTGACAAGCGAGCTCATAATGGTAGCATATTGATTAGAGTGCTAAGGCAGCGTAAACAAGAACTCGGTGTTGGTTATAGGTCTAACACTTTAGGGCCCTTGCTTGTTCTGTGGCAAACTTTCATTTTGGGCATATCAAATATTAGTTTATGTTTGGGGCTGGTGGCCATAGTAATTTTCCGTTGAACAATATTCCAAATTAATCCAGCCACTGGGGAAGATAATTAAGAGGGAATTTTTTACTGATGGCGGAATTGGTCGAAGAGAAAGATGTAAGTGGGTAAAATGATGTCAAAGATGGGTAGATGGTAACTTAAGTTGTTACATGCAAAAACTTATTAAAGGACTGAATAATTTTAATTGGAAGATTAAATTTGCTACCAGTGTCAAGCACCCATAAAGTATTGACGAGGTATTTTGAATTTTCTCTCAGTTTAGAGAGAAGACTGTGAGATTCCGGGAGGGTAAGAACAAAAATGAGCATACAGAGATCTTCATAGAGTTGTTTCTTTCACAGTGAGATAATTTGGCCGTTGTAATGGAACGGATGCTGAGGATTACGAGTAGTTGGACCGGTAATAGGCGAGATTACTTTGTTTTAGGGAGGAGGAGAACGTTTTAAGTGACTGTGGTCAATTTAAAACCAGCTATCTTTGACAATTTGCGAAATTTAAAAAATCATAACATCGAGGCCAAATATGGCGCCGCGCGCAATCATGGCCGTACATCGTAATAAAGAGATTTAAGACTCGTTGCGTTCTTTAATATGAAGTAATTTCAATAATTATCATATTTACTGCTGATAATTCAAGGCTATTCTTTCTAATTTCGGACTGAAATATTCCAGGAGTATTTATTCCAGGTTATACTAATAATTGCGTCCCAATATCAAAGTTTTTAGTCCGCAAATTGGAGCCTTTTTAATTTTCATAATAATGCGCAAACACTATCCTGGCTTGCGTTGGAAATCGCACACAACTTGAAGAGTTAAATAGAGCCTGCTCTACTCTCTATCCTATGAAACTAGTTAGAAATTGCCACACGATTTGCATATACGTAAGTCTGTCTACATGCGAACCATCATTTTGGTCAATGTAATGCGACCTGGGCCGTTTTCTTGTAAGAATACTTATCAACCCTGAGGATCATCAATTAATTATAATTGCAAGAAAGTAAGTATCGTCTGCTCAAGGTTCTCCCGAGAAACTGCCAATTTCAAGGTCACGCACCAGTGGTTACTTTCTTCCACTCATCAATGAAGCAGCTGAAGCATTTTGGTTATGCTCACGTTAAGAAGAGCTCTACGCGTCGTCTTCCATTTGTGACGCAATCTGCTATTCCCGTGATTCAAAACATGGCGAGGGTAGCCTGCAGGACTTTGGCGTTCTTTTGCTGAACGTATGGCACAGGAGCTGCTCAATTTATTTTGCTGAGAGCAAATCAGCCATTACCCGATCAATCCAAGCCCGGCGTCAAACTGCATCCATCCGTTCGTGTGCAGAAAATTCCAAAAATATTCCTGGAAGACAGAAGTTCGACAATGCTGATGATACAGATGAGATCGTCCAGAAATGGTACATGTCACGGAGGGTAGGATATAGCGAACTAGCAATATTCAAAATTAGTGTATGCATTTTACGAGTGTCTCAAAAGGTGAAAAGTGAATAAAGATATGCAGAAATAATCGGTGATAAAATAATTGTTTTACCCTTTTTCAACTTTGTTAATAGACAAACGGTGTCTATTTTCTTTCGCCTCTTGTATTGATTTAATCACCGCTATCTCCAAAGCGTCCCTAATCATTGCTGTTCATTCAAATGCGTTCTGTTAAACGAAAAATAACGTGCCCTACCCTTCACCATATGCAGCAATCATTCCGAAGAGCGAGTTTGACGCAGCGCATTTACTTGCTCTCACGCCAGCCGGCATCTTTATTTCTCGTCGACTCCTTACCCCCTCGTCTCAGTTTCAATCCCTCCTCTATTTCATTCTCGCCATTCTCCCTCCCCCTTACCACTCCCAACTTATACCACTCTCTTAAGGAAACCGCTCTACCCCCACCCCTCCGCCCCAACTAACCTCTCTCCCCCTTGATTCAATCCCTTCCATCTTGCATGCCGTCGTGCTCGCCGTGTATTTCACCGAGAAAGTTCTCCGCCGTGTGCATTTTTAAACGGCGACTCTCTCTATCTACATCCTTCCCCGCGCCCACATGGGAGGAGGTAGGCAGTTTCCTCCGGGTATGCATACGCTTATTCGCCGAGGACGTGACGCTGCGGTTTAAAGGGGAGAGGGGAAACGAAAAAGAATTTATTGCCGGGAGATGGCGCCCCTTTGTCAGCGGAGGTGTTATGGTGGGGTAATAGGCTTGATAAGGGCATGCGCTCCGCCGGGGATCAATGTGGATAGCCTTGGGATAATTACTCTCATTTCCGCTCCTAAAGGTACAGGGGGTTAGGGGAAGGGGTCGGTCGGGAGGGTGGGAGTTTTTAAAAGAGGGGGAGTGAAGAAAATCCATAGCACACGCGCGCTTGCGTAACTGGGTTTCTTAGGGGAGCGCATTAGCCGTTAAACAAAAGTCCCGTGACAATGAGGGGCCTTATTTATATGTATATAAGCTCCCTTCCACTTGGGAAAATTGAATTATGGAATTTTTCACCGAGGAAACGAGTTTGTTGGAACTCCCACATAGTGTTACGTAGACGGTAAGGCCTTTATCTGACTCACAAAGTGATGATCGGGTGCTTCAAAGGCGTGCGGTAATTTACACATTAATAGTAACTCAGGTTAAGGGCACGATGGTACGAAAATTTGGAATTTTAAATAGAAAATATAATTTTAATGAAGCAATGAGTTATTATTAAACCTGAAAATACTATGAATTCTTTTAAAACCAGGAGCTTGGGAAATATAATACATAGTGAGTACGTGTTCCCCTCCTCTTGATATCATGACCTGCGATACGCACAAGGAAAGCATTATCCGTAACATGTCTTGTACGGAGACTTTGCCGCACGTCTAAAGCCTGTGGAAAATGACGAACTCACTTAATATGGACATCGAAAAATTCCACGAATTGAAGCCTAAAAGTGCAAAGTAAAGCTATATACAACTTTACTTTTTACAACTCTATACACTGCCTTATATGTATACAAAACGTCATGAGGGATTATCAATTCAAAGGCTGGTCTATGGAAGCCCACAATGCTATTCTCTTCCCTACCAATACCTACACTTCTTCCAAGTTCCTCACGCTGACTTCTTCTATCCCTTGCTATAGTTAATTTATCTTTGACGATGGTCCCCATTAATTCGCTTTCACATACGGCCTTCAAGGCGTCAAATTTTAAAGAAAATATAAAAAAAACTTAAATATGGAAATATAAAACGGCTTATTATATAATACTGTTGGTAATCTGCAGGACACGTGTTTCGACGCTTAAACGTCATTGAGTGTATTTTACTTTCAGAGCACAGCCTTTATATACAAAACTTTTGTTAATGTAATTTTATTTGCTCTTTTCGCCCACTCTTCGGAATATTTCTTTATTCGTTACCAGGACTCGCTTCTGTAAAATGCAAGTCAATTATTTAAAGTAACATAAAGCACCCAATGCAATGTGTACTATTTCGTACATGGTATTGGGAGCTTTTTATCATAGATATTGTACTATTTAAGGCAGGTTTTCGATAGACGCCAGATTACCTGAAGGAGTAATGATACATCTGCATTATATGTCCACGTGAAAAATAAAATTAATTGCTAATCCAAAGTGCTATTAGATTTATCTGCAAGAAAATCTAAATTCACTAGTATCTTTGGTAAACGGGCCCATTTTCTTTTACTCTCATCTCTATGGGTTAAATGGCAGAGGGGACCATTTGGTCTCAATTTCGCCCATATAAAGACCTCTATCTATCTCTCTATCCATATACCTCTTTTCTGCTGCGACAAACTTTTCTGCTGCGACAAACTTTTCTGCTGCGACACATTTCATCGCGTCGAATCTTCTCTCTGATTCTGCAATCGATCACGTCTCACAGGAAACATTTGGACTCAATTTTTTAAATTTCTTTTAGTCGTTTCCTTGCGACTTGAATGGTTCTTCTGGCGTCAGCAGGAATCTGCTGATGTAATGTCTTAAAGGTGGAAATAAACTATGAAATAAAAATGTTTTCAGGTAGCTGAGTTTAGAGTTTTGAGTTGTTTACAGCCGACTCATCACTTTCGATAGGAGTGCAGTCTTTTACTGCTTCAGCGTCCTCAAAGGCGGAGGAATGAAATCACGCACTTGAGGGACCACTGAGGTCCGGATTGTAGCACGGAGCCACTGAATTGTTCTCAATGTTTCTTCTATTCCCACTCTTTGCTGGGACATTCAATGAATAAAGAAACACCTAAGGATAAACGGGAGGAAGAACACAAGAATTCCGTGAGCTTTTAGATTGTTTAAAACCAACTGAGTTAATTACAACATAATTTACATAAATACATTCGTAAATACCTTTCACCAAGTTCCCTTTCGGAGTGCGTGTACTCTCAAAAAGACTTTGGCATTAAGTTATGAAAGGCAATGGATTTTATATTGCCAGTTTCTTCCACATTTCCTTAACTATTCGTAATTTCTTGTCTTGCACCTGAATCATCAATTAGATGATTCAAGTATCATCATTTAAAAATTACTTAACATTGGTTTGTTTTTCGGTTTGTCGATATATACACTTATCCCTTGATTTATGCTGTTAAAAATGGTAAAAATGTATTTTCTAAAATACTATGCCCGTTTTCATTTCACCATAGGCAGGATTCGCAATGTTTGCAATAAAAGTTGAGGATGAGAAGATTTGAAATTGATCATTGTTCAAGACCCACACTTAAAGGGGATATTCTAAAAAAAAATTCACATATTCACCTTTTTGAGCCTTCAAATACAGTCTAATATTCCACAGTTTTACATTTTGAATGACGAACGACCACAAAATGAGGCAATACATGTGATTAAAACACCATATGCTTGCAAACGCATGAATTTTGAAAGAGTTGTAATTTATGGATCTAGAAATAGATACACAGCGTGACTTAATCAAAATTCGATTTGGTTTCTACCGCGGGAGACACGTTGGTTACCTGAAATTCACAGGCTAAAGGTTACGCTCTCACCTTCTGAATAGACTAAGTGTAAAATAACCTTTTCATTCATACTCCACTTTAATAGTTTTTTTTCTCAACTCTTTATTTCAACATAATATTACCTCCAAAGTTAATTTTGCCCAACATTCGTGATTTTCACTGAGTTATGGGTAAATTTATGGGTATCATTCAGAATAGATAATGTTTCCCCAAATAAATTAATTCCCCCAGTAAACACAAAAGCGTGATAAACTGAGGTATATGAAGGCAAAATATATCCTCGACATCTAAATTCTTATGATGCTCTTGAAACCAGTACAGCATTTTCCAATCATTTGAAACCTTGTCAATAGGCTATGAGAGGGAAATTCGAAGACGGATTATATATCAAACAACTTCGACGCAAAATGTATCAGGACGACGTGAATTGTGCAGTTGAAGATGTTTGGCTATGAAGGTCGTATTTGCTAAATATTACATCCCGTGGATACAAGTCAGCGTGAATATTCGCATGGTCGATATTCGATACTCGTATAAACGATAGGCCAACAAAGCTATCGTTTTGAAGCAATGCGGCTGTAACCATGTAACGCCAATTGAAGTGCATGTCGAGGGCAAAGATCTAATACCAAAAAGGGACATTATCTTAATGGAACTGTTTCAGGAGATGAAATTTTACCACATCCATCATTCGAAGGGTGAAGGAATTTTTGTAATTCTGTCCTCATCTGGAGTTTGACCAAGCAAAATAAACGTTAGTAAACAGTTCCTCCCAATCCCAAAATTCCGTTCATTTTACGATAGAATGGATCGACTAATGGTCAATGAGTTCAATGTTTTGTGAAAGGGAAATATTTTACATAGAAAACATAATGTACTGGGTATAAGTTTTGAAGCAGGAGTAAACTGTGCTACGTTTTCACTAGGCAGCCGATGATTGGCGATTATTTTACATTACGGTGCTAAACTAAATTCGTTGACATCATCATAAAAACCTAGTATTAGTGTCTCATGCGTGGAGAGTTATGTTAAATTATTCAAGTCTTTCACAATAAAATCATTACTAATAGCCCCTTAGAGTTGGAATTTTTCCATAATAATTCAAAGAGAGGCAGAGTTTCTGCCAAATAATTAAATAAAACAATTTTGTTTTAAATGATACAGTGCGAGCGAATTTTAATCTTTAGTCTTAAGGTCTTTTAATATTAGCGTATAAAACATAAGGCTCGACCGAAATATACGCTCGTACGAAGTTCCTCCCAATCCCAAAATTCCACCAATTTCCACCTGCGTATGGGACCAAGACTAGCGGATGAGGAGGAAATGAAGAGGATGCAGAAAATTTGTATAATGCACATTCCTACCAAGGTTTAAAGATAGGGACTAAATACGTTGTAGGCTTTAACATCTAACCAAATACACCACAAAATTATTGCTCGAAATTAATTTAGCGATAAGGCAGAAGTTCTGTTTGTAAACAGGACTTTACTGGACCCCCTTCCTGAAGGAATATTTGCACACATTCAAATATCAAGAAGGAATATATATATATATATATATATATATATATATATATATATATATATATATATATATTCCTTCTGTGCGTATATATATATATATGTATATATATATATATTTATATATATATATATAACATATAATTTGTTTTTGATTCATTATTCGTATTCATTATTCCTTACACAAAGTATATACCCTTTTAAATGCATATTTTTGAGAAATACCATGAAGGAGGCTCGTCGGTCAATCCGCTGTTAGTATGAGTGCCATACTCGGAGGCTATTTTCATTTCCTTTTATCCCGTTATCCTGTACTTTCTGCATTCACTACAGTCGAAGCTTTAGAGTAGGTTTTGCATAAGTATGAATAGGTTTACTCTGCCGCGCCCTGCCTTAATATTGAGGTGCACGATGCCATAGCCTCAATGACAACTCCTTTTAAACAGGGAACATCTTCATATAAGGCGCATTATTTTCGTATCATCATCAGGGTTTTTAATCTTTTCCAAAACGTTAAAAAAATTAGTACAGAAGCTACTGTTAAACCTTAAATGAGGACATGTTTGCGCATAGTACCCGAAGGGGTACTAGAGCCTCTAGATTAAATTAAATGACCGAATACCAAATGGTAAGTATCCATCCAGTGGATATGGAATGCTTCACACAGCATTCTATTCACTCAGTAAAGAACACATTATTATCACTACGGTCGATTCAGAAGGACAATGCATTAGAAAAGAAAAAGATTAATGTACACGTATATATTTTAGGTAATATTTGCGCAAAACAATTGATAAACTCGTAGTATGCCAATTCGTATTTAGAATATAAGTGGTATAGGTTGCCTAAAGCAAAAGCTGTGTCTAAAATTTAAAAAAATTGATGAACTACGAAAAATACTTGGTTCGCATGACTCATATGGAACAAGCAAAGTATTCTTTGTTTGCATTGGGGATCCCATTGAAACCACTTGAACTCAATTTTTGGATAAAGCGACGTGGTTGTAAAAAATGTATACCTAGGAGGCGGAGTTAGATCATTTTGTCTTTTTTGCGTATAAATTTAGCGCTGAGCTGAGCTTTGTGTCGATGGAAAACCATTGAATTCCCTGATGCAAGTAAAATGTACGAAAAAAGATTATTATTTTCCTATTGTTGTGAGTTTCATTCTGATAGAAGTGTAAGCATACGTACACCATTTGTCCCAAAAAGCCCCTCCAACATTTTGAAATGGCAATTTGCTTTAAATGGTTCGCGGACGATTCAGCCTCCTAAAGAAAATTGGTGCTCTCTTCGACGCTTCCGATCTGTGTCAACATGATTTTACGATGCCTCTTCCCTATATAATCCTCCGAACAATGAAGAGAGTTCTTTGGAAATGGGCGAACTCCAGTTGGAACCACTATTCACTGTCCAGTGGACAAAGGAACAAAGAAATATACTCCCTATTTCCCTTAAAAAAAATCTTTTCTCGTCACCCTGCAAGGGGTGGTTGAACACTTCTCCACAGCGAAGCCTTACGGGTGAGGCAGAGAGACATGCGTGCTGTAGTAATCCGTCGAAAAAAAATTTAAAAGAATAGGTTTTAATACATACACATAATTGTATACTATTCTCTCCGGACTGAACCCAAGCGCTCACGAAGGACGGACTTACATCACTTGCTGAAAAAAATATCGCAACCTCCAGCAAGAAAAAAATAATAAAAACACTCAATCAGCAAAGAGGATTAGGTGAGACAGGAGCATTAAAACAAAAATTAGTGGAAAGGTAACGTGTCGTGGGTATCAACGAACTCCAAATAAAGTCCTTTCACAATGCTCTCGCCGCTTCCTCGTTGCTACAGAAATCCCACCGAAATTAATCTTTTTTACGTCCCTGAGGGACGAACGCTCTGCAAGTGCTATCGTTATTAAATAGTACGGAAGCAAAAGTCAACTCTACCCCTCTCCTATCATAACCGACTCTCGGTTCAATTAATTTGGTTTTGGTTGACATTTTGCGTGTTGACTTGCCGGTATTATCAATGGGGTATTATGTACACTTCAAATATTCCACCTTCACTAATCTACCGGCTTTGGGTACGTTTTTGATGAACCATGGGACTATACATACACTAAAGGTCTCCTAAGGATTCACTGATATGAAGAAAAATATTCTGAGACCGTATACTATGTACATATTACACTTACATATTATTAACACTGCATTCTGTCTATCTCCCATAATTCCATCCAAAAATCCTATTTCTTCCTCCCCCTAACTCGCCTTTGCAGCGTTCTCCCCTCTATTGCCGTCTTCAGCATCCCATTGCCTCTCAGTATCTCTTGTATCCACATGCTCGGGCTTCGAATTTCTCTCAAGAGTCTTCTCTCTTTCCTAACATGCCTAGAAATTAATCGTTTGAATTCCCTTGCCACCATTTCGTTTTTTTTTTTCATTCTTCCCCACACCCTCATTTCAAACGCTTATCCTTCCGCTTCAACGATTAAATTTTTGAGCCATGAAAAACTACGCTCCACATTTAAGTTTATAACTTTATTTGTTATTACACCTACATTTAGAATACATGTATTGACAACTGTGCAAAGCTTAATTCTTGAAAATTTTTTCATTCCCTACAGGGTATTATTGGCTCACAGAAAGGAAATGGAATTAATTCATTTTACATACAAGGACGGGAATATATACCACCTGGTTTACAAAAGTACACATCAGCGTAAGAGCAACATTTTAACAGGAATCTTACAATGTAAAACTTTGCGAAAATGCTAACGACTCGTTAGTCTGGAAAATATTTGACATGATAACCTGAAACACGCATTCATAATTTAGTTTTCCTGGCGGATTAGCTATTAACCACCTTCGAGATACTGAGTGAAGTAAATGCTTACCTGAAAAACGAATTAGATATTACTGTTTTATAACAATATTAATGGAATGCTGGTTAGTGTTCAAGGAGCTTGAAAAAGGTAATGGCAAAATTAATCATTGTTACGACACTTATATGATCCCGACGAGTGACTGCATTCGAATTCAATAATTATTCTACTAGACGTTAATAAACTATGAATGCCTCATTGATATTCAAGCCAACATACAAACATTTTTAAATATCTATATCAATAAAATTTAAACCCAAAAATTCAACAATTACTCGCATCAGGCGTGTTAAGGTTGGTACCGGTGCTGTCACGTGCGTACCAATACAAGTCAATACATAGTATTCCCCGACGTAAGAACCAGAAAATATCGAGATACAACGGTACACTTCTTTTCTAATTCTCACATAACTAAACTTGACATCAGATGCGAGTACTCAAATACTCATTTTGGATTCCGCATACTTCCTTCCTCCCTTCATTCCGTCAAACATGCATTTCCTCTGGTTTGCCTAACGTTCTCCCTTCTATTCAACATTCAATTATCAATCAGAAAGTAATGAATCCGTTTTTCTTGCGTTCTTTGGATTTCTTCCAATAATCGCCACTCGACCCACCCCATACCACTTTCTCGTTTATTAGCCATTCTTCCATTTCACCTTTTCCATCCTTCTCCACAGCCACATTTCAGAAGCCTTCAATCTAGGTTTATCGACTTGCTCCAACGACCATATTTCTGCTTCATACAAAACCACACTCTATATCAAAGCTTTCACTAAGATTTTATTAGTATCCTCACTCGACGTACTGTCATCAATTCTTTTTACTCGCGAAAGGGTCCAACGCCATGCTTTTTCTTATGTCTCTAGTACTTGAAACATTTTGGGCCATATATGCGCCATTGTAACTAATATATTGTCAGTTAATATTTCGCCAACTTTCAGTGACCTTTGGCTCAGGCTCTTCCCTTCCTACCCGAGGCTCATGCTCTTTCCATCCAATTGAGATATCGGTATCTTTTTTTCTTATACCTGATACACTGGTTATTTCTACGCATTTGTTTCTTTCATCCCAGGTTATTGAAGTCGAGTAAAAGTATTCCTTCACCATTGAACTTAATGGCCTTATAAAACCAATAATTGTGATCGTGTGAAGGAGAAAACTCTCATTAGTTCAATTATTAGAGAAATGGTGTCATTCAACTCTCCATTCCACTGTACCCTTATCTGGAATCTTTATTTTCTCCTCTATTTGTTTTGCCTTTCCGTACTAATTATTGACGGAAAAGCTTCAAAAGTTTTGAAAAATTTCCACTCCAGCGTTCTGCCTTAATCACCTATTTTCTTTCCATAAAATTATTCGTTCTCCTACTTCTAGTCGAGCTTCTTCACAGCAGATTCGCCCATCTAATTAATCCTTACCCATCTTCCTTAAATTGAGCATTTTTTTCCGATTTCTTCTCTCACCTACCGCCAGCATTCCTCGTCTGTAGAACAGTAACAGGTATTCCAGTCGTAAATTTGATGAAGTATTGTTAAATATGGCTATGTTCACATTACACTGAAGGTATTATGTGCAAGAACAACCCAGGCATAATCAGCATTGACAATATACAAAGAACCCAATTTCATCATTTTATTTCAAACTGTGAATAAGTATACTGGTCAAGAAGAAGAAATTTACGATTCCACCTATAAAATATTATGAACTCAACGCAGGAAACGAATTTGCAAAATGGCCAACATAAGTAGGATGTGTAATTCCCAGTGTGAGACATTCCATATACTTGGTACTGCATTCAAGGCTTCAGCTTTGGTGGTCTGTACATTTTACTTCAAATATTGATTTTTTACTTCTCTAGCTTTCGAAGAGGACTTTCGGATTCCCATTTATACATTTGTTTCGTTAAAATCAATGTGGACCACAGACAATGACCCTTCCCTACGATTTTCAAATAACTCATAATATTTTACGCCATTGTATGGCAGAATGAGGTCATGTTGACAGAATGCCGTAAAATTCACCTCAAAATATCTTTCCGTGTGCAGGTCTGCCGGCCCGGCGGCGGGGTAACGTCCTCGCCCGCTAACCCATAGGTTGCAGATTATATTCCCGCCTAGGTGGGTTTTCCTCCATCTAGGGCTTGGGTGCTTGTAATTGTCTTTAATGTATGTATGTATAGGGGTTATGTGAAAGGAGGGACTAAGATTCCATCTCGCACCATTAAGTCATTAAATAATTAAATAAAGCATTTCTCAATATAAAACGTTACAGACTGACAATACAATTATTTAACGTTTCAGAATAAAAAAATTAACCTTGGCAACAAAAAAAAGCAAATTTTTCTGATATTAAGTTATCCCTAGGTATATAAAATTTTGACATTCTCCAAGTGGAAGTAGCATATCTTAATTGATGATATTCTACCGTATTAGCTAAGAACACCTGGTTAACATAATGGATTCTCGACTGAACTGTCAGGAATTTCCACCACTTCGTCAAACTTATCTTGCTTTAATGACGAACTTTCTGGGAACGTTTGGAGTAATGGTAATTATATCGCATGCATCAAGAAATAAGGAAGCTGCTTTACATATTAATTAAATGATTAATATACCATCCTTTCAATATGAGAAAAATTATACATTTTATCTTCAAGGACAACAGTAACAATTCCACAGAAGCTACAGGTGTAACATCGCTTTAATGTCTATTGACTATAGAATGAGATATATTCAGCTGCTACACAGTTCTGTTTCCTGTAGGAAAAAATAACAGCGTTTCTTTTTTATACAAAGGTTGATGATATTTCACGTCTCTTTTAGGGTTGAATAATAAAAACACAAAACTTTTAGGACTTTGTTAATCACGCTGGATTTAATTCTGCCCGATGACATTGAGTTATTACACCTTCAGGTTGACGAATATATGGAGTAGCTCCCGCATAGTTTGATCCCCGACCGGAAAGAAGAATTTTTAGATTAAAGCACGTACTCTCCAGGACACACGAATCGAAATGAATGGCTGAAACTTGCTCTTCGAATAAAAACTGTTTGATTGACCCAAATATTCTCCGCTAAACATTTCCATTACACATACGTATATCCATGCTCAATTCCCAGCTCAAGTTCCCAGACCGAATCCCAGCTTAAATTTATGAGGTAAAAATGCATCTGGAATGGTAATATCACATCCGAAACTTATCTTTACCCACAGAGCTCACGTACCTGCAAGACCGAAAAAGAAATAATAATAACCATTTCACAAGAACGCAGTGGTCAATACAATTGTATTTTTGAAATCTTATTGCTGTAAATAAAATTTATGGTCGAACTTGGGAAGAAATGTGTGTTGATGTATACGTTGGATGCATTCAGTAACATAAATGTAGAGATAAACTGAGATCCTGTGAAATCAACATTACAGGAGAGACTAAATCTCATGACACCAACGGGGAGTAATTCGTCTCTCGTCTCTACGATGCGAAATCCACTTCTTTTTTACAGGATAAACTTCTGATTCTAATTCGTCAAATACGTATATCGTAATATCTGCCTTAATATCACTATTTCAGACTTTGTCCCGTCCTATTTTTTATTACTTCGACTAAAAGCTCTGAAGAGAGAGAAACGTTACATCACGGGATCGGAAGTGCCATAATAGAGATTCTGTGCTGGAACAGAATTATCGGCAACCATAGGTAACCAGCGGAGTCTTGTTTGTCTAACACTCGAATAGGAGTAGTCAACAAATGACAATCACCAGCGGACTAAACTTGCACCGCGTGATGAAGCCAAAGAGCCTCGAGCAACGTTGAGAGGAGAAAAACGTGCAGTCAAGAGTGTACTCTATAAAGTTTATATATATATATATACCAACGCGGAAAAATATGTTATATGGACCACAATAGCAATGGGTTTAGGTCGCAGTTTCTACGTACGCAATCCTATAATTAATCAAACCATGGAAGCAAGAAGTACAATCGCTATATTATTCCCATCAAAAGGAAAATGCAATGGCTCAATCCAATTTTGTGTCAGGAATAATAAATTTCTATTGCTCCTCGAAGCTCTTTGCTTTGCCAAAAAAAATGCTCGCATCACAAACAAGAAGTAATATGCACGTTTTCCTGGGCATTCGGTATAAATCGAACTATTTGACGTATGCGACGTATCGATTGACTGAATTCACAAGATGGCCAACGGGAAACCAGAGGGACCACCTTCCGAAAGGGACTTGCAAATTAAAAATTCCACGACTGATAAACTAACGAGATAGAATGAGTGGGTTGTTAATTGTTCAACGACGGTGGAGGAAATGGAGCATCAAAATGCAAACACACGACCGGTGGAAAGTAAAGACGCGAGGTGGGCGGATCGATTTTTCCAACATTCCGATGGTATTGGCAATCGAACGAAAAAAAAAGGGTCGAGGGGCGCACGCCCTGTAAATTAAGGAAAAGAGCGAAATTAGATGGGAAGAAAGAGATTTTTACTTCGTGCTGGAAATCAAGTTTGCACAATCGCGGGGCATGTGAATGAATATTTCCTCCGAGTGAACAAATTATCCTCTCCCAATATTTATTCGGCTCGAGTATCACCCGCCACCCTGTCCCTTACACCCTTCTCCAAAAAAAAACCTGCAAATATCACGTTTTCAAATATTCGATGCTAACAATCATACATTAGGGCTTCCCCTCATCACCCTCATCGGTTGTGATAGGGCAGAAGACAATTCTGGGTTTCTCCAACGTGGAAACGTATCATTATAGAAATTACCATTCCTATGAATTAGAACTAAAAATTTTCAGCTTCTAAACTAACTTTTTTAAACGTTAACTGCCATAGTTACCAAGGAAAACAAGCATGAAAAAAAGTAGATGGATAAAGTAATTATTCTATTGAAGACTATAAGGAGAAATTATGACGGCCTAATGGATAGATTGAATTACGAGTACCAGTCGTGAAGTTTCACCAAAAATTAAGAATCTCATTATAAATTGAAAATAATGATTAGTCCATTGAAACAATTTTGAGACACAATAAATTGATGACAATAATGGTTAAAAGGACAGGAAAGGGAATATATTCCGAGGAAAATCCAGGATGAGAAGCGTGGGAGATATAATTGAAAAATTAAATAGGTACATTTGCGGATTAGATACTGCAAATGCGGTCACTTTGAAATTATTGATGATACCCATGAGAATAGAATAGATGTGAAGTTATCAGGCGTCAGGAAATTTGAATGAATGAAACCAATATCTGAATTAGTGGCCATAGAAAACATTGCCTCCCTATATTCTGCAAATGTTTTTCAAATATCACATGCAGTCTTCGTTTTTTAATCTTTTCGTTACTGAATATCACACACACCAGCGTTGAGGCTCGCGGTGAAATACATTCATATACCAGGCGATTCGAAAAGTAAGGTCTCCTATTTTTTTCATGAAAAATCAAATTTACTATATTCTCAACTTTGCGTACATCGTTGGAAAGGTTGATCATAAAGCTATTTTTCTACACAGTTTCCTTTACGATCAATCACTTTTTGTATCCTTCTTACCAGCTTTTTAATATCGGCGTCGTACCTTTCTCCCGCCGCATCACAAAGACAACTAACGACTGCTTCTCTCATATAAATTCATCGCCCCGCAGTGGAAGTGTACAGTGAGAAGTGTATGGACATAAAAAACGTGCGGAAGTGGTGCAAGGAGTTTTTTGATGGCCGGGAAAACATCCACGATGAGCAGCGGTCGGGGCGGCCGAGTTTGCCGGAATCAACGGTGACTCCAATTGACAAGATGGTGCGCAATAACCGGAGAATTACCCTCCATGAGATAAAGGAAGGCCTCAGTGAAGAGATTGGCTACTTCACCGTGCAGAATATTGTGTCGGAGGTCCTCGGTCACAACGAGGTGTCTCACCAAAGGAGTGTGTTTGCATTATGACAATGCACGTCCACATGTGTCACATCAAACGACCACCCTACTCAATGAATTCAGCTGGGATACCATCAACCACCCTCCTTACAGCCCGGACGTTGCTCTCAGCGACTACCACTTGTTTCCCGCTCTAAAATAAAATCCTTGGAGGACAGATATTCAAGTGAGACGAGGAAGGGTAAGAAGCAGTCGTCAGTTGCCTTCGTCACGCGGCGGGAGAAGGGTACGACGCCGGCATTAAAGAGCTGCTTTAAAGAATGCAAAAAGTGATTGATCGTCAAGACGACTATTTATAAAAATAGCTAAATGCTCAGCCTTTCCTACGATGTACACTAAGTTCAGAATAAATTTGATGTTTCATGAAAACAAATAGGAGACCTTACTTTTCGAATCGCCTTCGTAAATATTGATTGACATCGAACTGAAAATTATAATTTGTGCGTCGACCTAGTTAAAATTTGGTAAATATGAACGGAAGATTCAAAAACCTTTTGAAAACCTTTTTTCATTTCGAAAATTGTGCACAAATGGGTTTTATTCCAATGCATAGTCAATTAATGAATTGCCCTCGAGAAATTGCTTTTTTAGACGTGCCTTAAGTACCACTGGTAATTTAAGAATGCACCATCATTTTATATTACTGCATAAATGCAGAGAGGGAAAATCGATTTCCAATACTAAAATTACACTCACAGCTATCCCAAACGCCTACGACCTCCATTTTAACTATCAGCAACGCATTTATTTTTTACACCGTACAATAAATATAGTATTTTCCGTCGCAAATTTGTGAAAGTGAAAACCATCAAAGTGAGGGCATTCTTACTTTTCAAGAGTTTTATTTTATATTACCCTGCGGCCTGTTTCTACGCAATAAGGCATCATCTGGTGACTTTTTGAAGCAAAAATCCATACAGAGCATGGAGGAAAGTAGTAAAATAGGCTCAAAAGATAAGAAAAGGGGTTTCTAGTCAGTGAACTTCTGCTTAAGAACGTTACCAGATGGTACCTTAAACCTTACTAAGGATAAACCGGTCAACAAAATTGTTGAAGAGTAATAAGGCTGTTACTTCCATGGGAACCAATAGATGCCTTGAAGCCAACAAGAGTCAAAGCTCCGTATGTGATCGGCTATGATAAAACCTTGGAAAATATCAATCTTAATATTGCTTCATAAAAGTAGCAGTAGTAAAGCGCTCTCATATCAGGAGTTGACTGCGATTGGATATCCTAAATTCTGCAAACAAATGTTCTGCTTAAAGCGACGAAAAAACAACTTTGGAAAAACCCATCGTTTCTTCCATGGAAGGGAAATATTTCCCCAAAAGATAGCTATTTTTATTATAATAGTTTATGATTATTAATAATACTTACTGAAGCTCGGCCCCAAGTAGGGTAATATGCGTGTATTTTTATCAACTTTGAGAAAAAAATTTAAATTACTAAGCCAAATAGAACAATGGCCTATACACATCGTTGCATGATGCGTGTAGGCATCCATGTAAGTATGCATACGATTGTTTCTGTTCATTACTAACTGTATTAACAGTTTTAGAGGGATATGAGGTGTCAATTTCTGCCAGAAAATTTTTTTCGGTAGTTTAGTTGAGGATGAATTTGAAAAAAGCGAATTGTAGTGAAATTAAAGATAGGAAAGACTGCGCTTGAAATGCGGGGGCATATTTTCAGTTGGATTCAAATAACTGTGGAAATAGACATGCATATTTCAACGAAACAACAAATTTGACAAAAATTTTACTACGTTCTTTGTAATCTCACTTTGAAACATAGACACTTTAATTTAGTCCGAGCCACTTCCCTTTAATCACCTCTGAATGCTATCCAATTACTTTCTTTCAAAAATTTGAAATTTGACGCAAATCGACGACATAGAGTTCCTGGTGTGACTTCCCGGGAGAATCTTTAAAATACACATCTACATTGACCTGAAAGGATTTTTGCTACTTCTATTGCACTTATTTTCTCCTCCACTTTATCCCACCTCTCATATTACCTGCGGATTCCCTTGGCCGATATATACTTTTTCATTTTTTGGGTAAGAAGGGTAAGATTTCAACAAATCCACAATTACAATCCTATATAAATATCGATAATGTAGCAGCACTCACGAGAGGAATGTAACACTTGAATGGCACTATAAAGCACAAAAATAAAATTGATAAGACGTAAAAGAACACTCATATTTCAGAAAGTTTAAGCGTTCGGCTTTCTCTGAGGCCTTCCACAGATCAGACCTCTACTTTAAATTTTTCATTGACCGTAATGCCAAAATAATTCTATGCTTCCTCATTTGTTTTCCCTTCGGTCCATTTCACCTTCTCCATCCTTCTCCACACCCAAATTTCAAAAGCCTTCAATCTCCGTCTATCCTCCTGCTTAAGTGACCACGTTTCCTGCGCCGTACATGACTACGCTTCATATCAAAGTTTTTACGGGTCTTTTCTTAACACGCTTACTCAACGTTCCTGTCATCAACTCCCTCCTCCTTGTGAAAGCCTCTTTGCCTAAACTTTTCTATCTGCTCTAATTTTTGCCCTCCTATTTTAATGTTTAGTTTAGCCTTTTTCTTTCTGGATAATCGCATAACCTTTGTTTTATTAATATTTATTCTCATCCGATATCTATCACAATTAATTTTCAATTCACTCAGCAATGCTTGCAATCCCTTGGCTGACTGACCAACTAAAGCTTGGTTATCAGCAAACCTAACTGATATTATGAATTCCCCGCCGACTTTCATTCCTGCCTCCAGTTCTTCCCATGCCTCTTTAATTATATCTTCTACATACAGGTTGAACAGCAACGGTTATAATGGACAACCCTGCCTTACACCTCTTCCTTACACTTACCATTCGGATATTTCGTCCCTCACACACACCTGAGCAGTCTAAGGCATGTACAGGTTGCGGATTAGCCTCTAATCCCGTCCTTCTATTCACATTTTCTGCAATATATTCATTAACATTTCCCAATCCACACTATGAACCACCTTTTTGAAATATACAAAGCAAACAAGTACGTCCTAATTGTATTTAATACAAGTATTGTTTTGTAGTCCTCGAATACGATAAATTTTACCAAAAATGAAGTACAACGATAGCTTTAGAAATAAAATGAAGATTTTCGAAGTCTCTGAAATAAAAAAAGTCCAAACTAGATAAAAATTAAAGATTTTAGACTTTTTTGAGCGTTACTTTAATTTTTCTGATGAAGAAAAATAAATATAAATGTAAAACTCCACAGTTGCTTTCATTTCTCGTTCTCTGTGAAATGCTTGTCATTGTAAACTTAACGCTTATTTCGACGTTACAACTGAACCACAGCTGACCATGCATAGTGGCCCGACATAGTAGTATGCCAGCACAGAGGCGGCAAGTTTAACGTTGGAATGTCACGCACGGAAATGGTACTTAGAAAAACTAGTACAAGCATTGAATTTTTTACATTAGCGGCAGAGTTCTCGAAGTGAATAATATATTTTTAAATGTCAGAACGGCTAATAAGGTTTAGGAAAAGCAGCTTACTTTTTCAACGTTCACCATTTCCATAATTTACCTGATGGGAGAGTTGAAAGGACTATTTGGATTGCGAGATCTTTCACACAGAAAATGATTTTCCAGCATATTGAATAACTGTGGCATAAAATCACTGCAGTAGCTTTGGGAATATTTTATTGAACTGCTATGCAAATTTTGAATTTTCCCGTCATTTTCAGATAAAATTGAGTGTGGGTAAATATACCGTAATCGTTCAAATGGATTTTTTCTCAAAATTTTAGTGAACTTACGACTTTCCGGGCAATGGCATGTAAAACTTTTGGAAGCGACTAGTGCAATTATTTTAAAAATTTTGTTTTTTGGAATTTCCGACTTGGATAAATGATTTTTCTCTCTACCCTTAGAGGGGGACACACCAGGATTCTCGCTCAACACACCCCCTCATCCACTGTCTAAGCACACCTAAATATGGGCTTTAACCACCATCTCCCTCAAAAACGTGGTCTCATCACCCTCGTCACGACTACTCTTCGGTCCGCGGGGTGAAAGAAATCACATCAATTAAACAAACATCGTGGGCCTTATTTCCCCAATCGTAAAATACTTCCGAGTCTATTCAGTCTATTCAAAAGGTTTTTACTATGTGAAACTTCCTGTGCAAAACTCCCTGGAGAAAAGAATATTTTTAAAAAATACAGAAAACAAACGGACAAAAACAGTTTGGAAAATCAAAATTTTGATATAAGGACCGCATTTGGTCCCAAACCATATTCCATTGTTCACCTCGTACGGCCCAAAACTTTGTACACTCTCAGATCACATACAGCATTGTACGTACACATGGTGTAATTCTTAACGTACTTTTTAATTGCAGAAATGAGAATTATTTCCTGGACAAATAAAATAATAAGCTGCAAACTACATGTTAAAAGGTTTTTTATATCACCACTAGCTTTTGTTTACATATTTCACTACATTGTACGCATCTAAAAAATAATGCGTCTATGGTTTTTAAAATGGATTGGCATTGTTAAGACACCCAGGAAAAACACTGAAAACGAAAGAGTCACTTATGACTTTAAAATATTCTCCAAAACATCCTAGTTATGCATAACGTAGATTATTTAATCATTTTCCTAAGAAATAAAAATTAGTTAACCGTTTAGCACTTTTAAAGTTGATTTATGGAATAACTCAGTTTAAACCGCTTTTATTCTGCTAAAGAATTCTTGAAGTCCATATTTCAAGTCCCTAAGCGTAAAAGATAACAATTTTCTGACATATAATGTACCTTAATGTATAAAGTCTTGGAATCAATAAAATGGTATTATTATTGTTGACTGATGGAGATGCATAAGATGTGAAACTTAGTCGGAAGAGGACAGAAACCAAAAAATACGTATGACCTCCGGACTCCGAACAATGAGTTGAAAACCGCAAAATTTGAAGTATATTTTAGAAAGACGAGGACATTCCTATACCAGGGTATTTTAGTCAATATCCAACGAAAAGTCCTTCACGATTTGAAAGAATAAATCATAGATATAACTTGTACGGGAAAGCCATAAAAAAACATTTAGCGCCGATTCAGAAAACGTGTCAAATCTAAAAATTTCATCAAATTTTATTTTTATTGACAGTCTACCAATTAAGGTAGGTTTTGTGAAGGAACAGATATTAATTTACTAGCTTCGTCTAACTAGAAACACGACCCTAAATTTATAACCTATTCTTCGATTCTGCATACTCTCTATATCCCTTCATTCCGTCCATCCAACATATCCGTCCTTTGCCTCTCCCTACCTTACTTTCCCAACTCGTCCTCGCAACTATCAAAGTCCACGACATTACACCCCCGATTAAATGGACTGCATCCATAGTTCCTGTTCCCCTTTGGTTTTTTCCAAAAATACTTACCAGATATACATTCTAAAAAAATGTCATTGCAATTAATTTGCTCCAAAACATATATCTCGGAGCATACAGCGGAGCCATACTACAACTATTTACTTCCATCAACTTTTGTAATAAAGGTAAAAAAAACACTGCAATTCCACAGCTCACAATATATTAACACACGAACATGTGTTTGTATCGCTGCCACGCAGAATCATTAGGTCAACCCCTGACACCTGGTCGAATGTTAAAAGGTAAACCATGGTCATGTGCTAATAAAAAATTGGGATTTGTAAAAAGAGTGCCGGGTAAATGTGACGAAAAAGTGAAGGAACGATGTTTTCTTGCCCAAGTCAGATCCCATCCAGAGTACGCTGCCAGTACATGGGATCCTCAAAGAGATCAATTTGATTTCGGAATTAGATCGAGTTCAGCGGAGGGGGGCTGGATTTGTCAAAAATTGTTATGACCAACGAAATAGCGTAACTACTTTGCTAGCAAATTTAGGCTGGGATTCTTTTACACAGTGGCGTTTACACTATAGATTAAACTTATTAAATATATTTAAAGATGGGTCCTTTTCCGATGACATCAAGAAAATAATACGAACCCCAACGTATTACAGGCGGAGGGATCACGAATATAAAATTAGAAAGATAGACTGTAAGACTGACAGGTTTAAATGGTCATTTTTTCCAAGAACAATAAGAGACCAGAATACTTGTAATCGAAATTCCCCCTAGTCGGCTCGACATAATAAGTATTGACCTTCAAGGAAGGAACTGCGCATGGTTATACTAGTATATTTATATGTTTTTTGCGGGTTCCCCCCAACTTTCCCCATCCATTTGAAAAACCCTTACCCTTTCCTCATGGTGCTGCACCCCCTGCCACACACCCTTTAGGTGGCTCGCAGGGTATTGATGTAGATGTAGATATATTGTGAGCTTTGGAAGGTCAGTGTTTTTAATATTCCCTGCAATGTTGAGAAATTCCGCTCAGTTAAGCATGAGACTGTGTCCATCGAATTTAGGGGCAACTTTTGGATTTTGTGTATGTACATCACGCTTTCGTCACCGCAGTAGCAACATATGGCACTAGTTTAACTAAAAACAATTTCCCCAAAAAATGACCACTTTTGAAAACATTTCCCGTAAGGACCTCCACCATTATCACGTCTTAAGAAATGGTAACGCAAATAAAAGCCTGGTCTCAATATTGTGAGCACTCAAGGCTTCGATTGAGGAGGCAGATTATTGAAAGAAATGGTCAGTGAAGGTTGAAATCCATTACACTAGAGAGGAGAAGCAGCTTTTCTTCTTCTGGTAGAACCCTATGTCCATTCATGTGAGAACATTTCTCTCGAGCTTCACAATTGAAGATTATGGTCTTAACGTACCCTTGAGCTCATCTATCTTCGATCCCCATCCTGCCCTCACCTCTTCGTTTCCACACGATCGAAAGACAGGATCAGTCTCCGACCCCTGCATCCCCCGTTCGCCCCTCGGGAGAGAAAACCGGGAAAACATATGGCGGCACTTCGAGATGGGGAACCAAGCACCGCTGCTGCAAACGGAGATCAATGTGGGCCCCTTCTTACAAAGACCTCTTTCACGACTCGCTAAAGAATAAAAAATAAATAGGGGAGCAGGCGAAGTGCCGCGAGTGTTCAGCTGACGTCGTACGCGCGCTCCGAGGTTAACTAGCGTGAAGAACGCCCCCTGCAACGACCTCTTTCGACGGTCCGGGGAAGGAGGCGGGACTCCTGCCGTGGACCAGGTGAACTATGCGGGAGAAGTTGAGGAGAGAATTGTGGGCTCACCTTACAACACATTTGCCATTCCCTCTCCCCTTTCCAAGCCCCCTGTTCCCGAGCAGGCAAACGGCAGGGCGAAATGAACCATTTACCCTTTGTTATGTGAGAAACAGGAGTACGCCTCACAGTGCGCGCGTTGAAGACGGCCACCTTCTAGCTGGGCACGTTGTCATTGTATTCTCCGTTTCCTGCGTTTTTTTTTCATTTTCACAACTAACTAAAATTGACCCAGTTGCGAGTAGTAAAGGGTTGGTCTCTTTCGCGAATTAGGGTGAGCAGGTCAATGAAGATAAAAATGTAAATGTCCTTCAGGGCAGGTACCTCCACTGAGAAATTATACGCAAATATTATTCCGAAAGTAAGTTTTAGAGTCCTTTAAGGGAAATAATGGTGCAGATTGAGTTAAATACTTCCTTTACATAGCACTTACGATTTACTTCTAAAGAGGATGGATTGGATTAGTAAAAATTTTTAAGAATATTTTTCCCATTAAAATATATGTATGTACTTTACTGTAGAAAAACAAAGCAAAATCCGAGCACATTAGCCTAATCTAGCTAAGAATAGCGGGCAGAATTTTTGGCTAATGATCCCGTAGGGTCCGCGGGTTCAAATTCCATATGGTGCATTTGCAGGTTTCTATCAAATATCCAGAAGCTAAGATTTTCTATATAATAGAAATACGCGTCAAGCCGCATATGGACCGTGGAACAGAAATGGCCCTCCCGACATCGAAATTGCATATCTTCACCTGAGTATTAAAACCTAATTTCGGGGTTGATTGCTGTGGTTATTGTTGTTATGACGAAATATATTCAATGCAGCAACTCCTCACTATGCTGCAACACATGGGTAGGAGAATTTAGCGTTGAGGAATAAACAGAGATATACAAGTATCGTGTACTCATTACTTGTATACTTGTATCGTGAAACTCATTCGAAGACATCATTTCTGTGTTCCTAAGATAATATGCGTACCACTGATACCACTCATTCCTTGAAGGAAGGACTGAAAAACACATTAATGTGCAAGAGCCTACTCCTTGGGACTCGGGATTATCACTCTTCCCCTTCCATGTTTTCCCTCGAAATTTTTCGCTATACCCATAGGATTTCGTAATATTCTGCAAGGAAAATTCGGTGAAACTTATTTAATGATAAATGTGCAAGGAAATTTCCCAAACCCCAACCTCTTGTTGAATATTTTGCCGTGGACATACATAGATTTCTAGAGTTGTGCAAAAAAGTAATTTTCGACTAGGATATCTCTATTGTGATTTATTAATAAAAAAATTAAATTAACCATGCGTATTTAAGAACATCAGTACAAATTAAATGCGCCAAAGAACGTCCACAAGGTTTTGTGATTTCGACCACAGCAGGCATAAAATCGTTTAATGCCTTATGACAGCGATGAACAGTATATTCCCTCTCTTCATTATTTATGGTATTCTATGACTAATAAACTTGAATACGGATAATTATGCGCAGTGCACTCCATTCCCGTAAATAATTTTAAAGTCTATGGCCAAAATCCCAAGAACATTCAACAAATTGCTCATAATTTATTTTTCTTTCACGAATAGATATTTTAAATAAACACCTAAAGAAGATTTACATATGCGCGATTATAACTGCACGGCAAGCTTTATGACCTCACGGCAGTCTTTATAATCGGCCACATGGTTACTGAAAACGACATATCGAGGGTCGAAAATTATCGCACATATTATGAATATGACGATAACTATAAAACGATTATGTCGACAAAAGTTTTTAGAAGTTTTATGACAAATTACATTTCATATTGCCAATTAAAAAATTATTACTGATTTGTATTAAATGACATTAGTTTTCCCTCAAAGCCTTATAATGACTCTTTCGGACAATACTTTTGATGTTATCATATGAACATTGTGAAAATATGATGAATCGAAGAACTTCTAACGACAAAACTATTGCATTACTTGCTGTAACCGATTAGGACGCTAGAGCCTAAAATAATCGTAAATACGATTCCATCACCATCTTGATATCTGTTTTGTATCCATGATCGATGCAGGAAAAATGAATGTCTAACGGTTCTCCCTCCGTCGTCCCGCGCTTTCTTGCCGCTGCCATTTTAAGCACCCTTTCCACTCCCTCCCGCACCCCAAGGGGATCCCGTAATCACATTACACATCCACCCAAGACGCCGGAGGCCCTGCGAGGCTTAACGTGCGAGGCGCTCAAGCCATGCGGAATGAGCCGCGGTGTGAGAAGGAGCCACGTTTGGTGCGTTTGAGCGAACACTCTTCCCCGCTTGCGATCACCTGCTCGAGTCTCATTCATTCACCCGCGGCGGCGTCGTTGTATTTCGGCTTTTATGCGCTTCAATGGCCACGGTTAAATCGCACAATTTAATGAGCCTAAATTGATATTCTTTGCATGTGGTGCTTTAGCCAAATGCATCGGCTGCAAACCTGAGTGGTAAGGGGGAGGGGATTTGGGTTGGTGCAAGAACTAGTTTGATCTTCTCAACCTGGCTGACCTTAGGCTGGGGTTCGAACCTCAACAGTGGCAGAGCTTGTCAGATATTTCCCGATCCCTACTTGGAGTGCCATTTAGAGAGCACTTCACGTGGGGTATGTCGTCCATCAAATGAGACGCCACATTATGGATCCGTTAGGTGCTTTTCTTCTAAGGGTAATGCTAACGCTGGCTCTCTTCCCACCCTACCACATTCCCTGAAACTCCTACTAGCTCTACAAAATTTCAAACCTATCCCTAATGGTTTGAAACACCTTAGCTGTTACTCGCCTGCCCCAGATAACTATTTGACATCACGGTGGAAATGTAGGGAGCTAAACAAACCCTGAGACGCCACCTGGTGACAACCGAACGACTTACCTGTATAATCATCGCGAATCGTTGGAGTCGACAGACGTCCCGCGTTCATCGGGTTCGCGAAAGAAACTGGCTCCCTTGACAATTTTACTCGCAGAAGTGCTTAGTTAGTCTATTCTAGACTCATATATCAAACTTGCTTTCCCATTGACTTGATCTACAATATGAAACTAATCCTAGGACTGACACAACATACACGCCCAAGTCTTAATCAAAACTCTTGATCCTTAAAGGTAATAGATGGCACTATAGCAGACAGAAAAAATAAACAGTTCGTTCTCACACGCAAGAACAAATAAATTCATTCTAACTTTTGCTCTATCGTACCCCCTTTCAGAATTCACCTTTAGGGTATTACAATCGCCGAATTCAGTCATTTTTAACGTAATTATAAGCTCGAGCTAATGCTAAAATATTTTACTTTTCTGCTCCGAAAACCTTAAAAGATTAATTAAAGAAAATATTACCACAATAATCCCTCTAATTAAACAAAAACTTCCAAAGAGTTCGCTTTTACGTTTTTAGTTTACATTCCGGTACTTTTTTCTAGTTAAAACATAAATGATTTTATATGATAAAATATGGCAACTATTAGTTTAGCAGGGAAACCATTTGATTAATGAATTCGAGAGGGTCCTGGGTACAATTTAAAAATTGTACACTTGTGGAGAGCCATCAAATATCTAATCCAAGTGGTGCGATTTCCAACACGCCTGAATATAGTGGTAAGCCACATATGCCGCTGGGAAAGGAACTGGCTCTCCGAGCGCAGGTGTGAAATTCACACTACGACTCGCTCACATATCAAAACAAACTTTCAGGTAGATTACTGTGGGCATTATGGCTCAGATAAAATATAGTAAAGACAGTGAGTCCACACTCGTATTACCTAAATACATAGGTTAGATGGTATATCACGGAGAAAGAAACAGAGAAGGGCAGCGTATAACCAATTGAAAGAAGTGACTTAGGCTTGCCAAGGACAGTATGCAGACCACTCATAGAATTAAGATTAAGGGCTAAATTTTTCACATTCGAGCACACGTTTATTCATTGGTACTTGTGGTCCTCAATTTAACCATAATATTGTATCTTTCTCCCTACCAATAGCTAAATTGTAGCCATGACTAAATTGTAGCCATAACTAAATTGTAATTCACTTCCTTATTACCATGATGACTATTATGTATCTTCCACCTTTCCCCTTGGTGATGGTTCGTAAGAGTGCTCCGTAATTGTAGGTTGTAATTTTTTAATTTAATTGTAATTCACGTTGAGAGCCCGTTTTTTCAGCACTTTGGGAATTAATGGACTGAGGCACACAATAATTATCCAAAAAAAGCATTACCTAACCGTTAATGAATGTACAATGAACACCAGAGTGTATACCACGGGGCAATCAAAATGAAAGACAATAACAAATACGTAGTACAAAAATTATCCAAAAAAAGCATTACCTAACCGTTAATGAATGTACAATGAACACCAGAGTGTATTCCACGGGGCAATCAAGATGAAAGACAATAACAAATACGTAGTATACGAATGAAAGATGGCTTGATTTCTTTCAGACGTCATGCCTGAAAGTATTGTTTGAAAGGCAATTAGCCAGATAAGTAAGAAACGCTTAGCGTAGGGCTTATATATGTTTGTTCCAACTTTCAATTTTCAAGCTCCCTATAAAAGTCATTGAAAAAGCACACCAGGAAAACTTATCTCATTTATTTCCTCTTTTTCAATTACCTAAGCCCTAAGAAAATATAATATGGTGGATTGAAGAGTAAATTTTGAATCTAATCCTATCCTAGTCCAATGAAACTACAGACCCTGTATAATAACACGAAAATGCACGTTTTACGATTTCTCCACTGTTGTAACACGTTAAGGGCTTCTGATACGATATTTTTTTAATGCCGCATCTCGTATAAGATAGTTTGCAACTGCTTTACTAAATTAGTAAACCGTTTGGTCGGAAACAGTAGCAAGCACCAAACAAATGAATATACTATATGCATGTTTAATATTAAATAAATTCTAGAAAAACGAAGAGACATTTATTGAGCCATTTCTTTGCATACTTGGAAATTTTCTGACGTAATTCATTGCGAAAATATCATACAATTAATTGATATTTGACAGTAGTTCTTGCCTACGGGACACTATGAGAGAGAGAGAGAGTGAGTGGGAGACATCTAACTTCCCCATTTGAGTTGTGCTTGCCCTTAATATGATTTTTTATCCCTTTTCCCCATACCATTACCCCTATCCGTATGTGTGTTTGTGTATGTGGGGGGGGGTACACCAGAGGTAGCATGTCTGGCTATGGTCGCTCAAGCGAGCCGAGGGTTGCTGGATCGATTCCGGTGATCGGCGAACTTTTTTCAGCTTAGAAAAAATTTGATAATGGTTTTTCGGAACAAGACACATTCGCAGAAAAAATATATAAATAGTATTTCGGAACGAGTAAACAAGAAATATAAACTCCTGCTATAAAAAGCTACGCTGAACCCAAGGTGAAAGGCAGCGGTTTCACCATATTGGCACTGGTGGGGCAGGCCGAGTGGGTCGGTCCGGCATCAGCTGCCACAACTGCAGGCGAGAGTGAAGTTCATGGTATCGGCTGCAGTACTACGATGTGGAAGGCAACGGGAAACCACCACATTATTCTCCCTAGAATACCATGCGTATGCAGCCTTTCATTCAAATAGAGACGAATTCAGTAGCTGCAGTAAACCAATCCTAAGGATTGAAATACTAATGATGATGATTTATAGTAAATATGTTATCATCGATAAACTTACATACATATGTGTTATATACATATTATATATATATATATATATATATATATATATATATATATATATATATATATATATATATATATATATATTTATTTATTTATTTATTTATTTATTTATTCATTTCTTTATAAATCTATATGTGATGTATTTTTATTTATTTATACATTTTTACAAATATATGTAGAAAAGGACTTATTAAAAGTAACAACATACCTACTTGTCTGAGACGTGATGGTAAGTTCTAATTATCTCTTAACTCGAATGCATATCTTACCCTCCCAAAAAATTAATTTTACCATTTTAATCCTTGTTTCTGTGGGCGAGTTTTCCTGCTAAAAACCATGCCGGCATCATCATCATTTTCGCTGAATCTCTCTCATATCCCTGAGCCCACCCGAGGCAATCTGTTTTCACGGAATTCATTTAACAGGAAAAGCTTGTATCGCCTCACTTTTCGAGTCAATCCCGGGAACACATATTAACATTCCAACAGTTCAAGAATTGTGAACGCGAGAAATAAGGGAACCAAACGAGATATAAAAGATTAGGGAAAACGAAATAAGAGATTATTTTAAAGAGATATAATAAAGGGAAGAATATTCGATTTAAAGATTCCTATTTGGAGAAGAAAAAAAAACCAGAGCATTTTTGCTAATTCAAATCTAAAATGGAAGATTATTTGGGTCTCTTTTTCCGGGTTTTCATAATCCTCCATGGCCTATATAGGGGTTTAAATAGTGGTAAGGTGTTTACGCAAAACGTGCAAAAGAATTAATGGAACTTGCTAAATGATTATTTGTTTTCTGTAAATTTAAGTGACTGCATTTGAGGTAACAGAGGTAACATCGAGATTATAAAGAATCCCTCTACATAAATACTATTCAAACTCTATTCAAAGAAAAATACTGCATTTACGCATTAAAAAAAGAGGCATAAAATTGGACTTACAATATGTAGTACACCTCGTAGTACACAATTTACAACATAAGTTATTGAAACACAATTAACTATTAATTAACCCAAAAAAAGGTTTACCTAGTGTTGCGCAACTGAACAGCTAATGTTCCATAGGCCCTAATAGGCCTTCATTGTTTCTAATGACATATTTGAAATTTTTACCAATTTAAATGAAAATGCCCTAAAAATGTTATAAATTAAAACTGATTCATTTTGGCGATGTCTATGAAACCAAAAACGTTTTAATTTGGAAATTACATTTGAAGGGGCATTTATCTTTTGAATAGGGTTGTCCTTGGGAAAGCCTTTTTCTTCCTCCATTAGCAACCACAGAGTTTTCTCCCGCCAAAATGTTTCCCTAACGATCTACCAAGACACGATACTATGTCATGGCAATTTCCGCAATTCGCTGAGCTATTTCTTGGTATCACAGGAGACGAGATCCTTAATTTACAGAGGTAGCTTGCGACGAAACTTTGCCTCCCACTACTCACTCTTGTGAGACTGATGGCTAAGAGTGGAATGAAGACGATTAATATATTAAAACACTAAACATGAACTTCGGACTTAACCGACGGCAAAGATCACGACTGAAATTCTTCGAATTGGGGTACTATCTTACCTAACATCAGCACTAACAGGTTAAACTACCGCTCCGTAATAAAAGAGTAAAATATAAATACTACCCGATTATATTTACTATATACCTAAATGTTTTACTCTTTAACGCTAGTATTCTTATTCTTTCTTTGCATTATGCCAATCATCCACTGATTTTAAAAGCCTATCCTTCTGACCGCACATTCCGCTACGATCTAGAAGCTAAATAGACGGCCGCTTCAAGTAAAAATGTAATGAATCTGATATTTTACGGCTCCCTCTTCCAAGGACGACGACCCTCAAGAGAATAAAAGGAAAGAAGAGGGATTATATTTTTCCCTTCACGGATTTCATGCCGAGCGACATTGTAAAACTTTTCTTGACTTTTTCCATTCCCCAACCGTCCCACGCTGCCTACGTACTTCTGCAACTTAATCTGAGAAGGCTCAGCCCCACCCTCCTCTGAAGTGAACTTCTTTGCATCTTGCGGATGACAAAATATCGGGAAAACTCTCCCCAATGTTATTGGGAGGGGGATGAGGTAGGGAAAATTTAGGGATGACGAAATCCATTATGCAATGCGCAGACTCGCGCCAGAAATTGCTGGCAGATTGATAGCCAAAAGGGAGGTGACGAGGGACCTATGGAAAGATTTCCAATGAAGGGTCCGCCACTGCGCACACCTACCTAATCATAATGAGAAGAGCCTCCGCAAGCCGGCGACAGAAATAGCGGCGTTTATACCCTGAGTGGTGGAGACTAAAAATCGCCGCTAGTGGCGCTGCGGTCAGTGACGTAATTTCCAAAATGGCGTCGAGTTTGATGCTAAAATATTTACGGTTTCATTTGAGAGCCTGGAGCAGTGGTGTGCTACCTGTTTTTCAGCGAATATCAATTTATCGTCGGCCATTTTTTTAATACTTTCACTTTTTATAATCCAAGGATAATGGGCACTTTGAAATTCATCCTTTGTTTTCTCCGGATTTACCAGAAAGTCACTATGGCCGTAAGTTAACTAATGCGCCTTATAAAGTATACCTACATCATTTTTATTGTACCAGTGTATATTTTATTGTATCAGCGTATTACTTTACGTTTTATTGTTGGATTCCTCCAAACTAAAATATTAAAACGTATTTTACGGTTACAAATGATAATTATGACTCCTCCTAGAACACCATTCTCATTCGCTTCGTTTTCCATTCACAATCCACCGTGTCTTCTCGGAGAACAATTGAAAACAATAACTGGATTGAAACAATGACAAACTATGAAGTTTGATGGGTCTGTATGAGAAAGGAAAAAGGTTGTGGCGATAATTCCAAAGGATGCATGAAAACTGGTCACGGAACATATTGACTATTGCAATGGACTGTAGCAAACGGTGATAAAGGGTAGAATTTTGGGTAGAAGAGGCAGAGGTAAGGAAAGAATAGGCATGTTAAACGGAACTATGAGAGGCAGCTTGTATGTAGAGTTGGAGAATGGCTCAGTGTAAGGCACATTTTAGATATTAATTTAGTATTTTATAAGAGCTTGTAAATGTAGAAGTGCTTAGATCGGTGATTACTCTTAATAAATAACAGTCCTTACTTTCACCGATATCAACCAATTTCATTCACTCCTCATACCATCCAAGGTTCCGTTGTCGAGCGCGAGAAGCGAGAAATCTGAGGAAAATTAATTTCTTTGAAGTAAACCCTGTGTTGGATCGAAGGAAAGTGTGTCCCGAAATCTGGGACACACTCCTCGTAATTTGCACCCTAAGCTCACACCATATCCTCTCAAACTACCAAATCCCACCCTGCATCACCACCGCAGCTATCCCTTATCCTCGGGGGATGCCCTTGCGATGCTGGAAGACACACCGTAATGCCCAACACGCACAGCACCGCGGTACGATGCTAGTTGGATATCACAGAACAAGTGGAGTATCGACATAACTATGCAAATAAACGACAAGGCGTTGCATAATTTATCCATCGCCATCAGCGAGGACCAATACATAAAAAGCGTAAAATCTTAAGGGTCCTTCCTTTTAAATTTGTTCCATCTAATTTTATAATCAGTTATATAACATGTTTAAGGAGTCATAATACTCAAAACCGAAAGATCATCAAAGTTTAAAAAAAAGTGGGCACAAAATCATAAATTAATACAGTTAATATCTTCCATTCTCCTTCTTGTATTAATAACATTATGGTGACTTATCTATAAACACTTAACTTCTGATAGAAGATTTTGACTTTTAGAAGGTAAATATACAGTTTTATATATCTATCAGTGTAAAATAAAAGGGCGGAAACACAGTGTCGCGGGTGGTATACGCTTCCCCTTTCCTGGGATTAATCTCCGGCTGTCCACCAGAGATAAGGGCCAAACGCGGCGAGGGTGCTCTTCGTGAGAGATGGCCAGTACTTAAAAAAATTCCCAGAATCTTTTACGGTTAGTTTAAATCAATAATAGTAGAGAAGAGGCACAAGTGCAGAAAAGATAACGGTATGCCGGTATATCTGTACCTTCTGGTATTTGTACGAGTACACAATTTATCCTTTGCGCTCATCTCTTTAAAGCAAAATTAAGTAGAAAATTGTAGGGATGATCCCGTGTGTAAGATCAAGAGATAACTTAACTTTACATTTCAAGGCTTCACTTCGTAGAATTGTTTAATGTGATCACACAAGAGGTAATCAGATTTGACAAATCAGGAAATACATGGGGAGGCCCATAAGTACCCGGCCTGACCTAGAGATGGTGGTAATTGTTTTAAAAAAATCACTGTATTAGAAAGTATACAATCTACAAAGCATACATTACCAGTATGAAGACGCTACGTTGTTTAGGGTTTGTTTGGCGGCCATCAATAGTGAACGTTTTCAGTGAATTTGTGAAAATGGAGAAAATTGGTCATCATTATGTGATACAATACTTTTATTTGAAAGGCCTCAGCCCAATCAGTACAAAAGCTGAACTGGATTCTACTCTTCTCCTTCGTTTGCAACAGTAAAATATTGCGTAGCAGAGTTTAAACAAGCCGTACGAGCTGTCAAGACGAGCATCGCATTGGCCGACTAAATGAGGTGACGACTCCAGAAATGGTGAAGAAAATACACAAAGTGATAATGGATGATCGTCGACTGAAATTGCGCCAGCTAGCAGGCATGGTAGGCATTTTAAAAAGTGCGGCACATCGCATATTAACTTAAAATTTGTACATGAGAAAGCTGTGTGCAAAATGGGTCACACTCGCGCCAAACCAGTGTCGTGAAGATGTTTCAATTGAGTGTTTAGCGAAATTTTACAGCAACAAAGAAGAATTTTTGCACCGTTTCATAACCCTAGATGAAACATGGGTCCATTACTTCAAATTCGAGACAAAGGAACAATCAAAGCAATGGATTCAAAAGGGAGAACCGGCTTCAAAGAAGGCGAAAACCGTTTTATCTGCAGGAAAGGTCATTGGGATGGGCGTGGAATAATTTTTATTTACTATCTTGAAAATGGAAAAAATATCAACAGCGAGTATTATTCGAACTTATTGCAACGTTTGAGAGAAGAAATCAAGCAAAAGCGGCCGCATTTGGCTTAGAAGAAAGTGTTGTTTCATCAAGACAATGCACCAGCTCACAAACCCGTTATTGCAAGGGCCAACATTCATGAATTTAAGTTTGGATTGCTACCTCAGGCACCCCATTCGTCAGATTTATCCCCCTCGGATTATTCTCTGCACGCAAACTTGAAAAAATGGCTCGGTGGTCAAAGATTTTCCAACCGTGAAGAAGTGATGTCGGCAGTTAACGGCTATTTTGAGGAGCAAGGACAGTTCTAATTATAAAAAGGGTTAGAACTTATTGAACATCGTTGGGAAAAGTGCTTAGAGCTGAAAGGAGATTATGTTGAAAATTAAATACATTTCCAAAAAGCGGCGACGACAAAGGGTCTCAACAGTATTCTGGAAACCGACTTCCAGCGGGCTTTTGACGAATGGCAGACGCGCCGAACTAAGTGTATCGATGTAGGAGGAATGTATTTTGAAGGTTTTTAAGTAATTGTAATGATAACTGCAATAAATTTTAAATTTTGGAACCAGTCCCAATACCTTTCGTACGGACCCTGTAGTCCATTCCAAGCGCTTCTAGTGCCTTGAACATTTTTTTTCAGCCGACGTTGCACAAGACCACGAGTGTCATATTTCTACTTAACAGTACCAGTTTTTCGGCTGACACCCCTAATCTACGTATTGCCTCTCCTGCTCCCCGGTTTTTCCTGAAACTGCATCGGTGGTCCGTGAGGCTTTCTTCTATATTTCGTTCTATTCTTCGGCTAATTATCTGAGTAAATATTTTCGCTACGTGAGGAATCAATGCTCAATTATCTGTGTTCCCACATTCATTCTGATTTCTTCGGGGGTATCTTTCCGTTAAAAGTTACTGTCGCGGCATCTCCCGTAATTTCTTTGAGTTTTGTACGCAGGCTATTTAAAGCAAAACATATCCACTTCACGTGACTTCATTGGTTCCCCTTTCTTTCTCTGAGAATTAGATGCGAGAACTTTTTCTAACTCCATTTCTATTTCTTTATTATTCGGCATGGCTATACGATATTGCAAGAACAACAAAATTGATTCGTCGCAATATCATAACAGCCTTCTCGATGAAATCCTCACTCCTACGAGGAGGCAACCCGCGTGAGGGAACTTTTGAAAGTTCATGGCTGTGGTTTTAACGGAAAAGTTTTCCACCACCGGCGGTGAACGCTGGCGGATCGATTACCTCATATTGCCTTTCATCAAAGCATTTTCAATCGGTCCCATTCCCACTTACGGGAATGTGAACGGGCCGTGGAACGTCGACGGCGGGGTACTCCTAAGTTTAAGATACCCCTCATCGACTCCCTTTTATCCGGAAAAACTGGTAAAAACGCTTAATCATCCGTCAAATTTGGGTTAATACAAGATCTATCCCGATGTTATGCGGAAAGAAACGGGAAACCAACGCATTAGTCTCACGAGGGGATACATCCCTGCACTCCACCTATTTATGACATGATGGTATTCTTCCCGGTAAAATATTCCGGAGCCCGAAAATAGCCCCCCAATCGGATATCAGGAGTGAGCTACTGGGAGGAGTACATCGGTCAGGAAAGACAGATGCAGGATAGAGACTTGGAATGTAAGATCCTTATGGGTGAGCGGAAAGCTTGAGAACGCCAAGAGAGACGGAGAGGCCGAGTATAGACATCCTGGAAGTTAGCGAGATCAAGTGGAATGGAGTAGACGACTCCTGGAGCGACGGATATCGAGTTATATACTCGGGAGACGACCGGAGGATCGCAGGCGTTGGCATCACACTGAAGAAAGAACGGGACAGAAGATTAATGGCTATAATGCCGTAGAAAAGGAGAAGTCTGGTGGGGAAGCTGGAAGGAGAGCCCACGGGCACCGCGACCGTACAAGTATACTTGCCGAATTCTAGCCTTACAGAGGAAGAAATATGACAAGTGTGCGAGCAAATGGAAGAAGTTCTCGAACAGGTGAAGGGGAAAGAAAATCTCATCTTACTGGGAGACTGAAACGCAGTTGTAGGAGAAGGAAAGGAAGGACGAAGCGTCAGAAATTTCGGGCTGGGAGAACGGAACGCCAAAGAAGAAAGATTAGTCGAGTTCTGCAATGAGAAGAATATGGTATTAGCTAACACCCTCTTTGAACAACATCGACGAAGAAGGTACTCATGGAAGATGCCAGGGTATATCGCAAGATAACAAATAAAGATAAAAGGAATATATAGAAGAACTGTAGAGTAAAGAACTTAGACCAACAAGGTTAAAAATAGAATGAGAACATGACGTAGAGGAAGATAGCTTAGGTCAAGGCATACTCGACCATGAGATAGAAAGGGCATTAAGGGAGATGTAATCAAATAAGGCAGTGGGGGTAGACAATATTCCTACGAACTTACTAAAAGATTTGGGAAAATGTGGGGGCAAGAGACTATATGGACTGATTCGTAGCATCTATGAGGAAGGAATCTGGCCGGAAGACTTTGTGAGATCAGTGTTCATTCCAAAAAAGGTAAAGGGTACATCATGTGAGGACTACAGAACAATAAGTTTGATTACCCATGTAGCTAAAGTGGTTCTCAGGATCGCAAACAAAAGGATAGAGAGTAGGGCAAATGATTACTTAGGGGATGATCAGTTTGGGTTTAGGAAGGGGAGAGGTACGCGTGATGCCATTTCAGTAATGAGATTATTAATCGAGAGGAACATAGAACACAACCAAGAGGTATTTGCCTGTTTCGTAGATTTCGAAAAAGCGTTTGATAGAGTGAATTGGGAAAAACTAATGAGTATATTGCAGAAAATAGGAATAGATTGGAAGGAAAGGAGGCTAATCCGCAACCTGTACATGTCTCAGACTGCTCAGGTACGAGTGGGGAACGAGGAGTCCGGATGGGCAGTGTTAGGAAGAGGTGTAAGGCAGGGTTGCCCATTATCACCGTTGCTGTTCAACCTGTATGCAGAGGAAATGATCAAAGAGGCATGGGAAGAACTCGAGGTAGGAATGAAAGTGGGCGGGGAATTCGTAAAATCAGTTAGGTTTGCTGATGACCAAGCTTTAGTTTGTCAGTCAGCCAAGGGGCTGCAAGCATTGCTGAGTGAATTAGAAATTCAGTGCCGACAGACATGGGATGAGAATCAATATTAATAAAACAAAGGTTATGCGATTTCCTAGAAAGAAAAAGGCCAAGCTTAATATTAAAGTAGGAGGGCAAAAATTAGAGCAGGTAGAACAGTTTACGTATCTCGGTAGTGTTTTGGACCAACACGGTCAAAGTAGTAGGGACGTAAGGAGAAGAATTGCGCTAGGCAAAGAGGCTTTCACAAGAAGGAGGGAGTTGATGATAGGGACGTTGAGTAAGGATGTTAAGAAAAGACTCGTAAAAACTTTGATATGGAGCGTAGCTATGTACGATACGGAAACGTGGTCACTGAAGCAGGAGGATAGACGTAGATTGGAGGCTTTTGAAATGTGGGTGTAGAGAAGAATGGAGAAGGTGAAATGGACCGAAAGGAAAACAAATGAGGAAGTTCTAGCCATGGTGGGTGGAGAGAGGAGTTTGTTGGAATAAATCCTAAGGAGGCAGGAAAAATGGATGAAGGGCGTATTGATCGGCGGTGGGATGTTTAAGAGTGTAACAGAGGAGAGAATGTTAGGCAAACGAGGAAAGGGCAGGGACAGGATAGAGATGTAGGACGGGATTAAGGGAGGAAGTACACAAGAATGAAGATGGACTTGATGAAGAGTAGGTTGTTGGGTTTTGTGTTTTTTTAGGAGCAACAAAATATTTATTTGGTAGTTGTATCCATCCAAAACCTATCCTAACCCGTAGATAACTTAATAATAATTTTTAAAAAGTGATACCTCAGTGTGTATTTTCACACTAATATCTGTGCTGTGACGTTTGTGTCCTATGGTGAAAATATATTCTGATATTTTCACACCTAATACGGCATAATTATTTTTTTAAATATTACTCGAGAAAATTTTACGTTAAAAATACAAGCGAAGGAAGGCCGAAATTATAACATTCCGCTGATAAAATTAGAGACGAAATTCCAATGTTTCCCAAGATTAACATCTTGGTTATAATTGCGGTGGCTCAGGAATTTCTTTATCTCTTCGCTAGGGGAGAGTATTTTAAATAATATATGTATAACTCAGATTAATGATTTCACCCCAAACGCAATATTCAAGAAAACATTCGCTTCAACCCAATATGGAATTGACGAAGAACTGTTTTAAGCGTCCCTACTAAAAACGATGCACAAGCTCAGTGGTCCCAAATGAACAAAACGACCATAATGAGAGTTAGATACTCTTAAGGGAATAATATTTATCAGAGTTACGGTTAAAGCAAGTGGAGTACGCTACTTCATTCAGGTTCCGCTAACTTCACGTCCGCCCCGAAAGACTCCTTCATTATGCACGTTGCCTGGAGCCCTAGCAGAGAATGCGGGTCACAGTTTGGCCTCTGTAGACTTAAGATAAGGAAATATATTCTCCAACAGCCTTTAAAACATCCTAGAAACCTTTTCTTGGACTCGAGGATACCTTAAAATAAATCCTGTCTGTAACCCAATTAGCCTTGAAACCAAGCCTTTTGAAAACTTCCCTTCCGTCTCAACAAAACTCTTTGCAAAGACCTCATTCAAATGTCATTTGAAAGACTCCCATGATATGTACACCTATTATTTATTTTGTTATTACTTGCATTTGGACACGATAGTGACACGATTTTTTAGAAAAGAAAGAAGGAAATCGTCTTAATGGGAATTGAGCATGTATGGGTGGTAATAAAAATATAGTGAATTATTCATTTTCATAGTCTCTCTCGCAATGTTACCGTCACCATAATGGCATGAAGGTATCTGAAAACTATAGGTTCTCTAGAGGTGGTCGTGGGTGAAATAGTAAATTTGAACTTACAATAAAAATCATCCTGCAAAATTTGGAGGAGTTTCTAAATGCTGTCGTCGATTTAATCCATTTATGAGACGGTGAAAGTGAAAACCTACAATGGCTGGTAAATTGGGTCCAAGCTTCGAGGAACGAATCACGGATAGGACTCCGTCGGGCACCACTTACTATCTCTCTGTACACGCCTCAGTCATCCCGATACCATCTATCTGTTATTATTCGGAGGTTAAAAAAATATTCATAAGACCTACTTCAATACAACAGCGCAAGCTTTGTATGAAGAGTTGTTTCTGGCTAGGACTTGGCAGTAGGACTTTTGACATTATTGCATTGAGAAAAAGTTACAATCAGGTTACTGAAACCCTATAAAAAGGTTATCATCTAATAATAGCAATATAATGTGTGCGCATTGTAATTATGTAATATTTTAATTATAATTCTGTAAAAATAGTTGTTTATTTAGAAATGATACTATATTCTAATTATTTTTGAACAATTAGCAGCTGGAAATATATTATATGAGTCCATGCTGTATTCAAGAGGGCCACGGACTTGTTCATTATTTCATATTTTATTATTTACAATGCTTATAATAACTTTTTGAGACAAATTAATACTTCGTCATTCAGATAGTTTAACTAGTAACTGTATTGCCTGGGAGACCTTTCGTGATCAAACAAAAAGACAGATGAAACGGTAGCAATAAAAACTTGAAAACCTTGCGTTGGTATTGGAGGCTGGGGAGAATTAATTAGGGTTCTCACTCCTACGGCTCAGCAACGAGTCTACATGTTGTTGGCATGCGGAAATATCAATTTTCAAGATCAATTACTTTGTTTTTAGAAAATATGAATACCAACCATTAATATTAATGTTTTCCCTATCCATATTGGTGTAAGTCTTCGAATATTAAACCTATAATATTATCCTATATTACTTCATTACTATACCCGCCCCGGAGTTTACGCCGTACCAGTATAAGCCTACTTGCTTGTCCATTCTCCTGGCATTTCAATGTCAGGAACTAAGGTTTCTTACACAACTTCTCAAATAAACTCCTCCATGAAAAATAAAGTTTCGCATGGAGGAAAAGTTTTCACGGCGAAAGCACTTCATTGAAATTCAAATTTGAGTCAATTTCATTAATGAATGCGTACTTCCCTGGTAAAAATTAGCGTCAGAAGAGGCTAAAAAGGACAAGACGAGAAAATATGACAAACTGAATTACGACAGGAAGAAAGCACATATTCAGCATCAGTCTCTTAGGGTCATAAATTCTTTCCTCCTCACCAGTATTCTAATGCATTGCTTTGTTACCTATAACACTTTAGGGTAATTACACTAATGCAAAGGTATACTATCAGGTGGTATACAGAAAACATAGATGATAGTTTAATGCTGAATTGATCAGATTCGATATTTATTCACCTCCTTTAAAAGGATGAAAGAAACTCTTGCTAGCCGTAAATTCTTGGAAAACCTTTTGGTAGTCACTATGTGAGTCAAATAAAATATTTGAAATGAAGGAAAAAAACGTTCGAGAGAGCAGCATTATGGATAAATAATACTTGAAATATTTTGCCTCTATCGGTTTCGCGTTCCTAATTATAAGTGATGCATTAATAAATTCTCTTTCTACCCTATGGATTATGTATCTTTGGGTTTGAAAATCAAAACGGGAGAGACGGAACGTGATTTGAGTCCTCTTTTTACCGATATAGCCCATGTCTCGCCCAGCTAATTCACGTACACCAGGCATTAGAATGCAACTATCCATTTGTTATGTGATTAACTAAAAAAACTCACCTAATTATTTACCTGCATATGAAACAAAATTCCAAAGTCGAGGGTTCAATAAATTCCTTGCACCACATTTCAGGTGGACATTGAAAATAAAACTTTCACTTAGCAGATGTGTTTTAAAGCATAACTGAGTCATTTAATAATACTTTTAAATTCCCTATTTATAGCAGCACACAAGAAAGCACGAATTTCACATTATTTTACTAATATTATATTTTCTTAACATCTCGTTTTACTATGCATTATTAACAGAAGGAGCAAGATATTTCCCACAGAATTTTCTATAATCACAACGCATTTCATCGCGATAGTACATCATCAGATAGATCAAAAATGACGTGATGCTTCAACGTAACTAATGATGGCATATTACGGTGAAACTCGCTTTGCCAAACAGTAAAACTCTATGGGATAGTGCGTTGTTACTTCTGTTTTAACAGATAATCCACAACTTTTACGGGGTCTAGCCTAAAACCGTTTCACTATCTTATGAGTGCTACCTTAGAGAATATAACACTCTGAAACGTGCAATAATATATAATAATAAGCAGAGGGATATCCTAAGAATGAAACATATAAAACCAAATTCGAAGACAGCAATGTTGGAGACCACCCGTCCCATAAACATTTATGCGTCAATTTTTCCAGAATTTCAGGAAAAACTAGCAGAACTAGTCACAAAAGACCTTGGTCTTTTATTTTTCTATTTTAAAGCGAGCTATAAAGTTGAAATTCTGCTCTAATGAAACAGAAATTCGGACAACCTAAATAACATGACGCGGAGTTATTCAATTTTAGACGATATAAATTTTTCGGCCTACGGCGTCATTAGTTTCCCTTGATAGCACATCGAAAACATTTTCCAAGGTCCCTTGCTCTTCCAAGTCTCATTTTCAAATACAAGCATAAGGCTGTTTTGCTAGACCTGAAAAAATAAAATGTATAATCGCTGTTATGGTATCGACAATCTTTATCCCAGAATCAGCGAGAATTTATAAACTCGATAACAATAATTACACATGTCTAAACTAAAAGGTTCAAGCTTTTACGAATTTTTTTATTCATCGTGTCATTCTTTTCGGGATTCTGAGTTTTTGATTAAACATAGTTGAGAAAAACCAAAACTAATTCCACATTTTGTAAGAATAATACTGAATATTTTTTCACCATCCTCAGTGAATATACCCTTGTCAGCATCAAGGCGGAACTTCTTGGAAGGGTAAGGGTAGGAGTAAAAATCTTCGCATTACTTTAAGGTTGTAGTGACACGAGTTACTGTGACTGAAGACTTCACACTTTATTGACAAATTAGATCACCCTAACAACACAAGAGAAATGAACTCCCACTCTGAGAGAATCAAATACAGTTAAAAGCTCTCATTTACACATTGTTTGACACGAAATATAAAAGAAAAAGTAGATCGCGGGGAAATATAAATTAAGGAGATATCTGAGAGATTTACGGGAGAGGGAAGGAAAGAGTTCTTTGCGATGACATGGGAGGCTCAATTTCACTGCGCTTCACTTCGTGGAAACGCTCCCCTTTGAAATCTGAGGCCTTTTGAGGCAGTACGACGAAATAAAAAATAAATCTAGTCCGCACTTAAAGTCTTTTCAAGTGCAGAGGCATCAACGTGTTTTCCTCTATCTTCGTATATCTCTCTCCCGAGAGTCCACCGAGGTAGTTGAGAAAAAAACAGGAGTAAATGTCTAATGACCAACGGACCGTGAAAGAACCCGTCATATTCTGAGGGGTTATTTGGCAAAAAGTTCATCCGCCCATCTAGCCCATCTATGGTTTGAGAAAATGCCTGAATTTTCGAAACTCGCAACCTTCAAATAATCGGGATAACAAATACTTAAGGTCACCCTTTTCTAGTTACTTACCCTTGCAATGTCCGAAAAGGTTAAGACCGAAAACTATCGCAAGATGAGAGAACACCCTTACTGCTGAATTTAAATTTGTGAGCCGCCGTGGGAAAAGGTAAATTCACCAAACATTTTCGGTGAGCTGGAAAGATGCATGGAGTACGAAAAATACCCAGGAGGAAAGACCCGACACTGAGTAGAAGAATTAAATCTCGCTATTATTATTTTCCCAATCATTCGGTCAATAGCCGGTACGCGAAGGTTTTATTTTTTATCGATTGACAGGAAAAATTTACGCTTTAATACAAAACTACCAGCTTAGATGTGGAAGTAAATGGGTGAAAGAAAAAATGATTAATGATTACAATAACTGACATGCATGTTTTCCCAAAATACTTATGGTGTAATCAATTTCCATCAAAACATGGAATTACATTGGCACCGTAATTTAAGTAAGCATGTAAACATTTCATTCTATTTCATTATTGTAAGTTAACTGGGAACCAAAAATTACGTTAGAACTTCAAGTGAATTACTTATGTACCTTTCGTCAATGATCTATTTTCCGATAAAAATTTCATTTCGGTAACTTAATAACGGGATAAAATCATCATGTGGTCACGCAATATTCGCGAGTAAAATAACAATTTCAATAGAATATGGATCTGTAAATAGATCTTTTGGTTACAAACACTACACAATTTATTTGAATTAGATAATTACGTAAATGCTGGTGTCCTTCAACACCTGTGTCCTTCCATATGTACAAGTGAAGACTCCTAATTGCACAAAGTGAATGTATTCACGCGTTAATATACCGGTGTAACTTCTGAAAAGCCTTCACTTTGAGGTTTCATTTGGAAATAATTACAAAAATACCAGCCGCGATACAAATAATAAACTCCACAAGAGACTACAGATTCGTGAGGAACATCACAGCACAGGTGAGGCATTCCACGACCGATGGTTTGACGAAAATTAGGAAGCGTAAAAAAGAGAAATAGGTACTACAACGTGCAATATATAATATTATAGGTCCTCTATCAAGCAATATTCGTAGTCAAAATGAATGTTGATTAGCGTCCGGTTTTTCAAAAATATAAGGTCGAATGAATAGGTCGTCTAGAGATAGGTGCTGACACTGATTAAAACTTTTCCAATGAAATCATTCAGAATATAGTAGAAATATAATAGAATTCATACAAACGTCAAATACCGCCAGATATTATTATTTCATTTGGATTTCCAGGGAACAAATTCTTCCAGGACTTGTCAAGTGACTTTCGGTATTAACATGCCGCGTCTCGGTCCAAGGCACTGTCAAACTGATTGCAGTCGCAAACAAAACTGGTCTTAACCTCTTCAATTCATTACACGATAATTCGTCGAAATTAAAGCAAAGCGCGGTCTGATTCACCAGTTGCTTCCTTATAATGAGCCATAATATTTCGTAGGCTTCACTGTCTCTATCTAGTTACTATGAATAGATGCATTACCACCAGAAATAACCCAGGAATGCTCTCGTATTTCTCTGATAATTGGTTTGCAACACCTAATTAATATTTTTTTCGCGATTTCTATATGAATCTAAATACACTATCATTCAAGTAAAATATATAATATCAGTGGAAAATTTTAACCACATAAAATATTTTAAATCGGCCAAATAGTTTTAAAATAAACTGTTTGATATATTGCCTGAGCGACTGTCACATTAACATCCAAATATGTTACTACTATACATGGTACCCTGCAATCCACTGCAAGGAAGTGAGGCAAGAAGTATGAGTGCGTGTGGCAAGTGGTGATTAAAAAATCAGAACCCTTTTGACGCAAAATACTTTTCCCCTATAGCGCGGTCGGATAGTGCTATTCTGATTCCTCATTGTTCGTTGGAAACATTAAATCCTAAACCTATCTGTTCTACACTTAATCTCTCCTATTTTACTAACACAAAATCTGCTGCCGCATCACGATGGAGCTAATAATACATGTTCAACATCATCGCTGCAGATACTGCCGATTATGGGAGGGGTTTAAGTTTAATTTGTCACTTAACCTTCTCTTCCTGAGTTATTCCAACTTAATGCCTCTAATAATTTTATAATCTACTTAGTTTATCATAACAACGTTTTACAAATGTAGATCCTCTTCCTGCACGTGATATAATTCAGCAATTCTATTTGCTGACAGTATATCCTAATGAAACCTAAATAACGAAATATAACATTGCTCTTTAACCATCTCGTTACATTTCTCCGATTCTCTTTTAATAAATCCTAATATTTTACTACCTTGTCCACATATTCCCCGTACATATTTCACCCAGGAGGCGTCGTAAGCGAGGGTGACGTCTAAGTATTTAATCGAGTCTACACTTTCTATTTCTATTTATATTCCTGATGCAATGGGCGTCCGAGGGGAACCTTCATACCCATATACGAAAAACGCATCACTACGCACTATTAAAATTTAATTCTAATTTAATAACATATTTCAATAATGATATTAATATAATAAAATTAAAATCACTATGATTCTAATATATTTTAACATACTGTATTCATGTGTTTATTCATCTCCGGTCAACTAGAGGACCCATGAAAGAAAATGTATTTTAAATTTCCCCTCCACAAAACAACTTTGTCCTCAGAAATCCAATATTTAGTTTCGTCTTGTTCGTATTCATTCAAGTAGGCATGGTTTTTCAAGCGCCTTCCAATGGCATGGTATTTTGTAAATATTTCCCTAGATATTTTTCTCTGGCACTGCAACCCGAACTACGATACCGCGTGGTCCAAGGCCCAGGGGTAAAGGGACGATAATGACTCGCCGCCTGGTACAAGCTGAATTTTTGATAATCAGTAATTTCATAAAACCCCTGGAAATGAATGTCTTCAGCTGCGCTCCTCAAAGTGAATTCTACAGGACCAAATCTAAGTTCATCTCGTGCGTTAATCCAGCGCCGCGCGTCGCAGTGCACGGCGGGATCGATTCCACCGAGTTTCCTTATTGTCGGGCGTGACGTGATGCGGAAGCTGAGCGTGACAATCGCCGCGGAGCGCGCGTGTAGTAGAGCGAATAATCCGCAGTGTTAGCAGACGGAGAATCGGCAATCTCTCATATGGACCCGTCCATTCACAAACAGATGGGCACAGCCAAAAAGAGGACATGAGTATGCTCTAATGCAAGACCACCGTAAAATAGCGGTAGGCTGTTTTGCCAAAACTTAAAAAAACGTTTATAGTATCGGCGCCGGATGGCACCACAGAGTTCCATTTTGAAAACGTAACAGACTGTGGTGTCGCCATCTATACCTGATACCGAGTACTTCGCCTCACGCGTCATAACATCATACCACGATTTCCGAACACCCTGCCCTCCTCTGTGGGGCAGGAGTTTAAAGTCTGGCATAGCAGACGGAAGGGGAGAGGGAGCTTCAGGAAGTGTGACGTCAAATGGAAAGTGAATTTTTTCACGATAAACGCTACGGATAGATAAACGCTGTCGACTTCCTACACTGAGTTGAAGGACCGAAAGTCGAATTTACAGTGTTTTGAACCTTTTCCTTGAAAACTGCTAGGATTATCTAGACAAAATTTGAATGCCTGGCAAAGGAAACTGATAAAATTAGTTTTCCACGCTAGCCATAGTACTTTCGACATCGATCAAGCCTCTAATGTGCTAACAACTATACAGTGTTGATTCAAAAATACTATTAATTCTCCTTCGTCTCGTCACCTTCTGCCGCGCGCATTCACTTCAACAGTGTCTAGCTGTCGATACTATAAGATATTTTCACACCTTAGTTTTCAGCGCCGTGGATACTCGACTAAAAAGTTTTCAGAAGCCACTCACTTAGTGAAGTGGAAGTATCATGAGAGATGGAATTACATGTGCGAAAAGATGGCAATCATATTAAGAGGATAAAAAATATGCCGAAAGAGAATGGGTGAAGTGATATTAGGGGCAGTTGAAAATTTTTTATCAGTATGATGCAAGTATGCATTTAGGTGAGTCGACTCGCAGTGATCAGGGGAGGGGAGAGACAGTTGAGTTCATTCTCGCTGTTAGAGATAGATGGGGGTATTTTGGTGTCGGTAGTATTTCCAGTGACTCTGGAGAAATTAAAGCAGTGTTGGCCAACGGCATACTAACAAGGATGATACCAAGGTATATAAAATTCAATGTCCCATTCAGCGGGCGGAAAATTGCTCTTGAAGTGCTCAGTACATGGTACACAGGGATGGGTAGGGATAGCAAAAACCACAGTTATCAACCCAAACGCTGGTTTGATGGCAGAGGATAGAGTTCACCTTTTACTACTCCCTGTACGTCGGTTTAAGCTCAAACAGTCAGTTCAGCTGACAGTGTTGGTCAGTTCCTTTCTCTGCGGCGTCTGTGGTGTTTCAGGAAGATCTGGTACCCAGAAAATCACATAGCTTGAGAAGGGCTACTGAAATTTTCTTCCAAAGCAGGGTTTTACGCCCAGATCCTTGGGGTAGAAAGTCCACACGGTAGCCAATGCACAAATCCAATCTGCAAGCTTGATAAGAGTCAGAATGAACGCGTGGTAAAAAACCTCTAACATATATTCAATGGGGAGATAAGTGAAAGGGAATAAAAGACATAGGCTGATCAGTACATCTAACTTTAACACCGCCACGTTTTGGGCTAGCGTAAATACTAAGCGTACAGGGATTGATTTTAAAGGGGGCCGCGGAGAGAAAAAATGCAGTACAACCTCTTGAACTTGAGAACATGAACCATCATGAGCCGTCACGTAGATATGTTGAAATCCTGCGACCATCGGTTCACGTGATTTCAACATGCCTACGTGACGTCGGGGCTGGCTTGTCTGGAGTAATGTGTGCTTCAACTTACGGTGAGGTTTTCAGTGATCAATAGTTATGTAAGTAGGAGGACGGCCTCTCCTTGCTATGAGAAAGAACAAGAAAGCAAGTGGAATGAAGTCAAGCGTGCAATTTGGCAGGACTGGTGGCCGCCGAGGATGTGATAACTCTTTGCCCTAACTCCGAGACCCGTTGCAGAATTCCCATGCCGCCATTTCCATGCGCATCACTCCAAATTTCTCGCCGGAAACATTCGTTTTTTGGAGCTAGAGCCATTGTGACAAATACTTGCAGATTAAAATCATGTAGTAAATAAATGGAATAAATTTTATTTCTCAACGCTGACTACAACGGAAAGTTTTCGAGCCACCCAATTATCAGTGGTCGTTCTTTAAGAAATTTTTATCTCAGACCAATTCCTCGAAATAAATTTTGAAATTAAACCGTTTCCATATAAATCTCTTGATGAATTTGTTTAAAATTGCTACTACTAAAATAAAGGCTCACGCTATCGTTCATTTACCAAGGATGGAAGTCGCTCGAAGTCAAGATGATTGCATTATAAAACCGCTGAAGGAAAAAAATCGGTAAGAATCAAGTACTAAAACCGAAGGCATAATTCTAACGGCACATTATTTTTAGCTATGTTTTAGTTTTTCGGTACCCTGCGAGCTACTGCTAGGGTGTGTGATGGGGATATTATATTCGTAGGCATAATAACGGTGAGAAGTTGAGGGAAACAGACTGTTGAGGCAACCAACCCAAGCATTGGTAATTAGTTAAAATATACTAGACACATTTAAAGAGACTCAGGTAAGCCATTACTGTAACTTTAGTATAGTCAACCACTGATTTGCACAAAAATACGAGAATTTCCCTGGGAAAAATCACTCAGCTTGATCAGAATTCGATCAGAGATCCCTGGATTTCCTATCGAGTGCTAATACTAGTTAAGGCTTCCGAGATGCCCTCTTTGATTTGGAATTTTTTAGGGTTTTCAATAACCGTACATACAATGCCCAAGCAATGGTACTCACATGCGTTGCACTACAGTCCACGAGGTTAAAGCCGCATTAAAACATGATAAGCGTCTAACCTACACTGAAGTGATCGATGGAGCAAACCCTCAGGATTTATGACTTTTTCTGAGGTACCTGATTACCTCCACTACGTGGTTTTAGCCTCGGACTATGGTTCAGCGAGCAAAACTATGATTACTTTCAGGCATTGTAGACACGGCAATATCTCAAAATATCTTTCTATCTTAAAAGGCTTACAAATTCAAAATGTAAAATAATGCCTCGGTTACTTGACCTGCTAAAACGTTCAACGAGATATCTAAAGATCAGGACTAGAAACCTGTCGGGGTGCATGATTTTTTCATTGTGAAATCCTCATTCTAAACACACATTTGTACACTTCGCAATGACAAAATTCGTAAACACTAGACATGTTATATGAGATATGTGCCGTTTGTGTCATATTACTAGTCACCTCAAACTCTATACAAAATTATCATTTGGTTGTTTTTAGTTAAATCGAAATATGCATAATAATCCACAAACCGTAACAGCTAAAATAGTAGAGCTGCTTTGAATTCTGCTATTCCGCGACCATGGTTTCCACCCCTAGTATCTTGATTTATATGCTTTATTCTCACAGATTCTGCAATGAAGAACGTGCCAAGTAGTTATGTCCTATTTCCCTAGAAAGGTGACGAAGAAGCCCGTTGAAGGTGCGATATGTTGTTTATTACTCAAAGTTTCCCTATGACTGCAATAAATGTGTTATAGTGGATGCATATACACGGAGGGGTAACGTAGGACGGACATTGAAGTAATTTCATTAAATGTGAGCATTACTATTTTAGCAAGAAATTTGTAAAGCTTAACCTGAGTCTACATTAATATACCTGACCAAAGGAACAGAGTCGAAGGTAAAACACGGATGACGGCGGCTAATAAACCCATGCCTTAAATAGAAGAGCGTTAAGAAAAACTTAAAATCTCCCCGGCAAGGACTTTTCCCAAGGGAGAAAATTACGCCCAGAGACATTAATCCCTACTTAATCGCTAATGCGATTTTCTCTAGTCCAGCTGACCGTAGAAAAAAGCACTTTTATAGCGAAGCCATTCAACACTATATCGTCCGAGGATATCATTTTTATCTTTATTGCTTTTAGATGATGTCATTTGACAACTGGAAGTGTAGGATAAAAAAATCCCGTGATTTTTCAGGGTCAAGTTGGAGATTTTTAAGTCCCAAACCATAAAGTTATGAGAGATGGAAAAGTTAAGCGGTACGGCTACAGTAAACAGTGCTTATTCTCCAAAGAAATAACTGCTGTAGACAAATTTAATTAAGGTGGAAACTAGATGGTGCCCCAGTAGAATGATGAAATATGATGAATAGGCAGGGTGACGAATGAAAAGGTCATTTGAACATTGGATGAGGAGGGAAATTCTATAAAACATGTTGGAGGGAAGAAGAAAATTAATTTTGGAATATTTTTGGGCATCACAGTGCTTTGCGGAACATAATGGAAAGAATATTGATAGCAAAAAACTACGAAGGTAGTTTTAATCAAATTTAATATGAACAGTTTTAAGAAATCATCAACGCAAGGAATAAAGAACAAAGACTGCCACGGAAAAGAAAGGACGGTTAGAATTGCTCTTGAAAACCAATCCTAAGTTTGATGTCCTGTAAATGTAAGAGGTTCACCATTACTTTTCTCATTCTCCACATGAAACTATGGAACCGTAAAAGCTCGCGATACAAGCGCTGGACAGGGATAGCAGTGTCGAGAGCCATATTAAAGAATCTCTTTCTTCGACCCGTGCGAAATTCCTCGACCACCTCGCGGATGCGCGGTTACCACAAGATTGCCAAGCACGCGCAAGGTCCTCTCTGTCTCAATAGTCTCCTCAAAATGACGGAAATCGCTCAAGGTTATCTCCTCTCGGCCAATCAGCCCGCGAGCAGAGGTTCTACTCTGGAGGAAAAGCATCCTTATTTCAAGCTCTATATCGTTGGTGCTCAAATATACGCATATAGTGATAAAAAATTGGTTTTATTAAACTGTACGCAGCTAGAATAGAGTCACACTTATAAATACATTGGAATCTTAATGAATTTGCCAGTATTACGCACGTGTCTAGAATTTTAGAGGAGATATTGAACGTTCCTTCCACCGAGCTAACTCTAACTGCTTTCTTCTGCGCCTAGAGTACTTCGGGTATATAATTAAACGAATCATTTAATGTACGTTCGATTAGATTTAGTTCACTCTTATCACTAATCGCTAATTTTAAAAGATGAAAATGAAATACATTGCCGCAATATTTTTCTATTACAAAAAATAAATTATATCACATCATGTCGCAACCCGCACAATTTATTATGCCATTGGTATCCAAACTAAGGCTCGAGGAGTTATTGCAGCGTCCCAATTCCAACCCAACCCAGAAAAACTGCTGAGGAATTCTTCATTATGAAAGTGAAGCTTTCTGTGGAGGATATAATAAAAGTATTTATTGATTCTACATAGCAGCATACATAACTAATATTTTTGGGAAAATATGTAAAATCTTTTAGTTATTTCAAAGATGAATACCTGTCCTGGGGTAATCGTATACATGAACATCATTGTTTATTATGTAGTTAAAATTCGAAAAATACTGCTGTTAAATCTGTGGAGTTACATTGGCATACCAAGTGGTGTCCCTATTTTTTACAATGGGGAAAGTTCCATAAGAAGTATCAAACACTATCTTAGTATCATCAACACCGAATTAAATCTACAAGATGAAAAAACCGAAAGTTCAATCTTATTTTATGTTTAGTGAGTTCACATTAATTAGGAATGAATTACCTTAGTAAAATACACGCTGGGAGCTTAGGCACAGCCTTCCAATGCCTGGTGTGAATCATCACCTACCATATGCCCTAACGGTGGCTTGCAGGGCACCATTTAGAAATAGGAATAGCAATAATCTGGCGGTCAATATAATTCTACCCCAAGTAGACTAGTTAATGAAATTTCTCACGTATATAAGGAAACCAAATTGCCTTTCTTCTGAATTTAACACCCGATCAACTGGGCTTCTTAAGATAAAAGAAAGTATCTCTCATTGTAAGATAAAGGTAAAGAATATGCTATTTAGCAAGTTCTTAGGTTTTATGTTCAATTCAACATTTGATTCATTACAAGTAAGGGAGCACTAAGGAGAACGAACTGAGGGAACATTAGAGTTGCTAGCAAATTTTGAAGTTGTAAGGTTTTTATGTGGATTTGACGTTGGTATATGATCACATTAATATTATTCCTCAATGAAATTGATAATAAGTGAACGTGATAGCGACATGATTTTCTAAGAAAGCTGATTGGCCAGCGTTGCCTCAAATGGTAAACACGATTTTAATTCCATGCAACCACATCTCCCATAGTTACGTTATTAGTAAAATATAATGAATAAAAGAGGTTAGATCGTGCTTGCAAGACTCAACGTGCCATCTTAGTGCATTTATTACTATCGAGTGATGGAAAGTCACGAACTACGCACGACTGGGTGTTATGTTCCACTCAGTCATGCATAGCCCGTGACATAGAAGTGAATATACAGTTTTTAAGCACTCTCGAGTTTCTTATTAAATTTTCAAACTTGCTAGAAAACTAATTTTGAACATATTTTGCGGCACAATTTTTCCAGAAAGAAGGCTCACTGGGATGCAATATGACTTTTGCAACTATTTCGGAACGAAGACTTCACTTCTGCTAATGGCACGAAACGGATATTCATGCGATAAACATCATTCAACAGGGGCGAGGGTAAAAAAACTTAAAGTTTTCGTGGTCCTATTTTCATCTGCCTATACTCTGGAGTACTCTCATTAATCAAAAGAAGTTCTTACCTTATTTATAATAAAATTACCCTGACAGTGTCCCATTAATACATTCCGCATTCTTTCATTAATAAATGTAGCATCAAAGTTAATGTTTCTACGCATGTAAGGATTGGTGAGAACTTACAGGCTTAAGAGTACTACACTGGAAGTAAAACAAAACAGCAGGAAAAAATAGAATCAAAAAGAGAAAGAGAGAATATCTGGGGGGGGGGGGGGTGATGAGAAGGTATAGTCCATTTTCGCGGCCACCACAAGTTACTAAATCCCTTTCCTCCCAAACCTACCTCCCAGGGAAGCAACTGTCTTGGGCACGAACCACTGAACGAAACTGCGGCTTACGTCCGGAAACAGGTTTCCCGGTACGCGTTCAGACACATTCGCCCACCCTATTTCCACGGGCAGAGCCTGGTTTTTGAGTTCGTGGCTTTCTTTTCTTTTTATTCGAGAAAACAACATTATCAAAGTTCCCACCTTTCCCTTCTACCCCTCTCTTTGCCCCCACCCCACTCGCTAAAATCGAGGCACGCGGGCAGAATTTTTATTCGCTAAGAAACCATGGTCCCTGTGATCAAACGGCACATTAGCATTCGGTGCGAGTGCATACGTCTATCTACATGTATTTGGATGTCGAAACGCTCAAGGGGATAGGACAGGGGTGAAAGCACTAACAGAAAGGAGCAGGAAAAGAGAAAGGTAGTGCAATGGGAGTGGGCGAAATACATTTTGCCACTGTCACGTATTCTCCGCGAAAAAAAAGAAGTCTCTTTACAAACGGTGTTCATTTGAAGATCTAAATTTCTCACTCTCGTCGTTCCGAGCGATAAAATTAATTTCTGCGAGTAATTGAGTAACCTTCTCTCAATAATTTAAACCTGGGTACTGTAAACTATGATTTCTTCGACCTAGATGTGCAACGATTGGCCTTTTATCAACAGTTATCAATTCATTAATACAATTGTTACTAATCAGACTTCCCATCGTCGAACCTTCTCGGTGACATGAATAAAAAACTTCCATAAATCTATATCTTAATAAATACTCATAAATTATGCATGGGAATACTAGGGGGCAGTTTAACCCATTTACTTTTCAGCTAGAAAGCTTAAACTAACGGCGTTCTTCCAAAGGGATTTCTGCATCTTGTACAAGGTCAGCCTGTCTCCAAATCACAAGTCACGTTACTTGGCAAGTCTGCCATTTTAACTTATACAAACGCGAAAAATATATCGCAGAGTCATTTCACCGTCTTTCAAGCATATAAACACACACAAAATGGCTGGTCCTAATCCTTAGGCCCCCTTACCGTTACTGCCATAATTAGTGAGTCCAGCGAAGTTTTTCTTATGCATGGACGGTCAACGAACCGCTACTCTGAGAGACCCGTATTCTGAGCTGAAACTTCGCAATCCCATGTTGACCAAAGGTTTACCACCGCGATAATGAACGACCGCCAGTCTCAACCATATTTTGCCATGATTCTCCCTTCACTACACACCCACGCAAAATCAAACCACTTCCTCCGCCTTCATTAATTTCGGCTACCGTTATCAGAGCGACCACCATTCCATCAGATTCCTCCTGTTGAACTACGCCACCACCAACGAACTTCATCCCTTAACTCTTCCCTCCATCACCTGACAATTTAATCCTCTCCTCTCTTAAAAGGTTACACCTCCAATCAGGAAGAAACCCCGCTACGTGTTCGCTCTTTATCCATTCCACCTATAAGGCCAGTAACTACTGTATTGTGTTCATGAATTTTTATTCTTAAAAGTATTTGCTTTCGGAGCTGAATTTCAAGAAAAGAGACACCACATGTTTTTTTAACTAAATGAATTAATATGCCCTAAACCGAAATCTGATTATGATAGCCGTGCCGTCTAAACGTCAAAACTAAATGTGTTCTTTCTCTGCGTTTCGGTGTTTAAATTTTTTACTCAAAGTTTTAATATATATATATATATATATATATATATATATATATATATATATATATATATATATATATATATATATATATATATATATATATACACACACACACACGAGGGTCATCCGGAAAGTAGTACCCGTTCGTGAAATAGAGACACAAAAGTAAATATTAACAAACATAAAAAATTTTATTTGAAAGAGGATACTTTAAACTACTTCTCAACATAATCTCCAAGCAAATTAAGGCATTTGTCATAACGTGTGACAAGTTTCTGTATTCCTGCTGCATAGTCCTTCGCCGCCAGCTCATTGAGATACGCGAGGGACCCATCTTGCACAAATTTTTGCATAATGCAGATGGTGTTTCACAATTTCATGAACAATTGTTCGAGAAACATTGGGAAAATGCTCACAGATGTCATCAATTGTGACGCGCCGATCGTTCCTCACGAATTCGTCAACTGAGCTCACCAGTTGGTCTGTAATGACAGACGGTCTCCCCGAACGCTCATCGTCGTGTGTGTTCCCCCTCCCCATGTTGAAGTTGCGACACCACCGCCGAACACTTTTTTGGAAGTCTCAAGGAAGTGAATAATATTATATAAAATTTAACACTAGTGAGCACAGAAAACAACACAAACACACAAAAAATAAGTATACATATATATATATATATATATATATATATATATATATATATATACGCATATACATAGTTACATAATGTTTCATTTGGAAACGATAAAAGTTTGGCATTAAAAATAATAGTCATTGGTAATGAACAAAGCGTGCCCACGGTTCACGAGCATTTATCAAACCTAATGGCATTACAAGGCATTATCACGAAAGTGGTGTTTCTGGGACAGAATCATTTTACATTTAGTGTGTCAAGGTAAGAATTCAGGCTTACATATTGATAATCTCTCAATCTATATACAGTGTATATGGTTAATATTTCAGGTCACGAGCGAAATAAAAATCAGGGAAATTTACAGTTACGGCTATATCAGTGGACAAATTTTACTTATTTTTTCTTCCTTTCTCCATTAAATACTATATTGAACTGAAACCAGACTTCATGTTCTACATTACGGAGCTTTCCGGGAGATTTCATGCCATGTTAACCTCTTTATCTTAGAATTTCAGTAACTACACAAAATATTTTTTATACTTTAGCCTACATAAAATAAACCAAAATTGACAATTTTTATGTTTGTTTATATAAAAATAATTTATTAGACTCACTACCCATTACATGTAGTTCATTTGGTATTTATTTTGGTAATTCTTCATGGTAATCAATGTACACATACCGGTACAACGGCCATATTTCATCACATGGCAGGGAAACTCTCTTGTGGCTGTTTTGGATATTTGGTTGAAAATTTTATCTCCGATTTAGTTCAAAAATATTAATGGATGTGCAGTATCTGAAAAATAGGATACCATTGCTAAAAGAAATCGCAATGTTCATCCAATAATAAACCTATCTGAAACTTCACAATTACAATATTATCATGATAACTTTATCAAAAATAATTTGAGCAATATTTTTCATAAGTTATTACTTGGGAGGTGAAAACGGGAAAGAAGAAAACTTAATTATTTGGAGTGTAGCGGCTGTTCCCATATATTTATCTTATTGACATCGAACTGATGCCACTGGCAGAAGGAAAATTTTCGCACAACAATTACCTCATACAAATTCTCTTTGAGCTTTCGCTTTCTTTATTATAAAAATTTACGAAAAACTCCCAAAAGACTTGAGCCTCTGCTTTTCAAAAAATATTGTCCAAAATTCTACATTCATTAAATATCAATACTTGTATTTTGAAGGTTAAATATTATCACAAATTAATGTAACATGACGACAAAATCCTCGGAAAAGTGGAGGTTCGAGAATTTTGGAATAATGAGCTATAATCCGAGTTTGGAGAAAAAAGTGTAATATTTAGTACTCAGGCCAAAAACAGGAAAATAAAAATTAAATAAATTTGGCAAGGGCAACATTTTTTTCTTCAAAAGTAATTGTGTTGGCTTAAAGTATTTTTTATGCATGAACAGAATCTTCCAGAGAAAGATTTCTGATAGGTATTGATAATACTTGGATTCAAATTAAGGAATTTATTTCAAAAACTATTCAATGTTTTGCAAAGTGTAACGTAATGAGTGATGTGTCATGTTTAATGGCAGGGATTTACTATTTCTTCTTTCAGCTCAAAACTGTTCTAAGCTATCAATAGTGTAATGATACTTCTACTGCAGTAATACGTATTTTGAAACTTCAACTTATTCCTACAATTGTTTCTTTTATCACTTCATTTATTATCTTACAACTTTGAAAGGAATAAAAAATTAATAACTTGCGAATTTGAAACTTCCCGTAATAGATTCTGCACTCTATGGAATTAATTTCAGCTTAAAAACCACCCCTTAAAAAGACTTGCTTCAGTTAACCTACGAGTATATTTAATTTTCTCTTTTTTCACTACATAAAATCCTGGAAATGTTTCTATGACAAAAATGAGCAAGTTTCATTGACATTTGTTCGAACAACTACATCTGATCTCAACACCTGTTACATGTTCCAAAAGTGGCATCCAACTCCGTTTTTATATGAGTACAAAACTTGACATTATACTTGCTCAAAAGAGTGTTTCATTTTGGGAAAGCGTGGCCAATCAGACTAATACAACTCTCTGGAAACTTGCCCGAAAGGTGTCAGAATAGGTTTCGTGAAACTGCTTTAGAAAATAGCTAGGAGTTTCGTGTGTCGTAAGCCAAAAACTCTCCAACTACCACGAACAGTGCTTTCGTGCTGGTGAGGGGAAAAACAATAAAAACTCAAGTTTGCAAGAATTTTTTGTACGTAATTACCTAGTTGTATTCTTATGACCAGATGTTAATTTCTTATCTTTTTTGTACGAGCCTAAATTTATAAAGCAAAATGCACGGAAAATTCCTCGACACAAATGCTCGCTTGCTTTGACTGTTTAAAACTTCATGAAATGCGAATACACATTCCCTTTTTAAATAATTAGAATAATAGCAAACGTAAAACTTTCAGTGCAACATAGCAATTAATAATTCTTCGGGGAGGTTCGTCTCATGGTAAAAACATTTCTAGGCAAATTTTAGGAGAGTTAGTCATTTTACGCCAAATGCGTCCCTCTAAGTTTTTAATTGTTAATGGATATTTTAGCACAGGACATTTATTTTGCAAATTAATGTAACATCAGTGTTAACTGACGGAAATTGGCAGCCATTTTATCAAACATGACGTTAAGTGATAGCTGACTTCCACAAAATCCCGTTGTTGCTTATAACGAAAATTTTGTTTTGAACTGAGCTCTGGTAAGTTTTCGAAAATATTCACTAATATGTGAGCATTTCCGAGCCTCATTTCTTGCCTGTCGATACTTGATCAAATAATTTAAATACCTTTGGTAGGAAGCATAAAAAAAATAACACAAAGAAGAATCTACCTTCGAGAACTACCGAGAGAAATTGATATGGAAGCCCCGAGAGTCACACAGAGAAATATCAATGCTAACATTTCTACGAATGTAGAGAACGCTGAAGTTTATTTGTGGCAACGAAAGAAATGTCATCTTAAGATAAAAACTGTATTGGTAGACTGAACCACCCGTATAAGATGAGATAAATAGAACTGACAGATTCAATTACTCGTTCTACCCTCGCAAAATACGTAATGATCATGAAATCAGACCCTGCCACTCCTAATTTCGAAATTTAAAAAGTGATTTTTTAATTACTCACACGCACTCATTCTTTTTTTATTTAGATATGAATTTTTATCGTATTTGTAATTGTGCGTGAGTTTATACATATGCAATATATATTTATAATTATACCATTTAGAAGTGAATACTTGCACATGATAGGCTGTTGTCCCACTATCCTCCGCTAGATGCCTCTGTAGTGACTTGCGGAGACTCGTAGATGTTTCATGTACCTCTGGTAATTCGCATCCATCATTTCAGAAGCACTGAATCCATTATATCAGAAATATTTGAAATTCTGTTCATTCATCATTAAGTTAACCCCCACAGGAACGAGACACCGTAAACTTTCAGAATCTTCCCCTGGCCGAGCCTAGGTTTACGAAAGGCCAAGGTGAGAAGCCGAGATGGGAAGCAGAAGTGCGAGAGGAAGCCTTCTTAAGTGGTTTCCCGACAAACCGCACTATCTCTGAATTCCAAGCGGCTCAAGCGGTTGTCCTTTCAACTCCTTACAGCTCAAGCATCCTGGTCCCAAAGCTACAAGCCAACTTACACGAGCCCTTTACTCTTAACACTCGTAAGTTCCACACTTTTCTGTGAGAATATTTACCACGATTAAGTGTGGAAAACTAATGGGAATTCATCATTCGTTTCTATGTAACGATTCCATTAAATTAAGCCCAATTATATTACACAAGTCATTCACTACACAATATAAATGCGATCCAAAACATTCTAAGATACTCGCGCCCTGTAAAGCACACGTCGTGTCATAGGAACGGAATTTTTGTCATTGAAGGATTCATCTTCACTAAACTATAAGGAAAATTAAATTTTATTTTATGTTTAAGACTCTGACGCCTATTCGTGGACCGTCTCTTTTTTCGTTTAATTTTTGTCATGACTTCCCTCAGAAGGTCACGCATGTCCGTTTTCCATTCTCGACTCAAGTAGAAGGTGCTAAGTGGGTTGAGTGTTCGATGGTTGACCACATAGTCCCGCGTTCAGATCCCGGTTGATTTCTTTGAACAACTCTTAATTAAAATAAAAAATGTGCGATTTTCGGATTTTCTATGGTTGGCTGGTACAACTAGAAATAGAAGTTAATTCTTAAGACCCCGCGGTACTGAGGTATTTTTTTTATTTTTCGAGATTGCCACAGCATTGAGCCCCTTTATTGTCAAGCAACGTTTGTACCGCATCTCTGTGTCTTGTTGCACAAAAATGCCATAAGGCTGGTTCGTGTTAACAGCGGAATTTAAGACTGACTTGACGAATATTTAAATTAATTATCCAGTATGCATGGGAGCTTGGTGTCCAGTGAGTAGAACGTTGACTACTTAACGGAGGGTACATGTTCCATTCCAGGTGACTCCTCTGAGCACCCTCTGTTTTATCCAAGCTGTGTGATTTTTCGAGGACCAGATCTCCCAAGGAAACCATGGGCGACACTGGGAAAGGAAATGCCCCCTCATACCCTGATGAGTAAGTTTCTCGTGCTGTATAAGGCCCATTATTAAATGTGCTCTACCGTCACCTATCTCTACTACCATTGTCTAAATGTTTCCTTACCCTCCTTTAATGTTCCTTCTTGTCCTCTTTGTGCAGGCACTAGAACAGCTGCTAATCATGCAATACTCGAAATATGTGTAGGCATGTTGTATGAATGGTGTTCGGTCACCCCCTTTCCACGCGGGTTTTGAGTGGATTGCGGGGTGTCATGAGCATGAAGAAATAGAGAGGGAATACATTTAGAATGACTGATGACCTACCAGCCCCTGTCACACGTCCTTGCGACGGATTGCGGGGTATTGTGTAGATGATGTATCTTTCAACGAACCATCTGGATGATAATTATGATTTTAATTTAATACGTGACTAGGGAACTTAGAAGAAAATAAGCAGGTCGTAAGCATTTTTACTAAAACAACTCCAAGGACTATGAAATCACCTATACATTTTCTTATTTCTAATAATGTACGTCTCCGTAATAGGAAATATTCGCCAATATGTTATATAGCTTCATGAGACGAATCTCGCCTCATCCAGTCATGCTTGTAGACCAGTGCAAGACAAGAGTTCTACTTTATTACCACAACTTAAGAACTTTTTCTCATGCCAAATTACGGTACAATAAACAAAAAATTCGATAGCACGTGAATAAACCTATGGCTAAACTAATGGAAACCCAACCACGAATGATGACGATTTCGGCTAATTTTTTGGGCGACAAAGGCTAGTTCATACACAAGGAATACTAAATTTGAAATATCTATGTCAATCTCATTCTATTTGAGAGAACACAAGTTTCCCATACACCAAGAAATTTTACGATTAAAAATGACCATCCCGAACAGTAGAGCATAAAGATTCAAATATATCATCGAACACTTCAACCAGAAAATATCAGCGGGAAAGCTGTACTTACACATTCACGAATGCACGTTAAATATTTGAACAGGGTAAATGCTTGCCAAAATGAGAGACCGATCGATTTTTGGAAATTGAGCGATTTTTCAAATACATTCCATATAAATGGGGACTTTTAAGTTGCGTGTAATCCCTTAGGGTCCATCAAAAAACACATTCGGCTTATCACCCTATAAACCGTTACAAAGCCGTTACTGTTACAGAAATGGATTGTTAATGACATGAGCGTTTACGGGAAAGAGATTAATAAAATCATGCCATAGAAGATATTACTGAGAGAAACGGACGAAGGAAAAACTTTTGGTCAATACATGATTTTCCCATGAAAATACCATAGGGAAAATAAAAACGCACGCATCTTCATTAAAAATGGTGATGAAAAATCTCTTACGACGACCAAGGAGAGAGTTCCAAAGGAGGCTTAGACAGCAGGAAAACACCTCCAAATTGGCTCATTACGTTAAATCGCAAGCGTGTCTAAACTTCTAGCATTTGAAAAAGTAGTTGATGCGAAATTCGCAGGCAGAATTCGCCGAATGGGCCATTAAACCGCGGCCCCCCTTGGAGTCATCCGTTAAGAAGTAGAATAATGTTGACGACTTATCTCTCATCACCTTTCACCCAAAATCCCCTACCCACATATAACTACCTGCAAGTCCCTAATGACGCAAAATTAACACGGCAGCCGCTCGTCCGCCGAAACAACTTTTACCAACATAAAGGATTTGGGAAGAATTACAGCGCCCCTAATTGAGAAAACAATCCGTTTCAAAAGCCGAGTTTTGGAAGACAATTTCACGCAAAAAGGAAAAAAAGAAACAAACATATACTGGCTCGTAGAGCAGGGAGAATGACCTTTGTTATTTTTAAATATTTTTATCCGATAATTTGATTCATCAACATTTTTACCTCGATGGCAGAGACGTAACGCCCTCGCCCGCTAATAGAAGAGGTGGTGGGCACGATTCCTTCTGGGTGTGTTTCTCTCCGCCTGGGGCTTAGATATTTGTGATTATCTTTGCTAATATTTCATCAGCAAAGACAATCACAAATATCCAAGCCAAATTTGATTATTTTGCACTTTCGTTTAGTATAATAAAATATATGCTTTTTGAATCACTCCCTCATATCATACAGACGCGTATTTACACATAGTATTAAGAGTTAATGTAATTATGCGAATGAAATACAACTTTCGTCGACATAAAAATACTAGAAAAATGCCACAAGGACATCAATACTACCCATGGTTCTGTTTTAAAAATGAAATAGAAATGTTTCATATGCATAATTATTCCTCCAAAAACAGTTGGTTGCGTCAAAATTGATATAAAAGTAAATTTTGGTGTCCGAAAATTCACGCAGCTAGGGTTTAACTGAGGGTGTCCAGAGACGTCACCATCAATCGACCCCGGCCCTCCACTCAATAATTCTGAACTACCAACTGGACTACCATGTCTCCAATAATAAAACATGAAATAACAACTACTTGTCAATGTCATAACTGAACTCAAAATGAAGTGTCACACATGCCAGATACCTTTATTGTAATATTGGAAGGTTCTTCTGTGGAAGCCAATCAATGAAGTTTTGTCAGGTTTGTTTACCGGAAAAAGTTCCCATCAATTTTAAATGGTTGTGTTTTCAAGCTATCAAAAGTAAATATAAACTATTTAATCAATCAAATATTAACGGTCTTTATTAACACTATTTTCATTGGTTTACAATGTATTAGGTAGCATTTACACATTGCAAGCGAAGGGTGGGTTTGTTTAGGTCTGTTAAATGCAGACTATCTATCCGCTGTAACAAACTCAAAAGTGTGATATTAATGTTTTCACGAGAGACTATTACACATGAATGATTTTTTCATTACAACAGTCAAACATTTGGGAATAAATTTTCTGGTCCCTTACACGTTGCATCAATTTACATTAAAATGAAATGAAACGCGAGTGATCAATTATATTGAAAGCCTTATTAAATGTGAATTACGAATGTCTCGTTCAAGTCTGTCATGTGCCACGGAAAACATTTTCGTAAAATTGTATCTCACATGAAAGATTAAAGTCGATTTCATGTGATCAATAAATACTTTTAAAATGAACGCAAATTTGGCGCAAATTACGACTATTTTTTGCAGAGACCTTTCGGAGGTGAATCATCAATTTTTTTCCAAAAGTCTATTACGTTTAAATGATTTTTTTCCGAACACCAATGCGTGTGAATCAATATCAAGTTGACTTTTCGCATAAATTCCACTACGAAAATCTCGTCAAAAAGTTTTGCCGCAAAAATTTTAGATTGAAATGTATACGTAAACGCACAGAAACCGTAGCGACTTTCGAACTCACTGATTTTCAGCTCCACTTTGGAAATCGCCCTCAACATTCCCTCCGTGTCTTGTTGACCCTGCCTCATGGAGCAACCCTGTACTGAAGGCCCGCTCGATTTCCCGCAAGAACTCTATCTACCAGCGGGCTCCAAGACTACCAGCGGGCTCCAAGGCTCCCGACCCGCCTATCTCGATTCAATCCCTCTCGCTTTGTGAGCCCTAATAAAGTTACACAAGAGGCACTCCCGACCCACTACTATTCCCTCGCGAGAAAAATGTAGACTAAATTTTCTTGGGGGAAAAAATACTTAAATTAGTTTGGGGAAATGAAGCGGCGCCAAAAAAAATGCCCGCTCCCTTTTCTGGATAACGTCCGCCTCCCATTTCGATCAAGGTCCGTTCGCCTGACGATTCCTCCATCGCGAAAGAAAATTTCCGGGGGAGAGAGGAGAGCGTCTGGGACATAAGACAAAAGACTCCAAAAAGGAAGAATTTGAAGAAAAAATACAACGGAACAGACAAAAGGCTGCCCACCTCCCCATCCACTGACCGAGGAGTAGGTAAGTATCAGGGAGGAAACAGGGTCGAGAGTGGGACGTTCCTTTTTTTCCTCTCGACTTTCCTCCTTTCAAATTGGCCTTGGGGTGAGCCCCTAGAGTTAGGGGTGGGTGACGAGGGAGTTGTGAGTGGGGTTCGCCTATCCCCATAGGACACACGGCCCAGCGAGTGGGGTGGGACATTCCGTGGGGATGAGCACGCGAAGCGCGGGGGACGCGAGCGGGGCGCAGTGCAAACCGACAGCGAGCTCCTTGCGTTCGCCCCCGAGGCCCCGCCGCTTTTCCCGACTACACCTCCGACGAGGGCAAAAAGAGAGCCGGTGTAGCTTATTTTATCTATAAAGGGGCAACCACGAGATCAATATCCTTATCACTGACTGTAATCTACCGGTCAAGGTAAGTTTTTGAAGGATACGGGGACTGACCTTTGCTAATTTCATTTTTCGGCATAGTTAATTTTCAAACCTATGCCGTTACGATTTTCGTTCTAGAATTAAACGGTAGTATTTTACATGAAAATACCTCATTTCACCCCGTTTTTTCTTCTTCTCAATAACCTAACTCAATCAATTATCGAAGTCTGCCGGTCAAGGTAGGTTTTCCATTGAAAAAGAAGTTTAACTACTACTAAGATTTTCGGCCAAGACTAACAAAACGATAAACGCCCTTAAAATTTGAACTATTCATAAACCATTCTTCAACTCCTCGCACTTCTTTCTACCCACTTTCATTCCAATAATGCCTGATTTTCAACCCGATTGTCCAATATTCTCCCATTTCACAGTCTCCAAAAAATCATTGTCAACTTAGCATGACTAGTATGAGCTTTACCTACACTCTTTAAATTTCTCCCAACTACCTTCTCTATTATCCTACCTTTATAGACGCTTTTTCATTTGCTTCCCTCCGTGTATATACCATTTTATTCTATTCTTCACCGCCCAGACATCTCTAAATCCTCCTATATAAGGTTTTTGTCCTACCTCAACGGTCAAGTATCCGGACCGTAAAAAACTACGCTGAATCTTTTCACTTATCTCTCCTTTAAATCTATACATTAATTCCCTGGCATGAACTATCTCCTCTTATAAAAATTTTCTTCGTCTAGCGCAATTCTTTTAATTTCTGCAGTTCTTTTCTCATATTACACAACTTAAACTTTTTTTCGGTAGTTTAACTGTTCTGCCTGCCAAAATAAGAAAAGCATCCTAGTGTAAAAGATATTTGTCAAAAAATGTATTTAACATTATTTAATAGATTCCGAACAATCGTTTAAGGGTTGTATTCAATCTAAACCTTACACGAGTTATAGCGTCGAGCATTTCTCAATTCTCGAACACAATTATAGAAAATAACATTTGTTTTGAAAAGTTTAGAACCGATTCAAGCAACTAAAATTTATTTGACGGATAACGGTAGGTTCAATTGCCTGAAAATTATGTTCTGCCCTTTATACTTGATTCAAAGTATTGACAAGGCTTCAGTTAACATTAATTACTACCATTAGTTAGCATATTGCGAAACTTTCATTTTATATAAACATCGCCCGGCCCATGTTATTATTCAATGCTCAGAACTAAGCCGTTCAATTGGTTGAATTTGACCCCCAGTACCATGTTACCGGTTTTCCCGGTGCGCCGGGCGCAAAAAATCTACGGCCGAGAGCATCGCCGCTTCGAACGGCGGGCCAAGTAGAGCCGCGCCATGGGAAACGGTCGTCTCGGGGAGACAAATGAAACCCCTTTACACCCTACACGAAGAGAAATATTCCGCGGCAAATACGTATCGTTCGAATCCTTGTTAACACATATCCCACAGCCGTGCCTCCGGCACCAGCTACAGGGCTATTCTTCCGTTTCCAATCCTCAATCTGACTGCATCTCAAGTCTCAAATAAGGAAAGAACCAGCCGAGAAAACCGTCTTTGGATGAGATTTTCGTTCGGTCGATGAAGTTCCTTTCTTCCCGGCTCTGCCGGTACTTCATTTTTTTTAACCTCGCGGAAATCTACACAAGACATTCCATAGAAACCTATAAAAAACTAGGGCAGTTTCTATGACAAGCTACACACACACACATGTACATATACATATATATGTCTACATCTACATTAATACCCTGCGAGCCACCAAAAAGGTGTGTGGCAGGGAGTGAAGCACCAGGAGGAAAGGGTGAGGAATCAGGGGGTTAGGGTTTTTCAAATGGTTGGGGGAAGGCGGGGGGAACCTGCAAAAAAAATATATAACCATGCGCAGTCCCTACCTTGTAGGTTAATACTTATTGTGTCGAACTGGCTCCTGGGGGATTTCGATTACAAGCATTCTGATCTCTTATTATTCTTGGAAAAAATGACATTTTAAACCCCTGTCAGTCTTATACAGGGTTCGTCCGGAAAATAAGTGTACTGACTCCTGGGCTGGGCGCGCCTGGAGCGGCGCGCCCAGCACCGCTCTGACGGGCTGCGTTTGGAGGGGGGTATGCTGGCAAGCGACGCTGAAAAAGGCAGTCGGCTCTGAGCTGTGGTGTAGTGAGGAGCTCTGTTAACGCGAACCTCCACGCTCGACCCACGTCATGGAACGCGATGCCGAAGTTTTTGGAGCAGCGTTATTCCATCAAATTTGCGGTAAAGCTTGAGAAATCGTCTACCGAAACTGTCGGTATGATTAACCAGGCTTACGGGGAGTCAGCCATGTCCAGAAACATGATCTTTCGGTGGCACAAGATGTTCGTGGAGGGCAGAGAAGAGGTCGACGACGAGTCTTCGAGAGGTTCCCGATGATGCCTTCGCGGGAGCGTTCCAGGAATGGGAACGCCGCTGGAACAAGTGTATCGACTCACAAGGGTCCTATTTTGAGGAATATTAGCTTAAGATATGTAAAAGTGTAATAAATTTTTTTTCCTGAGCTCTGTACACTTATTTTCCGGACGAACCCTGTAGTCTATCTCTAATCTTATATTCGTGATCCCTCCGCCCGTAATACGCTGGGGTTCGTATAAACAGATATACATATGAAGCACACACACACACATATATATATATATATATATATATATCTATATATATATATATATCTATACATATATATATACGAGGGTCATCCGGAGAGTAGTACCCGTTCGTGCCGCATGAAGTGCTGACGACGCGAGTAGCCGCTGGACGAGGTCAGATAGCTTCAGTGGCTTGTCTGCCTTCTCTGAGCCAAGTTGCGTGACGCTAGCATTGCCTGTGTTGTTTCTGTGATTGTTTACAATGTTTAAAAAAATTGAGAACGCCGCCAGTTGTGAAGTGAGGGCAGTGATTAAATTCCTCAATGCAAGAAACGTTCGCCCATGTGATATTCATCGCCAATTAAAGGAGGTGTATGGAGACAATGTAATGGACGAGTCGTCTGTTCGGCGGTGGTGTCGCAACTTCAACATGGGGAGGGGGAACACACACGACGATGAGCGTTCGGAGAGACCGTCTGTCATTACAGACCAACTGGTGAGCTCAGTTGACGAATTCGTGAGGAACGATCGGCGCGTCACAATTGATGACATCTGTGAGCATTTTCCCAATGTTTCTCGAACAATTGTTCATGAAATTGTTAAACACCATCTGCATTATGCAAAAATGTGTGCAAGATGGGTCCCTCGCGTATCTCAATGAGCTGGCGGCGAAGGACTATGCAGCAGGAATACAGAAACTTGTCACACGTTATGACAAATGCCTTAATTTACTTGGAGATTATGTTGAGAAGTAGTTTAAAGTATCCTCTTCCAAATAAAATTTTTTATGTTTGTTAATATTTACTTTTGTCTTTTTATTTCACGAACGGGTACTACTTTCCGGATGACCCTCGTGTATATATATATATATAATATATGTTTATATATAGAAATACATAACAATCGGACGGAACAATAGAACACTAATAAAATAGATAACACCTAAAAGGACACTCATATTGTAGAATGTTTGAGCTTTCGGCCTTCTCAGAAGCCTTCTTCAAGTTGAAGAAGGCCTCTGAGGAGGCCGAAAGCTCAAAAAATCTACAATGTGAGCGTCCTATTAAGTGTTATCTATTTTATTAGTGTTCTATTGTGCTGTTCAACTGTTATATTACTCTTGTGAGTGCTTTAACATCATCTATATATATATATATATATATATATATATATATATATATATATATATATATATATATATATATATATATATATACCTGTATGCAGCATACAAGCATATTTCTATGGAACTCTTTAAATAATTGCACGACATAACTAAAACGTACCAATCTTTCGTATTCATGCCTATTTCTTCCTATCTTTTTTATGCTTAGAATTCTAACAACCTATTTATTCCACATAACCTTAGATCACCTTTGGGGGGGTGAGAAACAAACTGGAAGAGTACTAACATTCAGCGAGAAAGGCCATTTATATGGGCCAAAATTATTCGGCTGGAGATTAGGTCATAAAAAAATTGCAAATATTCCCCAGAAGGACATTCGATAAATATCTACATATACTTACAGGCCGTCCATAAGAGTCACCGCTATTTCATGTAATATCTTGATAAGAGACCATCTATTGAATTTCGGAATAGACAACAGGTTGTTTCATCAAGTGTTTTAAATGTAAAATACAGTGATAGCACATGTCTACGTCTATGTCTACACTAGCGTTAGCATGGGTAGCTCTTAATTTAGTATGCTAAGGCTTGATTGGGTCGAACACGCTAATGGAGCTGAGAAAAACGAAAATGTGTGTTTAGCTAATAGTTTGGTATTGAAGATAAGACGCTCTTCCGTTTCAAGAGATAGCAAAGGGAACCCAATTTTATTTTAGCTCACATTTTCTCCCCCTCAATTTCCTATAATCCGCATTTGAGAAAAATGTCGAAAAAACTCTATATCTATGGACGTAATAAGAGCACCTATAATAAAAATCAAAGGAAAACTATTTGCTAGCTATTTACTATAAAAAGTTGCCATACAAAATACTATTAATGCAGTATACAAAGGTGATTGATTTGATTTGATAAACCCAGTAAAATGTCGGAGTTTATCCAGACAGATGGGATCCAAGATTAGACAGTACAGCACAATCCAGATTATTATCATTCCAATGATAATGCCAATTTTATTAATGTAATGATATGGCAGTCTCACTCAAATATCAAGCTCGAGACGACTTTTTTGCGTGAAAGTTAACGATTATTATAAAAAAATTGAACTATTTACCTTTGGCTAAGCCATAAATGAACTGTTAGATCTGTTATTAAACGCAGTAGCCCAGCTAGGAGAGAACTGGCCAACTTACCGGGGGACCATTTCAGGTGACGTCTCTGCGCACCCTCAGCTTCACCCAAGTAAAGTGATCTTTCGGGTTCCTGATATTTTTTGGAAACTACAGGCGGAAAAGGGAAAGAAGCTGGCCCCTCTATGTGTGTGAATTTCACGTACCGTTGGGATTAATACCTTCACCTCTCAGACCAACCTTAGGGTTCATAACTGTGTTTTATTATTGAAATGAAATTTATGATTTTAATTCAAAACATTTCATATAATAATTAAATTGTCTAGATTAATGAACATACTGTCACTTTGTAATGAATTCCTTCATGGTAATTATTCTCAATTATAAAGTAAGAGATGCCATAGCCTTTGTAGAGATCAATCAAAAATCAACAAATTGAATGGTTTAAGTGTAAGTCTGGTAATATTAATGAAGCTAATATGGGCTTTTAGAAGACCCCAAACTTATCCCTTCATCGATGGGCTAAGATAAATACACTTATTTCAACAGAATATCTTAGTAAATCATTTTTCCTATGAACTAAGTTTGCAAATTACCGTTTTCCCAACCCAGCTCAAAACTTTAGAAGATCCCCTAAAACTAAAGATAACACGATTTTCTGGGGCTTTCATAAGTATGAACCGATACTCTACCTAATGAAGTGGTACTGAGATTACGAGTACAATCTTTCATTCAAGACAAAATTAATCAAGTACAGCTTTAACTTCTCATCCTGGATGAGCCTTCCTAGTTCCCATATTTTAATATTCTCGAGAAACCACTCTAAGGGGGGGAAACTTCATGGATGCGAAAACTCCCCAAAGGCCACCGCAGAGAGCGTAGGACGGACGACAAAATTCCAGCCATCAGTGCCAACCTGTATGAATCCGTTAGTGTGGTAGGACCTTCGCGATAATTCATGGAATGCTTGCGTGAAGTGGGTATGCCGTCGAAAAGTGACACGAGGCCGTTGAAATAGCGGTCTGGATAATTAAATTCTGCTTGAAATATTCGTGGAAGTTGAAGCTTATTTCATCCTGGGAGTGGGCCACCAAACTGTTCCCATTCGAGCTCACAATGTGCTCCAAACGGCGTGAGTCGAGTACAGTCCCAATATCGCCATCCAATCCTTCGAGAATTTACCAGTTTTCCATTGTCCACGTTTGGAAAATTCACGAACGGCTTTCCATTTTGCACGATCGTGCGGGCCAGGGGTCATCAAGAGGTCATAGGAGTGCATGAGATGGAAGGTTCGGGTTAAAAGGCGATGCCGACCCAACAGACTGGGCGACCTCTGGGATGGGGAGCATTGGAGGAGGAAGGGGAGGAGGACGACAACAAAGCGAAATATGTTGAGCCTGTAATCGAAACCGTTGGATATTATCCCTTCGTGTAACTAACAAGTGCTAAAATGTCAGAGACGCAATGGAAAACAAACGTGGTTATGAAAGGTTCAAACTCAAGTAGTAGTAGTAGTATTTAGGGGAGGCGACCGAGAGCTTGAGATCATTTGAACCTTAAGGGATAGACAGGAAAGGATAAAGGGTGGAGAGAAACCCGGCGTCGGCATTAGCCTACTCTTTACGAAAGGCGCCAAGGGCTCCGCAGCTTAACTTCCAATCCGACGGACGGCGAACTCACTCAAAGTGCCCTACACAAAGTACCTCAAGTAGGGATCGAGATGCCACTGAAAAATATTCAACACCGCCGGGATTTGAACCAGAGCCCTCTGGGTGGGAAGCCAGTACGATAGCCGTCGCACTTCAAACTCAAGAATAACGAACTGTATACATTTATACGTACATGCTATACTCTATGAAAATAATGAACTGTGAATGCAGTTATTACAGAAGAATAGAGAAAATACTTTCAAAATAACAATGCTTTTATTCTACGGCCATCCAATGCATATTTCTACAATATCCCATACTTCGGCATTCAATTCGAAGGTTGGTTTAATTATTGAGGATAGGGTTGGCCAAATACTACGAAGTCCTACGGCGTGTGAAAATCACGCATCAGAGAAGAAGGGAGAATTTCTTGGGGAACCCATATAATTAATTATTCTATGATAAACATACGTGAAATGTGACGCACAAATACGTAGATACTTAAGGTTTCAAAACAAGACAAAAAAATATATTTACACAAGGATTGACGTAAGACGTCCTCCTAATCGTGCGTACGTCGTTGGTCCATCGCCGATGTAAACACAGGCTTTGGCATACTAGCTTACCGCACCCACGTACATGCTTTGGCCGTAATGGTTCAACTGTTAATTATTCCTTTAAGTTCGCTTAGTTGCCTAATGGGAATTATTTCGTCCGAAATTAAATAACGCGTCCCTGCTGTTATCCAGCCAGTTAGTCAATGGCGTATGAAATGTAGAAATTATGAGAATTAATTCAAGATGCTCTCAATTCATGTTTTCTTTCTCTGGTCAAAATAATCCAGCACTTATCGTGTGTAGATATTATGATTTAGAAGTGTTCGCGCAAGACGATTGAACGATGTAGTTTCACTCAAGGTGAATTTGCTTCCATCTTGCTTCCCGTTTACTTTATGAGAATTTTTTATCTACGCCATCTCAGAGGAAAAGACTATCGTATGTATTATTTTTTCGAAAATCTATCTTTTTTCCGTGCATTCGATGATCTCTAGAAGTCAGTTGCTTCACTCTTTCATTTTACTAAAGGTAACAGGCGGCGTATTTCCTAGGAACCTATACAGTTCTCTTTTAAAATTCTTTTTTTTTTGCATATGTCAATAACAATTTTTGAAGAATAAATCCTGGAAAACTATTTGATCTGTCTTCCAAAAAACAACGCGAGAGCAGTATTCCCAAATGGAGATGTGGGATTCCCTTGGTATGAAATGGGAATAGTCTCGTAAAAAAATCGTCTCTTTCGACCAGAGACGACTGTTTCAAATAATTATTGATTCCATTGATGGACATTGATAAAAGAAAAATTGTCATTTTCGCATTAGGATCACATTCAAACTGAAGGTTTTTCAATTCTGATTTCCCAATTTCAATATGAAATGTTGGTCGACAGTTTTTCAATGACATGCAATTGAACTAGCGTTTGAAATATTTAACAAAAATCGAAGAAAATGCGTATCGTTAATTAGGTACTCATTAATTATTTAACTGGAGTTCCGATTTGTAAGAATGTGTTAACGTGAAGTAAACGGGCCAATTTGAATGCAAACCGTGTGAAACGGACTCCTATGAAGAGGTATGGACGATGGGGTTTTTTGAGTTTAAAAAAACGTTAAAAAGACAAAAAGATGTTATCTTTTCAAGATACCAGACGTTGAAAAAATGCTGAAGAGCGGAGAGATATTTTAAGCGGCAAGGAGTTTAAAAAATGTGTGCTTCTTCAATCCGCTTGAAACTCACGCCTGCTGCGGTTGAAACGCAAATTTAGTCTCAAGAATGGAATGTGCGCCTGGAAATTAAACGATTAGTATTTTTCTTTCCCGTCCCGACTTCCAGACCCGAAAATTGGGCGCGGTCGAAAGCTCGCTCAGTTGGCAGCCCCTAGAGCGAGCGCACTCTATCGAAAGTGGACTCGGGGGGGCATGGGAAAGTAAACCAGGCGCGAAGGGTCGAGGAGGAGACTCATTGGGGGAAACCAGGAAGCCATACACGATCCGGCTGCGGAGGGAACTTCTGCAGCGTCGAAGTTTCAATGGCATCACGCTACCCAAGTTGATCCCTCACCAAGGAGGCACCAAGAAGCAAGCGTACAGATGTGTCGAAACGGTGGGAGCGCTCACTTATGGCACTAGTTCAGTCGGGTAAACAGGATGAGTGCCGAGTGAATTCAATCATTTCGCAAGGGAATTGGTTTTGTGCGCCTTATATGTAAGATGGTAAAATTTTCTCGAAACAAATAAAATCACAAATACTCGATATTACTACATATACCTAGAAATATTCAATCAAGGCTCAGCGATGTTAGCACAGATTCAAAAACATTTAAGTGGAATAGAATCCTCGCTAGTCTAACTAAAATTCTAGTCTGCATGCAATTCCTAATTCTTTTGAAACTAAGATTATTCAACCAAAGGGTTTTGATTGCTATCTTTCTCATTTTCATTCAACGATAAATGCAACTGAGTTGATTACCTTATTGGATAAATGGGCGTAATATCGCGAGTTCAAATCCCTGCTAACCCACGATTGATTATTATTTCTATGGTTAAATTAATCACTTAGGTTTTCAGTTCCTAATATTCCCGGCAAAGAGGACATTTATGAACATAATCCAATAGTTTTTCACCTTATTCAACATTCTTAATTTCCTACACTTAAATTATTGATAATCATTTCAAAAATTGATAGTCATTACAATAAACAAAGATTTGTACAACCGCCAAAATATTTCACCAGGTTATGTTATAGGCTTGCATGGTAAAAGGAAGTTGCTGATAAGCATTGACAAGCGAAGATTGGGAGAACGAAGCTAATGCAGTTCAGTACATAGTAAAATAAAACGCTTAATTTTTGTCGGTGATACTTTTTAATGAATTTTTCAAACACCGTATTATGCCATTCCCATTTTTAGCCGCGTCATATTCTAACATCATCACGCTGAAATAAGCCCAGACGACTTTGCTTACTTATTTTCGCCTTCTTACATTTTGAAACTCTCAGTATGTCAGCAAATAAGCGCACCCATTTCCTGTGCGTCCGTTCAAAATATTGCTTATTAATTCCTTTACGCATTAATACAGTAACTCGCAAAAGTATAGAACTGCTTCGTTCATTCGTTTAAATTATACACTGCTAAATCATGACATTTGCATGCGATAGATACGGAATTTTTTTTGATCGGAGAAAAAAAACGTGAATTGAAAACATCTTCAATTATTCCTCATACTTTCTGCATTTCATACGCCATTAACAAACGGTTTTAATGGAATTGCTGTGGCATGATATTTAGGTATGTAACTCAATTTGTCAAATGGCATATGTATAATTCGTACGACGATTTCAGATTTGTACGTTCATTTATCTCTCAGAGGAAGCGCGGTTTTTGTCTAAAAAAAACTCAGGTGGGATACCCTGGCACTCGGGTTCACGGATATTTAGAAACCCAGGATCAATACCCGGCTCTTCACGCGAGTACCAGATTTCTCCGCCCAAGAATAAAATACATCGCACGGTGTGCACTGAAAGAGGGCATTCAAACTCGGATTTACGTTAACCACAAGTTTTTTCATACCCCGGTTTTTTAAAATATAAGTTGTGACTACTCCAGCTCTTTCGGAAAGACTAATTTCCATCGCTTGCTCCAAAAACATAACAACAAATGGCACAGATATATTCCATACTTCCGTTCTGCTTTTCATATTCTGGACTCGCCTTATTTAAATTTCCCCTACATCCCTCTCAATACCAACCACTCCTTACTAGTATTTCCTATTTCCGAGCAATGCCAAAATTATCTTACTTGAATGTCTCAATATGTAAAGTTTACGCATGGAAATGACGCACAGAAGGGGCTGGAAACAAAATTGAGCTAATGAGAATAAGTGCGGAATTTAAAAAACTTGGTTTTTGCTGAAATTTTATGTTTATTTAAAATAAATCTTTCAATTTGCTTTTAATTACCGGGGCGTGATAGTCCAGTAGGTAGAGTGCTGGGCAACGGACCGCAGCGCCCGGACTCGATTCCAGGTGACGCCTTTGGAAACCCTCAGCTTCACCAAAGCTGCGAGATTTTCCATGGAACAGATCTTCCTGGGTAAACCACAGGCGGTACTGGGAAAGGAACTGGCCCCCTTCTACACTTAATGTCTTCATTCCAAGGGTCGTAAAGCTTATTGCTAAAATAAGGAGAGCTCTACCATTACTTAAGAAACCATTGTTTGACTTTATTATTGTGGTGTGGTTTTTGGGTCAATGTGATGGGACAAAAAAAGGGACAATGCGATGCATAAAAGCCATTCGTTAAACGCATTGATTATGGTGAAACTTTTAATCATTCATCTTTTCAGTAAATCACTTATCCTAAATCCTTTAAGTACACGCTTTTTTGTAACGGCTAACATGCTCCGAAGTTGCTTTTTTGATCTATAAAAGTTAGTATACACTCAATATGCTGTATTATTAGAGTTTATTAAAAAAAATTAACCATTAATCCAAAACCAGCAGCGTTTTGGCCTTTTTTCCCCGGAATATTGACATGAAAATAATAACGAAGGCAATCAAAAACACGCAAGCCCTATGTGGAAGAAAACCCACGCACGTGGGATTCGAACTCGCGACCTTTGTATTGACAGGTGGGGAAGTTATTCCGCCTCTACCGGGGTTGCTGTTATTGTAAAACCGTTTTGGTAGACTACTAAAACACAAATCGAGTATTCACCAACGTCAACTTTAATGTCTAATAACACTATTGAGGGAAGACTCGGCTCCATGTATTTTTCAGGTACCAGCCGTTGGAAAGATATGGGAGCTGTCCAAATAAAAACGGAAGGCACTAATGAAATAATAGGATTAATTGACTGTAGTTCTATTTTTAAAGAGATAGGCTCTACCAATGAACGATGACTCGGCGAGATAGGACTCCACGACGAAAATGATAAAACAATTTCATATAACACAGCTTGTTACACCATTTATATCGTCAGTATACGTATGCGCTGTGAAAAGTTTGGCGAGTGTCTTCGGCGTAGGGAAAACAAATATGTTGATAAGCTTACACCATTTTCGAATGTGGAGCTTAACTTGGGAATTGAAGGGCTTTCCCTTCCCGTTCTATTTTTTTTTTTCAATGCAAGTGATTTCAATGATCGATATTTCTCTTCGCTCTGCTCTAGTTGAACTTGCGCGTCCCCGCGGGTGACGAGATTTAATCAATTGTCAACGCACTGTATCAGATATTACACTCATGTTACCGTAACGTCTCAGTTTAGAGATTACCACGAGATCGCTTGCCGAGCTCCACCGCAAATTCCGTGGGTGATATCTTCGACACTTGAGATGGGCAATGGAATAGATCAGATCTAGGCGTGAAGGAACGGAGTACGTTTACGCCTAGCTTTGTAAGGAGCAATAGTGCGATGTGTTCGCCGACATCCCCGTTGAAAATCATGCAATTTTCGAAATGTGGATTCATCCCCAACTGATTGAGACGAGCATTTCTATAGCCTTCGCGAAAAGCACCACATTCCGCAGATTCCCAAACGCAAATATATTGATGCATATATAATCATCTTTTATTCAATAAGACCAAACGTATTATTCGTTTGTGTTGGTGTTACGTGTCGACTGAATTGGATTGCATGTATCATTTGCTTTATTCCAGGGTAGAAAAAAATAAATTCTCTCTTGCACAAACAACAATTAAAGGAGTTCAATAGGACTACTAGTATTTAATCGCTGGAGCTACCTAACGGCCATTTTAAATTATTGCTTGCATATGTCTTGCAAAAATATTAAAACAAGAGATTAGTGAAAACTTTGATATGGGGCGTAGTTATTTTTATAGCTCGGAAACTTGTTCGTTGGGAATACTAAGATCGTAGACTGGGGACTTATAAAATTTGAGTGTGGAGAATGATGGGGAAAGAAAAATTGACGGAGGAAAAGTAATCGAAGATGTACTAGGCAAGGTAGAAGAGGGTAAATGGTTTTTATATTAAAATAATGCCAAATAAAGTGGTGGCAAAGTATTTCGATTAGCGATAGAATATCGTGATAGAGGGGAAAGCGTAATGCAATCAAGGTAGGGGAGGAAAAGCATAGGCATGTCGAATGGAATAAAGGGAGGTACAAGGTATGAGGAATTGAAAGAGAATACACTGTAGTGTATGGTGTCAGTGTCCTGGTGGGTGAGGCTTAGATGTGGGGTCATGATTAGTCAGTATACCGACCCAAAACTTACCTAGTAGACACAACACAAACAGTACACAACCACTAATAATAATCGCAACAAATATATTACGAGCGAAATACCATAGTAAATGCATATTACAACCATCCAGTTTCACCACTTTTGCCTTCAGAGCCTTCATATTGGACTCAATTTACTACCTTTTTCATCTCTTTTCTTCTTTCCTTCCCCTTGCTATGCCTTTCCATAACGCCCACACACCCCACTTCCCCCGACCGCGTCCCGAGAGAGTTGGGACGCCACTGTGGAGGAAAGGCGGGAGAGAATATTGGCGCCGACAACAACCAGCCCATAACGAAAAGCGCGAGGGGACAAGATAGCGTGCCTAATACAAAGAGAAGGCAAGAATATAAAATACCCTTTCCGCGAAAATACGCATTTCCCTAAATAAAATCAGAAAGATGTTAATCAATTACTGTTTTTTTTTCTTTAGAAGACATGGCAGGGAACAAAGAGATTTTGGATAGTGCCCTTCAACCCATCACGACACTCTCACCTGTAAGGATTGTGTGTAAAACCGACAAATCCAAAAAAAATCCTATTAGGTCACCATGTTGTAGGGGTTGTAGTAATCAAGTGGGTAGACTGCTAGTTTACTGACTGTGTGGCCTAGGTTTTGATTCCCTGGGATACCTTCTCGGCCTTAATAAGCTTCGCCCAAGCTGTGTGATTTTTCGGGTACCATACCTGTATTTTCATGGGAATCCAGTGACGGGAAAGGGAATAGAACTCGCCCCTAACCTAATCTGTGAATTTCCCTCACCAAAATGCTAAGTAAGCTCTATCGAACCGACTTTCGGGTTGACGACTGATTTGATTTGAACCATGGAATGACGTGGTGAAATAATGAAAGGATCGAGGTTATGGTACAGGTAGGTTTAAACTCTAAGATGGCCCCGGCCTGACTATGTGATTTCTGTTAATATTTTTCTTCACTTCCTAAATATTAAAATGTATATAATATTATTGTTACTGATTACGTCGCAGAATGTAGTAGTAGTATTACACTACCGAGATGGTATATAGCAATAGATATTAATTTATGATCGGTATGGCATGATGTACCCAAGGGTGTAGCTTAACTTTCAACTCCTCTCCTGTTGTATTTGGTTTCTTCGAAATAAATCATAATCTAATTAAGTGTGAAATCATAATTTATTTACAAATGACTGAATACGATATGAGCATGAGTTCGTATTGTCTTATTGAATTTTAAAATGTCCACCTTCCTATTCACCGCAACATGAAATACGGCGCCATTTACAGCAGACTAAGAAATATTTCTTAAGTTGAAAATATACCAAACACATTACTTGCAACACTGAATTCATTCCATTTTTTAATAAATATTATCAGGAAAAATCAAGCTATTCAATTATCAGTTTATCATTAACCCTGGAAGACATTTACCGATTGAAGTGAATGCTTTTTGGATACAAGTGGAAACGCCCAAAGTAGGCCATTTAAAATCCCCAAATGAAAAATACCAAGCAAAAAATCGTTCGAAAATCCATTATGGATTATTATTCCGGTAATACTTCAGAAAGAGTATTTTGAAATTTTCTGAATATCTTATTAAGTGAACCTGAGAGCATACACATCTTAAGCTGCGATTTCCAACTTTCATTTTCCTCACTAACATCAGTACTTAGTTGCAAAATGCAAATCATTTCGACCGATTCCAAGCACAATCTCCGGTAAGAATTACCGTGTAGAACCGCTTATAACTCGAGACTGCACAAAATTGCTCCTATTCCTACCATTTTTGTTGAATATTACGATAATAAACTTTATTTAAACAATATTCCCCCATACCCAATTGTGCAGGAGTTTGAGATGAATAATGTATCTACGACAGCGTAACTAAAGAGCGTTTCTTGACCAATATTGTCGCAAGTTTTCAGGTTTTTTTAAAATTTTTATTATTATAAAAATTCTTCTCTGGAGCTTATTTTTGGAAGCAATGGTTCAAAATATTAGTACACGGGTTAAGTAATGTCAGATTTACTACGTTCACCACATCATACACAAATAACATAATGCAATGGCATTACTTAGAGTAAAAATTATGCCATAGTTTGAAGAACATCGCTCCGTTTCAAAAATAAGATCCACCGCTTTCGACAGAGAATTTAATTTATTTAGAAACTACATATATTGGAACCACATCGGGTAATCATTTTTATTGACGGAGCGGACATAAAACGATATTCGTGTCTAATGAGGTCAACGTTATCACATGAGTTTTACTATGAAAGACTATGAAAAAATGACATATTTACACATAGAATGGAACAGAAAATATTTTTTGGACAAACATTGAATTAAAAATATTATAACTATTATCTCAGTTGTAAAATTTCATATACTTATAATTCGCATTTTCACACGCCCATTTTTTATTTTATTTATTTAAACGTTATGCCTTGTATCAATTTTTCGTCAGTCAACGAGACATTTAAAAATGTATACTGTAAACGTAGTTACAACGTGTTACATGAAGCTTAGGCTGATGAATTTTAAACAATGATACAGGGTTTGTGATTTATAACCGATACCATTAAATATGAGCTCATGCAAAAATATTCTTCATATCCCATTCAAAGTTGGATTTTATTTTATAAGTAACACATTAATTCTATTTCATATTTATGCCAATATAGGGGAAAACGCTCCTTATCGTCGCCAACTGCGATTTCTGGAAAGCAGCCTTCATTCATCTCATATCAACGAGATCAATTTACGATCATTTCAGTTTAGTATAATTTATTTCCACCGTATTAATGACAACGGATAAGCTCCTCATTACCTGAATTGAGTTTCTCTTGTTTTAGAAACGCGATGGTCGAGTCTTTTTTACAAATTAAATCTCTTGCAGAAAGCGGCAGCTCTTGCACAAATTAGTCTTTAGCGATTATGTTGAATATGTATTACTAGGCCCATCGTACTAGGGTAGGAGGGATCATGGCAGTAACGTGAGAGAGATTAAATGTGGAGCCGACATATTAAGGTTGTTATTTTCCCACGAACGATGAGGGCTCAGAATAACTTCAGGTGACCACACTAGGGGAAAAAATATTTTTTTTCTTTTTTCGACCTAAGTAGCCTAGTGTGTTGTCATTATTTTATCTAACCTTTGTTTATTTTCCTTATTTCTACTAGCGGCTAGTTTATTGCTAGCAGCAGCAATATTTGGTCTCAATTTCGCTTAAATAAAAACCTCTGTCCATCTACAGATCTATCTATCAAGCAGCTCGTCTCGTATGTGTAGAGAAGTATTTCACACTTAAATACGTATATTAATTCATATACTTATATCCGTCATTACCGATATCATTTGAATTACTTTACAATTTAAAAAAAAATAACAATCACGAATAATTTAATTTTTGATTTAGCATGCCTGGTGTTGAATAACTTGGCGATAGCATGCAGAGTGCTTCGTAGATATATATCTTAGGCTCGAATAGTATCATAAATCCTAATCAAGCAGGTGCTGATCAATACGGGTAAGCTCAGTTATATATTTTTTGCTTCCATAAAATCTCTATAAACAGATTACGTTCTTTTTTTAACGAAATAATTCCACATGAACCGCATTCCTGGGTCATTATTTCAACTGTGGATCGTATTTGACGTAAATACCCTTAAAACAAAACGATCTACACTGACGTGGACTCGGAATGAAACTTTTAGGATTCAGTACGAGAGGAGCAGTTTATGGCACGCCGTAAATCTCCATCAAGGGTTGCTTACGATGGTCAATCAGGGACGATCAAGACGGGTGGGGAGAGGGTATTCGATGTTTCAGAAAAAAGGAACGTGGCCATACTTGTCTGCTATCCCCAAATAGAGGCGTGCTTTTGTAGTCGTCAGCGGAGATAATTAAATTTAAAGTCTTTCTCCTTGGTTCTATCCATCACCGCTTGGTTCTCCATAATACTGGAGTACCCTGTTCGTCCTACCCTCCGCCATCTATCTTCCTTCACTCGTCTATAAATCCTCCTTAACGTTCTCATTTCCCATCTTCCAAATAGGTCTTCTATTCTCGATGCAAGTGCATGTATCTAGCATCTGCATACTTTCTATTCCCCGGAGAAGAACTTGAATTCAATTTTGTCGACGTTGTACTTTTTTTCATTTTGGAGTACTTCGTCTTTTCTACGCGGGTGGGTTAACGGTGTTCAACCTATTTATCTCTCCGAGGAAGAGATAATACGTATCGTGACCTGTTCAATATTCTTTTCTTCATCTAACACAATATACCGCAAGTGGTAACAAGAGCAAGCGTAATGGGGTGCTTAGGCAGCAGCCATGCATTCACAAATATTACTTCACGTATGAATTTTAATAAACATTGGCAAATATATAAAAAAACTGGAGTGCGTACACATTTGCTAGCCAATAAATGTCATGTAATATTTGTTATGATTGACTAATTCATTATTTTAGAATATTTTATTATTTATTATTAATTATTATCAACATTTTATTAATATATCATTATTAATATATTATCAATGATTTTAGTATTTATTTTAATTTGATTTTTTCTGGCTCCAGTGCTCTATTTGTTTATGATTTTGCATCATGCGAGGTAAGAACGAGTACTTGAATCAGTCTGCGACAGGGTATACCTCTCTTATTTTATCCCGGTGGTCTACTCTAACAAATTGATTTGGTGTCATACTAATTGCTTCTTGTGTCTCAAGCAAACTTAGATGTCCTGTACCTTTCTAAAAGTCTTAAATCTTGCCTGCTCTCTCCGTGAATCAAGAGGCTCCCAAATTAATTTCTCCAGTATACCCGTCACACTTAGTCATTCATAGAGTTACATATACCAAAATGGATCGTCGGTAAAAAAATATAAATTTGAAAACAATGCATCTAAGTGGTAAAAATTATTGGATATATTGAAAAATATCGAAGGTATCTAGTCGAATTGAAGATATAGTCATATATTCGTGGAATAAATTTCTAATTCCACCGCGTCCTAGGTTACTCCATCCTTACGAAATGTTAAGAACATTATCTAAACTCTCAACATAGTTTACATAAACAAAATCGCCCATATCTCATATCCACTACGACGTTCCAACTGCTGCTCAATATTTCGGTCCCTAAAAATTATTCATATCACCTCGTTCGATATGAAAATACATAAACCTTTTTTGACATATCGCCATGTTGCACAGCCCTGCTTGCCCCAGTTATAGGTCAGCATGACTTGGGTGTACCCAGAGCTCCCTAGGTTCGATCGTTTCGCCTTGGGATCTTCATCCTTCTCGTCAGGGGAAACTCATGCGTGAAAAATACTCGCCGGTGTGTGGAGGGGGGGGAAGAGAGAAGGGGAACGGGAGAGGCGCCTCGCCACATCCGTAGTCTTCCACGTCCCCCGCTCGGCCGACTTCCTCGCGGCGTCAACTCCAAGAGTGCCCAGAGGCACGAGAGATAAGGACTACTGGCGAATGGCGGCCATCGTACTCTCTCCGCCTATCGCTCACTCCTCCACTCCGTTTGAAACCCCTACATCCCCACCCCAAACCCTTTTCCCGCTTCCCCGTTCCCTTCCGACCTTATCCCCCAGTTAAACCTCCTCTCAAGGCGACTTTATCTCTCCCTCTCTCTCCCCCGAAACACGTAAGAATCTCTTCAATTGCTTGTCCCTCCACCCACTGCCTTTCTCGGCGACCGACATCTCCTTCTGGGTCGTCCAAACAAACCACACAGGGGTGTTTGGGGACAGCCACGGGGGGAGAGGAACAGAAGGGGCGCGTAATCCACGTTAGGGTGCAGTTAGTTATAGCGGAGCCGGACGAGGTAATTGTGTTACAAGAATATGTTGCCTAACGCACATCTCATGTTAAGTGCTCGTTTTATTATCGCTAGCATACGAGTGTAATTATGTATTACGCCGATGTTGTTTGGCTCGATGGCATAGTGCTCATTAACGACTGCCAATCTAGATGTCACGGGCTCGGTTTTCGCAAGGGTTTTCTTTCCTCCTCTGGGAGTAGCAGGTTGTTTGAGTTTTATGTTAATTCATGCAAAGGATTATTTGTACATGCGGAATTGAATCGAATCTATGAGCTTTTTATGAAATATTATTAATATCATCATTAACAATCAAGTCATTGCCGTACAGTTTCCAGTCAAGAAAAGTCATCGGTTACACCACCAAAAAAATATTTTTAAAATTGATTTTTCTAAGGAGTGGATCTAGTCCAGAAATCTATTCACAATTATACAGGTTTATCGTGTATTTTTACACAGCGTTCTTTAAGACTTTCGTCCGTGTATGTAAACCCCTCCGATTCTTATTTGATACATTTCGGGAAATGTGTGTGAGTGTTAAATGTAAGCAAAAATGGGTTTTGCATGAGTGCGTGTACGTCACTGAAGGGGTAATATTGGCATGGATTTTTTAGTTTTGCATGAGGTTTTATTCTATTTTACGGGTGGGGGCATAACACCCCACAACACGCCCTTTCGAGGTATTGTATGGATGTAGAAATTCGAATTTTTCTCACTACGATTGACATTTAAGCGGATGCCAGGAAAATACCCAAACATTCCAGTTTATTTCTGTAGTGTACGTAAATAATATCGTTTAAATATAAAGTATTATGTTAATGTACCGCGTCTTGTTGATAAAGAAATTAAGGCGCATTTCTATCAGAAGAGAATCATAAAAGTGTTGTCGCCGAATTTTTGTCGTAGAATCTGAACGAGTTCCCTAGTTGATGCCTGTCTACGAATTCAGGAATTGTTCTACCTGCGAATACCCGTACCCAGGGGACGCAATGTCGGTGAAACAAAACCATGCATTGATGATGGAAGGCTCTAGTTTAATTGATTATATAAGATGTCCAACTATGAGTATTGGATGAAGGGAAGGTTATCAACAATAATTGCAGTGGGGTAAGCTAACCCGGTTATTCCTGGGTACAACGCTCTGAGGATAACTCGCGGAGGTCGCGAGAGAAACTTAAAATTGGACCTAAAATTCTTCTTCCCTTTATCAGTTTTCAACATTACATCACATATCAAAACGCTCTGCATCCTCATTCGTGCCTCCTTTCGATTTTATTATTCCATTGTCACTTCGAGGACATCTTCATCCTGAGGCATCAGTTTCAAGGGTCTGAGGTATCATCTACATCTGCATAATACCCCGCAAGCCGCCGCAAGGGCGTGTGGCGGGGGGTGTTAGGTCACCAACCGTAAAAAGGAACATTACCACATGCAAAACAACAACATGGAAAGTTACACCCACAGCAGCGCACACACTCATGCAAACACATATGCCATAAATGAACAAACAACTGCACCCATGGACACACAAGGATCACACGGGTTGAGACAAAATTACAGAGCCTATCTTCTTCATCTACGTGACACGGTACAATTTTATAATACCAAATCACCAGTGCTGGTGTTTGACTGACCGAAGCTATGTTTAAAGATTGGGAGGATCATTACTGTATTGAAATTGAGGCGGAATGAGGTTATGACATGTCGTGCAGTCGCTGCTGCACGTTCACAGGTGTCGGTCGACGTTGCAAGCAGAGAACTAATTCGGAGCAAGCGTGATTTCTTTGCTCATCCGCGGTCTGGTAGTGGTGTTGTCGTGGATTTTTCTTGCTTCTTGGGTGAATGCCGGGCAAACAGCGATTCAGGCCAATTAATTAACCAATCAATCATTTCATTGATATCAAAACCGCCTCGAGAACTGCTGGTTTTCGGGTCTATTCATATCTTCACGCAACTGCTGAACCGGAATATGGATCAAAAATGGAAAATTAAATCCCACAGAGGTTATGGCCAACCACGGGATTTCCGAAAGCATTAATACCAATACCCATACCTTTTTTGAGTGACTACCCATTTTTGCAGAAACAATTTTTGCCCGCAACCCCGATTAATAAAAAAGGGATTTTTGGCATAAAATTAAAATATAAAACCTCATATTTTTCTGACTTGTATTCGAAATTTAAAAATTCCCTTTATCAGTTAAAGTTCACGAGGTGTTTCTGAAAAGGATCCAGTTATTTGAGAAAAATAGTCTATCCAGAATAATGAGGCCTCGGTCTCCTTCTAAATACTCTCCCTGGGACCTCACACGCTTATCCCAGCGTCTTTTCCACTTTTCAAAACAATGGGCAAAGTCCTTTTTCGGAATGATAATTTACTACCTCGTCACATTCTCTTTAACCCGTCTGTAACCCGTCTCTTTAACTGCAGCTGTAGAGCATTTCAATGCAACAATTTCAGAGTGTAAAAATCATTCGCCTTGACTGGGATACGAACCCAGATCCCTCAATATCCGGTCGAGTGCTTTAGCCACTTAAGCTACCAAGGCGTCCTCTTAAACTCTGAAATGATTGGCGAATGATTTTTACACTCTGAAATTGTTGCATTGAAATGCACATTAGCGGATGACTCCGTTAAAAGTTACTGTTGCAGCATCTCCCGCAGTTTCTTTGAAATTTGCAGCTGTAGAGGACTTGCTCCATGCCGCAAACGATGATCCAGTTTTTCTAAAAAATGTCATAACAGGAGATGAGTCATGGGTATACGGCCATAACCCTTAAACAAAAGCCCAGTCTTCCCAACAGTTAGTTGACGAGATAAAGAAGAATGCGACGAGGCATCTGATGACCATTCTGAAAATGGACTTTGCCTATTGTTTTGAAAAGTGGAAGAGACGCAGGGATAAGTGTGTGAGGCCCCCAGGAAGTGACTTCGAAGGGTACTAAGGCTTCATTATGTTAGGCTATTTTTCTCAAAATTTTGCATATCTGGATCATTTCCGGCCACATCTCGTATGATAGCGATCAAATAATTAAAATTGCTTTCAAATAAATATTGTTTTAAGTTTTCTGTTTTAGCCCCCCCCCCCCAGAAAAACCATTTGTATCCATCCCATGGGCTGAAAACACGTGGATTAATATGTAACTTTGTGTGGTTTATATGATATTATCCCCCCCCCCGGCAATAAACCTCTTTTGAATTGAATTGCTCATAACCTAACACGAGCTAAAGGATGTCATCAACATTTGAATTACAGCGCCTAGGCGTGCCCAAAAATTGCTTTGATTAGTTATCAATTGATCCTCGTTAATGCAAGAAAATATTTAAGGACTGAATCGTAAATACAGACGTTAGATTGTTTGCTGATTATCTATAACTATTCAAGGGAAACTGAAGATTCTCTGGAATAGGTTCTGGTGCCGTTAACTTTCAGATAATTTTACGCTTATTAATTGGAAAACCTAAGTTGGCCTACGGTTGATTGATTGAGTTATGAGTTTGCACATGCAGACCCACTCACACTAAAGTTTTAAAGTAAATTTCATTTTAGCGTTTAATAGTCTTTCCTCAAATGACTCTCAGCCTTGTGCTAAATATACAGGAGTGACGCTCTACGTTTGACGTGACTCTTTACCATGTGTTTTTTTCTTTTACGAGTCAATTTCCCGCGCTGAAATATCTCGAAGTCTCGGGCAAATATTTTCTTTTTCGGATCTCCTGTGCATACAGTCACTGGCACGCGTGCTCACCCGAGGGACGTTTCACCGCGAAAACCACGTTCGGCATAAATCCCCATAGAGGCTTACAATATTTCTCCGTGTCCTACTAAGCACGCAGTCCCTAGAGCTGCAGTTGTTTGGTTGCTATGTTCCTACGAAGGTAGAGTTAATAATATAAGGAGTAACAATAATTAGCATTACAATATAAATTTGATTAGCCCTAGTCTTACATTTTTTCTATGGACCCAGTTATTACACCCTGCTAAACTCCTATTCCCAGACTAGTACAATAAAAAAAATATCATCAAACTCCGAACTATATATTACAATGGTTCTTTCCTTAACACTCTAACTTGATTAATTACATTAAAATAACTATTCCTTTCCTTATTTATAATTTTCCTTCGCGACATTTTCCCCTCAATTACTGTTTTGAGCACTGTAATGCCTCTCAATGTCTCTTATAAGTACTCTTCTTTCCTCATCCAAATTTATTCCAATAACTTTCTTCTTTGACTATTCAGAGAACTTCTTTGTTTGTTTTTATTTCCGTTCATTTTATTTTTTCAATCTTCTCCACATCTACATCTCAAAAGCCTACAATCTACGTGAAACCTCATGCCCCAACGACCACATTGCCGAGTCTAACAAAACTAACCCATACTAAAGTTTTCACTAGTATTTTCTTTACGCGTCTACCTAAGGTGACAATCATCAATTCCCTCCTCTTTGTTAAAAGCTGCTTTACCTTATACTAAACTTGTTCCAAGCTCCTTACAACTTCGTCCACCAAATTCTTAAGCATGTAGTTGAACTGTTTTACCTATATTTCTGAAGCGTTGGCTTCAAAATTGAAGACGTACATTAATACCTTCCTATTTACATTGAATCTCAATAACTTAGTTTCTTATGGTTTATCATCATCATTCAACACTCATCGCATTGCCACTGAAATGGAAATATCCATTCAAATTGAAAATATCATTTTTCTATTCAAAGCATTCGACTCCATTCTATAATATACTATTACACGAACGCACAACCTCAATTGTTTAACGAATTCTGACCTAAGCGGCAAATTATTTATTACAATGATGGAATGGTAATTATTGATTTTTTGACTTGTCATCTGATTTTTCGACGCACGGGAGAAACGATGTCAGTAGGTTCAGGCTATTTTACTTCTGTTTCTAATTTGATAATCAGTGACTCTTCATAATTGTTGAGATGGTGGAATCAAAGGTGGGTTTCCTTGTTCCCTCAACATCATGTGCGTTACTCAATTTTTTTATTTTTGGTAATCGGTCCATTAAATTGCGGCATGTGTGGTATCATTGGCTTATTTATTGATATGACATTTCCTTCATTCGGCTCGTATTCTTCCCTAGTTAATTTGAAAAATAAGGGGATATAACTGTACAATTACTAATTTCGCCAATGCTAGTTCGCTAGCTAATTCAAAGCGTATTCAGATAAGTTCCTGGCTAAAATATCAAGGGCGGATTTTACCTTGATCAGGTATGTCGCTACTAATGGAAGGAGTTATCATTCGAATTGTCTAAATAGATACGGACATTTATTTTCCGTCTATTTTCAACACAATTAAACCCGAGCATTCGAATATATTATTTTAAGTCTAAAATTCAATTATTTAGTCCTACTCACCCATTATTGCAAGTTGTACAACGTAATTTATGCTTGCATCCGCTAATAAGCCTTTGTACCCCAGGTCTATCCCAAAAGTAGTTGGATTTATTTTTTCCCGGATAGACGGACGGGCGGGCGACGGTTTCCCTAGCTGGGTTCGACAGAGGTCCAGAGTCTTAGGAAAGGCTGGAGACCGGTGGTAGTTGACTCCTAGCCTTGTGTGTAGTATGAATAGTTCGTTTGCGAAACCTCTGTAACGTGACCTCGTTACGCTCCTTCATGAAACGGTTATTGGAAAAGTGCTACGCGATCAAATTATTTTGCGTGAAACTGGGCATAACCGGGAAAGAGACTCATGACATACTAAAGACAGCTTCTGATGATAACGCCATGGGTAGATCGGGTGTTTTTGAGCTGCACAAGTTTTTTTCGGGAGGGTAGATAAAATTTTGAAGACGCCGAACGTTCAGGATGCCCTTGAACCTCAAAAAGTGACGAAAATCTTGTAAGACTGAAGGCTTTGTTGGAAAGGGATCGCAGATCATGTGTTCGCATGGTTTATAATGAACTTGGTATTGCTAAAATTGATCGAATTTTGCATCGAATTTTGATCGAAAACATGGGCATGAGAAAGGTGAGTTCGAAAATGGTGCCGCGAGTGCTCTCGGACGAACAAAAGGAAACTCGCACGCGGATCTGCCAAGAGCTCCTCGATCATGCGAGTGAGGATCCGAATTTTTAGACAATACCCCACCAGACTACTTCCTCTTCCCCCAACTCAAATATGTGCCGAAAGGACATCACCACTGCTCGGTGGAAGCGTTACAACAGGCAATGACGAGGGATCTTAGCAGCATTCCGGGCTCCGCCTTCCAGAATACGCACGAGACGTGGAAAACTCGCCGGTAGCGGTGCGTGGACGCACAAGGGTGCCACTTCGAAGACCTCTGAGTGAATGTATCAATTCTGGCAATAGTATTTTAAAATCGACTTAGTCCTCCTACTTTATGGGACAGACCTTGTATAAGCTAATATATATTGAAATGCATGTACGAACTGATATTTCTGAATGCATTGCTGGTACCCTTAACGACCCCCGCCTAACGCCCAGTCGGTGGCTTACGGAGAATTTTTAAGTCATAGACGTTTTGAAATTGAATACTTACCAATTTATACAGTACATATTCATGTCACTGGTTTATATATTACAATCATCGCTTTCAAATATACATCAAACAGCACGGTATCATAGAAACTACTTCCATGAGTTTTGACAGGGGATTTAATGTAATTCTCAGTCACGTTAAATATAATTGTACTATGATTATTATTAGCAGATCTAGATGTCCGAGGTTAATTTTGAAAGACCAAGAAACACTGAATTCTCATTTTACACTGACATTGAACTTTTCATGAGGTGTACATATCAGGAGAATATACCGATCAGCCTGGTTTTCATTAGACGGGTTGGAGGAAAATCTATGGAAAAGTACAAGAGAGGAGTTACGACTTATTTGGGATACGCGGCAAGAACTTATTGGCGAAAACGTAAATTAAAGAGCCAGATAAAGTTCAGAGAAAATCCGCTAGGTTTGTCAACAATGGCTACGAGAAGAGGGTAAGAGTGACGGGTATGGTGGAGGCATTAGTTTGGGAGGCCCTTGATTCTCGAAGGGAACAGGGAAGAAAATTAACTCAGGCATCCTGAATATTTTAGAAAGGTACAGGACCCCCGATTTCTCTTGTAACACAGAGATAAATATTATACCACAAAATTATACAAGTAGATTTGGCCACTGAGATAAAATAGGAAAGAGATAGAAACCATCACAGACAGATTCTAGGATTCGGTCTTCCCTCGTACAATACGCAATCATAGCAAGTCGAACCCAAGTGACTGAATACATATGCATTAATTAAAAGAATAAAATTTAATGAGTTAGCCATACACACCAATTATTTTATCATGTAGAAATGCACATATTTGTGTAATTGTTTTTGTATATTAGCTAAAATATATTGAAATCTAAGCATGAACTAATATTTCTGAACGTATAGTTGCTGCCCTAACAACCCCAGCCACACACCCTTGCGACATCCGGATCCCTCGGTACTTAACTCTGCCATACGTTTACACTCTGTCCCACATTACACTGAACACCCTATCAATAATCATTAAAATAAACTAACTTTAATTTCTGCATACCTTCCTTCATTCCAGCCAAAACATCGCTTTTCCTTCATTTACTTCGCTTTACTGATACATTTTCCCCTCAGCCACAGTCTTTGACTTCCAACTACCTCTTAATATCATCACTTCCATCCACTTTTCCTAAGTTCTTCAAACTTTCTTCCATCAACCCTCTCAACGAAGCGCTATGTCTTTTGTTTTCCTTTGTACCCACTATATGCTCGCCATTTTTCTTCACATCCACATCTCCCCTTATCCTCTTTTCTGGACGACAAAGTTTCGGAAACGTACAAAACTACGCTCCCCATCAAGGTATCCACTAATCCTTTCTTTACATCTTTATTTAAAAAATTATTTCATCAACTCCCTCCTCTTGGTAAATACCTCTTTGCCCAACGAAAATTTTATCGAATTTTGTCCTCACACCTCTCTGCACATTTCCCAAATTTTAAGATTGATGACCCGAGATAATTGCACCTCAATAAGCAGATTTATTTCTATAATATAAAGCTCGCTATCATGAAGTTCAAAACACGAGTGATTAAACCAACCCTGTTATAAACGACAAAATTAGGTAATTTATAATTAATATTTGATGAGCATAGCGTAAATTTCTTTCACTTTAAAAATTAGATTACTCGGGTTAAAATTATAAATGGCAAAGACCAGGTTTGCAAAACACCACAGTGAAAGATATGCATTCAAAATGCGATACAGAGAAATAAAGAGAAGCATACTTTTAAAATTAATTATATACAAGTAAGGCAGAAAAATTTGTGAACCAAGCCAAAGTATATAAACGTATTCGAGCTCAGGCAATGATCAAAACTGATTGATAATGAATATCAAATTCCCTTGACTGAAAAAGTGGCACAAAAGAAGATAAAGAGAAAGGAAACATGGAAGGTAACTCAAACGAGGGCAATGTATTTCCCACATAAGTAGCGTCCTAACTATTTTAAATAATGCCTTTCGTCTTAAATGTTTAACTTGACTGTCCTTATTCATTCTTCTTCAATTAATTTAGTTCAGTTAATATCAATGCCTATCACACTGATTCTCTGATTATATTATGAGTATTATTTTTAACAAATAACGAGCGTTGTTTACAAAAAAATCATAAATTAATGGTTTTCTTTCGTGTTATTTATTCCACCGGCACGGAAACACGGAAACAGCCTCTTCTCCATTAACGTACGTAGTTATATAGTGGCTTCGAAAGCACTCTCTTTGCAATTTGTGTGATATTTATTTCCGTTTGCATTGCCTCTACCCTTCATCATACACGGTCTGCATGCACACACTCCTAAGGTACAGAGCACACTATATTTGCCGTTTCGAATACGTGACAGAGAATGAAGAAAGAGATTGGAACATGCTGACGGAACTTAAAAATAAACCCAAGAAATAATATCTTCACTTAAGCAATAATTTTAAATATGTAACCATCCGGTACCAATATTTATTTTATTTTTTCTGATGCTTTCTGATTTGATAGTGTCTGGCAATTTTCCCGAATCCCCTTGACACCCATCCAGTTCCTCTCGCCACCATTATATTCGGAAAATATTATTTTTCATTTAATGAAAAATATTATTGAAAATAGAAAAAAAACGAAATATTTTTACAGGCTTGACCAAGGTTAATGGGTTGTTAAGTGTTCTTGACCTGAATATGTGATGCTCTAGAGATATAAACACCTTTTTGATTGCCTTTATGCACCATCATTTCCAAAATTTCTTTTTTGCGGTAGCGTTGCGGCGAAATTGAGAAAATATTCGTTATGTTCTCGTTCAATTAATGGAAAGTAACTCCGACCTCTCAGAGTGACGTAAAACTATCCCAACCCAAATACCTGTCAGCATTACGAACGTTTTTCACCTTTACCTAATGCACAACACGCAGGTGATTGCGCTTTTGAAAATGATGTTATATCGTATTACGTAAAACCGGTTTATCACGACCAAAGTTCAATGTATTGAGTTTAAATATGACTGATCACCGTTGCTAAGTAAATGTTAAGTGTTTGGGACGACAGCGTTATTCACTCCTTGTAAAAATACATATCCAAATATAATAAATAATATGAACTAGAAAAGAAGCCCTAAATCCTATCGGAAGGTCCTAAATCATTCAATTTCCCCCGTTCAATTAAGCAAAGGGGTACATACTGGTTCTATGGCATCTAATAATCAACGCATGATTTAAGCTTTGTACGTGAGATAGTTGAGGCAGAGACAATATGGAATTCCTTACACATATAATGATGGGGAAACTAGTGCAATATACAGATTTGTGATCCAAAAATAATACATGTATACTACCTAGTGTCTCGGCAATGCATAATCTTCAGGAATAATCCTAAATATTCTACAGTGCTTTGAAACTAGTTGAAGTATTAAATATATATCCTATGGAATGCAAATCCTGAATATTGTGTTACTTTCCTATCACCTTTAACACCCTCGACCCCAGGCGCCATTTCCTTATAAATAGTGAAACATTTGAAAGTACTGGAACTTAATAAGCACATATTTTAAGTTAACGCATGATTTTATTTAATTATTCAGCCTCGCCGATAAAACCCCACGCTAAATATACTCTTGATAAGGAAGTTTAGAGAAACAATAGTATGGAAAGCGTAGTCATGCCAACACCAACTTTCTCCGCAGTTACTGTTTTGATATTCACATTTCGGGAGTTTTTTGATCCGAAAGCAGAAGTACTTAAGTCGGCGTCCACATCCCAAAAATAGGATGTGTTTGCACGTGAATCAACATATGTTCAAGTGATTGCATAAATCATTGATCCTGAAACGGATTTCGTGGCATTGGGTAGACGTTGACGTTCAGCGTGAAGCTGAAAGAAAACAAGAGATGACCACAGAAATGACGCAGACGTATTTGGTCGCGAAAATAATGAGGAAGTACGTATTGGCGATTGACAGAATAAAATCAAAATTGGTGGAATCCGCTCAAACGCAATCAATGGCTGGTGCACCGAAATCGTACGTACGTAGCCCCCAACACCGGGCGCCAGCGAGTCCCAGCCACGCGGTAATGCAGATATTGCGCAACAACAGCCGTGCTCCTCTCCCCTCCCCCCTCCCCCGCCGCCTCATGCTTGGCCCGCCTCTCTTTCCCTCTCGCCTTAGAACAAGAGTTGTAGGAGCATGAGAAGAGCGTGTGCATGAATAGCTTAAGCGCATTAACAGCGGGGCTGTGTGCAGAAATTTCGCACTCTCATATGACGTAGGAAACGGGTGGGGGTGGGTGGAAGAGGGGGAAGTGGGGGGGGGGGGGAGGCCGGTAATCTAAGCGTCTCTTGTGTGAACTTCTGGGACTAATCTCAAGAGGAGGCACCTGACGCGGTTGCCTTAAGCTATCCTTAAGCTGCCTCGTGTATCTACGCACGGAGATTAATGAGTATGGAGTATGGAGCCATAAACCCATTTTCATTTACAAAAGAAAAGTCTCGCAGTGACGCCAATCTCGGTTATCATATTCTTGAGAATATGAAACCGTGAGCTTTTGAACCAACGCCCAACCCTTTCAAGAACCATCCATTTACGTTTTGGCCAATCGCAATTACGTATTACGGAAGTAATTTTCTGAGGGATTAACTTCAATGCCCTTTTTAATTAATTTAAAAGTTTGTCGATGAGTTTTATAAGAATAAAAATGAATTTTAATTTTCCTTAGTAGTATTTCCGCTGCCAATACGTATGCCATTTATCCTTTGTTATTGCCATTTTTATGATTAACAGTTCCTCTCTTATACATAGATAATGCGATTAGATACCTAAATGTATGTGCATGCTGTCATCATGAACTACATTATTTTAATTACCTTACACATTTAATACATTTAACCGCCGATTCAAAAAAACTTAATTTTTGATGCTCCGTACCTTGGTCACACATTCTAGCGGTGACTTGCGGGGTAACATGTAGAAGTGGAAAAAGTAAAAGATCATACGAATACGAAACTTGTCCATTTTCGACGGTGATGGCAACCCGGCAATAAATGTTACGGAAATTTTTTTAAGACAATGGAAAAACGCAGGCCAAACCATCCGAAGGACAGTGTTTAAATCGCCGTTATCTGACGTACAAAAATATGAAAATGTTGTTTATGACGAGATCGCAATCAGAAAACGCACGTAGTCAACCCAAAATACGTGAATACTGAATACGTTCCATGAAACATCGAATGAACACATCAAGAAAAAGTAAAATCAGAAACATTTCAGGCATATGAAGTAAGAAGGGAAGGAATCGGAAGATTTGGGCATTATTTTAGAGGAATATGAGCATAGTAGGATAGAAACATTGGCATGAATAAGATAATTGATGACTGGTACGGTAAGTGAAGACGTAAAGATAAGTTTAGTTATTCCTTTGGCATGGATCGCAGCGGTCAGTATGGAAATGAAACCTGGTCCTTGAGAAAGAGTTCGAACGCATATTAGAGGCTTATGAGATGTGGGTAGAGATAAGAATGGGGAAAATAAGCTGAGCGAAGAGGAAGACTAGATATGGTGGGCAAAGAGAGGTCGTTACTCGGGAAAATCCGAAGAAGCCAGTTAAAGGAGAGAAGTTATTCAGAGGACGTTGACGGCTGTGGTAGAAGGAAGACCGTTTGGCAAACGTGATGGGCAGTGGAAGAGAATATACTTTTTAGAAGGCAGGTCTATGGTAGAAAGAACTGAAGAAGGAAATTATGTAGGGCAAACTAGAGAGAGTTCGTACGATATTGCGATTGAATAATAGCAATCTTTAGGAACCATCTAAAATCTATCTACCTTTACTGGGGAGAATACCCAGAAATAAAATTAATCGCAAGTTAGAAATAACATATAATGAGTATGTTCTTTTGCCTATATATGTAACACAACACGGGTAGAATGCTTGACACGTTCCTGTTTTCGGCAGAAAAAACTTCTACCATCTCTAGGGGCGTGACCCCGAGACGGCAGTCACCTGTAGTGTCGCGAGGGAGTAAAACATATGTTCCCCGAGCGTCGGAGGACTCCCACGGCGCCGCTATCCTCCTGGGCATATCCGCCGCGGTCGACTGAGGGTTGGGATTTGGGAGGGGATCTTCCAATTTCCTGTCTCGTGCGAGAGCCGTGATTCGTACAAGTTTTATTTTTTCTCCTCTGAGAGACGAGGGCAAGTGTCTTGCCTAAGTGGGGTGTTGTCGCGGTGGATGGGGGGATTGAGTTAATCCGCTTAATTACCCGTCCTCCGTCCCCTCCATCTTATCGCCACGTGCATGTATTTTCCACACGCCCTTCCCCACACCTCCATGTGCATCCCACCCCTGCAAACACACCTCCCACACTCTTCCTCTCTCTCTCTGAACACGTGGAAGCATGACCTCGCAAACGATTATCGGCTGCAAATTTAACTTCAACGAGATTGAGTCACTTCAGAAAAATATACATAAATATTCACTAATCTATACAGACGAGATAATAATAATTATCCATCCATACAATTTCTGTCAGTGATAAGTTTATTTTCGTGTCCGTGTTCAAAGTATATATTTATAAGTTTATACACACATAATATGTAAAAAACCATAAACACACTAATCAACCCGAAGGTCGGTTTGGTAAGTGATGGTAGATTTCACCCAGTACTAAGTCCGACGGCGTGTGAAATTCTCACATAGTAAGGGTGGGCAGTTCCTTTCCCTGTGCTTACTATGATTTCCCTGGAAGATCTGGTACTCGAAAAATCACTAGGCTTGGGTGCAACTGAGGGTGCCCAGAGAGACTTGCCCGGAGATCGAATTGGGTTCCTCCGATCAGTATTCCAATGCTCTACACCTAGACTACCGTGACCCTCAAACTATATGTAGTAACTTTCATAAATATCCAGTGACTCCATAACAGTGAAAAATTTAACTGTAATATTTCACAAAGTATTCATTACTGTTGCACGACCAATTCCACCTCTTTTGGCATTATTAGGTACAGCTCATCAAATATATATTGTGCACTGTAAATTTTAAATATATAAATGTGAACTGTACCTTAAGTTGCCTTAATAGGCACAACCACACGAGCCACAAGAATGCATGCATTGGGGAATATCACAAAGTTGAATTTTTTTACCCGTGTGCAAATATTTGTTAAGTAATTCCTGATGACATTAATTACAACTCTGTAACAATACCTGATGGTATTTAGTAGTGGCAATTGCATGAAAAAAGACCTAAGATTAAAGAGTTTCCATGGGGCATGAGGATAAGCATTGCTGAAAGAGGATTTGCATCTAACGAATAGCTATAACAGATATAAGTTCGGATTGAAAAACTACTCAACGAATGAATTAATATACTAACACGGGTCCATTCAGTAGTCATTTGCATAATTCCGCTCAATTTTTGTAGGCATGTAAAAGGAAATTATAATAAAAAAATGGTGACTGAGCTACGATCCTGCCCAAAGTGCTTTCATGTGATAACGCATCCTCTTTTTTTGTCATCTCTCAGACACGCTTCACTCTAACTACCCACGTATTTCGTTATTAATTTCTGGGCTAACCTTCCACCATGATAATATAAATTTAGTATTCCTATTTTCACTCGCGATACATGGGGAATAAATAGTTTCACTTGGATAGATGCGTTCTCGTCTGATCCCATAGTTTTCTTGGAAAACCCTTTTCCGCATGACTGAGTAGGACTGAAATAACATCTAATGAAGTGCATATTAAAACATTCTCTAACCATCTTTTCGTTATACTTTCAGTCTCTCTGATTTAACCCTTCGCCCCTCTCCGCGAGGGTTTTGCCTCATACGATCGGCTGCCATTGGCAGTGCACCACTTTTTGTAACTGAGGCGTCAGGGGTGGGGACACCTCAAGTTGCATGACCGTGACTTAATTAATATTTTCCTCATCTGCTTACCAGTTCTGCATGACCTGTTTTAGTATGGTGGCGGCTTCTCATATAAGCAATTGATGTTCTTTATTATCCCCTCCTAGTTAATATACTATTATAAAACTTCTGAAGATAGTAAAATTGGCAGTGTCTTTAAAAATGGGTTCGGCGTTAACATGTATACGTGTACATATATGTGTGTACATTGGCGTGAGTTTTGTCTCTGATAACCGCCTTGGGCGTGCTTTACAATGATTTTGAGTGGATGTTTATTTTTATCCATTCCACCAACCATTGAAAACCCTTACTCTACCTTTTCCTTCCTTACCCTTTAAACTTGCAACCCCTGCCACACACCATTTAGGTGAACTGATAGGTATTTGTATGGATGTAAATGAGGTGAAAAAATTTTAATTGATTTGACTTAAATGATGAAATGTCCTCCGTCCTTTATGGATTGCGCTTCTGGAAATTGAGGTCGCCCCTCCAGCCAGTATGTTGAATAGAATATTCCGGTCTAGCATCTAATAGCGCAATAAACTAGCATTAAATAAACCTGTTTACAGGTAAAATTCAACTTGTAAAAATGATTCCTACTCATATTTTAATAGATCAAAGAGAGCATTTTACCGGACCTTTTAACAGTCCACCCGTCAGCTTCGCCTTTTTAGGTGAGTAATCAAGAAAATATCTCAGTCGGAAATGCCGACGAGCACCATTCAATTGCTACGTATGATGTAGCGCCATACTATTCATATTTGAAGCATTTTACAGGCCATTACATCCACCCTCCAAAGCCTTCTTGAGCAAAAGTGATATTTGAAATGTGTCGCGAAAATATTCACAAAAAAATTCAACTCTCGTCACAAAAATTTCTGCATTGACTCATCGCACTCGATTTTCCGTAATTAGAATCGGAGAATATTTGTGGATAAAGCGTCGGTTGGTGTGGTCACACAGATCTAATGTGTATAAAATGCAAGTACCATCATTTATCATAAAAATGATTCGTGTAATCTGGCAACAAAATACAGGTACCCATCTTTGCATGCGCTGGCGTAAGCATGGTGGAAAATGCCTCGTTTTCCATGACTTTTCCTGTAGATATTTCCGAAAGAAAAGAAATCAATTCACCTTTATTAATGAGCATTGAAAATCACCGTGAAATACGACCTCCAGATTGAGTTGGAACTAAAAATGCCAATTCTTCTGGAAAGCAATCCATCGTTTATGTAAAAACCCCCGTCGCGCAGTTTGACAATTTTAATTTAAATTGACTGGTATAAAGTGTCACATAACCTTATTGATTAATTCTTGACATAATGAAACTCTGCATCCATCATCCTTTAATTTTTATACGCTAGAAAACGACAAAATGGAACGCGATCGATTCAATTAAGTCTGTCGAAAATGAATTACGTTTAATTTCATCGAAAAATCTGTACACCGTTAAAGCAGACTGGATTAGGCTTCACGGCCTGGTGATCGGGATTAGATTTACGCTTCAATTATTTTATCATGATAAAAGCGTGTTAACCTTGACTAATGCCTTGCCAAATTGAATCATCTAAAAGAGAGTTCCAGCGAGGGTTAACATAACTATAACATACAATACTATATACAGTTTTTTGTTGAGAGAGCAATATGACATCAAAAAATGTTATTACCTTAATAACCGGGGAATATAACATATTTCCTACAGTACTGCTCTAATGCTGCTCCTCCTCTGAATTCATAACGATAAAACCTAAACAACTAATAATGATGTTCATGACACTGAGACATACTCTGCACAATGAACCTGTGGACCCATTCAAGACTATCGGTCGAACAGTCGAATTTTCCTCGTTTCCGAGCTGCTGAAAGGCACATGTTTGACTACAGTTTTATATACCCAACGACTAGAAGGTTATCTTTTTCAGAGTATTTTACATTACACGCTCAATGCGAAATAAGAAATACAAAGAAAATTCAAGCTCTAAAGCTGTCCTAGGGGGAATATGATGAAGCTCAAAGCAGAGTCGAAAATAATTACAATACTTATTACCATATGAATATAGAAGAAACGGTTTTTTTGTAGCCCGTGGCTCAATTCCCCATTTTATTGGAGCTCTCTCTTGCTTATTATTTGGTAGTAATATTTTCACACTTGCAAAAATGACGAACAGACTTTTTCACTCAATGTCATGTACAAAATTAGAAGTATAGTATGGAGACTTAATTACTTGACTTCCACTGTACCATGAGTGTAATATATCATATCGCACTCCAATCCAGTTTACCTACGGCACCCCATACCCAAAAGGTGGTTCGAAATATGGTATTATGTGGCGAAGGAGCGAAAATTGTCATTTTCATTCATTTTAATCAAACATTGCGTTTCCCTTCCCCCTTATCTTCCTTCCATGACGTCACCTGGTGCTAACGAACCCATCATCATCACCGTTTGACACCATCATCCATCCCTCCCACCTGCTTCCCGCCCATATGTTAGCTGACTTCGGAATACCGGAAAGAACAAAGGGCAGAAGAAAATAAAACAAAGTTGGGAGGGGGGATAAACAGTGCCCGCATCGCACGGATAACCCGTCGGTGGGAGGCACAATCAATTTGCTCGTTCCGTTTGGCCAAGTGTCTCGCATCCATATGGGAACACCTCCCTTTGTCGAGACTGCCTTTGATACTGTCGCGTGGGACGAAAGGGGGGGAAATTGAGAGGTGGAGAATGCGATTTTTTTTGTTCTTCTCTCACCCCGCACGCAAAGGTGGATTTGCGAACGACGCCCCCCCTGAGCTGCAAGAGGCCAACTACCTACGTTATCTGTTGGTATCCTCGAGATTAAGCCACCCTCACACGTACTCTTACCATGATTTAGTATTCATAACGATTATAAATGAACACATAAATTGCTATCTTTACGAGGGAGACGATCCTACTTATGCCTACTCCTGTTATTCCACCTATTGAGAAGTAGATTTTAGACTGTTCCTAACGACTATAGTACTTTTATGTGTAACGGGAACCTCGTACTGTGTACACCACATTATTTCTTTCTTCATTTCTTCTTAACTTCTACCTGCCTTATGATGACTGAAAATCTATTCTTTCCCCTCCTCTATCCTACTTACCCTTTGTATCTCCCTACTATCACGGCCTTCAATATCCCACTACCTTTCAATATTTCCTCTATTCACTCTCTTTGAAATTTCTGGATTTCTCCCGGTAACTTTCTCTCTTCGCCCACCCTGTTTAAAACCACACAATTTGTCTTATTCTATGTTCAACTTATTTTCCCCGTTCTTTGCCACACCCACATCTCAAAAGCTTCCACTCTACGCTCATTATCTTGCCTAAAAGACCAAGTCTCATGTCACATAAAGTTTTACGTTCCCTATTAATTCTTTACCAATATTTCCTCCGCCTATTCCCCACCAAAAAGGTTTTTTCAAAATGTTGAAATGTATTTAGGATTGTTGACATCTCTTAAATGTATGTGTCGGGGATCGGAATGGTGCGGTGGCTAAGGTACCTAAATATGTGCGGTGGCTTCCCACCTTGAGGGCACGGGTTCAAATCCTGGCGGTGTTGAATCTTTTTCAGTTATCTCGATCCCTACTTGAGGTGCTTTGTGGAGGGCACTTTGAGTGAGTACGACGTCCGTCGGATGGGCCGTTTAACTGCGGACCCCTTGGCGCCTTTCGACAAGAGTAGGCTAATGCCAGCGCCGGGTTTCTCTCCACCCTTCCTTTCCCATCCATCTCTAATAGCTGTCGGTCGCCTCCCCTAAAACTACTGCTTAAATTTATGTAAGCTCGCATTAATTCATGCTCTTTCAAAACCATGAATTTACTTCCAAAAAGATTTTAAGCGAAGATTTTTTTACATATTCCCCTTCTTTCCTTTCCTGGCTAGCATACGTTTCCTTTTCGTTAGTAATATCAATGCAGATCACCTCTGCATTGCCCGGCGCGTACTGCTTGCTATCAATTTTGTTGAAGCAGCAGCTGCCACCTTGTCCAATGGGCTATCATCGAGCCCTTAAAACAGCGAGTTGATCATCCAGCTCGTTGACAAAAAAAATACTAGTTTAAAAGTTCGCGTGGAACTCCGAAAGGCCAGTCTTTTGATTTTGCCTCTAGAAGAACTCTCCCCTCGTTAAGAGCCACTTCCGAAACATGAGAAAGTGTCGCTTTTATCTTCGGAAGGAAATGGGAAATCATGGTGCGGTAAATTTATGGAAGAGAGAGGAGGGCGGGAAGTCCTGACGTCGGGATGGATTTATGTGCGCAAAAAGACTTTTAAAGGTGCGTCTTTATTCGGTGGGAAGAAATCGAGACTACCTTCTTCTCTCCTCCCATAATCACACAAGGGATGAGCGACGAGAGGGAGAGTGATTGTGCCGGCGTCATAAACGAGACAAACAAACAAAAGCGGTACATAACGAAAACAGTAGAGAATCGACATGCGCACCGTCCGTGAAGTCTTCCGGTCCCGTCCACTGGGGAGACGCCGCAGAGGACGTCGAGGCTGCGACGGTCAGCAGGAGCCAGATGCCCGCGGCCCATCGGACACTCCGACCCTGCCGGGCCTCCCACCTCCTCCTCCCAGGGCCAGCGGATGCGGCGACGGAGGCAAGAGCCCCCGTTGTCCCGTTCGTAAGCGCCGACCTCCTCATTCTTCTCCCATCTCACCACACGGGGCAATCGATAAGACTGGAAGCGCGACTCTCCTTTCGCTCACTCCAACAACACACCTCTCGCCTCTCTGCCTCTCTCTCGGAAGAAGAAAGGGAGTGAGAGAGAGAAAGAAGGCCGCGCGCACGCTTAGGAGAGTGTTCCGTGGGTGCTTACAGAGGCGGCTTTATTGGTGTGCGTTGCGTTCCTGGGGGAGGGGTTGGTGCGGTGAATGGGATAGTGGGAGGAGGGGGAGCCAATTCCAACTGTGGAGTCGTGGGGGTAAAGTGGGGGTGGGTCCTTTTGATCGTGGCGAGAGGGGTCTCAGGCGCGAATACACAAACACAGTTCGGAGGGCGATTCTTACGTCGACTTGCGGAGAGTGAGGGGGGGGGGGGCCGAGATGGTGTGGCGCTTCACGGAGGATATGTCGGAGGGTGTGCTTTGCGTCCGCCGGTGGTGATGGTGTTGTTGGTGGTGTCGCGAACAACCAAAGGAAGACTGAACTGAAAGGAAGTCGAGCGATAGCGCGCCGCCCGCCTGTCGCATCCAGAGGGGGGAGGTAGGGGGATTTGCGGCGGCGCAGAGTGGGGTGCGCGGCCCGCGATGGTGGCGACGCAGCCCGGCGGGAACCCTCAAGTGGTTGGCGAGCAGACAGGAGAGCGATGATCCGTGGTTTTCGATGTCGGGAAGTCTGTTTTTGCTCAGTTTATGTCAGTTGATGACCGAAGGTATTGCTACGTATTGCTAAAATCGCGGCCCGCAATATGGCAGTGCTGATGATTGTCAGATCCTCTTAAGGCTAATGTAGAATAAAAGTAATGGAAATTTGGTTCTAAAGGAAAAAAATATCCGGAAAAGAGGACCCCTTACTAAAAGAAAAAAAATTATGTGTGCGTGCATGCGTACGTAGTGCATACATGAAAACGTACAAACGCGAGGGCAAACGGTGACACGCCATTAAATAAAATTCGACTTTTTTTGACCGTATAAGTAAGACATATGTTTATACTTTTCGGCGATCATGTAGCCTTCATCACTTGCAGAGTAGAGTATGAATGGGGTACGATTCATAAGAAAGGGTAGTCAACATCAGTGGTCTATGTTATATCAAAATCGAATATGGCATTAGGATTTTTGAGTTTGCTGAGTTTGCTGGATTTGCCCAAGGTCCATGGTTCGAATGACGCCCTCGGAAAAAATTATCAGAGGTATCCCAATCCCTAAACGAATGCTTTGAGGAAAGCACAAGCGGAGTAAGCCCCTCAGATGGGATGTTAAATTTTTTGACCCCATGATGCTTTCCGTTGAAAGAAGGCTTACGCTAATGCCGAGTTTTTCTTTACCATTCCTCTATTCCCTAGAAGTAGCATGCCACTACGAAATGACCCATTAATCCTAATGACGCAGATGACGACAGCTATCGGCCGGCTCCTCCAAAATATTACTGCATCTAAGTAGATTACACACAGATATGCATACTTGTATGTGTGTATGCATACATTATACATCTATACATAGAAACAATGTATAAACATACATACCCATATATATTCGCATCATGCATATTTGTACGTTTTTTAGTGGATGAAATATTACGGATAATAATCACAATTTTCCAGAGGATATGAAAAATCAGAAGAAGTCCGGAAAAAGCCGGATGTCTGATAAGCCTGCTGATGCAAACATACTCATATTAGCATTGAATATCGACGAAGTTGTCTTCATTTGAAGCTTAACAGTATCTGATGTGGCCATCCAACTCTAATTCCCGAAACTTCTCCAACCGGGAAACGCCGTACCACGATATTGCAATACCGTCAGGAGTCACTAACCTCGTTTGGGTGTCACGTGATGCACGAAGATTACATACAGCCATGCATATAGGCACGTTTACCCACGCGTTTGTTGAACAACGGCCGGTCGTATCGGCCTCATCCTATATGGCAAATCCAATACGGCGAAGGCAATACGAAGGGTTTTCGATGGATGTGGGTATAAGAGGAATTTAACAGCCATGAGCTTTTAATTTTTTCCTCTCGTAACGAGTAGTTCCGAAAATTAAATCGCATTTCGTTTTGAATTAAGGCTGCACAAATTAAGTATTTCGTTTATGTTTACATGTTAAAATTACTCGTCCAATGACATATTTACGCGCAGCTGGTGTATTATTGTTTTCCAAGATGATTTCAATTGTCCACTTCGTTTTCAACTATTTCATTATAAAACTTCGATTCACTCACAAACAGATTCGAATATGCATTAGTACCGACTCCATAGGAATTACGAATCATGTTATCTTAAAATTGTTTAACAGTTCAAAACAAACGATTTTCCTCATATCGTTTGCGAATAATTTGTGGTAATATCTGAATTTTGGCAAACACAAAAAAAGGAGGGAAACAAATTTGAAGCGTGAAGGTTAAAAATTTATGTTCATGGACATATTTCCTAAAATGTGGACACAAGGGTGGAGACCCGTGAGGATCACTTTGCAGGGGGCACGCAGCCTCCCTCCCTCCCCACTATGCTAATGCATTTAGGGTGGTTGAAGCAATAAATCCATCCTGTTAAAGAATCGAGTGTAAATGCCAGGTCTTTGGTATTTTATTTGCGATAGATATCACATTTTGAACCATTGAAGCCCGATGAACACACGTGAAATTTGGAAACGTCACGAATTCTTTTCAACAAGTAATGTGAAAATTAACCCTGGAAGTTGAAACCGAATTTACAGAAAATATCGGCATTTGCACAATTAAGTGCCTGGTGTCACCCATTAAAAGCCTGGGAAACAGTTTTATGAAGACAGAACTTTCCCTAATTAACCTATTAACTGATGAAACTATTTCGGTAAAGTTTTAAAAGACCTACTTGGACAATCAACATAAAAACAGCATTACCCAATTCACTCATTTCGAAACAATTGATGGCTTTTAGACCAAATTTCAAATAAAATGAAGGCGCAATTCAAAATAATCAACTCGGGACACTGAACTTGTCCAGCTACTGATTACGTTTCGAATGCCAAACCGGTAATAACCCGGGCAGGCCAAAATAAAATGTCTTGACTCAATGTAGTAAACCAGATCAGAGGGTTTTGCCCACGTCAGAAGCTTCACAAACTCAATGTCAATGCTGGGTGTATGTAATTGTCAAATCGTTAAATTAATGTTCAAAGTCCGATGTAAAGGTTGAAGTGTTGCTTTAGGATTAATACAAAATAAATCAATAAATGTCCACACAGCCTTTGGCCCTTATCCATCTAACTCGGTGACGGAAACGACGAAAAACGCGGTCGAAGCATATGGAGTAGTTGGAGGCAGACGCAAGAGAAAGGAGTGCCAACTTCGATTTCGCAGATCGGAGAAAAAGGTGAAAGGTCCTCTTCCAATTTATCCGTTGCTTGCGTTCCCATCCCTTCTCCCAAAACGCCGACGGTATGAATCTCAAAGATTACCAGCTCAAATCAGAATTCCTTCAGGAGTCAGCCCTCAATGATCTTTCCAGCGTCGAGAAACCTATCAAGCACCTCTGATAGAACAGTTCCTGCTGATAAAAGGACCTTTTCACTATTCTTATTCTGTTTACTACGAGGAAATTATACGATGCCACATGAATAAGTAATTTAATGGTGAAGGTACGAGGAAACTCTCCGAATTTTGCGCGACAAACAAAATGGAAAGCAACGGAATACATAAATAGATCAACTTAATAAATCCTCGCGTGGAAGACCCAAAATATACAATTGTTCAGTGTATAGCTTTGATGATATTCATTCGGATTAGAAAAAAAAATTGAGGTAAAATAATCTAGCCCAGAGTAACCGACTGAAGGGTATCGTGTTTAAACCCAAGTGACGCCTCTGTTGACGCCCAAAGATTGCCAGAATCTGCGCTGTTTTATGTATTTCAAACAATCTTCTCAGGAAAAAGCATGCGTCACAAGGAAAGTAATGGCCTCCCCTCGTCCCACAACCCAATGCGTGAATTCCACATGCCGTCAGACTTTTCATTAGCCCACGTTGAGTTCTATCCCTCCCCTAACAAGGCATCCATCGGGTTGAAAATTGCGGCTACTCACTGAAAGGGGCAGGTGCGGCTTTATGTAAAAGGAGACGAATATTGAAGAGTGAATGCGATGTGAATCAGAAAAGATAAAAAAATTCGACGTGATATTGGAATAATTCTCTGTGTGTGGAATTATAAACTCACTCACGAATGAGGGTTTTACATACACTCACTTAAGTGAAAATATTGAGGCTTGAACGGTAACCGGTTTTCAGTTGGAGAAAAACGATTTTAATTTTGCAGGCGGATGTTGAAGTCTATTAAATAGTATAATGGTAGCGTCGAAATGGAAGGAAAAGATTAGGGAGGGGTAAATCCAAGGAGAAGGGGATATTCTTGTTATTAATGGAATTGAAAATTAATGTCATTTATACTTCCCATTACACTTTTAAATACCTACTATCCCTCGTGTCTAAATTTATCTGCCACAAGGTGCTTTTCGGTCTTAAAAAATTGCGATTATTTATAGATCGAACATGATTTTCAAATTTATTTGAAAGAGAGGTTATTAAATTATTTTTTTACGTATATAAAAATTACCCTTCCCTATTCGTTCAGAAATCCATTAATTGGTGATGGGAGGTAGAAAGTATCTAGATCTTAAAAAATGATTTGTTTCAGTGCAAATGGTTTTCATGTTCAACAGCTCTAGAACTGTTAAGTGCCGAGGCATTTTGTAATGCAAGTAATACTAGTAGTTTGAGGTATCCAACTAAAAACCAAATTCCTCGGGCAGAATAATAAAAGAAGTAATAATAATATTGAAAATAGTTACAGTAATAATTACTATATTGGTAATAGTTATATTAATAATAATAAAAGTGATAGTCATAATAATTATAATAATAATCTATGCGTGAAAAAATTATTAAACGTTGAAGGCTTGATAGTAGAGAACAAAATGGCCTTCATATAAGAGAAAGACTTTTGAATGCAACAATTTCAGAGCGTAAAAATCATTCGCCTTGACTGGGACTCGAACCCAGATCCCTCAATATCCGGTCGAGTGCTTTAGCCACTTAAGCTACCGAGGCGTCCTCTTAAACTCTGAAATTTTGGGGCTTTTAAAGGAACTAGATGTTATGACGAAATACCGTACATACAATGTCACATGCATTCGTAGTCGTGCGCGAGGCGCCACTGTCCACGAGGTTAAAGCCAACTTTAAACACTTATGGTGTTTTCCCTTTGACAAATTCCAAAGAAACTGCGGGAGTTGCCGCAACAGTAACTTTTAACGGAGTCATCCGCTAATGTGCATTTCAATGATTGAAATGCACATTAGCGGATGACTCCGTTAAAAGTTACTGTTGCGGCATCTCCCGCAGTTTCTTTAGAAAGACTTTTGTTTTAAAACTTTAGAAAACTCGTAAGAGATATCACTCTCAGGAGTCGGAAGCCACATTTAGTCGTAAGGTTACCAATCACCCACTCATCTGATTGCTATTATACATAATTCATCATACTAATGACATTTTGAAAAGTAAGAAACCCAGCATTGCCATGCCGTTGAAAAAGATCGTATGTTCCAATTTAGGGGGGCGAATTTTAGATATTTTTCTTCTCTGAAAAATCCAGAGACGAATAACGCAAGCGCGGCAAAATAAAAACAGGCAATCAAATTTTATCCCTTTGACGACAATATCTGCAAGCTTTGTAGGGCGAAGCGCATGAAGTATACCCTTCGGTATGCACATTATTAAATGAAAATTTCCCTACCGAAAACATCGATTTTCATTGAAGAAGAACCATTGATGAGAGACACAAGGGCGAAACTAATTCCCGGAAATATTGTAATATAAATGTTTATTATTAGCACTTTAGGTGAGAAACACCTCTTTGGGAGTCAGACGCATATATAACTTGTTATGTGTGGTATTTTCATAATGATGATAAACTCAGAGAAGTTAGGACGCCCTCCAAAGCGTTAATATGTATGTCCAAAGGACAAATAACTGTCCACTTGGCCTCTTACATCTGTCTTCACTAACATTTTGATCCTAATATTCAAGAATTTCTATATAAGAATACGAAATATGTGCAGAAAAAATTCATTATTCTATGACTAATCGTAGGATTATACGCAAATATGTAAAATTAAGTTTCTTTAAATCGAACCATTGGACGGCGCTCTTCTTGTTAACGGTCCTATTACTCTCAGTGGTTTACTGGTGCTTATTTTTTTACTGCCGGTTGGCAAGTGATTATCCATTCTTGTAAAGCCTTAGGTTGAAGTAACTCGCAGTATGGAGAAGATAAGAAGCTGCCAGTGTGATTAAGGTTCTTCGTTTGAAAGATTAAAGTGCTCAGGAAATCCACGTGGTAGGGTTTAATTTACACGAGAAATCATTTTACTCGAAAAGTGCTCACTTTTTCCCAAAATCCCGTTTGGTTGGCACATCCCAGACGAATTCCTAGGATGGTTTCCGACTAATTTCGAATTCTTGCCATATAGCCCGTTTCCCCGGTTTATATACATACACACTGTTGCCATTTGAGGTTCCTGAAGGAAAAATGAATAAGTGGTTATTCAAATCTCAAGGTTTTTGAAATTGCCAATAAGGTAATCATTGCAGGTGGTAGAAGATGATCGAATCGTTGGAAACACAGGTTGGTATGGCCTTAAACAAAAGAATTGTCTACCAACTGTACATTGCGAACGAAATGCAAAAGGAAACAAGTAGCGAAAAAAAAATAAATAATAAGTTATACAATCTCTCCCCATTAATAATCAACATATACTTACTCGGAAGAGGCAATGCATCTACGCAATACCCCGCAAGTCGCCTCAAGGGCGTGTGGCGCGGGGGTGTTAGGGCTTAAGCTGTACATGCATTTGAATATATATTTGCCCATGTACAGAAATACGCCGACGTATACACGTATTTTAATGCCCACGTATATCTTGCAATAAAGGGTTTGTCGGCCAAATAGTTACATTTTGATTCTTGAGTAATAGTATTCGGTTATTTGGGTTGCATTTTTTTATGATTGTGTATTGTAAGAGCGAAGAACGAATGCTTGAATCTGTCGGGAGCAATGTCTGCATTTCATCCCCGCGGTCGAATATGCCAGCATAATACGTAGGGGACTGTAATATCCCCTCGGTGTCACAAGAAAACTCAGGTATCCTGTACCTTTCTAAAAGTCTGTCTTCCATGCTCTTATCGGAAATCAAAGGGTTGGTAACCTAATTCCTCTAACATATCTTTCAAGTTAACACAGTAAACGTAACATTTTTTTAACAAAAACGAGAAATATTCTCCGAAACTTTACCAACTCCCTGATAAAAGATTTCTCCCATGGAGTACAAGTACTTACTGCGTGTTCCAAATGTGGCCTAACTAAAGCGGGGGTTAAGATCACGCTCTTACCTTTTCATTACATGTCCCTTCAACTCGTCAAAAGAAGAATAGCGTCTTTAAATCTGAACCGCAAATTCTTCTGGCGTAACCGCTGGAGTGTGTGAAGTCTGTGTAACACCTAATAAAATAAACAAAAGGCAATAGGCAGCAAAGAAATGAAAGCAAACGGGGTAGAAATTTACCCTATGCTTACACCCACTAATGCCATCGGCTCCGCTTCGAAAATCGCACCTCGGTGTGGTGAAGCGGATATTCCAGAAGATAACACCCATGTTACCAATAAGCAAAATAAACTTAGTGCGTGGGAGAACATGGCAATCAGTGAAAGGAAAACTAAAACTCTACATGCGGAATGGAGAAGATTCAGGCAGAAATTGCCTTAGGAGAAGTGAAATAAAAAAAGTGGGCTCCTTCGCCTATCTCGTGTCATAACGTTAAATGTAGGCAGCTCAACGGATAGCAAGTGGAGATTAGCAGCTCAAGCCACGAAAACGTTTGCCGCGATGAGACTACTCTTCCGCTCAAAGAAGATAAGTTTACAAACTAGGAAGCACTAAGTGAAAGTACTCGTTGAGAGAGTGGCACTCAATAGACAAGAGAGACAAGGAACATTTCAGGAGCAGACGAGAGTAGAATGGAAGCTTTCAAAGCCTGGTGCTGGAGGCGAATCCTGAAGATGAATTGGGCGCATAAAACGAGGAGTGAAGTATAGACAAGAGTAGAGGAGGAAAAGGCAAAAAGGAGCACGATGAGGAAAGGAAGGACCAGGCAGACATGAAACGTAATAAATCCGTTATGAGCATAATAAAAGACAAGGTGTCACGAGGTAGGCAAAGAGCCATACGCAGGTCAATTAAAGAAGGATGTAAGGCTGACAGGGTGTGAGGGAGCCAGCAATAGAGAGGCCAGCGTGTATTGTCGCAGGCAACCAAACTTCGGATTTAAATATTCGTAATTATGATAAGAATACTATGAAGTACTATAATTTGAATTAATAAACACTGAATTTATAATATTACAACATAATAATATATTTCCTTTGATTGGTTGTGTAGTGCCATTGCAATAAATGCCCCTATATATTCTCAACTATGTAACTAAAAAATGTGAGTAAAAGCATATTAAAGAGCCGGGGATGGTAGTACAACGCGAAGTATACGTTATTACCAAATTTTTTGAAGAAATTTTAGAAATGTGAAAAAATAACAGCTAAATGGCACTTTTAAGTATTTTGGATAGATTTTCTTATGATCACAGCGCGATCATTATTAATTTATGATTCAAGAATTATATAATAGCCAAATTTATTCGGTAAAGGTACTCATAAAAGCCATACTGGTAAATTTTGAGCATATACCTATTGGTATAGGTTTTATAGGTGTGGGTTGAGCTCACCTAGTAGTATGCCCAACGGCGTGTGAAATTCACACATCAGGGTAGGGGGGCCAGTCATGTGCCACCTCACACTGCTTAGGTGAAGCTGAAGGTGTCCAGAGTGCCTGGGAATTGAACCTGGGAGATATTTCTGGCCTTTTCAGATGCCAATTCATGCTTTGTTGATAAGCCCCACATTCTGGTCCACACATGTCCATCATTCTCAAGCCAAATCTACAGCTATCCTTTTTATTCTCTCACCTCGAAATCTGTTCAAACTCTCACACAGTACCTATTTAGTCATTTTTTATGCATTATTATTTTGTTGCTCCGCTTATTTAGAGCAGTATACGAAACTTAGTTACTGTAGCCCTTATAAGCCACTACAAATTTATTTCCATCATTGACTAACATTTAATATTAATGTGCATGACTGTTTTGGATTCACCCCCTGCTACGGGAGACTATGGAGTGGTTTGCAGGCTGTAAAACATAAACAGTAGTGAATAGGTTTCACGAGACAATGGTTATTTTTGAAATAATATTTCATTTCCAGATGACAAGTTTAAACAATATATACAGAATTAGTAACATTATTGCCCAACCGTCTCCTTTCCTATAGTTAGCCCAGGTAAGGGTGTGAAGCGTGGTTGGAGAAGACAAGTGGGCCTGCCAAGAAATGAAAAGAAATTCTAGGAATTTGGGAATTTGTAGGGACAATGGTGTAGGAGTAGTGGGTTTGATGGGCCTCGATAGCAAGAGGAGTTCTGTAAAGGGACCTGGGATCCCTGAATCTGAAGGTTATAGCCTCCTTGGGAAATAACCCCAGTTGCTGGAAGAATGCTGAGCAATAGAGCAAGATGTCGCTGGCTACTAATGATTAATGTGCAGTGCTTGAAACTATTTATAACAGATATATTACATATAATGACATCAGACAATTGGGCTGATTAGCAAATCGCCTCTCTGAACATACAATTAAGTTCCAGCACATCACATTCCGGAGGAGCTAAATCATGACTATGTATTTTTTACAATATACATAAACAATTGTCTCCACTAAATCGGTGAATGAATGGAACTGGACCTTTATACAGGTATATATCCAAGTCAAAGTTACATTCAAGTTAATGCTTTTTTGGACTGCCAATATGCATGATGCTATTGGTTTCATATTTACTTCATGTTAATATGTAGCAGCTTAGTTTTGATTTTTTAATGATGTTCACTTCAAAGTTTTGTGTGATTATGATGCTGGAGTTTAGTGTGCTCCGAGATACTGTCTATCTGTGCATGCCTAATTGATATTAATAATTTCATTTCTACTTTTCTCACCATATTCGTATACAAAATTACTACATTATTGCCCTAACAAGTAAAAATCTGAAATTACCTTATCCAGCCAGCTCTGGATTCCAATTTCATGAGCTTAAAGGAATAAGGCTTGGTGGAATGCCATCTACCTTGATCTGGAAGGATTTCAATAAAAAATTATATTAAATTAGAATAATCCATTTAAAAGTAAAATAGTACATCCTAAAACGAAACTTTAGAAACTTGACACACAAAGAACATCATTGAAGCTACATAAAGTTAATGTATCCTCGAAATCGTTAATAATTCTGGGAAAGTTTTTACCACCGCCATTACAGCAATACTTTCAGAAGAAATTAATGTCTACTTCCATCCTTCCAGTCACCTCAAACTCTAATTCCTTATGCGCATTGCAATGTCAAACGCTATAGGTATAATAATGATGATTGTATGTCAGCCATTCTTCTAAAAAATACCTACAATTCTAAAAATACCATTGTTCCATCACCAATGAATTTTGTTCATTGAAAGCTTCATAATTTTGGCAGCCAACCATTAAATGTAAATTTGGGAAGAACATAGTTTAAATTTCAATAGCTTCCTAGTCTCTCAAAGGAAGATGGAACCTAACACCATACACTAGGATAAACCTCTTTACAATTCCATCTACCTTCACTCCATCTAACAAGCCTAATCTTTTAATCCTGATTCACTCTCCTAGCATCCCTCCCTCTATTGCGCTCTTAAATATTTCATCTCCAATGAAAATACAATATTAATCCACCATTCCAACCTCCTTTGTATTTCTCTCAACAGTCGTACCACCTCCACACCATGCCTAGCACTCCACCATTTAATGATGAGGGTAGAAAAAGAAACTTTGCACTGCCACGTAGAGATTTAATACTTCACACAACCATGGTTTCGATCCTGTGCATCATCATCAGGATGATGATTATGATCACACCTGATGATGATGTGCAGCATTGAAACCATGGTCGTGTGAAGAATTAAATCTTTATGTGGAAGTGCAAAGTTACTTTTTCTACCATCATCATGAAGGAATTCCACAAAGTTAAGCCTGAAGCTGTTAGGTCCATCATTTAACGTTCACCCACATCTCAAATTGTTTTACTGTTCTATTGCTCACCCGCATCACAAAAGCCTCCAATTTATACCTATCATCATGCTTCAGTGATCAAGTCACTGAGGCATAAAAAATCATGTCCTGTACCAAATATTTCTCTATCCCTTTTTTAATACCATCATTGAACAACCCTACCATCAATTTCCTCTTTCTTATGTAAACTTCGTCCTAAGTAATCCTTCTTCTTACAATTCCACTACTTTGATAATCGTGATCCAAAATACTTTCAATATTGATAAACTGTCCACAATCTAGGGTTTTTGTCTTATTTCAACATTAAACTTAGCTTTTACTCTCTACAAAAGCCACACAATATTGGTTTTTTATAATAATTCTCATTCAAAACCAATCACACTGAGTTTTTTTAGTGCTTAGTAATGAGGGTAACAACTTGACTGCATGCATGCACCTAAGCAGTCTGATAAAAGTCCATGTAGTAGATTTTTTAATTCATTACACAGACCTCCTATCACAAGATTGACCAGTACAATTTAGAGAAAACCATATCTAGATTGGGGGTATCTCATTAAAAGGGTGATAACATTAACTTTTTTCAAGACTCTACATGCTTTTACTCAGAATTCGGATAATAGCATTATCTGTGGTGATTATAGTGTCAACTTTGGTTCCTTCTCTGCTCAGAAAAATCAATTATTGGATACTCTAACGACTTTTGATTTAACTTCTTCTATGAGCGAGCCTATGTGGGTTACTAACTCCTCCTCCACAATCATAGATAACTCTTCTCTATCATTGCACCAAATGAAAGTCTAACCTGGGATACACACTTCTCTAATCATAAAGCTCTTTTCAATAGCCAAGCGATAACAAGAATTGCTGAAAGATTTGGAAAGTCAGTACAACAGATATGGAATGAGAATAAGTGCAAACAAACTGAAGGTTTCGCAGTTTTCCAGTAAAAGAGAGGCCGAGTTAAACGTTTAAAGAGTGCAAAAACTAGAGAAGGTGGAAAAGTTTTCATAGGCATATCTTGGAAGTTTTGCGGATCAAAATGGACTAAGTAGTTGGGACATGAGGAGAATGATACTAGGCAGAGAAGCTTCCTCAAGAAGCAAGTTGATGACTGGAACGTTGAGCAAGGATGTTAAGAAAACAATTGTCAAAACTGTGACTTGACGCATAGCGTTGTACATTATGGAAACATGGTCATTAAAGGAGTAGATTCAAGGCTTTTGAAATGTGGGTCCGAAGAAGGTTGAATGGACTGAAAGGAAAACAATCAAAGTGCTTGGTATGGTGAGTGAGGAAAGAGGATTGATAGGAGATATCCAAAGGCGGCAGGAAAGATGGATGCAGAGCATTTTGATTAGCAATGCGATGTTAAAGACCATAATAGATGGTCGGAATTTTAGGCAAGCAACAAAGGGGCAGGAATACAAACGGGATGCTGGACAGAATGAAGAAAAGAAGGAACCATATGGAGTTGAGGGGCTTATTGTAACATAGGATGTTGGGTTGCATTTTCTTATGTTATTTAACTTATGAGGAACTGAACAAGGACCAATATATATGATAAAATTAATGTTTTTTCTAACTTAATGAACTTGCAATAATGTGAATGGAATAGCGATGACTGTAAGGAACTTGACAAATTATAAAGTTGACAGTTACAGTACATATTCTTCCTTTTTAGAGTCGAATCATTAGTTTTATATGCATTATTTTAAAAATTCATGGATTTATGTTTCATAACATCAAAATTCAATATCTAATGACATTATATACATCATGGAATAGAAAGAATCAATTATGAAAAATTCTAACTGCAAATGATGGATCTCAAAAGAGGCCACAAAAGAATACTCACCTTTATTTAATTCTGGCCAGTATCTCAAAAAATAAGCCGTTCATGATGGATACATGATGATTATGCAGGTTAAGTTAAAAGACAATTATGAGAAAGAAAGAACTGGAAGTGAAAGACGCATTTTTCTGTTAAAATTTTTATATTTTCTTGAAAAAAGGATCCACATTCAATATTTTACAAAAAGATTAAAGTCTGGTCATTAACACCTTTTCATAGGCATACTTCAGGATCACATGTCTTGCATAAGATTTCCCACCTTGCAGACGCAATAAATATATACTAACAGTAAGGGTTGAAGCACTTGCTCTCAAAGGGTTTTCACTTGTTTCTCAAGAAGTGTTACATGCTACCTTATAAATGACCTTAAAAAAGGACATAAGGGGGAGCATATACGACACTTTTGACTGATTTTTCCAAGAAATCACATTATTCATCCAAACCTAATTTTAACAAGGAATTCCAGCTTTCAAGGCCTATACAGCAAACCACACCAAGATGATTATGTTGTCAGGCATAAACAATTGAGATGCAACTTGTCACTGCAGAATGCTCATAATGCTCTATTACATCATTATTTAAAGAATATTACGACTCAGGCTGTAGTAACTATAATTTAGCATGTACAAACTGGTATCTTCAAATAATTTTAACAACACCAGCATTTCTGCACACATCATAAGAGAATGGTATAATTTCGTTAAAACTAGGGAGGAAGGCACTCGCTTTTATTGCGCCCCCAAAATAAGCATATGATTTCGGTTTGGGTTTTCAGTTAAATAACAACGCTTTGGTGTAAATAATGCAAGGCAGTACAATACATTAAGATATACCACAAGTTGCATATAGTTGGCAAAATGCCTTGAATTCAGTTATCATAAACCATTTGGTGGTTGACATACGAAAAATGTCTCCATTTATATCTTTCATTTGATTTAAACCCATAGGTTTTATTATTGTGTCAAGGCATATAAACAGGCATAAATTAACTCAAAATAAAATAAATCCACACCATATTCCAAATTTTGACAGAAGACAACCCAAATAATAATATATGGTATTGTATAAAAAGAATGTCTCATCTTCTGAAAAAACTACCAACAAATATTCCAATGCAATTCAATAAAAATCAACTGCTACATAACAATGAATTGATTTTCCCCAATGCACCACTAGGGTGATATACTCTTGGGTTTTAGAATGGTTTGAGAAGTTGTTAACCAATATTTTGCAGCTGATGCTGCCATCGCAACATTGGTGCTCACCTTCTCAAGCCAGACCTTAAGCCTTTGCTCAATATGAAACTAGTTTCAAATTGGAATGAAAAAGAATGAAGCTAGTTTTAATGCAAGTGAGCCTTATATGCAGAGGTAATGACAATTTCAACTACTCACTTCACCCACTCCTACAAAATAAATTAAACAATTCAGTTAATACTTCCACATCACAAAGAAATGGAAAATATGATTACTGGATTAAAAATCAAATACCAATCACTCATTTCAGGGTGAACTTAATGAGATGATTAGAATGATTCAGAGATTACATAGGGTGTCAGATGACCCTGACAAAAGTCCTATGACCCCATCACAGTTCTACAGGAAAATGGCCACATAGATAAACAACTTGCCCAGTTTTTCTGTACAGTTGAATGCAATGGAAGATATACTTATTTCAGCAATTTACGTAACTCTAATGAGAGATTTCATTAAACAGAATTTCTTTTTGTGTTCTTCAACATCAGAACATCAAAATCAATCAAGTTCATCACAACTGTAAGGAAATTGACATTAAAACAAAAAATTCCTAATTTTTCTGAAGATTTATCAGTATATCTCAATTTTTTTCAACTCAGCACCAAATAATTCCAGGCTTACTCTTACATCTTGATAATTTATTTATGCATCCATGCTACACGAACACATAAATAATAACAAACAGCACTTTTTAACAACACCTCAGAATAATAATGAAGCACAACTGGTCCATAAAGATACCGGAATAACACAAACTAAAACATTGTGTGAATATCTTCATCCAATGCTAGAAGACACGATCCTGGTAGCCCCCATCACCAGGCGGAGGATGCTGTGCGGCACGAACATGGTGCCCATGATGGTGACCTTGGTGGTGATGGTGATGATGGTGACCACCTGCAGCACCAGCAGCTGCCGCTGCAGCTTGGCGCCGTGGTGGTGCAAGGTATTCAAACATGCTCTGCGTGTGCTGTGCAAGCATTTTTGATAAGTCACATGGCATTGGATCAGTCCAGAAAAAGTCATGGTTGAGGGCTGAGTCTGAATCGGCACGTTTGGAGGGATCAAGGACCAACAACCGATCGAGTAAGTCGCACGCATATGCATCCTTGACATAAGGTTTCAGACGCTCCTTAACCTTACGCTTCTGCCCTTTCGGGAGGTCCATCTTACTGTAAAGATCCAGGGACTCCACCCCAGGCCACGTCTCCGGTGTCACTGAACCACATAGCTGTGATATGAGGGTTAACTGTTGCTGCTCTGTGTTGCCCTGAGAAAGGTAATTTGGCAGACAACATGAATACATCTATTCAACAAAGGAACTCATAAGCACTTGAAAAAAATTTAGAAGAAGCTTTTTCTATACGATTAGGATCTTTATGAACACAAAAATAAAGTCAACAATCAATAATACATAATTGAAATGTAAATAAAACAATCAAGACTCTAAGAAGTTTCACGCAGGATGAACTAACATCACTACCTTGAAAATAAAATTTTAGAATGGAAAAGAACAGCAAAACCTTTTTAACCTACATAATCTGGGAAAGTAGCCATTATTAACTGCCGTTTAACCATCGCAAAATAATTTTTCTGATGGTCCCGGGGACAAAACACTGCTACACTTATAAGCACCTCACTAAACACTATACTCCATGTTAGACACTAAATTCCATGACCAGGAATGATTACTACTTTAACATAAGGAGTGTGTGAACCTTAATCGTGATTGATTTTGAAGCAAATCAGTCAAAATTCTGGTGAATGGAATCATGTTGAAAAAGATGGGTTCAAATGAATTTGCAAAACTGATTGAATACACCCTCACTCCTCTGAATGTTAAACTTCTACTGCAGAAAAAAATGTGTACTTGTAATTGTTTTTGTGCATACCATCAAACATGGGACAGCTTGACACATGATTATGAAAATTTTAAGGAGATTAGTAGTTACCTGTTAACTAACTATCCATTAAAAAAATTTGCACATCTAGTCCTTCCATTTACTTTGTCCATGTCTGATAGAATACATTCCCTGCATATATAATGCAAAACACATAAAATAGTAAGTCAGCTGACTGGTTAAGAAAAAAACATATAAATATATATTTTGTAAATATATTCTATTGTTTCAGGCTTCACTTCGTGGAAGTAATTGATATCCATTATTAAAATAGAAAGAAAGACTCGTACTTTTCCACAGATTTTATTATACGGTACAACGCGTTTCACCGACTTTCTTTTTATTTTTCGGTGTTTCTTTCTATTTTAATAATGGATATATTTTGTAGTTGGCATCTTTTTACGGTTGATGTAGGTTTTGGTATTTTCCCAGCATATGTAGACAGTCTTCTCAGATTTTCCAACAGATCAGATGTTTCACAGTGATGTTTTGAATGCTTCTTAACCATTTTTCTTACATTGATGAAAGGGACTGAATGCCATGGGAATCCTGGCAGAGCTAACTTTTAAAATATCAGCGGAGAAATGCTATACCTGATTTAAAACTCATGCACACTTCATATCCTTTGTTTCTGAGACAAATGAATAAAGGTTAGATACTTTTGTGTAATTTGGAATACCTTCTTAGGATATATGATACGGATAATATAATCACACCACATGCTCCTTTGCTCACAGCATATACAATTACAAAAACATTTAAGTTTGAAATGATTTTATGGTCTGTTTGGTGAATTTTCCACCAATATTCTAAGGGCTATTGCCATTACTTATTACATTGTACCTATGAAATAAAAACCACAAGTCACAAGCAATCTTACATTTATGAAGAAATATAAAAAAAGCAGAAGATTTTAATGAAAACCTTTAGTTAACACTGAATGACAAATATACATGTGATCCAATTCATTTTTGGCATATTATGATGTGTGCTCTGAAAAGATTTATTTGTTCAAGTAAACAGAAGCAATGCAAGTATCGAGATGGCACATCATGCCAAACTTTCAAAGCTTTCAAAAATGGTTAGAAGATATCATTAAATTGAAAACTAGGAATGAATGTACGTATTTATCAAAAAAAGATATGAAAATCAACCAGGCCAAGGTCAATAAATTTTATACCTTTGTGATTGGTGAAGGAAAGGTAATTGATCTATAGTTCAATTTCCATAAAATTTCTTCATTAAAAACTTGAATATGTAATTGTCCTCAATGCTATCTCACAGTTCAAAGAAATAACTCTTGACATTTTGAGGTAAGAACAGCAACGTCTGCCAAGTATTTGATGAATTATTTACTCAAACTTTACAGTTTTGAGTTTATACAAAAGAAATTAAGTTAGTACATGACCATAATGAGGCAAAATAATATGTTTTCCATGAAAATGTAAGAGAACTAAAGCTAAAAGTTACTAGAAATTGTGTGAAAAAAAGCTACATTTTATGGCACTAGGTAAAAATGGAAGAGATGTAATTAACTAGGAGAATTTGGAAGTACTTATTAGATAAAAACAAAGGGTACAATGGTTTGTGAATGTGAAAAAGGACTGGTGTGAAATGGGAACTACTTGGGAGAACACAAAGGCATGTAATATACTGAGGAGTAAATTGGTGGATTTCACAGCTCCAGGATAGAAAAATTGAGGATGTCGCAGAAATAGATTGAATTTATATAGGGTGAATGCAACAAGAAAATGGAGCATAGAAAGAGAAAAAAAGAAGAAAATAAAATGAATAACTTTGAACCAAATCTACTCCATTGGTAGCCAGATCAAAAGAAGAAAAGACAATTCACTATTTTTTATCATTGATTATATCAACCTGAGGACAAAATTTCACATGAGCTGCATCCAGACCTGTCATTTAGGCACCTAAATCGCTCAGATTAATGGTCGATGCCATCTTGAAGGGTGTCCAAACTTGTTAGGCAGCAAGAGGATGCAAATTTAGGCCCTCATTTTGGATACAAGAAGTGTATCATCGCACTGTATCCTAAATATGCCACATTACAACCCCAGAATTCCAAGGGTTAGAAGCGAGAAACTAGCATAGAAATGGACTCGATCGGGCATAATAAAGAATAATCGACATGGTGGAAGCATATCATATATGTTGGTCACAATAATATTGGTTATTTCTTTGAGAGAGTAACTTTTACTCGTTGAAAAACTAAGGATTGTATTAACGCAAGGTGGAAAGGCCAAGCCTTCCTTATGAGAGAGAAATTTGGCATCTTCCGCATGAATGTAGTTTAATTATGGATATAACTTTATTTTATCAAGTTGTTGGATACACATCACAGTTTCAGGTTTAACTTTGTGGAATTACTCCATTATGAGGGTAAAACGAAACAACACTTTGACAATAAAGATTAAATATTTCATGACCATGATTTTGATGCTGCGCATCATCATTCGGTGAAGTGTAGTTTCTCTTTACCCTCATATTGTTGGATACAGTTATTTGTAATGCAGAGGTAAGAACATGTTTCTTTGTTTGGTACTTCATTTCATGACTAAGAATATCATCTTTGTCATCATGCCACGTTTGTGTGCTGGTTAATCTTAATTTAGTGCATAAACATTATGGAAAATAATATTCAAGCATATTGTTGCGTTTGGAGGATTAGTACATTTAGTAATGCACTTAGTAAAACTACAACCCTGTTTGAGTCCAACTGGGTAATCATAGGCCGTTTACCAAACCTTTGCAAAAGGGTTTCAATACATAAGCCCAGTAAGTAATAAAACCAACAAACAAGCCAACATAGACAATTTGTAGCAGACATTTAATTGATATTAAGCAACTTCAAAAATATGAAACACTTAGCAAGAAAAGAATGCATTAACATAAATGAACTACACACCACAGTAAAAATACCTTGAAATAATTACTGACAAGGATTAAATACTGAAAAATTACCCTTGAGTAAAAAACCATGTGATATAATAAAAAGTTTAACTTAATTGATATATAACTCCCTTGGACCTAATAATTAAAGCAATATATAAAATTTGGATGACCTATAAAGAGTTAAATACTGTTGATAAGAGAAATGAATATAAAACTAGTACCAAAACTTTGCTCAAGCTGTACAAATATCAAAATATGTATTTACTTTTGGACATCATCCATTTACTCCTTATTCTTATCTACAAAGATGGCAGTACTTCTGCGTAGGGTGTCCAAACTCAAGCTACCTTATAATTAGGCACCTATCATTTTGGTATTAAAAAGCATGCACTCCAATGCCTAGCCAGTTTGGACCCAGCTATGGAACTTGGTCACAAATAGAAGCTGAATTCAACCTACCTGCATTATGGGACTCCGTGTCCACATTTCTGCCATGATGCAACCAGCACCCCACAAGTCTACAGGAGGCCCATAATCTCTATCTCCAAGAAGCAGCTCTGGGGGCCTGTACCACAATGTGACAACACGATTCGTATACCTAGTAAAATAAAAAAAAACAATTGGAGGGCTACTTTATAATATGAAAAGCCAAGTGCACGTTCAAATGCATACTATTAATAATCTGAGAGCCTTTTATTACTTGCGCAAAGCCTGACTAACTAAATTTTTACAATTTTCTAAAAAGTGACTAGATTAAAAATATTCATCATGTAAAGTAAACCTCAATGAAAAAATAATAATTTTGTGTTAAAATGGGTTTTAGCGTAAATGGCAAAACACAGTGTCCAATTGCCTTAAATGATGTTACATTCACAAAGTTATAATTTAAAGTATATAAAATATTTAAATACACTTAACTAAAGGAATTCCTATAGTTGAAATTAATAGAAAGCCCTAAACTGAAGTCTCACTTAAAGGATGCATTCTGAATTAAGTTCCATGTCATTTCTTTGAAACACTATTACATAGTCTTTAATTTATAACTTTGATAAATGAAATGCTTACAATATCAAGAGAGCTTTTAAGAAGAACCTTTGGCATACAGAACTTCACTGTAACCAAATATAAAATGAGATGTAGGCAAACCATAAGTGCTTACTGCAATCAAATTCATATAGCATGCATTGTTTTACTCTGCCTTACATTTCTGATTCATAAATTCATAGACTGTTTTCAATATCAATTTGGATTAGCACTCTTGATACACGCAAATCAATATCGAACACAATGCTTCAGAGCATCAGAGTAAAAAGCATATGAAGAGCACAACATGATAACAATTAAACCACAATGATAATATTTAATTGTAAGAGAAAATGATTACCTATTAGCTATTTCACTTTTTTTGGCACTATAAGCTCTTGCTAGACCAAAATCAGCAAGTTTAAGAACTCCATTCTTAGTTATCAAAACATTTGCAGCCTTCATGTCCCTGTGCAGTATCTGAAAACAATAAGAGTAAATATAAGGAACATGAGAATATCACAGAGTAGACACACACACACATCACAAAGTACCATAATCTATTAACAATTACAACGTAAAGGTAGAATTATTTTGACAACCCAAGCCTATATTTACAACATGATGGGTAACTTCCTCCCCAGATGTCAATGGATAAAAAAATTATACCATCAAAGCTCACCAAAAAAGAATAAGAAATTTGTAACCTGGTACTGAAGGCAGATGCTGAAGAAAACATTAATTTATTAAGGGAGGAGGGTATGGTAGGAACATACACATGGAAAAGTAAACCCAGACATACTTAGGACACCTTAGTGTACAATTTATGAGGAATGAGGTTCCAAGGGGGAAAATTTACCAAGAAAACCGGAATTAGCGGGGAAAATTTAAAACAACAATATGCATATACCTAGGAGAATACCACACCACTACATTCTGAGTGCTCACAATCGGTTAAAGCTAAAGGCAATAAACCTGTCATTGGCCACCTATCTTTACTGAAATGAATATATTTTTGTTACGCATGGAAAAAATTCACTTTGACGCATAATTGCCATTGGATTACAACACAATTTCTGCCGATTAAATTCCTGCATAATTACCACATTCACTCCTTCACCAGCCAATATGATATTACTCATCACTATATCATCCTATCATCAATAATAAAATAAAAAATAAAATTAGATAATTCTGTCAAATTTCCTAGAGAGAGGAATTGAATCTACTGAAAAATTAGTTGATTTAAATAATTTTTCCAATGATTCCCAATCAATAAATTGTCCTTTTTTATCATGAAGAGCATTACTTATTTTATTACATAAGTTATTGAACCTTTACAAGTTAGGGACAAAAGAATTTGGATTTACCTTTTCTACATATTTAGGGTAAAGTCCACATTCATAGAAACCTTTCAAAATTATCCCCAAATCTTATGTTTGATTTACAAACAAATTGTAAAGAGTAGAGGGGGATTCAAGGGCATTACTATCAACATTACTTTTCAACATGAACGAAAATCATTTAAGTAAATGTTGTCTTAGCAGTTTGTTAGGTGTACCTTTGTGCAAATGAATGCATTTGGAATTAGGTGCTTACTCCAAACAAGATCAAATATTCTTTGATTTTGGTTCCTCTCATTTCCCCATCCCGGAAAACACATGCATTCATTCAGTTTTCAGATCAAAGATGATCAATTAATTGTGGGAACGATGGCGACAAAAACATTGAACTATAACAATCATTGCCATATAAAAACATTTTGGCCTCTCAGGAATTGTGAGAAAGAGATTAAAATCCGAGGGTTAATATTAGTATTTTTCTGTGTGATTTGACAAAATCCGTAATCTTTCAAACTTCTAATGACTAGTATTGCACAGAAATGTAATAAATGATGAGGATGCACCGTGGGGTGTATACGACTAAATAGAGGGGAATGCGAGGGAGCGTGAATTCAAAAAATTACATAGTATCAGATTACCTAATCAAATAGTGGCAAGTGATTGGACAATTCAGTAACAGATGATTCAAGCAATCTTCAGAGTGAGAAGTCCCTACCAAATTGCGATTTAATACCTTCTCAGAACGATATAAATCGGCAACTTGAAGAAAGAAAAGGGTAGCTTAGAATAAGATTTTTAATATAAAATACCATCCAAAATCCCAAAAGTTGCCTTGTCTTTAAAACTATTCACTTAGCAGTACATACATGCAGATACTGCGGTAAACACCTCTAACACGAGATCTACTGATGATGGTAAACGATATTCCCACAGAATGGCAAATTCAAATCTCATTAAAGCCAAAACAAAATTTTCTCATGACTACATTAGTTTGTACACGTTTAATCAGTAAATATTACATATGTTGGCTCTTTCAATGCTTACCTTATTGCTATGAATATAGTAAAGTCCATTTAGGAGTTGCTGCATTACTTTCTTTATTTCCCCTAAACTAAATTTCACATTTACATTTGAGAGAAGACCAGCCAAGTCATGTTCACAAAAGTCAAAAACTAAATAGAATGTTGAACGAAACCTATTATATTGAGAAGCTGCAAAGAAAAATTAATTGTTAATAACTCAGCCACATGATTAAATAAAAGAATTATAAAACATTTGTACAAAAAACCCTAACCTTTTGTTCTACAGATTTCCAGGAGATTGACAACATTCTCATGCTTGAGAAGTTGCAGGATTCTTATTTCCCTTAAGGCTGTTATTGGAAACTGAAATGTGAACATCAGGTGAAAACATATTACCTTTAACGAATGTTTCCACTTATTCGTTATTAAGGAAATTACTTACACCCTCCTTCTCATTTTCCATCAACACTTTCTTCAACGCTACGAACTTCTTCATATTTTTCCTATCACGAGCTTTGAACACCTCCCTGTAATTAAAAAATTAATAGCAATTAAGAAATTTCCTTATGCTGAAGGCTTTGAAAGTTAACCAATAAACAGCTACCGATAACAATTGAACCGAACTAACCTTGTAATAAGTTGACCCATTTACTTCCTTACTTTAAAATATCTAATCAATAATTACACATTTTTTCCAGTGAATTTATTGCATGAAAGTTAGCATATGTAAATACATAATGACACACTACGGAAACTAATATTAATTTCGTAAACATGTGGATAACAAACCTTTTACAGCAGTTCAAAAAGCAACAAATCTTTTACAAAATACGATACTTACCCAAAAGTTCCTTGCCCTATTTTTGCAACTTTTTCATATTTAGCAACCTCATCACAAAACGGAAAAGTGAAGCTCTCTATATACTTTTCCTTCTCCTTACAGTTCATTATAGTACTAGAGGTGCTGTTTTGAGTAGACATCTTGACGGATTATGGCTGTTTTGGTTTGGCCGTATCGATTTTCAATTCGATGGTCGCCCAAGTTAAGAAATGATCGATAGTTTGATTGACATTACATCATTTTCGTATTTTTTCAATAAAGAGAGATATAAACCTGATTTATCTTATTATATCTATCTTCATGGAGTGTAAGATTGCTTAGTGCAATAATATGTTTGATTTACATATTACTTTCGATAGCTCATGTATCGAAAGGATCGCTCTGGAAGGCTGACGGTGCCTTTCATTTGTTTATTGTTTACGTTTTGGTGGGAGCTTTCGTATCGTATTTATGGTGTAAATAAAATGGGGAAAATATTTCCCCTCAGTGATTAAGTGACAGTGATCTTAACCCGTGTATAATGCGACTTGTATATCAATAATAATTGCTTGTATGTCAATCGTTCCAAGGTTTTTAAAAGTACCCGACTGGCATCCCGATTCTGTGCAATTTTTAATATAGCCAGTATCTTATATTTTTTCGTGAAAGAGTTTAGTCATTTTTTCGTAATTTAGTCTCTGGATAACATCGTTATAATTATTACAAATATTTCATAATGCCCAAAGTTGTGTCTCGTAGTATAGTCTGTTCCGACACTAGAGATAAAGAAGAATACAGAGAGGAGAGGCCCCTTCATCTCTATTACTGCCTTTGTGGACACATGACGTTAATCTTAGGTGGGTTTGATATTTTTTAATCATATCCCTTTGTTTTCAAAGAACTAATCGACAAATATCTCTTCAGACTGTCACATCGAAAAGCTGCCACTTCGCAGAAGAGATGGTGCCAGAGTCATCGACGGAAGTAAACATGCTCATAAGGTCACGTGCGAACCAGACGAAACTGTTTATATAAAAAGGCCTGAGGGAATTGAAAGGCAATATCGAATGAAATGTCGAAAGTAATATTTGCTTTATTTGTCTCTAAATTGCCAAAAAAAATCTCATCAAGTAATGTAAATAAATGTCGTGTGATATATTTTACACATTTCAGGTGCGAACTGCTGCTATACTATAAGCATGACCGTCATAATAACGTTATATTCATTGTTAAAGGAGCCTTAAAAAGTTCTGGAGAAGGAGCCACAGATATTTACAACCAGGTGGCTGTGGAGAAGCCTAAGAAGATAATGGTCACCAAGCACACTAAAAATATGGGCAAATTTAGTTCTGTCACTGTTTCAACTATTGATGAAGAGGAAGACGAAATTGAAGCGGTGAGTTTTTTCCCAAAGAGAATACTAAAATTATTAATTATTATTAAAACTAAAGGTTTTGTCATTTTTCATTCACAAAAACCAATGAATATATGCAAAATGGGTTCACTTCTGTAGAAGAGTGTCCGCAAGATCTGTTTTTCACCAAAATCATTATTTTTAGAATAACATATTATGGATTCTCAGAAAATATGCACGTTATGTGCCCCTGTCAATCATACAAATATTATTTGATGAATTCTCAACTCGAGTTGATCCTTCGAACCCCATTGCTTACTCGATCTTTATATTATGCTATTCACTATTTATAATTATTATTGTATGCATTCAATGATTAATATCGTGTCTTATCAACTGCCACTACTTTGGACTCTCGTAAAAACAATTTTTCTTTCCCCTCTGAAACGGTATCCTGTACCTCCCATAAATAAGTTGGCTCTCAGCTAGTAGCCCCTCGCCATCAGTATGTGGATACAGGTGCAGATTTAAATCGAAATATATTACACCTACCTAATCATGGCATCACCATCGTACACGTACATTCGTTATTTATCTTTAGTGGCCTACTGTTTGTATATACCATGCTTCATTTGAAATCAGTCACTATAACATGCTTCACCTTTGATTTACATTACTTCTTAAAAATTCACGAAAAAACCTATTGAAGTTAAAACTGCCGATGGGCAATCTCAGATCTTTGTATAACATTTTCATTATTGCTATTTGTGCAATGGTAGAAAGAGATCACAATTATCAAAATTGCATTCAACAGGAACCATCATACAATTATATATATATATATTGCCATCATCAATCATAGGAGCCAATGATGCACAGTTGCAACCATGGTCCATGCCACTTCCAGGCAGTAAGGGCCATGATTGCCACTGCGATAAGTTGAAAATCTTTGTTTTTTATGCACTAACATTGATAGTACCTAGAAGAAGTGATCTTTCTCTTAATGTATAAATCCTTTACTGGAGATAGCCCTTTGCTGCACTCCCTAGATTGTGGACAAATTGCCTTTCATACCAATTACTAGTTCACCAAACTCTTTCCCTGGTGTGCTTGACTGATTGCCTTTTCATTATTGCTCAGAAGTCTTTCATTCAGTTTTTCTTTCCGGTATCATTTTACATACATTTCAGTCACACCTTAAGTGCATTTGGTGACCATTCCTTTCAAATTTTCCCAAGCATCACTCACTCTTGAATCTTTACTTGATATATACATATTTCCAATCGATCTGCTTCCAGTATTGATTACATTAATGTATACATTTTTTTTGGTCGTCGTTCGATGTGCTGACCATGGTAAAAAAACAAAAACTAGTGGGATTGATTTTGGACGCATGTGCATGCTATTGGTGCATTCAGCAGTGAGGTGATGAAAAGTCCACAAATACACTTAATCGATTCTTTACACAGGGGATGAATAATCCTGATTAAGTCAGCTGTCCATCAGAAAATGTCAGGATCTAGAGTCTAGGAAATAAGTGGCCAGTTTATGCCTGAGGTCTTTATGTGGGCCAAATTGAGATGAAATGGTCCCTTCTTCCATTTAATCCTTTGTGAGGGAGGAGACTAGCATTGTTAAGCACCCACACAGTTATAGTTTTTCGAATTTTATCATAATACTGCGTTTGTGCAAAATCATTGTTTTTTATGATGAAACTATCTTCTACATTGTGCTGAGAATATTTCACTAGTTTTTTTTTGAATGTTTACAAATACTATTTTTGCTGATTATGGTTTGTTTCTACCATTTTTTGAGTACTTTAATTTCATTTTGCTGCAGAAGATGCTTGTGGATTATGTATTTCATTAGAATATTATATCATGTAAGTCAGTCAAATGGACCACACATCCCCACTTGCAAACTTCTTGTAGAATTGACTGCCTCAGTTGTCGTTGTTATATATGTTGGTGCAAACCCTTGGGAAAGATGGTGACAAGCTAAGATAGCTAATCAGGATCCTGGGGATATATGGGTCACCATAAGTACATAAAGAAAAACTGTCAGTGTAATGGGTTAAAGCTAATAACTATGTATGTTCACGGCATCTTTTATGTTGACTGTATGTCAAAAATTGAAATCGTACTTCATAGATGTTTGTCATTGAGTTGAGCTGTGATGCTGAATGGAACTTACTTTTTGAACACAGTTGCAATGAACTGAATTGTTTTTGGAAAAATGGAATGGTAATTAAGAAGTTGCAATAAAATTATTGAAAAATTTTACTTACATCTGAAGTTACTGATTTTAGTAAAGCGGTATAAATGTGGCTCAACATAATATATATTGGAGTCAGTAGATTGCAAAATGTCAGCTGTTTGCCTGCCTGTTATCCTGAAGATAAAGGGTTAGGATCTTTCTTAGTGTTGGGTAAACTCCAATGTTGAGACCCAGGGGGAACACTTGAGAAATAAAAATGGTCCTTTGAGTCATGGGTAAAATTGTCACTATACATCCCAAATTTAAATTTAAAAAACTTTTTTTCAGAGAGAAGTTGCTGATTCCTATGCAAATAATGCTAGGATAATTGAGAAGCAGTTAGAGAGGAAGGGTGTGACAAAGCGCAAGCAAGTTGAATTGCAGACACAAGCTGAGATGGATGCCCAACGTAACAGGGTTCGAGGGACTTTGATTGATAAGTGAACTGGAGAAACCATTCTTAAATTACCATGAACTGAAGCATCATGTTTATTTACAACGTACATCATTCCATCAAACACACAAAATAGAAGCCATTGCAATAATGTATACAAAAATAAAAATTCTGTCATCAATTCAAGTGAGTGTTATTTTTTTTCGGCAGAGAAAATTTAGTCATGTAACAAACAAGTTTGTTCTCCAGTTGGATTCTTGCGAGTCATCAGCCTTAAGGTACATTTATTATGACATATATTTAATCACATAGAATAACAATGTCACTGTCAACTGAAGAAACATTAAGCACAAAAGAAACAATCTGGCTTGTGCTATGTGACCATGAGGACGTTCCTCCGATCATCATTCATTAATGCACTGTTAAGAAATTGCAATATAAGAAATCACCCAAGCTGCATTTGATGCATTTCATTACCATTACTTGGCAGAAAATAATTTCATGGAAATTGGTTTTCAGTCATGACAGACTTCAGTTTTTCAGTAACTCTGATTTCATTTGAATGAAAAGTTAACTTATGCTTGATAACAGTTTCAAATTTGTCCTGATAAACACCTCAGTTCAAAGATAGAATGAAATCTTCTGGTGACACATTTAGAGTTAACTATTATAGGATGACATGTAGCTTTTAGTAACTTTAATTAGCTGAAAATTAAATTTCCAAGACAAATATCAGGATGATGAAGGTTCATAATGCTAAAATCAATATGGCGCAAATTGCACATAGCTACTGTCTCACACATACTTCCTATTTATAATGCTGCTTGAAGGTATTACATACTAGCCATGCAGAGTGAAAAGCATATAAATACATAAGATAATGTACTTTGTGCTCACTTACTGTACATTGTGCTACTGAAAACTGCAATTGAATGACAATAAGAATTAAATTTTATTGAGCTGATAAGCAGCATTCTAATTCATTTGAAAGATATCTTGCAGCTTACAATAAAATTAAGTAAAAGGACACGAAAATCATTTGTAGATAAATGTGGGCATGAAGCATTGTTAAGTTTAACAAGACTTGCTTCCGGCCCTAGCAATTTAATGCCAACTACAAACTGCCATCCAACCTCACTTAACAGGTAAGTATGCTGATAGCAAAAAACATCTCATCTGTCATTTCCCCACACATCCCTGACTCAACATTTCGGCATTTAATAAATTTTTGTCAGTGTTTAAAATCTTATTCCCTAGATGCATATATGTTAGATACGTTGCTCCAGTTAATCCTGTCCTAACATGAACATCAAAATAAGCCACTCAACTACATTTGAACTTTAAATTTAAAAAAATACTAATAATTTTCAGAACAAAACCAGAGAAGTTTCTACCAATATTATAGATTTTCAAAATACTGTCATTCTCTTCAATTAGATCATGTCCTTTTTATGGCAACAAGGCGGAAAATCTGTAAGAACTCCCAGGCAAATTAATCGATTTCATAAATTACATAAAGTAACAATTCTGTCAGTGAAAATTTCCTCACTTCCATCATTACCCTCACAATTGGTATCTTCTAATCTCTTGAGAGTAAACATGAAACAACAACCTTTACACGAGACAGACTTATGTACAGTAGGAGGAAGACTAGTTTAATTTCAGATACAAAAGTGAGAATGAATGTTTGTTTATAGTAGTAAGTTCATCTCTACTGATTCATTTTCCTACAAAAGTAGAATTTGGGTACCAAATTCCTAAATTATGATGGCAAACTTTTATTCAACAATAATTACTATGCATATTTTATGGCAAACTGTTTCAGGTATAACTATAAAATCAACACATTCATATTTAATCATTATATTTGAATGGCATCAAAGAAATGAGAGAGAGTTTAAGCAATGCTTACACAATTCTTTTCACATTTTAACAACGGTCAATTTTATCCATGGTTTTTCATTTTGTAACCCATTACAGGAATAAAAGTTCCCTCAGGGAGTAGTGCACAAGTTAGAAATAAACATTACAAAATGCTTATCTGCAATATGAACAATGAATAATAAACAAAAAAGATAATTAAATCATCTCTGATTCTGATAAATATAAATTTTCACTGTCAGTAAACATCTTCCCAGCAAAGCTCTCGTGATATTATGGAAACCCATTACACCACAATGGCCAAAATTTACAATAGCACCAAATATAAGATGATTATGGTTTTTGAGCTATCATTTTTCGAAAAAAACTTTAAATGCATAGGAATTCCAATGAAAGTATGCAGGAAGTTTACTAAGATAAATTCCATGTACTAGATAACATATTCTATCATAACTCTTATGACTGGTAATAAGAGTTACAGAAGATGTAATTGTGCTAACATCTGGCTCTCATAAACATGATACTTTTGGTTACTTTCATGGCGGGATTATAATTGAATGCACAATGTGCTGAATAAGAAGTTGCATATCACAATGATGCTGCATGGGTTGTGTTCCTGGACTGGTTTTCTAAGGTCTCAAACATAAGATGGATTAAGAATCTCAACTCCATGCAAGTGGAAAAAAACATCTCATATTCAGTCTAATATTTTAGCTCTAAAATGCAAACAACTGAATTTTATTCAGTGTACGTTTATAAATTATGCACTGTATTCAATAGTGACATGCACTCTATCTATTGAGGAACTTTAATATAACAGAGCAACTTTCTTCTGTGTAAATCATAGCACTTCAAAAGGACATACTATTACCCATGTACACCTTTTAATCTGTGCCATATGACATTTAAATTGATATCACAATTAAACTGAGCTAATACAAATATCATTTTTGGAGTAGAAGATCAAACTGTGAAAGAAAATATGAAGATATGCTTAAACATCAATCTGGAACTATAAATGCTAACACCAAAATAATAATAAAGGCAGAAGTGTGATGTTAACAACCACTTCATCATATATTCTAAAATCTATTATAACGAAAAACTTAAATATTTAATTGTACACAAATCAGTAAAGAGTAAGTAGTACTGGCTTTCCAAAGGAGATAACACATACAGAGTATTTTTGGTAAGAAAGATCACAAAAAATTTAAAGCCAACAGAATTAAAGATTTTCTTCAGACTAGGAAACAATAAGAAGCTCAATGACTAGTAGATGTACACATAAATGCTACTGATATATCAACTTAATTACTTGAAGTAAATTGAGAAAAGAAAACCCGATGGGCCTTTCATTAGTCTTTGAAACCACTAATAAAATCATATTATCATTAAATGCCACAATGGTCAAAATGACAGCCACTTTTAAATTGCCGAATTTCTCATTTTAACATCATTAATACTGAACAGTATTCCTTCATACATGTATCTGTCGGTGACTATTTTCACATCAAATAAGTAAATATATTTATCTAATATGCATACATATACTTCCAAATGAAAAATATGATCAAAAATAAATATCATTATCTTTAACTCAGCCAATGCTTAAAAAAAACAAACAACTTGAAATTATAATAATAAATATGTATATGAATTAATGATAACTGCTTGAGAGTGCACATCGTATGTCCTCTTTCACATAACATGTATCTGACTAGATAATATTGCACTGTCACGCAGGTAAAACAATATTCATAAATGCATTCTGATTAGGATAGATTGCTGGACAATAATGGGTACATACGTACATGTATGGCATTTCTTCAACATTTTTGGCCGCTTGATTTGAGCAACAGAAACTTAACAACAAATGGGCACAATTTTGCATCCAAATTGGCATGTAGCTTGAAAGAAATGCAACAAAACCAACCACCAACTTTTGTCTGCATCGAAATTAATGAATTTGCATCATCTTAACACCTAACGTCAAAGAAAAGCAAAATCTGTTGATGATCATGGGGTAATAATGAGCTCTTCAACTCCAAATACTGGACCTAGATGCATCTTGCCTGCATCAAGTTAATAATAAATAAAATCATTATACCCAAAGCAAACCATGCCAATGCTATCATTTTGAACCACGGATCAGAGAAAGGTCCTTGGAAAAAGCCAAGTAGTGACCAATTCAATGAGCACAGCAATTACAGCATGATCGCATGGCATTCACATTACTTCCCAGCCCCCATATTTTCTGGTCTCTTCAGCACAGTTGGCTCATCCTTTAAGAAAGTTCCAGACCTTTCCCCGACACCAGATGGGGTCACAATGTCCACCTTGCCCTTGTCCAGAGACACATTCGACCCAGTGCGCGAATGTGTATATGTCCCAGAAAGGGGCTTTTTCCTAGGGCCTGGCGCAGAGGAAGTTTGACCCCCAGATGAAACTGTGCTCCCTCCCCCTCCATTGACAGTGGCTGCTTTGGGCGAGAAGGGACGGGTTGACCTCTCCGCCAGCGGAGTCCTGGGCTTCGATCCCGGTATGACTTTCTTTGCCAGGGACTCATTGCCACTCCTCACAGATGTGACCCTTGGTGGAGAGGGAACCATTGCTCCACCACTTTGCTTAACCTGAGCTGGGCCTGTGTTCTTGCTTCGGGACCAGAGGGCTCTCTTTGGGGTGGGAGTGATCGCTGCTGCGGGCTGTGACCCACGTCCTGCAGCTGTGCTTGTCCCAGATGCCCTCCTCAGGTTGGCGATAGGCGAGTTGCTTGCTCTCGATGAAGCTGAGTCAGACGTTGGCCGCGAAGGTGCTGAGGCCTTAGCAGGGCCTCCCGGTCCTCGTCTTGGGGACGATGTGCCACCCTTTGCGAGAGTTCCCTGTGAGCCACTGAGTGGAGAGCCAGTCTGCTGCTGAGGCACATCTGGCTTCCTTGTGACACGTGTGGGTGTGGGTGTGAAAGTGCGATTAGACTTTGTGGCTGCTCCTCTGACAGAACCCTTTGGCCTAAGTGCAGGAGATGAGTTCCTGGAAGAATCAGATGAAGAAATTCTCACCCTGGATGACACAGAACTGGCCTTCTCAGGGGTACCAGTGCTGGATGAGACTCCGCCAGTTGATGAGGTAGGAGCTTGCAGCTGAGGAGACGACCGGGAACTCTTCCCCTTGAAGGAGAAGAATACAAAACTTGATCAGACATCTATGAAATACATGAGAAACATTTCTGACCAAACCATTAATCATTAACCATCATATGCTGAGACTATTACTTATGTTCTCAATACAATTATTCACTTGTGAGTTTCACAAGTTTTTATGACAAATTTTATGAGGCGACCACCGAAGATGGCAATAAGCTCATCTCCCAGATCTACCAGATTTGATAATTCCAGAATAATTCCATGCACTGAGTTCATTCCATTTTAAATAGAAAATACGGCCCATCCAAATATTATTTACTTACTATACTAACACTTTTCCTGAGTATAAGTAAATTCACCAGAACCAAAAATGTGCATGGTTTACACTAGTGACAAATTATGATAACACCAATTTTTAGAGAAATAATTTTTAAAGATATTTTTAAAAACGTAAATGGCACAATGACAAAATTTGGACTTCCATTTAGATACATCAAATAGACTGCAATATTTCACCTTTTTTTTTAATTGAGACAAAATCTAATCGACACTTAATGAGAATATTTGATTATTTTAGTTTTGAATCAGTCAACTTTTTTAGAATTCTAATTTTTTTCTGGTTTCAAACTATTGGCATTTGTAAATGTAATGATATTTACAGCCCCTCACTACTGAATTTTTCAGACCATTTTAAATTAATTTATTTACGCAGTAATGTTCTCTTCATGAGTTCCTTAAGTTTAATAAATGAATAGTGAAGATGCTTCTCTCTTATTGAAAATGACTTTTTTCCCAATGGAATCTCTCCTTCGTAATCACAACTAGCCTTAATGTGCCATAATAACATTTGAATGAGCCAAATAAAAGCTTATTTACATCTTCTCGAACTATTAAAATAAAGAATAGTCAACGACTAATTTGGACATCAAATTATTTAGAAAACTTTCATTAAATATCCACTACTTAAGCACTACAAAATGGATGAAATTGTAGATATAGGCAGGCAATTTGTGTCATTTATGAGTGTAGGGTAGGTTGGTCTTTGGAAGTAGAGAGAAGATGCTGGGGTTAGGATCTCTGATGAGGTTCAAGATCAAGGTTTTACTGTACCAAAAGTATATAATTAAATGAAGACATTCAACCCACCGAATACCAGAATTAAATAACGAAGTGATAGCAAGCAAATTACCTCCATCACCCTCATGGGCCACGTCTTGGGTCTTGAGGCTACATTCTCTGCTGACTGAGAAACTGCTTTTGTATCACTCTTGGCCACCACAGTCGATGCACTCTTCTCCTTGTCCAGTTGTGACACTTTTTTCCGAGCCCTCACAACAACAGATGAGGTGGCTGAACTTTCTTTCTTGCTGGTTTGCCCTCTGCCCTCCTCCACTGGAGGTACGACCTGACCCTTTTGGTGGAGCCTTCCACTTTTAGCATGAGTTCCAGCTACACTGGCTGAAGATCCAACACTTCTCTCCTTTCGGGTTGGTTTGTGCTTTGAGTCCAAGAGCACTGCAGCTGCTGCGGCTGCTTGTGACTGAGATGCTGAAGCAGCACCATTCACTGCCACCATTCCATTGGCCAGCTTCCCACGTTCACCATCTTTGCCTTTTGCCCTCACCGATGCAGACCTTGGTATGGTGCAGTAGATGCTTCCACTCGAAGTGTTGGCCCTGGCACTGCTGGGCCTCTGCTTTTCATTGTGAAAGTGAAAAGTAACAGGTCTTCAAAAAAGAAACTCATTCCAATGTTATATGGAAAATGGTCTTAAAAAACAAAGGACATCCATTCTTTGACTCTTCTTAACACTTCAAATAAAATATGGTATGAGCATCTGAAAGCATCTCAATAAGAATTGATAAGTGAATTGTAAAAAAAGAGAAAAGCCTCTCAAAAGGCTACCATTTAACCATGATCAACTGAATTCCAGGAGTGAGTTTTTCAAAGCTACAAATCACTTTAAGTCTTTTGAAACTGCTCATACATAGTATGTAAAACTGTCAAAGTCACACTCAGTTAAATGCTAACAATTGATAACTGTTGCCACAGATTTATCACAGTAAAAAGGCTCTGAATGAAGAGCTTAACAATCTTTCTAAATTGATTATTGCATTTGAGACATGTACCAAACAACATCCTTGGGAAATTATATGTATCTTGAACTTCAAATAATGTTATTAATGTAATCCACTTATCAAATTAAAGCATTAAAAAGAGAACTGTCCCATTACCTAAGATAACTATGGCATAAAACTCAGCATACAAAAGGAGATGTTGACCAATTTATTACTCAATTAAAACCCTATCCCTAATGATGAGAAATGCTTTAAAATAGTTCTATATGATAAGCTCCATATGGGAATTGGGAAGAAACGCTCTCCCCTTTATCTTATCCTCATCTTACTCTAGAACACATTTCTTTTCTGAAGCTAAGCTTTCTTCCTGTCAGTGGAATCTTTTGAATGAAAATGAAAGGTTAGGCTAAGGATTGGTATATTGGGTGAAATGAAAGAATGAAATAGTTCTGTGAGTGAATTTTGTCTACCCTAAATGCCTTATTTGATTTCAAATCCCTCATTGCCCTTTCTTTCTATCTTGCCACTAAGTATCTGTCTATGCTTATGGCCTAATGTCTTCACCTTTTAGAATCTCTTCATATTCTTTCCATTTCTCGTGAATCTATCTTATTTTCTTATACTTATCGATCTACCTATCTTTTATATTTATCTTTGCTTATATTTTTCACTACCACTTCCTAGTACTCCTTTCTTTCCATATCTGTTAATTGTTCTATATTCCATTTCCTCATCCATCCTTGTTTTATCCTCTTGATTTGATATTATACTTCATCTTCACTTAAGTATACTGCACTCATCCCCAAGATTATGTCTATAATCATTTCACAAAATAATTAATTGAGGTGGCTTTCCACTGCCTTCCTCAATAGTGTTTATAAGGTGGCAATATCACACAAATGGCCATCATACTGAGGTCAGATGCCTTTGCAGCCACATCACTGAGAAACAGATGCTAAGTGGACAACCTTTCTTCTGGCTTCTACTCTTCAACCAAACTGATATGGGCAGCTCTCCCAGGAGCTATTATTCTTGGTCCCACCAGCACGGTTTTATGGGTCATCAGAATGTGTAGGTCTATCCACTATCAAGGTTGTAGCCATTATTAATAAAATATAATTGAAAATTAGAGTATGCAGTTCATGTGCATCTATAAATGTTTTACAATCGCCATCCAATTTTTAAAATTAAGAAATCATGAAGACTATATTTAAAAGTGCAATACAAGGGTAATTAGAAATGTTCTTGGATTGAAATAAAAAGAAACGACTTACTTCAGTGAAACTTTTTTACTTTTCAATGTAGTCTCCCTGTACACTAATTCACTTGATCCAACGACATTCCAATGTCTTGATCCCATCTCAAAAATTAGATTCCTTCAAGCCTGCAAAATACCAGTCTACTTCAGCCGTGAGTTCTTTGTTTGAAGAGAATCTCCGTCCACCAAGGTAAATTTTGAGCATGGGGAAGAGATTGAAATCTAATGGAGACTAATCAGGTGAATAAGGTGGACATGGCAACAATTCATGTCGTAGTTCACACATTTTTGCTTTGGCGATGACACATGTGAGGGCGTGCACTGTCTTAATGAAGTATGACCATTTTCCTGGCCAAACCTCGCCTTTTTTTCATGTATTTTTTGCTGTAGTTGGCCCAGCGTAGTATTTTCCAGTCATTGTTCGACCAGTGGGAAGGTAATCTATCAGCAGAATTTCTTCCGCATCCCAGAAAACTGAAGCCATCACCTTTCCAGCTGACCGTATTGCCTTTACTTTCTTTGTTGGTGATGATTCAACATGTTTCTACTGCTTTGACTGCTGTTTTGTCTCTGGGGTATAGTGGTGGACCCTAGTTTCATCCATGGTTCACTTGGAGACATTTGAATATGAAGGAGCATAGTCCTCCAGCGTGTTCTAAAAGTCAGCATGAATTTCCTTCGCTTTCATACATTTCTTTACAAAGAATTTTACCACTACTCGAATCTCTATTTTTTTCATCTTCACAAATCACTGCACGGGTTCAACAACAGAGAGGCATCCACAACACAGATCTCTTCCCAGAGCATTGATGCATAACATTGTGTTTACTCATAAAGAATTACCTATTACTACACGTGAAACATCGAAATAGTGCTGACATCTGGTGGCGATTCGAGAACCTTTCTAACTACCCTCATGCTATGACACTCTGTGTAAACCATATGCATAACTTCATTAAGTATATTAAAGTAGTATATTTGAAGTACAGTAAACTTGATCACCTTTGACAGTTATCAAGCTTTCTTTTTTTTATCATACTTAGACTGTTGATATTTTCTTACTTATCCATTCAAAGCAACTATCAGATTCATAACAGAGGATACTTTATTTGTTAAGCAACAATCATTTTATATTCAATATTTTTATTTGACTTGTTAGATAAAAAACCCTCCTCTGCAAACCCCAGGAAAATTGCCTCATCTCACACATGCACTGTACCCACCTCGCTTGTTCTCAATAAGCTTGAGTGACGAGATCGCCCCCTGCGTCCAATGGTCCCCGCACCTGTCTCGTCACTGCCCCCACAACCACTGCTGCTACCACCATCCTCATCCTCTGGCCCCATCCCCCCCATCCCTCTCCTCCTCCTCCCAGTACCGGTAGGGTGGTCCAGCCCCACGAGACACGCCTTCTCCTGGATACGCCTGCGCACCTGGGGATCCAGCTGGGTCCACGAACGGCAGCGTGACACACGGCCAGCACCACGGATCAGGCGGCCCTCCACTCGACCCTCCAGGCGCTTCAGAAAATCCACAAAATTCTAGAGGGAATGAGAGAAGGCTTATATGAGATCTACCGCCAAATACTTAAAATATGCCAAAACAAAAATAATTTCAGAATACTGATGCATTGGAAACATTCATTGTTACACAATGCTTTCTGCACAACCACATAGGAATGTCAGCATGCATACTAATATTTTAGGATGACAGATTTTATTCAGCTGCAGAAATGTATTATGGTGATGTAATGACTTTTACATCGATTACTGAACACAACATGTATTAATATTCAAAATCCTGTTGAAAGTTTACATCCTTTGGCAAAAGACCATGCAAATTATCGATGAGCTTAACCTTAAAATTTATTGTGCATCTTTTACAAAGATACCATTAAATCCACTTTTCAATATCAACACAATTATTACATAACTAGTTTGGTGACATTTAATCTAGAACTTTTTATAATACAACACTAGAAGCCCAAATTTTGCCTTGATGTTAGTATTTCTATGTTGTTTATGTTTTTGAAAAATTCTATGGTTCCTGGGGAGGCTCTGGCATTGATATTTATTTTCCTTAATAAATGGATTCCCTAATTAGACACTTAAAAATTAAATGCCAAAACAAAAAAATCATAAAATTATGGTCTGTATTATAAGGTACATACTCAAATTTATCATTTTAATTTACCTGACATTAAAATTAAAATAATTTGACCTTATCTGAAGATACCAAATCTTCTTGAATAGAAAGTTAATATTAATTTGCAATGAATAAAATTACACTTCGACTTAAATTTAAGTATCAGAAACATTTTCATTTCTGCGGTCTATAAAATGAATTAAGCATATTTATTATATATAATGGAATTATTTTTATTTTTTTAGTTTGATTGAAAAGTTTCTTTATCTTTTAATTACACTACCCATGTCACACCGTTTCATAACTGAATTTATTAATGAACCATATTTTCACTAATAATTCAACGATATATTCCCGTGCTCAACTGTTTTAGTCACAAAAACATAAATGTAGGTATGTCTTCTTATGCAATTTATGGAAAGGAACACGCTGCAACTCAATTGATTAGTAATAGAAAAACACTATACTGAACGTTCAAATTTTTATCAAATGTAACAACATTAACATATTAAATGTTCATGTAGTTAGTTACATGAAGGAAGAGAGTATGACATAAAAATGACAAAAAAACTGCTGTTGAAGGAGCCTTGTTCTCAAAGGGCTATTGTTTGTGCTGCATGAAGCAATGTCAACATTATTTTATTGCGCAAGATGGCCATAAGACTTGCTTTCAAAGGTAGAAAAATACCACTGGATTAAAACCAAGGTAGAAATAGGAAGCCATTGAGAATTAACTTTACTCCTTAGGCAAAAACCCTTTTTCCTATACCTTGCTCCTCTAAAACAATGAACTTTTCCGTGGACTCAAGTTTTGTGGGCTGGCTGAAGTGTTGTGCACTGTAGGGTGGTCTATCAAAACTATTAATGAACATAGATTTGCTTAATGTACTTGCCGACTCCCACAGGTTTCAATGACTACAATTAGCAAATGGAAAGTCAACAAAAGGTTAAAAATAGGTACCTATACACTTATACCACAAATTATTGCCAGTATCTTTCTTTAAACCCTACTAATAAAGCAACATATTATAAAATTTAGGTTGCCCATGCACATCTGGAATGCTTTAACATAAAATCTAATGAAATTACTTTTTTCCAAAAACTGCAGACAAAATTTAGTTGAATTAGCTTCTACTCAGATACAGTAGTAGCATATCTGACAGTGACAGATTAAATGAATGCCTCTAATTTTATCTGCATTATCAATGTAATTGGCTGGTCCTATTCTTCTACAATGAACATTATCTGAAGCATTAATTTGCATGGGATAAGCCACCTTAATCCACAAAATAAAATTTCCATGGAATTACTCACTGTGCTCCACTGTGCTTCATGTGTTTCCTGGTCAGGGGAACTGGCCGTGGAAAGTAGTCGAGTGATGTTTACATGACTAAGGCATGCCTGCTCTAATGACAACATATCAGCAGCCCCAACCACACTCTCCTCCAAACGGCTTATATTCCAACTCAATTCTTTTCCCAGTGACTGGAACCTGATAATCACATAGAGGGACACCATATTTAATGAACCAGAAATAATGTAAACATAAAATAATTTACAAAAAAATTCAAATGCAATCATGACAAAAAAATGGACAATCCAAGTTTTTTAATTCACTTTACTAAAGATTACAATTTCACATGATGAAGACTTTAAAAATTGAAGACATCAGACTGGTAGAAAGACAAAAATTTCATTTCATAGAAGATATTGAATCAATTTAGTTACAAAGTATTTATTGTTTCCTTAAAAAATACTGCAGTAACAAAAAAATTAAAATGATTGACATATTAAATGAATGAGACTAAAAGCTGAAAGTCAACACATATAGTTTCTTTTACACAGTGGAACCTTGACTAATGAGCACCCTGCACTGCAAGTAATTTGCATAAGCAAAAATTACTCACATATGGACTTTCAGATTTACGGTTGACAAATAGAGAGGAATTCCCAGAGTGATTGCAGCCTGCTAATCCAGTTTGTGTTTAGCACTCATTCCACTGGCATCTTAGTGTGGCTAGTCATCACAAATTTTTCCTAACTTGTGTTCAGACAAATTACTTGTGACTTTTTTGAGCCAAGTTCAATAATATTTTGTGCCAAGTTCAATTATATTTTGTGCATGGTTTTAAAAATGTCACTAAAGAAAAATTCACAGGAATAGATTCATAAGAGAATAAAAATTACAGTAAAAATGAAAAGTAATATCATTGAAAGGCGAGAACAAGGTATGAATATGGCTGATCAAACACCCACGTATAATCAGTCCATTTCAACAATATGCATTTTCTTCAGGAATAAGTACAAGTTCAAGGAGAAAGATGCTTCAGAGAGAGTGACATGAATATTTATGCAACAGCACCATACTCCCAACGATGTTATAAGGTTGCTTATCACATGGATAAACATAAAGCAATGGTGAGGTGACACTATTAACAAGAGCATCATTTGTGAGAAGGCAGAAGTGATTTTCATTGATTATAAGATGTCAGATTAATCAATGGCCAAAGAAGAAGTATTTCAGGGAAGCTCTGGGTGATTTGAGAAGTTTATGAGAAATATCAGCATCAAAAGCATTATGAAGCAAGGTGAAACAGCAAGCTCAGACTCAAAAGCAGAGAGGAACTTCATCGATGACTTAAAGAAGCTCTTAAAATTCTGAGGGTAACCTGTTGCAACAGGTTTTTAATTATGACCAGCTGCATCTTTTTTAAGTTTTTTCTGGAAAAATGTCAAAGGCATTTGCAAAAACAAATTTCTCTTGACAGCTTTCTAGTAAAAGAGAATTAGGAATGTATTAAAACTAATAAACTAATTATTTTGATTATTTATCATTTTCTACAAATCGCATTCACCTTCCAGGTTGGTTCATTTCATGATAAAAGAAACGATGAAGATGACTCACAATCCTTACTAACTTTTATAAAATTATCTTTGAATAAACCTCGAGCATAATTCATATTTTTCGGCATACGATGCTTTATATCATGTTACACTAATTTATGTTGAAAAAATTTTTTCATTTAATTAGTGTTTTGCTTTAATGGCTAGATTCCAGAGAGAATTATGCTCATTCTGTGAGGTTCCACTGTACACATGAGTTTCTCAGTATATGCATATTCCTTACATCATATTCCTATATCCAAATATATTCCTTGCACCAGGACTCCACTAGAATACATTTTACACCTGTTTCAAGACGTGAATGTAACATCTAAAAAGTTACTAATTTGTACTAATTTGTAAATAGTATTAGTATTATTACAATATGAGAACACACACAAGAGGGATTTTAAAAAATTTCTGGGCCTCTTTAAAAATTGAAGCATGCATGCAATAATATAATACCACCAATTAGTGCAATAATTAATGCCAAAATGAAACCATTATCTCAACTTATTGGAATTAGGAAATGCCTATACATCAAAGAAATCACACTAGACTGTACATTTCTGGAAAATACCCTGGATTATTACCTTTCTCCTACCCATGGTATCCTTTTTTTAATGCTAATGAATAAATTTGTAATTCAAAAACTACACTGTTGATACTGAAACACTTACTTATCACTGAGAACCACACCACTAAAGTTGTCAGCAATGAATTTCACTGAAGCTTCCAAAAGCTGCGACGTTATGCCAAATACAGGTTCTGCCCAGCGAACATTTGGAAGCGTTGCCAGTAGTTTGTCACAACACATTACCGTATCCAAAATATTTTCCACACTCTGAAAAAAGCATATCACACCCAGGGATGATAACACACAGAAATACCACTCTACAAAAAACATTTACATGGTGGGAAGTAGTAAGAGATTTCAAAGGAAATACTGTGTCACAACATGTTGTTTTACTCGGAAACTGATGACGATGGACAATTTTTTTCAAATTTTGTGGAAACCTACTCTCATGCTATTAATCATCTCTAATAAATCCTGCTGTAATAAGGCTAGAATGGAAGCCATTTTACTTGAGACTAAAATCAGTGCATATTCTAGTGTTTGGAGCATGACTTAGGGGAGGAATGTTCAGGCGAGGTTATTAGCTACAATGGCACTGGAATTGATAAACAAATCACATGAAAGATACCACAAGAATGTGAAGTATTACCCTTAAGGTGGTATAATGGATTTCAAGTATCATGATATTATGCAGTCATGGTTCCCTACTTAAAGTTATGCAGCAAAGTTATACGTCCCTTACTTTTACATTTTCATTTTTGTTAATTTCCCTTTACCTAGATTTTATAACAATAGTTACACATGTTAACATTTATTTTAAGACCACTTTATAAAGAAGCCCTTCCCAGTTTTTACAAAAGTGTGGGATAATCATAAAAGAAAACCAATCATTTTGTTCAAATTTGTAAGCATTATTGCCCTAGCTAATTAGTGTTTTTGGTATACGTAATCTTCCGATAATGGCCCATAAATGTTAATGTAATAAGGTCCCACATATGCTGTATGTATTTACAAATTAGTGCGATTCCAACAAAAGAATATTCCAGAGACATTCAATAACCAGGATTGTATTTTTTTAATTAAATACTACGATTAACAGCAATGACAGCATTTCAGTACAATCATAGCAAATGTTAAATAAATACACCTAATCTAACATGCAAGATCACATTCTACTTCATTTTTATACTGTGTTAGAGAAATCATTGCAATGAATTTATTGAGGGGGGCAAACCAAACTATGAGAATATCAAGTTATTTCAAATGAATGACAATAGATTGATTGAAACACTCCATTTTTCTTTTTTTCAATGATTTACAGTGTTATAGCAAACCTTCATTAAACAGCAATCAAATACCTTTTTCAACAATGGCATTTATTAGTTACCCCTTTATCAGATCCCAAAAAGTTGACTTGGTCAAAATTTATATAAATAATTAGCACACAATCCCATTTCAAGTATTTTTTCCTTTACAAATGCCTGTGGTAGTCTGCCTGCCACTTGGGATGCCAATAAGCCATTGGCTTGCCAACATTTTTCTATTAGGGTCGAACCACAAGACAACACTCATGCCACACATTGGGCTTAAACCCACACCCTTTGGGTTGGTAGGTATGCACACAATTCACCTGACTAACCCAGCTGGCTGACTGACTCTAATGCAATTCATAAAATGTAAAATTAATCTTTGAAATCATTAATATTTTACTTGGGTGAGACAAGAGAGTATCCAGGAAAATAAACAAGTTTTTTCTTCAAACTTTTCACCCACCTCGTACATTGTCTTGCATTTTGTCTAAATTCCACTTTACATAGTCAAAATATTTCCATCCAAAGGACAATAATGAAGCTTCTATTTTGGTAATTCATATCAGAGAGAAAAAATAATTTCCATTTTGTTCAATCAAATGTATAAAATTCCTCTATACATTTACCATTGTAAGCAAAACAATTAGTGATGAATGGAGGAGTCATGCACTCTTGGGGCTTATGGAGAATGTGCATAGTATAAATGAGAAGAAGAAAATCATAAAAAGAACACCTCCTTTCACCTTGCGATGTTAACAGGAAATAACATCACAAAGAAGTTTACAAAAATGTGACATCCTCTTCTCAATTGGTCACGTGATTATCCCCACAACTACAACCATTGCAACTACATCAAATTTTTCAACTAGATATTGTATACATCAGATTTTGCATTCTGAAAGGCTGGTGCGCCCATGACTACATGACTAGACATAAGTTTTTACTTAAAATTAATTAGAAAACATCACTTATCAAAAGAAAACTTCTCTTCCCCAACTTGCTTTGTTAAGATATTATTTTAACTGTTTATCAGATTACATAAATACAATGAACTTAACTCACCATATGCACAACATGTTGATGGTAGCATTTATCTATGAGCTCTCGAGGTAAGGCAGCAAATGCTTTTGAAGGCCATATTCTGATGAAGTACTTTGTAATCCATTTCAAACTCTTTCGATATATTTCATCCAGCCCATATGCAGCAGCCAATGGCAAACACTCCAGGACTCCAACAGCACACACTGCACATGGCTAAAAGCAGAATTCATTTACATTAATTACATGATCCCCTCCCAATATCTTCAGCCTTTAACTGATCAACATTTGTATACATTATGAGAAAAATCAGAAAAAAAATCCTTGAACAAGAAGTTACATATAATTAATAACTATCAAATATTGGAAGAACTACTTCCAAAATTATCCTTCAGATTATAAGTCACACACCAACATAAGGTTCTTGTGTATACCATACATCTCTTTCAATCTTTCATTCATACATACACTTCTGTGGCATTACTCAATTTTCAATGTTATATATCATTTTCATGGCATGCATGTTTGTTAAGAATACACTGCAAAGTATGAATTCATGAGTATATATTTTTAATACATTTTCCACCCTTGGTATACTTTTCAATTCTCAATTCAACAAGGTGGCACCCAGGAAAATTAGAATAAAGTCGGAAATTAATCAGTTTCTACAATTTTTTTGGGAAAAAACCTGTGGGAAGTATGCATATTTTTAAAGAGTCGTAAAAGCATATGATGACGATGATGTTTGCATAACATAAAAGCATACAATATACAATTTGGGAATTCTGAATCAGATACTCCTTTCAGTTACATTTGGTACAGGCCATTAAGTGCATAGGTTCAAGCCAAAACTAAAACTACAGCAGAAATTACTTTAGTGATACTAGTGGCATGAGCATCAATTAGGAATCTTTCACTAGAACAAGCCACTCTTCACCCAAACCCTTGGAAGAAAAATCAGGAAAAATTAGACATGCTTGTCAGGATATTAAGATAGAAATCTAGATATTCTGGCCATCTTATACAAGTATTTGAGCACCAGCATATCAGGATATTATTCCAATTCTGCATTACTGATACCCAGTGTATAGTTTATCCATAAACAGCTTTGCCTGGATTGTTTAGTGCGAAAGATGGGAGGATGCTTGCTCTATTAAAATTATCATAGCTTAGAGTACAATCAAATCGTAAGTGAATCACGGCAGTAAAAAAGCTTAGAACTTGGATGGATGAAGAAGTGGACAAAAAATTTAAGATACCCAAGATTTTGCAAATGTATAGCAAAAATAATCAAATATCATGCATCTTTGCATATTAAGGCAAGGATGAAGATGTTGCCATTATACAAACATTTCGCACAATTATGCATGTTGAAAAAAGTCATGCCCTTAGTTGCCACACCACAAAACCTATGAATATAAGCAATCTAGAATTGCTGCATACATTTACCACAAGTTAAAAATGAACATTAGAGACAAAAAATAACATATTAGTAGGAAGCCTCCAAGTCTAAACATGGAAATAAACCAGTGAATTTCAGCAACATTTTTTTTTCCTCAAAAGTTTAGATTTGACACTTAAGTCGATTTATGCTAATCATCTGCATTCCATAATGTAAAAAATTCTATAACAATTGCTATACTTGCAAAACTATGGTTGTAGTTCATTAAGATACATTCCTTTTACAGAAATTATAGATACTTAATGTTAAGAGAGCAGACCAAAGGATATTTTTAAAATACCAGTTTTATTTAAGAAGATGGTATGCATAGTGGCCTATGGCATTCAACTGTTACTGTATGGTAATATAAACCTGGTTATATTCCACACTTGAAACAATTCTCAAATGGTTTTCATGTTTTCACGTCATCATCAAAAAGTAAAAAACAGCAACAAGGGTGAAGGTTTATAGAATAGTCCAATGTTAACAAGTTGCTTTAATTATTCAATAATGGTTATTTTGCTGAGTAATAGTAATTTTGAATTCAATGGTATTAGAATCAACTTTATGAAACTTTATGATGAACAGAGACACAAAAAAAATTTTAAGTGCCACAATTTTACATCCAAACGACAAGCTTCAAGAAACAGTCAACATAGTAATTTTCCCAGCATGATTATAAAAATACAGGGTCTATATAATAAGTATCAATACTGGTTTCCTGTAGCCTCAACGGTGGATGGGGGTCTGACCGGTCAGCTCAGTAGAGAGGTCCCCCACCTCTCAGGCACACTTTAGTTCAGTCGCCTCTATGCATGCGTTAAGACAGGTGGATTTTTGTGATGTGTGATTGTTTGTGCTGTTGTCACACCAGCATGGAGTGCACCGTCGAGCAACGCTACACTGTGAAGTTTTGTGTTAACTCAGGAAATCCACGTCAGAGACTCTTGGAACTTATTAAGCGGGCTTATGGGGATGATGTCTTAAGCTGCACAAGAGTTTTTGAGAGACACAAAATGTTTAAGGAAGGCCGGGAGCTTGTCGAAGATGGGCACCTTGTCGGACACCTGACGACCGCTCAAATCGATGCTCAGGTGGCCAAAGTGAAAAAAGTTTTGGACTCTGACAGGAGTTTAACCATCGCCCTTCTCAGTGAGGAGACCTTTCAGTCTGAACCATCCATACCATTCTAACAGAGGGTCTTGCGAAGAGGAAAGTGTGCACGAAGCTGATGCTGAAAGTCTTGGGGGAGGAACAAAAACTGTCGTGGGTGGAAATTTTGCAAGAAATTTTTGGACTGCATCCAGGAAGATTTTCTCGACAACGTTATCACTTCAAAGGATAGCTCAAAAGGAGCTCAAAGGATATCGGTTCGACTCCAACGAGGCGGTTCAAGCGGTGACGACAAAGGCTTTCAACAGTATTCCAGAAAGCAACTTCCAGCAGGCTTTTGACAAGTAGCAGATGCACCAAACTAAGTGTATCAATGCAGGAGGAATGTATTTTGAAGATTATTAAGTAACTGTAATGATAACTGCAATAAATTTTGATTTTTGGAACCAGTCCTGATACTTATTGTACGGACCCTGTAGCATCCCTGGCACTAGGAGGGATATGTTCAGTCAAGACATTTGTTTAGCATCATATGCTATGAAAATACCTTGTGATATCTGACATAGAATCATATATGCAACTGACAGCCAATACCAAAAAAATAGACTTGACCAATACAATTAGCAAATCATCACTATAAATGAAATACTTAAGAGAGGCTGATTTATTTTCCTCATGCTATGTTTCAAGCACTCCATTCTTACTTATTATGATGATTTGGCTAACTGGCTAATACTTAAAATGCAATGGCGATTCTCAAGGTAAATTTTGTATTGCCCTCAAAGCTAGTTAATTGTCATGGATTTTCAGAAGCTTGCCTAAGACTTTAATTACATATAAATAAAATTCATATAGATGAATGTAGATGAAAATATTAGCATCATTCCATGGTACCTTTCCTTTTATTCTCACCTCAGGCCTGTTAATAATCATACAGATTTCCTCATGGAAACCAGGTATCCTAAGTATTTTCTTCAAATAATTCCCAGGCAATAAAATGGTAATTAAATGGTACTTCCATTCTGATTCATTATAAAAATTTCCACAATAACTTAGGGGGACATAAATTTCTGGCATACTACTGGGTGAATACTCCTAGTAATATGCTAGTTATAACATTAAATTGCTAAAGTGCCAATGCAAAAGAAGTGGATGCTATTCTTACAATATCCGCTTATGTATTTTGAAATAAAATGAGAGATTCAAGTGAAAACATATCTATTAGCACAAAATTATTATTAGAAGCACTTGATTAATATACACTTCTATTAACTTACCTTGTGAAAGAAGTGACAGTATTTCACTTTTAATGTGTACATAATAACTTCCTTTAACCCTTCTAAGCCAAGCATGTCAGCTAATGTGGCCAGCTCCACGATACTTATTGATTCTGGAATGTTACTTGTTCCACTGTATATATGACAGAGAGCAAAATGCACAGCACTGTAGGAAAATCTGAAAGCAATAACTTGACATTAGTGAAGGAAGATCATAAGAAAAAAAGTTGATTTGGCTAAAACTGTTTCTATTATTTGACAAATAATCTTGCAAGCCTTTTAACCACTAAGCACCCATTGCAGTGTTATTGCAATTAGTATGCAATGGTAGGCAAAGAATTTCAATTTCCACTATTTCACCATTTTCATTTTACCATTGGGATGTAGTAAATTGTTTCCAGGATATCTCACTTTTGACATAATTCTGACCCTGGAATGATCCCTCAATCCTCACAACATATGACACAATAAAAATAAATGAAATTTACATTCTTTTATCACAAGTGTTCCCTCATTATTTTAAACATTTTAGAAATACTTTCAGATCATCTACAGTATTCTTTCTTCTAATAAGTTATAACTCATCTTCAATGAGAAAATGTGAGAGAAACATAGCAGGATACTTTCATATGTTCTTGTTAGGAATGGGGTTTTATGTGATCAGCCATAAAGCAAAATTTTGACCTGAAACTTATAAGGTAATTATGTACCTATTAATTTCTTTGGGACCATTCTTAAATATTCCGAGGCCACTTAGAGCCTTCTTTAAACTGCTACCCCATTTTTAAGGATACTGTCCTCCTCCCTTATCTTATATAATTCATCTCCCTCTCTTAATATATCAAACACATAGCTTATTCTAAAAAAGTGAATTTAGGTTAAATGATAGGGTTTTCTACAACAATTATCAAATGATCACTTCTATAGCATGATTGTACTGAAAAAAGTAACCATTACTGAAATTTGTTCTTCATTGGTACCCAAAAAATACGCGACAAAGCAAATATTTTGTAGCTCAAGAATGCATGAGTAATGCTGAAATTACAGTTTTGTTAGTGAGCATTAGCACATTGATAATTAAGATAATAAAAAGTCAATAATGATAAAATCAAGGATAATTAATAATGCAATGCTTTGTTTTTCCTCATAACAATTTTGTACAAAGCATGAAATATCAAATCTTCTGAAAACAAGCTTACTACAAAGCAGAAAATCCAGAAAAGAATACGCATCAATGGCACTAATTACTGTAAAAACTGTGAATCAAAAATGAAAACTCATGAAATAATGCAATTATAAACATAACAAAAGATTCCGAAACCCTTCCCCCATAGGTCTTGCATAATTTGAGGATAGCTCCTTTGTTGAATAGCTTCAGTAGTAATGCTTGTCTCTTAACTAGTACTGCACTTACCCCTGCAGTGATATAACATTTCCAGCACTTTCCACCCAACCACCACTCAGCATGGCAGCAAAGTACTGGCACCGAGAAGACAGAATACACTTGTGCGCGCGAACGCTGTGCCCCTCCACCTCCACTGTCACGTCTGTGTTCACCTCATCCAAGAACATACGCAAAAGGTCCTGGCCAAGGCGAGAGCAAGGTGCTGACCTGCTACCCCCCAAGGATGATGACATGTCTGTTTCCTCTGTGCTACCCTCTGGATTCAATGGAATAATCACGTTTTCAAGGATTATAACATAAGAATAAAAAAAACCCGAAAAAAGTTTGAAGTGAATATTTGAAAAATTCCACCAGGTGTTATTTCTTTGCAGTTCCATGACAGTGAAATTCCCTCAACTACTTGCAAGAAAAGGGATTTTATTTATTTTAAAGGCTAATTTTAAGATGCTCAATAAACACACTGCTGTTTGCATTTTGTATACATACTCAAAAGTTTTCCTTCAATCAAAACATTTACATTCATGATGAATATTTTTTAGTTAATTAGACAGAAAAATTTCTTAATAGTTGCCTCAAATACAAAGATAAATAAAGAGTCTTAAAAAGAATTTCTGCTAATTGCCGCAGAGGCAACAGCCACCACCAATAAAAAGAGCACTTTCATAAATAAATGCAATATTCTTCATATGATTGGAGTTTAACCCTTTCACCACAGCAAAAGGGTTAAAAAAAAATAACACTATACATAGTTACTATTGGCGCAGACAGAAATTAACATATATATTAACATATACACTTCATTTGTTTGATAGATGAGTGATTGATAATTGTTTGATTTTAACTAGAGCACTAATGAATATTATTAGTCTTTTTTAATACTGTCAGTATACATAGTAGTAACAATGTAAATAACAAATGAATTGCTAATATGTACGTTGTTACCATACAATATTTGCTTAAATGAAAAATATGATAATTTGAGAAAAATTACGTAGTGCAGGAAGATTGGTTTACCTGAAACATGATATCATTTTTTTTACTATTGAAATAAATACATTAACATTTTACCCTGATATAAGTTGAAATAGTAGGCTATTCTGAATATTTAAAAATTGAAACTATTTTTAATTCTTTCATTACCACCCATTTTTAGTATTATAGAAGTACAGTTTACATTTGGCAGACAAGGTTCATCAGTGTTATAGCTTGGCATCATAATGAAAATGATGTAACGCAAAGACATAGTTATCACAATAATCACCCACATTCAATACCCATATACTGGTAGTTTAACTGGAGTAGATCTACAAATATCACTGTAAAGAAAAGGATGATAAGTTAAATGAAATGCTAAGAAAAATATCAGTTCACAGAAAGCTTACCCAAGGCTGATCGATCCACGCTGCTCTGCATGCTACTAAGAGCAGACGCAGACTCCGAAAGTGGCTGCTCCTCCACACCTTCACGGTGCAGTGGTGCAGGACTACCCCCACTGTTGCTCCCATTCTTCCCTGGTGATTCACTTCGACCTCGACGACTTCTGCCCGTTCCTTTGTTTAAGCCTATTGGGTAGAGGAGGCGTCCTCGGCTGGATGGCCCAGACCCCTGTCTCGCTTTGCTCTCAATCCACGAGATCTCTTCCACTGGTCGCACCCTTCGCGACCCACTTGATGAACTCATCACATCCTCGGCCCCAAAAGACTCTGAGCTCTCAACCATCGTGGCATCTGCATCCACCGTTGAGGTGCTCCTGTCAAGGTCTGACAGTTTCACAAACTGCTTCTTAGCTTCCTCTTCTATGGCCTCTTTCGTATCTGGCCTATGAGCAATGCCCTTGGAAGCCCTGGTCGCACAGTTATTGAGTCCCTTTTGTACTGTGACACTGGTGTGCTCATCGCTCTCGCGGGAGCTTTGCGGTTCCAATTTCTTTCCTCCCCTCATGCTCTCATTCACCAATGGTTCACTTAATGACTCGTCTTCTTCCTTACAGGAGCTGGCAATCACATCATGCGTCACATCTATCTCCGCTGACGGTCTGCTACTAGAACTCTCTTCGCGGTCCTCTTCAACAGTTTCACACCTTGATGAACTTTCATGGGTCAGGGCCACATTTTCTGGACTTGATCCAATCAACACCCCCCTTTCCCTTGAACCAGATGCCCTCGGCTTGATTTCTCCTGTTGAGGAACCAGAGTCTAGACCACCCTCAACCAAAGACAGACTGCTGCCAGCAACGGAAGTAGACACTTGTCCGGCAGACATGGAAGAAATGCTGGCTGACTGAGATGCATGGTCACTGTCCTCCCCGCTGGCGCTTTCTAACAAATGAGGCACACTGCTTCCCGAGCTGCTCCTCCCAACCACAGAGAGGCTCTGTGTCCTCTTGTGTCGTCTGCTTGGTGGTGTGGAGCAGGATGTAATTCCATCCAAGACATTCGGTATATCTTGGTTCCAAGAATGCCTTTTAGAAGGTGGTGTGCTGGTTAGGTGACCATCTTTCAATATAAATGGTTTTCTCATGACTGGGGGAGTTGGATCAGCTTCAATAAACATAAAGAAACCTTTTCCTTCGGCTCTTTGCTGCTGACCACACGTCTGTTGCACAGGCATCTCCGTTTTCACAGCCTCTAATTCCTTAGTCTCTTTCTCAGGTTCTGGTTTTACCTTGGGAGGTTGACTGGCATCTATGTACATGAACACTGAGCCACTACGACAGCTGTCAGATATTTTTGATGCCTCGGGTTCTGTTGTCTTTGGAACACCACCCTTGCTGACATTTTCTACACTTCCAGTGGTGACCTTGCTATGGGAGAAACCACCCTGCCATGATGAACTCATACCACTTATGTCCTTTGGCCTTTTTGAATCTTTGCCTTTGGTTCCACCAGACTTGCAATTGTCCCCAATGTCAATGAACATGGAAAAGAGGGGCTTTTTCTTTTCAACAATGGTTCCTTCTGTGCTGCTCACCACCTGACTGTCAACAATTTTATCGGTCCTATCCAATGTAGAGTCTTTGGTTTCAGCTGAAGTGATATTGTTAGAACTGGAAGGTGAAACTTCATCTGCAGGCTGCTCAGAAAACTCAACTGCTCTTAAGCCCCTGTTTCCAATGGTGAATGGCATACCTTCACTCCTCCTCCTTCTATGTCGTTTTCGTGCTTCAGGGGTAGAGGGTGACCATGATGATACCAATGATAAAGGGCCAGTGCTTGAAGAATCCCCCTTGATGCAATCACTCATATCAACTACCCAGGCAGAGAGGGAGGGTGGTGTTCCATCCCAGCGTCTAGGGCACCGAGGACTCCCACCAGGGATGTTCTCTTTCTTAGGTTCCTCTGGTGGTGGCCCACCACCAGACAAGATAGGTGCAGCTTCAGAACGGCGGCGCGTCAATGGACTATCAGTGGGTCTTGCTGGAATTAACTGGACAAAGTCAGCAGCAGATGCTCCACCGGAGACAATTGGTGTTGATTCAGTTCGTTTCTGCCATTTTACACTTTCAACAGTCACTGGATTAGTGGCATCCTCATTCTTTGCCACATTTTTAGCAGTTGAACAATGACCATCGTCATCTTTGTTTGTGCTACAAACAGCCTTACCCTGATTAATTTCATCTCTACATTCTTTCTCCAAATATTCATCAGTTTGTTTTTCTACTATAGGTCCAGTTTCCTCCTCTTCTTCACCTGTCTCCATTGAAACTACAGTATTTGTGGCAGTAATGCGATTTATCAGGACAGCATCTCTAACGAAGGTTTCCATTGGGCCATCATTGTTGAGAGAATCAGGCGACTGAATGTCTTCTTCTTTTGATGGTTTGAAACGTTGTGAAAACCTCTGAAGGGGTGAAACAGAATCCACATCACCTTGCAGCCTTTGCTGATCACCAAACAGTTTATGGATACTGTCAACTGTTGCTGAATTCATAGGTACCCCAGGTGAAGCCTGATTATGACTTTTTGTACGCTGTAGTGTATTTGGAGGAGTGGGAATAGCAGGCATACTCAAATTGTGTACCAACATTGGGGGAAGAGATTGAGCTACTGGCGCTTCAGACGTACAAAATTGGCCATTATGCCCCTGAAGTACACCAATCTTCTCCGCTCCTAAGAAACTGTTTGGGGTACAATGTTGCTCCATTTTGTTAATGGAGTCCACAGAAGACCTCCTGTGCAGACCTTGGAAGAGCATGCTTCCCTGTCGTCGCTCATGCTCTTGCCGAAACCAGTTCACCCTTTCTTCACCAGGTTCCAGCTCAAAAGTATCACCTCGGATTAATTCTCCAACACGTTGAGGCAAAACTCCTTTATCATTCTCCAGTACCTCAGCCTGCACTTCTCTCTTTGGTTTGTTAGCACATGTAGATATCCCCACAACTGTTTCGCCAATATGCTGTGATACATGTTCCCTGGGCTGATCTTCACCTGAAATCTGCTCTCCAGATGCACCAAGTTGATGCATGCTAACCTCACATGATTCATCGGATAATTTTGAGTTTACTGCCATTTCAGTACTGCTTGCAACTATTGCCAAACTGTTCTCACTATTTGCTTCAATTGCAATAACCTTGTCGGTGAGTTGCTCCTCACCATGAAGATTCAGCTCATTGTCTTTAATTATATGCATCTCAGGCTTTCCACCTGATGATAATGAAACCACTTCCTCAGGGTGAGCTGCTTCCACATCTTTCTTTATCTCATGAACATTGCTGGTAGGTCCATTGACTAAATATGCATCATTATTTGCTGCACTTTCGCTCAAATCCGGTAGTTTATTTTTCTCAGTCTTTGCATGAGTTAGAATGACAGTTTTATCTTCATAAGTGTGTTCATCTAATTTTTGTTGGCTAATTTCATCTGCAGCACATGCTGAACTAGAATGTTCATCTTTTGAGTCATGCAAATGTAAAGGATCTTCTACCGCATTGTCATTCCTTGGCACAGGGCTATGTAATGAGGTAATAGTTTGACTGGCACTCGTATCAGATGAAAGGACAACATTATCACTCGTATGTCTGACAGTTTTTTCATCTTCATCCAATGTTTCACCTTGCTCATGTAAATTATATGTTTCTTGTTCTTGAGTACTCATTTCAAGTTCTTTCTGAGACTTTGAATGTGCTGGTATTTCATGAACATCAACTTGTTTTGAGGCATCCAGAGGTGAAACAAACTCGCTCTCATCTAATAATGTAGCAGCATCTATGAAAAAATGTTGTGTTACCTTTGATGCTATGTCTTCACATACTTCATTAGTTTTGCATTCTGCGTTTGATATGTCCTTGCTATTACCATGTGCCACTTGTTTATGCGCTTCAGTTCCCGTAATGCTACCACCTATCACATTGTGCTGTGCAGCATCGTAATCTGCACTTTTGAGACCCCCCCCTTTTACCACATCTACACCACGAATGTCATCTTCACCAACTAAACTACCATTTAAATCTTTTGAGTTACATGTGGAGGGTGGAGATGAATGAGATTCCACTTCAGTCAGGGCAGTACCTGTTGCATCACCTTCTGCAGTCATTACCTCACTTGACAGACTTGTTTCCACATGGTTCAAAGCTAAATTATGGTCATCTGTTGGTTGTGAAATATTTAAAATTTCATCGGAGACAACTGTCCCATTGGACATCTTTACATTCTCACATTTAGCAAAATTTACTTGGGTAGGAATTGAGGCCTCTGAGCAACCAGCTCCAACTTCAACAGTCTGATAAACTTCAATTGACTTGGTCATTGTATCGGAAAAGGATATTGGCCCTTTGATTTTACTGGTTTCTTCCAGAGAGACAAGGGCATCCTTTGATGAAGGAACATTTTCACAACGAACTTCTGTTTCATCATATTCCATTCCAACATCATCTGTGTCTGAAACAGCACCTGATGAAACAGATGCAGAAGAGGATTTTAACTTGGACAGAACTGCTGCCTCCGTGTCATCCTCCCCAATGGCAACACTACAACACTCTGCTCCCGAAAGGATTCCTAGAGCCTCTGCATTCCCTTCAGAAGTCAGAGATACATAGGAAGGTGAAAGCAGTTGAGGAACTGAGGGATCTCTGGGCAGGAGAGGGCTTGACACTGAATGCAGACAGTGCCAAGAAGATGATGTAGTGGCATCACTGGGAGTGGGATCTCCAGCTGTCATGCCCCCTCCTGGGGGAGGATTACCTCCAGAACCACTAGTCCCAGTGTCCAAACCAGAATCTTGCTGACTGCTACTAATCCCACCCTCCATGTCGGGACTACAAGGGCTACAGGCACTACACAAAAACTCCTCGTCCTCTTCTTCTGCTTCTTCACAAGAATATGGGGATACCTTGAATGGGAGTGATCTATCTACATCCTCATTATAATCAATTAAACCATCCATTTCAGCATCTGTTCCATATTGGTTGCTTTCCAATGGTCCAAGTTTTGAGTTGGTAGTGCTTTGACCCAATGGAATAGATTTTTTTAAATCTCTTACGGAGGACTGATTTAAAATAAATGACAAAGACCTGTCCTGTTCCACAAATGGAACACTTGAATTATTTACAGAAGATGATTCTGGGTCCTTTTCATTAACTTTACCCGAAATCAAATTTGACACTTTTGGTTGCTTCCTCACTGGTAGCCTTGAAACACCAACATCCCTGTTCCTAGTACCAGGGTTGTTATTTATACCCTTGCCTGGTGTTTCTCTTGACTGCCTTAGGTTCCTGATGAAGGAATCATTTGACTTAGAACGATCACGCACAGGAATACCCAATCTTAATGATCCTCTGCCAGCAGAATTGTATCGGCTTCCTGCACCTCTACCTCTTTCTGATTTCCCACCTTCTTTTGAGAGGATTGACTGGAAAGATTTCAACAGCTCATCTTGTTCGGCAAGCTCTTTTTCCAAGGCCTCTCCAACTGGATTCCCAAATGCAGGGGAGAACCCTTTTCCTCTCAGGTCTAGATGGCGTGGCCTTTCTTCTCTACATACATCATCTACAGGAACAATTGAATAATAAGATGCATGTGCATCACGATCACTAATTGGTCTTTTCTTGTATATAGGCGAAGAGTATATCAAATCTTCTTCGCAACTGAACTCAGAAGTTGAAGTTGCTTTATAATCCTTCGATACACTCTCCAGGGGCAAAATATAATCCGTGGAATGTATTAGTTGATCAATGTATTCGTTTGATAGGGGCTTGCTACTATTTTTATCAATTGGCCCAAATTGCTCGATAATTTCACTTGGTGAGGTTTTTGGTGTGACATACACATCTGATTCTGGGCTCAATATTGACTCATTTCTGCTGCCTCCAAATTCTCCAGGAAACTGTTTTGTGGTCACTAATATATTTTCTAAATACTGCAAAAGAGATTTCTCTTCTTCTTCAATGGAATTTTTCACATAAATGTCCCTGGAAAAAAAAGCAAACAGTGATTCAGAAATAAAACCTTCAGGATTTAAAAATTATATCATTTGCCAGTGAATCAATAACATGTCATGTGCTTAAAGATTAATGGCTTTAAGGATAGTATGATTGACAAAGAAGAGAAGCACATGTATTTAATTACATTATTCCTCTCCAACAAATACATTCAATTCCATGAAAGGCATGCAAAAACACGAAGCAGACTATAAGCAGTTCAATCATAATTCTTCTTGCATCCATTTTTCACTTTAACATTTCATATATGTACATACTTTCCATTTCCCATCCCACCAATAATTTTCTTCATGTATAAAAATTCAAAAATACAAGTCAAACTAAATTATGATTGCAAGGATAAAAATACTGTTATTGAAGTGTTTGACAGGTCCATAAATCAGAAAATGCAACGATCCAATTGTGTGAACTTGTCTTAAGAGTAGAAATATGAATCGTTATTCTGTCATTTCATTTAAGCCACGTGGATCCTGGAAAATGTAGCTAGTAGCAACTCCCTGCATCATTTCTCTAGCAGACTCAACTGATTAGTATGATTCAAAAAAGGAACAATATGGTCTAAATTGTCTCACTATATATTCATGATTGAATAGAGTAACTATTTAAGGGAAATGATTTTCATACTTGTCACTCAACACCTCATGAAGCTACCTAATTGTCTTGGTAAATTATTTCACAATTTTGACATACAGTTAACTCTCAATTATCTACGCTAATGGATGTATGATCAAGCATAGAAAATCAAAAAACATGGATAACTGAAAAACACAGAAAATATGTTCATAATAAAAATGGATAAATAACAAAGACCCTTTTCATTCCTTGTGATTCATTTATTTTTTAGCAAACATTAGCTTTTTGTGGAGTGACTCCAGGACTTTCAACTAGAGTTAAACCCAGGACCCTCTCCTAAGTACCCAAGCACTACAAGCTTGTCTAACATGGCACTCAAAGACACAAATAATTATTATGCAGCACGCAATTTCAGGAAGATCGGAGATTACATGTTTTCAGACTCCCCAACTACTCCCTAACTTTTCAAGCAAATATCATCTCTCAAGCTTGCACGATTGCAGTTCAAAAATTTTCAAAAGAATATTTTTATCCTTAATCACTAGACTCACTTTCAGAACTTAAAATGTGTGGTTAGTAAAATTAAAAGTTTAAACAAGGAGTTACTTTTTTTAACCACAGCTGTATGGAGTGAAACCTCACTTAACAAACATCTCACAAAGCCAGCGAGTAATTCACATAACCAGGAAAAATATTTTGACCAAAAATGGCTCACTTCACAAGCGACTTTTTGCATAACGAGTGATGAAAATAAGGGAATTTGCAGAATGGTTGCACATCTGCTACTGCAGTTTGTGTTTAGCTCTCACTCCGCTAACATTTTAGTGTCGCTAGTGATTACACATTTTTCCCAACTTAAGTCCAGACAAATTATTCTGAAATTTTTTGCAAAGTTTAACAGTACTTTGTGCATAGCTTTAAAATTTTCCCAAACAAGAAGCTGCAAGAATAAATTAAGAGCCACATAAGAGAGTAAAAATAACAGTAGAAAAGAAAACTAAATTTACTGAAAAGCTAGAGCGAGGTGTGACCGTGGCTGATCTATGCATAGCACACACATACAATTGGTCGGCATCAACAATTTCAACTATCCTCAAGAACAAGGGCAACATTGAGTAGATAGATGCTTCAAAGGGAGTGACAAAAATATCAACACAACAGTTACATATTCTTTATAATGTCGAAAGGATGCTTCTCAGACAGATAAATGAGAAGCAAATGCAAAGAAAAGCAATCAATAAGAATATCATTCGTGAGATGGCAAAAACGATTTTTGCCATCCTCATTAAGACAACACAAGATCATCAATGGCCATAGAAGAAGTATTTGAGGGAAGCCGTGGGTGATTCAAGAAGTTTAGATGAAGAACTCCCACAATCAATAGACATGGTGAAGCTGTGAGCACTGACTCAAAGGCAGCAGAGGACTTCACCAGTATTTTCATTAAACTCATAGATTCTGAGGGTTAACTGCCATAACAGGTTTTCAATTGTGACCAGAAGGGCCAGACCTGAAAAATGATGCCCATGCAAATCTATGTAACAGCAGAGGAGAAAATATTGCCCAGCACCAGGACAAAGAAAAGAAAGTCTCACACTGTTGTCTCTTGCCAATGAAAGAGGATACTTGAAAATTTAAACCCCTACATGCTTACCTTTCAGAAACTCTACAAACCTTCAAGAAGTGTAAAATTCAGAAGAGTGGGCTAAATGCCAAATGAAATTGTCATCATACCATGCGTATGAAGCATCAACCCAATAAAGTTATAATAGATTAAGTGGTTATACACGCTGAAAATTTATTGGATGATAATGCTGGGTGGCATTTTCAGAAAATTTTGATGGGTCAGCAAAAACAAATGTCTACCAGACAGCTTTCTAGTAAAAAAAATAAATAGGAATGTATCATAAATAATAAACTGATTATTGTGATTCTTTTTTGTTTTTACAAATCAAATGCATATTCCAGTTAGGTTCATTCTGTGATAGAAGGAAAGATGAAGACGACTCACGATAATAAACAATCCATACATTTTCTATTTTCCATTACATTTATCTATTACATATTTTTTCTATTACATTTTCCATTATTTTCTTTGAATTAATCTTTTACATAATTTATTTTTTGGGCATGGAATGCATTATCTTCATAAACTTACATGGGGAATTATTCTCGTTGTGCGAGGCTCCACCATAATTAGAATGCAATATTACTAGATAAGTATTGAAGGAAAAATCGGAGATAAGTCCTTGAGCAATTAACAAAATTTTTCCAATCGGTGTTCATCATTCTAATTGCAAGGTAAGTACCTCTAGCATTAATTCTCTATTATATCAGGTTTTACTCGTCAATTTATGCTCTTTTCTCTGACAGGTCCCCAATATAACAGGGAGTTGGAATTTTGCTATCATGCTAATGGGAAGCTTTCAACCAAATGGAACACTAGCAAGATTTTATTTTCCAAATAATATGATACATCTACTTGCAAAAAAAAGTTAAGCTAACATAATTACTTAAAGTGATCACCTCATCAGTCTTGAGCTATGATTTTAGAAAATTTCAAGTTTTGGGGAGAGGTGTATATGATAACCAAACATGAAAATGACACCATTTACATAAATTCAAAATATCCCACAGACTGCAGTGATTATATAATTTTAGATGTTACTGGGATAATCTAAATTGCCTACTGAATCAATATCATAACATTCTGGTAAAATATTTGGCAGGCAAAATCCAACATTCACTGAAAAAACGGAATGAAAACTCCAAGCATTACAGATAAATCAGCCCAAAATAAGCCATTTATATTTCAAAGGCTCATCATTAAAAGATAAGACATTATGATGGACTAAGTTTTCCTGGAATAAAATTGATCTCATGAGCATATCCAAGAACTTCCCTAGTGTGGCTAATGAAGATTATCTTTTTCTAGCCAGGAATTTAATTTAAATTCCACTTTTTACACCAAGAATACATGTTCAATCCTAACTATAAAAAAGTGGTATTCCTGCTTTCTTTACCCAAAATATTATTACTATTGATATTCAGCTGGTCGATGTAAGTTTTGGATTATGGATGGATGCAGCCTATGCAATTGTGCAACAATTAACTTACTTGCCTCTCCTCACTTAAGTACAACCTGACAATGGACACTATAGTAAGTCTCTTCAATTCCATGTACCTCCATCCTTCATACCAGCCAACATCCCTATCCCATATCTTCCATTCCTTGCTTACCTGATCTTCTCCCTTCTATTACAGTGTTCAACATCCCATTACCAAACAAAACCCCCTTGATCCATTTTTTGGCCTCCTTTGGATTTCTCCCAACAATCCTCCCTCTTCCCCACCATGCACTTCCTCATTCGTTTTCCTTTCCGCTAACTTCACCTATTCTATAGCACTCTATTTTTCTCGACTTTTCAAGACTTTTTAGATTTAAATCCCAATTATCCAGATGCATTAGCAGTAAATATAAGCTTATCACAGAAGAAATAAAAAATACGATAAGCTTAGCAGTTTCAATGTCTGCTCTAGTGGCATTTCAGTACAGTTATACTTCAGCTCAGTAACAAATTATGACTACTTCATTATTTACAATCAAAAACTTCCATTTTTACTCGGCGATTACGAATAATACAAAATGACAAGTTTTGATTAGCATTCAAAATCACAGTTTGATGTCCACCACCACCACCCCTAAGATGAATATTGCAATTATTCCTAGGATTTGCAAAAATCTGTCTGATGCACTAGTGTTGTCAATAACTTCATCATCATCATTCTAGATTTATTATCAGACTTCTTATACTAAAAACATGTCTACCTCTTCCCAACTTATTTTTTTAAATTTAAATTAATAGAGACTACAGATGAAATTTTAAAGAAACTATCTAGATAAAATGGAACTCTTTATTTATTATGGATCTAATTTGTGTCACGAGCATTTTACATTCTTCTAAATCATTGCCATCTATTATCAGCATGAAATAACTAATCCAGTCAACCAACGCCACAGACGATTGAACAACTTCAGAGGTAGGCAACCCATACAACAAAATGTATCCTTCCTAACTGATACAGTAGCATCAATCCACAAATGTTGAGCATTATGCTTTACACGTTGGAACTTATACTTTTTGTGGACTGAATGTTTTTAAATTTTCTCCAATAATCATCCTAAACATACAAACGTACAAACAAAAATTCCGACTATTGTTAATTGAATTTTTACAAGTGTAACGAAAACACACTCGAGAGCAAATCTAGGCATTATGGAATACCTGTCACCTCTTCTACCTGCCCATAAAGTTGTAAATAAATACCATCCTTAGTTTTGGCAAATTGCATATGGCACTTATTTAAGGAGGCACAACAATTATCATACAAGCATAGTCAACAATGGCTCAAAAATTGCTAACTTATTCCATTATGGTAGCACATTAAATAGAAGAGAGCGAAAACATTGGATCACAAAAACGAGTGAAAACAATGGATAGCAAACATTTCAAAACATGCAAGAATGTTCCACACATTAATAGAACATTTGCAACAGGGGTATAAAACATTATATAGAACAAAGTTTACAGCACATATAAGCAGCTGAAACTTCATGAGATACTTCTAATGTAAATTAATTTTTTTAAATCAATTCCTAACCAACACACCTCTTTTGCTTTCTCTGTAACATAATTCAAAAGATTCTATATCAAGCCACTGCAGCACTTATACCTCTTAAAGGGACACCTCAGGATTGTATGAAAATACACTGCTGCATTATCTTTGATCCAGATTCCAACTAAGTTCAATTACAAAGGTATTCATCTATTTAATATGGTAAGATGTGTAGAATAGTATCCTCTAGTTAATGCCACCCTGTCATGTTCTCAATAAAAAAGAGAAATACCCCCTAGTTGCATCATCCTCGAGTGTTACTACAGCCTATCTCAGGATGACAGTGAGTCTGATGCTACAAAAGGTGAAAATGGGGAAGTCAAATTCGGCAAACACAGTAACTCACACCTTACATATCTATTCCAACACAGACAGTGATTTCATTATTCCAATTTCATTCAATTCCAATTAATATAATTTACTCTTAAGTACTTAAGTATGTAATGCATCTTAAGCGATTAGCATCATTACCTTAAATGTGGGCAGTATGAGGAGAATGTTAAGCATTCAGAAAATTTTCAAAAACCCATCTCCTAAAATTTTCTAGATAGTGAGTTGCCATGCATTATTGTTTTGCAGTTCCATTCACCATTTTATTTGCAACTAGAATTATTTGAATTGGTAAAGTTGGGCATTCTTAAAAAAGGTTTCCACTGTTCACTTGAAGCCCAAAACAGTAGCTTCATAGGAGGAGGAGGAACCAGACGGGCTGAGGCGACTTCTGATATAAATTAACCATTACCATAGGAAATCTTTTTCTTAAGTTCTAGAAAAACTCCTTCACATAACTTCTACTTATCTCTCACTAAGACGGCTAACAAAATGATAATTCTGGGGCTCTGAGTAAATATTCCATTTCGAATATAGTGCATAATAATTCTGTAAAGAGAACCCTCTAAGTAGTTAAACATTAAAGAATGAAACTTATTCAAGGTTTAAATTACAAAAGCAAAAATATTCAGTACTGGGTGAAATTAGAAATTTTTATGCTAACTTAATTTTTAAGCATATATAATTTGAACATAAATGATTGAGAGGATGACTAAGGGATGCATGATAAGAGCAGACATTAAAATCTTAAAATGAATCACAATGTGTCATATGAGCAGCTGAATTTTTTGCTGTGTGGGTTGCCTCCATCACAAATACTCCTATGGTATTATTATAGATAAATCTTCATTAAAGGGTTTTAAGGGATAAAAGGGCCTCTAACTCCTGACCAGCCTCGACAATTTCTGAAATACAATGACAACAGTTTTATTTGGTAACTTTGTCAAGGTAACACTGTTTTTTTCAAAAAAAGGACTTAAGCACAATTTTCCCAAAAACCAATGGCTAATTCCTACAACTGACACACACAATACCCTGGATTTTGAAATACATTTAAGCATTTTAAACCTTGAATGATACATCTTAATACACAGTATGCGGCAAATATAAAAAATATGTTCTGATATAAACAAGGATGTAGCAGCCCAGTGGTTATAATGACAAGGTTGACCAGAGTATTAAGGTTCAATTATGGGGGACAACTTTGGATACCCGCAGCTTCACCAAATGAAATAGTGATTTTTCAGGTGCCAGATCCTCCTGAAGCAGGATAATAGGTTTATATTGAAGGTTTTTGAGATGCGGTCGTGGAGAAGGATGGAAAAATTAAATGGGAAGAAATGAAAACAAATGAAGTAGTAGTAAAAGGCATGGTAATGGATGGTTGAGGATTATTGGTAGAAATCCAAAATAGGCAGGAAAGGTGGATGCAGAGCTTTTTGATTTGCAATCGAATGTTTAAGGCTGTTGTAGAGGGAGGAATGTTAGACAGGTAAGATACAGGGTGGAAAAATAAGAAGAATATTAGATGGAGTGAAGGGAGGTAGAATGTAAGCAGAATTGAAGAAGGATTTATTGTAGTGTATGGTGTCAGTCAAGTCGTGTCTATTCAGGAGAGGCTAATAAATGTATGAATACTGTTTGTGCTCATCCAAAATCTAGCTTAAATAGTACAAAACCATATAATAATGGATCTTCCTGAGCTCTAACTTGACCAATAAAATCAAATCCCTGGAAATGATTAGTGCAATGGAATACTGTACACTTGATGATACCTTACTGATCAAGTAGAAAATTTGAATTCAAATTTGTATGGAATATGTACTGAACACTTGCTGTTTCATTGCACAGCACAAGCCTACATAGAAGTTGACCACCATGAGAAAAAAGTTTCACTTGATGCACTCCCCAGACCTCCAAACCCCCTCCCAAAATTATGCCACCACAATGAATCCACCAGTGGATTTTTGCATCAATGGAACAGTTTCACAACGTTCATACATTGAGTACATATCTGGTGAGAGTGAACATAAATGTTCCTGGTCTAAGTTGACAGCTGAAACCCAAGCCAAGCATGCAGTTTCTCCAATTCTCCAAGAAATGTATAGGAAATTTGTTTTTACAGTGAAGTGAACACACCAACTGGATATAACAACACTGACATAATTTGGATTTTAATATGCTTCAATGGGTATGTCCCTTTCACCATAAACTCAATTTCAGAAAAACAGGTTCTTGACACCACAAAACTTGCATGCCCAAATCAGAATTTGAACCTGACAAATTTGGATTAAACAGTTAACATTTTATTTAACCAACATGCATACACCAAGTGGTTCATTATAATTCAGAAACACAAAACAAGAGCTAGCACCAAAACAAAAAAATGAATGCATTCAATATATCTTGGAAGCAGAAAAGAAGAAAATATGCCGAAGCTTAATTAGAAATACACCACCATGACATAGCATATATCACAAGATAAAGCTTGATCAATAAAATAAAGAGAATATCAGGAATAAATTATTTCACCACAGCTCACTCAGCTGATTAAATACCCATCCTAGAGTCTGCCCTCCAATACAAAATGCATCATATGGCAAATCTAAGCTAATAAAATTCTTATGCAATAATGATTTTTGGAAGATATATATTCATATTCTTCAAGTTTAACAGAAAGTTTAAAAAACATGTTTGAGTACTGCCAATGAGGCAGCTGACAAGCTCATAACTTTTAGCCATGGGTAAGCATGAAATCCATTCCTCCAACGTTAACAGATAAAAATCATACGTAACATGAAATTCAAGATCAGATCATACCTTATAAAGCTTTCTAAATAGTCCACAGAAGCCTTCTCTAAAGCAGCAGAAGAATAACGACTACTCGGAGATGAAGGTTCTTGGATGGCAGAGAGATGAGAGAAGAACTTGGGTGCTCTAACTTGCAAGATACTGTGGTGCGCCCGTATTGTCTTGCAATTGACAATGACTTCCAAGTCCCAATAGAGAGACTTTGCATACAGTCTGTTAAGATAAAGAGACTTTGTAACAATTCCTGATGAAAAATACAGCCATAAAAGCAGCAGAAGCATGGTAAGCAAAAGGCTGACATAAGAAAAAAACAACTGAAAACTCATGCAATAGAACTAAATGAAGAAAAATGAAAACTTTCTCTAGTTTAATTCAGAAAAACTTACCAATAATAAAAGAGTATCTATCACAGTCAACCATTTTACAGCTATGAAAACTGTCTTTCCATAATTTGCTTTCATCTTGCCCCAAGGTAATTAAATAAACCCCTGAAATACATTGTAAAAAAATGACAAATCTACAGAATATGCAAATAATAACAACCAAAATTCATAGCGGATAGAATTGCAAATATACAAATCAAAGGGTGTCATTACAACCATGCATATCATTATAAGACTACATTACAAATTAAAGCATTTCGTTATTACGTGTTCAAATTAAAATAAACAGTTTATCAAACTACTACAGCATTAATCAAAAAGGTATATACTTTCAAATAAATGTTCGGTGCTTACATTTTTAGTTTATTCTACTGATTTTTAAGTGCGTCAGATTACACCTTATTAACCACTTGATATTGATTTCCTAATATAACGCAATTAGCCAAGAAAAAGCCAACAGGAGTATTGCGTTAGGTATTTTTCCAAAATGCTTTTTTTAATGAAAGTGAATTCACCACGAATTAACTAATTGGAAGTCAATTTTAAATATTCACCAAGCACATATATTAGCTTTAATAATGAATTAGAGCAGTTTAAAACATTTAAATGTTAGATGAACAGATACTACTGGTTGGAATATAAAAATACCTTTAAAACTATGGCGCCTAAACACTCAAATGACGTACACACCTTCCAATGTCTTCCTGAAATTGTGCCTCGAGTTTATCTCGTAGTTTCCTCCACTCTTTATCACATTTTTTATGAAATGATATTGTGAGAGATGTGGCCGAGGCTGTCTTCGAAAGAGCCTCTCCTGCCATGAGGCATGACCACAACAGTTCCCAGAAGCCACTCCCACTTTACCTGTCACACCGCCATATAACGAAATTCATCGGTCGTCCTTGCTGAATATGTTGTATGCTTTAAATTAAAACACACATAAAGCAAATATAGCGAAACGAATCGTTTTTCTGGCGTACGAAGTCACTATATTAAAAACATGCAATTCAATCGAACAATCAACTATTCCGCTTTTAAGGAAACAAACGGCTGAAATATGATTAGTAAATCTCAGAAAATATATTTAATATGACAATTTGGCACTTGCGGCAAGCCAGACTGCCAAGTTCAACAAACATAGCATTTCAGAGACAATGACGGCAATAACGACGCCTAATGTGCATCTATTAGAATAAAACTGTGCGATTTAAACATTCTCTGTATAAACACACAAAGCAAAGAATTAAAATACTTTCAAAAACGCAGTATTTCTTTACCGGAATGAATGATAAGGAATTACACATCTCACACCAGTAGTTTCAATATAATAGTCGTCTGCTTAAATCACCTCAACCATTGCCGAAAACTGTCACTGCGCATACAATACGTATGTCTACTCTTGAGTCAAAACACTTCTCCGAATGAAGTGAATTTTCCTGAATTATTTCACTTGGAGTTATTTAATATACTTGGAATACCAATGAATGAAAATTAATTAAATGATTTCTAAACGTATTTTCCCAGACCTTAACCATTGTAACCTTTGATCGAATAAATACCCCTCTAAAATATTGACGCCCGAAATTTTTTTTAGTTTAGCTGAGTACAATTTCCCTAAAAATTGCTCAGACTCGCGCTTTCTAAATTTCACGCTCTACGCCTTTGGTTCCAAAAGCATCGAATTAGGAAGGACACAACTTTCATCTCGCACTGCCCCACGAAGATCCAGTCACACTATAAGGCAGTTTTCGGCGTAGAGTAAAAAATTAATGAAATATTACCTTAATTCTTTGGCCGAATGTCCATTTTGAATGTCAAACACATTAAAATGATCCTACCCTAATTTTCTTTCATCGCAGCACTTAGTCTCATCAGAGTGATGTTAAGATTTTTTCAATGAAAATTTCAGACAGCCCATAATAAATTTCCTCTGGGTAGGGAAGGGCATAGGATAACGGGTGCCCAGTTGTTCTCGGATTTTTATTTAGTTTGAAGCATATTTCATCAGTCAACGAAACCGTGATTACCAAGGAACGTAATACTTTAGCCCCTAGTTCAACTCCCATGCCCTTGGTGGAAGGTAGCGATCCATAACAGTAGAAACATCGTGGCCCTTGTTTAGAAACCAGACGGACTTTGTACGCCTGCATTAGAGGCTCCATCCCATCATTTGAACCATATTAAAATGCATCATTGAAAACGTTTGATTGAATGATCATTCTACATTTTAAGAAAAGCTCACATTTACATACCTAATCCTATTTGAAACTCTCCTAAAAAATTTCCAGCGGGAAAATTGGAAATTATAATAGCTATTTTCATTTTTCCTAAAGGAATCCATTACTTACACTAATGATAAATAGACTAAGAGTAAATGATTTTTTATTAGAACATCTCTTCTATAGTGATTTAGGGTAACTATGAAATAGAAGCATTTCAGTTTCAATCACTACCAAAATCATGATTCACCTATTAGCATTACCTAACTACCAACCACCTGTTTCTCAATTACTTAATTTATTTACTTTCATTCATGCATTTATACGGGACTTAATAACATTTAGTTCTCAAAATACTGATTATTTGATCATGATGGTATTTAAAGTAGTTAAAATATTAAAACAAAGTGAAGAGATAGGAAGAATATCTGGAGAATCTTAATGATGGAAAATAAATGCATTTTATGGTAGCAATCATGTACTATAGTTTGACAAATGGCACAACCAATTAAATGATTTCATATTTGATTTTATGAAATGTACAATTTAAATGTTGTAAATGGTTGTACAATGTAAATTTTACAACTATGTTAAATGCCATAAAGATAAATAGTGCAATATATAGACCTAATAAGTACATATATGAACCCATCATTATTTTATTAATCAGATGAAGATTGGGATGATTGTGATATCCGATTGATGATTTTTTCATCAATCGGATAAATGAGTCAGCAAGTAACCAGTTATATACCCTATTTGTGAAAAACTTTATACAATCTAATTTCAATTGAGTTGAAAACCAATTTTAATAAAATGAGTGGTAAGTTGAAGTCGGTCTACAATATTTAGTATCAAAGTTTTCATCACCCTTAATGGTATTGTGATAATTCAGGAGAAAGAGATTATAGTGTAGCGATATAATCTTGAACATGATATGTGTATTAGAGAATAAATCCCAATGATCTTTAAGAAAAATGTAATTGCCCCTCTCCCACAAAAGGCAAAAATATGTGAAAGCCTAAGAAAAATTAGTCTAATGGCCCATAAAGTAAAGATTATTTCATGAACAAGCCATTGGAGAACTGAGAAGATAGTGAAGGATAGTTGGCCAACTGTGCACCAATTTAGGTTTAGAAAAAGTGAAGGAACAAGAGAAGATATTCTTGCTCTCAGACTCATCATAGGAATAAGGTACAGAAAGTTCAACTGACCTATGTTACCATTATTGATTCGAAGTAAGATTTTAACAATGTGGCCCGGAATATATATGGTATACCTTAAAAGAAATCGGAATGAACTACAACAAGAGGAAGAGATTGACCCATGATTCATATAGAGAGCAGGTGATACTGAATAATGTGGTGAAAGCAGATGCATCTGGAAGTAAAAAAAGTAAGGCAGGGGTTCTTATAGCTCCTTTGATATTTAACATATAAGGTGGGAATACTATTACCAAAGTCTCAGAAAATATTTAAGATGACATATCAATAAACAGAGCAAGGATAAGTATGCTTCAACTTTTGGATGACATAGCTGTACCTAAAAAGGAAAAAGAAGATCTGAAAAGGATACTAACCACTATGGAGATGGGGACAAAAAAGTAAAAACTCAAGAATTGAAATTACAAGACAATGGTATGAAGTCAAAATTGGAAGAATAGTCTCCAGGTGAAACTGGGGAAAAACAAGGATAGGCTAGTATGACAAATAGATATGACAGCTGTTTTTTTATTAATAGAGAACATAGTTTAAAGTATTTTGTAGAAACTGAATGTGTGTTGATTATGAAATATGTGGCAAGAGAAGTAACCCATTACTAATGGCTTTTTCTTAAGATGATTGAGCTTTGTTGTGAAATATTTTTTACTTTACATTATATTTACCCAAAAGATATGGAATAAAATGGATCGCTTTTCCTAAATAAGATGCTATTATCAACATTTCATCGTGAGTTGAACTTAATAAGACCAACCTTATCATCCACACCAACAGTTAATAGTGGTGGGACGAAACCTCTACTAGCAGAAAATCAACTGCTTCTTCCTTTATGTTACATGTATATATCTGATAGCCACAGGTATTCGCTTGTGATTGCCTGAGGCTAGCTGTCAGAACTGCCATTTCTTGTGACTTTCAGAAATTTATGGGTACTAAACCCTACTAGATATGAAACAGGGCACAATTTAAGGCTATTATTATGAACTTGATATTTACAGATAAGTGTGTGCAAAATCAAATTAAGTAAGACCAACTGCTGTGAAATCATAGAACCACCTCTGCTCTGCATCAAACAGCTTCCCAAGCTATTTTGGTGGCCTGTCAGCAAAGTGTTTGGGGTGTGACAGAAGGATTCTGGAAGCTGAAAAAGAAAAACAGAATTTCCATCATCATCATAGATGGAACACACATCAAAATAGATGTATCAAGGGCAGCAAAATGTGTCAAGAAAGGATGTCCATCTGGTATATATGCTGGTGGTAAATAATTTATCCAGCATGCAATTTTCGATACTAGACATGGCCATTGTTTTAAATACCGTACTAGTTATTTACATAGTGTCTGAAACAATTGCCTACATCAAACTTCATCTGGCTTATTGGCCATCAGGGTTTGTTCTTTGAAATTTCACCAAACTTCTTCAACGTTTTTTATAATATTTTTTGTGTGAATATTTTGACATAGTTCTGAATTATTTGATACATAGCCACCCATTTCAGTTCTTTATATCAAACAGAAAATTTTGATACATGTCCTTTTACCCTTCCTTTCAACTTTTTTCAACTATATTGAATTCCATGCCCTATTTTCCCTTGATTTCATTAGAAACTATCAAGTCTATAATTTCTTTTCATTTAAAGCTAGTCCTGGAGGGTTGATGAACTATTAGGTATGTTTAGAGGGCAAAATACTCCCATAAGAGCTTTTAAAAATGAGGGCTATGATGCTGGGTAATCAATTTCCAAGTAAGTATTGAATTGTAGCTTTAATTCTGTACAAAGATTTAGACTAACCAACAGCATTAAGAGGTATCTTGACTATGATGAAAGCCTCTATAAGCAGTTTTGCAGAGTTAGGTAATCACCAGTTGATTGAACTGTTGAAAAATTTTAAGAAATTGGCAGACAAAATAAAAGGAATTGGTTCTAATGCCATTTTAATATCATTTATAAATCATTTAAATAATATTGGACTTAGGTGGGATCCTTGGGGAGCACATGATGATTGATAGAAATGTTTACTTCTAGATGCATTAATTTTAACCACAACTTCTCTGTTTGTCAGAGGACTTTCCATCCAGTCAAGCAAGGTACCACTCATTCCCAATGTATCCTACCTTATAAGATGCTCATGACTAAGATTATCAATAGCCTGATTGAAGTCAGTAAATCTGACATCTGTTTGTAAGCTTTTCTCCGTATCTTCTATACTTTTAAGAAACCAAAAAATTAGTGAGGTTTGAACTTCCTTTAGTGAAACCATGCTGCTCAGTGATAATGAAACTATTAAAGATAGTAGTTAGCTTATCTACAACCAATGATTCTAAGACTTTTCCTATTATTAAGAGCAAGGCAATCTGATGATAGTTAGCTATGTTATTTCTGTTACCCCACTTCTGTATTCATACTAAATATGTGGATTTAAGTACCAGGAAAAATCCAGGGGTGAGGGATTTATTGAACAGTACATTCAAATGATAAAGTAATGGCTCAAGACACCCACTCAGAAGCAGGGCTGGGAGTTCATCAGGACCACAACCCTTTCGGAGGTCAAGTTGGCATAGTTTAGTTTTGATGTCTTCTACTGAGATTGTTATAGCTGAGTTAGAAATAGAGGTGTGAGTATGAAAATTGTGCAGAGGAGTACTATCAAGGTTTAGATACAAAGATTAGAAATACTTTGTTACAAATATTACATTGGGTAGTCTGTCTGTCTTCCTCATCTGCTATCATGATTCCAAACAAGTATTTTATTATGTTGGATAGCTGACTTGAGTTGTGTTATGTATCTGTTGTAACAAGTCCTTATCAGTTTGGCACATTCTGACCTCAACTGTAAAAATTTAACATAATCAGATTGGAATCCAGTTTATGTAATTTGTGCTGCAAATTCTTCCTACTGATTAAATTTTTTGATTCAAACCTAAACCACCAAAGAAAACTACTAGTTTTATAAGTGTTCATTGGAGTAAGATACCCTGATATAGAATATCATAAAAGTAATTAAAAGCCTCATTTGTATCTAGCTCGATGAGTTCATAGTTCCCGTTAATTTTAATAACAAGTAATTTTTTGGAGCAAAAAAATTGCATTTCTTAAAGTCATTTTTGCACAACAAAATCAATCATCTGAATTGGACATGACAGTTGAAGGGAAACTTTTATGGCAGAACGATTGGGATCACTTGATAGTTCAGGATTACTATCCTGGGAAATGGAATTGAAGTTTGAATTTGTGAAAATTAGGTCAAATAATTTTTCATTATAATTATAGATGTTATTTACTCATTGAAATTGCAGACAATTGCATAGGGTCTATCAGCACATGAGCAGGGGCTGGTAGAGAAGACTTTAAACATGACAACTGTTCTGCAGAGTTTAATGTATCCCAAAAAAAAACTTGAGGAATATTAAAATCACCCATTATTAAAACCTTTAAATAATTATCTTTGTCAATGATATTTTCAATTGCCTCACCACAAGTACGATATGCCTCTGTTGAGGAGTATGAAGGCAAGGAAACCATGCCAATTAATAATATTGATCAGGAAGTTATCATCCATAATTAATGAATGGAATTTAAAAAAATGATATACGGAGAAAGTATTCTTCAGATTTGTGGATGTCACATTGCTTCATGTACTTGCAGGGAGCAGAGAATATCTGACAAGAACACTATTAGCCAGCATGTAATAGGGGATTTAAAAATATCTAACTCCAGATGAATTGAATGAAAATAAATTAATGGTTGGTAACCATCTCAAGGAAGATAATCTTTAAATGAAAATTGGGAAAGATACACCAGAGGAAGTGGAAGAATATTCCTATATGGACAATACAAGCAATGAAACAAGTATTCTATCAGAAGAGACAAGCAACTATGGCAAAAGCTCCTAGTATACACATTAGGAAGCAATTCATTGAAATATATTGGTGGAATCTATAGGTGACTGAAGAATCAGAGAAACAAGATTGGGGGACAATGTATATGTGATTCTATAGAAGAAGAATGGTAAAAATAAAATGGTTAGGGCAACAAATGAAGTGCTTTGAAATGTGGGTGAAGAAAGAAGCTAATGAAGAACACTAACAGAGAGGGAAATTGATTGGAGACATCCTGAGGCATGATAGTCTATTGAAGGCCATTATTGAAGGAAGCATAGAAAAGGGATGAATATTAGAGTTAGGACTAGGATGAACAATGAGAAACAGGTGATGAAAAATAGCAGTGTGAGGAGATGTAAGGAAACAAAGAGATTGGCAGGGAACAAGATGCTTATATGACTTTGGTAGAAGTGATAGCATATTTCTAGGATTCTACCATGAATAAACAATTGCATAGTTGCTAATTTTATATGGTACCAATTTCAATGTCTTCTTATAAAGTATTAACACAAAATACTTTACTTCTTTATGGTTTGATGCAGGAATATTTCATGCATTCACATCTCGGTGCATCTTATATGATAGTGAGTCTTATGAGCCAGAAAATATGATATATTTCTCACAGACTCATAAGGTTGAATAAAAATAAAAAAACCACTGTGATACAGCTTTATCAGGAAGGTATGTATCACAGTGAAACATCATTCCAAATAGTAAAATTCCATAGAAAATTCTAGATAGATACTGCTTCACAAAGTAAATCCTGAAAACATGAAGTGCTTATGTTGTTTTGCATTAGAGGAGATAAGGTGAGCACAAAAAGTATTTAAAAAAGCCAGTTAAGGCCACTTGGGGAATGTGCCCTAGCACAGGAATTAGTTTTGATCTGTTAACCAAGCTGCAGCCTGGTTAGTTAGGTTTGTATTGCAATGGCTGGTATTGCATGAATAAATTCACCACCTATTCCAAAGAAACTGCGGGAGATGCCGCAACAGTAACTTTTAACGGAGTCATCCGCTAATGTGCATTTCAATGCAACAATTTCAGAGCGTAAAAATCATGCGCCTTGACTGGGACATTTAAATCTTGTTTCCTCCTCTGAATATGAATGTGTGCAAATGAAAAAATATCTTTATTATTCTTTGAAATGAACTACCAGTATCTCAGGAGAGCCTTCCAAGTACAAAGAGAGATGTAATCGCAATTAAAATGAAAAAGTTAAGTCATCCAGTTTCATTTGGTAGTAGTTATTGTGAGAAACCTCTTTTAATATCGTTAGCATTCTATATATAATTCATAAGGGATTAAATTAAGGAAGATATCATGGAAATAGGGCTCAATGTCTGCGCATTTGTTTAATGTAAGATGTCAAGAAATCAAAATTTTATTTAACTTGATGGATGGTAATTATTAAATTTTTAAAGAGCTCTAATTTCTGAAATCATATTCACACTCGACACTCAAATTCAGAAAATCCATTACTTGATAACATGAAGCTCTTATCTTGGATGGGATTCAAACGTACAAACTTCACTTAATTTGGTGAACATGCTCTTTATCAAACTATGTTGCCTTACTTAGGTTGATGAAATAACATAAGAGACAAGATTCCATTGACTAGTTGCCATTCTTGAGAAGAAGAGGTGTCCACAGCATAGGAAGTCAGTACATTACTGACTACATCACTACTCTAAAACCCTTGTTTGAATTAATTATAGACCCTGTTCAAATTTTCTTTATATTTGTCATTGTGATGCAAGATTAGTTGGAGGCATTCAAGAATAAATTCACAAAAATGAAAGTGTCCGTAATATGATAAGAATGAATAATAAACAAGCAGGCATGAAGAATAAAAACATCGTATGACTTTTCCTACAAAAACGATTGATTGAGCTGCAAGAGAGGACTGTTAAAAATGTAGAGATTAAATCTGAATGAAAAAGATGATGAAACGCTGATGATGCAAGTCTCCTTCATAAAAAAACTCATTTCAAGATACAGATATTGATTGGTAAGCATTCCTTTTAAAGTTTACAGCTGGCTCAATTAGTTAATTATTTATTTTGCATTAGTGCGAAAACATCACTTCGATCTTTACATTAGAATTTGAAGCTATATCTTAAATGTGGGTTTTATGATTTCACCATCAGGACAAGTTTACGGCTGCCAGCCAGCGTTAGCTAATACTGGTTGTCATGCAATGCTCCCAAACCACTGAAGGGAGAGAAGGTCTTGGGATTAGGATAACACTTCCACAGTGTCCTGGGGAATACTGAAGAGGTCTCCTTCCTTTGGACACCTATTTCGAAAGGTCCGAGTAACGGTAATGACACCATCCAGAATATCATCAAGGATATCCAAGCTCCCTGAGTATGAATGATGCACTCCACATGATCATGGGAAAGTAATTAAGGAGACAGGTGTGTAGGGGCGAGGTCCGTTTTGTACCAAGCAACAGGCTTGGGTACACTCAGCCGGGGTGGAGAAAGGGCAATGAAACATTACAGTGATTCATTGCCCTTTGTTAAAGCCGTTGCGACCGAGGATGCTAGAGAGGGTCTACAAAAGAAAATATTCACCCTGAATTTGTAAACGATTGAGGCAACGCTTTGCCATTTATACTTGAAAATAATTTGATAATCTCCATCCCTGAGTCACATCCTTTCGCAGTGCATTTCATAGTCATCAAGAGTGTTTCACATTTTTTTTGATTCCTCGGTATTGTAACATTGACCTTATGACTGAAGAATCCCTTGGTTGATCAGGATTTACACTGATCGATACACGAACCAGTTCATTAATATCGAAGCTAAACTATTGCGTTGGGAGTAATAGTATGATCTATGGAGGCAGAGAATCATCGGAGAAAGAAATAGTGCATAAAAATCATATATCTTGCACTGCAACACACAAATGCGAAATAAGTGCTCTTCCACCAGTTGTCTTATGTTGAGAAAATTGATCAGAATCGTATCGCCGTACAGAGAGACATGAGTATATTGGAGAGATGGGAAAAAATATGGTCGAAGAAACTCAGAAATCTCAGTTACAGAAGAGCAGCCATGAAACAAAGCACAAATGAGATGAAGTGGAGAATTATGCGAGGGCAGAAACTGGAAGAAGTCAGTAAAATAGAGGGTTTTCTGGAATAACTTAAAATCAGGACTTTTTGATTCTATCTTCCCCGAAAGGGAATGGCGTGAAGGGATACATCCCTTAGGATCGAACTAAATAGAGACATGTCCCGAGGGCTGATAAATTAATCCTCGATAGTAATAAATATTTCATATTCATGCACAATGGTTCTGGAAATACTTAAATAAATAATTGCAAAATCATAGTGACTACTTTGAAATTCCATGATCTTGAAATATTTGTTTAGTAGTTAACTTTTAAACTGCATCAATTCATTTCGAATTCAGCGTTCATTATACCTGGCAATATCTGATCGCATCTGTCCAAAGCATCTACATAATCGCATGCCCACAGACGAAACCATTATGAAGAAACTTCCCACGCACATAAAAACTACTAAAATAAGAATTAAATCGAGTTATAGCTATACGGATTAATTGGTCTGTCGAAGCCAGACATAGCTGCCAGTACTTCAATAAATTCTTCCAAAATTATAGAGACGGTTCAATTGCTATCCTTCCCTGCAAGGTGATATAAAAGGATAAAAATCTTGAACTACCCTACCTTACGATTCGTCTCACTCACTTCTAGGGATTTGGAAAGACATGAGGGGTGGAACATTCGCGAGTGGAAACCCAAGTTGGCGACCCCGGGTCGAATGAGGAAACCCTTATTCGACCCGGGGTTCTCGATTTGCGTTTCCTCTTGTTTCTGTGGGAAAACAGGATGGTTTCGTCGGTGCTTTGAGATTAACACTCACGTAGTTAATCTCAAAGCACCGACGAAACTTGATTGGGAAGTAGAGAAATTTTAATAAACCGAAACCTTTCGGATATCAGTTCAACGAACACACACTCATACCTAGACTTTGACAATGATTTACTTTGGAATGACCCACTGTGACAAAGACTATTACTCTTTGAATTTCATCTCGCAAACCCCAATATTTTATTAGATCACGAGTTTTTGCAAGTTATTTGTGACATTAAGTTTTTTAGTAAGTACAGCCAGTGATTTTTTGAGCCATTTTGAGTAGTTTTTATATTGAAATTTTGATAACTGAAACGTCACAGGTCAAAGTCCCGGCTAAATTGAAGTGGTCATTTTTCGCTGGGGTCCAAATTATCGTCTAAATTGTCTTTCGTCAAATTGTCGTCCAAATTATCAGCTAAACTAGGACCAACAGGATTCCCGGGGTCCCCTTGCGATACGATCAGAGTTCCTGTTTAGTATATTATTTGCTTAAAATTTTCCCTTTGCGATTACAGTAATGTATACAAGGAAAAGAAATTTCACTTTACGCATGAAAGAATAGTTTAAATTCGATTTCCAAAAAAATTCCTAGCCTGGATCCAGCAACAATAATATTTCATATTCATGCACATGTTGCAATTTCTATTCCCATGAAAGTTCTGAAATCTCAATGTCGACTCAAGTCACATATATACTATTGTTCTACATAAAGACGGCGGTTTTTCCATCATTGCACTAAAACAGCCGTTTGTGATCGCAAAAATTAATCCAGACACCCCAAATTGTCGAAGTCATGTGAATGAGTTTTTCATTTGTTAAAGTGAGGTTGTAGCTCGAGTGAAATATTTGTGAAGCCGCGTAGCCGACGTTAAAAAATAACTACATTAATACTTTATTTAAATACAATAGAATGTTGAGTCATAGCTGTAATAAATTCCGCAACGTATGGTTTCACGGAAATATGAAAATAGGTTTAGACTTGATTGAGCCTATGGCATGAGAATCGATAACGGAAGACAGAATATATGGCGGTGAGTCACAGCAGCACGAGTGAAGCGAGCTAAAAGAATGATCGAGCCGGGACTCATCGCTAACTGTAAAACAGATGCCCTGTTCAAATAGGAATGCTTTGAGCGAAGGCAGTGTACCCCTTCAAAACCCATATCATAAGGAAACACTACCTCACTGAAGTCTCTCAGTTGGCTGGAGGAAGTAAGCCAGGTTTAATGCCTGTCATAGAAGCAGGGAAGAGAATGAAATGAGAGGGTAGTGCAGGCGAAAAGATGAGGGACATTGACATAGGGAGAGAGTGAGGGAGGGAGGTTAATATGCCAGCGTCAATGAATTTGAATGAACGGTGAGAGAAAGAGACGAGAGGGGGGGAGGAGGTAGGTAGGTAATAGTTTTGTCAACCGTCGCAACTCCGAGCGAGTTTTACAGATATGCCTTGCGTTGCGTGCTCATTTGTTATGGTAAAGCACTGCTCAAACGACTGTTGAGTCAGTGACCAAAAGTCAGGTTTCCAGCGGGGACATGAAAAAATTCAATTGGGAGCAGATAAAATGAGAGTAATGAACAAATATATTCTATTGTTTCAGGCTTCATTTCGTGGAAGTATTTAATATCCACACTAAAAAGAAAGACTCGTACTTTTCCATATATTTTATTATATGGTACAACGCATTTCACCGACTTGCGGCATCATCAGGTACGAAGACCTGATGATGCCGCAAACGCGTTGAAACGGTGAGGTTGAGTCGGTGAAACGCGTTGTACTATGTAATAAAATCTGTGGAAAAGTACAAGTCTTTCTTTTTAGTATGGATAGTAATGAATAAAATATAGGAGACGATGATACCCGCAGGAAAAAATAATTAACCTTCAAAATGTATTCCTCCAACCTTCACCGTCCACTTTACATTCCGACATCAGACTTTTTGGAGTAAAACTAAATAATAATCACTGTTTTAAGGACTAAGCACATTCATTCGAGGATGAAAGGGCTAAAGAACTAAAAATACAGGCGTTGGTTGTATATCAGAATGGAAAGGTAATAAAATGATATCTAAAATCCACGAGGTTATGGAAAATAGAGCAATAATAGGACGATGCAGATGGGGGATATACTAAATTGCCTACGTCCACTGCAGCATGAATTTCACTAGACTACATAACACTCAGCACGTTCATTTAAAGTCCTACTGGTCTTCAAAATGATGTTTATAAATGAATCAAGAAAGTAAAATTACATTGAGAAAAAGCACAACTTTTGTATTTTACATGAATGGCAATTGCAGAGCCTTAGCAAACAATTCACTTACATCGCTGTCAAAATCCTTTTCTTAAGAAAAAAGGAATATATCCACAGAAATGAATACATGTACTTACTTCTTGCTTCCCAAAGAGAATCAGGCACCTTCCTGCCTTCCCAATCCAGGTTATAGAGCCTAGGCAGTCAAACAAAAAAGTGAAACTTGGTAGAGGACGGGAGACGCTGAACGAGGACAGACAATGTGCGAGGGGTTGTTTGTTCTCGGGAGTAGTTTTTTTGCGAGAGGAAGTGAAGTGCGGCGCACAAATACCTGTGAGCAATCCAAAAATTCTAATGGATCGACCAAGGGTCCGATTTTATTGTCGAGCCTTCTGAAGTCAGCGAGAATATGATATTACCATCGCGCGTCTTTATACCTCACCTCACCTTACCAGAGGAAGGCCGAAACTTGTCTCTCCCCTCATACTTATATCTTCACCCGCACCCATCCTGCCATCTCACCCCAATCACAGAATTATACATACGTACGTTTAGTCAATAAGTAAAATATTTATCATTTTGTTTTTTTTAATATGACTTTCTGAATTTATTCACTCTATGTCTGGAGTTGAAGGACGTCTATAGATACCAAAGTCGGGGCCTTATTTGGTCCGGTGGAAATGTAGCGAATATGAGCAACATTTATTTCGTTACCTTTCCATTTAAAAATTCCAAATTGAAAATTCGACGCCCCCTTTGTTACTTTTGCTATTAATATTCTCATTTCTTTTATAGTTGGAGCCATCACAATGCGATTAGAAAGTTCAGTGGAATAGTTGAATTTGTCCCTCCTCTAATTCACGTATTCTAGGCACCTCAAACAACGTAGGGGCGTAATTGGATTTCAAAAGTTCAAGAGGAACATTAACTACACACACTCATCTAAGGAATTTCAACTCATTAGGGATTAATTGCGAAGGATATTTTCACCACAGAATGCAGGGAAGGAGATGAGAAGTTAAGTGAAAAGAAAGTACCTGCTTTCAAATTTTCAGCTGAACACATAGTGCAAGGATTCTACCAAAGAAAGCATTAACCTCCACCCCAAAATCGCTTATATATTCTCAAAACGTGGTGCTGTGTTGTGTGCCAAGCCGGATCTCAAGGTGAAGTTAAATGTTTTCGAATCGTAGCTACTCAAATTCAGTTCTGATCAGTCACCTCCTTCCGTTTACTACTATCGGCCTTTGTATGAGAAGTGATCATGCTTAGTTACATGATGGTCTCATTGTGTACAAGGTCTTACTTTTTCAATGATGAAATTAATTTTTTACTATTACAACCTGGTACATAAAATAATGGGGTTTTCAATCCAGAAATTAAAAAGTGTAAAAATCATTCGCCTTGACCGAGATCCGAACCCGGTCAATGATTTTTTCACTTTGCAATATCTGCATTTCAATACATATGATGGGATAACTGCATTAAAAGTTACTGCCAAGGCATCTCCCGCAGTTCTTTGAATAATCGGGTTTACTTTGGTGTTTAGTTTTTCTTAGAAAAGATGAAGATCGGCTTCCCCATACAGCAGTAATGACGAGCAAGTTGCATATGCAGCCGGGCTGATCTTCTCCAATTTTATGGTAATTTAAGTGGTATTGTTTTGCATAACGTCAAATGCATTAGAATCTGCCTTTGCTTGAGCACACAACCAAGATATGGCGACATAAGAGATAACTAATTAAGAAGCTATATGGAAATAATGATTCAAGGAAAAAAAATGAAATATTTGTACAAATATGAATGATCTCTTCAAATTATTGAAAATTAAGTACTTAACTGTTATGGGAATAATCTATAATGAACTATAGATAACTAATAATGAATTATTTTTACCAAGTTATAAACAGTGAAAGTTTGGATGAAAATGTCTCCTAGTTGGTAACCTTCTACTTCTCATCACGTGATAATAACTTCTATGATCATTACTAAAAATCAGGATCCGGAGATATTTGAGAATGAAATATTTAAAAAACTCTCTATCCTTTTAGCTAAAACCCACCCACAAGAATTTTCACCATTCTTTCTGGACTATGAATTAGAAACCAAAGTTACCAACCTGATGGCTGTTTGATAGATGAAAATTGAGGCCACCAAATTCTAAGCCCTATAATGGTTGTGAAATGCACACATTCACAGAGTTTTGGGACCAGTGTCCTTCCCATATCAGCTGTGGTTTCAAAAAAAGAGATATTACCTGAAGAATCAATGGAAAGAATAAGAACATTTAGAATAGAAGGTTTCCAATCATCAGCAGCCAAGGACCAAAATAATATAAGTGGTTCACGTGGAATTTTAGCCATTGGAAACTAGATGTCACCTAAAGAATATATAAAAATCACTTCAACCAGGTATGCAATGAATAAATGGTTATGGGGAGGAATAGAAGACAGTGTGTATGGAATTTAATACTTTTATGATGCCCAATATTAATGTTCCATTTTGCTTCTGAACAGAGAGTAACTCATCTTCTTTAAAAACTGATATTAATGAGAATGACTGGTGGAAAATATGGTACTGTTGGTTACTGAAAATCCTAGGATACCTATTTATAACTATTTTAATCAATAATGCCCATTTTTTTAGAATTCAATAAATAGTCAGTAATTCAATTTTTTACCACAAATTACAAAGTACTTTCACAGTTTCTATGTGTGTTAATGTTGACTGCCTGTGACTCGCTGGCATTTGATAAAGTATTATATTGATAGCTTGTGTTGTTGACTAAATTTCCTTCTATGATCTGATATGCCATATTTCATCTCTTATACACCAGTTATTTTCATCCATTTTTGATAGATATTTTGGTCACTCTCAAAGTGAATTTCACATAAAAGATTGTAAAATTGGAAGCCGCAAATTTTAAAATTTTTAAACTCATTAAAAGTCTGACCATACAAATACAAGCAAATGCTCTCTTGTCTAAGCAAAAAATCTTCCCAAATTCTCCCACACAAGTATACTCCCCTCTTTTGATATGTTAACCCTTATGCACACAATGTCACTGTGCTTATAAACAAAAGAACAGAGAAAACTTAAAAACAGTCATGTGTCCTAAGGAAAACATTAGCATTCACAGTAGTTGCAATTTAGTTGTGGCTTTAAGCTTGCTGCTAGGCTATCTTGTTATTTTTCTAGTTTGACTGTGATCCTCTTGTAACTATGCAATGTAGCTCCAGGTCTTTAGGCACACATTGAAGCTTACCAATCTATGTAAAATAAAATGTTCTACCACCTTGATTCAGAAATTTACACCGAGCTTTTATTAGGGCAGCTTAAAAACCCACAACCAGAAAATTAATATGTGTATGAACCGATTGAGAAGGGTATAATTAGTTATTAAATGGTATTATTCATGATTTTATTATTATAAATAAAATATATTTTTTTCCAATTTAGCTTGGGTATTTAACAATATTAGAATGATAATACTTTTAAGTAAGTAATTAAAACTCATTTGAGAGTAAATTAATTGTTCATGTGTTTTAAATAAAGAGAAATGTGCTTTCCAACCCTGCTTAGTGAAAATTACTGATTTTAAGATGGTATTTCAAAGGAGAATATAAATTATTTTTGTGCATCATATATTTGAAATTAGGAAATATACTTTTACTAATCCTCTTCAATGAAAGTCTTATTTATAATGATATTTCAAAGGAATATATCATTTATTTTCAACTTTTATTTACTACATTACATGATAACCATGTAATAGTGAATCATTTTGATTCTGTTACAACAATGTCATACAATATTCATAATTTTATATAGTTATATTCATTTATCTTTTACAGAATAACATAACAAATTCCTATGTCATTAATATTACAAAACATATAAGTTTGTCTCCTAATTTTGTCTGCAATACAAACAACACGTTTTTGTCATGCCATATCACTAGTAACAAAATATTAAAGGCTTAGAAGAAATAATTTAACAAAGTTTAATGCAGATTTAATGTTATATTTTAAAAAATTGAGATGCCTTATCAGCATTGTCATCATTTTATTTTTACCCTCGTAATATTTTACCATGAAGTTTTTAACATGTATTGTAAGTTTTAATTTTAATTGGGATTATCTAATAAACTTTTGAGGCATTCAAAAATGTAATCACATTCATTTTTACTGACAAAAAGATCGATGCAAGGTTTTCATGATAGAATTAGATTAATTATGTGTTTTACAATCATGTTAAAAAGGGATTTTTAAATAGAGTGAAAAATCCCCAATTAATCAAAAGTATTATTTATATCAGCTGCATATACAATACCACTGCAAGAATCACTTTGTACCTTTTCGTTTCAAATCGCTTATAAGAACTTGTGAATGAGGTTTCTTGAGGTTTCATGCTTAATACATGTTAACATGTGAAATACAAGGGCACCTATCAAAACTAAAGATCAATAAGATCTGTTGCCATTAAATAAAAAAAAAATTTTTAAATAGCTCTAAACTTAGATTACAATGATGATATAGGGTCTTAGCCAGGTTTTGGGAATGTTTCTTTAATCAATATTATTCATGATCTCATGTAAACTGATAATTCATGATAACATATTTCCACAGAATTGGGGAAATTATAAGAAATAATGGACAATAACATACACAAAAAGCTCAAAGGTACAGAGGCATTGTCAACTATTATTTGCAAAGGAAGACACATTTTCACAGGCTTATTTAATGGACAGTAGCCTGTTTGGGTATTGAAGTAAGATTTAGTTTCAATACACATAAATATCAAAAGTTAAAATAACTTTTATAACAAAGAGAAACATGAGCCATAGGCAACATTGAACAAGAGTTTATGACAAAAATATTGAACAAAATAAGTGTACCTATTTACCAAAAAATATTATATGCTTTTCAATTATCTGCTAATACAACTAAAGAAAGAATACCAAGTTATGTACTGTATTTGGAAATGAAACAGCAATTGGCTTTATTGTTTACCCTGTTTATCATTGAATACCTCCCAAATGGAGGATACTGTCTTTAACTATTCATTAATTAGGTTTTGCTTTAAATTATTTTATTTTATTAATGGATTGTGTTTAACTGTATACATTGATCTGTTTTTGAAAATAATCGCTCTTAAAGAATGGGAGGGATAACTTCAGGAGAGAGATGCATTTACTGATGGTGGTGTTTTTTGTGTTTGTGTGTGTTTGCATAGCGACAATGTGAGGCAAGATCCCTATAATAAATTGCATCTGAATTAACATTTACACATCACAAATACCTAGCCTCACATTAGTACATTCTTATCTAAAAAACTTGGATGTGAGAGGGCAGGGACATTCTACTTTTCAGAAAGATTTCTCTCCATGAAGGACTGCCTTGCCAAAGATCTAAACATCAGAATTTATTTAACATTAAAGCATTTCAACCAATGTGCTTATGATTTGAGAAATTTAATCATGGATTTTATCAATTTAATTACTAAGTGCTTTGAATGGCACCATCTTTTTTTAGAAAAGCATGCAAATAACTTTGCAGCAGTAGAAACGCATTATACAAAGTGAAAGGATGACTTTTAAATCTCTCAGAAAACTATTTTAGATATCACATTACAAGTTTTTCATTTGAAAAGATAGTAAAAAATCTTAAGTGTTACAAAAAATACTTGGTGATAAAGTTAGACTGTAATGCAAAAACTAATCAACTAATTAAGATCACTATCAGTAACTTTGCTTATAAGTTAAAAGTAGGTAGTAAAATAGTTTTAAGTGCCAAAAATAGTATGCATAACTTTAAACTTTACTTAAATTGGTGATGGTGCTTTTTAACTGCAATGATGAGAAATGCAAACATAACAGGAACATTTGAAAAATAGTGAATTGAGGTTTTGGAAAATTATCCATTCCTTTTTTATGAATGTTTGCAAAATATTGGAAAGAGGTTGAAATTAAGAGAAAATTTCTAACACCTTGAAGAATATATTCAGCACAGATAGTTCTAAACTAATATCCACTTCTGAACATGCTCAAAAACATTTTCTACATGAGGGTACCGAGCACTTTAAGTCACTTGAGTCAAACATTGGTGAGTTGGGCCACAGCAACATGTTTATCAATGACAGATGCAACAGATAGATTATTTTCATATGTGTTTTTAATTATATCTTTTGGATTTCTAAGAAACAGATTCTTGCTTAAGCTGTTGTATCATTATGTACACACACATTAAATTCTTCTACTACAATATATATTATATTTTGGAGGTAACACCTTTCATGCTTTCAGTGAACTACTTGTCACACAAAAGAATGCATATAGCTTGCACTTAAAGATTGATAAAATAACACTGGATGTTTTTGCCAAATGTAGAGGCAGAAATTAAAATATTTGGTTGCTGTAAGGGCATCATTCTGACTCAGCCCATATATACCTCTCATGCAACATTTTGCAAGGAAGTGGTATTGAAAGAATTAAATCAAATTAAAAGTGATAAGCCAGATTATTTGGTTATTGTCTAATAACATAAGTACATCTTAGTGGCCAGGTTCATGTTTGGCCTATTACTTTTCCCTTTTATCTGTGTTAACTGTTAACAGTTTTCTTTATAGATTTTTTGTCACCCATATGCTATAGAAAACAGTCTTCCTTGTTTATTACTTCAAATCTGTTCATGAGTCTCTCTAGATGTATCTAATTTTGTGATTGCAGCACAAAATATGTCCTCCTGAGCAAATTTAAAGGAGGTTTATTGAAGTCTGTCTGCATTAATATGAACATTATCACTCTAGAATCTCCCAAAGGAGAATTGATCAAAACAATGACTTGAAGTGATGACTCTGTTTCCCACTTTCCACCTGCAAATCTGTTACCCTAAAAATTCCATCAATACTTTCAAACGGTTGTCTTCCCTTGATGTCCTGTCTTTGTATGCTTTACTGCCCAGATTGTCTTCTCACACAATGATGACTTCCTCAGCTGCATAGTGGGTGCTTCAGGGTATTAGGCTTGCAACTAGCCAATTCTTGTTTTCCTGAAGACTTTTCCCACGTGATTGACTAATTCTTTGAAGTCAGAATCATCACAAACTCTGAAAAAAAGACAAGAAAGAATTGCAATTGATACACTTCTCATGAAACAAAATTAACCTGTGAAACAAATCTCCACATATTTGTCTGAGAATGGGATATTTTTGAATCTGCTGATATGGTCATACATTTGTGAGACTGATATACTGTAAGCAGTAGCAAAAGCTGCTCTGAAATAAATGTACAAATAATGCTGTAAAGCTTTGTTATTTTGTTCTGCTAAAATTAAGATATTATTTAAATTTAAGCAAAGAGTTTCCTCAGAAAGAGATTCCTCAGCCAAATGCAAAGGCTTTTTCAAAGGACAAATTAACATGCTCCACCTGAAATGCAATTTGAAACCATGAACTGATTCTGTGACTCACAAATATACGGTTTATTTGGAAATCTTTATCCAAGGTATTGTAAATCATAAAGGATTTGGATTCTATATTGTTTCATGCATGCATTATGAAGGGGTTGCACTTCTACTCTTCATTTATAAAAAACATCAATACCCCCAAAGCATAGAACTTTCAAGTTATAAGATGCACATGTTTTCTTAGAAAAATGCTCAAATTAGTCTCTTATGCAATTGCTTCCTTTCATGTTTATTATAAGAACCTTTACTAAAGACACATGTACCACTTGGCGGCATCCATAGTAGCTTTTCTTATGCAAGCATTGCTGGTCTAAATGATATATTTGTCACCTTCATGGTTTTAAGCCCAATAATGAGAAATAGAATGTTAACATAATCATTTTCAACAATAATTGTACAACACATATGTATACAATGCTATATAATATTCATTTTGCCTGCATTGAATTTTCTATAAAATATTTATTGAAGCAAGGAATTAAATGTTTCTATTTGGGATACAATTAATGGCAACTATATTCATTTAATCAGAGAAAGTCTTTCCTATGCACATCCATTTCAATCTTATCAAATTACAAACTCAAGAAGCAATAAAGTTTTAAATTTGAATAACAAAACACCATTGAAGTATTGTATGGAATCAGCAATCTACTAAAAGTCAATGACCTCCTCAATTAAGGACTATACTCTTATATTAGGAAAGACGCTATCAATGAAATGAATATTTAATTACAATACCTGTCCTAAATTACTTTATTGACAAATAAAATTCTCCCTGAATATTCCCTTATCCACATGCAAGCAGATTGACTGCTTTCAGAAGTCATTCATTAGATTTTTCTGTTCAATTCTGTGAAGAAATCCATAAATATCTCCCTCAAATATTAAAAGAATTAATACATTAACAGAAAAAAAATTTGAAAGTCACATAATAAACAGGTAATAAGGGAGAATGGTTTCCTCCTCTATACCAACATCCAATTTCCCATGATGTAATAGTAGCTATAAAATCATACTACTTTGATTTAAATATGGTTTGGTGCAAAGTATTTGTCCTGGCCATTTGGGATTTGGAACCAGAGCTCTAATGTTCAGCTCTAGAGGTCTGCTCAGAAGCAGAATACTCTACCCACTATGGTATTATGCCCCCAACTCTAAGGCTACCACATCTCCACTTCCAGCAAATTTAAATGAATAAGCCATCTCTCTCATATACTTGTAAAAGATGTTAACCACTCCTTTTAAAAATCAAAAATGGACAAAATCAGTTGTCCTGCATACAATGCCAGGTAATGTAAACAAAAAATTGTCAGCTCCTCATCATGACTCAAGAAGTGCAGAGTTTCCTCAAAACTCTGTTGTGTTTAACATATTTAAATCAATAAACACCCCACACTATTATTCACAGGTAATCCACCTGTTTAAGGTAGATTTTGGATGCCTTTAATGAGTTATTTCCTGCCTCTATACCACCCAAAAAGTCTACCACCTTTAATCATTTTCTCTGCATAGCTAAAATTCTTCCTTATGCCATGGCCTTCAAAACCCTGCTAGTACTCCAAATTTCCTCCACCCAACCACCCTTTTGAATCTCATCCAATAACTTCACCTCATCTCCTACCAACAATTAAAATTTCATCCTGTATTTAGATTTCAGGACTGATTTTGGCAATTGAATTAATCATAGTGACAAGCAGCCTTTATTCTTCCTCTTTGTTCAAATTACTTCTTTGATTCTCCTGAATATTAAAATCTCAAAAGTTCATAATTCACACCCATTCTCTAAGTAAAAGATAAATGCACATATTTTTCATGAATTGAATTATTTTGACTCTAATCTCAAGTAAAAATTTGTGGAATAACCTTTTATGATGAATTCTTTCCACCAAGAGATGGATAATATAATCGATTCACCCTCCTGCTTCGAAGACGAGTCTCATTATTTTGGTCTTCTTTTAGTTTATATTCAGGCTAAATTTGATGACACTGATTCTATAAAGTACGCGATAATAACCACAATCTCTTGGCTCTCTGACAACTTCTTGATCATCAGCAAACCAAAAAAACTTAATCGCCATCCATATTTTTTCTCACACTCAAGCCATTCCCAAACCTCCCATTTCATTAGATCATAAATGACAAAGCACTGACAATAGTGGACAAAGTTGCACAGTGCCCATTGCCTACCACTACCCATTCAGAGTCTCCTTCCCCTAGTATCAACTGCTATACACACAATGTTCTCATTATTCAACTTTCCCTTCAGCCTACCTAGACATTTTGCAATAAAGGTATCTGTTTTGTTCACCCTGTTAAATGGATTCTCAAAATTAATGAAACACTCACACAAAGACATTCTGTTTTTATTCTATGTTACTTTCTATTAAAGCTCTCATTACTACAATGATATCACATGTTAACATCTAGTTTCTACAATCAAAGTGTTCTTCATCTAGGTATTTGTCTGTAATATTATGTAACCTTATATTTATTCATTTCAGTACTTTGCGAAATGTAAAATTAAACTGGCAGTCCTATAGTCATCACACACTTTCTGCTTTGTTTGTTTTTGCGATGGGATCAAAGTTGCCCTAATGAAGTGTCCTGGCTAGTTCTATTCTTTGTAATTCTACACTTAAGTCAAGCAAATCTCTTCCATAATTTTTTTCCAATCTCATATTGATTTCTCAGGGATATTATATATTCCTAATGCCTTATTTTCCCTGCCAGCATAACTATTGAGGTCATCCATCTATTTAGGCTCATGGAAGGGCTTCATTTTAAACAGCCTCTTAACTATGTGGACAAAACATTACTTAATTGGCATGTTTTAAATGTGAAGGATGGTGATTAAATATAAGTATATTTCTCTCCTAGAATTGTTTTGCATTAATTTTAATGGACTGATATAAAATTATGCATAAAACCAAATATTTCATTATGAGCTGTGAAATATTGTGATAGGTATTTCACTGAACTAATAGTTACCTTCATAATTGACCATGCCATCTCCATCAAGGTCTGCCTCCTTAATCATGTCATCCACCTCTTCCTCGGAAAGCTTTTCCCCTAAATTGGTCATAACATGGCGTAGTTCTGTTGAGGATATGAGTCCATCATTATTCTTGTCAAATACCCTAGAAAAGAAAAAGGCACGATTTCATATCTCTGTTGTCCTTAAACAGTGGCTATTACTTAGTTGCTTAACTACATCATCCAGCTGGGCTCCATTCAGCACAATAGAATTTTAGAAATATCATAATACTGAAACACAAATTGTTAAACCTTATCAATGAACAAAATACACCTTTTACAGAATATAGAATGTCACAAAAACAGATTTTGCCAGAAATATTTACCATACCCAGCCATTAAAATATAAAAAATAATCCAATTATTAAAATTTGATTAGCTTCCAAACTGAAAATACTCTCTCTTGTATTAGGCATGAAACAGTTAATATGGATAGCACAATGAGAAATTATAGCATCCATCTTTTAGCAGATTAAATGAAAGCAAATTATAAAGTGATATCATATAATTGTTGTTATCTATGTAGTTACCTACACAATTTGATGGACTAAATGCTGGCACACAAATATGGAAAATAAGGCATGTTATTCAATGATCCTGGATTTGACATTCACTAAGGAATTATGAAAATTGAAACTTTCATTATTTGTGACAAGCATCTCTTTCCATATGCATCTGCAAATGTAAAGTTTTTGAAGTGAATGAATCAACTAATTCATTAGTACGTAGAATATAGGGATTAGTAAATAATTTGAAATAATAAATGCTTTATTTGTGGTTAATAGCCAATTTCAATAATATAAAATACCAGTAGTTCATTTATTTTAAAAAATTATCAATATGCCCTGCAAGCCACCACTAAGGTGCGTGGCAGGGGATGAATACACACCAGAATGGAAATGAATTACACACCAGAAATGGAATGTGAAGACTAGATTAAATACTTAGGCGTTATCCTCACTAACAATCTCTCCTGGGTGAAACACACTCAGGGAATATGTGGACGGATAACAAAAAATTAAGATTAATTTGAAGAGAGCTAGAGTGCATGGCAGGGGGTTAGTACACCACAGACTAATTTGGACCCGAGTATGACCCTACCACGGTAGGACAATGTTATTCTGACCCCTTATTGTTTGTGAAAAAAATAACATCTTAAATCTATCTGTTCTACACTTAATCTCTCTAACTTTAGTGACATTATCTCTCCTACCATAGTACAATTGGGGTAATAATATATTTTCAACATCACTGCTAAGGAGACATCCTTCCAATTTATGCAAGAGATTTAATCTGTAATTTGACTTTCACTCCATGAGTGATTCCCAGCCAAGTTCCTCTAATATTTTAAATATGCCACTTTGTTTATCATAACATCGTTTTACAAGTCTAGCTCCTCTTCACTGCATGCAATCCAATTTGGCAATTAATCCAACTTCATGAGGATCCCATTTACTTGCAGCATATTCTAAATGAGGCCTAACCAGTGAAAGATAACATTTCCATTTGACCTAATCATCACATTTACCTTGTACTCTTCTAATAAATCCTAATTACCACTGCATCGTCATCAAAAAAACGTATCTTACTAGTGACTATGGAGTCAGTATCATGATAATCAAGCAATGAATAAATAATGATAGCTAACCTGGTCAACATCTGAATATGGTTTCATACTTGCTAAATATGGATTAATCGACTTGGTAGTGTCTTTGTCTCCATAAAATCAAAGTTCAAATATACATGCTCTTATATTTGAACTTGACCTTATCAGATGTACCAGAAACATTTATTTACCATTATCTCACACATTAAACTAAAAAAATGGCATCAAAGATACTACCAAGCTGATTTATCTGTATTTAGCAAGCATGAAACAATATTCAGATGATGTCAAGGTTAGTGACCATTATTCATTCATTTCCCTGGCATCATTATACCAACTATTGGCATTTTATATTATTGACATTGGCTGTAAACGAAAAATAGAGGCCAACTAAATCAATAAAGAAGTTTCTCCGGACTTAATGTAAACTGAAATGTGATTAAAATATTTGACCATAGTTCTTTTACAGTCCTATCTGAAAATTTCTTTAATCGATTATATATTTATTTCTATTTCTTGATGCTTCCAGCATCTGTATTCAGGGAACAATTGTTCATTTTATGAGCTATAATCTCAAGTAGCACCATATAATATAAAATCTACATTTCATGCACATAGGTATCAATTCACTTAAAATGTAATTCGTTCATACATTATACAAGTAATTTTGTCACACATTTTGAGGGAATTGTCTATAAAATTATAAATTCACTATTCTGCTGTTTTCTAGCTGCATTATAGGGATGTCATAGTTCAGTAGTAGAGCAATATGCTACTGACCACAGGGCCAAGGTTCTATTCCTAGACACACCACCTCTTTTTTCTGGGTACCCTTAGCTTCACCAAAGCTGTGCCATTTTTGGTTACCAGATCTTCCCTGGAAACAGATGACACATGGAAAGGCTCTGACTCCCCATTACTTGATCTCTGAATGCCACATATTGCTTGGCTTATTGCTAGCTGGGCTATATATTCACCTATCAAACCAACCTTTGGTTTGATTATGGTGGTTATACATCATACTAGGGATAATATCACATTCGAAACACTATTGAGAAAGCAATGAGAAACAACCCCTATTATTTACCCCAAAAAAATTATGGACAAGAGTATAAAAACCAGTCCTGGTAACTAAGGAGCATAGCCTGCAGAACTGTGAATCATGCCTGGTGGTGAGATAGTTGAGGCTTCTACAATTGCCGTCACATAAAATTCTTGCAGTGTAGAACTAGCAGCAGCAAAGCAGAAGATACAGAAGAGAACCAAACCAGTTAGAATAGGGACTTTGTAGACAGAAATTATGAAAGGAGATAAGAATGTATGTAGAATTGAGGAAAATGTCATTGGAGTGTGGTCCTTAAATATTGTCACAGTAGTTAGGCAAAGCTTAGAGTACATAGTTTATGCCCATCCAAAAACCCACATTAAAATGACAGCCTGCGAAATATATATCCATATTTTAAATCAGAATTTTGTCATTAAGGGAGTAGGGAATTCTACTTGAATATCTGATGAGATGTAGTATTTCACATCTATCATTTCTCAAAACCTTGTCTGAACATCTATCAACCTTTAAAATCTTTAAATGCTACCTTAAGCTCTGTAGAGCCTCAGAATATTTTGCTAAAGACTGAACATGACAAAAGTGATTTTCCATCCTCTCTCAGGAGTAACCAAAGGCAAAATCATATAAGGGTGTTATCTGAGTTGGCAATAAATATGTGGTCAAGAACACATTTTGATACATTGTAAACTATCACATGACAACTTATGGCTCCTCTGATGGTTTTTGCAGACTTTATACTGAATTATAAGAATTTTTTTGATCCCACAAATTAGTGCCTGAATACATAATTAGAACAGGATAACATAAATACAGTTGTTTATGCAATGACAGATCCTACAATAATTTATGAATAACGATTGATTCACCCATGAACAATCCAATTACTATTCTCTTGTATTTTCCTTAAATGCACAAAACCTGTGCATGGGGAAGGTATAAAACTAATCAAAGTTTGCTCCCATAACTAAAATTAAAACCTTTTCAACTTTTCCCATCTTGAAATCAGTGAATTACCAGGTGAAAAGTATTAACTTATGGAAATTGATCAGTTAATCACCAATCACATTTTGTCCTCATTTCATTTTAAGTAAAGTTGCCAAATAATTACTGTATTTTCCCATCGATAATGCACACGCTATCTATACAGAAATGTTCAGATGATAACAAAATGACAATGTGTATTTTGTAATGAAAAATGCAAAAATCCAAACATTGATGTATTTTTACACACACACATCCAATATAGACGTATTTTTACACAAACTATGTATAATTTTTATGCGCACATATATATATGTATATACAGATGCGCGGCATCTATACACGTTCAAGATAACTATGAAGCCCTAGGTGCACGGTATCTATACAAATTCATGAGAACTGCAGAGCTCTGGATGCTCGTTATCGATGGGAAAATACGGTATTATATTTGAAAATGTAACATGCATTTGCTAATACCTGAATGCCTCCCTGAGTTCATCCTCGCTATCAGCCCCTTTCATCTTCCGTGACATCATCTGCAGGAACTCGTTGAACTCTATAGTGCCATTTCCATCCTGGTCCACTTCATTCACCATATCACGAAGTTCAGTTTCTGAAAATTTCCAATGAAAATATCAATTGAGCTGATAGCTAATGATAAAAATCAGAGCATTTGTGTCATTGATTAAATATTTTTCACCAATAAAACATTGGAATGTATGTGAGTACTTTTTTATGTTTGATACATATTATTGAAAATGGTAAATTATGCAAATTTAAATGATAGTCATGAATGAAGTGCATTCCACAGCAATTAGTCTGATGCTCTCGAGTGAACACCTAACAAAGGTTTTTATTTAAGTAGCTTGAAAAAGTATTGGCTATTCTCTTGTACTAAGAAGTTACTAATGATCAACTTAATACTTAAAATTTGATCATGCGATGCCTATTAAAATGAAAACCTAACAAAAATTTAATTTGCATCATGGGTTCAGAAAAGAGAATTGATTCAACAGTACACATTGTTAAATCTTTAGAGGTGAAAATAAATGCCCTCTGTGAAGAGCTAAATACAAACATGAATTCAGAAACAGTAACTGAATATAGGTATTCAACTTATAATCTTTGGATAGTTGCTAAAAACTAATGTATTATGCAACAGATTCAGGCATGATGTAGTGGAAGTTCGTCATTAAGATAAACAAATTTGCACTTTTTGGCAGATTTTTTGTAGTGTACAATGCATTTCAGTTCATCGAACCAATCTGGTTCTTTTACCTGAAGATGGTTCCATAAATTGAAATGCATTGTATGGTACAATTAATCTGCCAAAAAGTGCAAATTTGTTTCTCATACCAATGTATTAGTTTAGCATATTTTCATTGGTTCAAGCCAAGTGGGGAACACATGTTCTCATAAATTATAGAGGTAAAACACAAAATTACCATAAAAACACATGCTTAATCAATCATTGGTATCTACATTTGTAAATTTTCACAATGGAAAATTGAAAGTTTGGAATTTGAAGTTAAAATACCATGCAGGATGAAATTTAGAACACAAAATCAGTTGAAAACTCCATTACTGGCTTAGATCTCTTGGGCCACCTGTCTTACCTGTGGGTCTTTGTCCCAAAGATCTCATCACAACTCCGAGCTCTGCCATTGTTATGGTTCCATCCTCATCCTTGTCAAACAGCATGAAAGCTTCTTTAAATTCTATAATACAATGCAGATTTTCGTGCAAGCTCAAAAAAGCTATTCCAAATCTATTTAAATACTTAATTGTTCCAATGATATTAGAACACAGTATTATTTAAACATAAAATTGTTATGAAACATTTGTTAACAAACATCTAGAAATTTGTAATACTTATAACATTTTGCCATATGATGACAACTAGATAAAAGAATAACTAATTGAAAATCTACTGAAGTGACTATACAAAGTATCACTATCATTTTAAACACTTATTAAACAATTTTTATTAACTATACATATACTAAAGAGAAGGATACTGTACATGCATGTCTTTACCAACTTATCCACAACACATAGCACCCTGCCCACTGTTTTAGTGAGTCATTTATTACCATGAAGGGTTAGGCATTTCAATACCTAAACAGAGAAGTAGCTTAAAGAAATCATTGCCTCATAAAAATCATTACATTTTCTTGGCTCACTCATCAAGTCCAACCATGCCCTCTCCTTCCCTCTTTATGTTTAATAATATAAAAAATATGCCTGCTGCTTATTAAAATATCTAGATGTGCTTTTAGTTTTAATGGACGAATATCTAAACTTTGCTGGAATCAACTATTTTCCATTTGGTCCATTAATTACTTAGTTTGGCACTTTAAGAGGGTAAATCACCAAGTTTCATAAGAATATTTATTAGTTTTTTTATTTCAAAACCCTCTGCTTACCTAAAAAAACATTTTTTGAGAAAATAAACATTATCATGGAATTGGATAGTTCTCAAGTTTTTTTTTAAACTACAGCTATTACCCAAATTATGCATACATGTATATATAGTTCAGCAGAAATAAATGTCTATGATGAGAATGTGCATTACACAATTATAGCAACCCATTTCAATATAATATGATGCGGTATAATGTCTTGCCCAGGGCTGTCACAGTAGCAAAATGCACATGTGGAATCTCATTCGTGTACTAACAGCATATTCCCATTTAAATTTGGTGTTTTTAATTAGATGATAATTTATATTTTTTCATTTTGTTTCTATACTTATATAATTTTTCTGGCCCAAGACATATTTTATCAATGTGTTTACTTTTCCTGCATTGTTATTATCAATTTCTTTTGTAGCATAGTAGTGAAGCATAAGATTTCATGTCAATTCTGCCCCAGTTATTCCAGCAGCCCTCGGAACTTCACCCAGTCTTCCCTACCTGATGAGATTACAGCCCCACATTTTTTCACCCCTTTAACTTTTCAGCCCCATGTTTTTGATCTCTTGAAATTAGAACCTTGCAAATTTCATCAATATTAACTCAAAATACTTGTTCATGAAATAGGATATTGTACTTCTATTTACATGCATAATATGGTACATAACTTGTTTTCCCTTGCAAATCTATCCAGGGTGGAAAAGTTATGTGTTAAAAAGATGTGGGGATTTGATGTTGGAGAGTAATGTTGTAGGGAAGAAGAGATCAGGTAGAACTGTTGGCATGGAAAGATTAGGGTATTGTGGACATGATACTGCCCAATAAATAAGATGGGGCTCATAAAGGAAGACACCAAAATTTTGTAGAATAATCATATAACCACTCTTCCTAAAAAAGCTTGAGTGAAAACTGAGAGTTTAAGTGAAGGTTAAACATTTAAACTGATATGATTTCAAAAATTAAGTTTGTAAGTTTTAACAAAATACTCTTTGGAAAAAGGTTATCAAATGACGATGCAATATGTAATTTGCGATCTTGTTCTGCTGAGGCTTCAAAATATGTAAAATCGCATTAAAATGTGCAAAATTTGTACATTAAGTGCATTTTAAAGAGAGGTTTTAATTATATATGGATGGCAATGATTATTAAAAGTAGTAGATACTGTCTTAAAAACATTTCCTTCTAGTTTCTATGCCATATTAGATGCTTCTTTTGGAAGCTGTAATGTGATTTGCAGTTGACACTACAGACAGAAAAAGTGTAATGGATGTAGCAACTTGTACAATTGGTAATTATGAAGTGTATATTTCGTGTAACAAGGCAGAAAATGATATTAATGCTTACCAGTGCATTAGTTACTCCTCAAGGGTTTGATGCTTCTCTCTAACTTGATGAGTGCCATTCAAAATGGGTATAGGTGAATTATGGCATGAATATTTCATTATGAATTATGTAAGGTTAGATTTTCAAAGAGTAACTTGTTCTCACATAAAATTATGAATATTGATAAAAATGCAACCATATAGGTATGTCATTGTCTTTGCATATGGAGTACTGTCTTTGATGCCATTTTATTTTTTCCATTAGATTAGAAATAGGACCCAGCAAGAAGCACAAATAATCAAGCAAGCCATGTTTGGCCATGATATATGAGGTATTATTATTTATTATTCATCATTTTTTCAAAGATAAAAAACTTCTTTCTTAATGAATTAGAAAGAAAAGTTTGGTTAAGGCAATTTAGATGCCATTTAGGGTCTTCATTCAAAGTAGGTGCAAATCCAGATTTTTCTATGAACTATTACTGCTTTCTGTAGTTATCGTTGTTATGTGGTTTAAAATGGCTGAAGTGTTAGTGATAGATTCAATCAGACTGACAGTGAAGTCTGTTTAATGTTTTCTAAATTATTCAAGTGAAATTTATATCAATTTGTACCAACAATTACCACACAGCTATTCTACATATTATTTTTTTAAGAATGAGAATATATTTATCACAAAATCTAACAATGAGCCTAGAAACTACTAATTCTTTCAAATTTGAGATAATTTACCGTACATATACGTCCTTATTTTCTCAAACTCACAACTAGGAAGCAAGCTTTGCTACCGGTTAATTGCAATAAACTATAAAATCACATCCATGATTTGAATAGATTCATATTTATGCGCAAAGATATATGAATCAGTCTGGACTATGAACTTTACATCAAATTAAAAAAAAGAAGTCTTCTTACCTGCAACTTGGTCTTCAGTCAGTCCATATTCCGACTGGAAATAAAAAGAAGATATTTAATTGAATGTATGTTAGCTTTCAACCTAACTTAGATTAATCTACACCACTTTGAGAAAAAAGTTGGCTTCAGGAATGCTCTCATTCAATAAAGTACCTGTATCTCAAGCTCAAATATGCAATAAATAGGTTCATTCCAATATTGATTGCTACCTTCATATGATTACCTAGCGTGAACATTTCCCACCATTTTTATGCATTTAATAGATACAGACCTTTTCGAGAGGGAAACACAATTACTACTATCATGGAATAAATTGAATAGATGACATTAGTTCTATCCCTCAAATAATTTTCAAATTCACTTTTCATAAAATATTTGACTCAAGTTGAAATAAAACTGAGCCCACACAATTAACAGTAATATACTTGATAATTTAAATTGTGGAATGAACAACATATTGTCAATAGTTATGATTATAATGATGATAATAATAGTTGTATATTTTGTGAAATGAACATGAAAGGAAATGAAATTTTCATCATTTAGAAATGCTCTAGAAAACATTTTCATTATTTAGAAATAATGACAATGTCAGAAAAAATTCTCATCCAATAAAGATCGGACAACTTTTTATGACAGATGTTGACCAGCACACCCCTTATTTGTTCAAGAATAAATTCAAACTGTCACAGATTACATGAAAGCAGCCAAGAAAGGATGGTTAAGGCAGCAGTTTATTAACTTTTCAATTTCTTCTCCTTACTGCCATCCAGCTGTCAATGGCATTCCACTGTCACTATGAAAACACAACAAACTCTTATAGCCCTCTAATATAGATGGAGTATGGTAATACATAATACATGTATCGAAATAAACTGAATTTCAGTTATATCCTTTCCATTAAGCCTTATAGGGAAATAATAATTGTTGTGACATTTTAGTGCATTTCTCAGCTGTTTTCATAATAGAGTATCATCGGTTTAAATGGAAGCATGTCTTAGCAACTGCCGAACTGAGGTATCTAAAGACTTTTATGGACTACCTTTGGTATATCACCAAGCTTCAATCAACTTGGTACCAATTGTTTATCCACAGGGATCTACCATTGCATTAGTCAATGTGGTAATGGATATCAAAAAGACATGCAAGATCTCCCATACCATCAAGGCTGCAATCAATACATGGGAAGAGAACTCTTTGTGACAGTCACTGACTTCAGAACTATTCCTCAGAAATATGAGAAAAAATATGAACAGACACAAAAATGAATTTAGCTATATTCCTCAAAAGTACCATTTTTCTTAAGTCAGAGGAATCTTAATTTGCATGGGTGGAAACAGACTAAACCAATGGGGTGGGATATTTAAGATGAAATGTGAACTTTATTTGTTAACACATACGCAAACACACTCAAGGAATGAATACTTTTGTTATGAAACTATTTAGATTTTTCTTCATTTTAAAATCAAAAGGTTTGAAATATTAAAACAGATTGAGAGGAAAATATGTTCTTCACAAATTCCCGAGTTGAATTCATCCGTTCGACCTCATTGATCTTCCAGTAAGTTGTTGAATGATGTAGCATTTGGCTTTGATTTATTAATGAATAGTTAACAATTAACGGTAATAAGGAATGTTGCTAGACGATATTTTTTTGATAAAAATTCGTATGAAAGACCTATTTTTATGTGAGGTCCCAAAAATTTTTGCATTAATGGAACAGAATTATTATATTGCAAGTTTCCTGAATGAAATAAGCAAAAGAAATAAGAGTAACTCTAGTTTTTATGTGATATTTTTTAAAGAATTAATTGAGAATCAATCGAACCTAGCCACTCCGACCGACACTGAGAGAGTTTGGGAAACCTTATTGCATTTCACTTGTAGTAAAAGGCACTAAAATCTTGCTTCCATTCTAAATATACATCTCCCCCAGTTATCCATTTGGTTATCCAGACGCATCCATTTGGTAATAGTAATGGCATTGGATTTATGGGGATTGGGATGGTGCGGTGGCTGACGTACTGGCTTCTCACCCAGAGGACACGGGTTCGAATCTCGGTGGCGGATCCCTTCTTGAGGTGCTTTGTGGGGAGCACTTCAAGTGAGTACGCGGTCCGTCGGATGGGACGTTAAACTTCGGACCCCTTGGCGCCTTTCGTTAAGATTAGGCTGAAGCCGACGCCGGGTTTATCTCCACCCTTCATCCTTTCCTGTCAATCCCTAATTGCACAAATTACCTCAGCTGTTGGTCGCCTCCCCTAAAAACTACTACAACTACTACTTGGATTTATCATATTGCTTCGAGGTAATTTTGCACAAGGCGCAATCCATCCAGTTGCAGTTATTATAAGCGACTGACGGATGAGGCCATTAGCACCATTTTGAATAGGTGGGCAATTTGGTAGAGGTAGGATTTTCAATGAATGAGCAAAGGGTGGAGAGAAACCCAGAGGCGCCGGTATGAATATACTCTTAACAACAGATACCAAGAGGTCTAACAATTTAACGTCTCATCAGACGGGTGGCACACCCAACTTGAAGGGGTACCGATATAGAAATGCATCCATGGTGGGGTCGGGATTCCTCTGAGATATTCTGCCATTGCCGGAATTCGAACACAGACCCTCGGTGTGGGCAGTTAGTACAATAGAAACCAATCCCATCCCACGCAGTTAATCTAATACCTATTTACCGTGAATTATGGTTAAGTAAAAGAAATAATTAATTTAAAATGATAATTGCTTAAAAATTGACATTTTCAAGCATATCAGTGATTATAAAAGGAGCAACTTTTAAAACGTTAATCATATTTCCTGACCATCTGGTAGAATATACTTCCGGCTTCCCTCAATACCTCATATCTCACGGACGCCCATGTACATATATTCTCACACTTCGATAGTAGGCGTCTAACCAATCAGGACTGAGTCACGATCATCGAAACGGCGAAGGACGATTTTCTTCTGTCAAGAGGAAGCGAAAAGGCTCGAAGAAATGTACCCCATTCTCATACGAGTGATTGTTCTCTTTCTCGGTCCTGATGTTTTTGTTTGAAGAAGAATGTTTAGATGTAACGGGCTTTATATGAATTATTACTGAAAAATATCAGCCATATTTCTTACCACCCCCTTAAAGCTGCTTGCCTCAAAAAAATATTTTAATTAGCCGAAAGGACCAGCATAGAACAAGGATTTATTTGTTCAGAGTCCCCTTTACCGCAGAGTCAGCTTCATAACAACCCGCAGTTTCACCGTCCTGAAGTACGAAAAGGATTGAGAACGCTTAGGCATGGTAAAATTGTGCTACGCTAGTTTTGCTATGCTGAAATAATGATTTATAATCGAATGACTGAATATATAAATATATATATGATTGTAAATATATATATATATAAATGAAGATTATATTGTATATTAGATTATGAAGATTGTATTGTATATGTATGTATATATATATAGTATATATATTTATATAAAATTTATATATATATATATATATATATATATATATATATATATATATATATATATATATATATAGAAAAGACTCGTAAAAACTTTGAAATGGAGCGTAGCTAAGTACGGCGCGGAAACGTGGTCATTGAAGCGGGAGGATAGACGTCGACTGGAGGCTTTTGAAATGTGGGTTTGGAGAAGAATGGAGAAGGTGAAATGGACAGAGAAGAAAACAAATGAGGAAGTACTTGGTATGGTGGGCGAAGAGAGGGGTTTGTTGGGAGAAATCCTATGGAGGCAGGAGAAGTGGATGAAGGGGGTATTGACCGGCAGCGGGATGTGGAAGACTGTAATTGAGGGGAGAATGTTAGGCAAACGAGGAAAGGGAAGGAACAGGATAGGGATGTTGGACGGGATGAAGGGAGGAAGAAAGTACTCAGAGCTGAAGAGGGACCTGATGTAGAGTAGGATGTTGTGTTTTTCTATGGCTCACAAATTATTTAATTAGTAATTATGTCCATCCAAAAACCTACCTTAACCGGTAGATTACCTAATATATATATATATATATATATATATATATATATATATATATATATATATATATATATATATATAGACACACACAAAGAGGGCATGTTCAAGCTTAATTCAACTTGGAAGAGATCAATAAATACGAGAGCATTTTGTAGTGTAATTGTGAATTAGGTTTTTTCGGTTTTACCACCTCCGAATGAGATCGACGCGAAGGAACTGACATTTTGTAAATAAACACTAATATACATGCATTACTTAACTATGCACAAGCTTAAACTTTTGAATTAGGTTTTTTTGTCTTTGCTTCACCCGAATGATAGCTTCAATCCTTTTTAAAAGAAAATATTCAACACATTGAACACAAACTCGAAAGTTTTCCGGTTTAGATGAACAACTAAGGGTTACAGTGGCCGAACGTGTGGGGCCTGTTCTAAGCGTTTCCGTCGCGAAAAAGATGCGCAACATAACCAATAAACGATACTCTCCACGGGATACAAACTCAGACCCTGGCTGCTGGAATTCAGGGTACGAAGGTGTTCGATCGAGATCCGAATCTCCTCTCGCGCCGTTGGTCGGCGTCGTATACCGCCTAAACTCATAATCTTCCTGTTTTAATCTGCGTTATGTTGGCCGAGGTAATTCAATGCATGTGCAAACGTAATTTGTATGAACGACGGAAAGTTAGAAGCGGAAGGATTATATGAATATACTTCCTTTGTGATGCTTTTTTGTTAGATTTTCGGATATATTAGTAAACCACGTGTGTGGATATATCTTACGTGCACATTCGTGAAAATTCTTTGTTTTATGATATTAAATTTTCCTACCACAACGGCAATAACACGATGAAAACTTTCGATTAACCTGACAATTTTATTTCATCGAGTCCCTAGAATGACTCAGAGGAATCTAATTCAGTATTCGTCAACCCATTCAAATCCAGGAGTTGATTGTTTTAACTTTTTGCCACTGCCTCCTTTCAAGATGTATGTATTTTCTTTAGAATTATATCATGTGCCCTTTTGCTACGTTGTGAACATGGAGTTGTATGCGCGCAAGAGTGTTTTTAGCTCCTAGGTCTTACGTGAAGCGATAGAAGAACGGACTTACCAAGGTTATCGTTAAGGCGTTCAAGGAAAATGGAACGTGTTTATTTATCGCCTGCTCTCTGGGTATTTGTTAAATTTTTCTCTGACTAAGTTCATGGAATAACGCCTGTATCACGCTGAAAATTCTCCGCAATGTGATTTTTAACCTTTAAAAATAAACTTTTTAACGTTGCAGCCAAAATTATTTTCAATTCCATCCTCGCAGAAAGCACGTTTTTCATTCAAGGCTTCGCAAAAAATGGGAAAGAATAAGGATGTAAGAGCATCTCATTTCCATTTCCTGGATTTTTCTAATCTTTCTTTCTGGCACCCAATAAATATACTTCTCAAACAGTCACAACGTGCAGGTTTTCAGAATGCCATAAATCAAAGGTGGTCTACAAAATAAAAGACTTTCTTCGTTTGCATAAAGAAATTTCGCGAGGCATTGATAAAAATAGTTTCATACATTTTATTAATGCCTTGTGCCTATGAATCACAGTGCAAATGTTTTCATGTTCGGGGGTTAAGTTGAGTTCAGGTAGGCCTTACGAGATAGTTAGCAGTGTGCACATAAAACTTAGCCTTGCAAATTTTTTAGGATCTCTTTCATTGAGTCGGATATTTTTCGTTGTGACGAGAGAAACGCGTTAGTCATCCCTTTCTCTGATACCAAGGGTTATTAATAGCTATGGGCTTTCTCTTTCTGAGCGTATAACTGGCGTAAACCTAAATATCGAAACAGTAGCAACTACGAAACGCCACATATTCTATAATAAACTAAAATATTTCATACAGCGTAGAAAAAAATTTCAAAGAGATTTGGAAATACTGAATTACAATATTATCTCAGCCGACGGAATTCAGATGGATATATGGTGGCTACACGGCAATACGTTTGCAATTAACGAAGTATGCTTTTAAACTGAGTTAAATTTATGTAAAGAGTTCATCCTTGAGTATATCTTTAAAAGTTAACTTTTCCGGCGAATGAGAAGATAAAATCAAATAATTAAAAAAATAGAGAATTTTAAGTGATTCAATTCGAAATAATAGTAAAATGACGCATTTAAATTATACAGCATTCATTTAGCATTGTTAGTAAAAACAAGATGCTGAATCATAGAGTAAATAGTGCAAATATAACCTATTAAAACTATACTATACCAAAACACTGAGATATAAGTTGGTTTTTATCGCGCATGCAAAAATGAATAAATATTTGAATGCCTTTATTAATTTTTAACTCACTGCAGAGAGTTAAAAAATCATAAAATTGAAAATCTTTCAACCAGCCTTTCATTTAATTCCAGGAAAATGACAGATATGTCATGATGCACTGAAAATTTGTATTATTGGCTAATTTTCGTTTTAAAAATAAAAATGGTTTATTATGGAAAATGTAGTCGAATATCGACCAAAACGTAATTTAAAAGGGTATTCATCTCATCCGTCACAGCTAAATATGATACAATTTATTCTTTTATACTTTGTGAGCCAACGTAATCCTCAAGGTGAATCAAATACTTGTAATGTTCTAAGCAAAATAAAATACCAAAGGAATCAATTTCCTAGCGATATTTTAAGGGTAAATGCAATACTTGGTTATACCAAGTTATGCATTGAACATTAATTAAAATCATTGTTGAATAATCGAAAAGAATATTTAATTACTCAAAGTAAGGTGAAATGTATAAAGTAATGCCTCTCCCGCATTTTCAAAAAGTTTTTACAGAATACTATATTGCATGCTTACGAAAATTAAGAGGGTAATTAGGTTTTATCAAAATGTGAGAGGCCGGGCAAAGGTTTCTCGTCAATCGGCAGTTCGAAGTGTAGTAATTTTTTTTTCGCCTGAAACCCAAAACTATGGATGGTACATTCAAATTCGTTTTTTTCGCGTTGAGTGAGCTGGCTTTTAATCATGTATCTGTTGAACGATGAGGATTCTAGGATTACTGGCGGTAAACTTTTAATCTTTTCATCTTTTACATAACAACCACTCTAGTTTTTGAAATAATTTTGGTTACAAAAATATATATTTGATTTGATTGAAAGAATTTGTGATTAAAATCGAGTTCTATTGCCTTGTTCGGATTAAATAAACGCCTTTTTCCTTTTTAGCTGCAGATACGGTGTTGCAACACCTCATTTTTAAGTGCATTGGCTCAGTGGAATGGCTCAACAGAAGTCTCCACACATCCTCTCAATCGCTTATCTCCTAATGCCTACAAATTTTGTATCGATACTTGTTATGATACCGATACTTGTGATGATAATGTTATGATCGATAGATTTACGTATGTGTGTATATATAAACATGTATAAATATGCATATATACAACCGTAAATAAAAACAAATAGACACCCGTTATAGTTTCCATTAAGAATACAATAAAGTGTCTCTTTTTCCTAGATATAAACTTATACTGAGGAACAGAGGGACATACTTGTTGACAGTTATTTATGAAATTTCAACGCACTACTGAAAATTATGTACAACTTAATGAAAACTTTATGGTACGCTCTAAAATGATACAAAGTTGTATGCTATTTCCAACTTTATCATCATCATTTTGGAAATGAATTGTAGTACGTAAACAAGCGGAATGTAAACGGTGAATTCGTAAAAAAACAAGCGCAATCCTCTTAATTGGCAACATTCTGCATAAATTCAACACTTATCCTAAATCTACATGGTAGAATTAGCGTTTTTCCTGGATTTTGGACGTCATTCTAAGCAATACATATCCCCAAGAATGTTGAAGTGTTTGTGCACACCATGAGCATATCTGTTTCGACACCGCTACTCGGTCCTTCGTCGCCTTAGGTGCCACTTTCGTATCTTTATGAATGCCAAATTCTATTATCTCTCTCTCTCTCGTTACATTTTCATCACTTAGAACACCTCGATTTCACTGTCCAAACATCAAGCAATTTGGTCATCATCCACTCCTATAAATTTTACAATCTACGCTTAATTTGACGAAATAGTTTCTTCCCTCCAAATTTATACCAAAGCCATTTGCTTTTCTACAAATTCGCGATGTATTTTGCTTTAAATTCAGCGTAAAGGGGCACAAATAGTACATGAATGGAGTTAAGTGTGGAAAACTTTCACTTTTGCTGACTTCAACCTTCATATTTCACAATGGGTCGTCGATAATTACTGCTCACCACTCATTTCAAACGGAACACAGTGCATGCGTGAAATATCTGTTTACTTTGTTGACATACACACACACACACATACACCGGCATTCATTCACTCGAAAGGCAGTGGGCGGGAGGACTGAGATTAGCATAGTGACATGGATGATGAGAAATGGGGACGGGTTAGCAGCCTTCCCAATCGGCAGCACCAGTTTATTTTCATTCCGTTCCAAAAGCCGGGAGGCAACCGTTTACTCACGGACTGCTGTCGGACTTCATCGCGGGAAGTTAGCCTCCGGTAGCGATTGTACTCGGAGCCGTAGATATCGTCCATGGTCGACGGTACGTCGGCCTCCGCCATTTCGCGACGTGGTGAGAGGGAGGTGGGAGGGAATTGGGTCACGTGGCCACGAGGCAAGGGAGACTAAGAGTCGTGCACGAACTGTAGTGGAGTCCGGCGCGAGAGAGGCAAGCCTTCACGGTGATCTGGGGGTCCGGAAGTGCATCAGTGCTCCCGCCGCCGCGCAATCGTTTCCCGATCACTGGCGCATGACCACCCGCCACTGACTCGGGCCGCGCCGAAGACTCGCGGTCAACTTCGCCGCCGCCGGACGTCCGGCCGTCACCTCGGAAGCCACCCTTGGCCCTTTGACTCGGAGCGCGGGGCGCGCGGAGGGAAACGTGGGTCCGCCTCGTCCACGGGTACTGTGGAGCGGTACACTGCCCCAGGAAGCATGACGTCTTCCCGCTGGAACTCGGGGCTCGAGCGTCCTTTGTTTCCTGACGACCTGGCTCTCTCTGAGATCTCTCTCGCTAGTCTTTTTTTCTCATCCAGCTCCCTCCGTTCAAAACGTCCCAAGCCTGTGCCCGGGTGAGCCACTGGAATGGATCCAGGAATTTTTCGCGGGCTGCTAAGGAGGAGAAAGTCCCTCCCTCCTACTCCCTTGCCCGCGCCACATCTCCCACGCAATACCTCGACTCCTTCCACCTCACCCCTCCCTTCTCCCTATCTCTCCTTCCTACCTCCACGTTGGCGGGGTGATGTTTGCCGTTACATCTGTCTACTGATTTGGGCACGGGCGTATCCGACACAGACAGTCATGCTTAATAGTTTGGTGGAATAACTTCCACTACAGCCAGAGGACCTCATGCTCTTTGTCGTCACATTTAAGAAATACGAGATATTATAGTTTCAAGCCATGATTCATTAACAGAGCGATAAAGAGAATCCATGGGTATGTAGATGGATAAATGGGCACACAAATATATAGAGATGAATAAATGTATGAATAAGCAAAATAATTGAATAAAATACATAAAATAATGAAATAAATAAATAAAATAACTAAAAAATAAAAAGCATCCCTTCCGCCATTGACAAAAAAGTCACCATATTCACCAATCAAATATAAAATAATACGGACATAATTTTGACATATTACGCCCTCCTCTGTAATCCCTCCGTAAGGGGGGTGAATTCCACGGGTTAAGAACTCCGTACGAAAGGGAATACTTACGGATTTGATTCTCAAGGAATAAATCTACATGTAAAATATAGATCCTGGAATGTATGTGATTTACAAAACAGGAATGTATTTAAAGTTGAATAACGTGAGGGAGCAATGAAAGTTGCCCTATTATTTTCATTTTGAACATACCATTATGAAAATTTCATCGGAGTTAACCACCTATGGCCCAGTTAAGGCACCGACGGTTTCCAGAAAATGCTCTTTTAGCCAGAAAATCACCCAAATTGGGTTAGATTAGATTTTATCTCTTAGTGTCATCCGATTTTTAAAACCACAACACATGAGTCAGGTTCTAAAGAGGCATAATATTACTCTAATCCACCGTTGATCATAGATATGAGCATCGAAAATCCTACGGAAGTTTACGACATTCATTTGCACACATATATTTTGCGGAGACTCTAAGGCACTTTGCAGCCATTTGCGTCATTTAAGACGGGTGAGTAATGACAGGGGGGACGGGGGAAGATGCAGGTAGACATGGAGAGAGAGACAATAGTCAACGCTATTCGTTTAATCTCAATATGAAGCATCAGGGTGTCAAAAATATAACGTCAATCCTACGATTATTTTATTCCACTTTCAGTACTCTCGACCTAACGCTGACGCAACAAATGGATGCCATGGTAAAATGTACGGTCTTGAGTCCTGATATTTTATACACTGAACACAGTGGTAATTTGATCTCGGCTCCTCAGAGCTCACTTTCCATCTGAACATTTCAGCATTTTGAATACAAGGTGGATCATTACATTAAAAATTTGAATATTTTGTGGCGAAGAAAGACCAGTTCACTAGTGCGAGATTATAATTGTCGACCATGTTAAAATATTGAAAATATCATAATCCTTTCTTTTATTAAAATGACACTTTTGCATAGTATGTTTCCGTATGAAACTATATCACAAAATTACCTCGGTCGTCGGAGACATACAAACCTAAATATTAATATTTTTTTCCTAAATAATTGCAAGCTAAATTCATTACTGATAGTCATAATTTCCCTTTTTCCAAGTGTTCTCTTCTTAAAGGTCAAAGATTATTTTCCTCTCAAATTAGATGAAATCCACTATTCAGTCAAAGAACGGACGGGATAATCGTGAAGCTAGCTTTCACGTGACCTTTTTATGAAGAAAGAGTGAACGGGAGTGATTATGAATAAAAAAAATTATATGCACCCTTATCTGTAGAGCGTTGAACGAAGTTTTAAACATTAATGAAGGGACGAAGGCTCGTTTAACGTCGCCAACTTGCAGTTGCCGCCACCGAAGCCGTAGCGGAGATTAGAGTAGTAGGGGACAAGAGACAACTCCTTAGATGTTGACTCAAGTCCTTGATTCAACGCCAGCACAAACTAATGATCCAATGCAAAGTGCGACGCTAGGGATAGGCTATTTTCCAAGGAAAGCACGAGCAAGGACACTAGACACTGGTGTGGCGCACTGCACGTGGAGGTGTTTAGACTTTGGGGTTCGCATCCTTTGCTCTCATGTTCACGGCCGTGTTTGCTTGAACAGAAATTTTGTAAACAAGAGTCATTCAGTGTTTTCTATTTTCAGGATGACTGTAGTAAAAAAAGTAAATCCACCTTATGCAACTTATTTTATACCGGAAACGAATGGAAACTAACTAATTACCTAAAAAGTTGAGAGATTCGTCATTCCTCATTTCTGCTTTGTTGTTAGGCTAGTTTACGTAAGATCTCGAAGCAAACAAGAATAGATTTGTTGCTATTTTAATTTTTAGTTGGATACGGGCAAAATATTTTGATGGGAACACGCAAGTATGATGGAATTATTATGGCATACGTTAATTAAGATATAAAACACTAACTAGCTGAATTGGAATTGAAATCGGCGTTTTTTTCTTTGCCCATGGAAATTGTATCTTTTTTACGACAAGGTAAAGATAAAATCATAAAAATGGGTGAAAAAAGAAAGCGTCAATCGTATTATTCCAATTACTTTTTTAATTACTGCAATCAGTTCATCTAAGTGAGAAGACTTTGTAGTACAAAATTATTCGATTGAAATGACAACATTTTAAAGTATATCCTTTAGCTTATTAAAATTAGTGAAGTTTGTCACTTAGTCAATTAGAATGAGAAAAAAAGTTACTCAGTAATTGCGAGAAAATCCAAATAACACCAGGACAAAGCAAAGTTTCCACCTGAAATTTAAAGAAGACTTCAAAGAGCTGGTTTTTCAAAGACAATTTTACATTCCATTTAATTATTAATCACAAAGCAACGCTCACGAGCGTAAAAGAGAAAAATGACGACGAGTAAAACTTAATCCCCGATGGTGCCCTTTGTTATCGTTTCCCTAGGAGTTGTAGACGCTTGAATATGTTCTACCCCCGAGAAACTTTCTAGGAGCATAAGGAATGCCTGTTCTCAACAAAAACCCAAGGGAAAATGTGGCCGTCACCAAAAAAGCCATTTAGATTAATTAGCGAAGAAAACGAGTCCGTTGTGCTTGGACGTAGAAAAAAGAGGATTCGGCTCCGCAGGATTCTTTCTATCTTCAAACAGTTATGTGTCATGGAGGACAAACAAGAAACGTTTAAGAGAAATTTCATTGCACTGTGATAGTAATAATGGTTGTTAGGGAAGACGACCGATAACTGAAACTATTTGCGTTATTAGGGATAACGTGTAGTCTGGCAGAGGTAGGACATTCAGGGACTGAGTAATGTTTTGGAAGGATACTTTTCTTACACACTCGATTTGGCTTCACATAAATGGAAGGGATGTAACACATGCGTTTATGTGGTCATACGAATCCCGTCATTCATCAAAAATATTTTACATATTCTCACCACCTATTTTGTGATCTTATCATAAATATCGGCTCCTTTAACTTCATCATATTCACGAATCGAAAATTATACCAAAAAGGTGTATTATGTTGCCTTCGCAGTTGGGAAGTGTTTGGAATGCACAACGCAAAGAACAAGTAGGTTTTTGTACGATTTTCAACGAGAAATAACAAAATCCTTCAAACTAATTCGACAAAGGAAGGTAGAGATCAGAGGTGGGGAGAAACCCAACGTCTTAGTTCACCTTGAGAACAAAATACGCCAAGGTGATCAGAATTTAACGTCCCATCTAACGGACGGCGTATTCCACTCAAAGTACTCCTCAGATAGCACACCGAGTAGGAATACCTCTAAAACATCCTACAACCACCGGATATTCGAACCCGTGCCCTCGGGGTGGAAAGCCAGTGAACGTTTCACCACACCAAACTGCTTAAAAGAACATTTTTTTGCTTGGCATTCAAAACTTTATTTTTTAATCAGACGTCCCTTTCCGCGTATTGACGCCTATTTTTCGTATGTCCGTATTGACGCCTATGTTCCGCGTATTGACGCCTAAAACAGTTTTAGCGTTGGATCCAAAAGTGGGAATCTTTTCCAAATTTTCCACGCCCTTCTTAAAGAAACCCACCAGTGACCGACTCTTACCCATCTCTTACTTACTCATCAATTCTCACCTTATTTCGACACAGCGATTTCTCCATCGAGATACCTTTCGAGAAAGATATGGAGCCCTCAATTTAGACGTGGTCGTTCTTTTGAAGGAACACCTTCACCCGTCTGCTCACACACTTATGCACACGTGCGGATCCAGTTCCATAACGGATAAGTTGGAGGAAGAGGGGTGCGTAATCCATGTTTCACCCACTACCCTAAGCCTCTAAGGTTGGCCGCAGGCACTGGCGCCCACTCACCCCGATCCCCTTAACCAAACATCACTTGAGAAGGAACGAAAAAAACAAGGAAGGAAGTGACTCTCGACTCACGAACCCCTATTCGTCAAAGGCATTATTAGTCTCGCCCTCTCTCTTCCTCTTTATGCCCAGGCGCGAAACAAAGTGTACACAACGCTCAGGAACGGCGTTTTAAAGACATCAATCGGCTCCAGTTGCCTCATCTTTCACCAGCGCCACACAAGGGACGGCGCGGAATTTAACCCAGAATTTTTTTTTCTCCCTATCTCTACACTAACCCTCTCCTTCCCCTTCCACCCGAGCAGCCGCCTCCATTTTTCCATCTTTCCCCTCTCCTCTCCCCTTAGAAAAAATCCTTTACGCCACGCTAACCTTCCCGGCAAGACAGACATTTCCTCACGGCGCGTCACTTGCCTTGATAGAGCTCGCGCTTCGATCTTCAGCAGTTCCCCCCGCTCTCCCTCCGGCTTCAGGCCTCGCCTTTTACCTTCTTTGTTTTCCCCACCACCGTGGCTATGCCGAGTTTGTCTTCTTTATCTCCCCTTCCCTTCCTTTACGAAAACCACAGTTTTCTTTTCCTTCAAACCCTTTTATCTCCCCTTGTTTTCATCCCTCTGGACGTCTTCCGCTATGACCCCACCCGTTTCGAATCCGCCTTTCTCATTCTGAAGCCCTCTCGTCACGCCAACGACGATGCGCATCATCGCCATATTTTTTTCTCCCCTCCGTCCAGCGGGCTAGACTTAGCAGATCCTTTTCTCCGCGCCCCGCTGATGATGTGCGATGGAGTGAACGGCCGGTCCCGTCACTTCTTCCCCGTAGACGTGCGCGTTAGCGAGACTGAAGTTTGACGGTATTTTTGGGATGGAAAAACTCACTAGAAAGCTTTCTCCTTCGAAAAAAACAATATTTACTCATGAGGCCACGTTTTTCACTCGTTAAAAATGTTCTGTTTTCTTTCGCTCGATGGGGAACTCAGCTATTTAAATGGCAGTTACGTATCTCCACTGTAACTTGTGGAATCCAGCTTTGCTACACGGAATTGGATTGTTCCGGTAGCTAATATAATGACTTCTTGCTCCGAGATATGGGATCTTATCCAGGGGGTGGTCGGAAATTGTAACTAATAACGGCGTTGAGCTTCTCTAAACTCTTTTTCCGTTCTCTAAAAATCCTATATCTTAAAAATCGTCCTCCTTTTTATTATTTTTCACGAATTTGCGAGAAATTAATTAATTATTTCATCGTTTTACTTAGGAACTAAATTTTTACATCAGTATAATTAATTAGTGGTAATTAATAGATGAAGTAAAGTAAATGGACATGAGATTTAAGGAATAAAAACAACGAATTACTGAGTCAATTAAATAGAGGGTAGATAGATAGATATATAGAAGTCTTTATTTGGACGAAATTGAGACCTAATGGTCCCATCTTCCATTTAACCCATAGGGGGTAAGTAATACACATACGAAGTAAAGTAAATGGAAATATAATATAAGGAGAACAGCAGCGAATTACAAAGTCAATTACCTAGAGGGGAGATACTATACTACCGCTTTATGTTTTAATGAATATGTGAAGTAAAGGAGAAGAAACTTGGTGTATCCATTTAACTCTTAATTAGCAAGGCATTACAATACATTTATGTAAATTTATAAAGACTGACGAGTCATATGGCGGAATTGCATTATCATACACTATCAAAAAGTGCATTTTTCAACTGGATAAAAAACATTTACCCAAACATAGGCACAAAAGTTATGTAAGCTTCTTTCAGACCTTTCGTTTAGGCACCTGAATCGCTCAATTTAGGGTGGACACCATCTTGAAGTGCGTGGTACAAACTCATTAGGCGCCTATTTCGGCCCCATATTTAGCACACAAGAAGTGTATCCTAAATACGCCACATTGCAACCCTATAATTCCAAGGGCTAGCTAGAAGCGAGACAACTAGCAGAAGAGTAATCGCTATGCCGGGAGTATTTTATATACTCGTGTGTTGGTCACAAAAGCATTGGTTATTTCTTTGAGAGGGTACACTTTTACTCGTTCAATAAATGCAGGCTTTATTAATGTGAGGCGAGATAAGGCGGAGCTTTCTATAGAAAAGAGAAATTTGGTGCCTTCCGCATGAATGTAGTTTAATCCTTGTAATAATTTTAATTTATCAAGTATTTGGTTAAACATATTTGAACTGTACAGGTAAGAACATATTTATTTGTTTGGTGCTTCATTTTATGACTAAGAACGTCGTCTTTGCCATCGTGTTTGTATCCATGCCTTGTTTGTGTACTTGTTAAATTTTTTTGGTAGATAAACATTACGGAAAATAATCCTTAAGCATAATGTTGGGTTTGGATAGCGTAAGTATTTAGTAATGCCCCTACTAAAAATATAGCTGGCTGCATGAATCCTACTGGGTAATCATAGGTCGTTCGCAGAACCTTTGCAAAAGGAGCCATCGTTTCACCACGTAAACCCACAATGTATTTAAAACCAACAAAAATGAAAAAGTGCCAAGAAAGACTAATTGTCGAATGAACATTTGATTGATACTAATATTGACTGATAAATATGAAACATTTAGCCAGATAAATACAAGTAATTGTAAATGAACTACACAAAGCATACCCGAAAACAATTACCGACAAGCCCAATGACCGAAAATTTAAACGAGTTTTAAATTTTTGAAATGTAATACAAATTGACCTAATAATTCAAGCAAAATATAAAACACGGATAATATGTTAAAGTTAAATATAGTCCGATACGAGGAAATGAATACGAAACTAGTAGCAAAAATCGTCCAAGTTGCTAAATTAAAAAAAATGAAATGGAAAAATTTTGTTGACTGTCGAATGAATTGTAAAGTGAACTCAGAGTTAAGCAAAAACTATTATGCGGTTTTTCAAATACACACAAAAGTTTGCTCAAGCTAACTCAAATATCACAATATTTACTTTTGGACATCATCTGTTTATTCCTTATTCATTGCTACATAGATGGCAGTACTACTGCGTAGGGTGTCCAAACTTAAGCTACCTTATCATTATACGCCAAACATCTGGCACCACAAAGCATGTTCCCTAAAACCTAACGAGCCTAGATGCAGCTCTACTGACTTCTATGAGTGGCTTGAGACAATGATCAATCACGACTAAATCAAATAAACGAGATTCTAAAGTAGCATGGAAAATTAAGAGAAATATTAAGGTAAGAGAAAATAAAATAGAGTAGGTGGAACAGTTCATGTATTTGAGCAGTATTCTGGAGGAAACTGGGCATGGAAGAAGGGTAATCAAAAGAAACTATGAATTTGCGGAAGAAACATTTGCTAGAAGAAAGAAGCTAACGATAGACGTGAAAAGCTAATTTTTAAATAATGCGAGAGAAGAGAGGAAGTTGCCGAGCGAACTTTAATGAAGACAGAACATGCGAATGGAGAAGTTGTCAAGAGGAGATGGGATTTCAAAGGGCGTAACAAAAGAGAAAGTGTTGGAGAAACGAAGTACAGGAAAGTAGGAATTGAATTTATGGACGGCATGGATGTAGGTAGGAAGTGTGAAGTTCCGAAGAAGGAAATAATTCAAGGCAGATTGTAGGAAGTAACCGAAAAACATATTCCATGAGAGTTTTTAGTAACCGTCCTTCCTTTAATATGTAAATTAAATACTAATAACGACAGTTCAACTTCAGACGAAAGATAAATCATCGTAATCTAAATACGATCTATTAGATTGAAACCTAGGCCGAAATAAAAATTTTCGCCCAACGTCAAATTATATTTGTTGGCCATTCATTAAGATAACATCCTGTTTGGGTTGAATACTATGATATGATATGGACTTTTTATAGGCGTTTTTGGTTTTTATAGGGGAAGGTACAGTCTACTACAAACTAAGTCCTAGGTATTATTAGAGATTAATTTCTTTCGCTGTACCACAATCGAGTTCCTACGAAATTCTAGTGCCCCTGGAAATATTAGCGATCAGAATATTTTTACATTGGGCTGTCGAAAAGCATTACTTGGGATCATAAGTGTGGACGTTTCCATTTAGTAGCCGAACTATCTATCCACTAGGCTGTACCACGATGAGTTTCATTCGAATTAATAAGAAGCGCAACATGTGTTGGTACTCTTCCAATATATGACCTACGACGCTATTTTCATTCCATTTTGCAATCAACCTCCATAATCCCTCTAGCAGAGAACTAGAGAACTGTTTTATTGTGTTGTTATTCACTCTGCTTTGATTTATTTACTTTAAACAAAGTTGCGAAGAAATGACTGTATTTCACCCAAGTGTGAATAACTTTTTGGATGATCCTGAAGATTCTATAAGAAATTGTAATTAGCGAGGATAACTAACTACTTTTTCAGTCGCATCAAGATGAAAAATGTTAAAATAAAAATAATCTCAAGATTTATTTGATGATTTCTGGAATGATGCAAAACTTTTTATACTATACTGTTATTGGTTAAAATATTTTTTTAGTATGCTAATGAATGAAAATTTTTATTTATTTCAAATTAATTAAATACGATATTGACACTTGGAGTGAACGCTGTAAAATGTTTTAATGTTACATATCCTTTTAGTGAATACTATCCATCCTTAACTTTGGAAATAAATAACATGTAGTACTTTAGACTATTTTTTAAACAAGAAAACTCACAATATGATACAAACTTACTGTTGACTTACGGTAGTAAATAAAATCATGGTGAAGGATCAGTTGCTGGGTAGTGTAACACATGCTTATTGGAAGAGCACCCATTTCTTCATGTCACTATTGTTTATTACTCAAATTTCTACTGTTTTCAACATTATTGATTGTTGAAAACAGTAGAAATTGACTAGTTCAGAAGTTGAAAATTCCACGCATGTGGAGGAAGGTGATTTGCTGGCCACTCTTAGACTTTTGGGATACTGGCAAAATGTTCAAGGGGTGGGGGGAGAGATGGATCGAGCGCTTAAACGAAACCTCTCGCGTCCGCCTTGCTGGATGATGCATCGCTCGTTAATCCTCGGATGCGACTCCCGCGCTACGCATATAACCACCCTCTCCTCCCTCACTCGGACCTGAAGACTTCAAATATAGCGACCCATTGAGGCGCGGGGTGGACACACAGATAGCCCTCTCACGGCCACCGTCGTCGCCGAAACCTCAAGGCGTCACAGGGCATCCGGTGCTCCGTCCAAGAACCTCCTACTTAATCATTCGTCGCACGGAGAACTGTCTGTGACTTCACGCGGACCGAGGAGGAGTCGATTCGGTGAGTGCGTAGGCGGGTAAGAGGGTGAGATGAGGAAGGTCAAGCGGTGAATATGGCGACGGAGTATTCGTGCCCGCTCAAATGCATCGCCCGGCCATTTTGATGGTAATTCAAATGGAGACTGTTGTCAACATTATTGATTGTTTCTATTTTTCAAGTTGGGAATACGTGAGTTGTCTGATGAGTTTCCAAATTTCAAATAAACGAGACCTTTTTACTTAAAATATAATTTTATTTTTCAACATAGCCTCCTTTCAAGTTTTTACACTTTTTCCAGCAATGCTCTAAAGCTTTTCGCCCTTCCAAATCGTAGTTGAGGTATTTCTCCGCACAATGAATATTTACGCATGCTACTTTTACCTCCTCATCCGACGAAAATCTCCATCCCTCAAGCATAAATTTAAGGTAAAGACACAGGAAAAAGTCACTGGAGGTCAGCTGTGGTAAATAGGGTGAGTGGTTCGCCGATTCAAAGTACAATTCCTGAACAAAAACCATTGCGTACTCGTACTGCAAATCCGGAGATGGCGATACACTTCCTCGCACAGAATTAACCAATTTCATGTAAAGTATCAAAAGAGTATATACAGCGCTTCCAAATATTATCCTGAAAGACTCCACGACAGCGTGTTTCCTGGTTATCAAACAATACGACAACAGATGACAATTGGGAAGTTCAAACTTTCGTTAATTATACTTCCTCATGCTCTGATTGCGAATTTTTTCTTTTTTATTCTTTTATCTCTTCAGCTTGTTTATTTTTGCCATTCCATGTTGTCTCACTAGCTCTTCCTTAGCCTTCTTAATCTTATTTTACCTCTTGAAACATTATCTCAGTATATCTTTACTTTTCTGCCATTGTTCATCCAGTCTATGTGTATGCTGTGGTCTCGTTTTCCATTGAATATCCACTCTCCGTCTGCTTTGAATTTAGATTCACCCATTATTTTTTCCTTCTTTTATCAATTATCAGTGCTTGTCCTTGAGTTTTCTAAATATTTTCCCCTCTGGTCTCCATCTATATTTTTCTTCCTTTCTTCATTTCCCATTCCTCTGCATATGAGGTCATTGGGGTCATAATTATTTTTTTCAATAAGAGTCTTTGATGAGATAATTAATTGATTTATAGAATTACTTTCGATCCGCAATCCTGCATAACAAAGAAGTGGCTGGATTTAGATTTGCATGCTTGATCACGAGTTTTGCGTGGAAAACGTGATTCTTTACATCGGTTTGGCAACCAATTTACCTTGAATTCCTAGTTGTGTTTATGGCTATTAATGTAGAGTGGCGCTCAAATTATCATTTCTGAACTAAATTTAAACTGGTATCATTTAAACAAATTAGTTGAAGGCTTGCTTGCTTGATGAGGATTTTACAGCGAAAGTGGAGACATCGGCAAGGTCTTTGAGAGTGTTAAACAATTGAGGAGTTCTCTGATTTCCATTATATACCACAGTTTCAATTGTAACATAATTTTAAAACTAACCAGAAAGCAGTAAAAAGCTTTCCCGATCTTGAAGAATCGAAAAAAAAACTAACAGAAAGCGTTGTATTATTATTGGAATAACTGGATAAGGAGACTCTAAAAGATCAAACACATGCATGTATGTATATGCTACTTAAACTTTAAAATGAATACAACTCATTCATTTTAATGCTAGTACAAAGTAAATTTATCTTAGCAACGCATTTCATCAGCGGGTAAGGCCATAATGGGAAGTTAAGGGAAAATGACTTCCAAACAAAATGAATACTTTTCCCCTCGCAAAGTTCGCCAAATCAACAGTAAGAAACGAATTCAATTCAAGGTGTTATGCCTAGTAAGGTGAGTTTTGGACGGTCCCTTGAGATTCATATTATATATGCATAACGAAATTTTCCTTTGGTTTGCCCTACATTATTTCCTTCTTCATTTCTCCGTAACTTCTTTCTGCTTCCATGCTATCTAAAAAGTCTATTCTCTTCCTTCCCCGCTTACTTCAAACATACTCCCTCATATCTGGGCCTTCAAGAACCTTTCAATATTTTTTCCACTAACTTTATCCGCTTCTTTGGATTTTCTCCCGGCTGCTTCCTCACTTCATGCACCCTATTTTATGCCTTATTTTTTGTCCTTCTTTCTACCAAGCTTATTTGCTCCATTCTCCGCTACAACCACATTTCAAAAGCCTCAAATGTGCACTAATTTTCTTGATTTTAAGACCAGAACTCAATGAAACAATGCAGCTTACAAAACTTTTTTTCGCATCTTTATTTAGTATGTTTGTTGTCGATTTTCTCCAGCATCTGCAACCAATGGCAATGGCATCGAGTGAAAATGCTTACTAGCTACTCTAATTTGCAATTGGCAACCTAGACTCCTTATCTCGAGGCAGCCTACAGGATAGAATGTACAGGATAGAATGTAGAAGGATAGAATAAATGGATGTTGGCCTAAAAAATTCATTTCTGAAGTCATGAAATCTCGTGAGGGCAGATTTCTCATCTCACCTTTAGTGTAGAGTGGTGTAAAAACCATACAGCGTCGGAATTGATATAAACATAAGAAAAAATAGAAAAATGTTTGACGGAGTGGCCAAAATGAGTTTGTGTTCGGGAGGCGAGAAAAGATTCGCCCATCAACTTTACGTGAAGAGCAATTCAAAGTCCTGTTAAGATTATCCCAAGCCTCGGCTCAAGAGCGTCTCTATTAAATCATCGCTCGAAGTGCGACGTGAAAAACAAAAAAAAAAACCTCGCCATAGTTAAAAGAAGCATATGAGAGGACGTAACCGTTGACCCGTTCAAAGATTAATCCTTAAGAAAAAGGGTTCAAGGAAAGGTAAGGCATTCAAAATAATCAGAGAATTGAAAATGCACCAGTGATTCCTCCACGTCGCAAACGGTAGTGATACCGTAAAGGCGATGGAAATAAAGCGTATTTTGTGTTGCCTCTAACATTTATCGTCGCGCATTGAAAAAATAGAGACGATTCCAAACACATACAACGGCTACGGTCTCCGCACTAACCTTTATTTCCCTCAGGTGACTTCATTCCCCTATCCCCACTAGTACAAGAAGGTCCAAGCTTTAATGAATTTTTTTCATTAACCTGGTGTGATGTAACTTTATGGTTGTCAAGGATTGTCTATATTACGTTCATAGGTTGGGGAATTTGGAGATGAGTCATGAAGAGAAATGCCGGGACTGGCGTAATCTACCCAGACTTTAAAATAGCTTTCGACAAAGTTAATCATAACATTTTAAATGAGTGAGTACGGTGAATTTGAATGATTGGTTGTTTATAAAATTGGCTATTCTCATAACTATCTGAACTAAAGCAATATGTATCGTAAAACAAATACAATACAAATCGGATGAGTACCTTGCAACTTCAGAAGTTACGCTTCGGTCGAACTTAAAACCGTTTTTATTCCCAGTCTATAGTAACGATTTTCCTAATTTTGTACACCATAGTGTTTTATGTACTCTGACGATATTCAAGAGTTCAAAAGAGTGAATTAAGTAAATGTTTTTTTCAACATTCAAAAAGTTTTCAAAAATTTGGTTAAAGGGCCAAAAGAAAAACATTATATTTTTGAGTGAAAAAGTGTTGCCGCATGATATACTCTAGTAAGAAGAGCAAGATTAATTTTGAGAACAGCATAAAAGGTTTATCGTTTAATCAGGTGCATTTAGTTTAAGACCTGGAAGTCACATTCGATTCTTCAATGTCTTTGCTCCATACATTTTTGAACTAACTTATTCGCTACAAAATGATTGGGTTCTGTCAAGAGAGTCACAAGGTATATTTAAACAGAAGGAATCACTTCAACTTTTACACTTTTCCTTTGTGATATGCAAACAAGAATATTCCTCCATAACATGGCATTATTATTCTAAGAAATATATTCAAATAATATGAAGAGCGCATAAAAGAGTTTTACATCTTTTATATAACACAGAGAAAAATATTAATCCGTGTATAAATTGTATGTAAATTATGAAACTTAGATAAAACAATATGACCTTCAAAGGGCAAAAAAAGAAGAAAATTTTGTATTTTTAATTTATGTAAATGTAATAAATATTAGTTAACATGTTAACTTCTCGAGTAAAATAATTTTGTATTACTTAAAATCAACGTTAGACCAAAATGAGGATTTCATTTGAGTACTCTGCAATCAAATTACTGAGGAAACACACCACTGAATAGATAGCGCCAAAAGTTGATGCAAATTACAAGATGTATGCATGAACTATTTGTACAAATAAAAAATTGTATGAAGAAAAACTTGATTTGTTTCAGCAAATGAGTGCTCTGTGTGCTTTTGTAATGATATTGTTATGCAGGAAAGAAGTTTTCAGATTTATCTTTTATATGATATCTGAAACTGTGCATTATGATTTGGCTGGTTTTCCCTAATAATATTTCGCTATAGTAACGTTCAACCCAATAAAATGAATTAAAAAAGTTTCAAAAATTGTTTTTGGTTGATATAATAACACCGAAATGGTTATGGAAGTAAAAAAATACACTACAACAATCAAAAATGAGAACAGAATTGGAATTAGAAGTTGATCTAGACAAGGGAGCAAATGTGTAAATCGGAGGGCGGGGGGAAAGCAATTGGAGATGCTCCCACTCTGCTGTGATGCCAGTCGAGGGCAATATTCTCGAACGTAAAACTACGCGAGAGGGGGCTCTCCTATTTATTTTAGTGCCTGAGGTCACTCATCAACGATATTCCCTGCAGCTCGCCTTATTTCTTGGCCCTTTCTGTATACCCTGCTATCTGACGCTCCCGTCCAACCCACTACGTAAGAACCTCCTGTAACGTCGGCACTTGCTGTACTGCACTTGAGTGCAGAACATTTGCTCAGCAATCCTCTTTGACGAAATAACTTCGCTCGGAGAGAAAAAAGAGCTGGAATTGCCACCAGGAAAAGGGGATAAAAAAGTACAATTTCAACCTAAACAAGATTAAAACTAAGGTAATGATCTGTAATCAAAATAGGGAAGAAATTTTTCAAGCAAGATTAGGGAAAGAATAACTTGAAGGAAACGAATGAAATAGTTTTGCTACATAGGGAGCAGAGTCTCTAGTGATGAAAGATGCATGGAGGATAATTTAAGTAGAATAGGAATGAAAAATAATGCTTTCTATAGGAATAAACAGCTACTAACGGGATGCTACCTAAGGCATAAGAAAAACATTAATGAAAACGTATTTATGAATTCTCCTTATCTAAAGATATGAGATGTTTTTGATAGGGGCAACAGAAAAAAAATATTGAAGGCGAAGAAAATGTGGTGCTACCGATGAATGATGAAAATAAGATGGATAGACAGAAAATCAAATGATGAAGCATTTCAAAGAATTGGTGGAGAGAGAAGCTAATGGAGAGCATTAATAAGAAGGAGAGGAAAATTGATTGGGGACACCCTGAGGCACGTCCTAAAACCATAATTGAAGGCAGTAATAAGGGAAGGATTACAGAAGAGGGTCTAGGATGGAAAAAGGGAACCAGATGATGGATAATGTTGGTGTCAGAAATTATAAGGCAAATAAGAGCTTGGTAACGGAGAGGATAGTTTGGAGCCGAGGTTTGGAGAGGTGTTGCAAATCAATACTTGAAGTGATGACCAAAGATGCTATACAATGGTGCAGGTAAGTAATGACTTTTGCTTTTCGATGAAAAATATTCACTACATACCTATTTTCCTATGTTTTTTCATAGAAATTTTAACTGAAACGTATACAAAGTTATGCTCAAGAAGGTGGTTTTATCCCACCAAAGTACGTGAAAAATTAAATTCATTAAAGATCTTACAAATATATACAATTATTTAGAAGAATTTCATGGCAAATAAGTCTAACGATCAGTTACTTACTCTTAATACTTCATAATTTTCTAACCTAGGCGCTTTAAAAGTAGAAAGCTCTTCCTTCTATCCGTTCACAAAAGGTAAGTTATCTCCATTGCAGTATCAATAAATCTGGGATTTGGAAAAATGTCAGTTTGCTCAGTGTTTTCATTTTTGTTGATGAGATTAAGCCACAATCGTTCAATTTACTTTATGACCTATATTTAAGCTAGTTGGATGCTTTTTATCATTCATTTTGATTGAAAATCGACGGAAAACTTCTGTAATTACATATCAACGACGACTTTCCACTTGGGAATAGTTTTGTCGATATCCCATATTATTCCGAAGACTCATTCCATAAAAAGCACTAAGATTTTCCATACCGGCTTTAAGAAGCATTTTACTCTTAAAATTTGATTTCAAACTGAATACCTTAATATTTAAAATAGAGATGTTTCAGGCGTGATATGGTGGAATATCATAATTAATTAAAAATTGGCAATTTTCCACAAAATAAAATTTATTTACGCGACCGGTTTCAAAGTAACTACATAATCGTCTGATCAGGGTTTTTTAATTAACCATAACATTTGAAAAATATGCTATAAAACCATTTTTGAGTGAACTCCTTTAAAATGCGCTTGAAGAAAATTTGCAACCATACCAATGATACCAGAGAAAGAGCAAGCTAACTTTCGGACTTTGAATAATAATAATAAATCTCCAATATTTAATTCATATCTTAACCCCTAAATTAAGCGGGAAAAACATTCATAGAAAACTAAAACTCAATTAAAATACGAATAAACGTTTCTTTGCACTACTAATAGTGCCCCAAATGTTCTTCGAAATGTATGTCTTCGCTAACCTTTGGCACCTTGAGCATCTCAATGGGCGTGCATCACTTCCAGGGAGCACACCACTCTACGGACGGATGGAAGGTGGTGAGAGTTTCTCGAGGGCAATACGTGAATGAAAGTGCGTATGAAGATTTGGCAAGAGGGTTTGCAAACATTGGGGACGGTGCAGGGAGTGAAACCCCATTTTTCGCACTCGGGGCCATCTTCGACTTAGAAATCTTAAGAAAACGTGCATTCTATTCCCTGAACGCACAACCGAGACTGTGTAAGCTGCCACTTGGGTACAAGGTCCGTCATGTTAGCAGCGAAGAGAAGCCATCCAAAAACGACGTGCTCACACTCGAGAGTAAGTTCCTACGCCTTTCTTCGTTTCCCTGGCCAGGGATCAAGACTGGTGGGAGGTGACTAGAGGAGGCGAGAGTGTGGTGGAGGAAAAGGGGAAAGAGCATCGCTTGGCTTAATTCTCGTCTCTGCCTTGGAAGAGAGAACTGGCTTTATTCGAAAACTAAATATTAGGTGTGGGAGCGGTTCTTTGGCTCGGCTTCTTACGTAAATGACGTCGCGGACTTCGGAGAGGCGGGGACGTTTGGACCACCTCGACGAGAATGGGAGTTTCGCTAGTTATGACATCATCGCTCGTCCAACTAAAGTGAATGCACCACAGGTGATCCACTGTCCTCTTTTGACCCTGGCATTGAAGGTGACATTGACATTATCTTGCATAGACGCCGTTATAATCATCTCGGTATATCAGCAGAAGTTTTGGTCACAATCAAAGATGATCCCCAAAAAGACAAGAAAGTATCAGTTTGAATTTTTCGAGCTGGTGTACCTTTTCTTCTGTGATGACTGTCTTAGGAAAAAAATCAGACGAATTTCAACAATCACGTAAAGGCAACTACATTCTACAGAATTATGGAGGAACCTTCATGTTAAGCATGCTCGCTTGCCTAACCTGATTTTGGAATACACCATTAAAAAGGATTTCAGATATGCTATACAGTAAAAATAATGAAGTAGTCACCGAAGTTTTGACTTGGAAATTTAAGTTAGAAATACTATATGCCGGATTTTACTTCAACTTACGTTACCAAAATGAGAGAACGATTACCTTCGTTTGCGCGCATATTCTTTTCTCAAGTTCGGCCCGAATAATATTGTTAAAAACTAATGTTAATGAAATTAGATATTTTTATCATTTATGCATACAAATATTTTTATCACTTATGAATTCGATATTATTACTTAGATTAACAAATTTAAAGAACGCATTTCTCACGCAGCGACCATTATGCAATAAATGTAATGAAGTCGTCAAATGATCAATTCTTAGAGGCAAACTATGATGTATTAACTCGAATAGAATGCCTTTATTTTTATATTTCCAGATATTCATCTCTGAGTTTATGAATTGAACAATTCATAAACTCAGTTCAATTCAATTGAATTCAATTTTATGCATGATATACGCATTATTCAATACAGCCACAGTATAAGACTGTAGCGAAGTAATTTTTGAGAATTTGCCGATTATTATTCTCAATGTTACGTATAGTTGGAAATGTTTCTTTGGAATTCTCTTTACGCTTTGAGATGGAGGATTTAAATTATTCTAAAAAGAACAAAAACCATTTCGCGATCGCTCGAAAAGGCCCTCGATACCTTGGTCCTATTGCTATGAGTATGTTTACCAAATATTGCTCATAACATTGGAAGAATTCGCTCGAATTAGAGCGAATGACGTCACATTAAATAATCCACAAAGTCAATGGTTGATAAGTTTATAAAGGGGTCATACAGGGGGAACAATGAAATTAACGAAAGTCGTTAGCCAGTTGGATAATCTTTCATTGACCCTTTCATAAGTGAGAGTTTGCCTTAGGGTTGATTGCCAAGCAGAAGACGACAGGTGGACGAGCTTTCCTTCTCCGTTCGACTGTTTTGCTCCATGTCCCCTCTTCACCTTGCTTCTCACTTTTCTTCCCGCAAATTTTTTCAGCTCGTTTATTTCCAACTCTTTTTACAACCCGGCGCTTCCATTAGTTCTCAGTCGTTCCTCATCACTTCTTTCCTCCCTTCTGTAAACACTTCAAATTTTCTGAGTATATTAGTATATAAGTAAGCCCTTTTAGTTTTCGCTGGTTAGATCTCATCTTGAATACACTTCCAGCATTAGGAAAACTCAAGAATTATTGAATTAATCCAGACATAGAGAAAACCCGTCCGTTTACTAGACTTAACCTACTAGACTAGACGAAACCTACTCATCGCGTAAATTTGACTCTGACATAAAGAGAATAGCACTAGACACGCATTATATTGGTAAGAGGCGTGGTAGATCAAAGCGCTGGGAAGCTGACCGAAGGGCCCGGGTTCAATTCTAAATAACGCCCTGGGGAACCCTCAACTTCATCAAATCTCTGTAATTTTTCGAATGACACAGCTTCCTTGGAAACCAAACGTGGCACAGGGAAAGAAACTGATGAGTGGATTTCAAAAGTCGTTGAAATTGAAATTGAGTGAACCGCATATCAAACCAACCTTCGGGTTGATTACTGTGGGTTTGATATCACATAGGTAGGCTGGACACCAAAGAGAATTTTACGGAAATTAACTCTCGATCAGAGCATCTTTAGGAATCATTTTTCACACGAACGGTACGTGGCCAGAAGAGCATATAACCCTTCGCGCGAAAAATCGATTTACCCGAAAATAAAACGACTTCAAACGATGTCGACCTAAAGTCATCTAGCGGATAGTCCCCCTAGCACTCCCTGTCTTGCAACCTCGTGATGGCTTGCCGATAACGTTTCAGATACAGAGTCATACGAGTTTTGGCTCGAAGGGGATGATGTTTACGTCCAGACTATGCACCATTTCAAGGAAATTGTGTAGTCTTGGACCATTGACTACCCTTTCTTATGCACAAGAAGGGCCCTTCCTTATGCCCAAGTTGTAATGAAATTCAAACCCTTGGCCTTTGGTTTATCAGGTGAAAGTTTGGTGAACCACGCCAGTCGATACGACCGGCTCGGAGACATGGGTAAAGTCCTACCCTCTATTTTTCTCACCTTTCTCCTACCCAATTATCACACCCCGCCTTCAGCCGTCGTCTGCGAACGCGGCGGCATTATAATTAGTGTGTCCTGGCAGGGCGCTCCCAGCACCCGAATCCCCCTAGACACCTCTCCGCCACCCTCCCCCTCCCTGCGTCCCCCTACGAATCACTCCTTTAATAATAACCGTGAAAACTTGTTCGAGTCCATTTATTACACCACTATATTTAAAGCTCTTTGGGGGGATTTCAAAGGTGTCTGCGCAATCCAGGGTGCGCGAAATCATTCGGGGGTGGGGCAAAGAGCTAAAAGAGATCCGTGTGTGGCGAAAAGGTGAGCAGGAATGCATCGCCTGCCTCCCGATGACTTACTGCCGTGTAAAATTATGCTCAATTCAATTATAATATTGCATGCTTACGAAAATTAAGAGGGTAATTAGGTTTTATGAAAATGTGAGAGGCCGGGCAAAGGTTTCTCGTCAATCGGCAGTTCGAAGTGTAGTAATTTTTTTTTCGCCTGAAACCCAAAACTATGGATGGTACATTCAAATTCGTTTTTTTCGCGTTGAGTGAGCTGGCTTTTAATCATGTATCTGTTGAACGATGAGGATTCTAGGATTACTGGCGGTAAACTTTTAATCTTTTCATCTTTTACATAACAACCACTCTAGTTTTTGAAATAATTTTGGTTACAAAAATATATATTTGATTTGATTGAAAGAATTTGTGATTAAAATCGAGTTCTATTGCCTTGTTCGGATTAAATAAACGCCTTTTTCCTTTTTAGCTGCAGATACGGTGTTGCAACACCTCATTTTTAAGTGCATTGGCTCAGTGGAATGGCTCAACAGAAGTCTCCACACATCCTCTCAATCGCTTATCTCCTAATGCCTACAAATTTTGTTTCCTTGTCATTTACAATTGTTTGTTTCTCCAGTCTGACTTCTTAGATCTTCAATTTTTATATTCCTTCCGTTAAGTTTTCCATCGGCAACGGTCTTCTTTAGGTGATATGGCTGAAATTATAAATAATAGATAAGGTGATCCCATCTTCTTATCCAAGTCTTCATCATACCCACACTTCATAGTTACTCGATCCCTCCCGTTCATCTATATCATTCTGCATACCACCATATTCCAATTCATCCAGTCTTATCGTTTGTTCCGTTTTTATTATCCGTGATTCACAACAACTTAAAGTAGCACGCTTCAGATATATGTCTCAATTAAATGCTTCCTATTTCTCAATATTTCCTTAATCAAAAACGCTCCTTGAATCTGCTGTTCCATTCATTATGTCCTTCTTCCATAGTAGGTGGTTACACTTAATGGGTAGCAAAAGTCTTCCATTTTTCGCCTAAAATTCTTCAATTAAATTTCTGTATTGCCTGTTTTATTTCTGTCAATGACTAAAATAAATATTTGACTTTTTTTCAAAATCAATCTACAGGTATATTGGTGCACTACAATTTACATTCCAAAATATGAGTTATTTATTATTAGTATTATACCGTATAATGTAGGTTTTGGGTAGAGAATATTTATATCATTGTACATCTATACCCTTACTTGCCTCTCCTGACAAAAAATAATATCTGACACTACAGTACGTCCCCGAAAAGTTTCACAATCATGAGTTATTGAGATTTTAATAACCTTTACGTGTAAAAACTTATCTCACAAAGTAATCCAGGTGAATTCGTCTTCCTACCATGTTGTTGAATACAGAATTAGGAAGTTCAGTGCTGAATAACTTCTTGCAAAGTTAAGTTTTTCAGCAAATTGAATAACTGCAATCTTTCAACTGGATTTGAGAGGCAATGGAAATATTGGGTATTCAAGCTATCGAAATATTGCAATGCGAATCAACGATTAGATGTAAACCTTAAACACAGCTATCAATTCGAAGGTCGGTTTGTAAGGTGAGGGTAGAGTATTCAATATCGACCAAATACTAAGTCCAATGGCGTGTGAAATTCACACATCAGGGTTAGAAGGCTAGCTCTAGCTCCTATGTCACCTATGGTTTCCTTCTGTCGTGATGTACGCCTGCGCTAGTGAACGCGTGATTCTAAGGGCCTGTATCATTGCGTTGGAGGGTATTGTGTCCGAGCTTCCTTCAAAGGTTGACGGGAAAGCTGTTCTCACGCAGGAGGGCTTAACTCTGGGTAGAGTTACGTAAAATCACCGTGGCAATGGGGCCGCACGGACTCGCCTGAATACCACATTCGGCGGAGTGATCGAAATGCCGCCCGCAGTCCAATCTTTTGATGGACGAGAGGCGCCGTTCTGGAAACTGAAAGGTTGGACGGTTGTCTCAAACAATAGCGGAGGAAAGTTAACACTGTGACGAGGGATGGGAGATACGAAGGCAAACCTCACCCCCGTCTCCAATATGTATCAGGTGCTATCATAGGATATCCCAACGGTATCTACAGCCCCTACCTCCGCCCCTGTGAGAGCACCACCCAGAGGTGTATAACAGATAGATTTGAGATGTTATTTTTGCCACGAACGATAAGGGATCAGAATAAGATTGTCCGACCGCGGTAGAGTAATATTCGGGTCTAAATTAGTCTGATATTCACCCCCAGCCACATGCCCTGGCGGTAGCTTTCAGGGTGCTAAAATATCTTATGTCCCTTTTTTAAGATATTAGAAATTCAGTATTTATTTAAGTAAACATAAATGCATCTAATGGAAAAAATAGTCTCAATTAGAATTAACGAGCCAGATTATAAAATAAATAGTGTAATACCAATTTTACAAGCTAGGTATTGATCTACTGGCTTATTATAAATATGAATAGCTGGGCATTGTATGTTTAGCCACTATGTCTAAACAGAAGTTGAAGGTAATCTTAAATAAGTATAGCAAATAAAAAAACAATACATTTTATCAATGATCTTAGTACTCTTCAATGCTTCCATTTCATTGGAGTCAACTCAATCAGGAGTCGCTGTGGCAATGACTCCATTATCAAACACTGTCACGTTGTGACTAAAGCACTTCAAACTTCCAGAGTTAAAGTAGATTCTGACCTTGAAAAGTCATTGTTGGCCAAGCAGATAAAATTGGCAAGCACCTCTGTTTGCGAGCTCGGTTTACAATGTCGGATGCTTTGGCAAGTTCTCTCTCGGGAGGCCAGTGACGGACCCTTCTTACTTTTCCAACTCCCATTTTCCAAGGATACACGGTGTTCCTACAAGTACGTAGGTTTCGTGCTCCATCGGTGTTTTCCACGCAAACCATATATAAAACGATTATTTCGTTCCAGCGAAGAAATTCTTAAGAAATATTTGCACCTTTTATACTCAACCTATCGAACAACCTGTTTTGTGTAAAATAAACGTCGTAATTTCGAAGGGAGAAGTAGTGAGGTTAATACAGATATGATAGGCTTGGACTCTATTTTATTATATGTATTATATTCAGAAACTCGTATCTCCATATGGAGGTTTATTATGCAACTCAAATTGTTTAAAAAACATTAATTTTGCCAAGCTTTGCCAACCGTGCTGCACGGTACGCATTAAGTATTTTTCTTGCTTAAAATTATACTCAGCTAAGAAGTTTGCATTTATTTTTATTTTCCTGACAGTCACCTATAGGATGTGTGGCAGGGGGTGAATACACACCAGACAAAGTTTCATAGTACTTTATACAGCGAAAAATCGTTCAAATGTTATTACACAGTCTCTTATTCAATTAATGCTTACATTTTTACTTAAATGAAAAAACTGCTGGTCGAGTACCGCAATGGCAATTAAAAGCATTGTTTGAAGCAAGTTTGGGAAATCCCCTGAGAGGATTAGGATGGTGATATAATTAAATTAATTGAAGAGCCACAGTTCAAGTTGGTCTTCAGATATACTCATAACTATCAATAAATTTCTATAGGAATATTATTTTTTCAAGTACATCCTTCCAACCTCACTGCGCTGTGATAATCGTTTTCCTATATTTGCGAATAGCATCACACTTTCCCAGCTATTCCCAACTCAAATTTCATCGTATATCTGAAACATCATTTTGCTTGACTCTTGAAGAGCGAAAAACCAAGGCGTGATTCCGGCCGCCATATAATGATCAAATTGATCAATCTTGTTACTTGACCTTAAGGCTACCGGTTCATCACAAAATATATACATATATATATATATATATATATATATATATATATATATATATATTATATATGTATATGTATTTTTATATGAATGTATATATATTATATATATATATATATATTTTATATATGTATATGTATTTTTATATGAATGTATATATATTATATATATATATATATATATATATATATGTATATATATGTATATATATATATATATAGACATATATATGTATATATTTATATATTACCCCCCCTTTTCTTTTCAATGTGCATAATGAATTTGTGTCTGTCTGTATGAATTTATGTGTATATATGCACGTAATTACAAATTTTATGCCTAATATAGTATGTATCCGACGATGGAAGAACGGACCATTAGGTTTCAATTTTGCCCAAATAAATACCTATATCTATATATCTATCTATCACGACCTTTTTGACTTTATTCAGCGATCCAATATGGCTGCCTTTCAAGCTACTTTTATTCTTGGGAAGAAAAAGCAGCATTGCCATAGACGATCCGTAGTGGTGTTGTAGCGGGACGACTTGTTTCAAGTGCCAGTTGTCGGGCCACGAGAGCGGGAGATTTAGATGAAATTAAAAAAAAAAAAACAGTAGCCGGGAAAATAAACGTTGCCCGACAGAGCTACTCCATCGCCAACGCGAGCTGATGTTATTAGTCATCGGAGTTAAAACTGAGCCGAAGCTCTTCGGAATTTCCTCTGCTAATATTTCTTTACGTATTTTTTTTACCGAAGCCGCGGATGAGTGGTCTTAACCTGGAGGATTGTGGTCAGGTCCAGGGACTTGGCAAAGTACCTACGACTCCAGACCTCTCCTTTCCCTCCCATTTGATGGCCCCACTCCCCCCAAGTCCGACGCTTTCCTCAACTCGTCCCAGGCATGAAAAAAAGATGAATAATTTCCTAATAAGTTGGGACGAGACGGTTGGCGGTTGTTTTCGAGTTTCTCCGCGCCAAAATGGGAGTGCTCTGAACTTCTCTGAGATGAGACGATGTTGCCTCCCTGGGAGCAGGGTTCGTTGAGGATAGAATTTGACGATTTTCATTGTTTTTCTATTCTCGCGTGGCTGTCGTCGGCCATCGGAGTCCATTCCTTCAGCAACGCAGCTGTCTCACTTGGGAGTGCTTTTGTTTTTACCTGAAATCTTTATCTGTATAGAATATGGCGTAAGAATTGATCCTCCGCCACTAATTCAAATGTGGAAATATTTCGAATTTATAAAATAGAATGTGTATCTACATAAAATGTACGCCGATATACGACCTATTTTCACAGTAGGTGATCGAATGATAGTTTAATAACTTCATTAAAAACTTGTAAAAATTAATTTTCATATTAGTTTACTAGCATGTCGAAGCCTTCCCATGATACACATATTTTGTCGGATGAAACAGCCCAAAGGTAGACAATTAATCAAAAATAAAGTTTCATTAATTAGCACAAGTCCTGCGGTGAATCCAAGGCGTGAATCACAAGAAATTAATTGTTACCCAGTCAACAGAATTTTCGTATACATTTCAAAATAAAACCACTGTAGTTTTCATTAGATCACTGTAAGATTAACGTTTTAAGATTTAATAAATAAGAAGTAAATGATATCATTGCGTGAACGGGAAACAATAACAAATGAGAGGAGCTATTTTTTGCCACCGAAGTCTATAATTACACATATTAATGGAAATATCACGGATATTGCCCAAACAACTTGTGTCATCTGTCTTTGCCAATTGTTTAATTATTATTATTCTGAAGAACTCAACGAGTTATGGCAAAAATTCACTGAGACCATGATTAAAGATCTCAAGACACACTTAAACCAGTTTTTCGCTTTGGAGGTACACTTTCGCCTAATATCTAGTAATACTTTGATATACTCTTGGCGAAGCATGATTATACTCCTTCTTCAACACTAAGGACAAATGTGTGCTTATAATCATCCTTTAATAAAATGAGTCAGTCAGTAGATAAATTGTTAACCTAGTTCTTGGTTGCAATGCAACCAAAATATTTTTGTTAAATGGATTAGCTCTTTCAACTAAAACAGTCGAGAGAAAATAAAATTGCTCCACCAACAGCACCTTACCCTAATTGGGCATACATTTACTATGTATTTGAGATGTTCCCATAAAAGAGAACCTTTCTACCTGGAATACAAAATACTTCAACAAATAACTGGAGGCTAAGCTGGAAAATTAATAAAAATAAACTTCAAGGGGAAATTAAAGTAAGTAATAAATCAGTTTTATGTACATGTAAAATAACCCCAAAAAAACATATCAGTAACAAATTTGGATAAGAAACAAATCTTAAATAGAGAATAATAAACTTCCTGTTGCTTTGCATTAAACACGTAAACATGCAAAGTACATGCCTAAAACTACCGTGCACTGAGCGACATCAGTGCATGAATAAATTCACAAGTAAAATTTACTCTCTAGGAAAATATTAAGACGAATTTTTAGGAGGAATGAAAGGTGATAAACGTACGGCTGTCGGGAGAATATCGCACAGCCACACGTGAAACAAGAAATTACTCATATGAAGGGGCATAATTGGTGGTTTGTAAATTCCTATCGCTGCGGAAAGCTTGCGGAGATTTGAGCAGGGGCAAAAGCCCCATTTTAATCGGCGTAGGTTTTCTTCCGAGGTAACTTAGATAGGATTGAAACCTTTTTTTCATTCATATCATCTCTTACATTTGTCCAGATCACACTTTCTTAATTTAACACTCCCAATCTCCTAGGTACCGAGCAATCTCATTCCGTTAGCCGTATACCAAGGTCAGAAATTTATTGACTTTTAAAGAAGATTTTTGTACAGATGAGACTTCTCAATTTTGCAATGGAAGTCTTAGTGAACACGATAATGTGTTAGACTTCACATTCATGGTAAAAAATGCTAAATTATGTTTCGAATGCTTTTTATTCACTCATCTCGTTTCATTTAAAGTACAACACAATATATGAGGAATATTAATAACATTTTAGCACATACAATGGATTTAAGGGTTAACGAATTAAAAATACTTCCTGATTCGCAGATTTATTAATAAGAACAAAATTCTACGATTACGAGAACATTTGAAGCGCTCATCAGCTAACGTCCTTTTCACCATTTATATGAGGGTCAATTTCAAGAGAGTTTCAATTTAAAGGGAATGGAGGAGAGAGATAAAGTGAAAGGCTATAAAGTCGACATAATTTCTAAAAGAGAAGTGTCCAAAGGTTTCACAGATGAACGTCCCATTCCGGTGGATTTAGTTCATCTAGTCACCTTGATGGCACTCAAATGGGACTCGAAACACCAATGAAAAATTATCTAAAATCGCGATTAGTACCCGGAATTTCGATGTATGTACATCGAAAGTGAGCAAGGCATGTCTAAGATTTTGGATGAATTTTGCTCCAAGGGAGAAAGGTTACCTCTGATCCGTTTTTCACTCTCTAGAATTAGTTAGCATATACGTAGGAGGAGTCGAATTGTCTGGAAAAAATAATAATATCATTGATTAAAAAAATATGTGCATTATCATTTTAGAAATTGGTCTGGCTAATGAAATAGAAGTTTTGAATACAATGAAAACGACTAGGAAATCAAAGGACAACAATAGACTTGCTATTATTAGCTATTGCCTACAGGGTTTAGGTACATTTTTGGTCAACCAATCGAACCACCACCCTCAACTCCTAAACCCTAACACAACCCTAAATATCCCTAAACCCTACACTGTGTAATAGAATAACTCAATTCTTTAGTTCCGTATGCTTCCTATCTCCCTAAATACCACCCAAAATGCCATTCTTTTCCTCTCGCTTCTTCTCCACTTCAGTATACGTCCGCATCTCAGTATCCCCTACATCCACCTGCCCTGCCTTTTTTTAATTTCTCCCAACAGTTGTCTCTCTCCTCCTAACATGTCTAGAACTTCATTGTTTATTGCCCTTTCCTTACATTTAGCTTTTTTTTTGCATTCTGCCTCGACGCTCAAGCTTATATAGCACAACTTATTTATGACAAAAAAAAAGAAAAAGTATTTTCTTTTTCACCGATTCAATGGGGGACCAACAAACGTCAATAAAAACGTTTTCAAACGCTTGTGTTATTTGTATACATCTGAAAACCTTAAGAAGTGGATCATACATCAAAGGCGGAAAAATAAACGATTTAAAAACCGTTGTAGCGAATGGATTCAAGGTAAAATTTAGATTTGCTTTTTTTAGGATTCCGTTCGATTAGAGAAAAGCAGCTCCAAGTAGTACACCATTTCGGACCGAGTCGAGGGACTATGCAGGATTCTCAAGATGATTCAACACAATGGCTCACATCCAAGTGCTAGAAGTTATCGTCGATTGCGCCAGCCGTCCAAACCATCCCTTTTTTTGGCACCGCATCTTTAATGAAATTCCTTTAACTACCTCCGCCCGGTCGTCAGCTGTGGCTGATGAATGCACATAGGCTACGTGCAAACAAGTGCCGTCGGGTAAACAAGCGGAAGTGTTAAGCCCAGAGAGATTGCTTGCAATCGGAATAAAGATTCTAACACGACGATTTATTTCCCGTCACATATGAATCTCGATATAAAATCTCTCTGGTTCACAGGAAGGTGGCCTAAAAAGGGTTTTTATTTCCTCCCCTCGAGCGGGAAGATGGAAAATGTAAAGAAACCTAAACTAACGCCCTAAATATAACGAGACTGAGTTGAATTTAATTTTCGCCAAGTTCGGAGGCTGTCTCGAGAAATACGTTTACAGAACGGATGGTCGAGGCACGCGGGATTCGAAGCTCCCAATGAAAAACCTGCGTTTGGACATTTCCAGGAAGAACAAAACTTACCAACGGTGCAAATTTAACTCGAGAGGTGGAGAATAAGAGAGCGTCATTTTTTTAAAAAAGTCCGATTTGAAGGAAGGCAAGCAGGCAATTGGGGAGGTGGGGGACGAATCGAAAGAAAAACGAAAACCATCGCGAAGAGGGAGGCCTTTGTTTCACTTGGCGTCCCGCCATCATTTCTCTCGTCCGTCAACGCCAAGCGATGGGAACGTTTTATAAACTCTGACGTCATGGAAAAACGAAAACTCAAGCGTCGTCTCCATGGATTCATCCACCTTCTTACGGCCAGCGAGGGCGAGAAGACGAAAAGAAAAGCAAAAGAGATGAGGGTTCGAGGAGGAATAGAGATCAAAACCGACGGTGATATGCGCGCCGGTGCATCCAGAAGTCTGGACTCGTTTGACGCGTGACGCTCATATCTGCCAAGTCTCAAGGTCTCGGTTGAGTTTCACAGTTTGATTGGGGCTTCATTTGATGAAAACTTCATATTATTTCTACACAAATGGACCCTATTATGCAGAGATATAGTACTGCGGTTCTCCGGACCTCAAAACATTGGAATATCATAGAAAATACGTTTGAGAGAGGAAGAGATAAAAGGTACATCATTAACTCAGAGGTGAATGATGTTTTGGAGTATTTTTTTATTCGAAATATTTAATTGTTACTTTATTAAATGTCAGCTTTGCCTCAGTAGTTATAATTTAGCAATTTACATCACACCAAACGTTATATATCACATCCAGAACCAAGAGCCTATTCTATTAACAATGATGTGCTACATAAACTTGAACAATGGACTATTTGGAAGAAGGAACGATTTCAGTCTCAATTTCACCCCAATAAAGACCAAAAATCATCGAACTGTTTAAAATCTTTCCCCTGAGAAAGACATTAAACGGCGTGGTATTTTTGAAGAATCCTATTCTCCAGAAAAACCTTACTGTTCTGAATACAATCAAGCAGTTTAGAAACTAAGATTTGGATTATCTAAGAAATTAAAAATTTTTGACGTTAACTTACTTTTAAAATCGTTCCGATGACCCTGGTAGCTTAAGATCCATAAACAGAAATACAAAGTTAACGCATATTTCGATCTTATAAGGGGGCTATTGATCAAAATTGAATAATATGATAATCAGTTAAATTGTAAGCTTTTATTACTGTAATTTGAATTGAAATTTATCTTCATACTATATAGTTTTTCTTCCTTAGCTGGTATTCTTAAAATAATCTACACACTGATGTGACATTGAAGGAGTGAAATGTAAAAAAAATCTATTAAAGGTTATGGAAAAACTCTGCCTGAAAAATTCTTTACTCAGAATATTATATCTTACTCTGCTCGGTCAATATTTAATCAGACGGGGTTGATTTGATAGTGTAGGATTCACGAACCCCGATATATTATTAAAATGTAATTTACATTTCGCTCTGAAGCCGTGAACAATAAAACTGTTTGGTTGGACAGTGAATAAGATCTTAAATTTGTCGATTTGAATTTATGGAGCTTAATTTTATTTTAGCCTCGGAAACATTACTGCGCACAGGCAAATAAATTGTAAAAAAAATTACATTATGGGACCCAGAATGTACATATACTCATAATATTTCAGTTCCCTTACAGGTTAAAGACCAAAATATCGTCTATAGTTGAGTGCGTTTGGTAAGTTCGAAATAATTTTTTTAGTGGACTCGTCCGGTATCTTTTGCACATTTTTTGGTTTTTCGTCCAATATATTCTCCACAACTCTCAATTCACCAAACGGGGAGGCAGAAACGAAGCGGACGACCATTATGGATATGATTACCGCCATTCGTTAGCCGGCAGACTTTTTTGTTCCAGCGGGACAATGTCGTGGGAACTCGTCCGTTCCCCAATATACATGCCCTCCTTCATCGGCCCCACATTCCGCGTTCCCACGCAGTTGAAATACCATAGCCCGAAACTCCATTGTTTCGTTCCAGCGAGTGAAATATATTAACAAAACAAAATTGAGGAAACAAAGGAAGTTTAACTCCTGTACGAAAGGGAGATGGAGTCAAAACTATGTCCTGATTAAATGTATCAGTTATTCCATCAAAACGGAGACATTTTTTCGTCGGTATGATTCCACTTGTGATGTTATCCTACGGAGAAATAAACATAATCACTGTTACAAAAAAACTTAATACCAAATGTTCATATGCAAAGCGACATTGAATCGGAATTTATCTAAAGAGGTTTTAACACCTAGAAAATAAATAATTTAAAAATCGACCATAAAACACCTTCGTCATTTTACAATCCGCCGATTAAGAAAAATGCGAATATAGGAAGGAAAAGTTTACTTTGCGAAACATTTCTCCAATAAATCGACATCTTGAAATTACAGAAGAAATACAGTACTCGTGGCTGGTAGTAGGAATTATTGTTGATGTCAATACGGTCGAGAATGTTTCTGAAATTCTCGCAGCTTACACGGATGGAATCAACAAAACGAATGTTTATCACGCCATGTAACAAAGGTGTTTAGAACTGGTTGGTAAGAAGTTTGTAAAATACGGTGCAAAGTTACGGAAGTTTGTTTCAAAAAGAAAAATGGTTATGTCACTTACCTCTGCAACAGAAGATTCAAGACTTGGAATCCAGGTCATACAGACGGATTTCACAATAGAGATACTAGTAAGGCCTTCTTTTAAAAATCCTGTACATTTTTACAATGATATGATGAAGATTCTTTACTTGAAGTGTGTGTAGCCTTGCTCCACATTTTGATTGGAAAGTAGTGACGATAAATGCGCTTACTTCGTTGCGGACTTTCTATATTTAGTTAAAATAATGCTCAACTAGAAAATTAAGAAACAAACATCGATCATGACGTGGAACAGCCTGACATTACCGTATGAAACTATTAATATGTATATTTCTATCTTATATATTTTGACGTTAACCTACTTTGAGCAAGGAAGGCTTCTGAATGCATCAGGAACCCCTAATGCAGCCGTTATCAGTTCCTAAAAATCAGGTTTTTAAATTAAAAGCTAAGTCCTAAGGCTGTCGTTAGAGTCCATCAACGTAGAAATGCTGTCGAAAATCCAGTCTAAAAACGGCAATCGTGGTTCATCATAATGTATCTGTTCAAATATTAATTAGGAATGATGTGGTTGCATAAGATGATACTGATGAAATAACAGATTATACGAGCCCTTTAGCCCTTACTAAGGTTAGGGGTAGATGTTACCAATCCTAAGTGTGCAATTTGACATTTATACTCCAGCCTTGAAAGCATTTCATAATAATACTTTCCGCTCATATCTACAAATTCATCTCTTGCCAAAGGATAGATTAACAGAAAAGTTTCCATAGAAATACTTTTTGAAACAAATAAACTCATCAGGGGGTATCATGAAGCTTAGAATAATTTTGGGAGCTTTGATTGAAGATTTTGAGAAACAATTCTAATTTACCCGTATTAGAGAATGTATGAGGTTTTCTCAAGTTCTAAGACATCTCAGTTTTTTCCTCGAGACTTAGTGCAGATGGAATTATGTGTTTGAGATAAAATACGCGAGCACTCTGTAAATACAAGGAATAGATAGCTGCACTACGCAGTGCATATTGTTTGTATACAACTTGCCACTAGAGTGAGAATCATTTTCAATGCTCAAAATGACATCGTTTTACAAGAACAGTTTGTCATATTGATTTCCTCCACTTGCGAGGGGTTATTAAGCATCGAAGTTCTCCGTCAATTGATTGAGATATGCGTCAATGGTTTTATGGAATGAAAAATGTGAGTTCGTTGGTCCGATAGTTTATAGATGGCAGAGAGTTGTGCGTCAACGAACTCAAGACGCCTCCTCGGTGACGATTCTTAAGTAATTTTTCAAAGGGCAAAGTGGACCCCTACAGAAGCGCCCTTAGTGGCCATTGGACCATGATTTCGAAGTTTCGAAAGTAGCCCGCATCTAAACGGAGATTATGTGAGAAGGAAGAGAATTTTCAACTTTCCGGTTCGTACAAAAAATACATTCTTAATGCAAATTTACAAAAATCTCACAGATTCCATCACTCGAGTAGACGTTGGTATGTTACGCCGGTCCTTAGACAGTTTTTATATTAGCTAAGTCTTGAAAAGACCTATAAATTAAATAATTAGAAAAAAGTCGCCGGTATTTTCAGCTTAAAGTTATTTGATGAGAACAAAAAATACTTCTCTTTTGGTAGAGTAGTCATAATTGATACCATTATCGATTCAAAGGCATTCTATTCCAGTTGCGTCAATGGATTTGCCCGGGAACAGAAAAAATAATATTTTTCGATTTCTCATTTATTTCACGATTTGTTCTTAGTAGTAATATTTTGTGATGTTTGCCAAACGCAGGTATTCAATACACATATATAAGCCCTGATTAACTTTTTTACTACCTAACTACTTAAAAACTCCCTGTTCAAAGCTCATATTAAGCAAAACTCCTCAGATACCCTGCGGAATTGATAGATTTATATTATTGGCCTCACGATCAGAATTTATATAAGAAGCTAAGCCCACAAAAAATGAGAAAACAAATTATATAAACCAATATTCTACAACATTTAAAACTCATTTGAAGTCAGCTACATTTATTTTTTCCTTACAATTGACACTTTAATATATTACCTTTTAAAAGTACTACATATCTCTGTTAGAATTGTTAATTATTTAAATATTGGATTGTTCCCGTTTTCCTTTGACGATAAATACACCATGTTCCACAAGGGGAGGAGTAAATTGCTCTAAGGAATCACATAACGGCTCATTTCACTTTTTCAAATGATCCAATCATCTTTCGAGGATAATTACAAATCTAAGATTAGGCTACTGTTGACCTTATTCCGACCGAATTCATGAATCTTGCAAGTTTTAAGTGGATGCTTGGGCAATTTTTTATTGGTGCAAGTAGAATTTATAGATAAATAAAATTTTTTTGGAGTGAACGGAATGAGACTCTCTTCCCTCCGTAACCCCACATTTATGAAACACATCTTAATTTCAAATCAAGGGTTTTGAAATTTTCATTTCGCTCCTGAGTGGGTTTAAGATTATCATCTCGTCGGAAGAGGTCTTTCCAAGGCCAGAGAACTCTGCTACATTTCCCTAATCAAAGAAAGTTAAGGGAGAGTATGCATATAATTGATACTGTCCGTTGAGAAAATGTTATGCGTTGAATAAAGATTGTTCAGCACCTGGTAGGACAATAAATCATAAACCATTAAATGATGAATTTAGAATAAAAGCGAAATTTTAGTCGTCATATTAAATGCATGATGAAAAGAAGAAGTTTAATTGAATTCAACGGTATTATGTTCAACTTTATGGAATTGTTTTTTATGAACAGAGACGAAAACAAAATTTTGATCAAACACCGCTTTTTTTACTTAAAAGACCGATTTCGTTGAACAGTTGAAATATTTAAGTCAAGAGCCGTGTAAAACCAACCTAAGTATTAAAAAATATACTTATGGATATGATAATATGAAAATTTATACTGAAATGATTTTAAGTTCTGGGCTGGGACTCACTCATTAGAGAAAAGAATTAAATATATACCCCTGACGTCTGTTTATTAAACCATTTAGAGGTCAATACTATCAGGAAAAGGTTGGTTTTAGATTGCGAGAAATAGCTTATTACGTTTTCCTGATTTCTTACAAATTTCATCCATATATCTATCCTTGCATAATTCGTCCATTGATATCTATTTTCTAAGTTTTGCCCTACATGTACCCAATACCGTGGGTCGCGGTAGTCCAGGGGGTAGAGCGTTGGACTGCTGACCGGAGGAGCCCGGGTTCGATTCCCGCGCAAGGCACTCTGGGCACCTTCAGCTCCACCCAAGCTATGTGATTTTTCGGGTACTAGATCTTCCTGGGAAACCATAACTGGCACAGGGAAAGGAAGTGGCCCCCCTACCCTGATGTGTGAACTTCACACGCCGTCGGGCTTAGAACTGTGTTAACTCTACCATCACCTACCAAACCGAACTTCGGGTTGTTTGCTGTGTTTATGGTATTTTATGGTACCATATTCCATCCCTGAAATATTTCGACTCCGGGTATGTATCCCTCTAAAAACCATTTACTTATTATTCCTGTAACATGCAAATAAATTTCCTAATTTTCTCACGCTATATATTTTTCTTGAAGATAATGAAATTATCCTTAGCAATGAAGAGCGGACATATTTATTTCTAGTTGAAATAAAGATTCAACATTGGGGTAAAAACGGGGTTGTTCGAAACCCTTTTGGCCCGTAATAATCCAGGTGACCTCCTTCGTTCGAGTCATATGGCATTTCAATCAGTCCCTGACTTTTTTGTAAAGCGCAAGAAGTGATAAAGATCGTTCAGGTATGGCGTTGAACACAACTCTATCAGAGTTCGAATGGTGACCCGCAGGGTATCATGCATGTGTTCCGTACTAACTCCATTCCCACGTGAGAGACTTCTCCCGTCCTTTCGTTCTCCACCGCCCTATTTCCCGCCCTTCTCCATTCAGTCACTCCCCTCCGACCTCCCTCCAGAGGGTAACTTGCTAAGCAATTTCCCGCATAACCCATTCTACCTCCAGATCGGACATCCCCTATGGCGCAAATGACCTTAGCTGTCGGTCGCCTCCCCTCAAAACTACTACTATCAACCTGGCGGCTCGCGTTCACCATGCCCACGTGTCACTCCACAAGTTTTTGAGCCCACGCAATGACCCAATTAAGTCGACATATTGTTAAGGCAAAGCGTTTATAACCAAGGTAAAGCAAACTGTCTTTAATGTATAATCAAATTTAATTTTTAAATTAGTGTTCTGCTCCATTAATTTATCAATATTACTACGTTTTTTCACAGCGTGGTTTTGTATTACCGAATTAACAGACCTGATGATACCGCTTATGTGACGAACTCGGTATTACCGTAAATAAAATATATGAAATAATAGAATTTTGTGATATTACCAGAAAGTTTAACTTGAAATGAGTTAATTGAAGGTCAAGTGGAAGATAGTGCTGGAAAATTTAGGAATAAGATAAAAAATGTATTAAATATATTTTAATTTTTTTTGCAACCACAAGGTTTGTATAAATAGTGTTGGGAAAGGTTTCGTAAAAAAAGATTTATTTTTAGATATTGCTACAATGCCCCAAAATTCTTCAACGTACATCCCTTGAGCGTTGACTCACTTTTGCCAACGACTTTTTCACGACTCGAAGCCTCCCTGGTAGGCAGATTTCGCAAAGTTCTTAAGGCCACGCTTGCAAACTTCTTTTACGGCACTTCTCCACTTCCTTGACGGGTCCCATGATGGTAGGTGTCCTCAACAAAAATTATTTTCGATACTTTTTATGCAAATCTTGTGCATCTCCCATAAACTGGAAATTCCAATTTGAACTTCTCATTGAATGAATAGTTAGAAAGTATCTAATATTTTCACACGTCGATAACGGAAGATGGTATGGATTGATTGTATGATGTGAGGGAAAGGAGCGTTGATGGAGAGCTGGAATAGATAGCGGAGTCCTCAAAACCACAAATAAAACGTCTTTTTTGCTTCTTTTGCAGAATGTATTTTCCTTTCTTGAATGGTGTTTATTTGGGTATGCTTTTTATCTCCTTCGTTCTAATGTCATCACTGTTCCCCTTCAAATCGTACCCATCCCCTCAAGGGCGTTTATCGCAAAGAGTTACTGAGTTTAGAAGTTGATGGGTGTCGGCAATCTCCGTCACCCGAGTCTCTCCTCGCCTTTGAAGCTCCGGGAATACATTTCCGCGCCGTCATTCTCCCACCACGAGGTCGCGTTCTCGTCGGATGGCAGGAGAGAAGAGGGGAATGGGGGCCGTGAATCCACGCGGTCAGATCCATCAACACGTCTACGGGCTCGGGGTTAATATTTTTTTACGCAACGGTAACGCGTGTATCATCGAATTGAACGTATGTGTACAAACAAAAGCGCACTCTACAGGACACTTTGTTGTCGCATGTGAAGCAGCTCGCCCGTAAATTTTAAAATTGAGCAAATAAATAAAGTACAACAGCCCCATCCGATGCCATTCAGCGAGAATACTCAACCAGCCCTTAAGGTGAAATGGAGATTTTACACGGTCATGCTGTAAAAACTACTGCATATATTCAGAAGATAATATTGAATTTATTATAATTAAAAAGTACTATTATTATTATTAGGTATTCTACCGTTTAAGGTAGGTTTTAGATGGAGACAGACTGATCAGTCTGACATGTATTTGCTTCTCCTTATAAAAAATCCTGACGTCCGACACTGCAATTAACCACATTTCAATACCATGTACAACATGCCTATCCTATTCACTCCTCTTCCTAGCCTGTCCTCCTATCGATTACAGTCCCCAACATTCCATTGTCAATCGAAATGCTCTGCGTTCATCTTTTCTGTCTGCTTTGAATTCATCCCAACAATCATCTCTCCTCTCACGCCTAGCACTTTTTCGTTTGCCTTTCTTTCTGTTCAATTCACCTTTTCTATCCTTGTTCACACATCTCAAAATACTCCAATCGATGCCTATCGTCCTCCTTCAATTATCATTTTCCCGCGCCACACAAAACCACATACCATATCAAAGCTTGCACTGTTTTCTTAACACACTTGTTCACTACCCGTGTCATCAATAAGTAGTAAATTATTAAGTTACGTAATTTTTAGTAGGTTTTATCTAAAATTAAAGACATCTGCATTAAAAGTTTTATTTTTCCACTTACATTAGGTTTGACCTACCTATCTTCATTGATTGCGGTATCATAATTTAAACCCTCACTGAAGAAGCTTCTCGGCTCTGGAATTAAAATAGATTTTCCTGTTTTGAGCTCCTCATTACTTTTAAAACGCTGAGATGATACCCACTACTTGAAGAAAAGGAAGAAATGGTAGCCTTCCGGAGCAAAATGCCCCAACCGTGGGACCCGTGGTTAATGGTTTCCAAGCTAAACTTTTGAATTTCCTGAGCGGTTTGATTTTCGCTCTGTTGGTCTTACTGAACTCTTTGTCTTTTTAAATATTTACTAAAATTAGTCTTTTTAAACTAATGACTTTAACAGTGGTAAGAAAATTCGTTGCATAATAAGGCTTCCAAATGCTAATTAAGTCGATACAAACCCTCTCGGAGAAATTTCACGTGCCTATATAATACTCAAAGTAATTATTTAAATTTTGCATTTGCGCCGCTGTCCTTCCGTGGGTGCGATACGAAGATCTTTACGAGGTCTTTCCTAAACAAAACATTACTATCTTGCCTACGATCGCGGTCTCCTTGGTTAAGTGTAACCCTTCTACTCATAAATCTCTGCGCTCACACCCTTCACTTTCACCTTAACGATCACTGCGCAAGGGTTCAACAGAAGGCTCCATTCCCTCGTCAGATTCACCCCCCTTTGAACCCATTGCCCGCGAATGACGCCATATATTCAGTATTAGAGTTAAAGCCGCCTTCAAGAGTCTTATGGCCGGAGTGGTTGTGGTTACCATTGAAAACTTGGAGATTGTGATGGCAGTATCCATGGTAATGTGTGGATCGGGCATCATTGAAAAGATTTTCACTGCAGAGAATCTAAATTTTAGAGTTCCTAATTATGTATGACTTGCGTACACTGGTGTTTTGAACTCCGAGAGATATGCTAGTATATTTTAAAGGGAAAGCAAGTCCTGAACTGATGTATCAGGCAATATTACACACTCGATATATATTTATCAAGCTTTTAAAATGAATGCTTTTGATAAATAGAGTTAAATTCACGAAAATATATATTATGACATTTGGAACAGTTAAAGACCCTAATTGTCTTATATTTTGTAGCTTGATTCCTATATATCGATGCTCACATTTAAGGAAACCCTAGTAAGAAACTAATTCTAGGAGAACAATGAGCTGGTTACTTCGAGGTATTTGAAATCATTAGACCTGGATTAGGTTTTCGATATTTATCTCGTGTGGTGTCTCTGGTGAGCCATTAAACTACTCAAGCAGATAACCTTGAAGGCTCCCGCGGTATCAGCAATCCGCCGAGAGAGCCTTGTTATAGCTCAGCCAAACGCATGATTTTGGTATTATAGTAACATTTGTTAGAGTCCATTCAAAAATTTAATTTCCGATATGGGTGTAGGTTATTAAGTCATTCTGAAAGAGGGGAGTAAGTGGTTTGCATGGCAAATATATGCGAAAAGAGTGGCGGGGAAATAGAAAGGGGGATTTAATAGAGATGATAGCGAGAGAGAGAGGAATGATGGGAGAAGTGTGGGGGAAAATAAACGACGGAGAGGCAAAAAGGACCTGAAATCGGAAAGCGGTTGGGCCACATGATCGCATTAAGGACAACACTTACTTAATTCTGTCGAAGGTAATGAAAAGTCTAATTAAATTCACAGGCCTGAAGGTTGTGTTCAGACCAAAGTGTGATAGTTCTAATTTCACACCCTAGTACATAAAATTGGACAACGTGGTCGTACAATAAATACTCGCGTGTTGGACCGTATGAAGTGCTTGCGATGGCGTCGAATACCTGTTAACCTCGAACCTTTTCTTCAAGTGTCTCTTTGAAGGGAAACATTGAAGCGATTCCTCACGCAAAAGTACTATCCGCGAAAGTTAGCAAGGCAAAAGTGAATTAACCTGAACACTTGGAAATTTTATCAGTTAAGAAAAAGAAACAAAAATTCAAAATTCCTTGTAATTGAGACCTTTTCCACTCCTTGTTTTTCCTCCGCACCCCCCATCACTCCCTCCTCCCGATAAATTCTCGATTTGATCTCCTAATGGATGACTTCTTTATTTAACTTTGAAAACCTCCCGGCTTTCCAATTTTCTTTTGATCGAATTGGATCGTATCTCTTATCCTCCGCCGCCAAATGTTCGCTCCTGTCCTCCCTACTTTCTCCTTTCTTTCTCTCTCTCTCTTTCTGCCGCACTAGTCGTGTACAATGTATTTCCCTCATTTTCATTCCTTGCGTCTGGCGTTGCGGGGTCTTAAACAATATAAAAATGTAACCTAAAAACCGAAATCGGCTTTCAAAGTCGTAGTATCGGTTTTGCTAAAACCACTTTTCGAGCAACGAAATATTCTTCCATTATTCGGTTTCCCAACTACACGATGATTCAATTTTCCAAGTTTTTGACGCCATGACCAACTAAAATTGGAGTAACTTTTGTTGATCACGGTGCTTTGACGGAGGGGAATGGAAATATGCTCCATCCTTATTTGCGTGTCGGGGAAGGACGTACACTTAAACTATAAAGCTGAATTATATTATTCATAACGAACATTATGGCTCAAGTGGAAAGTAATTTCGTTTTTCAGTGCTCATACGTTCAATGATTATCGTAGACGCTTACCTGACTTGCACACCTGTATATTACATATTTTAAGTACCAGACTGAAAATCAGAAGACTCACTAGTGAAATGAGTAACCATTAAATTTTGAACGCGGAATATTGGAAGCGGTAAAACAATGCCTGGTCAGGCTGAAATCCAAACTACTGTCGTTTTGGAAAATTGCACATAATTAGAGTAGAGAAAAAAACTTTGCACTACAATAAAAATATTTAATACTTCACCCGATCATGGTTTCGATGCTGCGCATCATCATCAGGTGACACACATGAAAAATGTTTCAACTTATATAGTCTGGCTCCAAGAGGGGAGGAAGGTAGAGGAAGTAAGGGGGAGGGAGTAAGTTGAGCACTAGTGCAGCAACCTATCAGTACGCTAGGGGAGGGAGGGGTGTTTGTCCGTAATGGTTTGACCCCGATTAGGGGTTGGCCGATGGTCATCACTGCCTTGGTGATGAAAGATTTTGGAGTCTTTTAGGAAATTTAGGAGGGCGGAACGGGAGAGGTATATTGCTTCGTTGTCAAACTCAAATATGTCGGACTGAAGAGATTTACGAATTTCCAACTCCTCCAAAGCATTCAACCTGCGTCCTTTCTTTTCTGTGTGAAGTATAGTAGTAGTTTTGAGGGGAGGCGACCGACAGCTGAGGTCATTTGCGCCATAGGGGATGGATAGGAAAGGATGAAGGGTGGAGAGAAACCCGGCGTCGGCATTAGCCTACTCTTTACGAAAGGCGCCAAGGGGTCCGCGGCTTAACGTCCCATCCGACGGACGGCGTACTCACTCAAAGTGCCCTCCACAAAGCACCTCAAGCAGGGATCGAGATACCTCTGAAAAATATTCAACACCGCCGGGATTTGAACCCGGGCCCTCTGGGTGGGAAGCCAGTACGCTAGCCCCCGCACCATCTCGATCCCCCTGTGTGAAGTATGTACGGCGTGAAGTTACAGGTATGATTCTTTTCCAAGAGGTGTTTGCCAGATTGAGATTGAGAATTTGAGAGGAATTGAGATTATATTTCTTTTTGAAGATTTTATCGGTGTCCTTTAATCTTAATATAAAATGTCCTCCCGGTATCTCCAATGTAGATGGCATTGCAGTCAGTGCAATTGAGTTTATAAACTCCGCTTTGTTGCATTATGTTGCATAAATCTTTATAAGAAAGTGCAAAGTTTCTTTCTCTACCCTCATTATGAAGAAATTACCCAAAGTTAAGCCTGAAACTGCTATATTTAAATTATACATAGTTTAAAAGTTAGAAATTATTATTATTATTATTAATTTAGCCATCAAATCTAACCATTGTCACATATGTAACATATGTCTGCCATTTAATCTAACGAAGGTGCCATAGAAATTTAATATCCTGTTTTATCAATATTTCTGGGGTTTTTAAGGCAGAGAGCATAAAAATCGCTGCAAAATCCTCCCTACTATTTCAGAACACCTTTTAGAAAGTTATGCACGAAAACATCATGTTTATATCTTAGATGGGTGGCCTTACACTTGGGAGTGTAACTTTTTTCGATGCTCCCATTTCAGCTTCCAGCAGGTTCTGAGGTGACTTGACCATGTTCTATGATAGATTTACCTAAAATTTAACGAGATTTGTTATTTCCTGACAGCTCTTGTTGGTGGTCATCGACCTAAAATACGTTAAATGCAATACTATAATGATATAACAACCTGACACCACTTCATAGCCGAACAATGTCAATAACTAGTTTTCCATTGGTATAATAATATGTTTCATTTTATTAATGATGTACGGCCAATATTTTGTATAATATAATTACAAATATTTAAAAGCGAGTAAGGAATTCCTTAAAAGCAAAGTAAACTTTGTCTCCTTCTGTCTTTGTACAAGAATTCACGACCAGTTTCATCTTGGTAGTGTAGCAGGTGATCTCTTTACGTAAAACCTTGATATTAATTAATTATTTTACCTACCCAGAAGTAAATGGCGTCTCGAGACAAAGCCCCTTGATAGCTCTACACTCATCCGATCAATAAAACTGAAGACCTAGGACAAAACATTGATATATACAGCGAACAATGCAAAAATATTATTGACTTTTCTTCCAAGGAATACCTTAAGGAAAGAGGAGGCACATGAATGATTTGTAGTTGATAAATTAACTTAAAATCAAACAAAAATGCTTATAAATAAGTTTCATGGCGATTATTTCGACTTGTACATTTAATAAAAAGGGGGAAAGATAGAGTACCTTTTCAAAACGCGAACATTCTCCGACAATGTATCTGTACGAGAGGGGCGTAGTACGTAATTAATTAGTGAAATACCCAAGAAAAAGTCATAAAAACCCCAGGGCATGGAACAAATAATGGTGGGTCTTTGTAGATCTGCAATGGGTGGGCACTTGAAAAGGTCGCTGAGCGAGAGAGCTTAGTTCTGAAACGATGAAAGGCTTAGTGAGCGCTGTAGCCAGAGAGACTGGAAAAAGGATACCGCCATTACGTCGGATGGGAGTCGTGTTGGAGGAACGCCATCTATTCTGTTTTGTTTTGGTTTGCTCTATCTCTCGCAGACGCACATAAAACGGAAGTGCAGGGGCACATCCTTCTTCGACCCGGAGAACGTCAAAGTGCCCCCCCAAAGGGAGCGGAAGTGGATTCTAAGAAATATACTCTTTACTGTCGAGTCCAATGAGTGACGCCATATCGGTTACCCCATTTCACTTCAGGGACGACGAATAATTCACCGCAAGGAAGATACATAAAACAAAGTCGCACTCGTCCCCTCGAAGAGAGCCAGTCACACTCTCAGTCACATTACCTCGTAAAAGTTATGCACTGCAGTTCAAAATTAATGTGGTTGTGGGAGAGAAAAGGCGGTCAGAGAGGCAGTCAACCATGCTGTGACTATCGGGCCAAAACGTACTGTTCCATTGTGAAGAATTTAATTAAAATTGACCAAGTGGATTTTCGACCATCCTAAAAAGTTTACGCTTCTGGGGATTTTACACAATTATTTTACTAAAAAAATAAGCCTAAGTTATAACGTTTTCTAGGTCAATTTAACTAGATATATATATAAAAAATGTGAATTTTCAGTCGTTTGCGTTTGAAATCCTAGTCCAGGAAAGGGAAAATAATACGTTTTACCCTTTAAATATATTTTTAACATTATTTTGCTCAATAAATATTTATAAGAAGAAAAATAACTTGACTCCGATGATAGATTCCAAAAAAATGTCTACGATAATTAATTTTTTCATATATTACAAATGTTTTAATTCTTAGTCACTATTTCATTATCCACCATGGGTCTCCGTTTTTAATATCACACTCCACGACCTCATAAGTTTCTCGAAAGTATGTTTGAATAACGGAAATGCGATCTACTGAAGTCCCTTTTTTCGCTACCGTTAAAATGGGAAACGACTAATGAACCCTCGCTAGAGAGAGTAATCAGGCCCCGCTACTTGACTTTCTTGTTCCCAGTTTCAGAGTGCTTTACGTAGGAAAGCAGACAAGTTAATGACCAAGAGGAATAGGATTTTCACCCTTTAGCTAAAATTTTCGCCGAGTCACTTGAACTTATATCCCGGAAGGTTTCGGATCGCAACGCGCTTAACAGTCTTCCTCCGAATGACCCGAGCGAAAGATAAATAGGCAGGTTCCAATTAGGTGAGCCTTGCAAAAGTTCATAAAACATGGCTTTCCATTTACTAGGCATTTAACGAATATTAATTAGCCCAAAGTCCCTGGTATGTAAAATTCCATCACGTCAAATCCAACACACCACATTCGTGACTTCGCGGATGCTCATCACGTCATATCAGATTCGTCTAATATTACTGAGTCACCGTCTTTCAAACGGACATTAAATAATGAATCTGTTTCATTGCAGTATATATAACAAAGAGTTATTTTTTCAGAGCAACAAAGGATGCGATATAATTATTATATACTTATTAAGGATTATATCCTTTTCCGCAAATGTTTCTCTTGTAAATTTCCCTACGAGAAATGGAAAACTTTACGAGGCTATAATAGTTAGGTATAGTAACAAAGCTTCTGTGCACCACAAGAAGCATTAAAATAGCAATTGAAAAGATACATTTTCATATTAGCGTACGGTTTCAAAAAAGATTTTGGAGTACTTTGTCACATAAGCAAACGGAGGGATAATGACAGCTTTGAAGTCATCGTGGCTAAGAAGAACTTTGAAGACATCTTAACACAACCAACGAAGAAGTTTAGGGTAGAGCAATTTTGGTTTCTCTGTGGAAATAGTAAATAAAAGAAGAATGAAAATGGCTCGACAAATGTGTGTAATTGGAGGCACTAAAATTTTAAATTATGTATCATAGAAGGATGGGCAGAACTTAATTTGATGGAGAGTCTTGGGAAAGGTTTCACAACGCACGTAGATCATTGGAGAGGTTGATTGAAGGATCTATTGGGATGCGACGAAGAGAAAACGTTGAGGCGGACGTCGGAGAACTATCAGTCCCAACAAATCCAACGACAGACAGAAGAAGGGATTGCCCTCTTTTGAAAGTTAAACGGTAAGATTTTTACTTTCGATCAGCCAACTCATGTGCGTGCGTTTCAGTCACGATGGAGACCAAAGGTGTCTCGAATGTGAGACCGTCACGTTAAACTGACAACTCAAGCTGAATCATTTGGCGGGAGTGGGGATCATTTTTAGTTCTTCCTAGCGTGCCGAAGATAGGGGGTGGTATTAATGCTTAGAAAAAAGTACGACACAAGCGATCCACGTCACCTTACGAGTTCACGCACTTTGAAATTTTCGAATCGCTTTTTCATTTTGTCAGCAAAATCAGATGATTGTCTATTGATTGAGGACAGTCAGTCTTCCTCGTACTATATGCTGATAACGTAAATAAGTCGCCCTTGCTTATAATTACACATTTTAATCAGTTTCTTTAAGTTGTTTGCATATACATACATATTACTTGCATTAATATTAATGGTAGTCTACTGGCTAAGGTAATTATTGGATTGGCATACTGTCTACCACCGCTGCACTTCTCAAGCCTCAATCAAACCGTCAAACATGACGCCGTATACTACAAAAAATCCTTCTCTTTGATTTCGCACACGTAATTCCGCCAATAATCCTTAAAATTTTCTCTCCGTATCTCACCTGTCTGACATTTTCACCTCTATCAGTCTTTCAATATTAATCAATATTAATTTCAACGCCAAAAAAATGCGCTGAATCCACTCTCCTAGCCTCATTTGAATTTTCTCAACTACCCTCTCTCCTCTACTACCATGCGTAGTACTTACTCGCTTGTTTGATTTACCATATTTAATTTAATTTATTTTAGTACCTTAAAAGCCCCAACTAGGGTGTGTGGCAGGGAGTGAATTCATACCAGACTAATTTGATCCAAATGTAACCCTACCGCGGTCGGAAAATGTTATCCTGTTCCCTTGCCGTTCGTAATTAAACGTTCGTAATATCTAAATCTCTCTAATTTTATTGACATAATCTCTTCTACCGTACTACGATGAGGGTAATAATACATTTTCAACATCGCTGCTGAAGAGACGTCCTTAAAATTTACGTAAGTATATTAATCTGAAATTTAATCTTCGCTGTATAACTGATTCCCAGCCTAGCTCTTCTAATATTTCGGATGCGCTACAAAGTTTATCATAACAACGTTTTCCAAGTCTAGGTCCTCTATGCTGCACGTAATCCAATTCGGCAATAAATCCAACTGCGTGAGGATACTATTTACTTGCAGTATATGTGGTCTAACCAGTGAATGATAAAATTTTCTTTGACCATTTCATCACATTCACCCAGTATTTTTCTGATTAATGCTGATTTTTTGTCAGCTTGTCGACATATTCCCTGTATGTGTTTAACCCAGGAGAAGTCGTGAGTGAGGGTATTTGATTGAGTCTACACATTCCATTTCGGTGTTCCCATTACAGTAGGCGTTCGGGAGGATTTACGTTCATATATAAAGAAACAAAGCAAGATTTCTTTACTTAGATACATCCTCAAAGAACTGTAAAACAATCAGCAGTCCTCTCAGGTAGGGTTTGAAAACCAATGGCTCACATGAAGATTTTGGTGTAGAATTTCAAACAAGCGATGACAAAAATCACACCACTGCGTTGTGTTGTAATCAAACAAGATTTAATATTTTTTTTAAATTGAAGAAGTATAATCAATATTTCATGTTAATAAAATGGAATTTTTACAGCCATCATTTTATAGATGTATTATAGACTTTATAGGTGAATGTAGTTGAAAGAATTCTTGTCAGTCGTTACGATCGTGAGATCGGAATCATTTTCCCAGGCGCTATTCTCCCCCTCCCTCCTCCGTAGATCAAATAATTCCCCTTTGGCGTGAAATGCAAATCTCCTCCGTCCCCTCCTTCCGGAAATCAAGTTATAAATACGCTCGGTGAGAGGCGTATCCTTAGGAGGAGGATGGATATCTTGCCTCTATGCCCCGCGCACGCGAAGTATTTACGCGGGAATGAAGGGAGTGAAGCCGCTTTCGCAAAACATTTCCTCGTCTCTACCCTGCAACCTCACGACCCACATCCTCTTCCCTCTCCCGTGCCAAAGCATTTCCCCCGCGACGTCACTATCGCCGGTTGCCGCCGAGTTAATTGGACGCCACCGCGCGTAGTGGGAGGAGAAGTTTCGAGGTGGGGGTGGGTTAATTGGGGTGATGGGGTGGCGGGACTCTCTCTTGCAGGAAAGCAGGGCACGAGATTGGTTAGGGTGGCCTTATTTTTCTCCGTCTCTTTCCCAAACCTCATTCAGCAACCTCCTCTGTCTCCTCTCCCAGGGCACAGAGCGTGTGGGAGGATGGCAAAAAGGAAATGCGTTTAGGCGATGTCGATTTGGGGTCTTGCTTAATACCTCGCAGTTGACTTTTCAGAGACGAGTTTCCGGCTGGTCCTGTGCTCTAGATATCTGCGTCTAAGACTGTCGCGTCGTCACCGTGACTGGGACCAGTTTCTGAGATCTTTCAGGCGTCACCTAATAGCAAAATTAAATTTAGTAGGGTGATAATACCATCTAGGTTGATTATCTCAATGTGTTTTATTTTAGTACAAAGATTATGCGGATTCTGTAGGTGAAACTTAGCTGACTGCTGAATTTATCACCCATAAAAGTTCATTATATTCTAAGCTATGCCCAAATTTCCTGGTGTTCTGATTAAGAAAAGTGTGATTACCATTTAGATAAGTAATTATTTATTGTGTTACTGAGCAATTTCCAAAGAGAGCAATCAATATCATCTAGATGAATTATGTAGAACATATTAGTGACGAATCAGAGAATGTGATGGTGACTTTTTTGGGATTGTCACGGAGTTGTGTTGGTCGATTGCCTTCAAAAAGTTAAAAAAATAACGAAAGAGTATTACGTATCATAACTTCACAAGCTAAAGACATAAATTAAAAAAATGATCGCATTTGACGAGGAAAAAGAAAGTGCTTTTTCCACAGAACAACGTACCTGCTCACACTTCGGCAGTTACTAAGGATAAAATTCACGAATTGCACTTCAAATTGGTTGACCACTCAACGTGTTCACCAGATCTACCGCCCAGCGACGTTTCCCTGTTTCCTAGCCTTTATGTTTCCCTAGGAAGACGAAGAGTTTCATCAGACGCGGATGTTATCGCATCCGTCGTAAACGCCTATTTTGTGGCTCAAATACTATTTTGAAGGGTTAAAAAGTTATAGCATCCCTTGAAAAAGTGTATCAACTGAAAATGAGACTATACTGAAGAATAAAAATAAATATGAAGAAAAAATTTATCATTTATTTGTTAGGCCGAAAATATTTCAGACTACCCTCGTAGACTACCGCATCGAAAACAATAATGTTAGAGAACATAATTAATTCGATCCTTGGAACCCACACGTAATGTAACAATATTGACGTGAAAATGAAATATGTATGATACATACCATTGTATCTATACTCGTAGTTATTTTCAATTGTATGCATATACACGCAGGAAATAATGTGCACAAAAATATATTCAAAACATAAAATATGGCATAAATAAATAAAATAGTGTTTATAGATAACATTTAGAACATAAAAATAGTGTAAATAAATATATGTAAATATATGCCTACATCTGTATCTTAATAGTACTGAAATGTGAAGATCAATTTCTTTGCTTATTTGGGGACCCATTGCATCAAGACGGTATGGAGTTAGGGATTCTAATTTCTTGCCTAGACTGATGATGCCTTGATTACTGCTTCTCTATTTCGGTGATTGAAATCCTTCCTAAATCTGCAAGTAGCATAGAGGTGAGAACCCGCGAGATGGTGTATATCTGGGTGCTCCACTCTTTTAGACCTCCCGGGCTGAATACAGTCCACTGCATCCATCCAATAGCCGCCTGCACATCCCCTTCCACCCCCTTGTCCGTTTCTAATTCCTCACTTACCTCTCCTCCGCTCACCTCCCCACACATATCCTCTCCGCTCTTCCTAAGAGAACGGCATTCTGATGATGACGGCCGTGGGGTCGAAACGCCAAAACTACAAAGGTGAGTTTCCTGTCTTTGTACTTCTGTGTTTAAATGTCTTAATCAATCTTTTTATACATTTATGCGTCATCGAAGAGATTTCTATTTTGAATAAATATAAATAAATAACTAAATAAATAAATAAATAAATAAATAAATATATATATAAATATATATATATATATATATATATATATATATATATATATATATATATATATATATATATATATATATATACGCACACACACATATGTGTGTAAATATACATATATACACGCACACATATATGTATATATATATATATATATATATATATATATATAATGTATTGGACAGCACAAACAATATAGACACATAAAAAGATACACATCACTCACACGTTATTTCTTGATCATTTCGACGGAATTCTCCTCCATCTTCATCGGAAGATAGATGATCAAAATGATCAAGAAATAACATGTGAGTGATCTTTTTATGTGTCTATTTTGTTTGTGCTGTCCAATACATTATTCGGCACTACCGTGTTACGTCGACGAAATCAATTACATATATATATATATATACATATATATATACACATATATATATTTATATATATACATATTTATATATATACATATTTATATATATACATATATATATATATATATATATATATATATATATATATATATATATATACAAAAAAACAGAACTCAAATCGGAACGATGGGAGCGCCACACGGTGGTTATTCCGGGAACTTTTTGATCAAGGTAGTATATATATATATATATATACACACACACATACATAGACGCACATGTGTATGTGCGTATACGATGTATACCTGTGTATGCATATGTGAGTGTGGTTATACTGGCGTACATATTCCAATATTTATTTACTCTTCCTTGCTTATTTGTTAATGTTAAAGAGGCAAAGGGTACGTTACAAATGTTGAAAAATTATGGAATGGGGTATGGATGAAGTTTTCTTTTTCAATAGGTATTCGAAAGGCGAAATCATAAATTTCCTGACTATCTCACGAGAACGGATTAATACGAGTATAGCCCTAGCATTAAGGAATCACTTGCATCGCACAATGTGACCGTGGCTGTATTATATCCACGGGAAAATATTTTATAATTGAACAGATTGAAGATTTGTTCTTCCATCCTGTGTGAAGGCGAACATTTTCATAGTGGGTGAAAATTAGTTGGTGGCGATGCCAGTGTCAGATAGACTTCACAAGATGGTCGTTAGCCATACAATACGCTCCTTTCTCAGCATCCACTCATTGTCTTAATTTGTCTCTCTAAAATTAGCTCTTTCCTCTAAGTTCGACCTCTCTTCTCCTATTGCCTCTTTTTTCTCCCCAGCCCTCGCGCCATCTCCCCCCCCTCTTCCTTCCTCCTCTGTGCCTCTTCTTTGTAAACTCATATCACCCAGGTAATAAAGGCGTGCGCGAAGCGGTTTTTTGAAAGGCAATTTTCGAAAATTTTTCGGCATGGGAGCACGCAGGTAATTGGATTGCCTCCCCGAATTCTCTCCCCATCCTCATCCTTTTCCCTTTTGACCATGGCAGAGATTGTGGAATGAACGAAAACAACCAAATCAGTATAAATATACATACATATATATACGCATCAGTATCAGTATATATATAAAAATATATATATATATGTTTATATATATATATGTTTATATATGTTTATATATATATATATACATGTATTTTTGTATGTATACATATATACATACATATAAGCCAGTATTTATTGATATATATAATATAAAATCATAATTTTCTTATACGTTCTAAATTTATTTGTTCACAATCTCAGCTCAACGTATTTTTAATAGCAAGTTTAAGTTCTCTACATTGCTTACGCGATAAACAAATTTTTACAACAAAGTTTTTGTTCCAAAAACACGGTATCATTAGAACTTTATATCTGATGTCAGTTGAGGCCATCTACATTTGCGCAGAACCGCAGTATTCAACAAGACCTCTTTGTCCGTCGAGAGGCCTTGAGCTTACCGCGCACCAGGTCTCATGGAGCGGCGCGTGAACCCAAGTACTGAGAGCTGGAGAACCTGTCCTAAGTATCAGATATTTTTTCTGCAGTTCAATTCAAATTTAAAACGACAAGCATGGCTGTCATGAGTGCTGTGCCATTGAAGTATCAATTTAGGCTTCAGTTGACGTTCAACCTGACACCCTTTTATGGCCGTGAGAGGTAAAATATGGTTGAAAGGACTTTGCGCTCTTATACACGTGAAAAAACTCGTTTGGGATACAGAGAAGAGACAAGTATACATGGTTAGGCCGCATAATTTGCTGATTTGAATGAAATCTCCTTTTAAATTAGAAAATTGTGCTGCCACACGCTGTATTTTAAAAACTTTTCCAGCGTCTCTTGCAGTCATTTTCGGAAATTTTTTCCAATTTTTTAACAAAAATGTAATACTACAAACGGAATCATAAAATGAAAAATATGTACCTTTGATTTTGGGCCAACCAAACTTACCTCAAAAAGGTCGTCATAAGAAGAATTCCTGGCGGAAGAAGCTTTGAACACCCCAAAAATTATTATTTTTGCTTGATTCTACTCAGCATTTCAGAAGATGGTGCCTTAACGTGGTCATTTTTGAGGAATTTCTCACTTGAAAAACATTGAGGTGTCAGGAAAGAGGGAAAAAATTACAGATTTAGGCACCCAGTTGAACTGACGAACTCTACAGATTCCTTCTCCCATCGCACAATGAGCGTATAATGAATATACATACGCCTCACCTTTCCAAATTTCCCGCACTATTTCCACGGCTGGCGTTCTACACCCCATGCTACGCGTATTTCGGACTGTTTGCGTGGTGTCGCGCATATTTAGATGTGGATAAAAACCTACGTATATTTATGTGATATGACGGGGAAAAATGGAATAAGGACTTGGATGGTATCATCTCTCGAATAATGGAAATGCCTTGACTTTGAAATACTATACCCATGAGGTTTACCAAAGAGCTTACTTATATCTCCATGCAAAAACTCGTAACAGCTAAAAAAACACAGAACAACTTCTCTCGTCGAGCGGGGTCTTAATAATTAACCTTTTGGGATAAAATTCTCCACAAAGGGATTCAGGTGAGGCTTAAGTAAGAAAATGTTTTTGCATAGGTAACCGTTGAGCGTTCACTACAGAAAGCAAACAGGAAAAAGGGTCATTTAATTAGTATGCACATTTTAATTTCTAAAGTAATCACCTAAAACAGAGAATAAATGTCCTTTATAAACTATATAGTACAGTGCATCATAATTGACAACACAGGCAAGGTTTTTAGTATTCGGATAAATGAGGGATAATGTGCCTTGCGCAACTTTTAGCTAAGCACTCATAGGTTTTTCCTCTACGAGTTGGGGAAAGAGTTGAAGTATTAATTAATATATTCTAGAATAATTAGCTTGCCTGTACCCTTAAAATCTGCAAAAGACTAAGCAAAGTCATAATGGAACCAAAGTATGGAGACGCGCCTGTTGTTTTTTGTGAATTTATGGCACATAAGTTTTATCCCCAAAAATCTGGTTACCTTTAGGCAGTTTTAACCTATCTTGATGTCATCAAAGTCTCCTTGTATCGCAGTGAAAATTAAACCCGTGAGTATCAGGCAACAGAAGGCTAAATTGGAATAGAAGCAAAAAAAAATGGATGAGTAAAATTTTAGTAAACGCCTCTTTCAACGAGATCCGATGCATACAACCCACGTCTGCCGAGGAAAAAAGAATTACCAAAAATCAGCCAAATGAAAAATCCAGCAGTAGTTTTTGGTCGCTAAAGGAAGGGATAAAAATTAAAGCTGTGACAACGATATATTTTGGAGTGTGTCATTAGTTTGTATTCATGCCAACGATACCTTTTTTAAATTAAAATAGTCACCTACGCCTGAACACTACCGGATTGGCACTCGTGGAAAATATAGAAAAACAAATGAGAAGGCACTAGTAGCGGGCGGTATTATTGGATTAAAGCCAATGGCCCGGAAGTTTATTCGCATCAATAGGGATACATCTGTTATACATCAATGATATTAATCAATAGCAGTGGACAGGACAGTTTTCATGAATATAAACGGTCTGATACACTCCCTACACTATAATTAAAGAAGATTTATTCTATTTTTGTCACCAATGACTTGCCAATACCAATCAGAAGTACAGATAATAAATCTGGGACTATATTCAACACACAGGATGTAAGTGTAATTAAAAAATTAAATCTTTTTTTAATTACACCCTGTAGATTTAATTTAAAAAAGACCTGTGCAAAATATTTCTGTTAATATTTATGTTCTTGACATATTTACGCATAAATACAAGGTTTGTATAAAGAGTATCAGCAGCCATATTTTCCTGAAGTGCGCGTGAAGGACTGAATTCAAACCGTCGGTTAGGTGTGCGCATAATTTCAGATCGTATTGCTATTGATAAGATGACAGTGTACCATTATCACTGAAAATTTGGCGCTGCGAAATATCTGTGCTAAACCTATCCCAAAAGTCTTGACGAACGACAAAAGCAGGGTTAAGTGTCTTCTTACGAAGACCAGCTACATCGCAACGCAGTCTGACTGCAGTTTCTTCCTTCTCCAGAGCTCCAGAGGAGCGAGGTCTGACCACCCAAAAATTCTGAATACGTGGGAATTGCAGTTGTGTTTCTCTGGGTTTTTGTTCACTGGCGATCTCTCGCTTTTCCGTTTAAATTACAAGACATTAATCACTTCATAATAATATAATAATTAAATTAAGATTATATACAAGAAAACAAAGCAATATGAGATTTGAGCAGCAAAAACAAGTGTTACAATGGTCAATAGTGATGATAAACGAATTAATATTTTTGTGAGGAATGATTCCACGAAAAGAAGGTGTTCCAGGTCAACAAAAGTCTAAAAAAGATTTTAAAACTGAATTGTAATTAGGAAAAAACTACAGTGAGACACACACACAAAAAAGTATATCTTTAGATGTAGACTTAAAGGGAAGGTAATAGTGCTGAAGAATTATGAAGGTTCAATGTGCAAGTGACGAAGTCTTGAAAATAGGAGCCTAACTTAAAGAACAGAATTGAATTAACGTAATGGTAGGAATGAATGAGAAAAAGTTTAAAGCAGAAGCGATATCGGAATGCGATAAGATGGTAATGAGAGACATGAATAAATAAAATATGTGGAAGTAAAGACAGTAGCTGAGATGGGAAATGAGAGGAAAGATGCAGCAATAACCCAGTTGCGCGGATTGATAAACTACTGCCTACGATGCCACTAATTCGGCAAGTTAAAACTGGTCAATTGATAAATGTTAACTTTATCCGTAATCATCTCAGAGACCCACGACTCCATGATCACGGGCACTGTTTAATGAATAACATCCTATCGACCTGCAATCAAAATTCAAAGCACATTTTAAGGCAAGTGAGCCGATTCCGCCGACTCGTGACACAACAAAACACCACTCCAAAATAACGCGGCCGACCGCACACGTATGCAAAGCGGGCGGAAAACAAGGCGAGCGGGATTGGAATTGCAAAGTGTACCCTTTTCGTGCGGGCGGGTCGGGGTGAGAGGGTGCTCAGGGAGAGGGGGGGATGGGTGGACGAGGATGGGGGAAACGGGAGGTTGAGGCTGTTCTGTGCATGGCGGCGAGGAGACGACATCCCAATTTCCATTACGAAATCAATCCCCCGCCATTGTTGCGCCTTCCGCTCCCCTTGCCGAGGGGGACTAAACGCGGGGTGGAGGTGAGCTCCGGTGAACATGAGGGGAGAGAGAGAGAGAGAGAAGGGTCAGCGTTTTCGACGGCGGCGGCGAGGAAAGCGTCTCCTCGTTGCGAATTCACAGCGGCGCGGGGCCAATGATTCATGGGATTACGCCCTGGATCAACATTCCTTCCCCATTCCCTTCCACAAAAATGAAGACGCGATGGCGTCTGGTAATGTTGGAAGAGAGATGGGAACAGTAGAAACCTTTTTTTTTACTAATTATTCCGACGCATGAGGGATGGAGAAATTTTTGCCAGAAGGAGGTAATCGATGACAGATACACCAATGACAAAAAAACGTGAAGAAGAGATTAGCAAAGACAGTAGAGACACTATTAGGGTGGAGTGTAGAGTATAAGTGAATATTTACGCATATAAGACTGGTGTCCTAAGACGGCGTACACCCCGTTCGGCGTATACCTTTGGTGCTGTTTGCGGGGCATTGCATAATTGTAGCGTTAAATGGGCATGAAACTTGAACTCTTAGGCAAGAGGATTTGTGTATGATGGAGTTTTTTCGCCATATGTAAGAAGAAAATGGAAAAATTAAGAGAGGAAGACTGACGACATAGTTTTAAAAATTATAGGAAAAGAGGGAAAGTCACTAGATAATACCCAAAGGAGGGAGAAAAAGGGTGGGGTGGAGATTATAATTTATTTATTTTATTTTATAAATGAGGTGATAATTGGGTCGAGATTCAGACTTTATAGTCCCTTCTTCCACCTAAACCTCGTACATTACATTGAAAACAATAACAAGCACCAAAGCCCTAGGCGGAGGAAAACTTACCTTGGCGGGAATTGAACCCGCGAACTCTGGATTGGCAAAAGAGGACGTTACCCCGCTGCCACAGAGACCGTCAGGTATGAATAGTAAGAGGTAGTGTGAGCTGTTGAGAGCCCTGATAGAAAGGAGATAACCAGGTGATTGTGGTAGAAGTAAGAAAGAAAGTATGTTTTTGGACAATACTGAAGGCAGGGAAAGATGCGAAGAATTTAAGAGAGTAATATAAGGTAGACTAGAGAAATTCAATCAACCATTCCTGCCAAGACGTGGAAAACAGCATTGCACTATTGAAGAACTGACTTTGTATTCTCACATATTTTACAATAGATTATCCTTTCCGTTTGCATCCCAACTTCTTCGTTTTCCCTGTAAGAAACTCCCTGGGGAGAGATTACGGCGCACTAAGGTCACCATCAACCACAACCATTGTCCACTCAAAATTATTCCCTAACTTCTCCAGGGCGTATTTGTTATTGTTTATTAGTAGTAGTCTACCGACTTTCGGAAGACCTCTGGGACTCAAACACTACAGTATTTCTAAGCGCTTACTAACATGACATAACATATCCTTTGACCCCGTTCTCGTACATATTACAATAATTAATTCTTTAAATCTGCATATTGTCTTTTATTAATTCCATCCAAAATGCCCATCGTTTACCTACCTCTGCTCTGCTTTCCCAGCATTATTCTTCTAGAATGTCTAAATGCAATATCTACATAATACACCATTCCCTTCTACAGTATCTCATTATCCCTCCCCCTCCCTTCCAGACGGTCCCATGGTTTTGCCCCCCAGTGGCTCCAACATTCACTTGTCCTGCCGTAAAATATTTTCCAAAACTGTTCTTCTTTCCCTAAAATGCCTAGAACTTCATCGTTTGCTTTCCTTTCCGTCAATTTTCTTTTTTTCCATTCGCCTCTTAGCTCCCACCCCTAAAAGACCAAAAATATCTACGCTTATTCTCATTCTTAAATGACAAAGTTTCAGAAGTATCCACAAGTACGTTCCATTTTTTCACTAGGCCTTTCTCTACACATTTGTTGATAGGTGTCTGTCAACTCCCGCCTCTTCGTAAACGCTTCCTCAACTAACACTGATGTCCCCACTACTCTCCCCACCCTTTTTCAAAACACTTCCTGAACAGGTGAACCGCTCCACCTGTTTTAGCTAATGTCCCTAAAATTTTATTTTTCCCTTTCTGTTTCTCGAGAACCTCTTTAGCAATATTTTTTTCGATTAATTCTCATTCCATATATATCACACCAGTCCTGCAACACACAAAGTAATAATAAAACTCTTTGGTTGCCTGCTTAACAAACGCTCGATTATCCGCAAATCTGATTAGAAAAGTTCCCCACCACCTTCCACTCCATCCAGCCTCCAACCCTTCTACCGCCTCCTTAAAAATTTATTCCGTATATAAACTGGCAAGAGTACGTGATAAAGAACGTCTCTCTATTCGAGTGTATATTCATCCACACAACTGTTACGTAGACGTTTACCTAATTATGACCCCCGGACATAGAAACGAGCGTTGCATTTTATATCAATCTAGTCATCGATACAATGGTTGTTCTTTATTAAAACCAGAGAACGTTTATGGGATACGTAGTAGGTAAACAATAGTTTTTAGGGGTTGTACTAAACCGACCTTTCATAGGTGGATTACCTTTGACGCACGTTTCTATTGTGATGACTTCGACGAGCACTCAAACCGTCGTCGATAATTGTGGGATCGGAATAGTGCCCTATAATTGAAGATGGGGCTTCGCGGGTACAAGGTACCATTGTCAGCGGACGTTGACGATGTCTAGGTAATTAGGGAAATTGTTTTCCCCCGTCAAATTGTTTCGAAACTGTTTCGCTCTCATAGGCCAGTCGGGAATGAGAGGTTTAAAATGAATGTAAAATGTGGTTATATGTGCAGTGGTCGGTAAAATTTGGGTCTTCACTCAAAACCGAATGACCATTGGAGTACTTTCCAATACATCCTCCTCTCCAGTAGTAGCTCAAATCAGTTTAATCTCTCTCCGGTCACGTATTAATATTCGTTATCATAATAGTGGAGCGCAATAAAAAAACATTTAAACCAGGCGTACGTAAAAGTTTACTTAATTTAGTGCTAGATTCAATGGTCAAACCGTATGCCATGCCGAATGACTGGTGGCTGACTAACACATCCATATAACAGCTTCTATGGCTGGATGCAGATTGAGAAAATTGAGTTCCCGAGTCAGCGAGGGAGTCTCTCCAACACATGTCAATCTTTTCAGTGGGAAGGGGTACTACCTGTCCAAAGGATCGCGGTGGGTGAAATTGACGGTGACCTTTTTCATAAAGGACGAAATACGACTATGAGATCTTCCCTTATTCAGAACTGCGTAAATTACGATGCAGCACACTCAGTACCCCAGGTGAGACCTTAAACCCACAGCCTTAGCATTGTTAGGAGAGAACATTACCTAGTATAACGCTAAGCCGCCCATTGAATTGGTATAGGGAGAGAGAAAACGTTACGCGAAACTAATATACGAAGCATACTCAATTTTGGAGCAGTAATTTTTGAACAAAATTACTTTCAATTACCCAACAAGTTTTTATGGTCCTTCTAAACTCTTTTCAGTTGAATACAATGCACTTATCCTACCTTTATTTACAGTTTTCAAAGGCATGCTAGGGGTCGTTTTTTGATAGACCCTCCAAAGCCGCCTCAGCAGCATTCATCACTGCTTTTGATGATGAAAAGCGCCTCCTACAGTATTTTCCCACGTTTGGCAATAGAAAAGGCCGCATGAGGCTGGGTCTAAAGTATAGGGAAAATGAATTAGACAAATGAAATTTATTTTCGTGAGATAGTCGACATCAAAATTTACCATGTGCGGTCGTACATTATCGTGGCGAACCATTCAGCCTTTTTCTTTCAAACGTGGCTTACTGCGATTGATGTAGTCTTTTTATCACATTTACACAGCATACTTTATTTACAGTTATATCTGCTCGTACTACATATTGATTAACCAGAAGAAACTCCTCGTCATCCATTAACATTAATTTCAACTACGAGCAAACCTGCACTCGAACGTCCTGTTGTTCGAATATAAGCGGATTCGGTACTCGTCTTGCACAAATATGTAATGTGAAATTTTTATAATACCAATAGAAATCGAAGGAATAGCTAGCAAGTGAAAATTTCACCGCGACTATTGACGGAAACATAGAAGGAATTAATGAGAACAGCATATGAAGGAGGACGTAAGTAAAGAACATCTCAACTGAAGTAGCAGAGGAGCCAATCATGACAAAGGCGGTGAAATCCAAGCGGCCATGGAGAACAAATTTAATAAGAGACTTCATAGAGGCAAGAAGAATATAAAAAATTTAAAAAAAATGAAACTGAGAACAACTTTTATAAAAAGATGCGGAACCAAGTCAAATGAGAGAGCAAGATGGCCACTAAAGAGTGAATAGAAAACTGCCGAGGGGAAATCAAAGACAACATCAAAGAGGTAACAGAAAAACGGCTTAAACAAGTAACTTGAAGAGACAATTCGTAGAAGGAAAAAAATCCCGCAACGTCCGAGATGCTAATGAAAGTATATTAATATAAAATGAAGATTTTGAGCAGACAAGGAAAGAATAAAGTTAAACCCTCTCTCAAGGGTCCATGCCTCCTTTTATTTTTAACAACATTTTACAAATTATTGTCAAGCTTGTAGCGATTTCCGCACACCCTACCAGAGATAAAAACACTGCTAAATGTTTTCTCTGAAGTTTTTTCTCCGAAAATTGTTATTGTTTAATCTAAAATGTAATAGGAATGAGAGCTATGATTTGAGGAATGTTACTGTAGTTCACTAATCCCATTAGTCTTTAATTCATAGTAATAAAAATAAAACGTAACAGTATTCCATCCAATTTACGTGATGGATTCATATTTTAGAATTTGTTTCACGAGAAAACTGTGAAGAAGCAATGGAGAAGGACTAATAAATTGTCAAAAGCTCAACAAAATCGTAGGTTCCATGGCATTTTTGTCGATATCCATTTCTGCAATGAATGACAAATATTAAGGACAATTATGAGTATGAGTTGAAAAAAATTAAATGGAGACTACATTACACAAAATCTGTACTCCAGTCATTAAATGTCTCCATTGTCTCAATTTTATTCTGACTGAGTACCAACGAATTCTATTGTTACATAAATATGCCAAAAAATAGTTACACGAATATACCTTAAGACACACGAAGTAGTAGTAGTACTAGTTTTTAGGGGAGGTGACCGACAACTGAGGTCATTTGCGCCATAGGGGATGGACAGGAAAGGATGAAGGGTGGAGAGAAACCCGGCATCGGCATTAGCCTACTCTACGAAAGGCGCCAAGAGGTCCGCAGCTTAACGTCCCATCCGACGGACGGCGTACTCATTCAAAGTGCCCTCCACAAAGTACCTCAAGTAGGGATCGAGATACCTCTGAAAAATATTCAACACCGCCGGGATTTGAACCCGCGCCCTCTGGGTGGGAGGCCAGTACGTTAGCCCCCGCACCATCTCGATGAGATGGGAAGAGAGGGAGAGGGGAGAGGAGAAAATAGAGATAGAGAGGGAGCAGGTGGGAGAATGGTAGAATGGAAAGCCGTCTAAATGTGTTGCAAAGAGCGTGACACAAAAGCTGGCGGCGATAGACTTGTCTCTTTCACCGTACGCCGACCCCACGGCCTCTTACCCCTGGTGGCCCGAAAATCCCTGGCTACATTCCATGGGACCGAACAAAATAACTGATCTTATTTTTGCTCACAAAGTTTTGAATGCGGGTGACATTTGAGAGGAAATAGGGGAGCTAACATTTTGAACGTGCATGAAGCACGCCTTTTTACGGTTCCCTCGAAATAAATTGAGGGATTAAAACTGAATTCCATAAGACTTAACTCCGGCATTTACTGAAGAAATGAATTCCATCGATTATTTAATAAACGGCGGGATGGATCGGTGTGTTTACACTCTTTGCTGATCTTAACTCATACATACGAAATTAATATAAAATGTGGAATATGATGAAATAAATGATGAATTAAGGAAAGTAAATTTAATTCTATTTTTTAAATTTTCACACGGAAATATAAAATATCTATTTCAAACTCTAAAATTCTAAATTTATATCGCTAAACAAGCGATGAATGTCGTTGGGAGAAATTCAGAGGAGGCAGGAAAAGTGGATGCAGTACGTTTTGATTGGCGGTGAAATGTTGAGGACTGTGATGGAGGAAAGAATGTTAGGGAAACCATGGAGGATTAGGAATAGGCTAGGGGCGTTGACCGGATGGCGGGAGGAAGTTTGCGAAATTGAAAGAAAGACTTACTGTGAAGTCGTATGCCAGATTGTGACTCATAAGGAATGTACCCATATTCATTCCTAGTCCGTCAAAAACCTACCTAAAACTGTGGATTTTCAATAATAAATGCTTCTGGGTTACCAAGCGTAAATATATGATAACACTTGTGAATAATTTAAAATAAGGTTAATAGTTTCAAAGGGCTTTGAAAAAGCCACAAGACATTTGACTTCACCTTTATATTTGTTTGTCTATGAAAATATTTTCGCGCACATTGAAAAAAAAATTTTTATCAAGCATAGAAATTACTCTAAATCGCACAATAATTTTTTCTAGCACAGACAAAAGCTCATTAAAAAATGGATTGCTTCAAGCACCCAAGGTAATATTGCAGAAGGCTAAGACCTTGAAGTAACTATTTTCACTTGGTACAAGTACGCCGTTGCTGGTGGGTGCTTGTTAAAAGAGTATAACCAATTATTCACACAGCAGACGCTACCCAAACGTATGCATTGCATCTAAACTCTACCGAGAAAACCTCCATGACGTATGGCGATGGGTGCGCGGCCATCAGCCATATGTATAGTTCAATTTGCTAAACATGATGATCAATACTGCTGGGGTCAGGAACAGAATAAAAGAAAAGGATTTCTCCAAATATTAGTCTGTTTTCCAGGTAGTTTCTCTTAAATTTTCGTAGTGGCCTCGTCTACCAATGTGACGCGGGATAAATACACCTGTATGTTCCCCTCGGATTCAGTGTAAACCTTGAATGCTTTATATCTATCTGAAAACTTAAGTCATTCAACTAATCTCTGTATTTTCAGTGCCTCGCAAAATCTGCAATAACATAGTTACGATTTCCTTCCGGTCATAAACGTCATGAGGTTCGTTTTCCTATTCAAGTCAGAAATTAAGTCCTGAGCAGGATCGCAAACTCTCGACGTCTTCAAAAGGTGTTTGGAGGGACTCACCAACGCAGTGAACATTACGTTTGATTTGAAACCAGAAAACATTTGTAGAGAGTCATACTAAGAATTAGTCACCTAGCTTCAATGTTGGTTGTAATTACAGTAAGCTTCTTATAGTGAGAGTTCCTTGAACACGAACCTAATTATGCAAAACTCTTTTCATACTCTGCACGAATAAATTATATATATCGAGATTCACATTGATATTATCAGAACTTTCTGGCTCAGTACACGTATTTTCACAGTTTTAGATTATTTAAAAGTCATAATTGAATTTCACTTCCTTTGCGCAGGTATAGGATCGATATTTTAGTTTCTATCGTGTAAACAATCGTTTAGAAACTAATATTATGCACAAAAAAATGCTGGAGATTCCGAAATAGTGAAGTTATCAATAGAAAAATACTCTAAACCAAATTTTAAATTCACGAGCGAATGACTGAAATAAGAAATTCGTGACGCTTGCACTTCATTAATTTTGTTCTGTTGTGAACAAGAAAAATTCAGACCCTCCGAATTCTAAATACCGAAATTTCATTTAAAAGCGAAATAATGCCGTGCCATCATGGTTTTGATGATACCAGCAAAGTTTTTATTTCTTTCCTTTGCATGAAAAAGGAACTATTTGACCCCACGTACAAATATTGCTCCATCCTTAATTGTTAATTTAAGAGAACTCGAAGGGGCAAAGAAAAAGATGCCGAATCGCGGCTCCAAGAAAGTGAGAGGCGTTGCTATGGAGTGACTGTTTCTTGAACACCTCGTGTCTTGGGCGAGAACTCCACCTCTTCCGTCCCATTTCTCAAAGAAAACAGCCGGGCCAACAAATACCCACTTATTTAAAACAAAAAGACTTCGCCATTCTAATCCGAGTTAAAAATAAAATATTTTTCGTGCTCACGGAAATCAGCTGGCATTCAAAGAAATGGGTCTAGAAGTTAAGTTTGTAGTTGCCAGCATTGGGTTTGTTGGTTCAACGGGCCTGTTTTCCACTGATAATTAGTTTTCCATTGATAATGTTTTATCACGAATTATTAGTTTCTTTGCCTTGAAAATGTTTCATGGATAATCTGCAAATGCTGTAATTCTTAGAGTCACCGTAGTAAAATATGCCTATTGTAAAACTACTACATAAAAGGGTTCAAAAAAATAATATCCTAAAGCATAGTATATATTTGCCGAATTAGTTTTTCATACTATAATACATGTGTTATGAAATATTTTATTGTAGGGTGAATCAAAATTGGTACACTATCCTACCATCAGCTTATCACGACAAACGGTTAGTTTTTATTACTGTCACGAAACAAATACCCTTTGGCTATTACAAAAAACCCTCCTAAGATAAAAAAGATATAAATTGCAAAGAGAGGATATAGTATCGGCAGTTTTAGGAATAGCACTGACGCATATGCAAGCCTATTTTTCTTCTTAATGACAGAATATTTTTAGTTCAGGATAGTCCTTTCGCCTTCAACTTACTATGTAGAGTTTAAAGAAAGCAATAGGCAATGAAAAGGACATGAAGTAATTACAATGATCCATTGTATGTTTAAAGTTACATCTCAAAGTAAAGATTGATTGAACGCGGTGGTTACTTCTTTTGATCTCATTTCTCATCAAAGTTAGCGTTTTGTTCGAATTCAGGTGGGTTATATCAAGGTAAAGGTTTTAAAGTTGTGTTTTTGCAGAAGAAATCACTCATATCCTACTTCCACTTTTTGAGGTAGAATTATCACCGTCTAAAAGATAAAATACATGACTTTTTGAGGGTATTTGAGCATATTTTCTAGTTGACGAAGACGGTAAAACACCTTTTAAATTTAAAGGGAATGCATACTGAGTGACTACTTAAACGTCTGCCAAGTGCTCGAACATGGCAAGTTGACTCGAATTTATAATTTGGCACTGGTGCCAAAACTTTTAACCAACGCGATTAAAAGAAACTGATAAACGATTTTAGTCCTCTGAGACTCAACCATACAGAAGAGTGCATCAAAATCCAAGGGCTTGTTTCAACTCAGTCATTTCTTTGTTACCAAATGAATTTATCTTACTTGAGGTAAAATAAGTGGGCAGATATTTTCTTGATAGACACGGGAGGGAAAAAATGCAATAATTCCATATTCATCTGTGCCGCAGACGAAAGAATACGATAATGAGGTGAGACATGAGATAACTCGATAGTAATGTGGGCTGAAGAGTGCTGAGTTTGCGTTTCCGTAGTGATCGATTCGTCTTTCTAAGTTTGCACCTACTTTTACAGAAGCGCTTATCCTTATTGCTACATTCTATTTTATTGTGTTATTTTCACCATTCATAATCACCGTCATTCTGAACATATTATAATTTATCAATCGCTAACTCAACAGCTTTATAGTTACCCAGCTGACTTAACAACATTGCAGCATTTACAATCGTTGACTCAACGACTCTCCGCCTTTAAGGTTCCGTTCGGAATGGTGTATTAGGTAACAAATGTAGTAGTATTAGTTTTGAGGGGAGGCGACCGACAGCTGAGGTCATTTGCGCCATAGTGGATTGACAGGAAAGGATGAAGGGTGGAGAGAAACCCGGCGTCGGCATTAGCCTACTCTTTATGAAAGGCGCCAAGAGGTCCGCAGCTTAACGTCCCATCCGACGGACGGCGTACTCACTCAAAGTGCCCTCCACAAAGCACCTCAAGTAGGGATCGAGATACCTATGAAAAATATTCAACACCACTGGGATTTGAACCCTGGCCCTCTGGGTGGGAAGCCAGTACGTTAGCCGCCGCACCATCTCGATCCCCAGTAACAAATGTAACCGCAGGACAATGAACACGTGAATCTTCATAGCTTTGCCGACTTATTACAATTTCGCAAAATCAAGCAATCTCTTTTTTACCCAGATATGTACGGTTTTTATAGTGTGAGGAGGGATATGATACCTTTACCTCACAAGAAAAAGGCAGAATGGGAAATTTTATCTCCCCCACCAGCAAATCCCAGCAGTTAAAAACTGCAAAGAATAAAAACGGTAGGAAATAACAAACAGGGTTAGAGTACTTACATTCTACCCTCTCTAATAAAAGAGTTTTAAAAGCCCTAGCTTCTTTATAGCGGGATTTTGAACGAGATGATTTATGCATACGTAATTGAGCCAAAAACTTTGACAGTTTAATGAGAATCACGGTCTCGAATTTATATTCCCAGCAATAATATTTATCTTCGATGCAAAATGTATTCCGATTACTTTCTAATGTTTTAGTGAACATCCTAAGGGAGAGAAATTATTTTTTACTCTCATGGTTGGTTTTCGAATCCTAAATCTTGTTTGCAATAAAAACGTGTGCTTACTTTCACGTGATATCGCTCAATTCAAGCCTTCTGGACGAGAATGATGGAGCACGACGCCATTCGTAAATTCTTTTCCAACATTCCCCCGAATCCTCCTTTCCTCCCCTTGATTACGTCTGCGGCCGAAATTAAGGTTATCCTCACCTCACTCCCAAACCATAAGGCGCCAGGATTAGATAATGTTTCAAATCGCGAGCTCAAGCTCGCCGCCTCTGTCCCCGCTTTTCCTCTCATCCTTTCAGATTTAATTAATCACTGCTACCTCTCCTCCCATTTTCCTTCCCCCTGGAAGTCAGGGAAAGTTATTCTCCTCCCGAAACCAGGGAAAGATGCCACCATCCCGGGAAATAGTCGTCCGATTACCCTTCTTTCAAACGTCTCGAAAATTTTCGAGAGGGTCCTTCTGACCCTCCTAGAGACCCACGTCCGCGACCGCGGTATTCTCCGTCCTGAGCAGCTTGGCTTTCGTTCGCGTGTGTCCGCGTGTCATCAGATCCTTCGCCTCAGTGAACAAATTTCGCACGGCTTCAATCTTCGCCGTACGACGGACGCCGTCTTCCTGGACGTCGCCCGTGCTTTCGACCGCGTTTGGCACAAGGGACTCATTTACAAAATGCATACCCTCGACTTTCCCCCTCCCCTTCTCCTCCTCGTCCGAAATTACCTCTCCGATCGTACGTTCCGCGTGTCGTTGGGTGATTCCCTCTCTTCTGTAAAGAGAGCCGAGGCGGGCGTGCCGCAGGGCTCTCTTATCAGCCCTCTGTTATTCAACTTGTACGTCAACGATCTGCCTTCTACGCCTCACACTTCCCTTTACATGTACGCCGATGACACTGCTATCGCCGCCACATCTCGAACACACTCCGCGAACATCAGACGACTTACAGCACACCTTTACAAACTGCACCGGTGGACACGGACTTGGAAAATACGAATCAATCCTGACAAAAGCACACATATTCACTTTTCCCGCAGACGAAAACGCACACCCCACATTCCTCTTTTCTTCCACCAACACATTATACCGAGGGCTTCTTCGCACCGATTTCTTGGTGTCATTCTAGACAACCAGCTCACTTTTCAGCCGCACCTCGACTTTTGCCGTCAGAAGGCAATGGTTGCAAGGAGCCGTCTCGGCTGCCTTTCCTCCGTGATATCTCCCCTGAATCACGCCGACAGGATGCGAATTTACAGGTCAATCATTCGCCCGCAGTTTCTGTACGCTTGCCCCGTGTTTGCCATCCGGAAAACGCTCTGGCGTCACCTTGAAACCATCCAAAACAAGGCTGTTCGGTCGTTACTCCAAGTGAGTCGCTTCACTAGGATGGCCGACGTGCGAGCGGCGCATAAACTCCCATCCGTCGCGGAATTCATTCGCTCGCAAGTCGCGTCTTTCAAATCCCGCCTCGCACCGTCTGGAAATCCGCTGCTACAAACCATCTGGGACTATGATCCCGGAGAGAAACACACTTATACACTGCCTAAAGATATTACTCGCCTATGAGTCTTTACTATGTCTTTTAATTTTAAATTTTCTTCATAGTCTTAAGCCGCTTCACGGCCGGACGGATCTCTTCCTCCGTCCTCCAAGTTATTTTAGTATTATTTTATCCGCTTCACGGTCTTGCTGTCACCCGCTTCCTCAAGCCCAAGTGTAATTTCCCGCTGTGGGAAATGGGCGACCCTCGCCACCGCTTCCATTTTGTACCGCTCTATGCTCAGAGTGTGCCGGTGGGCAGTTAGTGCTGTTAGTGACGTACTTTTTTTTTTTCTTTTTTGTAAAAAGCCGTTCCCTATCGGCTTTCCTTTCTTGTTAGATTAAGAATTCATATTTTATTCCTAGTTTTAAGTTTCACTTTCTCGCAAACCGCACTTCCACCTCAGCCATGTTTCTTTCTTCAATGCCATGCGTTTCTTATGTACAATGACCGGTAAAGGTGGGACTTCACTCACCGGGACGGTTTATACTTGCCCGCTTGGGCAGTCAATGAACTTTTGTGGAGCACCATCCTGAAACCTTTTTTTCCAGAATCATATACCTTCTCCCATCGGGGCATAAACCTTTGGCTTACCAAGGCGAGTGTTTTATAAAAAAAGTAAAATAAAAGGCGAGATCTCTTTCAGATCTGAGAGGCCTTCAACCCAAAAATAACACACGCACCCAAAAACACACAATCATACGCCCATTTAAACTGAGCTGGGCCTCATATCAAATGAGCACTCTACAAAACGTATATACATGGTCTATTATGAAAGTAATACGAATGGTTTTATTGTGACGCGACTATATACGGCAGCGCGTTAAAACCGTTCCAAATATGTGGCGGGAGGTCTGTCCTTCCAACGCTGCCGATTGTCAGTTTGCTTCAAGCAGTCTGGGAGGAAAGATGTGCCTCCGCATGAAGTGTGTTTTTCACCTTTGTAACACGGCGCGATGGAGCGTTCCCTTGGGCAGCGATATTCCATCAACTTTGCGTGCAGCTTGGAATGAATGCAACCAAAACATTCTAGATGCTTTAAGAGGCCTACAAGAACGACTGTATTACAAGGTCACAGTCCGGGAAGTGGCACAAGGCATTTGAGGGCCGGAAGGAGGTCGCCAACTAACCCCGTTCTGAACGCCTAATAACGGCCGGAACCGACAAAAACGTGAATCGTGTGCGCGAACTTTTGCGTTCCGACTGTCGATTGGGCATCCAGTGAATTGCTGACACCCTACACAAGCCCAAATCTGCGGTACATGGGATAGTGACAGAGGATCTAGAAATGCGCAAGGTCTGCACGAAGCTTGTGCCGAAAAAGTTGCCACACGTCCTTCATCGTTACCAACTATCTGGCCCGGAGCACCACCAGCCTCCGTACAGTACCGAATTGGCTACTTGTGACTTTTTATGTTCCTCCAACTGAAGAGAAAGCTGAAAGGAAAACATTGAAAAACCGTGGAGAACATCCAAAAGTATGTTACGATGTTCCTGAGAGACATTCCCGTCGAGGAGTTTCAGGGTGCCTTCTAGGCGTGGTAGACACGTCTTTGCAAAGGCATTGATGCAGGGGGAGAGTATTTTAAAGAACTTTAAGCATTTGTACAAGCACGATCAATAAATCTTTTATTTTACCAGAGAATGAGCATTACTAGTGAGTCCTTTACATTGTACGTCCTCCACAGAAATAATCTATCCCAAACTACAAAAATATGCATGGTCTGTCCCATAAATAGTCGAAGAAATCCAGGAAAAAATTTATTGTACATCAAAGTATAAATTACAAAAATTATTCAAAAGAGCACACTTGCCAGTCGCGGTACGCCTCCTACAAGAAGTTGACGGAAAACCTCGTTCAGGCACTTCGTCACGGCTGCTTTGGCCTTACCCAGCTTAAAATGTTTGCCTTTCAAGCTTCTTATTATTCTTAGGGTGCCACATAAGTGCTGCAGGGTGGCTGGAGCAACGTTGCCACCCTGTATTTGGCCAGGTGCTCGATCACGAGAAAGGCGGTGTGGGACAGTGCGTTGTTGTAGTGTTGCAGCCTCCAGTTGGTAGAGAGAGTTGATAGAGACTCCTTCCTGAGGGTTTCACTCTTTTCGTAGCCTTTTGAGAATTTCCACGTAAAAGTTACTATTCACAGTCTGTCCCTAATGCCCAAACTCTTTGTGGATGATGCCATTTGAGTGGAAAAAGACGAAAGAAAAATACTACTTATCTTTGGGACAGACCATGTATTGTTCTACGATTTCAAGACGTTTACGGTAGAATGGAAGATTGGAAGAGATGGAAATGCGGAGCCAGAGCAATAAGCTAAAGGTGAAATATCCGATTAGGGGATTATTAAAGTAGTTCTATGGAAAGTAAAGGAAAAGGAAACCGATTAAAATTGCCGGAAAAAGGAGAAAAATAACTTTTGAAAACACCTCGAGGTAGGGTAATTTGCTGAATACAGCGTAGAAGGGAAAGTGACCGAAAATAATTGTAAACATCAGCTATTTGGAAGAGAAATGCAAATTGAATCGCATCAGACGTGAAGATGGAGAATAGTAAACGCAGGAATAGTCCATTAAATATTGCTCGATGAATAGAGCTTACAGCAGAGAAGAGAAAATCTAATGATAGATCGTCATTCACGATATTGATTAAGGTCATTTTAAGGTGAAATATTGTAAATGTGTTATGTACAGGATACATGCCATTCGTCTAAATTTAAATTGTTATCGATTTTACGACCTAGGCATAATATTTTGACTATCACAATATGAAACTCCCAGAAACTGCGGGAGATGTCGCGAGAGCAACTTTTAACAGAGTAATCCGCTAAGTATGCATTACTATATAAAATCATGTGAATAGGTGAGCTTAGTGTAAAAGCATAGCAAGAGGGGAATTTCACTACCGAATGACCGGGGATACGGGCTTAAATCTTTGTGATAGCCAGGAATGTTCCCAGTTACAAACAAGCCATGTAATAAGCGCGTGAAATTATCGGAGTCACAGAGAAAGAAACTGGACCCCTATCCTGCGGTGTGATTTCAATTACCATCGGGGTTACCAAGAGGTCCATCATCACCATTATCATCCTTCAGGTTGATTATTGTACTCAATTAAATACGCTGCTAAAATTGACAAGTTTAATATTACTGCCAGTGAAACTGCAAACGTATCCAAGTGTTTTACTACGAAAAAAAATTATTTATTTATCTTTCACCCTCTCTCTCTCTCTCTCTCTCTCACTCGTTCTCCCTCCCTCTTTCTCTTAATTTTTCATCTCTGTTCTCTCTCCCACAGCTTCCCTCGGGGAGGGGTAGCGATGCCCCCGTTTTTAAATTTAGAGTCGCTACTACCCGCCATCGCCCCCCTCACTGCCAGTCGCTCCCCCTGGATCACTCGCCGCCGACACAACCCGCCCTCCGCGGTTGACCGGGAGAGGGGTTTAAGAGAGGTTGAGGAAGGGGCAACATGGGGTAGAGAGGCGTTCGGATGGATACAAATAAATAAATAATAACTATAAAAAAGTAAATGATGCGGCACCATACGCGTATGAGAATGTATGAGAATAAGAGTCTTAAAGGTCTTCGCAAGAGTTCCCCACTCTCAACTTTTCGTCTCAGGTTTAACTTCATTTATCCGCTATGATGAAGTGCGCTTTCGGTTATGTTTAATTTTTTATTCCGTATTATCTTCCACCGCTCTTTCTCCACATCATTTCACTTGAGCTTGACGTCCACTGAAGAGATTTAGAGATATAAAAAAACTGACGTAAAATACGAAGCCTAGCGAACTATAGGAAAGCTTTAGTATTCCGTCGTGATATCGGACAATTTATGACCGCACCAGAAAATCAGTATTATGCGTAAGTATGGGTTGAAAATCAATGAAAACAAAGAAAAAGTCAAAAAGGTAAAGGTCAATTAAATTTTTAGAGTGGAGGGCTTAATTGAAGAAGGTGGAACAGTTAACATACCTTGGAGATGATTTAATCAAAATGGTCAAGGTAGTAATGACGTGAGACGAGAAATTACGATAAGAATAGACACTTTAGCAAGGAGAAAAGAGTTCATGGGAGGGACTATGAGTAAGGATGCTTCGAAAAGATTGGTAAAACTTTTGGCATGGAGCGTAGTTTAACGGGGATCGAGATGGTGCGGCGGCTAACGTACTGGCTTCCCACCCTGAGCTTCAAGCCCCGGCGGTGTTGAATATTTTTCAGAGGTATCTCTATCCCTACTTGAGGTGCTTTGTGGAGGGCACTTTGAGTGAGTACGCCGTCCGTCGGATGGGACGTTAAACTGCGGACCCCTTGGCGCCTTTCGTAAAGAGTAGGCTAATGCCGACGCCGGGTTTCTCTCCACCCTTCATCCTTTCCTGTCCATCCCCTATGACGCAAATGACCTTAGCTGTCGGTCGCCTCCTCTCAAAACTACTACTACTACTACTACTACGCGTAGTTTTACAAGGTGCGGAGACTTGGTCGTCGAAGAAAGATGATAGACGTGGATTTGTAGGTTTTTGAGATCTGGACGTGAATAAAGATGGAAAAGGTAAAATGGACCGAAATGAATACAAGGAAAGTAAAAGGTATTTTGGGGGAGAAAAGTGGCGGTAAAATTTTAAAGATGTGATAGAGGGGAGAAATTCGAGCGTTCAAGTAATGGAGAAGAAAAGGATAAGTACACATGGCGGAATAAAAGGAGATAGAAAGTATGCGATATTGAAGAATGGTACATTTTAGTTGGTTTAAAGTTATGCTTTGTTAAGAGTGGTATAGTAATGTAGCGACTAACTGCATGTTTCCATGCAGATCATACTTTAAATGAGAGACCAATGAAGTATAACTACAACGAGAAATATTAGGGATTTTTTTCTTAAAGACGCCATGCTCTCCAGCGAATCGCATGGACTGAATGAAATCATTTCAAATGAAGCAGTTTATGGCAGGACTAAAGGCGGCGCTATGTAATTCTTAGGTAGACGGTGTGAAACTAATATTGGTCAGTGTTTCCACTGCGTATTCCTCAGAGGAGTGGGAGAAAGGAAAACATCGGGAATGATGGTTTAAAGAGTGTCGGGAAATGTTGAGAATTACATTGAATCTAGGGACATATCCTGAATCACATAAGAGTCATTTCTATGCTCTATAACTTTTATGCAATCATTAAATAGTAAGAAATATCCATGCCAAATTCGCTGAATTTTTAAAAAGTCAATCAGTTCATGATATTTCGATGGAAATGTTTTATACATTCATCTACCGATCGGTTATTCATGATATATATTGCCTTAAACACCCGCATGGAGACATAATCCGAATGATATAATCGAGATAATAACCAGTATTAATGCGTTTGGCCCCAGAAACGAGTAACTTGAGTGGAAACATCACCGTCGATATTTTTACGAATGCAATACGCTTATCTCTGCCGTAACACGTATTTTCCTAATGGAAATGAAAGTGAGAACTCCGCATCGTGAATAAACGTCATTCTGTACCCGGTTGTCTTCGACGCGTGGCTCACTAGCAGATCTACAACGAAACCCCCGTTTTTTTTTGACGCGAAGGAAAACTAGCAATTTAAAAAACGGCAACCAACCGTCTGAAAACATGTTACATTGCGGTGGCATTCTCGAGGCCATCAGCTTTTGCGTAACTTTCCGAGTGGGAGTAACTTTCTCCCCTCACTTTTCACGCATAAATCTTACTCAAATCACCTTCCCCCTCCAAAGAGCACTAATTACCTCTCCTGTTGGCAGTTACCCGAGAGAAACAACCACGGGCACTCGGTGAGCGTCCGTCTGCAGCAATTTGCCCACGGAGATCATGGGCACTCGAACAAAAATGACTAATCGAATAAGTTCCATTTGGCTCGAGCCTTTTCTTTTCCAATTTAATGTCAATGCTCGGCGAAAAAAGAAAGGCCAAAGATCTGTATGAAATATTCCACTCTCGAGGCATTCATATAAAAATGACCATGACCTCCCACTTCAATGTTCAATATCGCTCGGCCAAAACGTTATCATTATTTCAAAGGGTTTTTTCGGAAAATATGCTGATATTGGTTATTTTGAGTTGCGTATAACGAGATGATGCTAATCCTTGTCAGTAATGAGTCGTCAGTGGTAATATTTGATCGATAACCAGAGTGAAGATTCCAAAGAAACTGCGGGAGATGCCGCAACAGTAACTTTTAACGGAGTCATCCGCTAATGTGCATTTCAATGCAACAATTTCAGAGTGTAAAAATCATTCGCCTTGACTGGGATTCGAACCCAGATCCCTCAATATCCGGTCGAGTGCTTTAGCCACTTAAGCTACCGAGACGTCCTCTTAAACTCTGAAATTTTGGGGCTTTTAAAGGAACAAGATGTTGTGACGAAATACCGTACATACAATGTCAGAGGCATTGGTAGTCGTGCGCGAGGCGCCACAGTCCACGAGGTTAAAGCCAACTTTAAACACTTATGGTGTTTTACTTTGAGAAATAAATTAGGTTTAATTGTGGTTGCAATCGCGCGGACCTTTAAACTGATATTAATAGGAGGAACTATGACGACAAAAAACAAGTATTTTGTTAATATTAGCTAACTGGTTATCGTTATTTCTCACTATTAATGCGACAAGATCGTCTGAGGAAGCAGATGGTTTTGGTAGGAAAGGGTATTTTCTCGAAAACGGATATTACTTGGTGGATTCTGTCATGACTACTAATGATGTGAAAGGAAAGAACCGAGGCTAGTTGGAAGAAAAATATTTTCATATTTGAAGACAGCTGCTGAGAACGGGAAATATAGGCTCCGCCACGGGGATAGAATTAAACTTATCGAGTGAGTTGAATGAAACTCAGAACCAACACTTCACCGAATCCATTATTCATTTGAGACTAGGTAACTTATGAGCGAACAATAAAGCGTTCTGAAATTTCATTGTGTATTTCACAATTATTCTCGGAGAAGGGAGGTTGAAGTATAAGGTGCTCATGTATCTGCTTGAATGCTTAGAAAAATAAAGTAGACATTCCATTTTCGGTAGGGTCAATGGAGAGCATTGAATAGGCCATCAAGTTCATCTCATATGAATTCGTCTTAGACTTGCTGTTAAACATTAGAAATGAATCCTAAAACTAAAATACTAAGGGTAAATACACTATTTTGAGAGAAAATCAATTAATGTTCATTTGACCTAACTGAGCGCGTTTCCCTTTAAGTAAGCAGTAATTCCATTGACTCAATTCAAATATTAACAGATATTTCAATGCAACAATTTCAGAGCGTAAAAATCATTCGCCTTGACTGGGACTCGAACCCAGATCCCTCAATATCCGGTCGAGTGCTTTAGCCACTTAAGCTACCGAGGCGTCCTCTTAAACTCTGAAATTTTGGGGCTTTTAAAGGAACTAGATGTTATGACGAAATACCGTACATACAATGTCACATGCATTCGTAGTCGTGCGCGAGGCGCCACTGTCCACGAGGTTAAAGCCAACTTTAAACACGTATGGTGTTTTCCCTTTGACAAATTCCAAAGAAACTGCGGGAGATGCCGCAACAGTAACTTTTAACGGAGTCATCCGCTAATGTGCATTTCAATGCAACAATTTCAGAGCGTAAAAATCATTCGCCTTGACTGGGACTCGAACCCAGATCCCTCAATATCCGGTCGAGTGCTTTAGCCACTTAAGCTACCGAGGCGTCCTCTTAAACTCTGAAATTTTGGGGCTTTTAAAGGAACTAGATGTTATGACGAAATACCGTACATACAATGTCACATGCATTCGTAGTCGTGCGCGAGGCGCCACTGTCCACGAGGTTAAAGCCAACTTTAAACACGTATGGTGTTTTCCCTTTGACAAATTCCAAAGAAACTGCGGGAGATGCCGCAACAGTAACTTTTAACGGAGTCATCCGCTAATGTGCATTTCAATGCAACAATTTCAGAGCGTAAAAATCATTCGCCTTGACTGGGACTCGAACCCAGATCCCTCAATATCCGGTCGAGTGCTTTAGCCACTTAAGCTACCGAGGCGTCCTCTTAAACTCTGAAATTTTGGGGCTTTTAAAGGAACTAGATGTTATGACGAAATACCGTACATACAATGTCACATGCATTCGTAGTCGTGCGCGAGGCGCCACTGTCCACGAGGTTAAAGCCAACTTTAAACACGTATGGTGTTTTCCCTTTGACAAATTCCAAAGAAACTGCGGGAGATGCCGCAACAGTAACTTTTAACGGAGTCATCCGCTAATGTGCATTTCAATGCAACAATTTCAGAGCGTAAAAATCATTCGCCTTGACTGGGACTCGAACCCAGATCCCTCAATATCCGGTCGAGTGCTTTAGCCACTTAAGCTACCGAGGCGTCCTCTTAAACTCTGAAATTTTGGGGCTTTTAAAGGAACTAGATGTTATGACGAAATACCGTACATACAATGTCACATGCATTCGTAGTCGTGCGCGAGGCGCCACTGTCCACGAGGTTAAAGCCAACTTTAAACACGTATGGTGTTTTCCCTTTGACAAATTCCAAAGAAACTGCGGGAGATGTCTTTGGAATTTGTCAAAGGGAAAACACCATACGTGTTTAAAGTTGGCTTTAACCTCGTGGACAGTGGCGCCTCGCGCACGACTACGAATGCATGTGACATTGTATGTACGGTATTTCGTCATAACATCTAGTTCCTTTAAAAGCCCCAAAATTTCTGAGTTTAAGAGGACGCCTCGGTAGCTTAAGTGGCTAAAGCACTCGACCGGATATTGAGGGATCTGGGTTCGAGTCCCAGTCAAGGCGAATGATTTTTACGCTCTGAAATTGTTGCATTGAAATGCACATTAGCGGATGACTCCGTTAAAAGTTACTGTTGCGGCATCTCCCGCAGTTTCTTTGGAATTTGTCAAAGGGAAAACACCATACGTGTTTAAAGTTGGCTTTAACCTCGTGGACAGTGGCGCCTCGCGCACGACTACGAATGCATGTGACATTGTATGTACGGTATTTCGTCATAACATCTAGTTCCTTTAAAAGCCCCAAAATTTCAGAGTTTAAGAGGACGCCTCGGTAGCTTAAGTGGCTAAAGCACTCGACCGGATATTGAGGGATCTGGGTTCGAGTCCCAGTCAAGGCGAATGATTTTTACGCTCTGAAATTGTTGCATTGAAATGCACATTAGCGGATGACTCCGTTAAAAGTTACTGTTGCGGCATCTCCCGCAGTTTCTTTGGAATTTGTCAAAGGGAAAACACCATACGTGTTTAAAGTTGGCTTTAACCTCGTGGACAGTGGCGCCTCGCGCACGACTACGAATGCATGTGACATTGTATGTACGGTATTTCGTCATAACATCTAGTTCCTTTAAAAGCCCCAAAATTTCAGAGTTTAAGAGGACGCCTCGGTAGCTTAAGTGGCTAAAGCACTCGACCGGATATTGAGGGATCTGGGTTCGAGTCCCAGTCAAGGCGAATGATTTTTACGCTCTGAAATTGTTGCATTGAAATGCACATTAGCGGATGACTCCGTTAAAAGTTACTGTTGCGGCATCTCCCGCAGTTTCTTTGGAATTTGTCAAAGGGAAAACACCATACGTGTTTAAAGTTGGCTTTAACCTCGTGGACAGTGGCGCCTCGCGCACGACTACGAATGCATGTGACATTGTATGTACGGTATTTCGTCATAACATCTAGTTCCTTTAAAAGCCCCAAAATTTCAGAGTTTAAGAGGACGCCTCGGTAGCTTAAGTGGCTAAAGCACTCGACCGGATATTGAGGGATCTGGGTTCGAGTCCCAGTCAAGGCGAATGATTTTTACGCTCTGAAATTGTTGCATTGAAATGCACATTAGCGGATGACTCCGTTAAAAGTTACTGTTGCGGCATCTCCCGCAGTTTCTTTGGAATTAACAGATATTATTGAAAAAAATTAACATTTTATCAACTTTTTCCTTCAGAAATGATTTCCAAAATATGCTTAGAGACCGAAAAACATTGATTCACTATGCCTTTTTTCTATGATACATTGAAAACTTCAAAATGAATGATAAATATTTCTTTTTCAACAAAATCCTAGAAGGCTGGTTATCTCCTTATATGTTCACTCTTTTTTCTCTTTCACTAACAGAAATTGGTATCCAAGTAATCGCCTCGCTTTTTGTTTGCTTTCAACTAATTGAATACAGCGTTATTTAATATATATATATATATATATATATATATATATATATATATATATATATATATACACACATATATATACACACACATACATCCATGTTACAGTGAAATTATATATATATATATATATATATATATATATATATATATATATATATATATATATATATTACACATATACGTGGTCGCTCCAAACGCACTTTTCTATGCATACGATAGTCCCTTTAAAGCTCGATGATTCAATTCAAAGAAATCCTTTCGGCTCTCGTGTAAAAACTTCATTGGTGGGAACCTGGTAATCATTAATTATCATTGACATTAAATAATTTATTCACTAAAATACCTTTAGATGAGTAATGAACCGTACCCAACTTCCTTTTTTAAATCCGTTTCCGTCAAATGTAAAAAAACACTCAATGCTATCGAGAATTCAAATTAGAGGCAGTCCCAACTTTTGGCCGGCTTGATTTTATTGCTCAATTTCAATTCAAAATGAGCTTGCCTTTTCCGAATCCAAATTTATTACGGTGAAATGAGCCGTTTAACTAATTATTTCTCATTATTACATATGAATCCTCATAATTTAATTAATATCTGTTACTTTTAACCTGGACCTTCGAGCTATATCGAAATCATACACCAATTAACCTTTGCTTTGGCTGCACAAGTACTAAAACTGGACGAGTCCTCCCATATAAGAGTCTATAAAACGTTATTATGTGTTGGGATCGCACCCATGTGCTCCTGCCTAAAACTTATAGATTGTGTCGTTTGATTCGGAAGCCGTGAGTTTTAATCGATTCCTGGATATTGGTGATGCTTTGTGATGCATTCTTGTCTAACTGACTACGTTTGAGTTACAACGGGACCATAGTCATCGCTAAACCGTGAAAGATTTTATTCGAGATAGCTATTTTGAGAAAGTTTAAAATAAGCATTGAAGATAAAAGGAGAATATTGCCCTGCCGCGGTTGGGACGAGGATGAGGGCGGCGGAAAGGAAAGGTGGAAGGAAAGTTCAGCTAGCCCAGTAACTTTGATTTACAGTGGTTATCTTCAACAGTTAAATTCGCCGAGCCATTGGTTAAACTTTCCTCCGAGAACTTTCACTGCCCAAACCAAAGAAAGATAATTAATGACTGTGAGATAATCTGAACTAAAAGGGTGTGCCTCATGGTCAAAATTCCTGCCCAACAGTTCGAACGAGAAGACTCGGGATCCAATTGGTGTGCGACTTATCTCGTGTCGTTCTTTCTCATGATACAACTCGGTGAAAATAGCATATCACGACAATGAATGCCTTATTGCAACACTTTTTTATATCTTCGTTAACGAAATATCAAGGACATTACGCTTAGATGGTGATTGAAATTTGTTGTTTTGACTTTTTTTCAGCTCCTTAGCTGGTATGGTCCTGGCGACCGCTGTCACAGTTTTTTTAAACAATATGCGCGTCAGCACTATTGTACTGCAACGTGGCACAGATCTTTTGTTTAAACAATCGCACTTTTCAAGAAATATCTGCTTCCGATCGGTATTTTTTTATCTGTTTTTAAGTTTCACCTTCCATCCCTCATCTCTTTCTGAGGGGGACCCTCCCACTACCTTCAGCGCTGGGTCACATTACCTACCTGTTTTCTTGTGGAGGAGACTATTGTATGTTGCATGTTCATGTGGTGGCGGAATTTCGCCTTCTTGTTTTTGAAATTCTATTTTGCACGTTTTTGGATAAATTTCTCACTACATTCTGAAGTACAATTATTTGCTAGATGATAGCATATGTATTTGCATGCATGTAAAATGAAAGGATTTTTGCATTAATGTATGCGCCACTCTTGGTTTGGGTTTACATGTATGTGTTGGTTTTGAATGTGGTTTCGCTCCCTTTTACGGGTGTTGACCTAACACCCCCCAATACACGCCATTGCGACGGCTTGCAAGGTATTATGTAGCTGTAGATGTAGATTGTCGAATGCGGTTTGAAAGGGGAAATACGCCTTACCTTGTAATCGTTCCCGTGTAACTTCACAATCGATTCTCGAGCAATTTATTTATTTGTCGCCTCGATTGGGCGAGGGTTAGACTTATAGTCCCTTCTTCCACCTAACCCCCTAATTACAGAAATTACATTGACGACAAATACGTAAACCCAAGCTTTAGATGGAGGAAAATCAACCTAGGCGGGAATCGAACCCGCGACCTCTGGGTTGGTAGGCGAGGACGTGACCCCGCCGCCAACGGGTCCGGCTATATTTCGGTAGAAATCAACGCGCGAGGCATGATCAGATGCAATTACTAGGAAAACTCGAGTCGTGACCAACAACTGGTAGGGGAGCACAACAGGGGGCGATGGGCAAGAATGACCGCTAGGACATCAGAAGTCTCTCGATGAAAATAGTCGCAAGCAGAGAAGGTCCTCTCACTACACACGGGCGCGTCATTTCTCAACATTTTCTCCTTGCCCTTTGGGGATGAATTGAGGCTAAATAATTCAGAGGGGGAGGGAGCGTAACCTCCTCCTCCACTTTCACTCGCCTCGGGCGAACGCCCACCCGCAACAATATATGTATAAAATATGTATAAAAACACGTACATTTCTTCGAAATGGAACGCTCTTCGGCGACGCACAAATATATAAATACACAAAAACTCACGTGAGTGTCCTTTCTTTGTGTTTCTATGTTTTAAAAATCTACACCTGTGTTTATATAAATATATATATATATATACATACAAATATATATATATATATATTTATTTATTCATTTATTAATAAGGGCAAATGCCAATATTCGTACACCCTTCTCGCAGACCCTTTCGAGGTATACAGGGTTCGTCCGGAAAATAAGTGTACTGACTCCTGGGCTGGGCGCGCCGCTCCAGGCGCGCCCAGCACCGCTCTGACGGGCTGCGATTGGAGGGGAGTATGTTGGCAAGCGACGCTGAAAAAGGCAGTCGGCTCTGAGCTGTGGTGTAGTGAGGAGCTCTGTTAACGCGAACCTCCACGCTCGACCCACGTCACGGAACGCGATGCCGAAGTTTTTGGAGCAGCGTTATTCCATCAAATTTGCGGTAAAGCTTGGGAAATCGTCTACCCAAACTGTCGGTATGATTAACCAGGCTTACGGGGAGTCAGCCATGTCCAGAAACATGATCTTTCGGTGGCACAAGATGTTCGTGGAGGGCAGAGAAGAGGTCGACGACGAGTCTTCGAGAGGTTCCCGATGATGCCTTCGCGGGAGCATTCCAGGAATGGGAAGGCCGCTGGAACAAGTGTATCGACTCACAAGGGTCCTATTTTGAGGAATATTAGCTTAAGATATGTAAAAGTGTAATAAATTTTTTTTCCTGAGCTCAGTACGCTTATTTTCCGGACGAACCCTGTATAGGGTAGAAAATCTTCATTTAATGTTATTTCAATTAATATAATAGAAAAGCTTGCAGTAATATTTTGTCTATTTATTAAGGGAAAGGCTATCATGACCCAAGGATCCTCATTTCCCCAAAAACTCTTAATCAAACCCATACTCGTCTATAGCCAGCCCTTTTCTCCTCCACAAAATTCTCTTCACCGAAAGCACTTACTCTTTGCCACTTAGGAGTAATTGTAGAGATATATTTTGAATTAATTACAAAATATAGTATGTGTTAAAATTGTATCTGGCAGTATTCCACAATCAGTTTGATCACCTTCAAATCTAGTAAAGGTAGAGGTTATTACTGGACCGTACTAATAGACATGTATAATAATACAGTAAATGATACCGTTTGACTAATTTAACAGATTTTGCTCATATATCTTAACTCCCACCTGGTTAACCCACATATATAAGTCACTAATATAAATAAAATCATAAATACTATAAACGTCAATATTTCTTTCACCTTCTTTACATTTATCGATTGCTTTTTGCATATCTCTCTCTTCGTGAAACTTCGACGATTCATTGACTTGAGGGTCTTTTTGACCAATTTCACCCATAAATTTCTAGCCCTGTCTCCCTTTCTCTTCCAAACCATTAATTCCTTTCACATATTTTTGTTCAGAGATATATCTCCCATCCATTCTCTCTGCATTACCATATTAACGGAGGGCATCTTTTGTTTTTTTGTCATTTGTCATAGTTCCCCTTTAAAGGTGCATCCGATCCGAAGTTTTTCGTGACCCACGAATTTTTGAAGAATAAACTAAGGTCAGTAAATGAGGGTGGTATTAAGAAAGTGGTAGCCCAAAGACGAGACAATTCTATGAATTACGGTGGGAAAGAGTAATACTTACATTCTACGGCAAGCAGTCTCAGAAAGCTCAGGTTGAGAAAAGATCAATCAAAGAGCTTTATATGAGAGATAGTTGAGAACGATACATTGTGGGAATACATTTGTTAAGCACGAAGAAAAAAATCGAAGAATTTACGTTTCCAAAGGAAAGAATTTATCAATGTCTACTTATTGCAAGTAATGATAAAAATGTTATCGTTCTTTAATGAATAGTGCTCGCACAACAGGTATTCCGAAATTCGTTTTGAGGGAAGAATAAATGATCTAATGCAGCCATAATTTTTTTAGTACCCTGGAAGCCACCGCTATGGTGTGTGGCAGGGTGTGAATACATACAAGACTAATTTTGACCCGAATATGATTCTACCGCGGTCGGACAATGTTATTCTGATCCCTTATCGATGGTCCAAAAAATGACATCTTAAATCTATCTATTCCACTCTTCATGTCTCTAATTTTATTGAAATAAACTCTCCTACCGTTGTACGATGGAGGTAATAATACATTTCAACCATCGTTGCTAAAGAGACGTCTTTCCAATCTATGCAAGAGATTTAATCTGTAATTTAACCTTCGCTCTAATATTTTGGATACGCTAATACGTTTATCATAACAACGTTTTACAAATCTTGCTCCTTTACGCTTCACGCGATAAAATTCGGCAATTAATCCAACTTCGTGAGGATCCCATTTACTTGTGGCATATTCTAAATGTGGCCTAACCATGGACAGATAACATTTCTCTTTGAACTCTGACTTTGACCCGAAATCGGCTGAATTGGCCTAATGACAATAAAAGTCGTCAAAGGTTCACACAATGTAACATCCCATCCGACGGACGGCGTACTTCCTCTAAAGTACTCTACACATGGGGAGTAGACGTTAACATACCTTTTAAAACCCTGCCGTAATCGGCATTTGAATCCAGGCCCTCAGTTTAAGAAGCAAATACATTAAGCATCGCATCAATCTGATTGCCGTGGCTAGTGTAATGGCTTGAAATCTTACAGTTTGGATTCAAATTCCGGCAATAGCACAATTTTGAAAAGATATCCTAATCCTTACTCGTGTACTTGTGGGGACCAGTGCTCGTCGGATAGACGTTATTAGTGTCACTCCTTGCCTTCTTTCGTTAAGAGAAGGCTAATACCGACCCTAGATTTCTCTCTACCCTTCCTCCCCCCAATCCCTCAAATTCCTAATTATCCCTGATTCCCCAAAGAACACCTATTGACAGTTACCTGCCCTTTTTACTAACTGACTAAGTTTCATGCTTGAGACGGAAGAAACTATAGTCCGCAAACATGGAGTTACTTGGCTTGTGTGACAGGGATTGCGAGAAACGATCGTTCCTTGACTACTACGTCGTCTTAGCTGCGGTGCATCCCGATTCATTTGAGCACAAACATGACGGTTTGCTATGGCCATGAGGCCGACACTGTCATCTTCAAGACTTGAGGGTGTCAAGTACCCACTGAATAGCCGACAAGACGGCATATCACTGAACTTCCTTACTAGCTCGTCGTAAACATTCTATTCAAAACATGTACATCTTCCAAAATTGGATACTCAGTTAAGTAAAATGAGCGTGTACGGGTAATTCTATGGCTCTTAATGACCTAGGCCCGGGTTCCAACCCCGAGCGGATTTTAAAGGAAAAGAGGTGGTTGGTTGGCATGATACCCTCCCGGTCGTCATAAGCGGCCTTAGTGTAATCACGCGAACGTTACGGCGGCTGATTTCACAGCTTCCTACTACTTGGGCCCGGATTTCACACCCGTTAGGGGATATCGATGAAGAATCCTGATTTTAATTTACCTTTTGCACAACTCTGCCCTCTTCATGGGTCGTTAAACTCTGTGACCGCGAGGCGCCATGAGTTGGGAGCGGGCCCACGTCGACGCTGGGTTTCTCTCCGCGCCCTTTCTCTCGTTTCCTAAAATATACTCCCGCCACAGAATTATCTACCCTTTCCCTTACGGCCTAAATGACCGCAGTTGGCTATCGACTACCCTAGTGGCTGCAAGTTCGGTCAAGGAAGACAGAAAAGGGCGGAAATAAGGTTCTCAAGGATCGAGAGAAAAGGATTAAGAAAAATGAAACGGTAAAGAATAATGAACGAGGAGGGAGGTCCCACTTAACGGGAAGTGGCGTAGGCACGTATTTTTATGAATATATTTATATTTTATAAATAAAACGTAAATAAATTATAAATATATTTATATTTTATAAATAAAACGACTTGATAATTTTTCACCCTTGGAAATGATAGTCCTCAAACGATTTCAATGCTTTAGTGTCATTATGAAGTCCCTGAATTCATCTATTAAAAATTTATTAAAATGCCCGATAGACATGTAGGTAAAAATATACGAAGCATGAGATACATTCGTTCTAAGATCTGTTATTTTGCCAAATTATTTACCCTAGAAATTTAACTCTTCAACTACTTCTCAATATATGTACACGTAATCTCTTTTGAGTAGTACGTATTTTTTGTACAAAGTTAAAGCTACGATTCCATGGCCACCGAGAGCACTTCCGTACGCGTGAGTCCCTTCTGCCCACTGGAAAACCGGCTGATTCGAGACGGAGGCTTCTTGATTTCTTTGCCACAGATCGTTCGGCCTTCTTTAAGCTACTTTACCCGCGGACACACACTGTTCACACCCGTATAATGCCGCGTGTCTCATAACTAAAATAAAGATGAATTTCTTTGCCTGTCAATCCATGAAAGTGGCAAAAACGCATGATAATGCTGTCCTTAAACACCTATTGATGTAAATTTAATTATGCAAAACATTTCTCACTCCGGCGGATACTATACAAATCCTATGAACTATACGGCCCAGATATCTATGTCTTGTATTTTTAAAGAGCACTCGTCAATTTTAAGTTCCATCACATTCTTTTTCCTGCTCCTAGACCTGAGAAAAAAATTGAGAGAGGTGAGACCTTGAATGCACCTAGTATACGCATAATTTACTTTTATTCAAAGCGTATTGACAACATTTGGGTCAATATGCCTCTTCTTACATCTCTGAGAAATATTTGGTATAAAATTAATGGCAACTACGTGGTAACAACAGATACCTTGCTCACTACAGATGCATTCCATCTCAAAATGGATAACTCCCGAAGGCTCCGGAATTAATGTTTTTAAATAAAATATTAAAAAAGCATATGATGATAATTAGCATCGTTAATATGCTTAATTATCAGCGAAATACAAATAATATAAAGAAGCAGTGTCCGTACTCGGAGAGAATTTCAAAATACAGATATAACAAAGGAAACGCTTTTATCACCCAAATGACAAAACTACGTAATTTGGTGTTCGAATGTTATATCGTACATTGTCGGTACTACGGTGCGACGCGAACCTTAATTTTTTTCTATCGCTATCTACATTTAACGAAAATTTCAAATTTAGTACCGATAGTGATCTCGAACATTGTTTCCCAAATTCAATACTTTACGCTAGATCCTGAAATCGTATTATTTCGAGTTTTGTAGGGGGAGGTTTAAAGAACATTGACAGAATATTTGTTCGAACATCGTGCCTGCAGAGATAAGAGCAACGAGCGTGCTTCATAAAGATCTTTGATAGTGATTCCATGAGGCGATCATTATGGTGTGATTACCCACTGGCACTCTCGGTTCTATAAACCGGCTCGAGAACGCGCAGATTATAATTTACACGCCATAGCCTCGGGGTCCAAATTGTTTCTATCCCATCCATTTTTACCATGAGATGTATTTTGTCTCGCATCAAGAGGCGACAGCAACGATTCGGGGAGGGCACGTAGGCGGGGGAAGGGGAATGTGTTCCTCGCGGATGATAGCGGGGGGACGAGGGGGTTGGGGGAGGGGGAGAATGGAGCGTGATAACGATGCCAAGTGCCTTTACGGCCCCATGCGGTGGGGGGAGGGCGGGGGTTTGCGAGTGCGCCGTCGGGGAGGATGTGAGTTGAGGTTCAGGGAGGAGGGAAGGGAAAGAGGTCTCAAAACCCACCATCGCATCCGGGCCATCACGTGAACGGCCTTAGAACGTGTGGAGGAGGCGAGCCAAGCGAGTAGCACCTTCGACACCCGGAGGGAAGGGGGTGGGGAGTGGCACGAGGCCGCATTCAAATATTTGGCGGCGTTGGAACCTAATCCATATCGTAGGTACTGTGGAGTCCTTCTGTAGGCGCCTCAAGAGTGAATGGTTGATGAAATTAGGACACCAGGCAGGGAGAAAAACCCTTGATTTGATTACGGATTTTAGAAAGCAAGGATGGTATATTTTTTCATATCTTTGCGAACCCAAGGAGTTTTCATAGCTGCTCTGATAGTGAGAATAAATTCCGTACTATTTGAAATAATTGCATCTTGCATCCATTGGTTCAACAGCATACTTCTTTGGACTTTTGGCTGTAGCCTCGCCTGTGAGTGCCATTTGATGTTGAAATTTTGCCAACGGTGTCAACATCAAACTCGTACCATTGATATTTTTCCAATGAACAAAGTTCTTTTAAGTATATTGTACACATTTACCAGTTTCCTTCTTAGAATATTCAACAATCACGTTAAACTTTCTTCTGTTTTATAGTTATTTTCAATGAATCATGATGGTTTCCCTAGCACTTTGTTTACTTTCTCGTGTGTGAGTTGGTCTGTTGGGTAATCAATTCGCATGTCAACGCAGGGTGCATTGTTTATATTATGGTCTCGTAGAAAGACTCATTAATAGATGATTCAAATAATAAGCTGGCAGAATGGTGAAAAGCATGAGCTATAGAAGACAAATGAAAGGAAGCCACAGATTTATTGCAATTTTTGGAGGAAATATAGCTGCGCCACCAAAAATTCCAAACCTCATGTGATTCATTTTTGTTTTTTGAATCTGTGTATACAATATGTTTACATATGTGTGTGTGTGTATATATATATGTGTGTATATATATACGTATATATATATATATATATATATATATATATATATATATATATATATATATACAAACTCATTAACATGGAAATAGATATGAGGAAAAGGGATAGGAAAATATATAAAAGACGGACACAGGAGAGGTGGGCAAGGTGGAACAGAACAAATCACAAGAGCAAAAATATATTTCCTTGACCCGGAATTGAACACCGGATCTTTCGACTTACCAGGCCGATGCTCTAACCTATTGAGCTATCGAGATAATGTAATTTTGACTGAATTCTGCGGGGGTTTTATGCAACCAAGGGCCCCTGCCCCCAAGAACTGGTTAAATACTATCGGGAAGTAAGAAGGGAAGTTCTGTGTTAGCAGTTAGAGATACACGGAAGTCGGGTAACATAATGGTGGAAGCAGGAAAGATTCAAGAGAGGTGGAAGAAATAAATAGAAAAACTGGTTGGTAAAGAACTTAGGTAAACAAGCTTAGATGTACATAATGACAAGCTTAGATGCCGCTGTGGGTGTAGTTTTTCATGTTGTTTATTGTGCATGTGGTATTGTTCCTACTTACGGGTGGTGACCAAACACCCCCCGCCACACGCCCTTTCGGCGGCTTGCGGGGTATTATGTAGATGTAGATGATACATGTAGAAAGAGGATTTGACGTAGATGAAGATAGTTTAGGTGCAGGCATACGCGGCGATGAAATAGATAGGGCAATACGGTAGATGAAATCAAATAAAGCCTCGAAGGTAGACCACATACCTGCGAAATTACTCAAATATTTAGGAAAATATGGGAGGAAGAGTCGATATGAACTGATTCGTAGCATCTATGAGGAAGAAATCTGGCTGGAAGACTTTATGAGATCACAGCTAGTTCCCACTCCAAAAAACGTAAAGGCTACGTCATGTGAGTACTAGGGAATAATAAGTTTGATTTCCCCCGCAGCTTAAGTGGTACTCAGGATCATCAACAAAATGTTGGAGAGCAGGGCAAATAATTACTTAGGGGATGACCAGTTTATTTAGGAAGGGTATAGGTAGGCTTGCTGCCATTACAGGAATGAGATCACTATTTGCGAGCAATATAGAACACAGTCAAGATGTATTTGCCTGTTTCAAAGATTTTGAAAGGATTTTGATGGGGTGAGTTGGGAAAACTAATTAATATATTGTATAAAATAGGAATAGATTAGAGAGGGGCTTTTTGAAGAGTGGGATTTTGGGTTGTGTTTTGTTAGGAAAAATAAAATATTTATGTGATAGTTCTATCCATCCAAAACCTGCCTTAACCAATAGATTACCTACAAATCATATACTTAGAATGCATATACAGGAATCAAAGTACAACTTAATGATGTTTTTCATTAAATTTTCCCTGCCCATATGGTGTCATCTTTGTGGAAAGCAAGGGCCAGACAATTAAAGAGCAATTAATGTGGTTTAAAGAGAGGGGAGGAGTAAGAGGCACTGGGAAGGCAAAGGCCCTTTGGGTACCTAATGGGGGCACGCGGTGGGCTGCCGCGGCTGGACCCATGCGTCTATGAAGGGTGGTGTGGGAGGAGGACTTGCTAGAGGGTTGTAGGGGTTGTGGCGGAGGAGATGGGGTAGAACGGTCTGGAAGGAAGAGGGAAGGGGGGGTCCTCAAACACCGCTACCTTCGAAGGGTTTCGGAGGGAATGTGCGTGAGGGACGGATCGAGGAGGGGGAGGCAGGCATGGGCCTTCGCTTTTGTAACTCCTCCTTGCTTATTGCCATAAATCTTTTCTCTTTAAGTCCTTTACTTTCCAATTATTAATAGCCCGAAATGGGTGTGTGAGTGTGAAGGGAAAACAGAGGGAGGTGAAGGTTTAGCAAGGATTAAAACTTCGAAAAGGTTTTGCGACGCCAGCGTCCACAGTTTGGGTAAGCATAAAACAACCGCAGTATACTCGTAATGGATATGAGAACAGTTACACGGTTATGCAGTGTTGCATGAGTTATAATGAAGAAGGGATTTAATGTTACGATTAGGATGCAGAACTTTTGCCACACTTATGAGTTATGTACATACGACATTATTCCGAGGTCATATGTTTTTAAGCATATGTGATAATTTTGTATCTCGTAAATGCAAACGTAAGCTCTTAGGTAACTGTGCAGGTTGGTGTCATCTGTCGAAGTCATTCATGTCATCAGCCGTTACTTCATCCACAGTATCAGGTAAATTGGCAGCTAATTGTCCGTCCCAATTATCACGGAAAAGCAGCTCAAACTGGTCGCTGAAACAAACCGTTTCACCTTTCATTACTTGGATGAACTAAGCTGCTGAAGACTTTACATATATTTTTATAAATAATTTAAAATATAAAGCAATCACTCCTCTTAATTATAAGTGATATCAAGAATTATCATGCACAGAAAACACCTAGATAAAAATTATTGATGCTTTTGGAGCCTGATTGATGTTTTGATGACCAAAGTCAATGCGCGCGATTTCGAGAGATCATCGATTTGAGTGGGACAACTCCACTGATATAACACCAAGAGCCCTCTAAATATTTAGAAAACAATAATATTTATTTATACCCATAAAGGAATAAAGAAATGGTCGCATAGGTTTGGTCATTACGATGACTTGCAGTGAGGGAGGAAAAAGCAAGAAAAGCAAAAGAAGTAGATAATTTTTAAATGGACGAAAAATAAAAAGGATATAAAGAAGACATTTTTTTAGGATAAAAAAGTAGAAAGGCTGGTAGGATAAATATGGAATTCACGTTTAGGAAGATTCTAATGCTAAACAGCTGTTAGGCAGCCGACATGTAGATTAAATATGAGTTCGTAAAGTTTCAGTTTCTGATAAGAGGCAAAGAGCTAGAGCAATGTTAAAAACTAAATAAATAATAAACCTTAAAGAACAGGGTATGAGAATGTGACAATATTCAGAACATTATTGATATTTTATACAAAAATGTAGGGAAACAGTAGTAATGAAGTACATATAATGGAGTTCGTTTGACATTAAAATATGCCGTAACTTATTCCACTTAGCCTCTGGTCAAACTTTTTACACGTAGATTATGACGCTAAATATTATATTTATTTATAAAATTTGTAAAACTAACCGCGAACATAGGGAAGTCTACTATATATCACGATTGAAGTTTGCTCCTCCGACGAAATTTAATTTCTACGAAAAAAATGGAAATTATACTAGTGAATAAATGGGGAGTTGATTAATTATATATTTGAAAAATAGCAATTAAGAGATTATATTTGATAAAGGGTAAAGTGAACGATACACAAGACCGCTCTGACGTTTAATAACGCGAAAACACTCGGGAAGGATGGCATACAGAGGAAATAGGCCACGATAAGGACTGGAAGGGAGGAAGGTTCATCTAAATTTAAGGACCTGTCGCAAGTCAGGAAGCCAATGGCAATAATTCCCCAGAGCGATCTCGTGTATGGGGTCAAATCCCGCACGGTGATCACGCGTTACTGAACGACGCACAAAGTTCACTGGACGAATCAACACCAACACAAGCAGCACCATCAATTCCTTCCTGAGAGGCTCGCGGGCCGCCACGAGATGGCTATGGCTTCACTGGGTGCAAAATGCATAAAAAATGAGAATTCAAAGTCATCGGATTGCTGTCAGTGCCGCGATGAAGCGCAGAAACCGTGAAACGCAGTTTTTTTCGTTCGGAAGCGGAAGATGAAGCGGGGAGGAATTTTATTTTTTTTCCTTATTTTTTTTTGGCTCGTACCCTGCCGCCCCGGCCGGACGCCCATTAAGTGTATCTCTTTCGTTTAAAATTAACGCATTCGCGCGCGCGAAACTGGTAGTAGTTCTGAAGCATGCCTCCAAGGGCGCTCGCCTGCACCAATCGAAGCCACCACCACGGCAAAGGGGTCTTCTAATGCCGCTCGCGGCCCGCCGCGGTTGACGATTGGGTGAGGTGGGAAATAACCGTTCGCGCGGCAATTCCTGGCGCCCATTCGCGTGGATTCATAGGAGGAGGGTGGGAGGACGTGTTGAGGGGGAACGCCGGGCGATTTTCAAAAACCACGCCACAGAGTTACTCAGATAGGCGCGCGTTATACGGGGCTTTATAGAGGTCTCGTGCGGCCATTGGTTTTCCGGAAAGTCGGTTTGAATCACCTCCGTCGTTGAGTAACGACCCTCTCGGGCGTGTAACTGCCCGAGAGGCTTGCGGACAGGTCTAATTTTATTTTATGGCGAGGGGGACTTAATTACTATTTTATCCTTCGGACTCGATTGCCGGGTATATGCATGGCGATTATGCGAACACTATTTTTTGTAAGGGATAATGTATATGTTCTGTTGCATGGAAGGAACATAATGATGCGGCAACATGAAAATTAAAAAAAAAACAGACATCAAACAAGCATAAAAAAATGGTAAATGAGGTATCATCGGGTACTAATTATTATTTTAGGTGGCAAACGATTTCGATTGCCTTTTAGGGAGACCCTAATTACTCCTATTTTCCATTGTTAAATCTTTGAAATTAATTGGTGGTTTACAGGTGCCTTCCTCAATTGTCATGATAGGATTACGTTTTATCTTTGATGGACGTCCCACTGCAGTCGGGGGCCTTTGTCGGTGAAGAATAGACTCTATGCTGACTTATATTTCATCTCTATATACAGTACGTTTGGCCTCAAAAAGGAGAAATTAAAGTTTTCACCGCGAGGACAGGTTCTGAGGGCACTCGCCCAGCCTTTCCAACGTATCCAGACCGTAGTTTTTCTATAATAATATCGTCAAATAATGGCCCTTAGACGTTGCTGGCGATAAATTATCTGATTGGACTGAGGCTGAAAATGGGGTTATTGCACTATGTCGGCCTCAGATTTACCAGCGTCTAGCCTTCTGAGTTTTATTCTTTGAAAATATTTAGGATCACAAATCTTTAAATGAAAATGGATGAATGAAGTTTCTGTGATAATTTAATGTAGAAGAATTAAATAAAAAAGAAATATTTATTAAAAATGGATCCTTTGTATAAGAATGCGTTTCAATTTTCTAGCTGGGTAAATAATTAAACTTATTTAACAAAAAAGGAAAATTATCGATAGTTAAAAATTACTATCGCGTGGATTTGAACACCGAAATGGTTTAAGGTACCACCTAACTAGGTTATAATGGACAACGGCCGAGTCTGAAGAGGACGTACTGCAATTGGTCAAAGGATTAAGAATGAAGGTTTGAGGATTTATAATGTACACTAAATTCTTCAAAACGATAAGTTATTCATATCAGGACCTTATATTTATATGATAGCTCAACGCTTTCAGTAAATGCAATATGAAGTATGACAAAAAAATTAAGAGTTGTAAAAGAAACGTAGTTTTACGTAAAAACCACGGCTTTTATAATTATTATAGACAATGAAGAAAAGCTAAAAATTATGTGGGAGCTCCTTGCGGAGATCATGAAAATAGTCTATTTATACGGAGGTCAACACAAAAGCAAATACGTTGTAATATTTAGCAGGAGAACATTCACATAGATGTAAAATACTCACCAAATAACATAAATTCCCGCCAATTATTTTCTACAATGTATCTGTGAAACTAAATAATAACTTCTACGAAGGATCGTATAAAATTAATTATCAAATTTAGCGAAATAAAATAAGAGTTCAGGTAAACTGATTATAATATTTCTTCTCAGGTCAAGATTCGACCTTTTGAGGACTTTTAAACATAAATGAAAAAGAACGACGCTACGGCGTCATCCAGCATGACGCCGTAGCGTCGAAACTAGTCGTACCTGAAATAAAGTGGTGGATTGGAACAAAGTGTTTCTTTTTCATTTATTAAAATGAACTTCCATAAATTGAGGCTGAAACTATTGAGATACCTTTAAACATGTTCAAAAGAATATGAATGCATTCTGTTTTAAAAACACCAAGGCTGAAACAAAAACGTTTAATGACAGTTGGTTGATAATGTACCTAAACGATTGAGTGATACTACCTTTTCGCGCGTTACTTCCACCATGAAAATGCCATGAGATGTTTAAGTTAGATTTTGATTAGATAGTCTCCCAACTGCCAGTCTCACACCGGCCACTCTTGGAAGCTTGAATGTTTGGATGATTGACGATGAGAAACACAAAATTATTAATTATTTTGACAGGTGCGAAACCCTTCGTTCACTTAAGTGAAGTCTCCACCCACGCAACGATGGTAAAAATGATTTATTTTGTTCCCCTCGGCAGAGTTGTGAGGAGAGAGAATAAAATATTGCGGAAACACCGTAGAGTGTTGCGCTAGAAGCGGTGAATGAATCCGGAGATACTCAAAACTGTAGTCGAGTCTCAAAAACAACTCTTGCGGGGTAATAAACGCTGCAAAAAAAATAAGTCAACCTTTAGGAGTAGTTAATAATTGATCTTGACGCAGAGGAAAGGGTACTGCTGGGGAAAGAAAGGACTCCGGGCGACCATAAAAGCAGGCGGGTAGCGAGAAGCATCATAAGACGAAGGAATGAAGTAAGTGTGAGAGAGGGGAGTGGAGAAATGGGCGAGAAGAGCATGGGCAGGCAGAAAGTAGAAGCGAGAGAGAGAGGAAGAGACTAACACAGAGGAAGGTCTGCTTATGGCGAAGGAAAGTGTAGAGATAGGTAAATGCTCTTTAAAAAGTTTTGCAAACTGACGTACGCAAAATCCTGTATTATTCATAATTAATTACCTTGCGGGAACTCAGGAGAGTTTCTCTTTCAGAAGTGTCGCAGCAAAGCTACTAATGTGACACGCTACGAACTGAATTTGTAGGTTAAGTGTATTATGGGTACGAGGAAAAATGGAAAATGGCTCTCTTCATGACGGGACAATCTTACGGAATTTAACAATGCTTAGCCTTTGCCTTCGTGGGGATTCCATATCAGATAGCAGGGACTAAAACAGAGAGTTTTACAGTTGGAAAATTATAATTAAACGCACGCAAAGAATTGCATAAAAGCAAAGAGCAATAAAATATGCATTAAAGGTGGAGTAAATGCCCAAGTTCAACCTAGAATCTAACTTTCATGAAAAGAAATAAGATGAAAATATTTACGGAGGCATCCTGCTTGGATCGCATGGTTTTTTGCTCAGGTACGAAGTTAAATCTGCCGCATGCGCCCGGTTGCCACCATGTAATCACGATTAATGATCACGGATGCAATTTTTAAAATAATTATTCTTCCGTTTCTATTGTAACTTATCTTGTGAAGGTGCAAAAAATGCACAAAATTTTTCAACCCATAAAAAATAGTTTATATCCAGATGGTTATTTTAATTTGTGAGTATCATGGAGCTCAACTCAACCTACGGGCATCAAAATTCCCTCGTAACACCAAATTCCTTCCATTATTTATTTAGAATAGGGAATCCCTATCCTGACCATAAGCTAATAGTGATTACACAGAGAATGCTGGAAAACGGAAGATTACATAAAGCATTTCAAATGGGCGGAAAAATATTTTTCATCGAATATTGAAGCTTACTAAGCATGCTAAAACATGTTTGTAAAGCTACGAGAGAACTGGAAAAACTGCATGACCCTCAAAATAAGCGAATATACAAAATTCCCTTCTCTTTATTGCGAGGATGTGTGGCATAATATGGTATGGCACCATTATTTAATTATGGCGGAGAAAAATGTTTGACGAAGAGATGTTCATTCATTTGCAGATTTCAGTCTGATTGATCGATGCCTATAAACTGGGGGAGGGAAATCGAAGTCTTGAGTCAGTGTGTTTTACGGTTTTTATTTCAGATACTTTCTTTACTATCCGACAAGGTTATATTACTGTTAGACATTCTATTATTACTGCCACCATTAATGCTGTTTTCATCTCAATAATTTTAATGAAATTTTGGCCGCCGAACCTTGGCTGGGAAATAATACTAATGTAAAATGATGACTCTTTCTCATTTCCCATACTTACTTCAAGTCACCGAAATGCTCTTCGTGACCACATTAAATCAGTTTTGCATGAATGGGACAGATTTTCGCTGTGATTTTTTAATTCTTAAATCAAATTTCCGAGATTGATAGATCAAAAATATGCGGGCCGTAATTAATGAGAAATATATGTTATTTTACAGAATATTTTGTATCATGTGCCAAGGAAGGGTTAATAGTTTTGTACTCCTCGGAGGCTGATTTCTGGTATCTCGTGCAGAGGATAGGTACTGTTGTCGTCTGTAAATAGATTTCTCCCTTCCCAAAATAAATTAGCAACATAAATGGTATGCACCTCGGAGGGTCAATCTTCAGTTGGCATGCAAGCTTACATTTTGCACCAGTGAAAAATTTCATCCTATGCTGCGTTATCTTATTGCTCTCACAATGGTTTCACCAACGCTTGAAAATTCATCTTGGACAGATGATGCTTTCCAAAAATTTGTAAAACAATTTACTTAATGCTGTTGTCAACTCTGGAGTTTATGAGTATAATATTTTTCTATGATTTAAAATATAGGAAATTGAATCTTTCCTGGATGTTACCATGATGTTTTTCAACTCAGTGTTACAATCTTATTATTTTGTATTCATATGATCCAAATTTTTTCCTTTGTTGCAGTATTTTAAACATTATGTTATAATGAATTAAGTATATTATATTCCTATCCTTTTGATATGTGACATTCTAGAATGTAGATAAACCATTTTTGGCTGTAATCAGGTTCCCGAGTGGTCGAATCACCTGTGTATGACAATCACGACTGGGAGTCAAAATCACATTATTTAAATAAGTCGGGGATATGTTAATCATTCCATGTTGATCAGGTCCACCCATATGACAAAAATCTTAGCACGAAGAGTAAGATACAGAGTTTCATGCTTCATATTATGTTCAAATCCTCTAATTCCTATATATATGTATTCATGGGCAGTCATTTTCACATCAAGTTTCATTCTCATTATTTTATTTAACTAAATATCTAGTTAAATCGGTATCTTAGATTTGGAGGAAATTCAACAAATTGGATGCATAAGATATTCCATAGTTAAAAAGAAATTTATATGTTCCACAAGTTTATCAGCACGTATCACAACGCGTTTTGCTACGCTGGTATATTCACGCGGAATACTATTTTTGGAAATCACCATTATACAAGGTATATCGCAAAAATATTAGAACTGAGTCGATTAGGTCCTTGCATAGGGAGGGATGGAGATTTTCAGCAACTGCATTGCACATGAATGTAGTACCGCATAGTGAAACGAGTTTTCCAATATAAAAACAAAAGCGTGGAAAAAAATATTGCTTGATATACATACCTTCCACAGGATAATAAGCCTGATGCTATTAAGTTTAAATAAAATATTATTTAGTATAAAAGACGGACAGTTTTTATAAACAATTCCGTTTTTGATATAGTTTTAAACTTTAATATGATTTCTATTAATTGAATACCGGAACGCTTCACCGGAAAGCAAACCATATCATATCATCCGTTTCGTCGTTATACTTTCAAATTGGTTTTCGTAAGGACTTTGATGAGTGTTATATTACTTTAACATTGGTTTTGCGTCTACCTCGTTCAGGGTTACGTCCATGTTATCCAACTTCTCTAGCTGTAAGTTAGCCTTAAGAAAATTGGAAAAATTCAATCCGTGTTAACGCCCGTGTGAGGTTTTGCATAAGTTCTAAAATAATAAATTAGAGTTTGTTTCCTCGAAAGAGTAATAGCATTTGAGTATTTTTAATATAAAGTAAAACAAAAAATAATAATTGATATAATTCATAAAAATAAAACAGAAGGGACAAAAAAAAGAGAATAAAACTTTGGACGCGTGATACTTTGAAGAAAATGTGAATGGAAAGAAGGGAGGAGAAAGAAAAATATACAAATAAAGTTAGATGAAAAAGATGGGGAAAAATAAATATTTTTGATATTTATAAAATATAACACACGACATGCAAAGACTCTGGAAACGTTTGAATTGGGAAAAGAAAATTTTACGCTAAATTGAGCCAACTTATCTACATGAAATAAATGCTTTTAAAATAAACTTAAAAAAATTATGCGCCAAGGATTACAATTTTCGGGAAATCGCAAGGAGAATGTTTATTTTATCGCACGGGTGCTTGAAACAGGAAAAAATGATCAGTTTAATACGAAGGACATTCTAATAACATAGCTAGGCTGATATCTATGAAGTAAATAAAGGGATTGGCAAAGATGAGAATGACTTGGTAGACTTCCACGAATCAATCTGAGGGCCGATAACCTAGATTGATGATACTCTGGTCGTTGAAAGTTGAATGAAACCCACATCAAATCTAAGAGCAAGCGTCGAAACGGCATTCCTTTCGCCGAATAACGCCTGCGCCATTGCTTTCGAAGCACGCTCTATTGCATGGGGGAAAGACGATTCTTGATCACTCCTCGGTATCGCCGCATTTGTCCCGCTTCAACTGCTGGCGCCACGCCGTCGTATTGATTTGGTGCCCACCCCGCCCGACAGAGGCGCCACATTCCGGAACCTATCGAGAGGCATGGGGGAGGCCTTTGTCTCTCCCATCCCTTCTCTTCTCAACGCTCCCAGCCATCCCTCCCCGGAAATCCTGATGGCGAACCAATTCCTCCCACCCCTCCACCCGGCATAAACCACCCCTTCAAAGGACCCCCATTCCCTATCGGACCTCCTCCACCTCTTAACGGCCCCTTTTACGGCACCCGTCCCGCATACCCCTCCCCCCCACACCCTCCACAAGCACCGGCGTTCATCCGAATCTCTCCTCCCGAGTTCTTGTTGGCGGGACTTTGCTCTCATCCAATGTGTGTCGCCCCTTCCTCCCACCAACCCAGTGAGGAGGATGGGTACAAACAGTCGCACAGAAACTACTCGGAGGCCGCGGTTGAAAACAGAAACGACGCGAGAACTAATCAAATTCAGCGCGAAGGAGACGTGGGAGATAGCTGGATCGGGAAAGCGTGTGAACACTTCGTTTGGGGGGAAAATATAACCGCCAGTGATCTTTACCCCGCGTCGTCCCATCTCTTGTGCTCACGTTTTTATCTTCTTTCTTATCCTCCTAAGATCATCACATTCGTGGATTAAGGTTCTTGCCGTTGAAATAAGTTTTTGAACATATTTTATAATAAGATAGGCGCGTGGAATTCATGGTTAGGGTAGAGAAAGAAACTTTGCATTTCCACAAAAAGATTTAGAGATTTTTGTGGAAACGCAAAATTTCTTTTTCTACCCTCATCACGAAGGGATTCCACAAAGTTAAGCCTAAAACTGTTATGTGTCAAATTTAAACATTAGGGTAGGGGGGCCAGTTCATTTTCCTATGTCGGTTATGGTTTCCCAGTAAGATCTGGTTCCCGAAAAATCACAGGCTTGGGTGGAGCTGACGGTGTCCAGAGAAGCAAACCTGGCCATCGAACTCGGGTCCTCCGGTCAGTAGTATAACGCTCTTATCCTGGACTTGGTTGAACCAATTCATATATACATAACCATAAACACATTAATCAACCAGAAGGTCGGTTTGGTAGGTGATGGTAGAGTTCACCCAGTACTAAGCCCGACGGCGAATGAAATTCACACATCAGGGTAGGGAGGCCAGTTCCTTTCCCTTTGCCGGTTATGGTTTATAAGGAAAATCACATAGCTTGGGTGGAGCTGCATTAGTATATATATATATATATATATATATATATATATATATATATATATATACTATAATATATATTCAAACACGAAATACCGCCAAACGGCGAATAAATACTCATATATACAGAAACAGATATAAGGAAAAGGGATAGGAGCACATAAAGGACGAACACAATAGAGGTGGGGAAGGCAGAATCGAACGGATCACAAGAGTAAAAATATTTCCTTGACCGGGACTCGAACCTCGGATCTTTCCACTTGCCGGGCGGATGCTCTTAACCACTTGAGCTATCGAGGAAACGTAATTTACCCTGAGATCCGTGGGTCTAATATGTCGCCAAGCGCCCCGATTCTTTAGCCAAGAGATGGCGTCAGGGGTTGTGTCCTCTATTGTGTTCGTCCTTTATATGTGTTCCTATCCCTTTTCCTTATATCTGTTTCTGTATATATCAGTATATATATATATATATATATATATATATATATATATATATATATATATATATATATATATATATATATATATATATATATATATATATATATATATTCAAATACGAAATCCCGCCAAACTATATATGTATATACTAAATAATTTGCACTCCACGATTTAAGGTGGATTTTGAATGGATTCACGCTGAAGATCAGTTTACATTTTAGAATCGTCTAACAGGACTTCAAGAAAGGTAAAATTCAAGCTATGGAGATGAAGAGATAAGGAGAAAAGCCAGGATATCCAAGTTAGAAAAGATATAAAAAGACGATGTAAGATACTTGTTTTAGAAAAGTAATGTATATAAAATAATCGGACGAACAAAGAACTCAGATGGCTTTCCAATGGAATGGCCGTGTTTGAAGAACAAATGAGGAAAGATGGCCAAATAATCTGTTATAATGAACACCACCAGAGAGAAGGAAACGTAGACGGCCTCGAAAAGCGTGAAAAAGAGAAATAGCCTAAATGATGAGGAATCGAAGCTTGGAAGATGAAGTTTACAGCAACCGAGAGAACTGAAGGATGGGAATATAGGATAACTACTGAAAAGTGCTTGTCTTTCAAAGTAAAATACTAGTCTCATAAAAAGTCACCATCTACCACCCCGCAATACATTAAACTCTCATTTAGTTCAGCCTAATTTTGACCTCTAGTCTTTCTGTTTAACATGCCTATCCCATTCCTCCCCTATTTTGCCAGCCTAATGTTCTCGTCCTCCAACAGAGTCTTTAATATTCCATGGAAAAAAAAATGCCCTGCGTCCACCATTTGTGCTTCCTTTGGAACCGCGCCAACAGTCCTCTCTACTTTAAAACCAAGAAAGTAATTCTTGGTTTGTTGCATGTTTTGTTCATTTACATTTTCCATACTCCTCCACACCCACATCTTTAAAGCCTCCAATCTACGCCTATCATCTAGATTCAACGACCGAATTCCGAAGCCAAACATTTGTTACATAAAAGGTATTAAACTAGTAAATCCAAGACCTCAATCGTAATCAATTGAAGTGACCCCTGAAGGTATGCAAGAATAAATTATCATGGATACATAAGCAAAAATCATCGTTTTTGAATCCAGGATTTTCGTATTTGCTACATTCATTATCCAGGTTTCTGAAGATTCAAATCCTACGCCTCTCATTCCCCATTTTTCTTAATTTTTGTAAGATATGTGAATGAAGTTCATTTTAACTTTTCCTACATTGAATCGTGCAAATATACCAGACTTAAATGTTTTGGCTTCTTTCGTACTGAATTTCTGTCAGAGTTTTTAAAATATGAGTAATTAAAAAGGGGTTTGCATGTGGATTACGACCATTCAATCAGGAAAATTATCAGTATATTCAAATAATAATAAAAAAATCATGAATAATTCAGTTTTCGGAAATTCAAAGGTAGGTCCGTGTTGTATTTAAATAAATTAAAATATCCTTTTAGGTCATTTAAATCGAAATTTATTATTTTCAAGTGCCCATTTGTCGCTAAGTAAGATTTTACAGCATAAAAATTTAAACTGCTTGAATAATTTTAGCGATTTCTTTACATAACCTTATACAATATCTATGGAATGCAATACGGGATGAGATTTGATAAATTTTGCAAAGAAAGTTTGTTACAATCCATTTTCAATATCATATTCTATTTACCGACGTACTCCCTGTAATTGAATACCGAATGCTATAAATACGGGTACATTGGGATCAGAAAGAAGTCTATATTTAGTATATTAAGTTCTCAGGTAAACATGAATAAATGATTTAAATGGTCACAGAGTATCAATTAAGGTTTTCCGTACCTGGATGGTGTATTATTATCGTGACCTATAATTGAAAAGTATTGTTATGGGGAGCCTTTAGGCTCGGAAAGTCGTGAATAAGGGTTCCATTTAAAGAGCAAAACACTGACGTGACAGCAGCCTGCCTTCAGGAAGGGATGGGTTTGCTATGCACGCAAAGTGTGAATCCTCTTTCTTGGAAGCAAATTTGCGGTCAGAATTAATTATTTTATAGTGTTTAGGTTTCCGTCATACTTTATTAAGGTTATAAACACAATTTAAATCAAAATACTAAACCTTAAACAGAATAATTTTTACCTAAAAATATGCATTAAAAATGAATATTTTTTTAAGGTCCTACACTTAATCTCCGTTGCTTAATCGAATTCGTCAATAATTTTGTATTCAGTCATCGTTGGTTGAAGTGGCAATTATAAATTACCTAAGCTGCTGGGCACATTAGAGATCGAATTACTATAATTGCTTTCATTTTTGCCATGGGCTCTATTATTGCTTGTCATTATCACTCCCGCCTAGCACCTGAAAATTACCTCATATTGGCCTGGGTATGCGCCTGGGTATATGCAGTTACCTGCATCATAATTAGCTTGAGCAGTCCTATTGATTAGAAGGCAATTAGTTGAAATAGACGCGTTTGACCAGGTGCAGCATGAGTTGAAACAATAATCACTGTAATCTAAAGATTTTCATGGTGTACACTAGTAGGCTTTCAACTTTTTTATAAGTGTCCAAGATTTTCCAAAATACCCAATAATTTGAGCTCTTAATTTAAAATATACACAAAAAATACTGTAGATTGCTTTTTCGCAATACCGTATAATGACTTTCAGGAATGAAAATAAGAATTTGAACTAATTTATGCTAAAAATCGTGACATGCTTTGATTGCGTCACATTGCGTCGATGGAAATCTGACTTAAGTGCCATTATTTTTGCAGTATGGTTCGTGAGAGATGGAATGACCGCAGGATGATAAGAATGACCCAAAGTTGCAGGGTTCACTGATCGGTACAAACAGAGTTTCTGTTGGGATAGCAATTTGGGCCGACATTTAACTACAACGTACGCGAGAATCGGGTAATAGAATCGCCCACATCGTTGCTCTTGGCTCGATTAATTAGCAGGACATGCGTCTATTATCGCCGAAGCACAATATGTCTCCCAGAGCAACCGGGCACTGTAATGTAGTAAACCTTGAGTTAATAAGCAATCAAGGTAGGCCATTACGTTTTGGTCATATCTTCCATTAATCCAGCTTCCTGCAGGGCACCAATTATGAAATTTCACCGGTCAACACTTGGGCTCCTTTCAACCGACGAAGATGAGATAGGTGTGCAGATGACACTACATAGAAGAGATGCATGCTGCGGCACGTCAATATAAACGAGTATGAAGTCACATTTATAGTATTCAAAAGGATAAAATAATTATAAATAAATATTTATTTGACTCTGGTAAGGAGTATGCTCACCCTAATGAATTGAATGCAATCAGAAATTAACACGTCTTCCGTTGTCAGCTTAGTCCTACCGGCTAGAGACGTGACAAAATATCTAAGACTTAACGTGCTAGAATTACAGTATCAAAATTAGCGGGTTTATTCAGTGCACTCGGTAAGGGAAAGGTATTTACCACGTAAATAAAATTGATTGCTGCTCATAAATTTTACAATCACTTGTGCGAAGTAATGACGAATTCTCTAAAAAATATTTCCTTGAATATTAAATTTCTAGTTTAATATATCGTAACAAGTTAGGAGTTTAAGTTGAAAACGGTTTTAAAAATGATATTCTAATTTTGGCCAAGTGGGAGATATTAATTTTTTAAAGGCTTTGACTACCGTTGACTTTTGATAAAAACCTTCTTAGAAATCAGTGTAATAATATTAAAACCAGATAGACGGCGAGTTGAAAGGTTAACTCGAAAAAGGAAATTGAATTGATAATTCAATGCCAATTTAAGGGTGCGTATGCATAAATTATTTAATTTATAGTATAAAATAATAAATTTTCAGATATAATGATTATTTAACCGCTTGAAGTGTTTTACCCTGATTTGGGTCATAAACGAAACTGAAAATCACCGGCGATAATTTTGTTCAGTATTCACACCACGGTTTTGATCGAGATAAAGTATTTAAACCTCAGCAGGTGTCACGGTTTGACATTTGTGAATGGATGCACTCACGGTAACTTGTAGTTCTAGGTCCTCACTCCGGACATGATTCTCCTCCGGTCTTATTAATCTCCCAAAGTAATATGGTGGTGCATTATTGCCGTGCCCACAGAGGAGAATACGTATTGATGGCCAGTACGTGGACATTTCTCGGGAAGCCTATTGTGGCCTGCACACGGTTCCTCAAAGCTTGCCACGTCAAAGAGACTATCTGAGCTCTCGCGCGCTTCACGTCCGCCACAATGGTCTGCTTGACGGACTACGGTCCATTCCGGCGATTATCCGTCCGTCGCGGTCCGGCGTCGCAGCCATTAATCCTCTCTCTAGGGGTCGATCGTGATAAGCTGGAATCTGGGCAAGTTCAAATCGTTACCAGCCCCTTTTTTCCACTCTCGAAGTTTTCAGAAGTTTAAAACGAGGGGGGGAAGTGAATTTAGAATATCCCTATGGTATGGGGGAATAATTCACAAATAATTGGTGATCTTGATTATAGTTCTGTTCGAGTTTTCATCCGCATAAAATGCCTTTAATACAACAGTTCCGCTGGATTTCCAGTTGATTTCTTTAGTTGAAGTGCTTTTTGTTTTTATTTCAACTTATAAAGACTCGGGTCCAGCTGTCTCTGAGTATGTGTGAGACGAAGAACCAAAAAGAATGAAGTTGACAATGATTACCAATTCGGGGAGAGAATATTAACTCTCCTATAAAAGTACACTAAACTTGAGCCTGTATAACCTAAAAAAGTAACAAATTACACTTCAGCTAATGATGATGACTTAAACGAAGACAAAATCATGACGTTAAAAACCATACACGATGACGAAATCCCGCATAGAACTATAATAATGAACAAAATTCCAAATAAGCCTTCGCAAAGCCTATTGAGTGATCAAATTCCAATATTTAAGTGGGGAAACCATTTTTTAAAAATGATCATTTTCTCAGAGATAGTTTATTGAAGGCTACATTATAAAAAAATATCTAGCCAATTATAAAAATTATATTCAACTTGAAACCAATCGCACTGATTTAGAGATCGGAGCACAGTCTTCAGTCGACGCGATCTGCTCCTGTTGAGAGAAGCCGTTGGACGAAAACGCTTTGGGTCGAGCGATTACGGCGCCCAGAGGAAAGGCACACGCCTGAAGGGACGCGGGGGATGCCGAGAACCCCCACTACTATCCACCGCGAATACATATATCCGCTCCACGAGCGGATTTCTTTTTACTACGTCTCCCCCTCCTCCACCACTCCTGCGAAGAATAATGCAGAAGGGAAAAAAGAAACGGGAAAGACAAAAGCGATCCCATTTTTTATGGTCTAGTATCTTACCCTTATCGCGCAAAACGAATACCCTTAGAGCGAGTGAGTAAGAGAGACAGAGGGAGGGATGAGAGGTTTCCTATCTTCCTCCCATTCCTATCTCTCCCTCTTTCTGGTTTGTTCCGGTGGTGATATCGTGGGGAGAGAAGAGAGTGCGAAAAAATAAAAACGAATAGGGATCCGCTTCGACACTTTACCCGCGTGGCGGGACAAGAAAGTGGAAAGGGGGCCTTCATGGTACTTGCGCGCGTCCGGAAGGATCTCTGCTGTCCACTGTAGCGAAAAAATGAAAGAATAGAGAGAGTGAGAGAGAAATGGTTAAAAAAAATAAAAAAGAGAAGAGACGTATTCTTTTCCGTCGTCCGAATTCCTCCCAGTCTCCTCCATCTCCCTCTTTATTCTCCCTCTTCCTTTCCCCTTGTTTGCGTTCTTCCTTTCCCATTCCCTCTCCCCCTTTTCACGATACATTTCTTCATGAGCTGACTCTGGATGTTGCACTCAGGGTATTCCTTTACTTTTAATGTTTGACTATCACGCAACCACCTAATATACTACCGTATTTAACTAGATTATTATGGCTACCAACCGGTTAACTTTTTGAGTCCTGTGCATGACTGAATTTGATTGTGAATAACTAATTTTAAATGAAGATGTTTACCTAAAGAAATATGATCAACGTCAGTAAGATGGGTTTTCCATTTTATTTCGCTCAAAAAGCTTAACTGGTGAGAGAAATGAAAGTATACATGGAACAATATAAATTATATGATATAGGTTCAATAAAACGTGATATATACTCCAAATAAACCTGTAAAGGACGACACACTAAACCATAACTGATTTTTTTGGATCAAACAGTGTAATCGATATGGTAATTTTGTCTCAGTATCATGGAAGGTTGAGAACAGAAGGAACGGTTCACACTAAACTTAAAGGTTTAATTCTTTTGCGCTTTATCATAATCCATTGGCGCAGCAGCATTCCCTCGCGTCACATATATCTCTCTTTTCCTACTCCTTTCACTTCTCCGTCCTCCTTCACGCTTCTCCTCTTCCTTCCTTCGTATTTCATTTTTCGATCCCTCTCTTCCTCCTTCGTCCAACCTCTCTTCTCTTCAGCCCATCCCCCCCTCTCTCTCTCGGAGACCGTCTCGTTCCCGACGAGTGATCACGGGCCAAGCGTGACCCATGGAAGGGCTATCCATTACCTTACCCCCTACCTCTTGCTCTACTCCCCGCATCCCCATACTCCTCTAGGACACTTCCTCCCCACCAACTCTTTCACACACCCCGTTCTTCCATTCAACCTTCCGATTCGAAAATTCAAGATGACGGACAGACAGAGCGGCGACGGCTGCCAAAAGAAGTAAAATGAGAGTTTTTTTGAAGTGATGTATGTGTATATGTGTGTGTGAAAGAGAGACAGATATTGGTGGGAGAAAAATAGGAAAGGAAAGTTTCCAGCTGCGTTGCAATCAAAACTATCCTCTTCTACATTATCATAACATTTTCCCCTGAAGCAATGGATGGGAAGCTTTGATTAAAATATCTTGATAGGGGAGGAGAAGAAATTAAAATTATTCTATATTTAATGAGGATCAAAATAAACCATCATTTGACGTGATTATTGTAGTAATTAGCATTTGGTGGGAGTCCGATGAAATATATTCACGCGTGGGATAGAAAATTACTTTTTAAATGCTCATAGAGATTTAATGATTATTGCATTTGGATAGTCATTTGAACAGCATAATATTGATTTATATTACTTGTGCTTGCAAGGTTTACCAAATATCTTTAAGAGATAAAAAAAGAGGGCTATGATTATTTGAGAATTATCGTTGCATCTACCAGTAAATTTATGAGATTGGGCATTAGTGAGGAGTGATCTTTACTAGTCAGGAATTTTTTAATGCGGAGCTAAGATACAATGGAGAATGAGAGATGATATTATATGCTACAAAATTTACATCTGATGCCAGAAATTTCTCGCGCCACATTGTATAATTTGCACCCTACGTTAAGAACCACTAACGAGTCACAAGAGCCACTATTATTTGCATAATATCGGATCGTTGCAAGGAGTGGCGATTAATGGATATAGACAAATGTGTAGTTTTAAAATTTTGGAGCAAATCAAGTGGAAATCAGGGCATAAACTATGAAATAGAGGGTTCAGTGCTACCTACGGCCAATCAAGTTAAATATTTGGAGGTAGTTCTAACACCACGCTTTTCATGGGGAGCACAAGGACAATACGCGGATTCGCTTTAACGAAACTCGGCTTCATTATACGAATGATGGGTAAATGTAATGGGAAAGTTAAAGTAAGTTAAGTCCTCATTTGGATTATACCGCAATTATTTGGGATCCTTGGGAGAAATTTGGGAAAAAGGATTAGGTAAACAAATACACTACTAATGTAGATCAGACCACAAAGATCAAATAAGGGAGATTGATTCCAATACAGATAGATACAAATACTCATTCTTTCCCCGAACAATCAGGAATAGTAAGAAACGGAAGTCATTTTAGAAACGCTAAAAACATTAAATTTACAAGTCAGAACAAAATTAAACATTGCAAAGACATTAGGTATATTTGTATATGCATGTATATGCTAGTTGTTAGTTTGTGTAAATGATTGTATGTGGGTTGTAAGGGTTTTTGTATGAATGTATACCATGTTTTGTTTGTGGATTGCACAAGTTAGCGGCTTTTGCATGCGGTTTTTTCTTCTTAATTACGGGTGGTGCTCTAACATTCTCTGCCACACGCTCTTGGGGCGGCTTTCGGGGTATTATTTAGGTGTAAAATATTTCTTAAATCTGATTCAAGCGCCAAGAAAAACACTTGTTTGAAACTTCCAGAGAAAAGAGATAAATAAATGTTTGATATTTGTCCTTCCTATATGGCTGAGGGTTTATGACAATCCCGTTGATTATTCCTTCTAACGAAATTTTTTTTACACCATATACAGTGAAGCTTGATGAAACTGATGGGCGAGTGAAAGTGATCTCAGTTGGAACGGTGAAGGGACTTACATTTCACAAAGTGCTGCTTTTAAGGGCATATATTGGCAACCTCTCCAGCTCGAAGGGAGAAAATGGAACCCTCTGGAAGAGCAAAGGAGAAAGGATGACATCGAGAAGTGATGGGAGGCGTTTCCGGCGTTATCGCATCACCATAAACATTTCGGAGAGAATACATTGGTATCTAAATCAATGCCGGAGGATCTTACCCTGCAGTTATCACGTCCGCAGCGAGACGCGACGTGGATTTGAAGTTCACGCAGGGAATAAAATTCTGCGCCGAAAGAGAGAAGAAAGAACGAGCCAGAGACCATCTCCCCGGTCTCTACTTGCATTCCTTTAAACCTTAGAGTATTGAAGGAAATGTAGGCTTAAGCAAAGTGGACGTGAGTACAATGAATTGACTATCAAATGTTGTTTTCCGTACTTATACGCAGACATGTGCTTTTATAGTAATTGTCTTCGCGTTATTTAGGCCTAGTTTCGACCCATTAAGAACTCTCTATGTCCACTTGAACTCCCTATCAAGAATAAATCTTGAAAAAAAAAAAATTTCATCAGAAAGAGCGGTGGAGATATTTAAGCTGTTGTTCTAATGTACCAGATCATTGGGTGTGGCATCATTATGAGGAATTTGAGAATTGGAACTTGGAAAAGCTAAATTATCGTAATCTAAGATAACTAACATTTACATTTAAAATTCAAAACTATTCCTAAATTAAACGTTTAAATGAAATCTAGTAATATGCATGTGAAACTTGAATGGCACTCCCTACAACGAAAGAATATTAGGAACGAAACAAGCCATTAGTTTCATACGGACAAGAGTAAAGTGGCAAAATGTTCAAGTGCTCACTTATAGTGTACTCATTAAAGGAGAAGATAAAACGATAAGACTAAGTAACACACTAATACAAAATTATCATTTTATCGACATCGTTTAAATATCTGCGATTTACTTCAAGCAGCAAAGACACAAAGATGAGAAAATAACCAAGGAACACCGAGGATGACTAAAAATAAATTAGTTACAGAAAAAAAGTAGTGAAAAACATTTAAATAAAAACTGAGAACGTCCAATAACAATAACTGTATTTAAAGAATTTTTGTTTGGTGGTTCATCTGATTAATCAAAAATAATAAATAGTAAGCCAGCGTAAATGATATACACTTTATGCTCAAAACAATAGATAGAAGTTCAAATAACTGAATGCTCCAAAAATATGTTTATCTAAGCCACTAATGATATTGAGTATTCCTCTAAAAATGATTTTATGTAAAAGATCAAGCATCTTAACCCAACCTGAAACGTAGAGGCATGATAGAAGCTGCAGTGGGTTTTAAACACTCTGCATTTGAAATCTAAAATGACCTATGACATTTTTTTAAGAAACAGACCCCTGAATTGAGACATATAAAATAGTATTACTCCTGATTTCACTCTCCAGGGGTTGGCCTTTCAAAATGGCAATTAGCCCTCTCCCGAGACTTAATACGCCTTCCCTCGGATCTCTTCTAAAGCGGTAAAGAGAATAAGACATTAGATTCTCGGAGGTCGAGGTCACGTCGCAATCGGTAGGCAAACCAATGCATGCACCCATGAATAATACATTGGAGGGTACGGATTCACCTTTGGGATTGACCTGCGATGTATTTGGGATTCGTTTTTCATTCAGACAAATTTATTAAATCGTTCACTCTGAAGCAGTTTTCTGTGCATGAATTAAAAAGATGAATGACCTGTCTTCAACAAATCAGATGGATAATTACTATTTTTATAATGAAAATACATTGAACCTTACCGTAAATAATGCATTAAAATTATTATTACGAAGTAGACATTTTTTCGATGGGTTTTTCGATGTAGTTGTCAACGACATCACCTGAGATTTAAATCTGGGACAACAAATGGGCTAATGAACGATGCATCTACTAGTGATTCTGGCCGCTAACTTCATATTTTTCTCATGGTATAATAATCGCAAGATATTTTTTGCAATGTAGGAGATACTTCGTGAGATACCAAATGGTGGCACAACGATAATAACTGTTTGAAGATAATTTGAAAAATGATAGAGGAGAAAATGTGAACTCACTCTCGCTAACACTGCGGTACACGGAGTATACAATAATTATATATAATTTAAACGGGTAAAGAAATCAATTAAAAGAGTTTAATAATATTCAATTGTGCCAATGAATAATACTTAACACTTCCTCAGATTACTAAGTTTTTTTTAACATTCAATGCCTGGAACAAGAATGGTTTTGCGGCGCTATTATTGGTCACGTTTGATAGTTTAAATACAAAGTGCAGAGGAAAAAATACAATCATTTTAGTCTGAAAGTTACTTATAATCATTAACCTCTTTGAAATATAGTGAAATTATTGATATATCCCTAGAAAAATATAATTTTAGAATATGGCAAATATTTTCTAATGAAATACCAGTTTGTTCTTGGGTAACTATATCCTAAACTAAAATATATTCCACCTGTGTTAATCACCATTGAAGAGTGTTCAAAGCAATACCTTCGACAAAATTATGTTTGCTCACGTAGTTGTCTTATGGAAACATTAGTCTATAGAGAAAAGGGAGATGAATTAATTAAATGAAAATAAAAGTATATTAGGAGAGTGGATTAGAGTATACCAACAGCATTTCGATAAGATAATCAACCCATAGGTTTGCTTGAAGGCTGAAGCTACAATTCTTGCTTGAACGCACTAACAGAATGTTAAATTCCCACATTCAGGGAATAGTTAGAAGGTAAATGCGCATAGGAATACTCTATCCATCATTGAAAGTACAGCAGTATATTATGTTCAAGAACAGTTTTCGTTGAAAAACAGATATTATCTGTTATTGACGGAGCATAAGATGGGACCAGGATTTAAATGTTCCCTGCAATAAAGCTTTACGCAACATGTGAGGAATGAAAGATGGATACTTCATTATGGGGACACAAAATCAGGAATTCATTAGCAAAAATAAGTAATGATTGTCTTGCGCGTAACAAAAACTAAACGTGAGAATGAGGAACTGTGAGAGGATTTTGAAGAAGATGGAAGGGAAAATGTGGAGGAGGGAGACAGCGAGGTGAAAAAACTGGAAGGCTTAGAAAGAGAATGAGTTGGAGAGGAAGAGTTGGAGAGGACTAATGGGAGAATTGATGGAGAAAGACGGGCTGTTGCCTGGCAACGAGGGTAGAAACTCTTTTATTTAACTCTCAATGACTCTTTGTCTTCCCCGTAAACTGGAATCAGCATCTTTTATCTCCACTACGGATATTTTTTCCTTCTGCTTTTGCCATCTTTATGCATCCCATCAATATCCCCCCACCCTTCCCAGTCCCCACTCTGCCACTGTCTGATGATACGGTTCCTCACTTCTCCGCCTCAGTACCTGTTACTTTCGCCAAGGGATAAATTGAGCCCCGTCGTGGGATGGTGGCCCAAATCTCTTTCCACATGGCTGGAATTTTTTTTTACTTCTATTCACTCCTCGTACCAGAAATGGAGGTTGTATTAAAATGGAAGTCACTGAGTGATGGATATACAAAAATGGGTAATGCCCTTTCATATTCCAAGGCGTGGCAAAAGTTCCCCTCAAATGAGACGTTTTGTACTTGGATTGGGAATGATGAAGCTTATGATTATTCTCCTAAATGGACTTAACGTGAATCGTGCTCTAAAGGCATCCTCTCACGACCTTGTTGCATGATGGTGTATCACGAAACCCAAAGCAAAGATAAAAAACTATGTTCTACATTATATTCAATGGTAATCATTGTCCTTTTTGAGTACTAATAGTCACAAAATATGACGATTTCAACCTATTCATGAAGAAGTTTTGAAAGGAAAAGCAGAAAAATGAATGTAATCATTCGAGCATTAATTAAGTTTACGTTAACTGAACATATGGAAAAAATAAGGAAATTAATGAATTCTAAATATATAAAAGTAAATTTTAAATCGTTCCCAATATTACAAGATATAATAATGGATTTAAACGAGGTATTAAATCAAAGCCTTCGCCTTGGGCTCAATACGAATGCCTTCTAAATTAGGTCATTATATTTTGCATAGAGCTTTTAGTACATTGTATTTAAAAAAATTAACGCAAATCGGTTATTTGTATTTAAAATAAGTTAATAATTGATTTTTGTCACATTTAAAAGTGGTAATATTTAATATTATTACTTGCATTGATAAAAAATTGAGGAGCCTTTTATCTTTTTTATGGTCAAATTTTTAACAAAAATAAAATTTTTTGATACTAAATTAATTAATTTTCTTTGAAGGCTTCCTTCATTGACAAAATAATGAGATTAATTCTTAAAACTAATAAAATTAAAATATCATTTTTTAGGTAAAAAGTACAAAATGTTGGTGAACAAAAGTACAAATACAAAGGTGAACAGATGACTAGATATTCCACGAGTGATACCTAGATTGAAATTTGGTAACATAAGGGTGGAGTACGCGGATCGTAACTCAGAAATTTATCGTAAAAATATTAAAGTTATTGAATGTCTACGGCAATTTAATCTTAAAATTAACGTTAATTCCGATCTTAGTTTACACAAAACAAGTGAGCCATACCAAACACATAAGGATAATATTTTGGTTTACACACTCACCCCTGATCTCAAAATTAATCCAAGCGGGGATATTCATTTTTATCTTATTTGCGATTGTCAAATCTTAAACAGGATGTCTTTATTTTGAGTGGATATTACAATTTTAGGCTTACTACGGATATCTTTGTGGCCTTAACTCTTTAAGCTGCAAAGTATCTGTGAGCGACGCGGACAATTTTTCCCAAAACTGCTAGCGTCGCTCTGGGTGGCTCTTTTCTCGATGGCTATTAACGTATTTTTATACTTTATTGTCTTCTTATGTAACTCATCACACATGTTGATCTTACTTTCACAAAATTATTAAAAATAATAATGAATTAAGAGACATTTTTCATAATTCTAAATTTCTCTTTGAAATAGCCAGGGAATTTTCTCGGGAAATTAAGCTATTACGCTTTGCACTCAAGAGTTAAGGAATGCGTACTATGTCATCAGGAAGGCAGATTATTCGCAGGAATCTACTCGTTAAACGGCCAAGAATGAATTTTTACCCTGAAACAGCTACCGCCCGTGTAACAGAAATACTATAGTAGTTGCAGATTCCACAGGATGCAATTTTAATTGAGTATTGCAAGAAGTATTATGACGAGGTGAGAAAAAAATGGTCGAAGGGCATCAATCAAGCAAGGCACCTTTCTTATTTTAGCTTAAAAAATACCTCCCTTTGCATATTTTATCCATAAAATTCTCATCCTAAACAAAATGGCAAATTAGAGCCATGGAATTACTCGTATTTTTACATACTCTTATGAATTCCAACACTCATTTCGGGATACTAACATATCCCTGCGGAATTAAAGTATAAAAAACTGATTCTTAGATCGGCTGTTGTACTGTATAACAAAAAAAATTGCAAGATCATTAAAAATATAAAGAAAACCATTTGTGTTCCTTTAGACTGGTGGATATATGTATTAAATTCAATGAGGATACCTCGTGATACACACATATTCACATAAATAATGAATATTATGGTTTGCGGAGATGGGAAAATGGCAATATTAGTTTTTTTACTTGAGGGAGTTTGTGGTATTTAATACGAATTATTTTGGCAAAGCGTCTCAAATATGAATATCGCCGGTTCAATAATCACAAGTTAAACAGGCAAAACAAATTAGTTGAGTTAATTTCATAAATGACAGAGGAAGCATTAAATAGCGAAATCAATAACACATGTAATCCAGAAGATATCTATGATCTCTAATATTTACAAAATTTTAAAGCCGCGGGAACAAATAAAACGGGTTGATAGAAGTTTTTTCTTATACTTAATGTAAAAAATATATATATTTGCTCACTCCTAATAATCCTAAATTTCATCAAACCATAACAATTCAGGACGCTCGCGGATTTTGGTTTGGAAAACAAATCGATTAATTTCTTTTTTTTATGTTTACAATGCTCAATTTCGCATAAGAATGCATACATATGGCAACGCTTGAAGACTATTGGGAATAAGACTTTTTACCCTCTAATGATCCATGGACTTAGAAAGATGCACTATCGTTCAGTAATTTCTCAAGGGACGACTATGTTTACTATACAAAGGTAGATTCGCTTTAATCAAGAATAAAAGGCAAACCCGAGCCACAGAGCACAGGTGAAAAAATATTCCCTTTCAAATGGACGACACTACCAGCTCCGTCGATTCTTTGAAAGTGACACTGAGCTATTGTTTGGCTCACGAACCCATCCCGACCCAAACTCCGGGAGACATGTTGAGGGAGGGGGGGGGGGACGAAAAGCATGAATAAACTTGGAGACCCCTTTCACGTGAATGGGAGGTGGAGAGATTAGAGGAAAGAGATAGGACTATCGACCTCGACCAGTGGTGGTTTTACATTAGACCTGATGCAGTGAAAACATCTAAATTACAACTTAAAGAGAGCATCTCTCGAAAATTCAAATTTTAAGGACAATAATATTTGTGTGTATTTTTATATATGCAAACAAAACACCGAGAACACAGAAAAAAAAGAGGGAAACTCACAAGAAAATTAGAATTTTCAACCTTCTATTCAGACGTACATGCACTGATCTGTGTATTTTCCAGTGGAGTTATATATACTCGTATGTGGGTGCATATACTAGTATATGTATAGGAGTATGGAAGTAACAAGCGCCACTACGCTGATGCGTGAATTCAACCCGCCGTTGAGGATAATACTGGGTGAAATCTACCACCAAGTTGACTAACGGGTTGATAACTGTGTTTATGGTTAGGGTAGAGAAAGAAACTTTGCATTTCCACAAAAAGATTTAGAGATTTTTGTGGAAACGCAAAATTTCTTTTTCTACCCTCATCACGAAGGGATTCCACAAAGTTAAGCCTAAAACTGTTATGTGTCAAATTTAAACATTAGGGTAGGGGGGCCAGTTCATTTTCCTATGTCGGTTATGGTTTCCCAGTAAGATCTGGTTCCCGAAAAATCACAGGCTTGGGTGGAGCTGACGGTGTCCAGAGAAGCAAACCTGGCCATCGAACTCGGGTCCTCCGGTCAGTAGTATAACGCTCTTATCCTGGACTTGGTTGAACCAATTCATATATACATAACCATAAACACATTAATCAACCAGAAGGTCGGTTTGGTAGGTGATGGTAGAGTTCACCCAGTACTAAGCCCGACGGCGAATGAAATTCACACATCAGGGTAGGGAGGCCAGTTCCTTTCCCTTTGCCGGTTATGGTTTATAAGGAAAATCACATAGCTTGGGTGGAGCTGCATTAGTATATATATATACACAAATTTTTGCGGAAGGAATAAAAAATTATAATTTGATAAAAATTAGGAAGCACACTGATGAAAAACAAACTCAGTCAGGTATATATATATATATATATATATATATATATATATATATATATATATATATATATATATATATATATATATGCACACAAAAAACGTGCTAGCGTGCTTTGGTGAACGGAAATAAAGATGGATATTTCCTCATCCTATGACACCCGTGGGAGGATAAAAGGTGGGGAAGAAAAGGGCAGAGGCGGATATAATAGGAGAAATTTAGTGGATTGGAAGACTGATGTGTTGGGAGGGGTCTGTTTTTGGTGGCCGTGAGACGAGTGCGTAGGGTTATGCGGTGGTGCCGGCGAGGTCAAAAAAGATGTAAGAGGACGGGGGTAGAGAAAGTTGAAGGCACTTGCGGAATAGGACTTGGTCCCGCATTCTGGAAAAATGACGCGGGGCACCGATGGGAAGCGACCACTTCGGCGATAGGGCGAACCAATAATTGGCCTCCACAGGATGACGAGAGATTAATGACGGCAAATTGCACGGAAAAGAGATAAACGGAGGCACTAAACATACTAAATAAAATTGTAAATATATATAAGTAATAAATCGTGTGAACATAATTATAAAACTCATGTCATTCAGGTACGCCTTAAAAAAGGTTTAAAGGGATATATTAAAATATTAGTTGAAATATAAAATTACCATTAAAACTAAAATTTTTCCATTCAAAGCTTATGATATTCTTAGTTTAAGTTTTTACGTTACGAAATTAAATGATATTTAATTCCATATTATAATAACATTAAACATTTAATTTATTGTCGTAATATAAAATTTTATCAGTAATTCATGCATGAATATGACTGAAGGTCTAAAATTATTTAATCGAGGAGTTGATTTTTTTGATACACAAAAAATATACGCCTTGGTGAATGTTTTGACCAAATGAATACTAACACTTAGTTTCTTGAGAAAAGTTCGTCAATCTTTTAACCCCCTGTGCTATATTTTTCGCTTAATATGAACACATGTTATTTTATATTACATAGCATGTACCTTATTAACTACTCTGGTCAAAAAGCCATTTAGGATGATGATATTAATCAAATTATGAATTCATGTGAAATATAAATTCATATGGAATATCACTCTATTGAAAAAATGAGGACGTTGTCCCATGCTAAGTGTAATTAAGAGGAAATAGGTTTTATGGCTCTATCGTTTACTTTACAATATTTATAACAGATTAAACATTGGAATGTACCAACTAGTTCGTAGCGGACCAAAGCATGCGGGTTCTGGCTGTACGGTTATATTGATTTGAATGGTTGATTCTTCGGCACTAGCATACTTCATGAAAAGGAAGAGAGTAATCAAAAATCAATCACGGACGTACTTTATATCCGAGACGGGGATGTTCAATACTCCAATGTAAAAATTGAGGGCAGGCATTCTAGTTTATTAAAGCAACTTTCTGTTAACCAAGGAATTCGATCTGATTTGGCTATTTCTAATCCCCGAGGCATGTGACCCCGCGAGGGTATGCTTTCAAGTCATTACCCGCGATCAATTCAATTCACCGTCGCAGTAAAATTAAATAATATATATCACAGTGGTGGGACGGGACGCGGATTGTCGCTGGATTTCCAACTAATATTACTAGTGTCGATAGTAGTAAGTGTAGAAAGCTTAGTGTGCATCGCAGAATATACTCTATGCACATTATGGTTTTAGTGACTGTTATATTCTGAAATATAGTTCATAAATCATAAGAGTTGACTAAACAGGGATTCTATGAAGTATTACGTAATATACAGGTAAATGTGGTAACCCTGTAGTAAATGTGGACAGCTTTAGCAAATAATGCCGAACTACTGGGCAAATCTACTTCGCCGCTTGAAATAAAATACTTTAATTTTTTATAGGTTTTATAATAAAATATTTTTAGCTAAAATCAGTATTGATAATTTTCAACTTGAAGAAAAATTACATGAAAAGGTTTAAAAAGCCTAATTTACTCTCTTAAAATCTAAATTTCGCTTTGCTCAAGCAGTCTATTTGTCGTACACGTAACACCGTACTCTTGTACATCTACATAACACCACGCAAGCCGCCGCAAGGGCGTGTGGCGGGGAGTGCTAGGTCACCATCCGTAAAAGGGAACAAAATCACATACAAAATCAACATATCCGTGCAAACTTATACCCACAGTGGTCCATATATTCATGCAAAAATTCTTTCTAAAGAGAAGGTTCAAGAAGTAGAGATATCAAGTTGAACCTTCTCTTTTTCCCGAATGAGTCCTTTAGCACTCGGAGCCCATACACTACAAGCATATTCTAAGTGAGGCCTTACAAGAGCGTTGTATTAACGTTTTTACATTTGGTAATATAATCTTTTGCGTGAGCGATGTGGTCCAATTTTCTTTTGCAGGGGGTCCAAAATACACTTCAGGGTTTTATTGGCCAGGTGGAGAATCGGCAATCAAGCAATTTAATTGAAAAACCACCACATAGGCTCAGAATATTCTGGGGAAAAATCGTATTGGTAAAATCCAACGACACAGACTCACTGTAGCTTGACTGCTGATCATAAAGGTAGGGTTAACCAATTACTAGTTCCATAAAAACAAATGTTATTGCTGAAGAAAATTCTTACGAATATATTTTGTAGAAGTTTTATTTTTCCATAGCTAGGAGTATACATTTATCCGTGTGAATAATGAGGGCTCACAGAAAAGACATGTAATGTAAACTTTAAACATCGAGATATCAATAAATGCTATTAAGAAATAATAATATTAGAAGACGTACAATCGCAGTGCTATGCTCATTTTTCGCGCTCTGCTCGTGAAATAAGAATTCATAAAATATTGAAGAAATCCTGTCATCTCATCATGCGTTCGGAATTTTTCCAGGTTGACAGCTTTATGGTTACGAGTATGTTCTCATCTTATGCACACATGTTGTCATTGAGTTTTTCACTTGGGGTGAATGTAAGCAATTTTATAGAAATGACTGGATGGCTTAAACTATTTACTTTTTAACGTCCCGTCCCAGCCACTGGCCACCAATTTCCTCTGTTCTTTCTCATAAGTGATTCACAAGTTAATGTAACCTTTCTGGTTCGGCCGATAAAATTTTGGAAATCGAATTGGTTAGCCAAATAAGAAACCACTGGCAGGCTTTGGTTGCTAACCCTTATCAATTCTCCGAGAACAGACAATAAAAAATGGATAAAAACTTATTTGGGCAATTTATGGTGGAAATGGAACGCAAAAAATTTCAAAAAATACAAAGAACAATTACATTAAAAAGGAGATCATACGGGTTTCAAACTCTTCTCAACGAAAGAAAGAATATCATGGGTCAAAAGAAGAAATACTTTGAAATATATACGCTAGAAATTAAAAGAATTGAAGGAGGACCTAAGAGAAACAATCTCGTAATTGATTCCCAGTAATAATTATGATCAAATCCTCGCTACAACAGTACAAATAAAGTGGGCAGCATTGCCTGATTCTCAAGTCTGTCAAGCAGTTGCGGTTTAAATCTCCTTAGATAAGACAGACATAATATGTTTTCTTTAACCACAGCTCTGCCTTAACCAATTAACATTAAAAAATGATTCAAAAACGAGTGTGACCTTATAAATTATTAAAGTGAACATTTTAAGTCCTGAATTAACTTTTGAAAGAGTTTTAATACGAGAACGGAAACAAGAAAAGTAACGGCTACATCTTTTATTATGTCATTATTATGAAAACATTTTGAACCTTTATCATTTGTCAGTTAACAGAAGTTCTTCAAAAGTAGATATTTAATATTTACCTCAAGATTTAAGGAAGAATTTCTGCAATCACCCTTTGATACCGAATATTTTGAGTATCAATAAAAGAAAAACTGAGGAATAACAGAACATTTGTAAAATTCACCAAAAATATTTATCAAAGCGGTGCTACCGGTTTCATCACACATGTGGCATTTTCAGAAAAAATATTTTGGTAAATTTTACAGTTTGCGTTATTCCTCTAGATGAATGTTCACAAGGTTGAACCCGATGCCATTGAAAAGAAATACTGTTGAAAGTTAGGTGACGAATTAAGCGAGGCGTTTCGACGTAATCGCACGACTATTCCACTATCTTATCCTCGAAGAGAAAATGGTGCGAATGGCCAGAAGGTTTCCTTAAATGAAAATGCGAGTTAAAATGAAGCGGAGGTGACGAATTGCGGGCGTTGACTGAGCATGCATTTATGATGCGAGACATTAAAAATTGATCACCTCTTCCCCACGCAACTGCCTCCGTCTGCCTCCCTTTTTCCCCTTAGGCCCCCGTGCATTCATCATCGCATTAGCCCCCACCCTCTTGTTAGTGGTTTTTACGCCCCACCCCGAGGGAGATTCCCAGCTCCTCCTTCCATTAACCCGGCATCGATATTTTCATCTAACACTGCAGCTCCTCCGCCAATTTTCAAACCTCCACCACCCCGCCAATTTTCCTGACGGCGAGAGATGGATTTATCTTATCGCAAGAATACACACACGTCATAAATATGACGAACCATTCCACTCTTAGAGCCCATCATCATAAACACACATATACTTCAAAGTTTATAAGTGCATTTAAATATATCTACGTAGCAGGGTAATAAGGCTAAATAGTAATACATACGTATAGGCAAGTATATATTACAGGGAGAAATAAATTAGGCAAAGAAGCTTTTACGCAGAGGCGGGAGAGAATTATTGGTATCTTAAGTGACTATGTAAAGAACTGACTAGTTCATACTTTAATAAGGATCTTAATATTTTATTGGTAGCGTAAAGTTATTCATGCAGACAAGAATATAAGCGTAGATGGGAGACTTTTAAGTTAAATGTGTGTGTGTGTGTGTGGAGATGAATGTAAAAAAATTAATGGAGGAAAGGGAAACAAACATTCATGTTCTATGCGTAGTAATGGAAGACAGGTGGAAAATTTGGAGAAGGCAGGATAAATAGAAGTAGGCCACATTTAGGGGCAATTGAATGCTGAAGACGGTAATACGTGTAGAGGAGAGAATTTTGGGAACTCGCGTGTGATGGAGGAAGAGAATAGGCATTTTGGACGGAAAATACGTACGCATGGAAGGTAGAAAACACCTATATGCCAGAGCTAAATAATGCCAGAACTAAATATGTATATAGTGTTTAAGGATATTTTGTCTCATGTTTATCAGGGCTTGGGAGTACTGTGATATGTAATGCCATGCTTAATTAGTAACTGACTCTAACCTGGTAGATTTCTGAGAGTACATGTACATTTATAATATTTTATCGCAGCGGGATTCAAAACGCAGCAATGAAAGTTGCGCCTTCGATCGCCCGATGTCAAGCGGTTTCCACATTCTTTGCTATAGGGAAGCACCTTCCACATTATGTTGGCAGATATAATCTCCGTACATTTCCAATACAACATCTACTGATTTCATTCTTATGAACGTAATTTATTTCAAATTAAAATATTTAATTCTACAAGCACTGAATATTTGAGAAACATTTAGGCCACGAAATGATTCGTTCCTTTCGCCGAGAAAACATGAAGAGAAAGCAAACTGAAAGTAAAAAAAACAGGAGTTTGACTAATCAATCATTCGTTTTTTTATGGGAACATAACATTGGTGATAAGAAAGTTATCCGAATAAATGCAGCGTACTTAAACAAATAAATAATAATCCATACATTCCAGACATCTTTAGACAACTTCTGAGTCGATCATTTCTTTTTCTTCGAGCTACTTCACCAATCATGAAAAATTCTATCACTCTCTTCAGAGACGGATCAAAATATAAAACCATTGCCAAATAAAAAAATACTATCATAAACAAGGGAAAAATTCGAATAAATTCACACCCGAAAAGTGATAACAATATCATGGACGATAATACTCATTTCTCAACGTTACTGTATGCGATTAATTAAATTTCACTCTTACCATTAAATTTCAATAAAAACGTGAATTGTAGCCAATTAACTTCGATTATGAGAAAATGAAAGAGAAAATTGCAATAAAAATTGCAATAATATGATAGTGCAATAAACATAATAATTCATATACTATCTTGGCTGAAAGGTGGATCGATAATATTTTAAAAAGTTCCAATCCACGGTGTTATTAATTGTTTCAATTACATGAATACGGAATAAATGGTAATAGATGTAACGCCATAATGGGGTTTGAGATGTGCAATTGACTGTTATGCGCAATAGTCAGCAACAAATCACCAATAAAACAAATAAATGATCCAGAAAAACGTCATTATAATAACCATTAATATTGAACTAAAAAAGCAATTATCAGTGACTTGAATGAACAGATTATGTGGAAAATGGGATAACTAACACAAAAATGAATGTAAAGTGAAGGATGACCGGTAGAGGCAAATTCTTTGTCAACGCGCCATTACGTCTGGAACATCTGAAGACTATGTACACATTCATGAAAATCTGAGGGATATATTCAGTAAGACAAATACAATGGGAGACCAAAAACAGGTGGTATGAAAGAAAGGCAGCAAAATATACAGGCAATGAATTCAATTTATCTAAGAGTAGGATCAAATTTAAGTGAAAAAATCAAGGATGTTTGGCCATCTTTTCATTTTCTCTCAATTTTTTCCCGTAGATACTTAAAGAAAGTCGAGAACGTAATCGAAGGAAAACTTGTGAAAGTAGAGAGGAAATTATTAAACTTATGAAATTCATCACGTTGACAAGCTTTTGAGGCCCGAACCGACCTGAATGGACGCTGACGAAAGATTAAAGGAACATTTCTCGTAAAATCACTTACCTACCAGCGGGAGAGGTTCATTTCTTTGACGAGTGCCATTGTCTCATCTATCGCACTCCTTCCCATGGGAAATGTTTCTCTTAGGAATGTTTTCGTGATGCACGTAGGACTGACACTAAGACACAAAGACGTGGTCCTGTAAATGGGTCGATTTACACTCTACGTGACCCTTTCCAAGCCGCCAAGGGGTCGAAACCTTTTTTCCGTTTGTTCGGGTTGAGAGATCCCGAGGGATGGGTATAAAAACAGAGAGTTTTCGCCGTGCGGAGGTGTAAAAGTGGAGTGGAACTGGGAGGAATCCTTAAATTGGGCCACGTTTCGCGGGAAAGTAGTTCTCGTCCAGCGCTCGTTCCCATTGTCTCTCGTTCTCTACTCCGAGCTGAAAGGGGGTGATCATGTCTAGGCTTTGAGATGAACGTGGGAGATGGACACATGCTTTTTTCCACTGCGAATATTTCTCCAGAGATGGGCCAAAATAATCGACATCCCTGGCACAAACGATTAACTGTTTCGGTCTAATAGACATATATATCGCAGAAAAGTGGTGTTCACATACTGGAGTTGACTCTACAGGAAAAGAATATGAATTGCTAATATAAGCAAGAAAATTTTAAAATTTCCATTGATAAAAATTTTTTCAAATATATGAATAAAAAATTGGAAAGCACATAATAAATATAAAGATATTTGAGTTAATTATTGTAATTTTTCTCTATGCATAACATGTGTATTGAACCAAAAATTGCTGAAAACAAAAATGCACTCTAAGATACCGTAAGCGATCCTAATCGAGTCAACAATCGACCACGTACAAGGTCGATTTTTGAATGTCGGTCACTTTGTTGAGTCAGTTTATTTGTTTCGTCGAAACACTTCGAAGATGACTATTTAATTCTTAAAAGGAGCATGTTTGATTCATTCTTCACTCTAAGCGTTAAATAAATTATTGAATTGGTTTTTTTAATGTTAAATGCATTTTACTCCCTTTTATCATTAATTGAAATTCCATAAACTAGTAAATCGAATGCTGGCCTTTAAATTTTTTAGCGTCAGACGAATCAGTCGTTTTGACATTTGAATAATATCTCAACGTGCATAAAATACCAAATAAATCATGTAGAAATTCCACAAGAAAATATGCCCTTTAGGCTGTGATTATTTCCCACCGCATGAATTCTGCAAATCGAACGATCTTTCCTGCACTTACTATTCTATGTAATCATCTGGACCAAATCCTATGGTTCAATTATTAGATCATGCTAAAGATTATTTCAGATCATGCAATCGTTTTAGGCTTAATCTTCGCACATTTTATGATAATTTTTCTAAAATATTTTGATATAATTACTCAATATTTCCTTCGAATGGGTTGCATCCCTATTTTAACGTGACTATCAGTCTTCATTTTGGCGGTAAAATAATTTTAATCATGTCTACATTTTTTTCAGACTGTTAAATCTAGACATATTAAATCGGGAAAATAATTTACAAGTTTTGAAGGACTTTTAAAACTTGGATCAAATTTGGGTTGCATTATACTCAAACAGATTTGCTGTCTATGCAAACTTACAACTTACTTATGGATTTTTCTAAGTAATCCGAGGATTAAATTTAAAAATATTCGTCTACTCATTGTGGACTTCTTTCTTAAGGTCGGTGGCAAAAGAGTTGTGAAGTAACATTTAATATATGCGATGTTATTTAGAGGATATATATGAGGGTCATCCGGAAAGTAGTACCCGTTCGTGCTGCATGAAGTGCTGACGACGCGAGTAGCCGCTGGACGAGGTCAGATAGCTTCAGTGGCTTGTCTGCCTTCTCTGAGCCAAGTTGCGTGACGCTAGCATTGCCTGTGTTGTTTCTGTGATTGTTTACAATGTTTAAAAAAATTGAGAACGCCGCCAGTTGTGAAGTGAGGGCAGTGATTAAATTCCTCAATGCAAGAAACGTTCGCCCATGTGATATTCATCGCCAATTAAAGGAGGTGTATGGAGACAATGTAATGGACGAGTCGTCTGTTCGGCGGTGGTGTCGCAACTTCAACATGGGGAGGGGGAACACACACGACGATGAGCGTTCGGGGAGACCGTCTGTCATTACAGACCAACTGGTGAGCTCAGTTGACGAATTCGTGAGGAACGATCGGCGCGTCACAATTGATGACATCTGTGAGCATTTTCCCAATGTTTCTCGAACAATTGTTCATGAAATTGTTAAACACCATCTGCATTATGCAAAAATTTGTGCAAGATGGGTCCCTCGCGTATCTCAATGAGCTGGCGGCGAAGGACTATGCAGCAGGAATACAGAAACTTGTCACACGTTATGACAAATGCCTTAATTTGCTTGGAGATTATGTTGAGAAGTAGTTTAAAGTATCCTCTTTCAAATAAAATTTTTTATGTTTGTTAATATTTACTTTTGTGTCTTTATTTCACGAACGGGTACTACTTTCCGGATGACCCTCGTGTATGTATATATATATATATACATACATATATATATATATATATATATATATATATATATATATATATATATATATATATATATATATATATATATATATATATATATATATATATATATATATATATATATATATATATATATATATATATATATATACACATACATATATATATATGGTTAGCATAAAAAGCATCGGGAAAAGTTTAGGAAAAATAAATTGTCGACATACTTTTGTCAGCGGCTTTTCCACGACTCGGAGGCTCCATGGTAGGCAGATTCCGGAAGGTTCTTAACTGTACGCGAGAAACCTTCTTTGAGGGCAATTAGGGTCCCATGGTGGTGTCCTTTGAGGGAGGTTTTCACTTTTGGGAAAAGAACATGGTTGGTTGGTGCCAAGTGGGGACTGTGAGGGGATTGGGGAATCGTCGTAATGCCGTTGCAGAAGGCATTTATAAGTAGTAACTCTTTAAGTGCTCGTGATTTTCCGTCAAGACCATCGGGTGGAGTTTAGCGCAGATTATTTACATCACCAAACTTTCAATGATGATGGTCTGCACAGTCATTTTATCGATGCCTATATGATCTACGATCATGCGCACACTTAATCGACGGTTTGAAATCATCAATTCAGGTACACTTTAGGAAAACAACGCTACCAGTACGTTTTACACAAACCTACTTCGGCTACTGATCCGAGTGACCGAATTAGATGCTCGTTGACTCTGGACAATCTTTGTAATTGCTTCGAGAATTAAAAGGAGAGACAGGGGAAAGTATTCGCACCCCTCGGCTAATGTATCAATTTATATCACCTCAGGGTAAATTATACCCTCAAATCAACCCAATCAAACCAAAAGTTTGGTTTTTCACTGTGTGTTGAGTTAATAACTTACAGCTTTGTTCTTTCGTGTGGGTGACCCAACAACTGAGAATGGCATTGAATGAGATATGAAAAATGAGGTGACTGAAGATGAATGGAAAGGGAAGGATTTGTGGAGGCAATGAGAGAGTGAGGGTGTGGGAGGGGGAAAGAGGATTCGCATGGCCAAAATTGCTTCAGAGAAGGAGAATTTCTATTTGCCACAACTCACCGAGCCCTTTTGTCCAACTTCAAGTGGAGCGTTGACGAAACCACTCAATTGACCCTGTTCGATTAAGTGCCAGATGAAATGGAATCCGTCCGGTTCGAGTCTGCGAAAGAGCGGAGGTACTCCATTGGCAAGATTTTTCAATTCCTATCGATGTTGCCAATGCAAATTTAATCGCCGGTACTACTGCACTTCAGTTTGCAAATGCCGAACCCTTGGGTTCCTATTTGTCTTGTGAATAATTGATTAGAATCTTCAAATTCTTTCTTCTGAAATCCATGCAATAAAGCTTCACGATTTATTGCGAGACCAAGTAGAACAAATATATTTATTTTCAAGACATGTTTTATTTTGAGGGCCATTGAATAAAATTTGCATTGATCTATTTTCGAATTACGAAGTTGAGATTTTCAAAAGTCTTAATTATACAGTCAATACACGGGAAAGACACATGAAAAGATAGCACCTCGTATATTAGTGTAAGCCCTAGATATTATTGGTTTTTTGCATATTCTAATCTAAAGATTTAGTCAAACTATATATCGTCAAAAGGATACAACTCTCTAATTGGAAGTACAAAAAATAAAATCATCGCTCACTCAAGGTAATGAAAGTTTTGATGAGTGTAGCTCTTTATTTTTTTAAGTTGGCTCACTGAATAATTTCAATACATGTATTGTCCGATGTCTCTCTTCCTTCTCCTTCATTAACGGTTTTTTATGAACAAATTTTAACTACAACGGAAAAAAGGAAATGAGAAACCGGAATTCATGAAAGCTTGTTGACTCAGAATTAAACCTATTTATTCACTCGGAGATTTCTTTGGGTTTGAAGTCAAAGATATCTTATTGACTCGATTTGATTCAATTGACCTCTCAAGATTAAACACAACGGATTAAATATTTTAATCCGCTAGATTCTTCATATATATGAGCTCGGAGTAAAATTCTTGAGTTACACTCAATTGGTCATAAATTTAGCGTGAAGTTACATTGCTAGATTCGAATTATCAGAAATATTCTATTAAGAAACTTAGTTTCATCGAATTTGGAGTAAGGAGTTTTAGACGAAATAGTTGAGGATCGACGTCATCACACATTACGAGAATATTTGAGCTCAAAGTAAACATGTTTCAAAAACCTAAAATACATCACAGCAAGATTTAATTATTGAGCTATATATATATATATATATATATATATATAACCATAAACACAATAATCAACCCGAAGGTCGGTTTAGTAGGTGATGGTAGAGATCACCCAGTACTAAGCCCTATACGGCGCGTGACAATTCACACATCAGGGTAGGGGGGCCAGTTCCTTTCCCTGTGCCGGTTATGGTTTCCCAGGAAGACCTGGTACCCCAAAAATCACACAGCTTGGGTGGAGCTGCAGGTGCCCAGAGTGCCTTGCCCGGGATATATATTACAAAGGATAGCCATCCAATCCATTCAAAACTGCCATTAACGAATAGAAAGCGCTACTCGATTACCAGATAACATTTTAAATGAAACCAGTTCATCTATGAAAATCAAAATAAAAGACTTGAACTATCAGGAGAATAAATATTGTACATTTAATCTTGACGTTGAGAGACTAATTTTATCCCCACAATAGAAGTTGGAAAAATACTATAGGATGAAATTAAGGGAAATAATCAATAATGATACGGAACCACACTTGACATTGAATTCAATTATGTAGGGCAGAAAGGATTTAATCTGGTATACCACGCTTAGTTTGCGGTCACGAGAGTAGAAAATATTACAATTGGCTATTAAAATTTATATTTGATTAGTAATAGCTGGTAATCCATTGAACACGAGAGAGAAAGACAAATGAATCTGAGCCAGTGCTTTCACGATATTCTGTTAAATGTTAGCATCTCAATAATCTCAGAGCGGACTGAAATTTTTCCTGGCATTGAGTCGTCTAAAAACGATTTGCTAAAGGTTCCTAGTAAAAACTCGCTACTTCTAACTGCTCTTATATCTTCCACTTTCCCAGCTCCCGAAATCAACCCATCACTCGTAAAGGACATCGACCAAACTGGCATTCTACAGAATATCCCAGCCAGTCTTCGTCTGACTTAACGTGAGCATATGGTAAACTTGCGCTAACCACATAGTGTTTCACCTTTTAGAAAACTGAGCAAGCCGAGATCACTGTTGATTATTAGCACCTTAAGCAGGGAGTATTTTATTCAGGCATGGGGGGCACATCTTATCTCTTTGACTTTGTATGGTCGCGCACCCTAAAATCCTCCCGGGACGTGGTCAGCTCGAGTAATTTACCCACACTCCAGGTAGTCCAAAGGTCCCGGACTCAAATCCTTCCTCGGATAAGGACTGCGTTGCCCCTGAGATTGATTGCTCGGGTCAGATGGCGCGGTGTGACCTTGGTCGTTACCCCTGCGGTTCGCGACGGGGTGGGGCTGGGACGGGGGAGCACCCCGCGGAATGGCATTTCCTTTACTGCAGTGACTCTTTTGTACCAGCAGGAAGGAGGGGAGTAGGGAGATCTTTCGACCTAGCTACCTCTTTCTTCCAAGAAACAAAATTCCCCCGTCACGATCACGTCAGCTCTCACGGAAGCGGCCACCGGTTGTGTGCCTCGCAGCGCTGAAGTTATTCTCGGTCGTCATAAAATGGTCCTCTTATCTCCACCAAGGTTTCACGTTGTTTTGCTTACTCCATTGGACTCCATGGAAGGGAGAAATGATCAGTAAAATGGCGCCCACATCACGGAGGATGCCGAGAATGAAGGGATTGTTCGAAGCTAAGGAGTTGGGGAAAAAACTGTTGAACCTTTCTCATATTTTAAATGATTCCGTGGCGGAGACATTATACTTAAGTAATATAAATATTATAAAATTTATTTTAATATGGACAAATTTGAGATATTTTGGTTGTTACTGAGGCTCTTTATCACAATTTAAGTTACGCTGCTTACATCTACCCCTACGTTCTTTCCTGAAAATAACAGATATGGTTGTGTGGACTGACGTCAACCATGCTTAGTGCGGCAAGAGTTACGACCACGTACAATACACGAAAGACTGGAAGTTCAAAAATCTTCAGTCAATTACCGCAAGGAAAATAATTACGCAAATATATAGAGAAGGAATCGCGCTAGAGCAGCAAAGATACAATAAAAACCATCAGAGTCAATGCAAACAAATATAAAAAAAGCCTTTCATATTGTGTAGTTATATCCATACTGTTAGTCTTTTTATATTTGTTTTCATCATCCCTGCTAATTTTGCTGACTCCTTATTTATAAATTGGTCATACGTAATTATTTTCGTTGCGCAAGTTGACTGAAGGTTTTTGTAACTACCAGTCTTTCATGTACGGTACGTGCCGTAACTTGGCATTTTGCCTTTCTAAACGTGAATAGGACGAAAAAAAATTCCTTTAAGAATTGATCTAAGAAATTTTTAGGTTAAGAAAAAGGTTTTTTGAAAAAAAAACATTTTTTTAAAAGTTGGTTTAATTCGAGGTATTTTTGCTAGTAGATCTACATAAAATAGAATTAAAAAAATGGAGCTTCAAATAGACCATCGAATTTAGTCAAATTTGAAGAGTAAGTTGTAAATAAAAGTTTAATTATGAAAAATAACAACAGCTCTCATATGCCGAAATTTACTCGAATCTAGATTAGATTTTTTATGTGGTCGCATATAATTATGACTGTACTCAGACTAAATTTCTCTTTGAAAACTTTTAATGCAAATCATATTCCCCCGAAATAGTGTCGAGGGCTCAAAGTCACCGAGGAGTAGGCATTTACTTCATGTGTTTGCACTTGACATTTTATTACCGGACTATCACGTTGAGTAGCAGGTGGATCGAAAGCGTACTTTGGTGTCCACCTACGCCAAGCGCTTCTTCTTTTAACGAACATTCGGGACATTTCAAAAGCGTAAGGGATAGGTAGGAGGGAGAGAAGGGCTGACGGGACGTCGGCGGGGATTTCTAAATTCTCTCCAAAGCGACCTGCTCCCACATCCATCCCTTAAAGCGTCTCGCATGACGGGTAATATAGCACACGTAATTTCCGGACCTCCGCCTACATCGGTGCGGGGTCTCCTCGTTTCCAGGGCCGGACGGGGAATGGTGACGGCCACCATTCATCTCCTCACGACACCATTGCCCCTCACTGGCCGCGGGGAAAACGTCCATTGCCGCCGTCCTAAAGGTTTGAGGCGGGCATTCCCTGCTTACAGCTGTTACATGCCACCTCCCCCCGACCTCCTGAAGAAGCAATCTTAAAAGCCTAACGATACCTTCCCGAAACCCCAATGATACCCACCTAAGAGCCTAAAGAATTCTTTCCGTAAGCTAAAAAAATTCATTTTCAAAAGACCTGATATACTATACATTCTTAAATTCCAGAGACAAGCCAAACAAACCAGAATATTTATTCCCAAAAACGTGAAGAAATATTCCCGAATGGTTGCAGATATAATGCAAAAAACTTGATATAATTTTCTAAAATCTTAAAGATATACCTTAGAAAGCCTGAAATTATATTGCCGAAAGGTTGAATACACGTTTCCAAACGAAGGCATTCCATTTTCTTAATGTGCAATGATATTATTCTATAATATTGCAATCACCTTACCGAAGATCTTCCTGACTGAAAGTCTGAAGGAAACTTCCCGAGATAGTACGCAAAAGCTAAACACACTTTCCAAAAGCGTGATATGAAAATTCAGAAAACCTGAGGATACCATCAGTTCTATAGAGAAGAATATCAATAAACATTAATACCCTAAAAAGTGCATTATTGTAAAGAAAAACCACTTGGATTACGTTACAACGTGGATAACTTCATGAAGATCAATCGAACGATCACTCTTCATGTACAATATTGTTCCGAATTCCAGAGATTCCAAATGAAATTCCTTGCACAAAGGTAAAACAGCTGTTAAAAAGAAGCTGCGTGTTTGAAAACGTTTATAAATCTGTAAAATACTTATTTTAATCCTCAAAGGAGACGAGAGTTTAGTATTTCACCTTTCGAAGAAGGAAATTTCAGCTTCCTGCATGACAATGCCCCATTGGATAACTTCCTAGGGTTTTACACGTACTATTACTCTTTTTTTAAAATATCCACATTAAAAAGTTTTTAATTAAGTTTTATAAAAGCTTCAGCATCTTTTTTTTCCAGTTACATGATTATGTTCTAGATTTCTATGTAGGGAGATCGATACGATAGGTGAAGTAATTACGGTCCAGTATATGAGTTTTGGTGGAATTTTGAGGTAAAAGAAGTGGCGAAAGGGTTTTGAGCCAGCCTTTTATGGTGGATTTTATATAAGTGACAGTTTATCGGCTCATTTCATCGCTGCGATGCGTTCTCGCGAAAATGTTTTGGGTGAGAAGACAGCGTTTCGGTTGAAAAGAAATTTATTCCCTTCAAGGAGAGTTTTATTTCAGTTCATTTCCCTGGAAATACTATGCGGCAGTCGCAGATATTCCATTTACAATTTCGTTATTTATTTATGGGACGCTATTCTTTCTCTTGGAAGAGACAAACTTAAAACCGTTGACAAATACCACTTGTATTTCGTTTACCAGCTTAAACCAACACAAAAATGGTGAGGAGACCCAGATGTGACGTTTTAAACGAATGGAACTTCTACGAAGCAAGTCGCGTTCGTATGTTAATATGATAAAGAAGGTCAAACAGAGTTTAAAAAGATGTTCACAAATGATAATCGCATTAAATCTACGATTTGTTATCTTTGAGTTAAAATTTTTTTTACTGAACCGTAGAATTTACTGAACATTACTTCCCTGCTCCTCCGAAATCCAGGGCTTTCACGGACTCTTCTTTACCATTATCCCGATTTTTTCTGACCAATTATGCATAAAACTGACAATGTTTTATTTGAGCAGTATCTAATCTAATAATGAAAATAAGTATAATAATAAATTTAACAACAAGTTCTCCATACTCGTCAACATTCAGCCAAATCAATATTTTGATATAATAATACCATAGTACCACAAGCAATTATTGTTGAGAAAACTATCTTAAAGCATAATTTTATGATTAAGGAGGCTACGATGGCTCTTCTCATCTGTTTGGTGATTCGACCTTCATTCATTTTCTCAACATGACCAAACAAACGTAGCACACTTCTTAATACTTATCTGTTAACGATACATCCTGAATACACATTTTTCATGACTCATACATAGCTCAATATATTCCTGATGTTTTTACTTTAAACATTCCTCAAATACCCCATGTTAAGTACCCCGAATTTATTATTCATCAATGCTTATGAAAAATTGCATGAACATGATGAGATTGATAAAACATTTTATTTATCGTACGCCCGTGGAATAACAACAGCGTCTGTATATCTTTAATTTATTTTTCATTCTTTCGATGCAAGTACTAAAGGCGAATCAAAGTAAAAAAAATAGGTGAAAGAAATAATGTTTATGTGTTAGAGAAGCGTTCACAAATGAGAGAGTGCGGAGGAATAAAAAATACGTTGCCATTTTGGACAGAATAAGAAAGTTTAGAGACTATGAGTAACTGGGAATGGAAATAGATTTTAGTTAATAGTATTTGATCCTGCAATTGTTCTTTTGAATGTCACAGTGCAAAACAGTTTTTAGATCTCATAAAAAATCTACCTTAATGAAAACATATGATTCTTATTAAAGCATGCCAAATGATTTTACCTGAACTTCAATACTTGATGTAACTAATTGAAGAATTAATCTAACAAGCAATCCAAAATTAATCTGTATCACTGTCAACTATAGTTTGGCATGGTTTTCCTACTTATACATTGCACCCGATGTTAGCTTAAAATACAACCGAATGTATCACTGAGAGTCTCGTGCCGTTAAAAAGGAATGATTGGTTCGGATCAGTGCGATAACAACCAATGATAAAAATACTATTACGAAACATTTCTGTCACGTAAAATTTAACGCTTCAACTATCAGCGCAGTTTCGCTTTGCATGCTAAATATTTACGTGATAAATTGGGTAAGGATAAAAAAAAATTCGACGAGTTTAGTTTACCAAAAACAGAGTGAGTTGATTATTGCAAGATACCAACATTGTAATTATGCTTGGTGATCGTAGGTACTCTGTTACGCTACTTCTTTCCGTGACAATATTATCTTACACTCATGAAAAAGATATACCTAATGGACATAACCAATAATGGAATCTTTTAGAACACTGCGAATATCACGCATACATAATTTGTAATATCGTCGCTTAAGCTATCTGGGACTTTTTTAAATCTTTTGGAAGGGTTAAGCTATGAAAAAATACAATTATAACAACAAATTCGAATAAAGATTTGATAAATAAATGTCAGAATTACAATGTAAAACTAAATTATGTGTCATTCTACAACATAAAGCGCCCTCTACCAATAAATGTATAGAATATATTACATACAAGGCAGTTTACGTAAGTTTCCGACGCGTGCAGCCTTCTGTCTTTCGCGTTCAAATCAAAATTTCGAGAAACTAAAAGGCTGACGGATTGCTAGTTACCCTTCAATAATACTTTTACTTAACTACGCTATCATTTTCACGAAACTTAAAAATTAAATATTAATTAAAAATATCAAAAAAATCTATTGAACATTTTCAGCAGCCAAGTAAATGGAAATTACTGATATTTAATTTTAGCCATTACAAAGGCATTTTATCAAAAATCCTTTTTCATTTTCAATATAGGAATAATGTGATTTCTTAGGAACAAATTTTACTTCTTATTTGAAACTGTATTTGGCAATCAGACCTCGATCCAAATAATCATAGTAGCAATTGCAACTGCAAAATAAAACAAATAAAAAAATAGTAACTATGCATAGTTAGAATGGCATTTATAACGTCCGATAATGGAAATTGACGAAAATAAAGTTGAATGACATCCGAGCATTGAGGTTTTAATTATTACTAGAGTTGTGTGGTTCCTAAAATAAAGAAAAACCTTCTAGTAAAATTGGGAATGAACCGTATTTTACCTAAAAGACTGTGCCTGCAATGGCAAAAATGAACCCAAAATAGCAGCTCCGTACTTCATAGGCACATTATTCTGGTAAAGGGGACCTTTGCTGTACTGATCGAAAGGAGAGAAGCAAAGCATTTTTCGTTTCATGGCAAACGAGGAATATTTGACGAAACCGCGTCGCTGAAACTATTTCACATCTTTAAACTCAAATTTTGTATTCGAAGGCAACATTCGAACAAAAAAAAATTATTCATTTACTTTGCCCATTTTTTACACTTTTTATTTACACCACCAAGCTGACCCAGTATCGCAATAAATATTATCTATGATCTGAAACTGTGGCATTATATTTACATGATGAAGGAATGTGAAAAGTCTGTGTGTATATAATAATTTATATACATAACTCACTCACTTATTTAACATGCACAAATCCCATTATGTAACCCTTTTGTCGACAAATGACACCCTCTTTTTCCATGAAATAGCGCCTATAATATTTCATTAAAAATACGCATTCAGATTACTCGTTTTTCTTCTTTTATATTCTTTTCAAAATTTAAAAAAAATTGAATGGACATAAGGTAAATTAAAATAATAAACTTAAGTGTTACTATAATGGAATTGATAGCTACCATTGGAAACAAATGAATTTTATGATTACTACGTTGAGAATTAATTCATTAATCATCCTATGAATCAACATTAAATTTTATTGATAAGATAATAACCTCACACACATATTAAAATTTATTTTGACTAAACGAGCAAGATCTATCAGCGAGTGAGAGCACTAAAGTGTGCATAGATATTTAACGCATTTGTGGTCCTCTCCCAACTCAAGGTGAAGTTGTATCGTCCGTTAGAGTCTCAAATGATTTTTGAAGAAGAAGACTCTTCATGGACTCCCAGATATGTTGGGTTAGGAGACCCCTTAAAGAGTCACGTGGAGCAGGTAGATGGCCATGAACTTACATGGACACCCACATCTAGCTTGGGCTCTTACAAAAATGATTAAAATTCATTTTTCATCCGAAGGGATCCGAACCCAAGGATTCTTTCGATGCTCTTCCATTACAAACAATATCATTCGAACTATCCCTGGAATGCCTGTGCATTCCAAGGATTGTCCGCGCATTCAACCCACGCACACACATACGCACACACATCCTTGGCATGCTATAAACACTCACGAGGTCGATGGTGACGATGAGGTCATGCTGCTGGTGTCGCTGACCCTTCTTGTTCTTCTTTCCAGCGGGTCCCTTGGCCGCCGCCGCCTTGCTGGGCGCCGCCTTCACCTGTCCCTTCTGTGCGGTCGGAGGCTTCTGCCCTCCCGCCCCCGCCTTGGCTCCCCCGCCTCCCCCTCCTCCGCCCCCCGCTGCCTTGCCCGCCGCGCCCCCCTTGGCCCCGGCCGCCCCGGCTGCCGCCTTCGCCCCCGCCGCGCCTCCTTTCTGGTTCACGTGCCCGCCACCGTCGGCTGGCTTGTTGCGCGCCTGCAGCGGGAGATGGCGGTGCAGGCCAAGTCCGTCCAGGAGGAGCGCGAGGAAAATTGAAGGGGTGGACCAGAAGAGGGAGGAGGAGGAAAAGAAAGGGAGGGAAAAGAGAAAGAGAAATTTTCGCATTAGTGACAATGTCATAACTTTTTCCTCCCCTCCTCCGGCGATAGTATCCGACGTGGAAACAATCGCCGGGATCGTGGGTTCTGACTCAAGAAGCGGTACAATATGTAAATTTTATTTCTTTGATTCCGAAGGGGACATGGGGGAACGGGAAATATCCTGCGTTCACGTGGACACAGGTGCAATTTCTTGGAAGAGGAAGGAAGTGGATTAGGAGTGGCGAGCGTATATAGTTTTTTCAAACGCTCTCAAGGAAGTTTTTTTTGTCGTTATTGATTGAAAATAAAAAGATTCCATTCCAGAACAGGCATGCTGAGAGAAGAAGAAAGAGAGAGAGAGAAAGTGATCAGCGTTGGACATGTTTGGTGTAATCAAGCAGAGATAATGGAGCAAAAACATTTTTTAGATCGTGTGATACGTGATAACTTGTATTTTTTTTAGATGATTCGAGGACGGCGTAAAGATAGAGCCATGTTCAAAGGGAGGGCAAACTGTCAAATACCGCAACAGAGAGGGCTGACTATAGTCATAGTAAGAAGTTTTCAATAATATATAGAATAAATAATATTGATCTTCATTAAGAAAATAATATTACGATTTCGCTACACCTTAAAATTTATTTGTAGATTTTAATATATAATTAAACAATTTAACATTATTGTAAAGAAGATTAAGTGATCAAGATGGTTAGATGAGCCAAATGCCACCTGCGCACTTAGTAAAATGAGTAGTTGTCTTGTGCTTGTCTATGGAATGCTTACATCTTAAAATCTTACCCCAGAAACTGAGTAGGAATGCATAATTATATTTAACCTCATTGAAAATGCTTCTCTGCATTACGGACAAAGCATCATCACTTCATCTTCAACACCACAGTCAATAACATAAAATATTCCCTGTATTATTTCAAAAATAAAATTCAGGAATATACGGTACAGTCCATTAAATAATACTCCTTTCTCTTCGATTTAATGTATTCCAGCTCTATTTTTTGGAAATATTCATATTTCGAGTAAATATTCGATTTACATTAATAGTTCAATTAAAAAAATACATAAACAAAGAATTAACTTTCGTGATTTTTTTCAGCAGGATTCTGCAACATCTATCATTAATGATGGTTAATACTACCATTCTCACTGTCCAAGTTTTGACATTAATTATTCATTTAAGTTTGACGGCATGTTCAAAGTTACCAGTATGCTATTTACTTATATGCATATAACATATTTGCATTTGCTACACATTCAATATTTACCATAAGGATATTAAAAAATCTTGCAAATTTCCTTAATATCTTTCGTTATACTCCTGCGATACAAGGAAGCGCTTCTAGATTTTTACGTGTAATTAGGAGCACCAGGGTGGAGATTGGGGTTAAAATTTTTTTAGTATGACCTGTCTCAATAACAGTAATCTAAAATTTGGCACCAAAAAGATATGATCGAATAGCGTTTACTTTTCTCTTCCATCTGTGAAACCATATATGAATAAATTTAATTACTTCAAAGTTAAAATTAATTGTTTGACCTCCTTTCATTTTGGGAAGACCGAACGAGCTTGTAATAAAACATTCAATTCAAATCGATAATAAATAAAATATTTTGCTCCGCTCTTATATCCCTACGCATACACTGATCTGCTTTTAGGGATCATAACATCTTGAAGATTAACGTCAAAATATTCTTTTCTATAGGAAAGCATACTACACGTAGTCGTGTAATAGGCATCCAACTCGGTTACTCTTTAACAGAAAATCTTTTAAATAAACTCAGGCACGGGATATCTACGCCCCTATGCGTGAAAATTGCAATTCCAATGCTCATATATCCAATGAACTGGTCTACGCTTTCGTTTTTCTGTTTCAGTCGGATACATTGAAGATGTCGTTTTCATTCTTATTATCAAAGACTATCTTTGTTGTTTTAAAAGTCTTAAGATTTTGGAACTTGCTGTTTGGATTATTATCGATCGTGCGTTAGAGTTTTCTAGACATAGTAAAAAGTTCACCATTTTTTGCTTATTACATAGCCATTTTATTGCGTCTTAATCTAAGAGAATGCGTTTGACTTCTTTCAAAATAAAAGGAAAGTTAACTTTACTGGATTTATCAAGCGCGCTTGCTAAGTGGTCAAATCCAAAGGTGGTACGCCTGACATCGGTATCGAAGGATAAAAGAGTCATCAATGCATAAGCTTAAAAAATTGTCAGAGGCTATACCATTTTCAGTGAGGAGAAAGTTCGAAAATAGATGGTCACAAAAAGAACAGGATCCAAATATTTGATCGATATTGTGTGAAATTGAAATATAATAGCAAGAAAATAAAATAAAATTGCTTGCCTATTTTACAGCAAAAATGGTAATAAAATGTTAATCCTTTTAAGCTGGAGCAAATAAAAATAAAATAAAATATGTCAAAGACTATAAAAAAGGAATTGCATAAGAGTCCACTCCTCGTACTATGAATACGATGTCCGTACGTGCGACTGAAACTTTGGTAAAACATGATAAGAATTAATATTGACTAGGAGCGGTAAGTACAGATAACCTGAGCAGTATTTGTGGTAGCAACAAGAAAAATGTGGCGAGGACTGCAATAATGTGCATTGAGCTACTCACGAATGGATCAGCGTTGACTGTACTAAAGAATTTAACGTGAAAGAAATTTTCTAATACTGTTTGTTAGCGCTAAGAGTGGAATAATCAGGCAAATATTTGAAAAAAATAACGAAAAATTGATGGATTAATTTGGTTAAATAGATTCTCGAGAGCAGATTCTGTCAAAGAAAAGATGACACATGAAATAATTAGGCAAGGATGCGGAACGAAAAAAATCAACCTAGGACGCTAAAAACTTGGAAAATAGAACCATGTAACAAAAACTTTCCAAGGTGACCAAAAACTGTCTGTGGGAATTAAACCAAATCTTTAGTCCAGGTTTCAACGGTCTTTCTACGATTAACATTACATCTTACTGTTAACCGGATACGAAACCCGATATCTTTGGGTTTATGCAATCCATAGCCCAAAATAAAACAAAGTATGAATTGAGAATGAACCTTTATCGTTTCCTACGAATAAGGTATTAAATGAGATAAATTAAACTCCAATAGCCGTAACAATTTAAAAATTATGCGTGCTAAAATTAAATCTATATCTAGGGCATTACATTGAGATTTGCGGAGATTTTCATCCCACTCCAGGATTACTGATATAAGAAACGTACACTCAAACTGACACACAAAACAATTGGAACCCGCAAAGCTCATCGTAATATTGTAGATATAGATATCATCCAGGGATTAGCATATACCGTTATGACGTGGGTTAGTTCATTGAGATATCACCACTGAGATGGTACATGTGAAATTCTGAGCGTATGTTTCGAGTACATGAATTATTTATGGCGGGATCATTGGCTTTAGAAGAAACTCTTCACAAATCTCGTTTTATGGCCTTAAGATTATTTTTAAATTCAAGCGTGCTTGGTATTTAAATTGTTCCGGCCCTTGGGGTTCCATTTATCTTATCTATTCAAGTTGGAGAGCTCCCATCTCACCATTGAGAGACATAGGAATTGGCCGTCTCGGTAAAATGCTGTATGCTCCGGAGACGTATGTGCCGTCCGACATCTGGGGTGCATAAAAATCCTCTTCCACAGTCAGTCTCACGCAAGGGAAGACGACATTCAAACCTCGTCGCGGTAACTCCCCTTACCGCGGCGGATCGCATGTATCATTGTCCCGGTGGGATAATGTTTTAATGGCTTGGTGATTGTCCGCGCGTCCAATCTCCGCCAATCATGAATGTTTAAATCATGTCCACGGGACGCAACTGAGGCGTTTGAAACATTGAATTTGCTAGCAGTGGGTGGAGAGTTGATGACCCCGTTTCTCTCACATACTTGACCGCCCAACCACCCGCCGTCGGTGGTTCAGTTCGACCTAGTTTCCGGGAGTTCATTGCACGATTGCCGCCAGGATACCGAAATAATTGAACTAGCGAGCACGAAGAAAATACGTGAACGCTTGCAACACGCTTCACAGCGGCATGAAAAGGAGTGAAAAAATGGGCCGAAAAGGAGAACACTGAAATGTAACAATAGGGGGAACCTGAGCCTCATATGGGTATCTCGAAGGAGAAAAGAAGACTCCCCGGATAAGGAGCACACCCTCGGGTTTGCATTAAACCAGGTCGGTTAGAACAGGATGACAAATATCATAGTTGTATTATAGTAGGAACACCAAAACACGTACTTGTTGACAGATTTTTTCGATTTCTAAACAAATAGGGAGCACGCTAAATATCTCCAGGTAGTCCAGGTGGTTGGTGACGAGTCTACTGTATTCCCAACCCGAGGACTATGTTTTTTATCCCGATGGTAAAAACCTTTCCTATTGGAGCAGATGACCTAAGCAGTGTCAAACGTCTCCCACAAAAACGACTCCTACTATTACGCCATCTACGCTGACCAGTGCACACATTTTTTTCTCAATTTTTGAAAAAAAACATCGTTTTTCCGATCAATCCAGCCCCTTATTCGGCACTCTTTAGCCCATACACGCCACTCCTAAGTCTACCAAATCTGATTCACTCTCTTAAACGCTCAGGTCAGTTTGTTCGTGAATAGAACTCACCTACTAATAAGTCCTACGATGCAAGAACTTCAAACATTCAGATTACCTCCTGCTCCTCCGCCACCTAAGGGTATCCAGGAAGTTTTTATGCTCAGAAAACCACAAGGCTTTGGTTTATCCACTGGTTGCGCATCGTGACCCAGGAATCTATCGACTGAACGGCCCATTTTTGATTCCGGGTGCCGCCTCTGGGTCTCGTGTGCTTCATCCAAGATTAGTTTAAGTTCTAGATCTTCTTAAAAAATCAACGGTCGGAGAGGGAAAGGAGCTGGCCCCAATATTATTGCCCTTTAAAGTGAGAAAGTCACACGCTCTATACGGGATTAGTATAGTACGGTACCGGTTGGTCACGGTTGGTGACCTAACACCCCCCGCCACACGCCCTTGCGGCGGCTTGCGGGGTATTATGTAGATAGATGTAGTTTTTTGCCAGTTCTACCCTCAACCATCCAACCCACCTTCGGATTGACAATTGTTGGATCTCTCACACTGTTTTCAATTTCTTCTTTGCCATTGACATCATTGTCTCTCTTTGCAACAACCCTATCCGTTTCTGTTATTGATAATTAATTTTTGATTAAGATTTTCTTAGATTTCACGTAATGTACCCAATAATCTGTTTCTTCTTTTCCGTTTTGCGTTCAGACAGTATTTTTTCATCTCCTTATTTACCATATTTTTATTTTGTCTACCCCATTGCTGTCCACAATAATCTCCGGCACCGGTGTTTCTATGGCATACTCAGTGTCACTTTTCCAGCCGATTGACCCATGCATCGAGTCGTGTAACTCGGCACGATCATAACGTGGATGTATTCCCGCAGCGATCAAGGAAAGCGAGTACAGCGGTTATCTCAGTGGTTAATCGGAAAGGTGCCTCGAAAAAATTCCCAAATAGAAATCCAAAGGCTTTTCGACTGCCCATCCATGATTTGACAGAGAGCGTATGAGATCGTCTCCTAGGATGGTGGGGAAGGGAAGACGGGGGTGTGGGATGCCCTTGGCGGGGAGCGCGTGGACGTCGCCGCGGTCGACCGCGCGCACTCTGGTCGGGCGGAGCTTGTTTGCTCGCAGCCCAGCGGCCCGGGGCAGTCGGGTGGGAGGGGGGGGGGCAATCGGGTTGAAAGGGTGAGTGATAAAGGGAAGAGGTAGGAGCCTTCTCCCAGCGAGTTGCGGAGGCACTTTGCTTCTGTCCCTTTCCGAGGCCGACTGCTGTGCAAACAAGGCACGCTGATGGTGGGGAAAGGGACTTGATATTGGCAGCTGGGCATTAAAAAAGTCGAGGTGTGAGGTTCGGAGAGTGAGAGAGGGGGGAGAGGTTGAACAAGGGTAGCCGTTTTCCTTCTCCCCATCCCTCCTGATCCTCGTCACTTTGTGGGATGATGGTGTGGGAGGGACGGTGGTTTGGTAGGGAAGCGGATTTCCAGTGGATTGATTGCGTATCGACACCGATCTATCCGATTAAGTCGATCGTGGATTATCGATTGGCAATACTGTTCACAAAATGTATTTTTTTTACTTTTAAACTTTATGCAAGTGGTTTATGAAAGAGAATTCGGTCTCAAATTATTGTGTGGTGTCGAAACTTTATGTGCTAGGATACTTATCGCCTAAATTTGAGGGCACTTGAGGAGTTAACGAGGTAAAAATATGGGAGATAGGGTAAAAAATTAATAGATTTCGAAACAATTAGGATTGGATGCATTCATTATTGATATCCATGCAATAAATTTGGAACGTTATTCATGTCGAGATAGTTTGAGGGAGACGATTCACGAAGCAGTTAAATGAGAGAAAAGTGAATCAGAGGGAGGGGTTTGACAAACTCCCGAGATATCGTTAAATGCGGGGATTTTTATTTTTGTTCAGGCATCAAAGAGCGGATTATGCAAGGATGTGTATTATTTAATCCGGCAATAGGGATATTTGAAAGAAGTGTGGTTTTCTGGGATAGGCACACCGAGATAAGAAATTAGATTCAAATTACAAGAAACTGCGGGAGATGCCGAAACAGTAACTTTTAAGGAGTCGTCCGCTAATATGCGTTTCAATGCAGAAATTTCAGTGTAAAAATCATTCACCTTGACCGGGATTCTAACCCGGATCTCTTGATTCGAATCCCGGTCAAAACGAATGATTGTTACAATATGAAATTGTTGTATTGAATTGCATATCAGCGGATGACTCCGTTCAAAGTTACTGTTGCGGAATTGGTCATAGGCAAAAACAGGCTAAGTGTTTAAAGTTGGCTTTAACCTCGTGGACAGCGGCGCGTCGCACACGACTACGAACGCCTGTGACATTGCATGCACGGTATTTCGTCACAACATCTTGTTCCTTCAAAACCCTCAAACTTTAAGAATTTTTTTTTTGATAGCTTAACTGGTTAAAGCACTCGGCCGGAGATCGAGGGATCCGGCCTTCGAATCTCGGTCAAGGGGAATGATTTTTACCCTCTGAAATTGTTGCATAAGATTCAAATTGCCAAAACATTTTAACAGAGAGAATATTTTAAGAAAAAGGGATCTACAGATACAGGTAGGTAAAAGGTAAGGGATATGTATGAATTAAATCGTTTTTTTAAAAAGAAGGAATGGCGTTACAGTATAATGAGTGGGGCACTTGGCTGCATATCCGATAGAATCTTCGGTTACTTATACATTGTGTTTTTGAAACGCGAAGACACACTGAAAAGCACGTGGCAACTAAGTTAGATACTGGCAAGAGTGTTGCCTTTTTGTCCCTAGCCCTACCCAAATAAAGAGCGATGAGGTAGCCCAAGGGGTGGTATCGGACCAAAGGGTCTCGGAGTCAAATCCGTGCGGTGCTTCTGGATATGGTCCCCCCTAAAATCCATTAGGTTGGATTTTTCGCGTCACATAAATTTGCGGGAAACTGCAGGGTTTAAGGAACTGGCACCCGGTAATCTGAATGTTTGTATTTCGCACAAACTAGGGCCTAGATCGAGGTATGCTCTGCATTTACTAGACAGAACAAAAAAACAAGAAAACAAACCTTCAGGTTATTGACCCCGAGGCCACGGAGAAAAAAATCGGTCGTCCGTTTGGAGTAGGAATGAGGTTAACCCGCTTCCTCAGTAATAACTAACAAGGAAAAATCAGGCACGCTGCTTTCAACTATGCCACAGGGAAAAGGAAATATTTTTTCCTCTCCTCTAAGATTAGTATTTCGGACTCGACATGGCTCTTTATCCCAACCTTTCATTTAAACTTAAAGTTTGTCTTTGGAGGATATTTCACTGAATTGAACCCAAAGGGAAAGCTCATGGCCACTATTAAAATAAAAAAATGGTCAATTTGTATGTAAAAATAGTGGAGATTAAGGAAAAGTTTGAAAGAACATTAAATATTATCATGGGCGCCCAAATCATTTTCTATACAGCCCATTGGAATATTCATTCGTTACTTGGTTTTGCGCAACTTATAGTTCAAATTGAAACCACTGGAAAAGTGCTCCGTGCTCATCAAATGGATTTCACAATCGCCACTTCCTCATCTCCAGCTCTGATATATAAATATCATTTCTAATAAAGCAACGGAGTATATTTATTAATTAGTATACGGTTCAAAGTAGGTTGTGGATGTATACAGACGAAATACTTACACTTCTTACTCTTGTCCAACAAAAATAATATTCCAACACTACCATAAAATGTTCTTTGTGTGCATACGAGTATATTCTACCCTACCTTCATACCGTCCTACAAGTCAATGTTTATACTACTCCTTCATTGCTTGCCTACCGTCCTCCTCTCAACCATAGTCTTCAGCATTCTATCGCCAAGCAAAATTCTATTAAACCACCAATCTTACCTCCTTAGGATATCTCTAAACCATCCTCTATCCTCCCCCACAATGTCTAGTCTTTCTTTTCACCATTTACTTTCTGTCCATTTTACTTTTTCCATTCTTTTCACCCACATCTCAAGAGCTATCAGCCATTCATCTTGTTTTAATGACCATGCTTTTGCAGGATCCATTGTTTTCGCTAATCTTTTCTTAAAATCCTTACTCAACGTCCCTTCAATCGATTTCTTCATATTTGTGAAAGCTTCTTTACCTTTTGAAATTCTTCTTCTTATTACCCTACTATTTTACCATCCTAGTCCAACGCACATCCAAGATATGTTAACTGTATACCTTATATATTTCCCCCCTCCTATGTTAGCATTTAACCGAGAATAACTTAATATAAATAGACGGAATCAGGTATTTTCGACAAATATTGGTAAGGAACTAATAAAAATTTTTTGATAATAGAAATTGGTTCTTTTGCTTTTTTGTAAAATTTAACCTTTATTTGAATACTGCTCTTAGTTCAAGCACTATATTTACGCTAGTTAAGATGATGGAACGAAGTTGGAAACAACAGGAAAAGGCATAATTCTATGGTAAATGAATGTGTTTCCTATTGCCCTGGGAAATTAACGAGAAATCTCACCACATTGAGGGATTAAAGGTGTTTAAGCTGAATCGGTTGGTGACACAGAAGAGAAAATGATAGTTCAAATTAAAGTTGGCGACTAGCAAGTTCAACAAATGACCACCTTCAATATCTGGAGCAGGGGACTACTAGACAGAAGAATCAAAATAGAGGTAAGAAATATATATATGACCAGGTAAAAGGTGCTCTTGACATAAAGAAGCAAACCTAAACCTTCATAAATAACAGATTTGAAATTATAAAAAAGGTTTCCTACAGCAAATGTTTTGATTGTGGCCTTTTTTTTAATATGAAACATAAACCATAGGGAAAGAAGAGGAGAAAAAACTAAAAATGGTTTGAAATACAGCTCTATGAACGTATGCTAAAAATTAAAAGGCAATTTAGAGAACATATTATGAAAAATATGGGATGCAGGTATAATGGAGGGCCGATAAGGAATGCGGAAAAACCTAAAGAATGGAGAACGTTTATCAACAAAGCTACTGCCGACCAACCTTCGGATTGACCCCTTCAGCGATGTAACCATAAACCATAAACCCAGTTATGAACCCTAAGGTCGGTTTAGTAGGTGATGGTAGAGATCACCCAGTACTAAGCGAGTGAAAATTCACACATCAGGGTAGGGGGGCATTTCCCTGTGCCGGTTATGGTTTCCCAGGAAGACCTGGTACCCGAAAAATCACATAGCTTGGGTGGAGCTGCAGGTGCCCAGAGTGCCTAGCCCGGGAATCGAGCCCGGGACCCTGCGGCCAGCAGTCCAACGCTCTACCCACATGACTACCGCGACCCACTAAGAGATATGTATGGTTAAAATATTTTAAAGTAATGGAAACAATGTTTCTCTAAACATAATGACGAGCCATCTGGACTGGAAGCAAGACAGGCAAAAAGGCAATTGAAATAGCTCCGAAAAATCCTTGAACGTTGCTGTCTCTTCCTTGAGGCGACTCTACTTCAATCAGAGTCATTGCATTTTTTTATTTTTTTGATACATTATTGGCCTTCTTTTAGTGGATAGTAAGGAGAACTTTGAGAAATATTTTTTTCTAAAATTCACTATTTTCAGTAAGTTCTATCACTTATCAATCGCCATGTGAGTTAAATTTAGCATTCTTGACTTTTTTCATCAAAGGATTAAATTCCTCACAAAGAATAAGCCTGGAATTCTATGCTTTACATGTGTGTATTAAAAATATTTTGGAGTGGAAGGGGATAGATAGATTGTTCAGTTACTGATTGGAAGATCTGGGCTCCATTTCCGCTGACTTTGGACGTTGCCCGAGTTCAACCTTTGGTGTGATTTTTCGGGTCCCAGACCTTGGTGAGAAAGCACAGACAGTGCAGGTAAAATAAATTGTCTTTCCCGTCCCTGATACGTAAAATTTACACGCGGTATAAATCGGTCATAGATAAGCACTGCCCTCATCTATAAAACCTACTTCGGTTCCATTTCGAAAATTTCATATCAATCAAAAACAATTATTTTAATAATGTCCTCGGTCTCGGAATGGATTTATAAAATAAAATAATCTTTCCATACCACATTACATTTGAATCATTTCCACCGAATGTTCAATTTAGAAAATATTGACCGAAACATTTCCTTTTCACGAAAAGAATTCAAAGTGAAAAACACATCCCTACCCCATGAAACGTGACATTGAGGAAATTAATATTTTCCTAAGGGGTCAAATGGAAATTAAGTACTCTTTGAGGTTAGAGCACAGCCGCTAAAATTAATTTCCCCGAGTCCAAAGCTTTTGTGCAATACTGACGTTAGGTCGACACGGGGAATTGCGAGCGTTCGTATAAAATCCGGTTGCGAGCAATTCGATTCAGTCCAACGCCGGGTAACCGAGCATGCAGGTGTTTTATTGCGGCTGGATTCCAACTGCGGAGGAGCCCTTGACGCTCTCAACCCATCGGTGGTCGTGTATATCGTCCACTCGAAACGGATGTATCGGCATCAAATCATCGCGATTTCGATTTTGAAACCACCTGGGGGTACACATTTTATCCACATGCTTAAAGCGTTTTACTGAAATCGTTTCGAATTGGAGCTTTCGGCATCGAGGGCCATGAAAAGTGTAAGAATAGAGAAAAATAGAGGAATAAGCAAGAAGTACATCAAAAATATTTTAAGACCATAAAATGTTATGAATTTACCATCGAGATATTTTATTACGGTAAAAAATGATAAGAATAAGGCTAAGGAATAGAAATTCATTCCCCAAAGAAGGGTCTGAACCACAAATTGGACGCGGAAGTATACATGTGTGGCCGGCTTTTACCTTCTAGTCATTTAATATATCAAAATAGAGAGGACTTAAAAAAAAAACTTTGTGTTAGGTAAATAAGCTTTTGCAAAGAAGTTAGAGTTGATGAAAAGAACCATAAAGAATATAAAGAAAAGACAACTGAACATTTCAATTTGGAGCGTAGTTTTGCAAGGTTCAGAAATATGGCCATAATGCCAAGAGGATAAACATAGATAGGAGAATTTAGAGATATGAGATTGGAGTAAAATGAATTATATGAGATGGACGGAAAGGAAAATCAACGAAGGCATACTCGCAATGGTTCGGAAAGAGCTTCTGTGAGAAATTTGTAAAAGGCTCGATAAGTAAGCGTAGAAACTGAGAGGAAATGTGATCCAGTAGAAGGTAATTGAGGATATAATATTGTGAAAACAAGGCAAAGAAAGAAAAAGAATACATTTTGAATAGCATTAGGGGATGTAGAATGTATGCAAAGCTATCGATCAAGTAATTACGGCATAAATTGTGGGTTTTAGGGATATTTTGCGTCCTATTAGCCAGGAGTAGTGTGCAAGGGACGGATTCCATCAAAACAACTGCTACAAAAAGCCAAATATGACGATATGACTATTCATTGCCTGATTCCATAGAACAGTCTCCAGCACTGAAAGCACTGCGTTTGAGCCTTTTACGAAATTCGGTTTGGAGGTCTTTCAGATGTGTACAGACTGCATAAAATCACAGCTTATCTTTGCTAGTGGGAAGGTAAAATCGTTGTGGGATGAGTGAAAGAACATAAACAGATGCTATTTATTTAAATGATTTAGTTAGTACTGCGCCAGTGGTGATAAAAAGGAAGGATCTCACGAACTTATCAACTTTAAGGATGCACACATAAATGTGAATAATATCTTCAGAATTTTCCCTTCCTGATTATCCTTGAAAATAATAGAAACAATACCTACTTATTCCATGAAATCGCAAGTCGTGTTTCAAAGTTTGCGCCGCATCATACCTCACACGATTGAATTTAGAGGCGATACAACATTTTGCACTTCGCAAAAAAATTAATAAACCACTTCAAAATCAAAGATGGTGGCAAAAATTCCAACGCGTTTTAGTTTATCATGCTAAAAAGAAAAATGTTCTCATCGGCTGTTTTACATTACGTATTATATCACCAAAGGCACCAAGGTAAGGGAGCAGGGAGTAAGGGAATGTGAGATAGTGACACTACTTTCTGGAAGAAGGAAAAAAGAAGTACTGCAAGACGAATTGAGACCTTTGAGATCACAAATAATTCCTAAAGCCCCCTGCTGTGATGCAAAGTTTTGTTTAAGTTGACCAAAATAACAATATGATGCTAATATTAAGAAAAAAATTTAGAGGCCATGGTGGATGGTGGCAAAAAGATGGATCGAGAAAAATGCATATTACAGATAAAACTTCATATATAAAGATAATAAGGATCTGGCGCTTTTCCAGGAAAAATTCAGTTTATGCGAAGGTTTTAGGTTTCTCGGGGCCCTCCATCGGTTCAAATCATCCATGGCCGATGTTTCTATTAACAACACGGCTATCGTTCTCAGGGCATTGAGTACCGTTTGAAAGGGTAAATTGGTACTCAGCGCCTTGAGGACGATGGACGAGTTATCGAAACGTCGTCCATGGGAGATCTAAATTTTTCTGCTGATTAATTTCTGATGGAAATTTAGCATGAAAGCATAAAATATCCTTGGAGTAGAAGATATTGTCTCTCCATTAGTGGAATAACTACAATCGGCAAAGGGATAAGGGAAAACGTGAGAATGGGATATGGCAGGAACTGGGGCGAAACGGGCGAGCTTTCCTTAACGTCATCACAGGGGAACAATGCATGTCACGCATTGTGATGGCTTCCATTGCTTCTCGGCGGCATTATATAGGAAGTGAAACATTCCATTGTTATCGGCTCTTCCTACGCGGAGGGAGCATTAATCCTAATGGATCCGGGGTGTCACGGATAAACGACGGGAAAGAAAAAGAAAGGCGCGAGAAATATAGCGAGAAAAAAATAAGAAAAAAATATTGGAAATGTATGAGCTCCCATGGAATGAACTGCAAGGTGGTGAATCGGGAACTGTAGCCATTAGCAATCAAATCAACAAGAAGGATTTGAAAGGAAAAGAGAAAAGAAAGAATTACTCACGGGAATGAGCGCACAGTGGAGAGTATTTCCGACTGCATTCAAGCCACTTCGATAAAATATTTATCCAAATTCTCTAATTTTTGCAACGAAATAAAAGGAAAAAAAATAATTGACTAGGATATTCCATTACGGTAGGGAAGTGAATACGGCTCACCTGAAATATACAAATAGCCATGTGATTGGGCGGTTGAAATTCACACATTCAGGATAAGGGATTTTTCATTAAAATTATACTCATGCTCTTCCTTTCATTAAGCTTCCCATGGGGTTCTGGATTCAGAAAATCTCTGCGCTTTATTTTTTGATGATTGGATCCTCCAGAGGAAATTTGAAAACCAACTAGGTTTTGAACCAGGTGAGCAACCATACCGACTAGGCTAACACTCGTGCAGTGTAGGGAAATTAATTCTCATTCAAGAATGTGGATATAAAAGACCCTCCGGGGAAAAAAAAATTTGATGAAAAAATGAATGAATGGCGCTAAAAAGAAATAATTGCCAACAATGAGTATCACGCATACAAAAACTGCATATCAACAGATTCACGTGTTTTTTTACCTATGACATATTATGTTAATCAAATTTTGGGGGAAGTAATTATCATTATTGCTCTCCGCTTCATTGGACTCCAAAACTTGAGTTATAATAGTATACCGAAAGTTTTATTTATTTATTTTATTTATTTATTTTTTCAGTATTAGTTCGAAAACAGCACATTTTGGCCTTTACATCGAACTATTAACAACGATAACAATGGTCACATTTACAAACACCCAAGCCCTGGGTGGAGGAAAACTCACCCAGGCGGGAATCGAACCCGCAACCCTTGGAATGTCAGACGAGGACGTTACCCCGCCGCCACCTGGGTCGGCAAAGTTTCTGACTTCACCATTTTCATACACCCTATATAATCCTTTATGTGATTGGAATTCAACCAATGGAAACTGGCAAGGCAGAACATTTCATCCAGATCCTTGCATTACCATAAGTTACTACTAAACTTTCTATTAATTATTTTTCAATGTCGACAGTTTAATGCAAAAATACCATTTACCGTTGGCAACTTTTAAAATTTCACTTACTATATTAAATGTACACTTATTACAGTCTATTGCACTCATGAAATATACATTTCATCAACTGAAGTGATGAAATATAGCAGTGCATAGAACAATTTTATTGAAACAGATACAACAAATTGATTATACTTTATAATAATCAACTTTTTCAATTTTTATATACAATTTCCTTGGTGATACATAAATTATTTTGGAACTTGGAAACTATTTACCGTAGTAAGATATATTACTGTTCATCAAGGGAAGTTGAAAAAATTTAACATCATTGTACGGAAATGAGGAGTGTAATTACAATTCGAATTATGTCAAATGAAAATTTTTTCCTGACGAAGTTGCATTAGTCAGTGTGGTTGTCCTATCCATGCTACCCACAAAATAAAATGTGGCTGTAAAATTTAGATATTTTCAGCTAATTTTTGGAGTAACCAAATGATTATTGAGATAAACAGTTTTGTCTTACTCAAAAGGCTTTCTATTGGAAGGTTACACGTTGCTAAAACGCAATATTTTCTTTTACAACTCATGCATTTTCTCCTCTGCTCTGTAAACAGCAACAAAATCCTACGCCCATGAAGCCATAATCCTAAATCCTTATATCAACAAATTGCAATTCACCCTCACCGACACTTTCTCATCTCTTTACAAAAAGGATTTACTTGGCGAAAAACATACGTAACTAGCCGAAACGATATGACGAATTATTGTAGACTTGAAATCAAGGAGATATTATTATATTCTTTAGTTTTATCTTCTTAAATTGAACTTTTATTTGAAGTGTGAATTATTTTACCTTAGAAATTATGTAGTTTTATTAAGAATAGGAATAAAAAAACAAAATGTGCATTCAATGTTAAGGAGGAGAGTATTTTTATATGAAAAGTGGACGAATAGTTCTGCTTAAGTCTTGAAGACAACAAACAGCAATAAGTAACAAAGATATCAACAGTCCAGAGGATCTATACGTTGCTATATTTATATCGTTAGATTAAGCGTACCATTAAATTGAACAAACATTTATCTCTGTATTCAAATTAGCTAGCGACATTTTGTGGAACAGTTGCGACTTCTCCAAACCATCAATAAAACTATTAATACTTATATTCATATATTTATCACATTTCCATAAAGCCATCAGAATGAAAAATTACTCGGCTTTGATTATAGCGAAGGCATTATAGAAGCCTTTGAAACATGATGCTAGAGGAGAATGCTGAGGATTAAATTGACAGACAAAATAAGAAACGAGGAAGCATATAGAAGAGCAGAATAGGATATAATTATATGGATAACTCTACGGCGAATAAGAAATAAATGGATTGGACACACGTTGAGGCACAATGGATTGATTAGGAATATAATAGAAGGGAAAATAGAGGGGAAAATTCCACGAGGAAGACCAAAAGAAATGTACGAGAACAGAGGGCAAATGAAGCAGGACGTAAAACAGAGAAGGTATCAAGGGTTGAGGGAATTGACATTAAATAGAGTAGAATGGAGGGCTACTGTAAACCAATTCTAGGATTTAAATACTGATGATAGTATATCACAATGGACACTAAAAATCGTGTGAGCTCATTATGAAGCTTGCTATTTCTTCAAGACAAGGCACCTACCATATGCTCATATTGTTGGGTTTATCTTTTAACACTACATGCTATACAAAATGGGTTAAAAGTACCGTGTAAAACTAAGTGAATACTGTTTATATTAATCGTGAACAAAGCCCACCTAGTTGATGGTCGATATTATGAATTTCGGCAGTCACACTTTTTAAAGTAACCTTTTACAAATTATATCCAGATTTCCGTTGGAAAGGAATTGATGCTTTTTAACATTGGCCACATAAGCGTTTGTGTTTGAAGCATGGATACTTCATAATATTTGTATTGAAAGTTAAACAAAACTGTTGGCATTATGATTTCGCTAGAAAGGAAGGTCTCTGAATAGTTTTATTTTCAAATATGATGAAATAGAAATAGCTTAACCTGACTCCTATAGCGGAGGAGTGTAATGAAGTCGACTTTTTTTCCAGGGCGGTGCCTTAGGCTCAATATTTGCATAATTATACGTTAAACGAGTTTCAGGATGAACGTATCACGGAAGGAAGTAAAGTTTGGCGTGTGAAGACCAGAAATATTAATTTGTTTTCCATTTATTTTTTAAGAGATTAGAAAGCAAAGCAGAAATACGATAATTTTCATCAAAAAGATACTTTAATAGAACCTAAATGAGAACCGGTTCCCCTTCCTCAACCCATTTGAGTTTACAATCAATTCATGATTTCTTATAGCTACATTCAGTAGAACTCTGTGATGTAATTGTATTACCCAACATTGTATTGATGTATCATCGCCATTAACATTATATTTCATCTACGCTTGATTTAGTTCGGAAATGGATGAGGAATTGACAAGAAAGTAAAAAAGATCAACGCTGACTTGATATGATTGGCCAGTTACTACGTTACTGAGTTGCGAAAAGAGACTCTTGCAGAGAATAAATTTCCAAAATTCAGGATGAAAAGTGGGATTCTGATCGAAACCAAATTTATTTATGTTTCTCTCATCACTAAATTTTGAAGATTTTCAGTTTTTTGCCATATAGCGTAGGTAATAATAGCATGGAAATAGGTCTACGGAAATGTAACTATTATTTTGGCGTGAATCGCTAGATATCTCAAATATATAAGCAATCTAAACAATATTGCATGATAGGGTAAAATATTGTAATCTCTGACCAATATACGTAATTTGGGGTAAACTTCTGAAATTTTCAGCCTATAATTCGCAGACCTTCAGTATAAACTAAAAGTGACATACATATAGTTTTAGGCAGGCAGTTGTAAAATGGGATACTTCATAATAAATGTATTATAACATCGCATATTTAGCACTCATCCGCATAATTGCTGAATATAGGAGCCAACTGAATCGCGAGCTACTGTCTAGAGATTTTGACACAATCTCGGATTAGTGCAAGGAATGGGGACTAATGTTTAATATAGAAAAATGCGCAGTTTTGAATTTGGGAACAAAGGAAGTGGCGAATAGGGCAAAAACTATGAAATTGAGGGATCAGTGCTGACTATGGGCAATCAATTTAAATATTTGTGGGTAGTTCTATCAGCACGCCTTTCATAGGGAGTACACATCAGGACAATACGCGGATCCGATTTAACGAAACTCGGCATCATTTAATGGTTGGTGGGGAATTGCAATGAAAAAGTTAAAGAGAGGTGTTATTTTGCTCTAGTTAGACCTCATTTGGAATATGCCGCAAGTATTTGAGATTCTGAGGAGAAAATTTGGCAAAAAGAGTTAGATAAAGTCCAGAAAAAATCCGCCAGATTCGTCAAAAATTGTTATAACAAGAACACAAATGTGACAGGTCTTTCAGGGGATTTAGGCTAGGAGCCACTTGAGATACGAAGAGAACAAGCGAGGCTTAGACTTTTAGAAAGGTTTAGAATAAACGAGTTTAACGATGACACTAAAGGAATTATAATGGCTGTACTCAACTTAAGTAGATCAGACCACAATGATATAATAAATGAGATAGACTCCAGTACAGATAGATACAAATACTCATTCTTTCCCCGAGCAATCAGGAAACATAATAGTAAGAAACCGAAGCCACTTTATAAATATTAAAAACATTAATTTTAGAAGTCGGAACAAAATTAAACGTTACAAAGACATGAGATATATTCGTAGGCGCATGGCAGTTGTTAGTTGGTGTGTTTGGGTTGTAAGGGTTTTTGCATGTATGTACACCATGTTTTGTCTGTGGATTGCATAAATTCGTGACTTTTGCATTCGGTTTTCTTTTCTTATTTACTCGTGGTGCCCTAACACCCCCCGCCACACGTTCTCCAGTGGCTTGCGAAGATTTAAGTAGATGTAGATGAAGGCTCCGTGGGAAAACGTGGAAAGAGTCTTACGGCCTTAGCGTAGTACCAATGCACAGGGAATTGTGACAACCTAGTAGGTATAGCGTTCGGTTAATGACCAGATGGTTTCGAGTTTAAATCCAGGATGATGGATTGAACGACCCGATAGAGAAACTCCTAAGGGAGTGATTTACTAATTACCAGAACTTGCTTTCCCAGTGCCATCTGTGGTTAAAAAACCCGAGTTGGCTGGCACTGGGGAAGAAAGGAAAGGAAAAACTGAACATCCCCCATCTACTCACTGAAGGTGTGAATTTCATAAGCTACAAGAAACATGCTCGCATTACTAGTCATCTACTAATTCAGGGAGATTACAAGGAGTTTCTTTCGTCAGAATATCCCAAGCAAGTTATCTCGACGTAGTAGATTCCTTAGGAACTACCATTGCTGGGAAATCACAGGGGAAATTCGTTAATCTCTAGGCTTGGAGAGCACCTTTTTAACCTTAATCCGAGATCAAGTCTGCTCTCACCTCTAAAAAACACATTTCCGGCTCGGATTACGGTGGTGGTGGTTTTTCAGAGACATACCAAAACTTTGAGCTACCATGTTAAAGCATTTCAATTGAAGTATGCCGTCCATCGGATGGGGCATTAAACTGTGGATTCATCGGCACCCTTTGCTAAGAGCAGGCTAAAGTCGACGCTGAGTTTCTCTTCACTCTTCTTCTATTCCCTAAAAATAACTATCTCCTAAAAATTACCCACATGTATTCCTAATTACGCCAACGAAATTAGACGTCGCTCGCTTCCCCTAATAACTACTACTACCAGTGCCAGTAAAGATGAAAACCACAAGTTGTACTGACTAATTACTTCATTTCATACGACGAGTTCTAACTCCTAGGCGTCATAATCAAGTGAAATCATAGTGTTGAAACGCATTAAATGGAATAAAGTAGGTGAGAAGAAATAAATGTTTCTTTTTCTACATAATAGTATGCTGTTCATCACATATTACGGTCGAGCTTACTCCAGTCGAATTTCGGATTTATTCCATGACAATTCAAAAACACTAAAGATAGTGAAAAATTCAGTATTCAACAAATTTTGGTGCTCAGCTCAAGATTTACTGCTCGACGGTTGCAAATAGACGAAAATGATAGCGGAGGTGGACATTTTTCCTTCTGGGGAAAATGGGAAAATACTCGAGCCGGGTTCTCAAGCCTACTCCTCTCCGAAAGGTGGAGGGAGGCACAGGGGTGATAGGAGCGTGGGGTCATAGAGGGGTGGTGTACCTGTCTCTTCCTACATGCTGCCTCGCCCGCGACCCCCTCGCTGGAGAAACTAGTCGGTTTCGGGGTCGACGCCTCAACGTGACCTGCGCTTCTTGACCTGGGCACGGTAGGAGCGGAGACGACGGAGTGGCTCCGGTCTCTCCGCGGAACTCGCCGGACGGCAAACGATGCGGAATACGTCTTCGATGGGTGGGTCGCCGCCGGCGCCGCCTTTGGGCGGGCCCGGCGACTGAGGAGGAAGGGCCCGGCGGCGGCGGGGCGATGAGGGCGCCGAGAGCGCAGGAGGAACAAGAAGCAGAGGACCCCGGCGGGGGAAAGAAAGACCCTTCGGGGCGATGCGAGAGAGGCCGACCGAGTGAAAGAGAAAAAGAGAGAGAGGGGAGAAGATCCCTTCCCTCTGGAATCCCGCGGGAATATCTCTCTTCCAGGTGATGACCAAGGCGGGTATAATCAAAGAGAGAGAGAGGGGGGGGGGCTGGTTGAGAGAGTCGGGGTGAATCAAAGGGGGGATGTGTCGCCCGCGTCCTTTGTGCCCCCCTCCGACAACCAACCTCGCCGCCGAAACGGTGCCCGATTGTCACCCTAGCCTACTCCCCCTCCGCACCCTCCGAGTACAAGTGGGACCCCGACGGTCCGGAATGAGCGCGAGGGGGAGAAGGAGGGAGGGAAGCACCTTACGAACGCGACCGCAGGAGGTAGGTATTCTGGGTTGCGGCGAGCGAACAATGGGGCAGGGGGGGGGAGATCCCGATGCAAATAGGAGGGAAAGACGTGGACTATTAAGGTTACTTCTTCACTCTCCCCTTCCTCCTCCTCCTACTTCAACCCCCTACAACACTCTCCACCCACCGTCCACTCGGCCATCGAGTTCCAACGTCACCGCCAGTCCGCTATCCCATTTCCCATTACGCTTAGACCGCAGCCACACGTAACGTATGTGCCTTTGCTCCCCCCCATTATCTCCTCTCAGCCCATCTGTCTTCCTCTCTCTCTCTCTTCCTAACTCCCCCCACCACTCTATTCAGTTGTCTCTTTTCCTTCCTTGCGATTTTTTTATTGCAACTTTTTCTACTTTGCTGTCTCGTCTACTTTTTATATGACTTCCTCACCCTCGGTCGCCTGGCTTTCTCTCTCTCTCCTACCCTTCTCTGCTTCCCTCCCTCTCTCTCTCTCCCGCAAGGGGGAGAGCAGTTTTTCACCCTCTTAAATCCCCACGTTACAAAATACTCTCCTTCCTACCCTCCAACCCTCTGTTCCCCTCACCCATGACACGACCGAATCCCACGCGCGCGGGGGAAAACTTCTGGATGAATGTTTATTTTAGCCAAAGCTTGTTAGGAGAGACGGTGTGTGTGGGGTGATGTGGGAGGTGGGAAAACGGGTCAGAAAATTACTCTCGCAGGTGTTTACTCAAATGCTGTTGTCCTGAAGGAGAGCAAACGGATGCAAGGGTGGTCGGAGGAGGTCTCATCGTCCACCGCGTCCACTTGTTCGTTGAAAACTCGTCCGTGGGACGTAACCGGTGGCCGAGATGCGCGGCGTCTAACGAATTGAATTTTCGAATCTATCACTCTTTTCCTGGTAGGGAGAGGCATGGTAGTCCAGTGCAAAGAGCCGACTGACCAATGGTTCGATTTCTGGTGAAGTCCCTGGAAACCTTCGGCTTCATCCCAGCTAATTGGTTCCTCTGTAATGAGATCCTCCTCGGGTTCCGCTTGCGGTACAAGGAAAGGGACTTATTTTTAACTACTACCTGGATGTGGAACTTTAAAACCCTTGGATATGCTTGTTTCCATTATCTCAGTGTGCGAATTTCACTTACCGTTGGGTTTGGTATTGAGTGAAATGTACCCTCTCCTATACAAATAACCTTATGGTTGATAACCATGAGTTTCCATTGAAGATTGGAATACTTTCCGAAATATCTGGTATGATTTAATTATTTAGAGTTTTCACAAACTTGGATGTTTCTACGTACTAGAAATATTTTATTTATTTTATTCAATTAAAAATGGAAACACATGGGATCCCATTTCTTGAAGTCACAAGTCAATTTGTAAGCCCTGGTACTTTGCATACACGAAGTCTTCTCTTGATGATAAAGGATGCAGTGCACGATGCTTGCATATAGTATGTGCTGCACACATGCAAGGGAATACATGAGATTTTGACAGTTTTCAGTTACATTCAAGATTTTGTCTTTGAGAAACAGGTCTTGGGTTACATAATAGTCATGTGAACTGAGCGTAATAGTCGCCGTAGAGTTCCAAGGTTATGACCGCAACAATCCGGGTGAAAAAAACCTGTCTACCTGCAAACCGAAGATGGTTAACGGAAGAATTTTGACTGATTTAATTTATCACCAAAGTCAATTTTTAACCTAAAATGATATATAATTATAACCTAGCATATTCTTTTTTCATTATTTACCTGATGAATTCAAATTTGTGGTAAATTTCTCTGAAAAGATCGCAAGTGATGAATTAAACAATAAAAATAAACCCTGAGAAAAAAGTCTTTTGCCAAAGTATTCTGTTTGCGAAGATATTATCAGATCGATTTGATTAAAACTTGTACTTCTGGAGCAAAGGCATTAATAAAATTGAATTTTTACCTGAAAATTTAAATTCTTAAGTAAATAGTTAAAAAAAATCAAATGTTTTGAAGGGTTTTTGGCCCGTATCACTACATCATTTTCCCCTGATATCAATTTGTCGAATTTATGCACAAGTTGTCCTAATAAAAGTGTTACTTTTTTCACTTAGTGTTAGGTGTTTATTTTTGCAAAATATTTATCGTTAAACATACACCTTGATTTATACTATAAGATGTTTCCTTGAAGAAACTCAAACGAGCTAAAAATATTGGGCATATACTCAAACTCTATCTATAACCATTATTAAGATCTTCATTAGAGGAATATTCATAAATTAAACTAATTTTTCTCCAAATTTGAGATTTGTACTTGAGAACGAATGTTCATGCGAAGTTTAGGTGAATGGAACGATGAAACCTCAGTAAAAATGTACAGTGGTTGAATATTTGTTACCAAGTATGATAGAAGGACAAGTATTATTATTATTTCATTCTTTTTCTTGATTATTTTTGAGGAGTTGAGCTTTGATTATTATAAAAATGAACATAAAATGCGCATATACCAACAAGTGTATCTAACTGAATGATAAATATTCAAACTAAATATTTTGCATTTTCTCCACGAATAATACTTTTAATTTAAGAGATAAATATTATTTATTTGTTGAAAGTTTTTGAAAATGAGCAGTTAATGACGTGATTTTTAGCCACAGAACATGATGAAACCTATACTTATGAAATTGAATTTTTTAAGGAAAAAATATGATATGAACCTATCCAATATTTACAATGTTTCCTCCTTTCAATCAATGTTGCCATCTTTGATATTTGCACCCATTTGATTTTGGCTCCTGACTTGAGACACATGTAGCTTACTCATAGAACTCAGAGTGCGTGGTTTTATGATATGAGTTTATGAATGAGAATAAACTTTAGGCTAGAACGAAAGGACTACAAACGGGATATGATTGTTTTGCACATTTGACGCATTGCGGCATTATAAATCCTGAATGAATATGAATTCAAATTTATACGATAAAATATTTGACTCTTAAATATCCATATTTATATACATTATTAGCAACTTTCTACCGGATTAGGTGCGGTTTTTGATGGTCCCAAGCACTCCACACTAAAATGGTTGTAAGCCCAGCTTAACGTATCACAAAATATCATCATATCCCACCCTATTTATTACAATAACTCGTAATAGAACTCGGCATACCTTATACCTCCCTTAATTTCATCCAAAATGTCCATTGTTTCCCTCCCACTACTTCAATGTCCTCACATTCTATTGCCACATCTGAAATCCCACTATCACACAATATCTTCTGCATCCACTTGTCCTGTATTCTTTTCTGTGGATTTCTTCCAACAAACTTCACTTTTACCCTGACATGCATTAAACAATATCTTTTTTCCTTTATATCAATTACGATAAATTTTACTGAGAAGAAAATCACCGTCGCATAAACATGAACGGAGCGAATTTGAAACTAGCATTCCAATATCTATATTATCAATCAGTCAAATTTGAGTCATGTCTATGCAAAGTAGCAACGATGCTCCTAGTGAGGATGAAACATGTCTCATTAACAATTATATGATGATGATGACTGCGGGCTTATAGGTACGCCCACAATAGTTATATGCTAGCGGCGTTAATTGACCAGGTTATTGACACCTATTGCTGTTTACTTAAGTTGCTTAATATTTACGATCATAGTTCAGTAGATTTATTTTTATTTCATCACAAGATAAAAAGTTGACATGGTTACATTTATTAAAATATGGGTGGTCCGATATTAAAAAAATGTAAAACATTTAAGACATTATAAATAATTTTCAATTTCTAACGGGTGTCAACGATGTGAGGGAAGGGTGGTGGGCTGAAGACAAAGGCCGTGGAACACGTGAACGGGAAAAGTGGCAGAGAGATATTCCTGGATGAAATTCAAAAACAAATATGATGACAGGAATGAAAAAAGAATAAATGTGAAATCGCAACAGAGGCTGGGCGAGATGACAATTATGTGTAGAGACGCGTTCAACTAATCCTAGGTGAGAGTTGATGAGAATAATAAAGAAAATAAAGAAAAATTCGCCAAGGAAAGAAATATGCTCCCTCCTGGGAAATTGGAAATCTGATCGAAATTGGTGAAAAAAAGTTGACGGATTTCGCCCCAAAAACATTTTTCGTTACGTGGGAGGGTAGATACGTAAAAACGAAAGGCATATCTCCGAGGGCGATGAAGAGGCGTTCGGAGATCCTAACCCGCGATGAGGGTGGGGGAAGGTGGAGGTAGGAAGGGGTGAATGAGGGAAACGAACGCCTCCCCTCGTCCCTTTTCCGCACGTTGATTTCCGCCCGTTGCTCTGCTGTCCCACTCATTTGTTTACCAGCATCGCCGGGCTTTTGTTTACCCCCTAACAGTCTCCCCGAAGCTTCCGCAGCCCCCGAGAGGCCGACGGTGTGAGTCTCACTTGGAATCCTTTTATTCGCACAAAAGGCTAACAAAACAGACATGACAATGGGATCCTAAGCCAGCGCAAACTCAGAGTTTCGTGACAGAAATTGCTAGAGTTTGCATTTTTGCGTGGCGAAATAAAGAAGCTCTAGGTGTATCTAAAAGTCGTCGCGCGTTAAACGGGAGGGGGAAAAATGAGAACTCATGGAGCGAAACCCTACCATTTCATCTCGTGCGAATCCCACAAAAACGCCCACAGCCAGCAGGAATTAATATCCAGTGCAAAACATGCTCTATGCTTCTATGCTCCCACGCGCTTTGAAGGAAAATTTTGGTTTGTTTGTTCAATGGACGACCCAACTGCAGTTCCTGCCTCCTGGAATAAAACTGCGTAATTCGGTCCTTGTACTATTCATTTTTTATTAGCATCAATTTTACTTCTAGGACGTAACATAGTCTAGCGTATTTGATTGCATATCACGGGAAATATGATAATGCACTCTTTAAGCGAGGACGCTTGAAAATTCTGTTTTATTATTTTCCTAACGATGACGCTATCATTAAAAGAAAGTAAAAACCTCTCGTAAGTAAACCATAATACTAAGCTGTACTTAAGAGTATTCCAATATAGAACATAACGAACATTCAAGGAAATAATTAGAAGCAACATGTCCATTAGCTATGCTCTAAACTGAATGTCCTCTACATTCGAAATGACCTGACATGCTATGGATATTGTTTTAGGAAAGTTTTGTTTTATTACTATGCGCTTAAGTCACAGTTCTATGCCTCATAGATAAGTTTAACATTTGAGAAACCTATTTCGTAATAGTTTTCCCTTGAAAGTATTCACAATGCTACTGATTGTATTACTAATTCATAATTTTATTTTTAATTGCTAATAAAACTGTGAGTTATAAAGTTCACCAAGTTAACGGCCAATCAACATGTTAACAACCAACTACACGTTAATTGAAGATGATTCTTAGCCAATTTAGGTGCGAGAATAATCAATACTGAAAATACTTCATTCACGTTGATTTAGGAATATTTTTGTCAACATTATTTTTTGCCATAGCCTGGCATTAGTAAGAAAAATCCATTGCGATATAAACCTTCCTATATAATTTGGTTGAATGAACCCTATTGAATAGATGCATTTAACAAAATAAAATTATCCTGGGAACTCACAATCTCAGTTGAGGATGTATGCCTGAAGTTACGTATTAGAACCAAATACTGACAAAACTTCCACGTTCATGGAAATCATTTAGAGATAGTAAATGATTACAGGCTACCTAGAGTTGTATTGAAATCGTTTATCAATGAATAGATTGTTAATATATCTCGATAAGGCTGTAAGAGAGATGAGTTATGTTTTCAAAATAATGCTTATCTTAGAGTGAACGATATATTGAGGGTGAATTTCAATAAATATAAATTTTAATGATCATTTAAGGGAAAATTACTTTTATTTATTCAGTTCAACGTGACAGAAACTTCTAAGGGAAGACGCAACCAGGCCAATCCTGCTGGGGAAGATGAAATGCAGTTAAAAATTAGTCGCAGGTTCACAATAATGCCATTTCTCCACGCATCAATTAATGCTTAATTGAAATGTGGGATTTCGGAATGTGTCCACCAAAAAGAATTTAAATGGAGATTTGACTCAACGTAGCGATGGATTTTGATGCTGAATAGCCAGCCACTCGTCGCGAAAACTCGTAAATTATGCCACTTCTGTGTTAAGCTGACAAAAGAAAATTATTTTTATATAACTCCAAGGCATGCGGGAATTTTTGCTGACTTTTGCGAGAACACTGGACAAACACCGAGAGTGATTATCTCCTGAATAAAAGTTTAAAAAAAAACTTCAAATTTCCTATTTTTATTATAACGTCATGGATTTATTCGAAAAATTTACTGCCACTCCTTGGTCAAACCTCCCATTTTTCACCACGGACGTGAATTACCCTTGATCGAAAATAATGTTTTGTTTGAAATAAAGTCTGGAAAAAATGTTATGGACAAAAATTTCCATTCATTTTGACTATGGTGAAAGGCTGAAAGGGTTTTCATGTCGAAAGAGGATTCTTCAAGCAAATATAGAGGGAATAACTCATGGATTAGGAAATAACTGAGGGCATCCCTCCAGGATATTTTTGGATAAAATTAACATTTTTACAGTTACCCATCGACATGCATTTACCTAGATTAGAAGTTTTGAATGTATTCAAATAACCAGACTATCAAATCAATCACAAGATTGTCCAACTGAGAAAATATTCAGTCATTCATAGAACGTCGTTCCAAAAATTTTCGTTCCCATACTAATAATTTAGAACTAATATTACCATGAACCATTGCCTATTCCTATAAGGATTTATTTCAGCTGAAAACTTAAAATCACATTAGATCTGCATAAAAAATAGCCGGGATGTGATTGATAAAATTTAGTTATTTATTGATAATTATATTGAGAAATTATTCAAAAATGTAGATCCCAGATTTTCGCCTCCATTGAATGACGGTATCATTCATTTGGTGACTGAAGAGATAAATTTACTCCCGAACGTTCTGCTCTTCTTAACGAAAAGAGGGTGTTGGGAGCGGAGGAGGATTTCGTATACAATGAAGTGTGGCCCGAATAAGCCACGGCAAATCCTCTATTCCTCCTCCTTAGCCATCCCACAACTGAAAGCAACAAGGACATAGGAATGACCACACATTTTCTTCAAATTTGAGGAGGTTAACCCCACGTAATGGGAAAAAGGTTTCGCCTTCAAGGCATTAGGCGCCATCTGAAAGGATCTTCAGACGCATAAACCCTTTTGAGGTTGAGGCGGCAACACTGAGAACATTGCCGTTTCACATAATCGACCGGAAGTAATCAAATGGTAGTTAAAGAATTCACTTCAATGGAAACATCGCGTAAAAATATTTGTAAAATTTAATTTACCTTCTTATGAAGTGATAATATCCTCTCATGTACATAAATAAATAATTAAATAAATAAATAAATAAATATATATATATATATTCACATGGAAATAGATATAAGGAAAAGGGATAGGAACACATATAAAGGACGAACGTAGAAGAGGTGGGAGAGGCGATATCGAGCGGATCACAAGCGCAAAAATATTTCCTTATAGAAAGGGAATGAATGAAATTTAAGTTAAATAAGACCGTAGGGATAAATAAGATTCCCGCAAAGTGCGAGGAAGAATTTCCATGGAAACTCGTAGCTACCATATACGAAGGAGACCTTTGGCCGATATGTCATTAGGAACAGGAGTTTCAGAAATGACTTTGCAGCTTCCACATAAAACAACTTATTTATTTTCTACTAGTTTCGCTACACTGTAGCATCTTCAGGAACGTACAAAGAAAATATTCTTTTTTCACACATATATATACTAGTCCAAGTTGGTGTGGGTTGGGTGGGTGGGGGGGGGGGGAAACTGACGCGCGGCCTGGGTGGGGGCGGTCAGAGTGGGTGAGAGTGGTTGACTGTGAGTAGCGGGGGCTAGGGAAGGATTATGGAGGGACGGTTATTCGCAGGGGGGTGGATTGGCCGTAGGCGTCATTAGGGATGAGTTGTGGAATGTCCAGGAGAGGGGAATGGAAGGAAAGAGGTGGTCGTTTGTTAATGTTTTCTTCTCCCTTAAGGCGGTTAAGATCTCCAATTGTTCCTTGATGTCCAACCTCTTTCCTTTCTCCTCTTTGTGTAGTAGCTTTGGTATGAAGTCTGCGTTGTGGCCTGCGCTGATGAGGTGAGCTGCAAATTGGGAATTCCCTTTTTTGGTACTGAAGTCCCGCTGATGTTCCGCTGCCCGGACGCGGAGGCTCCTTCCCGTTTGTCCTATGTAGGATGCCGCGCAGTCCGCGCACTCCAAGCTGTAGACTCCACTTTGGTCCAACTTGTTAGTGGAGTCCTTCACTTTGGGGAGCAAGCTCTTCATATTGTTTTCACTGTAATATGCCGGTCTTATGTTAAGGTCTTTAAGGAGCTTGCCTATTTTTCCGGAGGTAGGACCTAAATATCTAATACGTCGCCATTTTTCTTTTTCGGTGGGTGGAGGGGGAGTGTAAAACTGTTTTATGGCTAACTTTTTTCGTTTTTTGTCTAATAATGTATCAATTAATGTCTCAGTGTAGCCGTTATTGATAGCTATTTGTTTGATGAAGGATATTTCTTTAGTGAGTTCTTCGTTAGACAGTGGTATGCTGAGTGCTCTGTGTAGCATGCTATGAAATGCTGCCAATTTTTGGTTTATTGCGTGTTTAGATGAGGCGTGTATGACTTGTTCTGTGCAGGTTGGCTTACGGAAGATGGTAAAGGCATGTTTTCCGTTTTCAATGGACACGGTTAGGTCGAGGAAACTAATTTTCTGATTTTCTTGCACTTCCAGTGTGAATATAATGTTATCGTTTAGGGAATTGAGGAGGTGTAAGAAGTTATTAAGTTGTCTTGTGGTTCCCGTCCATAGGCACAGTATATCGTCTACGTAGCGAAACCAGTATTCCACTTTGTTCAACAGGGGGTGTTTACAGTTAAACAGTTTCTTTTCTAGGTAATCTATAAATATTTCTGCAAGGAGTGGGGACAGAGGGGAACCCATAGCCAGACCATCCGGTTGTTCGTAGAAATTACCATTGAATAAAAAATAGTTCTGGTTGACACAAACTTTCATGAGTGAGATTATTTCCTCTATGATGATTGGGGGGGCTTTGGCTTCTTCCAGTATCTCCTTTGCTCGTTGCACTGCCTCCACTTCGGGCACATTTGTGAAGAGACTCACTATATCGAAGGACACTAAGAGGCCTTTTTTGGGTGGTTGCACTTTGGATAAGGTGTTGGCTAATTCTATGCAGTTTTTAACACTATGGGTGGCTTGAAATTTCGAGTATTCCAAGAATTTGCACTTGATAGTCCTAGCCAGTTTGTGTACTGGAGATGAGATGCATGATATCACAGGGCGGACCGGGACGGATGTTTTGTGGATTTTCGGTAAGCCATAAAACCTGGGGGCTATTGGATTCATCACTAAATTTTGGTATTTCTCCGAGGTCATATGTCCGATATGTCATTAGATCGTTTAAAGTTTGCATCAAAAAATGATAAGTCAGCCATATGTTAGAAATATAGACAAATAAACTCAATTTCCCAAGAAGAAAAAGCGGTCCTAAGCATTGTCAATGAAAGGGTGGGGATTTGTGTGTTGCCATATCTGTAATGAAGTCACTAATAGAGAGGAACATAAATCACAATCAGAATATTTTTATTTGCTACGTGAATTTCAATAAAGCGTTTCATAGGGAATATCAGGCAGAATATTTTTATCATAGATTATAGGAGTATATTGGAGGGATATGGGGCTTATTAACAACCTGAACTAGAGTCAAGCTTCTCAGCTGAGTTTGTTGGATGGAGAGGAATGTTGGGATGTACTAGGAAGGAAATAAGAGAAATGTGCCCGTCAACACCCGTGTTTTTCAGTATATATGTGGAGAGAATGGAAATCTGCGCATAGAAGGAACAGGAGATAGGAATGAAAGTCGTAGGGAAATTAATAAAATTATTTAGGATCAAACTTTAGTTAGCTACTCCACCGAAGAGTTGATGTCATTGCTGAGCGCATTAGTAAATCAGCGTGATATGTATAGAATGAAAATAAAAGTTAACAGAAGAAATATTAAGGGGTTTTCGTGATGGAAGAAGGTTAATTCAAACGTTAAAAGAGAGGGGTAAAAACTAGAGTAGGTGAAACACTTCACGTATCTTGGAAGTATCTTGGACCGAGACGATCAAAATAGTAGGTAGGTAATCTTTATCAGGGATGAGGAAATAGATGACGGGGACGTTAAATAAGGAGGCTAAGAAAATATTAGTTAAAAATTTTATGTTAAGTCTGGTTTTGTACTGTGCTGTAATATGGTCGTTGAGGCAAAATGAGAGGAGCAGATTGGAGACTTTTGAGGGGTGGTCGTGGAGAGGGATGGAAAAGGTATAATGAATTTTAAGGAAAAATAAACAAAAAAGTATCATGCATGGTGGAGGAGGAGAGAAAATCGTTGGGAGAATCCTAAGAAGACAGAAAAGATGACTGCAGAGCATTTTGATTGATGTTTTCCTTGTAGCAGTAATGTCATGTATATTACTTATTCATGAACGTCGTACCATGCGTCGTTATATGATATTTCTCACCTTATAGCAGTGCAGCCGAGTATTTTTGGCCATTGAACCTAAGCAAATGCAGAGATCCATCCTTGAATGGATTTTAACCACCTATAATATATTATAATGTGTGAAGGGAATTTGAATTTGAGCTGAAATTCCCAATCTAAGCTCCGGATTTCATTAGAAGATATCAATATCTAAGTATCCGCGCGGGGTCTGTGCCGTACTCATTGGGTGAGGTTGCAGATGGAAGGGTATTAGTGGCCTCTTATTCGCACGTCGCATGAAAGGTCTGAGGATGAAGAAGGCGAAAGAAAGGGAAAGGGCTCCCAGCGAACGAAAGAAAAAGACGAAGATGGTGAGATTGCGACACGGCGAGAAGAACCTGCCTTTAAGAGCGCCCTTTCATTTTTTTCCTTCCCGGATTAGCATGAAACTCGCATTGAAAAAAAAGGAACGAAAAGGTTAAGAGTTTGCACTGCAGGGCGAGGACACTCCTTCCCTCCCTCCGCTCGTAGATTTGCGTATCTGATTGGCGCGGGAACGGTCGTCGATAAGAATTACCCGAGCGGCACGGGTTTTTTTTTATTTATTAGATTCGTTCCCGGAGGAGAAAAAAATAAATTCAATTTCTCGTGATTTACGATCGTTACTCCGGGTTAACCCCTTTTCACGTCACGTAAGCGCACGCACCAAAACCCAGACCTCTTCTCACCCACCATCCTCCAAACCAACCTCTTTGCCCAGCATTGATAATTAATTTTCAATACTCAGGTGTTACAACAACGAGAGAATACTGATAAATATTTAATCTTCATTAGATATTCCGACGATTTTGGGAGCGCAAGCTAGACAACTCTACATATATACTCGTGAGACGTGACACAATGTGATTCGGAATGTAAAAGTACTCCTCTTCCGTTGTGATCTACTCGATGCCCAAATTTAAAATAATAGGTTAATATTCTTTGACTATTCGTCCCCTTTCGAGATTTCTCATCCAATGCATTATTTTTCCCCGTAGAAGATTGGAAAAACGTTTCTCTAATAGACAATCACTGAAGAAGGAGGTAATAGATCTTTGTGATTTTTAAAAAATCATTCAATCATTAAAATAATTTCTGCGATTCAAGGATGCTAGTTTAATTTAAATGGTATTTCATTGGTACATTTAGGTAGAGCGAAATCTCGCAAATTCAGATGTGGAGTCTACGTAATAGAAATAAGAAGAATCATTTTATCCTTAGCCATCATTCCCTAAATACGATATACAATTTATGCAAATCGTAATGAAGAAGCTTTTAAACTCGGATATGTTAAATTCAATTTTTGTTTTGTAAAATAGAGATAAAAATGCACGTTTAAGGTCTTAAAAATAACAAAAAATGCGTATCTTTATCCCACTCTTAATAAGTAAATTGCATTCGTCAAAATACAATATAGTTTGAAAAACATTATTTTTACGTGTTTGAAAAAGTTTCCTTCTTGACCACATGGTTAACATTCGACTGATTCAATTATGATTAATGATAAAATATATAGGCCGAATTACTTTTACCAATGGAGTTAAAATGGAAACACCATTATTCTCATTAAAATACAGACAACCATTATTCTCATATATGCAGGTTATTCGTCGTCAAAATATTCCACATAATATAAACATGACATGAAAAGTGACATGATCCAAGCCCTAATTATATAAAATGAGTATAAATACTTATCTATTGCTTACTTTTATTGTGGCAAAAATCAACTGTATTAACAGTGCATTATTTAATGTTAGAATAATGCAGTTTTAATAAGGTAAATAATTTCTGAATAGTAGTTAAAATTTATATTATATGCTAAAAGATAATTTTTCCAACACTCATTACAAATGTTTTCAACTTTCTGCACAAATACGGTGAATAATTTCTTCCCAGACTTGAAAATCTCCTGTTTGGGTACTTATCATCAAAATATGAATAAAATAAAACAGAAAACCGGACTTCATTAACCCCAAATTATATCTACGTTACCTGGCATTTAAGTACCACGATTATATTACATATCATATCTGTGAATAGATTAGGGTACATTGTTATCCTGCTAGGGGAAACATACAAATGGAAGCGGTAAAAAAACTAATACATTCGCGGTAAATTGATGCTCTCAAAGAGAATAAAATGAAGGCTATGTAATAAAAACGCTTTGAGATTTTCTATACTTGAGAGGAGGTCGATTTCCAATTGAGATCAATTCAGTGATATTCTTTCCATTTTTTTCTCTCGACTTAGTGATTCGATTACACGATAACTCCTTTCCCGAAGAAAGAATGCCAGCGTTAATTAGGAAAAAAGGTGCATTAAGGGAAACTATATATTTTCTTTATTTTTCTTAACTTTCTTATCGAAAGAAGGGAATGGCGTAGACACCTGATCGATTATGTGACAGTATGGCTATAATGAAATCGAATGCTTTGATGGCATTTTAATTCAGGCGAGTTAAAGAGGGGGAAACCGTTTCTTTCATTGTCAGCCATGGTGAGCGCGAAATAGTTCCCCCTCCACGATGTAGATGGAGCGCGCGGTTGGAGTCCAGAAGTCTGTAGGTTGAGCCGAACGAGGCGATCAAAGCCCCTGCCTTTATAAGACTTGTCGAAAACAAGGAAGATGGATGGGCCCTTCGCCCAAGAAGGATTGCTTTGGCCTGAAAAAAGAAAGGTTTCCTCTCAGAGGTCACTGACCCAATACTAGGCCCAGCACTAAAGCTTAAGGAAAAAGTGACAATTTTCACTGTATGTAAGTTTTTTATGATCCGTTCCAATTAGGACGTACCGATTACAGCAGATTATAATGTCCCGTTGAAATAATAAAGTATTTTTAAGAAATATGTCGATATATTTAAATATTTGATTATGCAAATAATTCTTGTGCTCCCTTAAGGCGAGTTAGTCAATCCCCTTTCTACGGCTCCGTTTGAATTCGCAGTCGAATTTAACACTATTCAAACCTTTTGTGCATTATTGACTCGTAAAACGCTTTGAAGAGGGATAAAGTGTTGGTATATTTGCATTTTGGGGCTTTATTTGGTGACCATCAATACTATTCACAGCGTGACGTGACAGTTATCGTAATATTTATACTAATTATTATGTCGCATGCACTAACTCTTGAGTTATTACTTTCCATAATACCAATTTCTTGATTTTGACATTAATCCTAGTGGTGAGCGTAATTTGATAATAATAATGTACATGCCAAGGCTTAAATGTACAGTTTTCAGAAAAATCCTCATCCACAACGACGCCAGGAATGCCGAATGTTACCGCGAACGGTTGATTCGGGATGACGGGTATACGTAGGTTGAACAATAATAATTACTGATGTTTTTTTGACAGTGTGGTGTGACACATGATAATTAATAATTATAGGATTCCTCATAGCGTAGAAATTGCACATTCTAGCGTAAAAATAAAAATGTGCAACCTATAGATAAGGCTTAATAGCTTTTGACTTAAACTACTGGGGTTGTACTGGACCATGTGTGGCGGCGAAGCAAAAATTGCGCTAAGGTCACTTTAAAATAGAGTATTTTTAAATGAAGGCGAATGCGGACGTCCTTGAGTATCATGTACTCCCCCATACATGATTATGTAATTCATTATGTTCGAAGGGATAGTTTATTAAACAAATTCATGGAAGGAATCAAGATATCGTAGTTACATTTTCGTTCCAAAGAAACTGCGGGAGATGCCGCAACAGTAACTTTAAATGGAGTCGTCCGCTAATATGCATTTCAATGCAATAATTTCAGAGTGTAAAGGTCAAGGCGAATTATTTTTACACTCTGAAATTGTTGCATTGAAATAAATTTTCGTTGTTTACAGCAGCACATTGGCTACATGTCGAGGTGCGACACCAGGCCAGGTGAATTAGCACCACGACAAAAACACGGTGGTGGAAAAAAGAGTATAATTTTGAATCACCATTATTATTTATGATAAATGAAGTACACGAAGTCATACTGGAAACTACTCTTATTCATTTTCCCCGAGCAGATGATTTGTCAATGTAAAGTTACAGGTCACCCCTCATTTCTCGAACATATAGTGCCCAATTTAATTTATGGAACCCGTTACTTTATCATTCACTTCAATTGAGCAACTTTATGATTATATGCGATTAAAATATTTTTATAAAACAAAACTGCGAGGTTGAACAAAATTATTTGCTGAGCTTCAACTCCCAAAAACATATTGCACGAAGCCAAATTACAATTGCATAGTAAATCTACGCGCGACTGTCTCCATATCTATTTTAAAAAAAACTTGGGTCGCCAACAATGAGTTTATGACAACGGGCAGATACAATTTCAGATGTATCTGTCCGTTGCTTCATACTGATTCACCGATCGAGGGATAGCGCCAAAAACGGGGAGCAATTCGAAATGAGATTCGAAATATATGAGTACGAGAATGCGAATTTGATCGCGCGCGTGAAAAAAAAATAACTAAAATTCTGTTCAAGTTGAAAACGACCAATACAGGACCGAAGAGAAAGCATTCGTATGTTTTCATGCAAACATTTTTTTTTTCTTGTTCATGTTAAAATTTCAAGCCGAGTTTGTTTCATTCGGTTGTAAGTGTACCATATTTTTGGTGAAAATAAATTGCAATGAAACCAGTTAATTGTATCGAAAGTGCTCGCGTATCAAATGTCCAGAGTATAAAAAAAATACGAGTTTCTCAGCAGACGCAGAGAATCTGGAGAAATAAATACGCAAAGCCATAAAAGTGAGAGGCCTGATGAATTACGACGAATCTGTTGGTTTCGTCCCATCCAAAGTGTTGTTTCCCTTTTGCATTTATATATTTTTTTTCATCTCGGAAATGATCTCAGCTGCTGCTCCACTTTTTTTTTGCTCGAGGGAAACGGTTACAATTGCCGCCACGCCCATCCACCCACTCCCGAGGGGGGGGGGGTCCGTGATGCACCGTCGCCCGCGTATCGGGGTAAAATATGACAAACGGTAGAGAAAAATCCATGAGAGGGGGAACGGAGGAATGGAATACAGAAAATGTGAAGGACGATCTCACCGAGGAGGGGACGACGGGAGGCATACCCGCTAGTTCCTCCGCTTGCAGCGGCGGAGGGATTACGTCGGCGGCGGTTCCCCCCTCACGACGCGGCTTATCGTTCCGCGATAAGGGGGAGGACGACATTGATGAACGATGTAAAAGATAAGACCGAAATATGAGTAAACATAAAAAAGGGGACAAAAAGAGCAGGAGGAAAAAAAAAGTCCCATCTCGAAAAAAAGCCACATTTGAGTGTTCCCCTTTCCGGCACCAAGATTAGGGTGACACGCGATTTCCCCCTCCCCATTCTCCTTCAACCCCCTTCCCTCTACAAAAAAATTCCCTTCATCCCCTCCCTCTTTCGGGGCACCCACCCTTTGGAAGAGAAGGAGGAATGCGACATCTGAATTTGGGGATAATTAAACCACAGCTCTCTCCTGCTAGGCGCGAACGCCCTCTCCCACCTCCACCCCCTCAAAATTACTCGAACTTCCACAAAGACCCTTTCTCTGGGAACCGCGATGGACCGACTGGACCTAGACAGGTGACGATGAATCCTAAATCCCTCCTTATGACCACAAACGTGATACGGGAGAGAACGCACGATTGCATAAACGACTGCCCGAAGCAAAACCTTAGCCGAGCTTTAATTACGGATAACAATAGTTCAAACTTAAAACATTTCGGTCCGGTAAAGGAAAGCAACCTTCTGAATATCATAATGGTCTTGAAATCCTCAAACTCGAGGCTGTTTCACACGATGTCTATTTCAGTATCCTGAAATAATAATTTTCAATTGTGAATACGAAACATGGTGATCTCTTCTCTCCTTTCGACTTCCAATTTTTGCGTATGTGAATACGCTTCTCTTTTGTTTTGTCGACATCAATGTTGATCATAAGACAATATTGATTCCGACGCAAATAGCAGCGGTCTCTTGAAATTTCCCTTCTCATGTGTGATTGGCAGATAGATTCAAGAAATAGATAGAAAATATGTACCGTAAATTTTCTGGTTTCGAGGACTGAAAATTGAGCACAACTCATGCAATACGTTTTCCCCTTTCAGATTATACAAATACAAGCAAACTTCAATCAGTGCTGACAGAGAAATTGCGCAAATATGGTTTGATAAATTGAAAATGTAATGTGAAATTCAAAATATCGCAATGATAAAGATGGTTGGGACGTTTGGAAGGAATGGACATCGAAAGAGCAACATGGGTTATATGGAAGAGAAACCAACGTGGAAAGAAGAAACAACTAAAGGAAAGATGGATGATGTGTCGGGTGATCTCAAAGTAATGAAGATTAATAAGTAAGAGGAGAGGCTGCGAGATTGGATCGAATGTAAGCATGTAGTAGGGGAGGTCAAAATAAACCTAGAATGGGTGTGTCACAGAAGAAGCTTAAGTATTGACCATGAAAATGCTAGTTTTCAACATGTGGACGGATTCAAGGTGGTCAAAAAAGAGATAAATTTGGCAGCGAGTTTTGAACATTCAAACGATATCCGGAGTGAATAGAAACCTCGAAGGCCAAAACACAATCCGTCAACAGAACTTAATACCGATTACCTTCACCCACCAAAATTATATTTCGAAATTTTTTGTGAAGAGGAAAATCTTTTGGCATTCCAGACGATAATTGGTCTATAATACCAATTGCTAGATTACCAAATTGATACTTTCGTGGACACTCACACCAATTTTATGAACATTCCAGCACCTTAATTGATAAATACTACTGACTCTGTTTGCCGTTATTGTATGCATTCTTTTTTTTAATTGTAGCCTTAATTAATTCTACGATATAATATTTTTAAATCTCACTCCTCCCCTATCTAGGTCTTATCGTGAATTCTCCATTTTGAGCGGGGTGAGCAGGAATATCCCGATCGCGAAAACGTTTTTTAGATACATAAAAAAATGTGCAAACATGAACTACGCACTAATGTATATGTTTAAGGACGGATATTTTCGACTCTTCGGCAAATGGCCGAGCTGAAGATAAACAGATCTATGTCGTCAAAATCGAGGGCAATTCAAGTAAGGGTCATACGTGTATACTAAAATGGAACCCAACCTACTATCGGTTAAGGAATATTCAGCGATAAATAAGGCCTTCTATTTTTTAATAGCGAATTATAATCAATTATTGTTGCAATTAAATAATTAAATGCCGAAATTATGGGTTATAACGTTATATTATTCCAGTAAATATACACGAGCATGTAACTGTACTCATAGTTTTTTTTCCAACTGGGAGTAAAAAGAAAGATGCGATTGAGTTTAAAAAAAGTAACATAAACAATATTTTTTAAATGGTGGCTGGACTTCATAGTGTACAGGGTTTGTATTGGTGCCACTGAAGTGATCAGCGTTCTCAATAGTTTACATGGCGTCGTTTAGAAAACAAAAACAAAGTGATTCCATTTTCTACACTTGCGTGGTTAAATATCCATCAAAATTCATCGTCAATCAAGCGAGACGTGTGCTGATGGAATTATGGATGCTAAATGTGCTCGTTTGTGGGCGCAAAAGCTCAATAAAGACCAAAAGTTTTGTAACTACGAACCCAAGAAGCCTGGACGACGAGTCAGCCGGTTTTCCCTGTGGGCACAAGAAATCCTTACAAAACTGTTTTCGGAGGCGATGGAAGCCAGGTGTCAACACTGTGAAAAATTTGTCCGTCTATATTGAGTTAATGCTGAGAAGTTGTACAAGTGTCATGATTTTTTATTTCGTCACAGTAGACGTAGTTTGCCAGAAAACAATTGGAAAATCTAAGAGCATACAATCACCCTTTGAGTTCATGGCAAACATATCGGAATAACGACTAGTTTCTACTTATATTGATGGATTTTTAATGGCTCACAAATTACTTTTGCGACTAAGTTCAGTAAATTTTCAGTTCAGTTGGCTGAATTCTTGTTTGAGAGACTCCTCACAGAGAACAATACATCAGTCATTTACATTTATGCGGGAGTTAGTAGTGGCATGAAATGTGGATCGATATTGTCGTCAGATACGATGCGTTTTATTGCATATTTTAACGTTATGAGAAATGTAATATTGCGATATGTTGAAAAGTCGAATTACAACCTGGATCTGAAGGCACAGAGCTCTTGAACAAGGAGAGTGGCGATTTTTCCGTGTTCCGATGTCAAGATTTCGGTTTTATTTTTTCGTGGGTGATGTGACAATGGATATAATTCAATTTTATTGTCATTTTCAAGCTGAAAAAGGATCAGTGGAGTACCTACATTATGAGAAAGTTTTAATAGATAAAGTGGGCTTGAGACAATTAGGCTTATAATTTTTTCCTTGAGATGAAATCATATAGGAACTGCGATGAACCGATAAAAAATGAGTTTAGCTCTATTTTGTTTGTGCATCCACGGCAAGTTAATAGCGCAATCATTCAGCAAATAAATAAAAGAGCCATTAAAAATATAAACTTCAGCGAAAATTTGAATAATTCTAGAATGAGTTTCATATGATATGCAAAAATGTATGTTTTTAGCATTTGAAACTCTAGATACAGTGGGTAGGTTAGGATTAAATGTAGGAAGAATGCATTCGAAGAAGATTAAATGAATGATGGAAGGTTGCATATGGATATGCAGAAAGGGATTGGGAGAGAAAGAAGAATTTTAATCAAGTGACGAAGAGGAAGCGAGCGCGTAATCATAATGGATGTCACGAAAAGAAATGGAGGCTATGAGGAATGAATTAAAAGTCTAAGGAAAAGTTGGAAAACACAAAATTTCACACAGAACCAGACGGCATTGAATTAAGAAACTCGATACCACTCTAACCAAAAACCCAACACAAACTTTCCAAACCGAAATTCGGTCTTTTCTCCTCCACTCCGGACCAGAAGAAGGCCTCACCTCCCAAGACATATCCCTACTTTCACCCCCAAACCCCAGAACACCCCAGTTTTATCCCCTCCCAAAAATACACAAACCCAACATCCCCTGTCGTCCTATAGTTTCCAGTTACAATTCTCCCACCGAAAGAATCTCCGCATTCCTTGACCACCACCTACAACCACTTGTACTCTCCTTGCCCTCCTTCACGAAAGACACGTACCACTTCCTCGACCGTCTAAATTCCGTCTCTATTCCCTCCACACCCAACCTACTTATGGCCACCATCGACGTTACCTCACTTTACACTTCTATTCCCCATGCAGAAGGTTTCCCCTCCCTCCGGCATTATCTTTCTCTGCGCCCCCTACCCCAGCGCCCCTCAACGGAATTTCTCCTCAATCTTGCCACTTTCGTCCTAACAAAAAATGCATTCACTTTCCAAAATTGTTTTTACCTACAGACAAAAGGCACAGCGATGGGAACGAGGATGGCACCATCATACGCCAAACTCTTCATGGGCCATCTCGAAGAGACCTTCCTGTCACAGCAACCCCTTCAACCTCTTTTCTGGGTCCGCTACATAGACGATATTTTTATTCTCTGGACACATGGCTCTGACTCTCTCAACAACTTCTTATCCGCCTTAAATTCATCTTTCACGGTTAAATTCACCTCATCCATTTCAGACTCCACCATCACCTTTCTTGACACAAACATCTCACTTCAAAACAACAAATTCACTACTTCAGTACACATCAAAGCCACTAACCATCAGCAATACCTACACCACACAAGCTGTCATCCTCAACACACGAAACGCTCGATTCCTAACTCTCTCTCTATCCGCGGACACCGAATTTGTAACACCACAGCCACTCTCAACAAATACCTTACCAATCTACACCTTGCACTCCTCAAACGCGGTTACCCAGAAATGTTGCTACGAAATAAAATCCACCGTTCCACCCGACCACACACACCACACAATAACAAGCCCACATCTGACGCAGGACTCAACCTTTGCACCACCTATTACCCCGGATCACACAGACTGAAAACCCTCCTTAAAGAACTGTTTCCAATTTTACATGACAATGACGCGACCTCATCCTTACTACCCCAATGCCCATCTATCGCATACAGACGACCCGCCAATCTCAAAAACCTTCTGAGATCCACCAACCCTTTGGCGCCCCCCCGTGACAAATTTCCCAATATTTCCCCAACTTGCAACCGCCCCCGATGTAAAACCTGTCCTCTTATTATGCCTACTCCCCTCTCCCTACATCCCCTCATAGCCCCCCACCTCGTTCCCACGCTAATTGCCTCTCAAAAAATATTATTTATCTTTTATCATGCAAACATTGCACTTCCTTCTACATAGGTGAATGCATTACCCCCTTATCCATCCGAATGAATAATCACCGGTACTCCTGTAATTCTGCCTCACTCTCTTCTCTTCCTATCCCTTCACACGCCAATTCCCACAACCTTTCATTCGACCAGTGTTTTTCCCTCAGCATCCTAGAATCCCTACCTGATTCAGCTACCAACATAGAGGTGAGAACTCGTGAATCCGCCTACATACTATCCTTCCGTTCCTTTAAAATTCCCACCCTTAACCGCCATATTTAATTTCCCTCCCAGCATTCCCTCCACACCTCCCCTCCACGCCCATAACTCTTTCCCCTCTCCTGATCCATAGCATATTTTCAGTCTCTCTTGAAGAAGGCCCCTGAGAGGGCCGAAAGCTCGAACAATTTACCGTGTAAGTGTTCTTTTATATGTGTCTATTCTGTTCTATTTGTGTTATGTTGTGTCAGCCCATTATTGTGCCGCTCGTATGAGTTTTTCCGTACAATCGTTATATATATATATATATATATATATATATATATATATATATATATATATATATATATATAGTACAATACACAGTAACACACAATATAGAAACACAAAAAAAGAAGAACACTCACACGTTATTTCTTGATATTTCGACGGAAACAATCCGTCTTCCTCTGAAGATATAGAAGTAATGACTGCTGGAGTTGTTGAGGTGAGGGGTGCGAGAGAAAGGGAAGGGGGCCAGGAGAAGGGGAGAACGGGAGGCGAAGGAGGGGTGAGGGTGGGCTTCCACAAAGTAACAATTTTAGGCCACTCCCATCAGTGAACGACATTGACGCCCGGATGCTGATAGGCCATACAGATGTAAATGAATGCCATTTCAAGTGTTTTTAATTGTATAGGGTTTGCCTGGCCTATGCTTTATTAAGCCATCAGGAAACGTAATTATCACTTAAATCTAAAATCACCTCTGAATTAGAAGGTCCATATATACGTATATACATACTATATAAATTTTATACATACATATACACACACCCAAGAACGATACTCAGCGTTTCTATGGTTGAGAGATCGAAGTCGAACCAAGTTTCTCACGCGTGAAAGGGGAGAGAGTTTCGAAGGGAGAGAGGGAAGAAGTTTGATGCGGAATGGAAGTGGGATCGACATTAGTACTGCCAAAAGGGAAGGTCAACAGCACCCAATGTTAAAGGCCTGTTATTGACCCTCCTATTCCTGGGATGTGCCCACGCACACGCTTACCAATACGGAGAGCTCCACTTGAGGAAATTTGGAATATTTATGGCCAGCTGAACTACGTATGTCGTTGCTAGGATTCGATTTGGGATACTTATACCCTAAAATGCTGCTGTCTCCGCCAACTCGATTGACACACCAAGCGTTTTTACTCCGGCTATTACCCACAGAGTGGCCATTTCGAGCCGACAATGGGTGCTGAATAATGCCATAACATGCGATAACTTTTGCCTACGCATAAATGCCTACGATTTTTGTGTAGTAAAACTACCTTTTAAATGCTTCACCATATGGCCATGGTACCATTGCCATTTTTTCAAGTTTCTCTTTAAAACATGAATGCGAGGTAATTGTCGATTACGAACTGCTCATTGGCAATGAACGGTGTACAAAATATTCTGAATTTCGAAACTAGACTAGGAAATATAAATTTTAAAAATGTTTCTTAACATTATACAGCGTGGAATTTCTTTTTTTTCTGCGATAGAAATGTAAATTCGTGTCAAAACTTCGGATATGAGCAGCGTATTTATATTGCTGGGCGACACAGTGTATGAAAAAAGTTATGTAAAAATACAGTGTAACGTACAATACCTCGTATAAAAGGTTTTGTATTTAGCACATTATTGATCTGTATTCTTAGTGATTAATAGATATAATAGTGAAAATTGATGTAACTATTTTTACAGTATACATAGAAATTTCCAGTAAGACGTAAATAGGAACGAACTTACCAAAAGCTGTATTAAATGCAAAGTGATCGAAAGCGTTTAAGGGGGTGTCCAAGCCTATTTTTATTCTTTTCTTATCGCCCTTAAATTTTACTAGAATTTAATGTAAAAAAATTAATGCAAATGGTTTATTTTGCTGGTATTTTAATACTTTGATAGATATTTTGATTGGAAAGGAAATGGTCAATTTTTGCACTTCATGTATTGGATGTGAGCGGGCGTGGCTGGCTCTGCTATTACGGTGGATAAAATGCCGGGTAGAAAGAAATTTCATTTCGATTACGGGTACTTTCGAGCCAATACGATTCAAATGAAAAAATAAAATCTATGTAGCAGCCTAGAGAGCATCATTTAACTTCGAAGCGAATTCTACTAATTGTAATAGAAGGTAATTGAAAACACAAAAAAGTTTGTTAGGGGTTTTTATCTTAATCAGGTCTCTTTATTTGCCTTTGTTTTAATTAAACCAGCTAATATTGTTATAAAAACTTAATTACACTGCATTGTCTCTTACGAATGACCTATATCTTCTTTTTCAACTATATTTCTTTATATATAAATGTGTTTTATTATTCGTATCATCGCAATTAGAACTGGATGTTTTATGATCCTATTAATTTGTCGATTTTCACGAGGATGATTAATGAAATCACGCAGCTTCAGCAGTATCGATTACGCGCTGAGAAACATAACTCCCGAGATTCGCGTTCTATTTGATTCACTAAAGATCTGAGAACTTACAGGATTCCAGAAACACCCAAAACAAAGTTGTAGAGGATGAAGAGGGAGGCAAAACTCATCGAGAAAATTTCATCCTCACGTTTTACCATCCCTTCCGTTTTTCGAGATTTTGGACATCACATACACGACCACGCAAACAAACTGATGAACCGAAACAAATGGGCCGACGTTGCACGGGGGGTAATCGAGAGCGGCGGAAGGAGAGGGAATGTGTTCGGAGAAAAGGAGGATTGGGAGAGGCGCCTCCCGGGATTTGAGGAGGGGAAGAATGCGAACGAAGGGACCGGGATGGAGGTAGCCGGGCTGGCGGGGGAAAAAGTCACTGTGACAGTGGGTGGCGCCCATTCCGAGGCGATTGGAGCCCCTCGCATCATCCCCCAAGTGGCTTCCTCCGACCCCTTTTTACGACCCTTCGGGGAGAGCGATGCTGTGGGAGTTCAAATTCGCTGCTCGTTGCTGCAGCGGACTACACAAGGTGTGAAGACGGCAGAAGTGAGAGAAGACAAAGAAAATCCGAATAGATACCCGGGAATGGCTTCGTGTCCCGGATAATTATTTAGTATCATCTCTAGGAGTGATGCCATGCGCGGTAAATTTGTGGGATCGTATGCCGTAGAAAATGACGAGCAACTTTAATCTATTAATAAGTAATTTTTCTGCATAACTTCTTGATGGCGGTACTCAACTATCTTAACACATCAGATTGTTTTTGTCAAATAGAGCAGTATGTTACAAACTGCTTTTTGTTTCATGGTATCGCGTCCCGTTGAACTAATTGCGACAGAAGGTAAGGGAACATCATTTGATTTATTCCATTATTTATTTCCAACACTTGCCTTGAGGGCAAAGCAGGACATTACATAAAAAATACACGAAATGAGCTGTGGTAAAAAATGAAAAACTTATTTATTCATTATTTTATATGTCTTTTGATATTGGGTCGCGTAATGTGCCTTTGTTTTTTTCTGATGATAATGTTTCCATAAGTTATTCCGGTATAAAGGAGTATTCAGATTTCAAACTTTTTATTTGTTTATTAACCTAACGTGCCGTTACTACTGACTCATGGGGTCTTGAATGAGAGATCCAGGGACAAACAAGGATCAAGTCCTTGTATACGGGTTAAAATATTCGAAAATAATGAACCAAGAGCAGAAGTAACTTTTTCAGCAGGTAAAATTACGTGGATACGACGCAGTTAAACCTTTGAGCAATAAGTTGATGCTATCATCATCCTTTCGACCGCGCACAAACTGTGAGTGTAAACGCTGCCTTTCGCTGCTCTTATGGTTTGCGTTCCTGATTTTGTATCAGCAAAGCAAGTATTTACGGTCAATCTCCAGATGGGTGTATCGATTTGAATCCATTAGTAAATCAACCTCACCAAAGATCTTAGTATACATCCGCCCTTAAAAGGGTGTGCTCCCTGCAGAAGTACCTACTGCCAAACTCAGATTGGGAACTCTCAACAGGAAGAACTCATTCATCAGTCGACAAATCCCTCCGAAATCCATTCTAAAGATGAATTCGGATCCCTTATTTCCCGTTCTTGATAATTGAAAGCCTGGTCTTCGACCCAAACCTCCCTAATGCGAGGGCTTGTCTTCAAAGCCTTAAGACTCCAGACAACAAGCTTTTAGATCCTGACCACCGGATAACCAAGAGAAATCCACGCTCACCATAAAAAATCGGCGCGATATTGTAATCGGGAATTGTTTTGAACGTGCTTTTCCTTTATCTCTACTTCCTAAAGACATGGTGGGATCTTAATGTTTTCTTCAGAGAAAAATTATCCAAAGCTGATAAGCCTGATTGAATTTGTAGTATTCATCAAGCAATCATCACAGTATTCTAAATCTAAATCATTCGCGCCCGCCGATTTTTGTTACTGCTTATCATCGTTAATCTTACCAACTGATCATTTATCTTCGAATAGAATATCCAAGAGAGAATACATATATTGATAATGTACATATGTACACTGTACATATATTGATAATGTACATATAATATGCACGGTAAAATACGAAGGAGACTTCAGGTGCAAGAAGCTTTCGCGCTAATGCAACTATTATTTTTAAAGGTCAGGCCAATGAAGGACCCTGAAAAATGATGCATAATGTTGTGATTTTCTATAGAGCTAAGGACTCCTAAAACTTTGAAAAACTTTACATTTCAGCACGTTGAATTATCATCCCCGTTCAGGTAAACCATAATATTCGCAGGCCTGACATATATGTGATAGTACTAGGGGACACATGAAAATCTTTTCGGGCAAGGTCATATAATGAGAGATCAAAATCTGGACAAGACACCGCGCCTTTCATCTCTACCAACATTGTAACTCGTTTGCAGGCCAAATATTCCATACGGAAATAAAAATTCTGATAATAAGACTTTAGGGAAAACTACAAGTAGAAGAAAAATTTAGAAAAATATATCATGGCAGATAAAGATAAAACAAGTTTTATAGCGGATGATAAATGTAAATACCAATTCGTTTTAAAGCAGCATCCGAGGCATAGAAAATGTGATGTAATTATCCAACTTTAATCTGGACCAGATATAATAAAAATTAACTCTTTATGTCTGTAACTCACAGAGTTAGCAAATTTAGGAAAGATCCGATAATTACAAGGATAACCCGAATACATTTTTACTTACTCATACAATATAAACCTTACCCTAGTATCATGGAGTAAATATATTTATTCTACTCTAAACAAGATCTGCCACAGAGCTACTGACAGAACGTTTAGCACAATAAAGAACTTCCATGGTAAATATTTTCAGCCCTAATGGTGCCGGATGACAAAGAGTGTTCACAACATAGTGCCATATAGTATGAGTGATGAAGGGAAAAACGTTTCTGTTTCCGAGGTCTTGAAATATCTTATTTTTCCGAAAAGGCTGTCATTACTTTATATTTATTGCGGGTTATTCATGAATCCAGGAAATGATGATGTTCGGACGAAATGCACTCGGAAGAAACGGACCAGAGCAGAAGGGTACATAAAAGTGTAAATAAAGTCCGAGAGAGAATAAATGTATTGGATTGGAGAGGACTTGACCGATCTTATCGAAAGAATTTGTGACCACAACTGACCGAAGACGAAATTTGTGGATTTTTTTCTCCAGAAGATAAGAAATGGTCGAGATATAAATAATGACCCAAGCATAGAGAAAAATTGTGAGTGGATATATAAAACAATACGGCTCAAAGCGTTTTGGAAAAAAGTATTCTCTGGTGTTACGCTGACAACTTTTATTGCGCGTCAAAAGTTGCTGTCAATTATTTCGATGAGAAAGAGAGAGAAAAAGGGTACAGTACTTGGATTAAGAGGGGGAGAAAATCATTTAATTATAGCACAAAATTATCTTTTAAACAGTATACATAATATAATAAACAGGGAATACCGTAATAGATACCCTCAACCTAAGCATATAATCGACTCATGTCACCTATGAGAAATCAAAAAAATATCTGTATTTATATCCAATATTAATGCCAGCTTTGCGTGGTGGAAATACAAGGCAGTGGTGAATTAAATTCAACTTATGTTTTGTGTTAAATCCTTACAACAAATATAATATTTCATCAGATAAGCTATACTTTCCACTTAAAAATGAACAAAGAACTAAGCATTATATATTTAACTGAGATGTCAATATGATTGATTGGCCAGTCACACGTGCAATTTCAACTGGGTAATAATTTGACGAATACTATGGAATACCACCCGTATTTAATTATAAGTTTTCCCCATGATTCCAAAAATAGTAGGAGATGAGTATATACCTTTGATTTCGCTAGCCATCCAATTTCATGCGCGATAATTTTCAACCTTTGACATAATTTAATTGAGGTATATAGTTTGTCACAGCAATGGAGATAATTGTATTCTTTACAAACATATTCGATACAAACATAAAAAATTCCTGCCATTTAAAGCAGGAGCAATGATTTTTGGTGCTATCTCTAAGACACCCGTCGTAGTTGGTTGAACCCTAGCGTGGGCTCGAATGGGCATAAAATGGGCTGGAATAGATTGCCTGTGAGCAATCCTAATCCAAGAACTTGGCAGGTGGATGAAATACGAGTGGCAGCGAGAAACAGTGGAAAAAAAAGATCTCCTCGAATTAAGATTGGATTTAAAAATTCTTCTACGCGAAAAGAGCGAACAGGCAAACGAATGAGTGGCCATATTTCCACACCGAATGACATCTCTCTGAGAAGACGGTGACATCTCCCGGACGCGACCACCACGCCACTTCCACTGCCCACCGGCATCGCCCAAGGGATCGACATCCACGGGTCCAATCAATCAATCCAGGCCGATCAATCCTCCGTTCTCCTTCCATCCAACCTCCCCATCTCCCATCCGCGACCCATATGGGTGCGGGACGACGCAATCTGCCGGTCCGAATCCAAAAACCTTAGCAGGGATTAAAAAAAACATATAAAAGAAATAAAAACTCGACCCCGTCCGACGCCCAACTTGGTATACGTTCGTGCGTTAGTGTGGTGATGCTCTCTTTGAATCCTAGGACTTCCGACGCCTCCGTTTCCCGAATCGAAGGATTGGGACCATGCGAAGGTGAAAAAAAAAGTTTTCGGATAAGGGAACGAATGGAAGGGATAAATATCCCCCGCCCAGTTTGCCATATAGTTTTTTTCATAAAAAAATAAACGAGTAAAAATAGATGAAAAAACATATTTCAAGGGAGGGGAAGAAGGGAATGGATTAATGTCCCGTGCTTGACCTCCTGTTTATTTTTTTATCATTGCTAACATTTATATCTTAACCTTTCTTCCCTTCACTCGCCCAGATTTCACTTTCGTACTGATTGATGATCGGTAGTGGTACGTGGGAATCGACGCGGGGAATCAATATTTGATTTCCCGCGTTCGCATTTGGAGGGTGGGGTTGGGGGAAGTAGTGCGATGACGGATTTGTTGCGTGCGGTCACGGGGGTGCGTCTTGGTTCCCTCACCCCGCCTCACATCGTTCACTCTGTTGTCCCCAGAACTGGTGTCCCCGGCGTCGGGAACAGGAAGTTTCCCTTCTCCTTCCCTCCGCTCCACCACCACGAACATGCACGTTTGCATAGATAGGCTCTCGTGGGAACATGGCGTCACATGATTAGGGAGGGATGCGACGGTAGTGATGGCAAAAGAAAAGTCAAGAAGGAATGGAAGAAGATGCGGTTTCGCTTTTTAGCGCACGGTACTTTTTCGGCCGAGTTGAGTAATAAGAGGATCTGTGGAAAGCATCAAAAGTGAGATTTTCGGACTCGGAGGAGAGGAAAACTTTCTTTATTTTTCGACAAATTGGCATCAGTTGCAGATCTTTCGAAGGAAAAAGAGGCGTGGCGATCAGCTGATTTCAGTTCGTGCGGTGGTCTGCATTTTCTTCGACCGAAATTGTGAACTAAATGGGGTCTGGAGTGGTCCTAAGTTAGCTTAGTTTCTTAAAGGTAGGGTTTCTTCGCTAGGGGTAAAGGTGTGGTTTGAATTATTAGAAAGGAAATTTTAGGGGCTTCGTATGAGGGGATTTTCAGGATAGGAAGTTTTCCTTTGAAATTCTGAAGTGAGGATTTTATGCCGAGTAGCATTGGGGTTTGCCTTGTCTCTTCATGTATCTCTGTTTCACAAGAACCGCGGAGCACCAATAATTTTTCTTACTATTTTTTCAGTTTTCTGGATCTTTTACAAATGACTGAATGCGCCTAGGCAGGTAAGGCATACGAGAGAAGAGAACAGATCATTGCGTTGTATAATAGAATCTTTGTTATTCACGCTACTGGGGACCTTGACTGGAGCATAGGATTTAAGGCTGTGGCAGCTGTTACTTTACCGAGGACAGAACGGATCTGGACCCATATCAGCGTTTTATCGAAGGTCATCCCGAGGAATTGCACGGTTTGAGTTTTGTGATTAAAGTAGTCTCATGGGAGACTGGAAGGCCACCATTGAGTTTTTGCCACTTTTAAATACCATATGATTGTATCTCTTATGGTTAACTTTTAGCATCCATTCTTCGGCCCCGTCCTGGTAAGTGTCAATTTGTTCGCGGAGATTGTCCGCAGTTCTGTTCGAGTTTGAATCATACGCCCCAATTGTTGTGTCGGCTGCACATAGTAGAATGTATGTTTTGGGTGAGTAGGAAACATTTACGTGGAGGTTTAATAGTGTGGGAGAGAGAATTGTGCCTTGGGGGACGCCGGTGGAAATTGGACAAAGGTCGGAGGTTGAAGAGTGCAGGTGGAGATAAAAGTAGCGGTCTCTGGAAAAGGAGTGGATAACTTTTGTGAGGTAAATAAGGATGGGTAATTGATGGAGTTTGTGAATTAAACCCAGGGTCCAAACGCGACCAAAAGCTGCTTCGAGGTCCAGGATCACAGCGTGCGTTATCAGGCCGGAGTCGAAAATATCCGTGATTGATTCCTTCAGATGAAGAATTAGAGGTGTCGTCGAGGTTATCGCCCTCAATTCTGTCTGCTCCGACCGGACGAGGGAATGTTCAGAATAAAACGGTTAAGAGTCGGTAGTGAATGACGGATTTAAACTGCTTTCCGAGGGTATAGTGGCCCTCATTCTACAGGTTGATGGGCCTGTATCTGGGTTTGAAGGGAAGTATCTTGAAGGGAAGTATCTGGGTTTTTGGGGTTTCGGGAGGAGGATGTCCTTTACCGTTTTCTAAGAACACTTGCCTCCCCCCCTCCTTAGCAGTAGGCAAATGCCGACACCGCAGTACTTTTATTCATCTTTTCCTTCCGCTCCCTGAAAGCATATTCAATTCATAGCACCAACGATTCACAATTATTTCAAAATATCTTAATCTTGACTCAATCTTACCTTATTAATACCACTACGTGGCCTATACTACAACTCAAAAGAACGTAATCCTGGTGATATAATTGAGCCACCTTTCTTTGAGATCGAGTTATGGGAGTTTCATGACCCCACCATGCTGTTACTGACAGAAAAATTCCGGATTTAACTCCTTCTGAATAAAAATTCATGCGAAGTACCTTTATGGATACAAAATCTACCTGGGAAATCATAGGTGGCACAGGGACGCAAGCTGCCACTACATCCTGTCTGCGTGGATTTCAATCGCCTATCACACCAGCTATTCGGTTGATTACCATAGCAACTGAGATACGTTAGTCTTTTACACTGTACAAACTGGACCCGTGATAATTAGGGGCAGAACCAACGTACAGTTCCCATCTCCGTTTCGTATCCGTTCTTCCTAAGACTATGCTGAAAAGCGAGCTAAATATGCAAAACGACCAAGATTACGTATACACGGAGCGGACAGTTATTCTTTCACAAGAACGATGCAGCGGTTTTTTGAGCAGTGCAAATGATCCAAGCATTCAGAGTGTACCAGAATAGACGAGGGTTTATAAAAGTCGGGTAAAAATCAAGACTTTCGCAGTATTCGACAACAAACACCAGAAACATTGTTTTTCAGCGATGGATTGGATTGGCACGGAAGGAATCCCTGAAGGCCATGAATAGTCACAATAGTAATAACAATTTCATGCTCACTGGTGACTATGAAAACTGAAAATTATTAAATTAATCTTTGCGTTTATTTGTTTTGCCTCGTTTCCGATTAAAAGCCTTTGTCTCGGTTTTTTTCGCGTGCAAAGGAAATCAAGCGGATTCTTTTTAAACATTTTTTCCCTCTTGGACTACCACATTTTTTGAGTTCCCATATACAAAAATCCACAGATAGTCACAACTATCCTAATGTCACTAAGTTAAGAAGAAACGAAAAAGAAAATAATGTAGGGAAAACAAATAGGAATTTCCACAGTAAGTAGAGGATTATGAATCCGTTAGAAACCGTCCAACACCCGACCTTCGGCAGAATACCTAAAATGGATGCTTATACGTGCACGTCGCGCCTATCGAGAAAAAATGATATATTTATATTAATTATTTTTACTAATAGTAATATTTAATTAAAGGGAAAATCTTTCACCATAATTAATCCAATCGATTGTCTGTCTCTTCTAGCTTTTACATGAATGAAGGAAAGAATTATAGATAAGCAAGATAGAGGGAGTGGGAGAATTGGCGTGTTGAACGAAATGGAGTCAGGAATATTTATTGTGCAGTTAAAACATGGCATGTCGTGACGCATGTTACGGTGGACAGTTACATTCTAGGTGAGACTTAGAAGTGAAATAGTTTCTTATTTTTAGTCCCTGGGTTTATCAAAAACCTGACTACACCGGGAAAATACTTTAAGTAATAATGTACAAAGTAGTGTAAATGTTTTTCACGAAAAACTACGACCCACAAAACTTATAAATAGATATTTGATAAATGTCACCATAAGGCCTTGTATTTTACTTATTTAAGTCTTTAAATGATGCTCAATTCTAATTTTACGCTGCATTACGATGTCAACTTGGTGAAGAAAACTTGAACTGAAAAGAAAGGAATACCTAAATAAACACTTTGCCCATTCCCCCTTCAATTCTTATCCTCAAAAGCACCAAAAGGATAGATTATGGATGTGTTTAGAAAAATAGGCGCTCCTCGTCACAAGTTAAAAGTTAGGGAAAAAGTTCGGAACGTCATCGTGCGCCAGAGTCCCATCCTCCTCCCTCACTCTCCTCTCCCGAGAATACTACAGTGATGACTTGTTCCTGGGCCTTCAGCTGAAACGGAGCCGCGGGACTTTGCCAAGCAAAGTCCTGGGAGAGGAGTTCGAGATTCTTTCACTGTTGACAGAAGGCTCAAAAAAAGCATTCCAGTGTTACATCATAAGCAACCTCAATGGCTTTATAGGGACTACCCCCACTTCGAAAGGTGACACTTAAGTTAGGGTGAGGGTTGGATTTGACGTCAAAAATTTGCGATGAAAAGGAAAACGTTATGAGTGAGAAAACGCGAACATTTAGCTATTTTTACTTGTGGCGACTGCGAAACCAACAACACCTCCTCTATGGCTTAAGGGACAGAGGGAGAACGGGGGAGGGGAAGAGGGATTGGCTGGAGAATGCAATGAAATGTGATCGCTTTAAAAAAAGAAGAATAGCACCACTGGATGAGCAAAACATTTGCGACAAAATTATCCGTAAACGAAAACCTAATTATTTCGCCAATGCGTCAAAACCGTTATTACCGTAATATATGTATTGTAAAAACATACAAAGATTTTACTCATTCGGTGAGGATAAATTTTGGCAAAGTTGAGTCTGAAACCAATAAATTTCCGAAGATTAGAACGACTGTGGGATTTATGATCTGAGGATTGGAAAAGAAAACGCGGGTATTAAATTGAGTAAAATATCAAGGCGCCAGGAATGGTATGGGTCCATCGTGGTTTATACAGAATTCCATGTTCGGAAAATGTAAATTTTCCACAAAAATAAAAACAATTGCCTAAAGTGCTTTCAGTAATACTCCTTCCATTAATAATATAGTTTTGGTCTGGCATGTAAGAAATGTTACACCAAAACAAAAAAATTAAGACGCATCAGTCACTGGGTCCCCAATTTCATCTATTGAATTTCATTACCCTGTCGAAATTATATGCTGAATATACATTTTTATCTTTGCTAGAATTTGTTCATCACAGGTGATGAGCAAAAAAAATTCTGAGATAAAGTCTTTTAACTGAGTAAATGGATGCATCAAATTATTTCATTCCACGAATTACCGAGATTCTATTTTCTCTCTCAAGCTATCAGTTACTATCGAGTTATATCAGTGCAAGCTTCAAATATTTTTAAAAAACTACAAAACTACCTCTGCTCTCAACTAAAGCCATGTGCTGTTTGTTCATTTTTGACTCTTCCTTCCCACAGCAGAATAATTTGTCAAAAAATTACAACACCATCCTTAAAGGTACATATATTGTCACAACTGAAATTTGAATTCGATTAAAATTAAAAATAGGCGTATTATTATTCATCGTGAAGAGAAAATTGAACAGTTTAAACCCTGGCACAAGGCAGACAAACCATTTTATTAGAATTGAACTCGTTTTGTGTGCAAAATATTCGTTGATTTTCTTGCGACATTGTTTACCGTAATACACACCATTTCTTCCATTCCTTTAGGCATGAATTACTACGAGACGCGCTTCAGAGAATATATCGCATCTGAAAATCCATGAAGAGTTCTTTCGAGCAACGGGGCCAGCCCGGAGGGTGAATGATGTGTACAAGGACGGATGAATGACGGGAGTTGGCTCCGTTGTCGGTTTCTAACGAAAAATGGGCCAGGAAAGGATTACAAAATAAGAAGTTGCGTTAGCCTGCCGGAGTTAATGGGAAGGACGTGGGCATGATAAAAGCATAGTGAGGGGGAAGACGAAGGCTGAGCGAGGGAAGAAACTAAAAGATAAAACGATAGGAGGAGGGATGATGAGAAGGCCGGATCGCGATGGGTGTTTGCCGTGCTTGGAAAACAAACATCAAGATTTCTTCATAATTGGAAGAGCTAGGAGGTAACTAAGAAAGATTGATGACGAAGCAAACGAGGTAAAGTCTATCTCAAAAATGCTACTTGAAGGAAACCAGTATATCCTTGGCCCGTGTGAAATCATTTCATGGTTGATTCTGATCGACAAAAGCACAGATGACAAGTTCCCAGTGCCCATGGCGTAAGATTAAACTCTGTTGAAACAAAAAAATGATTCAGCGCAATTTATGTTGCCGAGTAAATTGGATGCCACAGTGGGGACGGAATGAACAACCAATGCGAGGAAGTGTTTAGAGCCTCAAATATATTTTATGTTGTTAGTTCACCTTTTGGGGCGCTTAGGAAATTTATATCACCCCAGAATTCTTACAAGACACTTGGGTTAAATAACGTCTCAAAACATTGGCTCCGTCTCAGCTCTTAAAACAGGAACTCCAAATCCACGTAATGAAAGAAAAACTTGGACTTCTCTCAAAAATGTAGACGTCCAGTTTATCCGGATAAGTTAATGAGAAGATTTTTTTGGATTAATAGCGATCCACGCACGTAAAGTGTGTGTGCGAATTACGTCAAGGTCTCCTTCACTTTCCGATTAAAATTCAAATGTTTCCGGCGATTATTCATTTACGTGCATGTCTCGAATGCAATGGAATTATTCAAGTAACATTTATCTAGCAACATATAAGGTCGTAGCATTCGCAAAAAAAGTTATCATATATTAAATTTCTTCTTCTCTCTTTGATCATCTTAAATAATTAATGCCATGGGAAAATTAAATTTCCACAAACGTATACTATTAATGTGAGTTCTTTCGGGGTGAAAATCTTTCATTCGGCAGGCAAGCCCAAAAAAGAATTTTTTTCGTCAAATGATAAGAACATATCAATACGTGCGAGGCATATTTATAAATAACCAACACGTATGCCAACCATAACATATATGTTTTTGGAACCTTACACTATTTGACGCATAACCCTCGAAAACTTTAATTTTATTAATATGTGTGTTTGATAGTCAGTTTTTAACGAACTTTGAGAGAGAAAGGAAATAAATGTGAGTTTTAAGATATAAATCTACAGCGGTTGGATAAATTTTTACACGTCTTAAGATAAGCAGAAAACGATTAATTTTTGTACGTATGTATTAATATTTTTTCCTGCAAGAAAATTATTTCCAGTCAAAAAATTCTGAACTTTATGAAGTATGAATATTATTACATTGCTGTTTTCGCGACAACTCTCTGAAAACGGTGAACGAGGCAACATACCTGCGGGAAACAGTATAAAATAGAAGGCAAAACTCATTGGAAAGGGTTTTTGGTACTACAAGTTCCTAAAAACCTTCGTTTGATATAAAATTAACAAGGTGAAGTACAGAGGAAGACCGATCAAAGACTAAGATTGTAACATGGAGCAGTCAATCGAAAATATAAAGGTGAAGAAATATGACGAGTAAATGATATTACTTGACAGAAGAGTCGAGCGGAGAGTCACGCCAAACCAATTTGATATTGACGACTATTGATACTGACCCTTACTTTCACTTTACGACCAAGTAAAAGTTTCAGGTTCCAATCGTTGATCGCGGATCGGACACTTCAGGCATGGAGTCTCATTAACGTTCGATTGCAGTACGTGAAATAGGTCTAGAGGGCTGTTTTAGGGGGGAATAGGAGGTGAGAAGGGGTGAGAGGGAACGTTGAAAAGGTCGACGGTTCTCGAAGAGAGGAATTCGCGGGAGAGAGATCTGGGGATGAGGAGGTAAGAGACGAGCAGGGGAGGTGGCGGGAAGGGTGTGGGTGGAAGGAGGAGGAGAACTGCGAGGGGAGTGAGGGAAGGAAGGGTAGGGGATGGAAGTGTGTGAAGGCGGCATGTTGGAGGAGACTGTCGGCTAATATTAGAGAGAACCGGGGGAGATTTTTCAAGTTGCACGCCTCAAAGTGAGCATGAGGATGGCAGAAGTGGGATTTTTCGTGCGGAGAGGGTACGGGGGTGTGGAACGTGGGTTTGGAAATGGCTCCTTGACTCCAAAAGGTTGGTAAAAATGCTGACGTATCTCTCAGCTAAAAGTAAACGCAATCTCTCTACTACTGATTACGTAGGACTCAATGGTTAATTATTTTAAAATATAAAGTTTTTACGGATGAATTTTAACTTACCTATATGCAATAATTAAGTCATAATTTGGCATTGATTTTTAATAGTATGGTATATTTTTTCCTTTCTAAAGAGCAAAAGCCTATTTGTAGAGGTTGTGTCAAGTTTCTTAAGACGCTTTAAGCTTGAATGTATTTTATTAATTACCTTCCAAGAATATATGGAAGAGCAGGAAGGGTTGCAGCAAGGGGTGAGTTGTAAGGGGCTTCTCTGATGAATTAAAAGAGAATAAAACTTTGTGCTAGGCCACGGAAAGGCATAAATGAATGTGGAAATTTTTGTGAGGGATTTATAAAGACAGCTGCGGGATGAACTTCTCAAGGTTTAAATTAATATTTTGCTCAGTAATAAATATCTTTCATGCTATTATGGGAAACGTCAACCCATATAGGTTGACTCTTCCCATAATATTTATACGGCCGTAGTTACCGTTCGCTTAATACATCTTTCATGGTATTTGCTTTTCGTCCGGATGCCTGCTCATATTTTTTCATCTGATAATCAACCTCATAAGGTTTAAAGGCATGACCTTGCCTATTCCATATTGAAACCATTAGAATACTGTTTTCTTGTTTTGTTTTTGCTCGTCACATTTTGTTAAATCTAGGTATAACAGTTTGTTAATTAATAATATTCAAACTGCATAAACCTGCATTCATGATAACTCATTGAGTCATTTATTTTTAATTGTGGGTATATATTTATGCATATGTATATACATATATATATATATATATATATATATATATATATAGATATATATATATATATATATATGTATATATATATATGAATCCCTCCCCGGACTACAACCTTGGCGTCTGACCCCAGTGGGGCGGCCAGTAAGTGATGGTGTCACGTTAAAAACACTATTGAGGAAGGCAACGAGAAACCACCTCAATTATCATTCCCAAGAAAAATATGATGGACAATAGAGATATTTTGAGTCCTGGCAACCACGGGGCTCGGCCCAATCGGCCGTGTGTTGTGCCCGGCAGCGGGGGAGGCAAGGCTTCCGCGGTCGTCATCCCACGAAACCCTTGCAAGGGAAAACCAGCAGCAGCAGGACAGAAGACGCAGGAGAAGAAGACCAAATTAGTTAGAATAGGAACGTGGAATGTTAGGACAATGATGAGGACAGGGAAATTGGAGAATGTTAAGCGAGAGATGGAAAGGGGAAATATAGATATTTTAGGTCTATGCGAGGTGAGATGGAAAGATAGCGGGGATTACTGGAGTGATGAGTATAGAATAATATACAGCGGTGGGGACGAGAGCCAACGAGGGGTTGCCATAGTATTAAATGAAGAGGTAGGAAGAAGCGTAGTCAACATAGAGCAGGAAACGGATAGAATACTACTAGTGGAGATAAAAGCAGAACCGACGAACTTAGTTATTATTCAGGTATACATGCCACCGAGAAACCATAAGGAAGAAGAGGTCGATAGGATATACGATCAGTTAGAGGACATGATCGCGTGTGTTCCTGCAGGGAAGCATTTGATTGTGATGGGGGATTGGAATGCGACGGTAGGCGAAGGAAGAGGTGGTGATGAGGTGGGGGACTACGGTTTAGGCACGAGGAATGACCGCGGGGAGAAAGCAGTTGAGTTCTGCAGAAGACAGGGGTTAGTCATCACCAACACTTGGTTTAGACACCACAAAAGACGCAGGTATACATGGAAAATGCCAGGTGACTCAGGAAGATATCAGCTAGATTATATCCTGGTTAGATACAGGTTTAGGAACAGTGTGATAAATTCCCACAGCTTTCCGGGAGCGGATGCGGACTCAGACCACAATTTAGTTGTTATGAAATGTAGCGTCCATTTAAAAAAGATAAGGCAGGGGCGGCGAGTTAGAAAATGGAATGTAGAAGCATTAAATGGGTTGAAAAGGAAGGAATACAAACAGGTGGTAGAGAAAATCATGGAGGATGGTAAAGACCTAAGTACTGTCGAAGAAAAATGGGAAAGTATCAAGATACGGTTGTCTAAAGCCGCAAAAGACACTATTGGAACCGTTAACGCTAAAAGGACTAGGAAACCATGGATCATGGACGAGATGACTACAAAGATGGATGAGCGGCGAAAATGGAAGAATATGAATACAGAAAAAGGCAAAATGAAGTACAAAGAATTGAACAATAAATTGAGGCGGGCAACAAATAAAGCAAAAGAAGCATGGTGGAAGACGCAGTGCGAGGATATGGAAAGTCTGCAGAGGAAGGGTGAAATCGGTGCGCTGTACAGCAAAGTTAAATCGTTATCGGGAAGTAAGAAAGGAAGAGCTATGCTAACAGTTAGAGATAAGGCGGGTAAGGTAATAGTTGACGCAGGAAAGATCCAAGAGAGATGGAAGGAGTATATAGAAGAACTGTATAGTAAAGAACTCAGACCAACAAAGTTAGACATTGAGAAAGAAAATGACGTAGAGGAAGACAGCTTAGGTCCAGGCATACTAGGCAAGGAGATAGAAAGGGCATTAAGGGAGATGAAACTAAATAAGGCCGTGGGGGTGGATAACATTCCCGCGGAACTATTGAAATGTTTAGGAAAATGTGGGAGGAAGAGGCTATATGGGCTGATTCGTAGTATTTATGAGGAAGGAGTCTGGCCGGAAGACCTTGTGAGATCAGTTTTAGTTCCCATTCCGAAAAAGGTAAAGGCTAAATCATGTGAGGACTACAGGACGATAAGTTTGATATCTCACGCAGCTAAAGTTCTTCTCAGAATAATAAACAAAAGGATAGAGAGTAGGGCAAATGATTAATTAGGGGATGATCAGTTTGGGTTTAGGAAGGGGAGAGGTACGCGTGATGCCATTGCAGTAATGAGATTATTAATCGAGAGGAATATGGAACACAACCAGGAGGTATTTGCCTGTTTCGTAGATTTCGAAGAAGCGTATGATAGAGTGAATTGGGGAAAACGTATGAGTATTCTGCAGAAAATAGGAATAGATTGGAGGGAAAGAAGGCTAATCCGCAACCTGTACATGTCTCAGACTGCTCAGGTGCGGGTGGGAAACGGGGAGTCAGGATGGGCAGTGTTAGTAAGGGGTGTAAGGCAGGGTTGCCCATTATCACCGTTGCTGTTCAACCTGCATGCAGAGGAAATGATCAAAGAGGTGTGGGAAGAACTCGAGGTAGGAATGAAAGTGGGCGGGGAATTCGTAAAATCAGTTAGGTTTGCTGATGACCAAACTTTAGTTTGTCAGTCAGTTTAGGGGTTGCAAGTATTGTTGGGTGAATTGGAAATTCAGTGCGACAGGTATGGGATGATAATCAATATTAATAAAAAAAAAGGTTATTACTATTTTTAAATTCTCATATTATCAAATGCCAAAAGTTATAATTTTCGAAATAATAACAAATGTTTAAATACTTTTAATTTTTCAAAATATTTTTAAGTTTTCAGCTAAAAAGAATAAATTGCAGGGTTACAATGCCGTTCATTTATTGTTTCATTGAAGTGCATTTTTAATTATTAGGCTACTTGAAATTAATCAGTTTTCATCATGACACTACCCTTGCAAAAGGTTCCCGAAGAATCTGAGACGGGCACTATACTGCAATGCATGTCTATCCGTAGCCTTAATGCGAAATTGAATGAATTTTCTGAATCATTAAAATATGGGAACAAAGTAGTGACACTTAATGTATTTGCTGCTGTAAGAGATCATCGCTAATATTATTTTCATTTGCTGAATCATTCCCTAACGGGTACACTAACAAAACACCATAATATCGCATTCTCAACTCTTTCTCTTTCTCGTCCAAAGGGAAAAAATCATTCTTTTTCTCTCCCTTGCCCATTTTAAAATACCCCGAGATGACTGAGTGACAGAATACAACCTTGCAGCTACCTTTTCCAATTTTCGTTCTGAGATCCGTGACACAAGGGTTGCCTAAATATCCTTCGGCTGTCATTCGTCGGCGATGGAAAAGGCAGTAGGCTACACAAGAAGCAAGGCGTGTTGTTGAAAAGCTAAGCGATAATTTCTCAACCGTGAGATAATGGATGGTGAATATGACGACAAACGAGCATACGGATCTCGGAAGTGAGAATTATAGAATCGTATCATTCCCGGAATTTAAAGATAAATAAATTGTGCAATAATATAATATGTCCATGTAAATGATAGCATAATATTCGCCGATTAAAAAGTAAATGCATTACTTGGGATCGTATGGGAACTCTAAAGATATTCGTGTAACACTGGTTCTCGACGAAAGACGATGTGGTGATGCCTTAGAGGAGCGATATGATAATTTGTGGGGGCTCATCGGTCTGATATTATCACGAAAGGGCGTTACCCTAATCGAGTGGATAGTGGGTCGCCGATTTAGACCGGCCGTATTATCCATACAGTTTCGCTTCGCCGTTAACCTGATACTGAGAAAAAGGTTAAGATTTGTGTTTAATCGATGGCAGTTAACTAAAAACACTTTGATCTCCCTTAAAAATAAATTTGTCTGATTAGCATCAATAGCCTATCAGCAATGTTTTGAACCCCCCTTGAGTAATAGTCTTGAAAAATACCATGATTTTCTTAATGATTATCTGATTACCATCGGTATTGGTATGGTAAGAGTTAGCAGAGGGAAGAATCGTTAATTAAATTTAAAGGGCCATTTATTGAGAGACTGTATTAGATCGTACAAACGATATATATATATATATATACATATATATATATATATATATATATATATATATATATATGTATGTATGTATATAGCGTGTACATGCATGCTAACACAAAGAAATGTTAAACTTGGACAAGTAAATGTATCGCTACCGTTTGGGGATTATTTTTTTCCAGTCATTCCTTTTTGCATGCTCAAGATCAACTCGGGAGTGTTTGAAAAATAGAAGAAAAAGGAGTAGGTTAGGCGCGATGAATAGAATTGTTAAAAATGACGAAGCTTGGGAAGATTTATGGGAAGAGATGGAAAAGCCTAACTTTTAGGGAAAAAACGACCATAGTTTCAAAATAAAAATAAGAACACAAAAACAAATAAGAAAAAATAATCTTTTTTAGAAAGAACTATTGTTGGTTGGAACAAGTTGCCTGGAGGTTTGTTTGAACCCTTTCCATCCTATTTTAGGAGTTTTAAGAATAAATGTAAAGCAGCCACTGGGTGATAAACTTCATTGCAGTCAAGAACAAATTGAGTAGCTTCAGGCGTGATGTGGTGGAAGTCGAACATAATGAATAACTGATTGAAGCACTTTTCCACTTGATATCAAGTGGACAAGTGCTTCAATCAGTTATTCATTCATTGCAGTCATTAAAATATTGTTTGTAGGTGATGTGGACGAGATTTTGTATTAGATGTGGAAGTTTGTTTGCATGTGATGTGGAAGTGTCATTGTATGTAAGAATATTTTGTCTCCTATCTGTTATTTAAGATTTGAAAATCTCAACTCTTTGAATTTTCGGTGATATTCACGAGCTATTTATTCCCTTTGTGCAAAGATGAAATTTAATTCTCAAGTCCCTGAAGTAGGGTGCCATCAAAACGTCAAGGAGCAATAAATCTGTAGAGTATATATATATATATATATATATATATATATATATATATATATATATATATATAATGGGCTGACACAATATAACACAAATAAAATAGAATAGCAACATTTAAAAGGACACTCACCCGGTTTACCGTGTGAGTGTCCTTTTAAATGTTGCTATTCTTTCCTATTTGTTTTATACTATATTGTGTCAGCCCATTATTGTGCCGCTCGAGTGAGTTTTTCCGCACAATCGTTATATATATATATATATATATATATATATATATATATATATATATATATATATATGTATGTGTGTGTGTGTGTATATATGTATATATAACAATAAGCTATTTATGAAGCTTTTTATTAAATTTAAAACCGTTTTTAGAACTGTAATAGTTGATCCACACGATGCCTGAGTAGTTCCATTATCATGTGCACCCACCTTCGGAAACGAAGGAATGGGGTTTCTTTGCGCCACACATAACACGGAATTATTTATAAGCGTGATGAACAAGTCACTTTGTCACATGATCTCAACATCTAGGAGGACAAGAATATACCCATAAGCTTCCTCTGAATGGCTGACAATGAAATGGACCACTTTATCTACCTAATAGGCTGTCATGTATCAACTGGGCATCATATTAAGGATCAATTACGGGCTAAGGTTTCAAATTACGTATCAGTGATTGCATATTTATTGCAATGCAAAATTCCAAATCGATATTAATGGTTAAATTACGACTATTTGCCCCTGTATTACCATAAATTCAAGCAACCGCTGTTCTTTTATCATTGGATGATTGGCTTTACTGAAACCAAATATATATTCAGGATTTGATTCATCGTTAATGTACATTCATCGAATGGAATGCTTCGTCGATGTAAATTTAGTCAACGATGTTTACAAGTTGAAAAATATTCTAATTGTTGTTGACATAATAAAAAAGCTAAAACGAGCTTAAAAAATCTTCGAGTAATGAATAAATTATCAGAACAAATAATGCAATTAAGAATGCATAATGCCTAATTTTTATTTTACCTTATTTTGTATCCAACATGTCTAAGTTTTCATGTATTGATCAAGATATTTGTTAATTTTGTACACTAAATTTTTTATCCTTAGTGATACTAACCAATATTTGAAGCCATGGATGCATTTTATTTTGAAACTACGGAACTTCCAAAAACACAACTTAGTAGGATACACTTGCGCAAAAAAAAGGAAGATGCATTTATTTGGGAAATATATGTGAGATAGTACAAATTAATTGATAGCTTATTAAATACACGTTGGAGATCGATAAATAAGTGCTCTGCTTGAACCGTTTACCAATTCGATTCGAGCGATTTGATAGAGATAATCGAACTCAGTTGACTGGCGACTAGGACGGCTTCTACTTCATCCAGGTAGTGGAATCGTACATGATCCATAAAAAGTTTGATAGGGAATGAGTACGATTTATACATGTAAAGGTCCAAGTTTACTAGAATAGGTAAAAGTCATCTTTAGTGATCAATCATTCCTTATAGGTTTAAGTTCGATTTTAATTTCAAGTCGGTCCAATGACAATTAGAACATCAAAATGAGAGACACATAAGGACTTCTCGTTTGGACGTGCTTGGACTATAGGGACGTCATTGAAGTCATTCGCGGTTAGCGCGAGCAGTTACGATATCAGCAACGACAACACGTGATGCCATGCAAACGAGATCGAACTTCACAATCATATTCGGGCAATGGGAGCACACTTTTTTTTTCAACTTCGTGCACCGGTGATCGATCGAGGGAAATTTAATCGGAGGCCATTACAGCTCTCTCCCTCAACCTAGCTCGTGAAACGCCAAATCGTCAACATAATCCGAGAGCGGAGCTCAACTCACGCGGCATGATGATATTACCCATGTCAAAAATGCGAGACGGTCCGATGTTTAGAGCTCTCGGACGAGGGTGGAGGGATTGGACAAAGGTTCCGGGGAATCACGAGAAATATCTGAAAACAAAACGAGAGAGAGAACGAATTAACGGTCTCTCGATCTCAAAGAGCCGGGTCCCGATCCCTTTTTATTCCCTCGACAACATCTCATCATCTTCTCTCTCTCTCTCCACCCTCCCGCCACTCACCGATTCCAATTTCCCAAATCGTCTTCCGTGGGCCGTCGACTAATTTCCCTCCTCCTTGTCCACCCTCCAAACCCAGGGGGAAAAAAAGAGGCCGGCCTTCTCTCTCAAAGCCAACGCCCTGAGGGAGGGTAAAAAGCCAGCCGCCTGAAACTCCCCTTATACCCATCGAGTTAACTCCCCTGCGGTTTTCCCCTTTTTCCTTTTTCTTAACTCCACAACGGTGAGATGGATCATACTTATTTCCTCGTTTAACTTTACCTCCTTCTCCAGTATCTTGTAATTTATAGTACTTTATCGCTCACATTTCCTGAGGTTTTGATCATTGCGTTATTTTGGTATAATAGCTGGTGAAATTTACGAAGAAATAAAAGGGGTATGAATGCAGGGAAAATCGAAGGAAGTTATCGTGATACGTTCAGATAAGAGTCGTTAGGAGCCGTTCTAAAAATTGGCAGAGCACCTTGAACGGTGTAAGGGAAAGCATTGCTTTAATGATAAAATTCATCTTTGGGATTTCAACGGAAACACGATTACGTTAAATACATTTAAATAAGTACCGATTTCCATATGATACCTGCCAGTGTGTCTCTGTCACATGTGGGATCGGCATATTTGGTAGTGAATAACTATTAATTAGCGTACCAAAATATTCATATTTACCATTTAATGTGAACATAAATGAAGTGATTAAATTTGGACAAATTCGACCGGCCCGAGGGAGCATTTCGGCCTTTTTAATTTCTCAAGACTTAGTACAGGTGAAAGTAACACTAATAAAACAGGCGTATTTTGTAACTACGACTTTTAAGTCGGGTGCATGTACTTACTGATGCGATCTTTCCAAATTCAACCAAATAAAACAAAAAAAATATCGTATCACCCAATCATTTAATGAAATATAGTTCAACTTCAATTCACCCAATCTTTTTCAACCTCTCTAACCCAAAGTTCTCCCATCTATCATGGAATTCGGATTTGAGAGGGATTAATCCACAGAGATATACATTAAGACGTGTCTTCGACGTTAAAAATGGCAATTCGTACCGATTGAAACGCAAATACCTTGTTATAAATTGAAAACAAACTAGTGTTAAGGTCGAATTTCATGTTTCCAATATGTTTTATCAACTTCGTTCCGAGTTTTCCTTATTATTTTAGCGTAAGTGGTGTATGTGGAGTTCTCTTGAAGTGGGGACAAATGGAAACTGAACGTTCTCAAATTCACTTAAAAACCCTTCACCCATACCCAATATATGATCACAACAATGAAAAATATGTATTCAACTGCTTAACCTGCCAGCAAGGAAGATTTTGCATAATTCTTTTCTCTTTAATGATAAATCATTCCATAAACAATTCTTCTAAAGGTTGGAAACCCACTACTTAAACGCAAATACGTCGGCATTTTCGCCCTTAAAAGAGAAAGGTACTTACGGCAAATATCGTCTTAACGTGAAAGAAGCCGTGAATCATACTTATACTGCTCACAAGACATTTTAATGAATGGATCCGGTTTGCTCGCCGCCTTCAGTCTAATTCCTTTACAGCCCGTTTGAGGGAGCAGGGAGGCCTGAGACTTCTTTTAGCTGCTCTTTTGCTGACGCAAGGACTTCCAAAGAGCTCGGTCGCGTACAGCCAACTGCGAGCAATGGGGGAACGGAATAAATGCTCGAAAACTTTAAGGGTTGAGCGCGTTCTTCCTCATGCGAGCCGACCCTTTCGAGAAAGTGGCCCTGGCGGAAAGAGTCAAGAGTGCGTTTAGGCCTCTCTATGTAATCATAATGAAACTTAACGCGATGTCTCCGCTAAAAGTTTGCAGATAAAAAAGGTTAGTACACGAGGGGTTTAAATATGGCCAACATTTATTAGTACCGCATAATAAATTTAAAAAATGAAGTGCTTGGAAAAAATGCGGAATATTCGAGAGTCGATGTTTCTGGTCGTGGGTTAATTAACGAGTTATATGCATTACTACAGGAGATTCCTGATTAAACAAAATGAATAATTCATTGGTATGAACTTTTACAGCATATCCAAAAGATAAAAAGTTTAACCTAAAAAATTATTGACATCGAATACCACTAAGCTACCCGAGAGCAAATTAAATTTATCACATGAAATGAATTGACGGGGGAAAGGCAAACGCAACGTTGGTATTTATTTAATCCCTGATTTGATAATAGCCAGGAGGAGGGGCATCATAAGGCTGAGGATAAAACAGCCAAAAAATCTTCTATTTAATTATAAATGGGCTACGGTCCACATTATTTTCGCAAGTTGAAAATGAAACTTCAGATTAACTTGTTTATGAACGGACTTCGACCAAAATATTTAAATATTTCAATAAAACACCACAAAGAGTGTACATGCTCGCACAACTTCGAGCGGGTCAATAATTAGCCTGAATTTTTATCAATAGTCGGAAAAAATTTCGCCAATCATAGGCTCTGGAGAAAAAATATGACTCTGATGAAATTCTTCAAGCCTCAGCCAACGCCTCTATCGAAATCCTCCTCATTCAGCCTCCGTGGATCCGACTTATCTTATTTATTTATAATCTCATTTTCTTCATTAAACACATGAACTAGGCACCAGTTCGCCAACTCAGGAGGGACAAGCGCCGCTTCAGACAGCGGTCCCCCGCCTCCGCCACCCACGTCCTCCACCACGGTTAATCGCCCTGAATTCCCGATTCGAGGAACGGACGGGCGGGAGATGGCGGCGAGGGCGTGAGATGATCGCGGGGGTTGAGACGGGGGATCCTGGGAATGGATGGTGGGAAGTTGTGGAATGAGTAACCGTTCCGCTCGGAGGTAACAAGAGGGAGAGAGGGAGAGGGGTTGGGCAGGGAGGGGAGCGAGGCGTGGGCGTTCTCGGGCGGCTGTAATGGGATATTAGGCGAGCACTCCTAGAGTAAGGTCAGATGGCGACGAGAGAGAAGCGGAGAAGGCCAAGAGGAAAATAATCGAAGATTATTATAATGCATCTGCGAAATAATACTGACTGGGCTCAAGAACGAATAGACGCCCGCAATTATATGAAACTCGCATCAATGAAAAGGAAATTTGTAATTCATAAAAAAAATAAGTTAGGTTATTCGTGAAATGGGTATTGAAATATATCTCGGAATTATGATGAATAAAATATGAAGTGGTTGGATCGAGTTAAATAAGTAGTGTACAGGTATACCTTTCTTTTTTAAGAGGGTTGTATCCATGTACTAAACCCAACCCTATACGCACACGTATAACCCTAGCAGTGCTAGGGTTATTATGGCTACCGTGAGTCCACTTCATATCTACGGTACCAGAGTTTAGGATGGAAAGTTTCTTAGTGATTTCTTTCTTACTGTCTTAATGGCTGCCATGAGAAAGATAATGAGGGCAGAACCTCAAAATAATAATTGACCACATGATAAAAATCATCCCATAAATGCTGTTATTATGACAAGAAAGAGAGAAATTACACGTATTGATCAAGTGTGGATGAATTTATATATTGCGACTACTATGCTATTTATGTAAATGGATGCAAATGAAAAGAAAATACACCCAAATTGTGTATAATACTCAGCTATTGTTTACATCTCAAAAGATATGATTTGGGTAATCTGCAAAAAGCTAATGGAATGTAGGTGGAGTATTTTAACGTACGGTAAGAATCCCCAAAGCTCCTCCATTTTTTTGTAACATTAATGGTTTCATATATTTGTTTGATGGGATACAATAATCACTCATTCATTTCATACAGGTCCAGTTCGCCCGGAAAATAAGTGTACTGACTCCTGGGCTGGGCGCGCCTGGAGCGGCGCGCCCAGCACCGCTCTGACGGGCTGCGATTGGAGGGGGGTATGTTGGCAAGCGACGTTGAAAAAGGCAGTCGGCTCTGAGCTGTAATGTAGTGAGGAGCTCTGTTAACGCGAACCTCCACGCTCGACCCACGTCACGGAACGCGATGCCGAAGCAGCGTTATTCCATCAAATTTGCGGTAAAGCTTGGGAAATCGTCTACCGAAACTGTCGGTATGATTAACCAGGCTTACGGGGAGTCAGCCATGTCCAGAAACATGATCTTTCGGTGGCACAAGATGTTCGTGGAGGGCAGAGAAGAGGTCGACGACGAGTCTTCGAGAGGTTCCCGATGATGACTTCGCGGGAGCGTTCCAGGAATGGGAACGCCGCTGGAACAAGTGTATCGACTCACAAGGGTCCTATTTTGAGGAATATTAGCTTAAGATTTGTAAAAGTGTAATAAATTTTTTTTCCTGAGCTCAGTACACTTATTTTCCGGACGAACCCTGTATTATAATAAAGGTGAACAATTTTCCCAAATTTATCCTGTTGTACAACATCTCTGAATAAATAAAAACATTATTAACTCTGAGAAACCACAGGTGGCAAAGGGAAAGGAACAAGCTCCCCTAACACGAGATGAGGGGCAAACATCGTACGCCGTTACGTGGCTTACTCTAATGGAGAGCTCTCCCGTCGCCTGTCAAACCAACCGCCTTGTCGACTCCTCTGGTAATTTTTGGTACATCCTCAAGTAAGTCAAGAATGATCCTGTTACCGAGGAAATTCAGTGTCCAATGAAAAAGCACTGTGAGAGACTTCATTATTATCAAAACGTTGTGATGAAAAACATTTTGGGCAAAATTGAACAAGAGCGACCGTCAAACAAATTCATTACCGATGACTTATTGTTTGCGAATAAAAAAGCAATCGTAAGGTACAGTCCAATGCAAACTCTGGAGACTGGAGAGATCACCAGGTTAATGGCACATTACTAAATACATATTGTTACATATTGTATAATGAAATCAATGCATTTACAATTTAAACGCCTATTTTGGCAAGCATCAATATTAAGTATTTGTCAATCGAGAACTATTTAAATTATTATTTAAAGCCTCAGCAGTCATTTATAACGTTTGGTTTCATTAGCCAGGATAGATATAAAATAGGTTGAACATCACACATTCAGCGCAGGGTGAGTCGTTGCCCTTATCTCTGCATACCATGAATATTATTATACGAATAAAAGCACACAGGTTGGAGAAGGTGAGGAGTCAAACGGGGTAGAACCCGTTACTATTCGCTCAGGATCCGAACGCTGAACGTAATCACTTTACTAACCGGCCGCTTCTCACGCCTTTCATGTGTGAATAATAATACGTGGAATATAAACATTTTTGGGAAAACGTAACTACTGATTACCTGAAATTGGCGCTTCCATTTCTGAAGCAACAAACGAAAACGCATCAAAATGATACATATCTTTCTCCTACACTACTATGCATGGAAATAATCAACAAAACTAGAGGAGCAATCATTAAAATAAAGAGAAGTCACGACGTCTATTCAAACTGGCCCCAAAAAACACCCAGAAGATTGCCGATTTATTCAAATAGGAGAAATTGAGCGTGAAATCGGACTGGCAAGGCTGATATTAAATATTGTTTCAGAAAAAAAGAAAATTTCGTCAAGGGAAAGGATTTCAAACGGATTTTCGTCTTCTTTCTTCCGAGTAAGCACATTCCGCTGCGAGAAGCCACCTCCAGGAAGGGAGAGTTAATGACTTGCGCCCCTCTTTAATTTTCAGACACAGCTCCTCCGGACTACCCACTTAGGACGTGAGACTTAACTGACGCCGCAAGGGGCAATTGCTCCTCGCGTTCCGAACGTAATCACCTTAGGGCACTACTGGCTTTCCCGGACATCATAACAGCGGAAGCTGAGTGCAGCTTCTCAACATACCACGTTTACCTCATTCTTTTCCTGTGGTTCTATCTTAGAACCATACTCGACATTCTTTATAAATTGCAGCTATCAGTATTTTTATGGTTGACGTGCATAATCTACGAATTTGGCAATGAGAAATGGATTTATGATAAAAACCAACAGGGATTTAACAGGAATATAACGCGTGGCTAAGAATATGGTTCTAGGATAAACGATAGTTTCCTTATTATTATTGCTTTATTTTCAACGTGTATGTCGAAACATCATTTAAAATATACAAAGACCGCTCGAGGGAACCCGATTGCGTTATGGCGCATACCTTTATTTATTGAATTTGATTGAAAATATGATAAAACCTGAATTGAAATAGAAAGGAAATCTCTCTTTTGCAACACTTAGTACAAAGAGGTTAATATTTTTTATTTAACTAATTAATTTATTGCTTAATTTATACGCTTACTGGTATTAAGAATTATAGTCTATTGTAAGAAATTCACATCGAAGTGACTTTCGGCCAAATAGTAATGTAATACATGGTAACTTAATTTTCTGCTGCATATTTACGGAGTGGAATCATCCACATCAAATGTCAAGTAAACTAGTGAGAGGAAAAAAAAGCCTAACTAAAAACTAATGGTTACTTGTAACGCTACCAACAGAGTTCTTTTTCACCTAATAGGTAAAATAATTCTTGGTTTGAGCTGAAAACTTTGACTGTTATTCTTTTCACCCCGTGCTCGCCGAAACATATTAGCGAAATTGCTCTTTTTTTGTCACGGATGTGCTTTGGGTGCGGAAATATTAAAATTCTCAGTGGCACACGGTTAGAGGAGTAGGGAAAGAGGTCCTCTCGGCGGTGGGGCTGAAGTGAAACACGCGACGGTGATTAAATGGAATTTTCTGAGAGCACAAGTCCTTTAAACCTCCTAACGGGGAAGCGGCGGGCAAAGGGAAGAAAAGTGCGAGCGTAACGCGATTTACCGTCGCAGAGGGACGCCTCTCCAAGGGACTTCTCGACGCGCGGCCCTGAGATATGTCCCCACCGCTCGAGCCATCGATAAAATTCTTCGCCCTCGGACAATTGGATTAAGCCTTAACCTTCTGCCCGAGGAGGGTGGCGGGGGGTTTGAGGGGGAGTGGATATACCGCCTCGGCCCTTAAACCGGGGTGGGGTCGAAGCAGCTCTTCGGCGCCTACTTAAATAAAGAGGGAAGAAAATAAGAAAACAAGAGGGTAAATAATGAAAGATAGGAAAGTGAGAAAGGCGGGGATAGGTTGAAGGGGGGTTGAGAATATGGAGGCGGGACGAAGCAGTTGGTGTGGGTGGGACGCACTTAAAGGAAAATAACGCGGTGAATGGGGTGGAAGTCGTAAGATAATCACCCCCGGGAGGGGAGTCGGTGGAGGGTGTTTTCAGTAAGGTGAGAACGAGGTGGCTAGGGAGAGGGGGTTAAGGGTTTGGAAGAGGGTTTTTTAATGATAACGGTAGAGAGAAGAAAGTTTTTTTTTCAAGATGACGATACCAACCAGACCTTAAGGAACCCCAGCGGGTAGACTCTTAAACAACCTTTTTGAAAGTAAAAAAAATATTGATAACTGCAAAGAAAGAGGCTTTAGATGCGGGTCAAAGAATAGCTTGGGCGGCTGGGGGATGAGGAGGGGAGTATATAGAAAAGCGAGGGGGTTGACTTGGAAAGAGGCCTTGAGGTGGCGATGGATTCTGCTGATATTTTTTATGACGTCGAGAGTGGGAGAGAATGGAAGAGAGAGAGAAGGAGATGAGATAGAGATTGTGAGCTATCAATGGGTATTCAATGAGAGAGGGAGTAAGTGAGGGTTTCTGGAGCACAGATCAATGCTTCTAGCACCACTATGAGAAGTTCTTGCTGCAGGCTGGGTCAAAAATCATATATGTTTCGAGATTAAAGCGAACCTGATTGGGTGAGCAGGCGTGACTTGAAGGGCAAAGTTTAATGTCACTTAATGCGATCGTCTATTCACTCCATCCACTAGATTGAGATTGGGTTTGATTCGAGCATTTAGGGAAGCACACCTACGCCTTGATGAAGTAAGCGACCTCGATCTACAACCATAAGAGAACATTTTAATGGTGGTGTTAAATTTTCAATTACATCGGTATATGCATTAGCCAGATGAGTTATATGTTCTGTGATAAAACCGTTTGCCTGGTATGGAGGAATAAAACACTTCTTTAACAGGCTGTAAGCTTGACACTTGAATGTTTTTACCAAGAGGGAAATAATGGAAAAAAGATAGTTTCTTGAAAATGGCCATTCAAAGTGCACCATTGTTTATACACCTCGAGTCGTTCATCATGGCCTATTTATTTTAAAATTTTAGAAAAATATATTAATTTTAGAACACCATAACTTTTTATCTGACCCTCGTTAGATGACACCTTCCATAACCGTAGGGAAATTTTCATTGGTTTCACGAAGTACGGACTTCGAACAACAGCAAGCAGCTATGCGAAATATTTCTCTAAGCAGTTGAAGAATTATTAAAAAATGAATGGTGTAGTACTAACAATAACTACATTTATAACAATTTTTCATGTTGATTTTCAAAATTAGACTAAAATACTTGATCAACAAACATATTAATTCGTCAAGAAAAATGATTGTTTTGGAAAACGGTACGCAGTCAAAATATGATAACAAACTATTCTCAAAGCAGCACTATAATTAAAATTTAATTAATATAATTGCTACTTCAAGGTTTTTTGCTTTTATTAATAAATAAATGATGATATCTCCCTCTGGAGTAAAAAAATACTTCATTGAAGCCTTAGATTCAATAATCTTGTTCAAATAAGACAAATTGGCTGATGATCTAAAGCATGTGAAGCAAAGTCACGTATTTTGTAGCCCAATATTAGGAATGAGATCAAAGTATCAAGAAGGACACAATGGTATAGCAGAAATTAAATACATAACATTTAAATGCGCTGCATTCAGCGGAACTCTGCGGAACAATATCTCACCAAATTCAAAGACCTGCGGGAGATGCCGCGATATAAACTTTTAACGGAATCTTACGCTAATAACCATTGAAAAGAAACAATTTCAAAATGCAAAAATCATTCACCTTGAGTGGGATCCCGTTTCTTGGGGCCCAGGATACCGGTTCTCGGCCCTTGATCCCAGTCAAGGCGAATGAATTAACACTTTATTATTACATTTTAATACCTAACCAGTTCAAAAGAAATTAAATTAATAACTAGAGCTCTCGACCACTGCAAAATACTGGCTTCATGAGTAGTAGGATTGTAGAATTTCCAATGCTAAACTAGTGTTTCGGAACATTTGAATATGAGAGTCAACCCTTCTACTGATGAACGAAAGAATAATACTAGGTATTTTCCACTGAACTTTTTATTTAGTACAACTAGTTTCAGTACATAGAAATTATCCTCAGGTAGACCAACTTACCTGAGAATGACGTTTATGCGTTGAAACTAATTGTTGAAAATAGAAGGTTTTATGGAAAATGCCAATTATTCTTCTTTCATTTGAAAATGAATTTCCACGTAAACACGCCTAATACCATCGAGTGCACATCAGTCTAATTGTTTTGAAAATTTCAATAGTTAGTTTATTTTTATTGTTTAAAGCTCAAAATATAGCCCTTCAACACGAAATAATAAATATAATACGTTTCCAGAGTTATTCAGGCATTCTCTCTGAGTTGACCACGCGCATTGAGGTCTCCTAAAAGTCAAGGCTAGCATGTTCAGAAGCAATTTGATTTATCTATAACTTGTAGTTACAAAATTGAGTGTTGGACATGGTGTTTACATAGCTATTGGTATTGTTTGAAAATTCGTTTTCAAATTTTCTTGGCAAATCAGAAGTCATTGAATACGATGTAACTTTCAGGAAATTAAAAATAAATTATAAATTAAAAATATCTTTATTATATTTGTAAAACAGTTTTTCAATACATTTAATTCTGCTTTGGTTGGTATGATCCTAGTATATGTATAACTGTAGTTAAGAAAGGAGCGATTGGCAAATAAAATTGCACACGCAAATGATAAGCTAAACCTATTACATCAACTTTAGACAGAAATTAAGTATTTAATTTTAATGAAGTGAAATGAAATGAGAAGAGGACCTTTACCAAGTATTAGAAAAGTACTATGAGGGGTGGTAGATTTCGAATTATTATGGACTTTTTCTCACGGTGAAAAATGCCCGTAACTCCCCAGTTATAACCAAATTACCGAACTTTCTCTCTAGATGTGTACGGGTTTAATAACATTATAAATAGCAACGAGTAATCTCGTATATTCATAAAAGAAACTAAATGCCTCGAATCATGTTTCAATCGCATTTTGATGGCTCCCCAGGGGCCATAAATGAAAGTATAAACGAACTTATTTACAAAGATTGGCGACAGTAAAAATAAAATAATTATTCGCGAATATAAACGGGGACGATTTGGAGCAACGAATATTGTTTACAAGGAAAACCAATTCAAATTACGGAAGAGGCAAGTACTTTACTAAGATTTTCCCATACAAAGATGAGCTAAAGGAAAATTAGGTCCTGCTTGTTCTGATACTAACTTCTACACTTCTACTATTTTCTAGGGAATGACAGGTATTACTTAGATTTACAGTTCACTCTGCTTTTCCTTCGGTCCAACCTTTCAAAATAATTGCATTTCTGAGTGATAACCTCCATAAATTCCTTTCATTAAGACCAGAGAAACGTCCAAATAATCTCAACCAATCACTCAGGAGATGAATTGGCTTGCGAAATCCTAAGGATAGGTTAATGGTTGAAGCTGAAATAACTCCCTACCAATGCGAGGCGTCGATGCTGAATCGATCGAGGACAAAAATCGTTTGGAGAAATCCATATTCTTTACCATCCATTTGCAATTCCTAAGCTAGGTAACAGAAGTTCCACCCGAAACTTCTGTCAAGATTTTCCACAAAATGAAACAGCTGCAGAATTGCAGGGAAGAAAAATGTCTTCCTCCTGACATGGAGATTTATTAAACTATAAATACCAGGCCGATGTACACTGAACTCAATCACTACGTTTAAAATAGTGATAGTTCCATATTTACAATGCTGTATATTACTCGCTAGTTGCTCTGAGCAGCGATTCTAGAAAACTTTAAATTAAGATATTTACATGGGCCAAATTGTAATAATATTTGCCCAAAACTAAATTAGAAATTAATTTTAAATTAGAAATTAATTTTAAATTGGATATTAATTGCATTAATTTAGAGAATTAATTTGCAAAACAATCTTCTATGGATAGTATTATGTTCGTAAACCACAGCTATTGAAAAGTAAGGACGGGTAATATTACTTTTTAACTTTATCAAAGCCAAAACTATTTTCTAAGAGGAAGGAGAGGCATGTACCTCAGAGCAACCCCTTAGACCCACCTCAGGCTGTTCCCTAGTTAGAGGTCATATCTCTCAGAGGTTCAGGCACAGATGTCCTAAAATTTATGCAAATGATGAATTTCACAATTTAAACTCATTAAATAACAGTATGCCATCAATTTTCCCCCAAAGTACTCATTAAAGTGCTTACTCCACTCATTTATGAATAGTAATCGTTCTATTACTCTAGCTGCTATGCGCAATGGTCACAATAAACAAAAAATTACCATTTGAACGCAACTAACTTTTATCTGCTAGCATCGTTGTCCTCATTCATAACAGTTCGATGCTCGTTCGCAATTTATTTCTAAAAAATACCTAATCGTTATAAAATAAGTATTACAAATTTATTTAATAATTTATTCATCAAGTTTAGGTAAAAATATAGGGAAAATTTCGCACATATAGTCATATTAAATTGAATCTACGCTGTGACATAGTTGGTACGTTGAGATATGCGGTCATTCATCGGCATATGAAAATTAGGAGAACAATAAACATATGTTTAAGAATGCTAAAAAAACTAAAATTTCATAAAATATTGACAATTTGATTTAATTATTCCACAAGAGAGACGATTATGTACACCGATACGTCCACCTTATATCTAAACACAGTAAATACTAAGTATTTATCCAGCCATACTAGGCAAAAGATTCGTAGATTTCACAAACACATTCAAAAATAGGCAGGCCAAATTCAACTCCAAACGCGCATTCCAATAAACTAGGCCATTGTGAGTACTTAGCAGAGTCGTGTTGAATTTTCACTTCGCTTCCCCGTTGGAAAAACTACTTCTTACTAAACCTCCGAAGGATCCACTCCGACCTTTTTCTCTCCCTCAAGTCACCAGCTTTCGCCTGCATGAATTTGATATCATTTGAATTATATACCAGCGTGTACATTATTGTTCAGCGGGACTTCTGCCGCATTCATCAAAGCGCATCTCCTCCTTCCTTTCACCGCCCCGCGCTTCACACCCGAGCATTCCAGTCACCCACCATCCGGGCCTCACCCATCCCCTCATCCCGCCGACCCTCGTACTTCGGAGTGCCTATCTCTCCACTCTGCCATCCCGTCCCCCCCAGCTCCAGCACTCTCACTTTCGGCACGTAATGCGAGGGGTGGGTGAAGACGGGGAGGCTACAGCGAAGGATGAAGGATGACACCCTCCCGGTCTCTCACCGCTCTCCGTGCAATTCATCTCTCCCTCCTCTCTCTCTCTCGGATCTCAACTCCTCGGAAGCTACCCACCATCCCACCCCCCACTCCGTTCCCATTACCCACCCTTACGATCTCACCCCAATGACGCCTCTAGCTCTCCCTCCTCCCCGTCCCACTTCCACGTCAAACCCATCTCATTGGAAGTCCCACCTCCACCCTCTCGTCGGTCGACACCCTTCCCTACTTCCCCCGTCCACTGAACCCTTTGCCCTCATCTTCCCTTTCCAAAGGGCTCCACCTGCCGACACCCCCTTTGCTCTTCCTTCGACCTCTCCACGCCTCCCGTCTTCATCCTTCCCTTCCATCTCCGAAATTCCAACATTCTCTCACCCCCGGTTCGAAGTTCCCGCGGGACGAAGATGTGGGGGAGGTGAGGAGATAAAGGGTCATAGGAGGAGCGAGGAGAAGGGAAGGAAGAGGAGAGGAAAGAGAAAGGGCGGAATCCTTCATCGAAGTTGAAATAATCGCTTAGGACTGCTTTTTAAGTGGGAGAGGTGTGCGAAGGAAGGGCAAGATCGCGGATTTACACCAGAATAAGTACCGGGGCCCATTCATAATGAACGCCGAGTGCCGGAATCTACTTTCGTTAAAACGTTCGTCCGCGTATTTTCGCATAAAACCCGGAATGAGAGGGATTTTCAAATGAGTGTGCAGGAGATAACTGTATGGGAATTGTGAATTTCGACGTTTATTTTCCCAACGGAACGATCCGTTCCAGTTGGCATTTGAGCGCCAATTTTTACATACCATCCCCATGGTCTTTGGAAAATTGAAAAAATCGAAAGGACACAAATAACGTGTATGCAAACATATTTTAAAGTGAGCACATAGATATATTTTACAGTTGGGAGGATGCATAAAACGAAAATGTCTCCACGCTGTAATTCAGGCTCCCTGATAAGGTGACCGAAGACATCATTACCCCGGTCATAGTTCATATTTGTATTCCTGGGTAATAAGGATGAAAATGAAGGGCAGGCAATCGAATACGGTAGAATGTACTAGATGCATGGTGGTCTCACGTTTCTTTCCTCTATCGCACAATTACATAAGTATATATACGTACTATAAGGACATTGATTAGGTAACATAAAATACGCAGACTAGCAATATGTATAACGTACGTATATATAATGTTATTTTAGTTGTTGCACATGCATACCTGTAGATAAGGGTACCGAATCTTCCTGGGAAACCATGGCCAGCATAGGGAAAGGAGCTTTGTGTGTGCGTGTGTGTGTATATATATATATAAATATATATATATATATATATATATATATATATATATATATATATATCAATATAAATATATATATATATATATCAATATAAATATAAATATATATATATATATATATATATATATATATATATATATATATATATATATATATATATATTACACATATACATGTAAACACACACACACATATTTTTTATGCACAGGTTCACATGCGCGCTCATATGTGTGTGTCCGAGGCACAGTAGCTGATATCTTTCAAGGAGGACGTGAAGCATTCCACGCATGCACTTCTAGTCCTCATTACTTTGCGTCGATAACAATTCAAAGAGGGAGACCATTTCTCAAACCTAGATTGCCGACAAGAAAGACATAGCTCCTGAGATTCTCGAGGAGGAAATGATCTTTGATTGTTCAAAAAGAAAACGAAAGGCAAAGAGAAGCAGGGGAGGAATGGGGAAGAGATATGGAAGCGAGAGATCGATGCGAGATAGACTCAAAAAAGTAGAAAGCCTGGGGAGTAGAAGATCGAGAGAGTGAGATAGCTCGGTGATATTGAGGAGGAGGAATGGAAGGGGTCTTCGCAAGCGGATGGGGTTGACGGCGGGGTGAAATGAGGGATGGCGTCACCGAAAGGATTTGACTTGATAGACAAGAACGGGGGATGGAGAAAATGAAGGTATATCCATCTCTCTCACTCTCAACCGTTTTGTTGAACTGCTACGGCATTGAGGCGAAATGAGTTGTTTTGTTCGTTTACACTTCAATCCCGCGGGTGAAGAAGCGAGGAAACGGGAGGGTTTGAGGCGGGGCGAGGGGAAGGAGGAGGGAGGAAGCATTTTTAGTTCGACAGAGAACTTAGGAGCTAAGAAATCAGGTGTCACGCCGGTCTCTCCCTCCATCTCTGCCAGGCCCGTCGAGACGAGACAAGAATGAATGAGATTTTTAATCACAGGGGAATAGAAAGCTTTGTTTCATCCTTTTTTTCCACTCCTTTTTCTCAAAACAGGCATTCCTGTTTGAATTGAAATTATATTTAGTGCTTCGAAAGCAATTTGGATCAGGAAAAGTACGCGGGATGTATTTTAAGGAAATTTTATTGCATAGGAGACGGTTTTTTCCCATACGTATTTATTGCATTATCACTTATTTGTTGAGCGATACTATTTAAAAATTCTAAGGAAAGGTAAAATAGGCAATGTAATTATATTGAAATGATTTTTTGAGGAATTCGCGAGATAAAAGTAACAAAATACATGGTTCCTTTCTTAGTAGTCCCTCTAGGGGTGACACAAAAATGGATTTTATGCCGTGAAATAAAATAAAGTTAACAAATTCTACAAACCTTCAGTGGTTATTTCAAATAACTCATTATTGAGAGTAATGAAACTTCAGGGATTGCAGTAATCAGAATAACTTCAATGGTGGATTTTCATAGAAAACACGGTCGGAAGAGAATATTTAATGTACAAAAAGCTCTCACAGTGAGGTATGAAGGACAATCATCACCCGGGTGCTTGAAATCGGACCATTTCCGGAAAACAATTTATTGAGCCAACTGTGTCGAATTCGAACGGCTGGCTAAATAGACCGACGCATAAGCCATAGGAGAATTAATGAATTTGGGCTAAAGCCCCATCAACTAAATGAAATAAAAGCGCAAACGAACATTGAAGCATTTTGATGCTGAAAAAAAAGCGTGAAGAGTCGGTAAATATTTTACAGTTGACGAAGAAATTAGCTGATTTTAAATTGAATTTGTGTGGTGCATAGTTTTGGTTGCCATATCATAAATTACAAACATTTAGAAGAAGTTCCCTCCCAATTGCGAAAATGAAACGCTTTCTAAAAAAGTTTCCATTGTTAAAATCGTCCTTTAAGCCTTTCTATGGGAAATAGATTTTAGATCTCATCATTTTCCAAATATATGAAAGGATAAAATTTTTAGTCAAAACATAAATTATTATCTAGGTATCAAGATTTAGTAGAAACCTTACTAAGTCAGATGAGTAGACTTAATTATAATTATGTTTATCATTTAATAAATGATTCCAATTTGCCTTTGCAATTTTCAATTAGCAATGTGAAAATCTTTTCTTTTACTTACAAAGCCTATAGAACCAGCTGGAAGCTTTTCTAAACATGCTGAAATTTCTGCTTTGGAGTTGTGATTGCCACATTGTAAGACTGGTTTTTTGACGCTCCTATAATAAAGGCCATCCTATTTGTAGTTCAGGCGACTATCCCTCATTATCCACCACGTATCACCCACCACCTGCCCAACATGGTGGAGCCTACTCCTCGTCACTCGGTGTCCACCTACTTTGCGCTCATGGAAAAGTTTGCTTACAAAATCCTCGTAAAGCTCATGTGAGACAACTCCGACGTGAAACATTGCTCTTACAGGCAATCGGAAAGCCTTATTAATCTCCGCCCATTCTCTTCGCCAAAAACTTTTACCTTGCACCCGTTTCTCCGGCGAATGATTTCGTGCTATCTTTACAAAAGAGAGTGCGCGAGAATCTATTGTATGGGCAGTCAATACTTGCACTTCTTTCGGAGGGAGAGAGAAAGAGGAAGATAGTGAGTCAGTGAAAGGAATGGTGGAGATACAGAACTCGGAACTATTGAAAAACCTGACCGCGGCGCGGGGAGGGGAGTTGAGGGGTGCGGAGGAGAATGGTATGGGTGTGAACATACATATCCCCTCTCCCCACCACCGATTTCTCGGACGTCCCGCCTCGGGGAAGGGAGGCCTCCTTATCGGCCACCGCCGAAGTCCTCGGCAATGCCCCCTTCCGTAGATATCCCCCAAAAGTGATGGTAGGGAGGCGGGGTGAGGCAGAGGGGAAACTTTTCTCACCCCTGCCCCACTCCACCCCACCAAACTATATGCCCCAGGGCACTGGACTCTTTTGTCCGGGAACTCCGATCCTGCCTTCCGAAGGAGAGAAAAAGTATATACAATATATAAATAAAAACAGCCCGGAGCTGCAGAACCAGTCTTAGAGAAAGTGCTGGAAGAACTGGCGTGAGGAGGGCACTCCTCTGAATTGGACGCACTCGATGATCGGTCTCAATGTGTCAAATCTTAAGGGAGGAAGATCCGCCTTTGAGCTATGAAGAAGAGGGAAGGGTGGAAAGGGAAAGGAGTGGGTTGATTAAGCTGGGTTCGGCTTGTGTAAGAAGAGGAAAGTGGGGGGTTGTTAGAAAGAGAGAGAGAGAGATTTGGGGCTGGGAGGTAGGGGACAGCGTTTGAAGGAAAAGAGGGTGAATTACGCAAAGAAACGTGGCACCTATTTGGACATAGGACTCATCAATCATTCCCACATTTCCTGTGCGTGAAACGCCAGCAGTGTAATTTCTCCAAATGACATATTACGCGGGCTTCACGCAGGTCGTGAGGGAATGGAAGGGAGTGAAAAGGTGAATACGTTTGGGGTGAACATTTTTCGCGGAACAGTCGATAGATGACTGCGCAAATCCTCGCGGCATCTCGACGTTGTGGATGACGGGAGTCTACGCGACGATATTCCAGAAGCTTGAGTGACGCTTGGGGAGTGCTATTTCTCCGAGGAAGCGCTCCACAAACTTTTGTTAAGGGATGAGCGCAAGTTTCAGACGGGAAAGAGACGCCTGAAACCGTCCCATGTTAAGAAATGACAATACGATCACCCACAAGACAATGAAGGCCTAAATACGTGCGTGGCAAGGGCGTTAGCTCAGAATGAAATATAAGTATCATGTATGTGCATTTATCTGGGGCAATCAACTTAATTTTCTTACATCACCGAGTATTTACAAACACAAAATCCTAATCCGTTACGCGGAGAACTGGTAAAACGTTTGCAAAAGTAAATGTAACTTTTTTAACGGATAGATAATTTAGCGTTTAGTAGTAGCTTTAGGATAGATTGCAAACAACACAGTGAAGTTATAGGGCATCAACAGATTGCTGGCTACTCTAGCAATTTTGATTATGTCTTTCATGTAGTGAGCACAATAGAAGAATATGCGCTTCGCCCTTAAGGAAATTAGATTTCACCAGATGGTTAGTAAGAAAATATAATGAAAAGATTAGTGAGAGGTTTTACTCAGCTTTGGTTAGGCTACATTTGGAATATGAGACAAATATTTGAGGCTTGTGAAAGAAAACGCTGGTTAGGGAACAGGAATATGTTCCGCTAGGTTTGTTCAAAAATAATACGAGACGATGGCAAGCGTGACGGATACTTTGGAGGAATTAGATTGGAAGTCCCTTGTTTATCAAAGACAGCTGGCTAGACTTAGCCTTTCAGAAACGTACAAGACACTGTAGATTGACTGCGACACCGAGGGAAATATTATGGCCCCGAATTACACTCGTGGATTCGACCACTAGGATAATACAAGAGAGATTCAAGTGCTCTCTTTTCCTTGATCACGTAACACAATCAATAAAATCGAACCAAAGCTCCCAAATATTCGCATTTAAAAACAAAAACCAAATATATTTAGCTAAACAGACCAACTAGGTCATGGTGTCCATAGTCATGGATGTGTGTATGTTTATAATTTTCTTTGTAAATGAGTAAATATGTGTTCTTATGCACGCATAAACTCATTTTGATATGGATAGAGGCCCATCCTTGTGACGGTCTTCGGGAATTGCGTAGATACAGCGGCCATTTTCAACGCATTTTGTAAATATTCAACCATTCCGGTGAACGATGACGTGTATCAAGGCAAAAAAATGAAAAATAAATTTGGATTATTTTTCCATTTGGTGATAATCTTACCGTTTACACAAAAAAAGGAAGGGTTTCCATTTTGTGCAGGTTTTCCTATAGTAAATCTAACTGGAGGAGAAAAACTGCCCTCGTGTCACCACAACGGATAATATTCACTGAAATGCAATTCGTTGAGCATGAGCTGTAATTATCTCCACCGTTTGTGAAAAAGTGTTAATACACACTCGGGAAAAATAAGAACATTTTCAACAACGCTTTTTAATACATTCTCCTAGCCGTCGGATCTGGCAGCATTAATTAATTAAGCGTTCAGAAGATAAATACAAAAAAGTTAATCGCAAGAAAAATTCCGTCTACTAATCTGTTCAGAATAATACGGGGTATTACTACGGAGCGAGCGTAGGCCCAAACGTTTTTCCATACGTAGTTAATCAGTAATGCCTCCTGACCCCGGCTCACATAATGAAAGATCTAAAATAATACTAAGAAACCTAAATTATGACTAGTGAAAAGACCCTTCCCATTAAGACGGCAAATAAAATGACATTCCTTTGAGGTTCAATGCAAAACATTTTAAAGGGAGTTGCAAGAAAGGATATTTTTACGATTAAATGTTTAATCAAGGAATAGTGTAATAATAGTTATTAAGACCTAGTATTTCAAAAATAAAAGGTGGTATGTTTCGTTGGTGTTGATTATGCTCTTCTGGCTAAGATTTTTCAGTTAAAGAGTTCCATAATTTATTTTGCATTAACAAAAATGTAACCGCAGCTGAGCGAGTAAAGTAATATAACAAATGTAATAAAAAAGTTTCTTTTACAATTATTTTACTTCATAACCTGCAAATAACAGGACACTAAGGTATATAATATTCACATTATAAGTTCACATACGAGAGTTCATTATAAGTTCACATACGAGTACATACTCGTATTATATCACAGGGGACTTACGTGGCGTGATTCGTCAAAATTTAACTTTACACTCTTCCTGTGTATACATTTCATCGCCACAAGAGAAATCAAAATGATTGCCACGCCAATCCTACAGAAAGCACGTTCGTCAAATCTCTACAATATATGCTGGTTCACTTAAATTTTGACGACTAAATTTGTAATACGTTTCACTAATTGACATATCAGAATATTTCATGAAATATTCTCCACTCAGAAATGATATTTTGTTCGATAATACTTTTTTAATGTAACAAAACATAAAGCCAAAGAATGAACCTTAAAGAATCTCAGAACCATAGAATGAACCTCAAGTATTCATTTTAATACGTTGAGCATGTAAAAATGCTTCGGCAAGGGTAAGGGTGCACAAACGGAATTACCATGAACTCCCCTGATGTCTGCAATCTAGAAAATTAAATGTGTAATCAGAAATGATGGAGGGTTGAAGGAGAGTAAGCGACGGTTATGGAAGGGTTAAACCCATTAAAACCCTAATGAGCGCACTCACAGGGGAAAGGAAAACTTAATAGAAAGGCTTAGCGAAATTACACAAGATTTTAGGGGTCTTTTAGCTTATCGAGCGCTTTACATGTATCCTTATGCTGTAGAAATAAATGGATTTCTGAGAGGAGAGATGCATAAATTCGAAATTAAGCGAACGCTAACGCTAATAAATTATTATTTATCAATTTCTCACTCTGTAAGAGTTTTTCTTCAATGCCTTGGCTCTCATAGGTAATAACTAGCTAGTTAAATATATCATTATGGTGTTTTACAATCAATGTATCTCTTTTGATTCTTTTGCTCAATCAAAATCAAACCAAAAACTTATTGTTTTCAATTTAGCGATACAAACATGAAAATGATTTTTTTCTACTAGTTTAACTGGATAATTCCGTAACAACGTCATTTTAATCAATTTATCCTTGATCAAACTTTGAAATAATATGCATGTTCAACTGACTGGACTACTTATTTTTCATATGACATTATAAAGATGAAGTTCTTTTCTCGCAGAAGATGACATTCGCTTATTACTCAGCCGATTCCCCCTTTCGATGTCTAATTTTATCGCTACTTTTTCAAGACCAGACACAAATATGGCAACCTTAAGAGCAAGCAACCTTTCTCCAATGCGATGCGAGTTTTTGTGACGTTAAGTTGACGTCATAGTAAACTCTGCGCGATTGCTTGATGCATAATTAAAAATAGTTAGCATTCGCCTTTCTCCTTAATACAGGGATTACAATTCTCAACGGTCTAATTTACTCTCTAACTTGGGAATTCTTTGAAATTTGCTCTTTGTTCATGGTAAAAGCTTCATTCATATTTGTGAGGGAAAATATACCAGAGATTTTGTTTGATATAAATTATGCTAAATTCACCGCTTTGGTCTAAGATTTCTTTAAAAAAATGATACAATGCTTCAGTTGGCATAAAAATTCAAACGAGGGTATTTTTCTCTGTAATATGAAGTGGTAGTAGTAGTCCTTGCAGTATTTTTCAACATGGTGTACACTATTTTGTAAACATTATACTGTTTGAAATTTCTCCATGTAGAGAGAAAAATAATCAGCTGCAATTAGACTGAAGGTTTTAAAACATTCTCCATTTTTGACTCATTTGCAAAGTACTTTCTTCCAAAACCCAGTTCCTTCAATGCGGAAATTTGTTAATATCGGGTAGTAAGTGGAATTACAGCCCATTCTTCACTAAATTTGTGAAAAAGATCCCACGTGGCAGTTTTTATTGCGAGATATTGCTAATCGTGCAAATGAAAACCAACGTCGGTCAATTGTTCCGGAAATTTAAAGAATGGCTCACCTTTGGCTGAGAATTTCCAAAATTTTCCCCTCGCGGTTAACCTGAAGCAACATTTTTGATGCGTGTAATGAGATCAGTAGTCATGGACGTCAACCCTCTGCCTTCACCCAGCTCGGCTGCTTTATATATTTTTAATCGTCTTCCAGCTGCTTGCACCGATGCCAGATTACGAGACTCAGCGTAACATTTTCCTTTCAGAGGGCCCATAATTCGTGATGGAATGGCGTCAAAATCAAACGGATCAATTTTATAAAAGATATAAATCGACAAGTTCCACCCGGCTACATTTTGTAATAGTAACGGTCGAGTTGGCATGCGGCCGGGAAACTCTGCATGACAAACCTACGATGCATTTCGGTTCCAAATTCTTGAGAATTGGAGCGCCAGGAAATCAAAATCTCTATTCCGTTTCTCCACCCACATAGCAGCCCTTCGACCAGCGCTTTTGGTACTTTTGATGGTAAGATATGTTGTTTGCTTCAGGATTGAGTTTTTTAAATCTTGGTGCGAAAACGGTAGCGGTAAAAGAGCACTCCCGCAATAATTAGAACTCATATTTGGCAAACTTGTCTCCGCGATAAAACGAAAACGTATACAAGTTCATCTATCAGAGGCGACATTTGCCCTAAAAAAATGAATGCGGATGATTCGTGTGGAGCGTAACTTATTTTTAATATTTACTTTCGTTTGTGCCCGACTGGAGGGAGAAGAGTGCTAATTGGAGTAGGCCTGTCAAGGTTTGGTGTTTCCGCAATCGTTTTTATTTGTATCTACCCTATGCATCAAATGCATCCCATGCATGAGATGGTCTAAACCCATTAAAACAAGTTTCATGCCATACGATTCACCTCTACATATATAAAAAAACCATAAATACAGTAATCAACCCTAAGGTTGGTTTGGTAGGTGATGATAGAGTTCACCCGGTACTAAGCCCGACGGCGTGTGAAATTCACACATCAGAGTAGGGGGATCAGTTCCTTTCCTTGTGCCGTATATATAAATATATAAATAAATTATATATATATATATATATATATATATATATATATATATATATATATAAGGAGTGTAGAAGTTATGACACGATTTAAGAGTGCATTATCAACTCTGTTATAGGCTTTGAGGAAAGCCTGCGATGTGGGAAGGCGCTATGTTTTGCGGTGTACAGTCAACATTTTCGGCACCCATCGGGCACAAAACTTCTGAAAGCCAATCTTCCCCACTAAAATTTCATGCTGTAGACTTCGTACAATTTCATAAAAATGAAACGAGGGAAACCACTGCGGTCCTCATGGTGGAAATTTGTGCGGCTATTTTTAAACAGGATACATCACCCAGAGAGAAAATTCAGTGAACTTTTCACACCAGCTTCGTATAGAGTAATGTAAGTTGAGAATTTTTTCAGCAGATTTACATCCACATGCATTTTAATTTTCCAGTTGTCCTAGTCTTTCATCCATATTCTTTATCGTTTACCTTCCGTCTCATGTTTTTTATTAATTTTGTATCATTTCCTTATGATTTTTGCCAGTGGAAACTTTCATTTCCTTAACAGTTAAAGTTGATAGCAATTTACGAAATGCGTAGAGATATTTGAAAGATTTTAGGATCAATTTGGACCATTGACATGCTAGCTCCAAGTGAGAACCTTCCACAGATCTCACCGTACCTGATGGAAACACAATTTGCATAAATTAATAAGGCATGACTACAGGCAAAAAATATGTGGGAAAATCTTTCTGCGGAGTGAGACAATCAATGAATTACTGACATAACACAATGGAAAAGCAATCCTCAGAAAAATTTCCAGGACCTTCGAACCCTGGTGCAAAACGGGAGAAAAAATGGATGGATGCAGTGAAAATGAGAAGGGAAAGATAGAAGTAAAAAATTGAAACATAGAATCATTAAGGGTAGTGTTAAGAGAACCAGACTGCTTCGACCCAATATCAATGGGCTATCTACAAAACATTACAGAATTATTACAGGTTCGAAGAGGGTCCATGTAGATGTACAGAAAAAACAAGTTGATTCATTGGAACCGGTAGTCATACTGCGACAGTTGAAATTCAGTAACGTTAACGGGAAAGTTATTCCCACCGGAAATAATGGTTTTAACTCATAAGAATAACTTATCTGTGCAAAATTTCTAGAATTTACTGAAAGATTTCTTGGCCTCTTTTTATAAAAATCTCATCTCTAGCCCCTTCGCGTAACTTATGATGTAGTCAATGCCTTCAAACCCGGTAATACCATAAATAGTAAATCATCGCTTTCAGTTACAAAGGTCGGTTTCATCGCAAATACATATAAAAGATAGATAAATAAAAGAAAGGCCAATAAAGCACAAATTTATGAATATTGAATCGGGAATATAATGAAATGCTATCATAAAAAAATACAATCGGATTGAAAGGAAAATTATAAAGGAATGGCAGCCGAGTGTTTTTTAATATATATACTTGGAGTTAATAAGGATTAAATCCCAAACTTTTTCCTGGCTCAACACCATCTTGTCTCGGGGAAACCGAAAATACGAAGATCTTTTCTCGAAGGATTCGGAAAAATAGTTTGTTACCCTTTCATAGTATTCTTTAATATTCCATGTGTAAAAATGTGCCCAATGTCTTTTTGCTATGAAGGCTCATTATTGTTTAAAGGTTAATAAATCTTTGTCACTTATTGCAAATGACGCCCATCCCATGGATTTGCACAGAACAAAACACACGCACGAAGCACGCTGAGTATTGGGATGGTGTGGTGGCTTAAGTACTAGCTTCCCACCTAGAGGGCCCGGGTTCGAATCCCGGAGGAAAATAATTTTTAGTGGTATCTCGATCCCTATTTGAGGTGCTTTGTGGAGAGCACTTGGAGTGAGTATCATCCGTCGGATGGGACGTTAAGCCGCGAATCCCTTGGCGCCTTTTGAAAAGAGTAGGCTAATACCGACTTCGGGGTTCTCTCAACCCTTCATCTTTTCCTGTCCATCTCTAATGGCTCACATGGCCTCAGCTGTCGGTCACCTACCCTAAAAACTACTACTAACTACGAAGCACTAAACAAAGGATTCGATTTTCACCTCGGACTACAGAACCCGGTACGCAGTAGTAACTCCAAAGGAAGCCTCAAAGACGTCTTCAGATTTATCCTAGTTCTCACTTATTTAAGCAAGACGGATTTGTTTGAATGCAATAAAGTTTTGTGAGACCACCAAACAGACCACAAAAAGAAAACAAAATGTATACCCCTCACTATAACTCCATGCGCCAAGTGGCTTGTGGGTTTTGCTTCTGGCAATAGACGAGGAACTCCATAATATCCCTATCTCATTTCTAGTGACGCGGATGCGCGCACGAAAACCCCAAAAACCCCACCGGACTAAAAGTTTTTTTCGCCCACAGTTTCGATTTTTTTTAAAAGGTTTCATCGCGATCAGTTTTTATTTTCGTTTGGACCACTATTCTCTTCCACCTAATGGGCATCGACGAGAGAAAAACGAAAAGAAAAAAATTGAAATCGTTTACGTTTCTTCCGCGCGGTGGAAAAAAAATGCCGCGGTTAACGGGGGAATGAGCGTATGAGAGTCGATCAAGGATGAGATGAGGGTGGAGGTCGTGGTGGGGGGGGAATGATGATTCCAATCCCGAGGTAGGGACGAGAGGAGGGAGGAGAGGACGAGGGATAAAATGGAAAGAGGGCGTGGTCAATTTGACGAGGGAAGGAAAATAATAAAAAAAACAACAAAGAAGGGGGAGGGATTGCGTGGGAGGGTAATTTGGCGGAAGGAAGGGGAGGACTAGGAAGATGGAATGATGTGGGAGGAATACTGCCCAAAATTGGGTCGGGAGGGAAGGCTGGTCTACTTAGTCGTATTCGAATTGAAGAAAGGGGATGGGAAGAGGGCTGATTGAAGAAAGTTTTGTATAATGGATCGTCCCGAGGTGGAGGCATGGAAAGCCTCGGAAAAAATACGAAGCCAATAAAAGGTAAGGTAGGTAGATGCGTTTCGGTGAGGGGATAAGATAAGCCTTAGTCCTTATCTACAGTGGCCTACATGCGCCGTGAATGGACGGGGTAAAAGAGCCGGGGATCTACTGACTCACGAACTGAGGGGAAAAGAAAAAAAACGCCGTCTGCCCAAAGGAATTTTAATGTACGAATTTTGCTGCACACGATGAGGGATGCTTGTTATCGTCATTGAATTCCAATGCAAAAATTTCAAATGGGGCACTGGAACGTCTTTAACCTAAATGTTGAAGGGAAAAACGTTTAATGAGACCCGATTACGTTCCATTGCGATCACATCGAAGGGATCACGAGGGACAAAGACTCCAAAAAAAATATTTTAATTTTTAGAAAAAAATTACTTACACTCGATGCATGGTTTTTCAGAGTGGATGTATATAAGAAATATAAATGGATAAGAAATACTGAACCAGTTCCTAAATTTTACGAGTTTACTGCGCCTTAATGAGAAAATTATCAAGTTACGTCAAAAAATTGGTGTCCTTCTCTGCCACTAATGGACAAAAAACATTGAACAAACATTCTACAATCAAAAAATTCTGAGGATATTATGTGGTTCAATTAACAAAGATGCTTATGCGTGAAAGATGAATATATTCACCGTATACTCTTATTCATCTGTAATCAATTGAAACTTATACTTTTAATTAGGAAAGGATATTCCTGAAATAAATAGTGAGATTTCTACTCCTGCGATCAAACAATCATGGCGAGTCTTTAGATACACCGTTTTTATAAACCTTCCCAAAGCAAAACGAGCAACAATTAAACTTCCCGTAATACATCTTTTATTTTCCCTTTTTAATTTCTATTCTTTACTTTTTTCCGCAGGTTAATGTACCCAATCTCCCACCCTTCCTCACCTATCTTACGCTCTACGCTCTCCTCCCAATCCTCATTCCTTTCAGCACGCGGCCACCGATCAGTATCCCCTCAGCTCAACTACGAAGATGTCTCCATATTTCATCTTCCTGACCCAAATTTTAAGAACTTATTTTTTGGATTTTCGGAACCTTGGAATAGAGCAAGGACACGGCTGATGAGCATTCACGCAGCCTTTTCTTCACGTTTAAAACATCACGATGTGAACGTAGCCGACAAGAAGCTACAAGAGCCATGGTGGCACTACGAACGTAACCACTCACGGTAACCCCTTCATCTTCATCATCATCATCATCAAAGTTTTTCGAGCCCGTTCCTTAGAAGCATTTTACCCCAATCAAGGAGAGAGGGAAGATGTGGAAGTGGGTGAAGGAGAAGGAGTGGCATTAAGTCCCCCAGGGGTTCGGAGGGGATGCGCGTGGTCTGGGTTAAGAGATTTTAATGGACGGAGAGGCAGGCGGAGCTTCGCAGAAACCCAACGTTAAAGAACCTCAGCCATGGAAGTGGGTGAAGCATTATAGCGGTTAAAAACAGGAGCAACGGAGAAGGGACGGGGGGGAGGGGTATTTGCGGAGGTGGGAGGCGAATGGAAGACTCTGGAATCCTCTTCCCCTCACCCTCCCCGAAAGAGCGCCAGCGGAGGAAAACGACTCAGGAATTACTAACAGAACACGGCCGGAAATGCGTAATAAAGGTGTATTTATTATGCGAGCAGCTGAGTTGAGTCGTGTGTGCTCTCAATCCGAAAGGAGAAAAAAATAGTTTCACGAAATTCACGAAAATATGAACCGCTCAGCCTCTCTCCTTTCGTGGGGTGCCTTATTACTTGAGGGCTCAAAAATACTCGGCTCACGCTCTGGAGCGAATTAAGTATTTCATTTGGAAAAACTACTGCCTACATTATATACACTATGTACTCACAGCAGTTAGGCTATATATATATATATATATATATATATATATATATATATATATACATATATATATAATATCTGGGGACGTGGTATTACCCACGTAGTAGGTAGAGCTCTTGGATATTGGACAGGAGGCTAAGGTTTGATTCCCGGGTCACCTCTGGGACTGTTTGACCCAAGCTTTGTCACTTTTCGGGTACCAGATTTTACAATAATGAAGATAGAGACAGTTGAGAGGAAATTCGAATAGATTTGAGGTAACATTATTATTTGACGCAAAATGTTCGCTCCCCGGGTCAAAAGAAAGACAAGGCGAATGGTTTTTACACTCTGAAATTGTTGAATTGTTGCATTGCAATGTATTTGCATAGAGTTTACTGAAAAAAAGGTAGCTAAAACGGGCACTTGTATTTTAGATGTCAACTTTGTCAAAAATGATATTACCACTTGAGAGCTAGGCCGAAATTCTCAATTTTGAAATTCATGTGGAATAAAAATAACGAGGATTTGGTTGCAGCTACTAGTTTGTTGGGAAGAACTTATTTATTCTATCGCATATATTTATAGTATACTACTGACTCCATTGATAAATCAAACAAGATTATGAGTTCATTTTATGTACATTATTTGCTGTTATGTATATAATCATTTAAATTGATTTTTAAACAAATAGAGCACGTACTGTGATGAATATCGTGCATTAAGATTTTGTTCGTTTTAAAACCTAGGACTAAAGGAAAATTATAAATAATCTCTGCCATTTTTTGCATATATGGATTTGGAATGTTCATGGGCGAAATGTTCCGTTGTCACCAACTTATATGATAACTCAAAATGACTTTTTCCAAGACAACTCAAAGTCACTTGCCCAAGGGCATTACAATACCTATGGTGTATTTTTTATGTTATATGTTACTATAGTAAGGTATTGGAAGCTACAGCTTCAATGAACTTTTTCTTTACTATGGCACCCAAAATGCTAATCTAATTAGTATTTTCTACTAAACAAGAGTACTGTTTAGAGAGCATTTTCTTGGATTTTCCATTTATAATTTACTTCTATCCCCACTCCCCAGAGCTGGGAAATGTTTGGTAGGCATAGCTGCAGCTAGCTCATTGCAGTTGACGCAGTTACCATGGGCTCGGAAGCTGTCTCCTGTCGTAGAAACTAAGAGTTAGTTTGAAAGCCCAGCCAATTAGCATCTAAAGTAAGTAATAGCAATAAATGGTGCAGTACTTCTTACATACCTATATTACACAGTGTACAGTTTGGAATGTTTCACATTACATCTAGGATCGTTTTCAAAGGTCTTGTAAAGCGATTTGTAACTTTGAGTTATAGAATCTTGTCCTTTGGCATAGCTATGTGCGTTCAGATAAAAAAAATAGTAGTTACCACAATAGTAGTGGGTGTGTTCCAAACTTTCTATGAGTTGGCATAGAAAAATACGGCGAATTAACCTAGAAGCCCGAATGATTGCATTTTGAAACCTCAGTATCAATGAGATTTACGTATATTTTAAATATGGAACAGAAAATGATGAGACTTAGCAGAATCCTGCGATATTCTAAGTATTAAAGGGTTAATGTGAATATCAAGGAAGCTAGTGAAAGACTGGAGAAACATCCGTTTAAACCTCTCAGAAAGAATTTCGTGGCAATAAAGTTTATTTTCAAATGTCCCGATTGGCAGGGTGGTGTAATTGGCAGCGCGACGCTTGTGACCAAAATAATAATATCACCACGAAAAATATAAATAATCAAACCTTATTTTTATTTTTGAAGAGGGGAAATTCATAAATCCGAGATACAAGGGTTTTCAACGAAAGCGAGAAGCCTTGGGCCGAGGAGAGACATAGTGGGAAGGAGTGTGTGAATGCCAAAATATACGATCCAGGCACACAAGCATATTTATGTGTACGTTGAGGATATTATTTTAAGCTTCAATTTTATATATAATACGATTTCAGCTTGATTTATCTTTAAATCCTACTGTCAAAGTATTGAGATTCTCAAATTTTACAATGAAGGTCGCAGTTTATTCATAGAGTCATAGCTGCCTGACAGGCGAAAGCTCCCTCTTTTGGCTCTCCATTATGGATCAATCTATTCTATCATTAGAGTCATGATTAGTGTTTAAATGTAAAGCATATATTTTTTATCCCATTATTAGCCAGAATCCTTTTTTACAAGGGCGATTTTCTCTGATAACAAAGGGTAGGCAAGAATTAACGAACTGTTGCAGGCTATAATCGAATAGCATACACGTGTGGGGCATTTAGGAACATTCTGTGCTGATTAATTTTCATTAGGTAAAGAGCCATCACCTGCAATAGATCATCGCATGCATTTCTATCCTTTACTAACCAAGTTTTACTGCCAATGATTGTTACTTGATCGGGGAGAGAACTTCCTATTACCTTGTGAGCACTAAAGCAGAGCCATTAGTCAACATCAGCGAGAACGTTCGGGAGTAATTATGAGTCTGGTGTTTGACGATAGGTATTCTCACTAAGCAACATATTATCCTGTCAACAGCTCACATTCAAGCTTAAACTGATTTTGATAGGTGTACAATCTAGCTGAAGGAAATCGCTGTGTATTCCTGTAGTAAACTTTCAGGGTACCATCGTAAAACCATCTAATCAATGGAAAAATAATATCTTTTATAATAAGGTATTCTAAAACATTCAAGTGAGTAATTCACTATTACATAAACTTAAATCTACTTAAAAGAATTATTTTGAAATCCTGGTCCAGTTGGTGTGCATATTGTAAACTGGTATTCCGTTCTTCAATATCAACAATTTCCGCCAAATTCTTTCTATGGAGCTCCTTAGACATATTATGGGTGAAAGGAGAAAAATTGGATAGTAATGATCTTCCAGAGTGAACTAAAAAATTGAGTGAATGCATTATTAAATTTCATAAACAGACATCCCTGATGCATAGAAAATATTGAACTTACCAGAAAAATTAAGTGTTTTCTTTCAAAGGGCTACCCTTTTCTTCTTACCCTCGTGTTTCTGCAATATGCATGTGGTTTTCTAATTTAAAACTATTATCACATTTAATCTCTTTTATTCCTTACCTTAAGTACCGACGCGAAACGGATACCAGAATTAAATACGTGGCCAAGTCGTTCACATTATTAGAAACATTTTTATATGGAATACGGATATTTTTATACTTGGGATTTCTGGTAAAAGTACCTTCGCACCTTGAAATCAACGTATTATACAGCTCAACCAGCATTCGGTAATGTTATTAAATTTAAAATAAAAGGAAATTAACAAGTTCTTTGTGGATTCATCTCAAAACAAAGGCAATGAATTTTAGGAAACTTCGAAATAGGTTTTTGTTTTAAATTACCTTTGGTTCCTTTACTTTTCATTTCAACAAATCCTCAAGGGTTTGAAAAAATATTCCCGATAATTCTATATTGGGAAATCAGTGGTCACATCAAATTACCAGGACACCCACAGCCAGTCACTTTTGATGCTGATAGTAAATTGACAGAGTAACTTCAGCCACTTTATCTCTTTTAGCGACTTAGCAAATTAATCGTGTACTTTCAGAGATGACGTGGTCGACATGGGAACAAAACATTTTTCTCTTTGCGTGAGTGTCAGTCGGCCTTTAAATGTATGTTGGAGAGAATGAGTTAAAAAAATGTACAAATTTCCAAGACTTGAAACGGTGCTGAAATCATAACGGGAGAATTCGTGTTCCCAAGACGAGTGGATCGAGTACAAAAGCAAGGAAGTCATTCGTAAATGTCAGGAGGAGCAGCTTCATCTCGACGGAGCAACCAAGTGCATTCAATAAGGAGCGGAACACTTTCTGCGCCAAAGCCGGCATGAGAGTCAAAAGGAGTCCCCTCTCCTGATGTTGACCTTTCATGAAAAAGCCTGGCGAAATACGACGTCTCCGGTGCAATGGTTGGTCGAACGGAGACGGGAAAGCCCAATAAAATACGTAGAGTTGCTGCGGGGACCATCCTAAAATCGGAAGGCTTCCCAATGGAAGCGTATCAAAGGTCACAGAAACGCTACAGTAACCGATATTATTTCTCTACCTGCGTATTTTTCCTGTCTGCCGTATTTTCCATTAAATCAAAGATAAAAGTTTTATTTTTTACTATTTTATTTCAGAAAACCAGAGATAAAAACAAATTCTGAACAAAGAATCTCCATTGATAATCATAGAGTTTCATAGAGTGTAATCTCTTTTTCCTTTCGGTTAGGCTGTAAGATCCAGTCAAATCGTAAGGAGATTTGATGTAAACATATGCATCAATATTATATTTTAAAAACAAAACGGAGTGAAACCTTTTTCTTCCAAACACCTACGACGACCACCAATCGGTTTAAAGCCAATTTCAAACTCTTTGTTTTCAAACTCTTGAAGCTCAGGAGTTGGGATTTTCACGTCATCAGGCGTAAATGAATTGACATCGGTGGAACTGGCTTTCTTACTCTGTCAGTTCTCTCATGATTTTACTAGCCGAAAGGTTTATCAGAACCATCAAATGAGTCGATGAAATTCAATGTGAACTCAATGTGCAGTTTGTTATAGGAGGTAGAATATTATCGATAGAATTAATGAATATCTGTCTCTGAAAAAGTCTAGTTAATGCATTAATAGTGAGTAAGCTTCTTGCGATCAATATCTGAACTCGGAACAATTACGCTTCATGTAAAATGCAATCTATTATTTGGAAGGTCTACCTGTAGTATTCAACATCCCATAACTTGGATATAAAACTAATTTTCCCTGTGGTAGCCTCAGAACAATTTATTACAATGGAAATTTCATATGAAAGAAGTGTATTAAAAATAGGAGAAAATCAATAAAAATTATATCGAGGTCTATAATGTAGCTTAGAAGATAAAGAATAAAACATAATAATTTAATTAGAGAAATACATGTCTGAAATATGTAGAATATCTGTTCATAAAATCTGTAAATACATTAAAATGCGTTTCAGTGGGCGATTAATAATTTTTATCGCAGATAATTAATGGTTTCACCTTTAAACTAGATCCTCTTCCTATGAATCGTAACATTAGTTGCACTCTTACTGGTAATTGACGAAATTTTTACAGCTACATAATACCCCGCAAGCCGCCGCAAGGGCGTGTGGCGGGGGGGCATAACCGGGAGAGAAAGATTTTTTAGAAAAATATTCCTTGAAACAAAGTTAACCTTCATTTAAAACACGAAATATATTAATGTTGGCACCTATCTATCGCCTTTTAAGCTCCTCATCACGCATTAGCGTCAAGTTAACCCTTGATTTGTTACACCAGACACAACCCACACTGGATAAGGGCAAAACATTTCCTTAGTCGCAGAACGAACCGATACCAACCTGGAACAAGATGCCGCAAAAAATCCAAAAGATCGGCGGAAAATGTAGTTGGTTGGGAAGAACAGAGGGAAGTGGGATGACAAAAAAGGGGCCTTCAGAGAGAGGAAGAAAGGGGACAAGAGGAAGGAGACTTAGAAATCAGAATTCTTTCGTGGAAACGGGCGCGCAACATGGGGGACACTCTGTTTGAGGCACCGACCGGGTCGACGGTCAATCAGTCAGAAACTTTAACCGTCACGTATCTACCTACTGTTAGTGGGAACGGGATCAAAAGAGGTACCCCGAGACATTGGAAAAAGGCCGCTGAAATGATATCTATCAACCTACCAAGCTGGATCCTTGACCGAAAAAAACCGGACAGGAGCTAGATCTCGGAACCTAAAAGAAAGATCTGATGACCACAACGGAAAGTGGAAAGAAGAAAGTCATGGAGGGAGGATTCCTATGATATCGAATAATATTTAGCCATGCCGGGAGTGATATTCCGAAAGGGGGATGGGGATATTAGGGAATAAGGATATGGATCCAGCAAAATGGAAGGGAGATAGGTTTGTATAAGGATACTATGAAGACTCTGTAAAGCTACCATTTTCCTAAATTATTTTCACGTTTTTACATCTGCATGTTACCCTACAGACGGCTTTGAGTTCCTGTGGCATGGGGGTACAAGGCTACCAGCCAACAGAGTAATCGTTGATTCATTGGCTTAAGATAATGCTCCTTACTCTTCTGTTATCCAGTGGTGAAAAAATGATTCTTCCAACCGATTTGTTTTGCAGACATTTTTTCCCTCAACTTATTACCGCGGCCTTTCTCTAACAATCATAGTAAGGGTGATTACCTCCATGCCAGCGTTAAACTGGAATGATTTTTACATTTCTGAAAATTTTAAATCGCGCCTGTAATGTTCGCTTATTCAGTGCCTCCCAATCAAGAACTTGCAATAGCAATGCAACGATTGCTGCTCGTTCTCAACAATTCTTCACGCTGAAGGGCAACTTTTCCTTGTCTCCCGTTTAGCTCAGTATTTAATTTAAGTCCCTCCTGGAAGGGTTTGAAGCATTCGTCACGTATTCAAGTTTCAGTTTAGTCAATGCAAATTAACACCTCTCCTTGAATATTTCATCCCAATATCACCTAACTATTTGTTTAATGATTCCTAGATTTCTTAATGCTGCTCCGGGGATGATTCTAACGCCATTTTCCGATGTATCGTCTGGCGATAGCGTAATTCCTAGTAATTTTGTGGTTCCTAGATGTTTGGGACAGCGTTTGTTTTGAAAATATCCCTTTAGCTCTTTAACTTTCATAATATAAAAAGGTGACAGCCTTTAAGCCGGACAGACAGCCATTAAGATGGTGTGGTGGCTGCGGTACTGGCTTCCCACCCAGATGGCCCAGGTTCGAATCCCAGAGGAAGATATTTTTCAGTGCTATCCCGATCCCTACTCGAGGTGCTTTGTGGAGGGCACTTTGAGTGAATACGCCGTCCATCGGATGGGACGTTAAGCTTCGGACCCATTGGCGCCTTTCGTTAAGAGTAGGCTAATACCGACTTCGGGTTTCTCTCCACCCTTCATCCTTTCCTGTCCATCCCTAATGACGCAAATGACCTTGGCTGTCGGTCGCTTCCCCTAAATACTACTTCTACAAAGGTGATGGCTCATTTCATGTGGGTAATATATGTCCTACTACGTAGCCTAATTTTGGCGTAAGGTACCACTCACACGCAGATGAAGGTGGAGGCGACGGGTAGACCGGTACAGCTTACAAGAACAGCAGCACGCGAATCGAGGATATTTAAAAGGGCAAACAAACTCGGTTTAGCATTAAACGAAAAACAATCAGCCTCTCCTAGTGGTAAATGAGAGATATAGTCATTCAAAATACGAGTTTTAGACCCAAATAACGAGGCATTAACTTTCTAACCAAGGAACGCCATGGACTACATCCGGATCTTTTCACACCCGAACATTCTAGGGTATTTTATATTTTCGCACGTGGGACAAGAAATGCGTGTCACCAAGGCATGAGCTACAAGGTGGAGGGTCTTTGTAGTAAAGAGACACTTCTGCTCTCAAAGCTGAGTCGGAAATGGGATTGAGGATGGGTAAGGAAGGCGAGGGAGACAAAGGAAGAGTGCGCAGGGGAAGGAATTTAAAGCAGAGACGAGGTGGAGGGATGGGTGGGGGGTGTGTGGCTGGATAAAAGGGGGGTGGAACAGGGGGAGAGATGGTTGAGTGGGAAGTAGGAGGAAGGAGGGCGGGAGAAGAGGGGAGCGTAACGAGGTGTGTAGGGCTGGCGTGGAGGGAGTAGCGTAGAAGACGAGTGGAGTAGCGCGGAGCGTGTAGAAAGTTGGGCGTAAGGCGAAGGACCCTGGGTTGAGGGCGTGGGGTGGAGGCTTTAGGACGGATGTCACCTTAGGCAGAGATTAGAGTGGAGAGGGCTAGATAAAGGAGGAATGGAGAAAGTCATTCTAGGATTACCGTCCACATTTATACCACGCCATCCAACGAAAAGGCAGTATTTTTATTCACACCTGACTTGCACAGCACATAAAAGAGTTGCGGCCACGTGCTGTGTGCGAAAGATTGGTAGTTTCAATAAAAAAATTCTTTCATAGTAGGAAAAAAAAATTACACGTGTGAACTATGCGGAGGAAAGGAGACCATGGTTATTGCTAAATCACCAGGTTTGAAAACATATGGTGAGATGAATATGAAACGGAGGCTGTAGGGAGTAGTAATGTGGAGAGGGTAGGGTATAATGTGTATTTTAGATGGCATGGAATAGATGATTTGGGATTGAGGCCGTGGTTTGCAGATTTTAAGGCTAAAGAAGTAGGGGTAAGGGGGGCGCTTCGAGTGGAGAGGATTCAGTACACGGTGAGTATGGAGGGGATACGGTGGAACTAGGGTGGAGGGAGGATTGGGTAAGGTTGACCGCGTAGTGTGTAGGGTGAATGGCAAAAGACGGCGTAAATGTAGTGAGGCTGTAAATGTAGTGCTGGGTGGGAGGCCTTGGAGCCGTGTCCTTAAGCCCGTGATGTATGCTTGGGCGTCTTCCATCAGGAGCAGTGGGAAGGATGAGGTCGTCGACACACGGCTTAGAATAGGGTACACCGCCTTGACCCACTCATACCTCTTCAGTGAAGAGAAAACACCACCAAGTTGTGAGCTGTGAGCCTGCACGATAAGTGTTTTACGTTGGGTACTAAGATACCAGGATGTACAAAGGTGGCAGTAAATCAGTGGATACAAAGAATCCTAATCGTCGAACTATGTATTTTTGTAAGAAACTGGGCTATACTTTGGTACGTAATTTACACAGTTTATTTTCAGTTTTAAAGTTTTTTTTTAAATTAAAAAGTAAATTATTGTTTAATATAGGCTTCGTAAGGACACTGATAAAGTAACCCTACGCGTTCAAACCTCACCGAATATAATAACCTAATAAAAATTTCTTTAATTCCTACAGGAATAATTCTTACAGGCCTGTATATTCCTTAATTCCGTAAAAGATGCCTATTCTTACAGTATTCAGCCTTCTATCGGCAATTAAAATACTCAGCGTCTACTTTCCTATCCTCAATCGTATTTCTTCCAACAACCAACAATTAACACAACAATTTTAGAGTGTAAAAATCATTCACCTTGACTTGAAATGCACATATAGCAGATGACGCTGTTCAAAGTTACTGTCGCGACATCTCCCGCAATTTCCTGGAATATAATCAACAATCAGTCATCCTCTAACCTTCTTTTTTCTTTCCTGCCCAATTTTCATGCATTCTTTTGAATATTAAATATTCAGTGATAGCAATATTAGCAACGTTAGGAACTGTATTTTTCAATTGATTCGGTTGAAAGAGGTGCAAAGGCATCGGCGCCACAAAACCTAATAACAAGACGTCTTGTAAGAACGGTAAAAACCGTTTGGAGTTGGACGTTTAGGTGGTAATTGTAGGGAAACGAGGCGGAGGATAAAAGAACGATGCGGGAGAGTGACCGAATGGACTCCCACCACGACTAAAATGGGGGGCAGTGTGATGAGGAGGAGTGGGAGTTGTCGGGATTTCCGTCTCCGATCTCTCCTTCCAATTCCTGCCCGGGAAGTTGGTCGTTCCCCGGCACGTGTTTCAAGGGTAGGGGTACACGGGTTCACGCGCGTCCTCGCCCGTGCGGGTCCGTCGCGTGCGGGGGTTGTCTCCCCCGTGTGTGCACGAGGAGAAGGAGCAAAGGGATTAGGAAAGGGAGGGAAGGGCGAGGGTGGGACGGGGGGGATGCGGATCCGGGGGAATGGGGGTGATGCGGATCCGGGTCGTGGTGAGGGAGGCCGTTTCCGTTCTGCTACCCAGAGCTCGCGCATGCGCGAGAGAGTGGAAACCGCGAGGGAGGTCCTCCCCCGCAACCCTCTCACCCATCCAGACACAAACACACCCTCCAGGAACCTACCGCCACCCCCAAAATCCCCCAAATGTATATATCCAGGTCACTCCCACGACCACTCCCTCCAACCCCAGGACGCCGATAACATTGAACCGAAAATGGGAAGGAGAGCTGGGATTATCGCCCTCCGGTGACTTAGGCTAGGGGATGAGAGGAGAGTATTATATTTTTCTTCTTCCTCCTGGGGGGTAGCGGGGGAGGGATTTGGGCCGGAACGTACTTTTCTTCTCCTTGGGGTGAGAGGAACCCGCGCGGGATAACCAAGGGACGCGTGAGAGGGGGTCGTGCGTTGTCGGGAGGGGAGAAAGGACGGGAGAAAGGTCCTTAAGGGCCACTCCAAGGGCACGAGCAGCACTGCGGTAGAGCGCGAGGGAACATGGAAGGGGAGGGTTCGCTGAACTCCCTAGGGAAGGGAAAACTCATCCGGTGATTTTCATTGAAATTGAATTTCATTACGTAACGCATAAAAATGGAGGGAAAGTTCCTGTAGAGAAGGCCAAATTACAATTTTGGAGATCAAATAAAGAAGGATGTAGAGTTGGAGACCTATCAAGGTGCAAGGAAATTAGCATTAGATAGGGAAGAATGGAGGAATTTCGTATGTTCGGGTGATAGAACTTTGGGACGAAGGGTTAATGAAGGTATCTTTCAAATATCAATCTCATCGTGGTATAACAAGAAGATGACAAAGGTTGAGTAAGGTATCGGTGTAGCGGTGCTACTCTAACGTGTAGGGGGGAAAAATATGAGTTTAAAGAACGGCGGTGGTGTTATAGAATCCATAAATACGTTTTGAATCACACAAGGAACCTGAAGACAGTATTAAACGAAGAGACCACTGAATGCTAATAAAAGGAAATAAAAAGATAAGGAAATGAGCAGGTACGAAGAATTGATGATGCTCTTTCAAAATATAATCAAGTTCGATTATATACAGCAAAGGAAACTTCGAAACTGAAGCCTTGATAAAAATAATCATGGGCGATATTAAAGAGATAAAAAATTAAATTTTTTGAAAAGGAGAGGAAATCAAATTGGAACGGTATGGGTCGAATGAAGGCGAGGAAAAATATAATCGGAACGAGAAAACCATTGCCCATATGAAACACTAGTTGCACCACCTTATCTTACCTCTGTGGTAGATTATAGAGAAAATAAGAGATATAAACTACACCACTCACAAATTCAAAGAACTTTAATTCCCTTTCCAAAAAAAAACTCACACCCCAACAGTTTCGTCCAAAAAATTCAATTGCTATGTAAGATTATTCCTTTTTCGGCCACATAGAACTCATTCCAATGTACGCAATGAAAGCTAAATTAAAATAAAAGCGGGTGACCTAAAATTTCTTCGCACTTGTCGCCGTGGGGGCTATTATTGATGCACAGTCATTGCACATTAACGGGTCGAGCAATAGTCATCATCCAAACTTGCAAACCGCATTAAAAATTTTGCAGTAAATACATATTTTAATTCTTACATTAGAGATATTTTAATGCAGGAGTATGCATATGAAATAGGTAACTAAGAACTGGATATTTCAATTGCAAATACACCTATTTTGTCATTTCATTGCATAAGAGAAATAATAATGCAAAATCACACATTTCTTAATTTTAAAAAACTTTATCGGTCCGATAAAAATGGCGGGCGTCTTGCGACCCGTGAGCCGTGCTTTGCACAGAACTGATATAATAGATAATGGGTTTTAGCCGTGGTGCGAGATAAAAACTTCATTTTTCCTTCTACCCCGTAATTAAATATTCATACTTTTGAGATGATGTATTATGGAGGATCTGAATAGCTAGGAAAAGTATTAATTAATTAATTATACTAGCTACATAAAATTTGGTTAAAATATTACCTCACTACCATGCATTAAAATAATAGTTTACTACACCCAGATTGCAAAAAGATACATAAATTTGAGAGAATATATCCTGGGTTCAAGCCTTAATCCCTTATTTAAACAATTCCAATGGAATACCCACGCAGGAATGGGGCAATAAAAACCTGTGGAAACTACTGATAAGAAAAGAAAAAACAAAATCCTGAAGGATTTTCTTAATGCATACATGAAGGAAAATAAAGGCGAAAAGGAAAACTGAACGTGTAAAGCTTCAAAGAGGGAAACTTGCGATTGACAGTACCAGAGCAAAAACTTGGGATTGTAGAGAAAAATCTCTTCCGACGCGGCAAAAAAGAACAAAAGAAAGATCAGGTAAATACTCGTATGTACGTGACAGCTAGCTACAATGTCTGAAGTTGGAATGCCCTCTACTTGGGGAGAAATCTTAGATGAAATTGTTCAGGGAGTGGTATCCGTGGAGATATTATCGCGTAACTACATACGGCAGAAGTAATATCCATGCTTCAGTTCCAGGGTTCCATTTCTCGGACGGCTGTGGGAATGAATGAGTCCAATTAAGATTCGAAGCAGAAAGAGCTGGATTATGGTCGGACCCTCGGCTGATTTCACGCTTGAAATTCACAGACTTCATCGTAGAAATTTAGGGTTGGAAAAGGTTTCATCGGGTACCTACGGACACTGTCACATCCACTCCGAGTACGATAATGGATTGAAAGATGGGCAATTATTCGCCGAAAGTAAATCCACCTACCTGTAAGAAATTTGCGCACGTAAATGAAACGACTTGAAATTTATAGACATTACTCGAGTAATAGTTGTAGGGGCATAAGAAGGAGCACGGGTTATCTTTAGTCCATAAAAGCTCTAGCGAAATAAAATTTATAATTTTTTTCAACGACGAGTAACTATGTAAATGAGTCAATTCCTAGCTACGATAAATGATTTTTGGATATGAGAATGATTTGAAATAAAAATATGATTTTTGCTTGAAGTAAATAAAAATAAACTAGAGAAATCTACTGTTTTCCCAGTTTTCATGGGGGGAAAAAAATGTTATCAACCTTTACCGTTAATGTAAGAGCCTAATTTTCCAAATAAAAATCCCACACTACCACTGCCATAGGGAAATACGTGAGAATGTATATTATTTCCGTGCAGGGGGATCCCTGGATATTTGTACCTAGTTTGGAACATAAAGGTTTTAGCGCCTTCTTCAGTAGCAAAAATCTCAAGATGGTAATATTTCCTCCGGATTACTATTTTCGTTTGAAGGTATAATTGGGACAACACCATGATTCATCGAACCCTATGGGAAAAAAGAAACTGGAAACCGCACCCTCGTGCACTTTATGCTGGATGGTGAAATACGCACGCCATTTGGTCCAGGTTACGGGAAAAATTAATCCAAGCGATCCATGGCTTCCAATGGTGATGGAGACCACTGGACCTTGGAGAGCTCGCCGCATTGATCAGATGGAGAAAGATTGGATCGGCGGCTAGTGAACTGGCTTCCACACTCTTTCAGCTCTTAGAGCTTTCATGGCGGACGCATTATTCTCTTCCCTTCACGTACACTGACTCCCTCATTCTGGCGGTCATGTAAAGAAACCCTCCATTGAACACTTGATTATTTTGGTATAGATTCCAGCCAATTGCCATCAACGTTATATAGAGACATTTTCAGTCAGACTATTAAGCATGCATTACCTAAGAACTTAGATGCAAGAATGCATAAATGGTGATTATATGAAAGTAAGAGTAAAATTTTTAAACCTTTTCAGCATGATTTAGAACTTTTTAAAGTGATCTCATTGACATATCGTTAATCAAATCGGTAATACAAATATAAAATATTAATGAAACACCTAGATGTTCTTCTTACCCATGCGCCGTACTCGTTGTTCTCTTAGAGATATATTAATAGGTAGAAATACGTAAATATTCGGCAATTTGCGGCGAAACAAACCATGCATAAAGGTTTTTAAAAGGCTAATGGGAAAAATCAATGAAACATTTGAACAACCGTTAAACTTTTCACTTTTCACACCTCGCTTTAAGTATAAGGCTAATATTTGGGATTCACTAGACGTGGGTCTATTAGAAGAATTAGATCGTGCAGTGCGTATGGTCAGATCGTGTACTGGGATATTTGTTAAAATAGGCGTGACTAAAATAATGAATAATTTGAGATGGGAAACGTTAAAAAAATTTAAGATTATTTTGTTGGTAAAAATTGTCAAGTAAATTTAAAAGTATTTTCAAGACACATTTTAAGAGCAAGTGCATATTATGGAAAACAAGACCGCACCTTAACGTTCAGGAAGACGTATCGCAAGAGAAATTTCATATTTTAATTGGAGTAATAAGAGAAAGAAAGAGCTGTTAATTACATTAAGTAGAGAATAAATAGAAACAATAGAGGGTGTGAACTAGATAGGTTTCTATCCTTGCTTTTTTGTTTTTCTTACTGTTCGGTACTAATGTATGATATTTCTGTTTAGGAAGGTGTCAGTTTTTTATTTGGTGTTTACTTCAAGTTTCCATGATATCTCTTCTGGTGCTGATAATCTTTTACCATAATTTGAAACGCAATTATCCAACCCCTAAAGTAACGGAGGATTTTTGTAGCTACCAGTTTTTCATGCGCAGCACGTGAGATCAACTATCCTCGTGCTATGAATTCCTTACTCGCATTCTTTTGAAGTGGCTAGCTAGGATATCGTATCATGTACGAAATGTACGTTCATTTTTTTTCTGTATCCCTTACAAAAGATATTTTTTCTGGGGAATTTTACATCAGTTTTAACTAAAAAAAACCAAAACTGCAGGATAAATTCCGGGAGTAAACAGGCATGGAGTGAACTTAATTGAATTCCGTATGGTACGTTTATACGATTTATACTGGCTGAAGCTATATGCATTACTGCGCAATAAATAAATCGTAAAAAGACTAAATGAGAAGATATTTCATTCATCGATGGTATCACCTACTTTCAAACGCCGACTGTAACAGACGAAAGTGTGAATAAAATGCTATACTTAATTTTTTTATGAAAAATATACGCTCGTGAATTTGGAAAAGGAAGCGTGTTGTAAATCTTATCCTCTTACATTGTTCTCTCTATTTACCCAAAATTTAAATCAAATTACTGCACGTAATTGAATTTGTGCACTGCAGCGTCCATCCATTCAACTATGAAACATCGGTGTGTCCCTATTCAACGCACCAAAATCTGTCCGTGGCTCATGTTATCCAAATGAAGTGTCGTGAGAGCGTAGACAATGCTTCCAGGCGAGGACGTGACTCATACTCACCCTAGGCGGATTTCCACGCTAATAGAGTTCCAACTAACGAGGTCGGTGCCTAACCATCGAATTCGTGTGTGTAAGTCGAAGAGGTGGAACTGGTTTTATTTGGGAAAACCCAGTGCAACCGAGTCTGATCCATGGGGGCCACATCCGACGATGGAATTTGGGAACATTTTTCCCTTTCCTAAAATTCAAGATAAATAGAGTGAGACCTGTCAAGAGTGGAATTATAAGGTAAGTGCTTGTGATACCGGGATGAGGAGGATTTTCGTCTTATGGGGTTCGTAATTACGGTCGTTGGACGTAAAAGCTCGTTGGAAATGAATGGGTGAAAAAATTGAATTGTTTTCATTAAAACAAAATATTAAAAAAAACATATTGCGATCCATAAAAAGGAGAAAGTAATCCTCGAGGAAAATGAGATTTTTGGAACCGTATTAGGTTTAAAAAATGGAAAAATGTCTCCCATCCGGATCCGATCAAATTTCTATACTTGGAATATATTAAACATTAATATATAATAATGATATATATATTATATTTTCGGAATATATTACCTGAATTTTTCATTTGGCTAAATAGTTCCCAAACATTCTAGCAAAACTATAAAGCTCGAATAAAAATAAAACAGCCCGGGATGCTTTTCATGAAAACGGAATTTTTCTGTGCTTCTTTAGGTCGTACTCATGGATTTTCTAAATGAATTGATTACCTGTAGGAAACGCATAGAATAAGAGTGATAAATGGCATCCTATTCCCTCCGGCTGCATAGGCTTCCAGGTCGGAGACGTTGAGTTTATCTTGCGCGTCAGTTTTTGGCACCTTATCAAACAGAACACGTAATAAACAAGTAGTTTCTAGAGGTGTCGCAGGAAATACCCAAGAACGAGAGACTGAACATATCTCGAAAAATCCACGATGCCGTAGAAAACTAAACAAATTCTAGCTATAGTGGACGCGTGAAAATTCTAAATTTACGACTTCGTACCATGTAAAATATCCGAAAACAATTTTAAGACTGAATTTTTCCAATTCTATTTTGTTGCGCATAGTTTGCGGCGCATTACTTAATGTAGTTAATTAAGTAATTGTTAAAAAGTAGGGGTAGAATTCAGTTATTTCCGCAAAATCAGAGGTGAATTGACATAACGTAAATATGTCTCGATGTAGAGCTGAAGCGTGTAGGGAAACGGCGAAGCATTATAAAATAACGGATTTTCTCAGCTTCATAAAGTATATATATATTCCATGAAAATACCGCATGTATACATTATGTGTGTATATATGTATATAACACACACACATACATGCATACACACACACACACTTGGTATAAATATATATATATATATATATATATATATATATATATATATACACACACACACACTTGGTATAAATATATATATATATATATGTGTGTGTGTGTGTATATATATATATATATATATATATATATAGTTAAACGAACCAACGCATCGTTCAATCCCCTCGCATAGTATCGTACTATAAGTTGGAATGTTCCGGTAGGTGGGGGTAGCAGAGCTTACATAAACCAATTCCAATTACCAGAAACTGCAGTAGATGCCAGCGAAAGTAACTTTTGACGGAGTCATTCTCAATATGCGCATTGCAATGCAACAGTTTCAGTGTGTAAAAATCATTCCTCCATCATATAGTAAATAATCATTTAGGTCAAGGGGAATGATTTTTACCCTCTAACATTGTTGCATTGCAAACCAAGTCACTTAGCGTGACGGGCATGCTGAAAGAATTAGGATGAAGACCTTTTGATTCACGAATAGAGCAGGTAAGACTATGAATATTTGTACGGTACAAAAAAATTGAATTAATTAGTGTCACTGTGGGAATAATTATGACCCACATTGCATGACCAGATTGGACCACAAGTACAAGAATAATATTACATGCTAGCTATTCAAGTACCTATTCGTACCATCATCGTACGGGGCATAATCAGACAACATCAAGAGAAACAACATCTGCATTCTAAATTAAAGTAAAATTTAAAATTAGTATTATGTCAACTGATTTTTTGAACTGTTATGGAAGGGATGCCATTGAAACGACATTGCAGAGAAGATTAGTTCCGAGGGAATTAATCTGAGCCTCATGGAAGCTCAGGGGCTGTAAACACTGCATATCAAAACACCGTTCCAATGGCACGTACGCCGTGTGCATCGCGTCAGCCTCCGCCTTTATTATTTCTCATTTGCGTTTCCCTCGCATCCTATTACATTTTTGTGTACAAGATTGTAACGGCGGGCGCCGAATGACGCGGGGTCGGAGGGTCTAACGTGATCCTCTTGTGTGTCCTTAACGGGCCAGTGCATTTCTTGAGTGTACGCCGACTAACGAATTCACAAAGGACTCCGATATTATCCAAGGATCCCCAAGACGACGAAGGTCGGGAGTGCAGGCACGCGAAGAAATTTTGGTTTATCCTCCCACCTTCGACGAAACAAATTCATAACGTTAGGCTCTGAAAATTAGACTCATGAGCGAGATTGGATTTTGACTGAGATTGAGAGGTTTGGTTGTGGATAATAATATCCACCCGGTACTGGAATTAACGTTTGCGAAGGTGATAACCGTGGCTGATAGTCACAAAAGGAGCATGGAGATGACCGCTGTTATCAAATTTTGTGATATTACAGACAAAGCATTAGTCCACTTATTTAACAGCTATTAATACCATTTCATTTATCCGTACGAAAGTGTCCTAATTTAGAATGTCAAATTAATGTTGATTCAATTTTTGAAAAAATATGTCTAGCCATGTAATAGCACAAGTTTGTGTTCATATGTTTTAGGTGGAATATCGGATTTTCTTTTCAACCATTTGTTTCAGAGTGTGGGGATGTAAATTTCGTGGAAGGCAGAAGTACAACTGGAAAGTTTTTTCAACAGCTTACCTCGCATGAGCGACATTAATGGATGGTCCAAATTCGCGACCTCGAAAAAGATAAACCCATTTCCCGAATAACTGAAGTTCTTACATGCATAAAATATAAACGTGACACCGGTTTTTGTGTACGTTACGACTAAGTTGAGTTTTTACACTCATTGCAAAAACTAACCTTGATGGATAATTACTTCTTAGCAATACGTAAATTTGGAAGGCGCATGTATCTTTTGTAGGACATCATTCTCGTGCTTTCCGTTGGCCATGTTGTCCTTCTAATGTCCTCCTTTTGGTGAACAATCAAAATTTCTCATAAATTAATCAGAGAAATTAATGAGACACGTGAGATTCAACTGTGCGACAGTGGCTAATGACCCTATTTGTTCGCGAGGAGGAAACATCTCGAAGGTTCAAAATTTTCCATTCGTCGTGCGGGCGAGGGAAATGCGTCCCTCCAAGATAGAGGCGGAAAAATACCGGAATAAAATCTTTTCTTATTTTATTTTTCTCCTCTCGTTCCCTTCGATTGGAGAAGTGCCAGAGGATGGCAGAATAACGTCTGAATGAAAGAAAAGCGACGCGCGGCCTTTGAGGAATAAAGTAGAGGAGGAGAAATGAGGGAAAAATAGCCGTCTCGCGGCGGGAAAGAGAGTTTGTTTTCAACATTTAGTCCGTTTGGAGGATGGGTGTGAAATTCGGAGAAGGCCGAAATCAAGCGCCACCCTTCCCTCCCCCACTCCTCGTGTGCTTCAGAGGAAACAAACACACATGCGACTCCACGGGAACATTTGACAGGTACACGCGTGGAAAACCTCACTTTTGCCAGTTTACGAGGAAAATGAGACAGGTCGAGGGGGGAGAGAAATGACTTGGGGTAGGGTGAAAGCCAAGATAGAGCGCCCGCACACCTCCCCCCCTCGCCGCCCCTCCCGTTTCTTCTCACACCGTCCTTCCTCTCCCCGTCACTCCATTTTAACCCCCCCCCTCTCTAAACCCTCCCTTCGGATTTCTCGGCAAAGTCACACTCTTATTCCCTCTCCTTGGCAACCCATCGTGTGAATGGAATACCTCCCAAGACAGAAGGGGACGATTATTTTTCTTCCACGCAATGGTTTTTAAGAGGGTTTGACCAAGAGGGATTTGGCAACAATCCGCTACTCTCTCGAGTTACTCAACGATGGTGTGAAAAACTGCCCGACACGAGGGGGGAAAGAGCGAGGCCTGCGCTCAACGGGAAGTGTTTTATTCCTTCCATCTTATTTTCTTTTTTTGTTTGTTTGTGAGGGCATGCTCGGATTAATTCGCACGACAAAGGTAAGCGAGCCGCATTAAGAGATCCTTTCTTCATGGGACTTAATCAAACTCATTATTTTTCCTGTGGTCCCGTGCAAATAGCTGCGGCAGACACGCGGACATCGCCGGCATCGTCGGACGGCACTACCTCCGACTCTCGGTTAGGTACCGCAGGAGGAACCCTCTAGAACACTAGAAAGACTTGAGACTTAATTTCTTTTTGAAGGACCTAAGTGTTTTCCAGGGGTAGGAGAGATAACCTTCCGCATCTTCAGAGCTGCGCAAGGCTACATATTTCTGCTATTTACTAAGTACTTATACTCGCTTATAACTGTAATTAATGAAATTCCATCCATAGATTTTGCTGCAGTTTAATTTCATCGATAAATGATCCATTTGTTAAGGTTATATGCATGTGAATTTTCCCCATACCTTACGTACACCCATTTTTTATTTAGAATTTATTGTCCAAGGGGATCCCTTATAAGAAAAAATAAATGACAGCATGTAAATATATGAATTTAAAGTAGCAGTACAATACACAATTGGAGAAATTCGTAACATAAATAATTATAATTCCTTGCTGCCTTTAGTTTAATGGCAAAACATTTAAATGGGCAATAAAATTAAGAGTATTGTATTATATAATATAAACGAATTACGGCGAGTACGCAGAAAGAGCAGGATAATTTCTAAGTTAATTTGTAATGCTAGAACTTATGGATGATTTGCCGTGATTTAATTAAGGTCCCGACCATTAATTATAAAAGAAATACCTTTATGACATGTATACCCAATTCCACTCACGCTAGAAAACAAAATTTCAGGATCCAAACAAAAAGAAAGTTTCTGGAAGGAATTCCATTCATGAATGAATGGATGAAACCAAATACCCTTGCAATCCGACTTCCTGAGTGTCTTGGCTAATTCCAAGCTTTGGCTATTATATGTTTATTTAAGAATGTCAAACCATAACGCTGGTTTGGAAAGGGACATCACTAGTGACTTCGACAACGGCAAGAAAAATTAGCCTGTTAAGAAAAACAGAATGAAACATCCTCCATTTCTCTAGGGAGAATTAGTTTTTCAATGTTCCTTCCGAAGAAGAGTGCCACGTTGTAACTCACGGTATCACGACAAAGTTTCATGATAAATTTTTAATTGACTTGCTCCTTCCAAATATTTTGATAAATAAATTGAATTTAGGGAAGGCCAATCAAGGATACTCTCACATTTTACGAACCCTCGGTTTGAAGTCAGCCGCATTCTCCACGCCGCTCTTATACTCAATTGCAGTGAGAGTAATAAACAAATATTCTACGAAATATAGTCTCCTTGGCCTCTTTTCCGATTTGAAATCTAATTCGCGGAACCGACTGTAGAAATTGATTGGAGAAATTATGATTATCTACAACCTCGTTAGTAACCATTATCGCCAAATTCAACTTCCGAGTTCACATAAAAAAAGTGCGGTGTAGAAATGTGTTATTTTCTGAAAATAGTTTTTATGCGTTATCCTGAAAAGATTGCGGTATATTGAGTTATTAATTTTCATGTTCTGAATTTAAGATAACTTATTGGAGCACATTATCGCAGGAGATAATGAAGAGAGGATGCACAGGGGAAGGGCAACAATGAATTTCGTGCATCAAGTGCTAAGGGACTGGAAAGTGACGGCTTACTTGGCAGTACATATAAAAATCTCAGAAGATCCAATCTTCAAAATGAGAACTAACAATTACTTTAGGGTTAATAATTGATTTTTATACGTTACTCCTACTACACATATAAACGTATTCGCTCGATAGCATATTGGACAGACAATCATATTGTCATTATTGTTGCCCAGATTTATTATAAAAAGTATCAACGAAATGGCATTGACTATTTCTTTAAAATGTATTTTGAGGGACCGAACTCTGTTCTGCCCGTCTTTTTCTTGAGAAAAGTGGCGTGGACCACCGAAAATTCGAAACCTAGTGAGTTCCATTTTTTTGTGTTTCTGTCTGTGTCCACTAGTGGTAACTTTTATACATTATTATATATATATATATATATATATATATATATATATATATATATATATATATGCATAAAAATTATTTATGTGTGTGTGTGTCTGCGTAGAAAGACAGAGCCTACAAATGTAACTCACACGTATTCCGATTTTTTGGTCACCAAACCACCTTCCTCTGGAGAGAAACAGGACCCCTTCTGAGGAAAGGCTTCTTAGAGTTCCTTCTTTCCTCAGGGTAAGGTCCTAAGGCCACCAAAAAATAAGTGTAAGTTTCATTTGTATGTATTTCCATGTGTTTTTGTTCGTTAGCGCTATCCCTCTTGTCCATTTAGATTAATATTCACATCCGTGAGATTTTCCTTCAATATATATAGTCGATGACACTCTCACGGATGTGAATATCAAATCAAGCGATGGGGCAATATAGTATTGACCAACATAAATATAAATAGGAGCATAACACAGGACTTCTAATCGTAAACTGAAATTATCGGTGGCCCAGCCACATTCTGCGGAAAGAAGGAACTATATGAAGGAAGAGTTTCTTAGAATGAGTTCTCTAGGACAATTCCCATCTATCCGCAGAAGGTGGTTGTTCCACCGACAATTCCGGAATACGTGTGAGTGTTCTACTTTATCGTTGGGTTGGGCAACACCATCTCGCACCTGTGCTTGACTAAATGTGTATGTACCAAAAACCCTAGACATAGTAATCAACGTGAAGTTCGATTTGGTAGGCGATGGTTGAGTTTACCCAGTACTAAGCCCGACGGCACATGTGAAACTCACATATTAGGGTAGGGGGGGTCAATTTCTTTTCCCTGTACCAGTTATGGTTTCCCAGGAATGCCTATATATTTATTTATGTATACATTTATACATATATATATTTATTTATGTATACATTTATACATATATATATATATATATATATATATATATATATATATATATATACATACATACATACATATATATATATATATACACTTATTTATTTATTTATATACACATGCACGCACTTCAGGGAGAGGATTAAAAAAAAAAGAATTCTTCTTCCCCTTTCAAACAACGCTGAAAACTAAAGGGGAAGAAAACTGGAACCCAGAGGGGATGGGGGGGAAACCTGGATGTTTTTGGTGGTAGAGGAGGAAGAGTGGGTTGAGTATAGGAAGGTTGAATGCAGCAAGGAGGAAGCCGATGCTCAAGTGCTTCGCGTCCTTCCATCTTTTGTGCTATTCTCAGAGGATGCGTGCGGTGAACCACATGGCGTCCGCTTGGAGGAAATGGAAGAGAAAAGGAGTTTGGAGAGGCTGGAGAGTCGGCGAACTGTGAATGGGTCGGAGACGAAATGAGAATGCGGGGAACAGAATTCGAGGAGGGAGGAAGGGGTGGAGGTTCTCAGAAGAGTGGTGCTTTACTTCGTTGCTATTTCAAAATGAATCCCCCTTTGGAGAAAACGGGAAGGCGCATGTCTGGGCAAACCTCGGAAATGTTTCGTATAAAAAACTGTACGACACGATGATCTTTTAAATATGTAATACAAACGGAATGAATGATATATCCGAACTTATTTCTGAACTGACGGTTTGAGACTTATGGAAATGATTGTGTTAAAAAATACATTCCTGTAAAAATCACAAGGCATGAAATGAAGCAATACGCTGGTTAAAGGTATTTTACAATGAATTTGGAGTTGATATCATCATCCTTAAGTAAACATGTGAAGAAAAGACTATTGAAAACTTCAATATGAAACATAGTACGTGCGGTATGCCACGAAAACTTAGTCGTTGTGAAGGCAAAAGGGTAAGCGTAGTTTAGACCCCTTTGACATGTGTATAGAAGAACAAGTTACTGTTCATATTATGCAGAATGAGGTTTAATGATATTTTATTACACGTTAGTCTGGGCATAGGAGTTGAGTAATGTGTAGTGCCTAATATAATTCGGTTGACTAGGGAAAAACTAATGCTCCTGTCGTATTTTTCGCTAGACAAAAAAGAATAAAGAATGTGTAGTAAGAATGCGCCTTAATTTACCTGGAATGTACGCAGAAAAAATCTTAATCCCTTCCATCAAGTTAAAATCGCTCCATAATATTCAGACGAACTAAATTAACCTTGATGTATTAACAACATTGATAACTAAAAACAGCACCCAAGTCCGAATTTAACAAAAATTCATAGTTAAAAAATTTCAATTTTAATGATAACTTAGACACTAAAAATAAAGGCAATTTTTATTGCGACAGCGATGATGTGTTTTTATAAGGCATGAGGAGTTGTCATAGGGAATACTCAAACTCGAGGATATGTTTCATTATTTTTTCCAAGTTTTTTTCATAAAATTTACAGTGACTGTGGAAGGATTGAAGCTAAACTAAGATCGCCCCTCTTCTCATTTGAAGCAATTTCCGATTGTGTGGAAAGAATCGAGTTTCCAACCGCTTTCATTAGCTAATTAGTAGGGTCGCTCAGGGAAAAGATTACTTGGAGTGCTTTTCTTACGACCCTGATCGAGGACGACTGAATCGTCATTCAATTGGAGGAAGGTTGAGGATAAAATAAATCAGGCATAGATTTTTCAATTAATGGATGATGCACGAATGCGTGACCCTATTTCCTCCACGGTATCACGTGGCTGGTATGCATATATACCTGTACAGCCACGGAGCGACAGATGTTACTGCGCCGTTAAAAGGCAGAGTTGGAAAGGGGTGGTTGCTAATTTTACCAGATTGGTTATTAAGAGAACAAGATTGAATTTTTCCTGTAGAATCCGTTAGTTTGGCTTGGTAGTCCAATGAGTAGAGCGCTGGGCCACCGACTGCAAGCTAAAACCCGCAAGAAGGCAATGGTTCAATTCCAGATAAATCCAAGAAATGTTATGTTTCAGGTAAACACACAGTAATCAACCCGAAGGTCGGTTTAGTAGGTGATGGTAGAGATCACCCAGTGCTAAGCCCTATATGGCGTGTGAAAATTCACACATCAGGTTAGGGGGGCCAGTTCCTTTCGCTGTGCCGGTTATGGTTTCCCAGGAACACCTGGTACCCGAAATATCACTTTAGCTTGGGTGGAACTGAAGGTGCCCAGAGTGCCTTGCCCAGGAATCGAACCCGGGACCCTCTGGTCGGCAGTCCAACGCTCTACCCACTGGACTACCGCGACCCACATGTTTCAGGTACTGGATCTCATTGGCAACCTGGGAAAATGAGCACAGATGAGGATCCTGCCCTCTTACTCTTACGTAAAAATTTTGCACCCCGTGGGCTAGGGATCTATTGGTGAAATGTATCTTTAAACTGTCAAAATATGGTATGAATGTATTAGTTTAAAATAACTATTTATCATTGAAGAAATAAAATTATATGGCGCTGTGATATTTGATATGCGTTGGTGGATGGCGTAAATTTATGGGACTATTTCATGATACGTAGGAAAGGAAAACACTCAGCTATTTGATGGATAAAGAAACGCTGTATCAAAACCGGTCACAGTAAATTTACATTTGTGTGATGTAGCTGACTGTTTTTCTTTCCGAATCTACTGAGAGGCGTTGATTGTTTTCTAGTAAACAAATATGGGCAACAATAAATATCAAAGAGAAAAAAAGGTGCGAAAAAGTGACTTGCTTCATAATATTTCATTTCAAAATCACCTCCTAGGCCAATGCTTCAGAACGCCATGAAGCATTTCACATATTAAAATTATTTTCAATATTCTGCCGTTCAAGCAAGGTTTTGAATAGACACATTATAAAACGATACGCTTCTTTGCCTCTCCTAATAAAACACATTTGACCCAACAACAAACCCTTTTTCAATCCGCATACTTCCTTCCTCTCTTCATTCCGACCAACATTCTCATTCCTATTTCCAACATCCCCTTCCTTGCTTGCCTAACTTTCTTCCCTCTATCACAGTCTTTCACATCTCGTCGTCAAACAAAATGCTCCGCATCCGTCTTCCCTACAAAAAAGGGAGCTCTCTGACTGCCGTATTATGGCACAAAGAGGTTTCACGAATATAGAGGCGTTTAATAACATGATTCTCTTCACTTTTAAGCAAACTTATTTACACCCTTTTATGGACGCATTATTCAACAGAAATACCAGAGTAACCTTATCGTGTTAAATTATAAAAAATATTCGTAATTTTTCCTTTTTACATCAAATTTTTTAAAATCCTTTTCAAAAAGTCTCCCTTCTCCCAGTTTTTATATTAGAAGGCACCTTTCTAAGAGAGCAATGGTTTTTCGAAAGGGTGACTGTTCGCGTGAGGTATGGCTTATGAAGTATTAAGAATTAATTAAGAACCTAGGATACTATCCTTCTACTATACTTCATATCTAAAATCTTGTCTTATAGAAGTTGAACCTATGCGTAATTGAGTTCCTCCGGCGCGATATTAATTTGGTCTGTTCGTGCACACTTATGCATTCAACTTTCACCGGCAACTAGATGAAACAATGATTTACAATTAAGTTGATTTTTTCGCACAAATTAATTGAAAGAAGTAATTAAGAAATATTTTCCTTTAATATCAATTTGAATTAATATATCGCTGAATTCTAAAATACTCATATACATGTATAGGCATTTTAAAACTGGACGATGTAACCAGGAAACCAATGCATTTTTCATGGGAAATTAAAGTAAATGAATAGAAACGTATTTTATATTATAAAAGAAAAAGAGTTAAAGAAATATTTTGCAAAATTTTCTTGCTGCATAAATATTTAACATTAACAATGCAATTGAGAAAAAAAATCTTCCCTTACAAGATACCTGCGGATGTAATATTATGCCATTAATTTACTGAAGAAAAATAAAGATATTGATTGAAATGATGAATTCGATAAAGAAAAATGGTGTAATTCAAAGTTTTTATAAAAAATGAAATAGAATACATCTATATTGTTGGTTTTTACTCATTGAGTTGTTGAAAGGAACGCTCCGGAAATATTATGGAATAAGGCTTGAATTAGTTTCAATTTAGTAGGTATAAGTATCCATATTTTTGTGGAAACATTAACTTTAGGCGTAGCACTGAATACTGTCGTGCTATTCTAATATATAAATATATATATATAATATATATTTATATATTATATATATATAATATATATATATATATATATATATATATATATATATATATGTTACCAGTTTTGCATTTTACTTAAGTATGAAGAAGCTAATTCACCGAACACCAACTACCATTACTGACGGACGTTTCTTCTAGATTTCAGTCAATATCAATATCATGAGGGATTCAAATGTTTCGCTATAGGGCTTCGGGTCAAGGTCAGTGGGCAGGAAGGAGAGGCGCCGACGCCTTTGAAGGTTAGGTGTTGGACGCGCGTCAACTTCACGGATATCCATCTCCTCCTTGGGTGAGAGAAATAGAAAGACGGAAGGGTGGTGAATGTACGGAATGGTGAAGGAAAATTGATTCCACTGGAGAATACTCAGGGGGTGTATAGCGAGCCATACCGCAAATGTGGAAATAAAGGGGGTCTTCATCAGGAACCAACACCTCCCTTCAATAAAACCATACCAAACACTATGGAATAGGTATCCGTAATTAAAATATTATTTTTACGGAACATGAATTTTACAGTTCCACATATATTCCTTGTTTCAATCATATTCCCACTTCACGCACAAGCACTTTTTTAAAAGACTGATCCAAAAGGAATGTGCTGTTCTAAGGGTGCATGTACATATGTGAGTGTCTTAGTTATATCGTAGCAGCCGAATGGCAGAACCAATTTTGGTGGAAAGGGTATCGTTAAAAACCTATATGTATATATATATATATATACATATATATATATATATATATATATATATACACACACACACACACACACACACACATATATATATATATATATATATATATATATATATATATATATGTGTGTGTGTGTGTGTGTGTGTGTGCATGTATATAATAAATCTACATCTATATAAAATATGTAATATACATGTAAATGTATTTACGCACACGCAATATACATAAGAGGAACGGCATCTTTTCCCTTAGGTCGGTTTTTTCCCGAAGCCGAGTTTAATTATTTTTTGTCACATTCCCTTCTATAATACTTCACGCACATATATATATACCGTAATGGAAACATTCTTGAAAATCTGGAGAAGAAAAATGGCTGTGAGAACTGTTTTCAAAAGTATTTTTTTTAATTTTAGTTTCCATAACAATTGATTTTTCTTCGATGTTGACCAGATAAGAAAACTGTTTCTCTTGAACGCAAACATTATTCGATTGGCGATAATTTCTCTCTGTTGTATCCACGGCAACAACAGCAACTTTTTATAACTTCCAGAGAAATAAACTTAGAGATTTCGAGTTTCTGGGGTGGTATTTACTACATATACCACTAGTGACTGGTGTTTTTAAAGGTGGTGAGGGATTTTCGTGGGAGTAAGGACAGGCAAACTTCAGATATCTTCTGAAGAAGAACAGGGTGGTGGAGCAACTTTGACAGTCGCATTGAAAACCCATGGGAGATGGCCGGGGAAACATTCTTATTCTGGTCGACTCAAGATCGTCGAGATCGACTCGGCAGTTAATTGAATCTCGATTTCTTACCGAATATGGCAATCCGGTGAGAGTTGGCACGCTTGGCTCACCTCTACGGCCATTGAACATTAATGAGTTTATGGGGTCAAGGTGACATTACCTCATCAGACATCTATCCCACAAAAATTACCACCCTTTAAGCGAGAAATTATTTTTCTGTAAAAGTAATTTATTTTTGCCACCGATAAATCATTGACTTTCGGTCGCTGTTGACATAGCCAAAAGTGGAAAGAATGTGGAGATATTACGTGCTTGTTAGTTTTGGCTACTTGACGAGCCTGGTAACCGAAATCGGTGACGCTGAACTGGACATATTTACTGTGCTATTATTAGTAAATGAGCTATTTAGGACGATGACATTTTTGCCGGCACCATTTACCGCACTAATAATTCTCCCTGAGGTTTATTCAGTGATTCAATTACATTTGTTTTTGCATTCATTTTCATTATTGCAAAGGTTCATGGTGATTACCAATGATTTTCATGCTATTTCAACTGTAGCTACTCTGGCGTCGGAGTGCATGCCAAAAACGTCAATCTTAATTCACATGAAAAAAGTATCGCCTGTGAACTGAGGAACTGGGCATTACTCACTATAACCCTCCCGTCAACAGCAGGAAAAAATTAGCATGCCGCCGGTTGGGTCCGCTTTAGTCGACCCGGCGACCTTGCCGCTAGCAGGCGAGTGCAATACGCAATTATTTAACCTGGCGGTCGTTTTCGCACTTATTCGAGGGGAGTAGGGATTTCTTAAATCATGATATTTTCCTTTGACTGAAAATACAATAAAAATGAAGGTAAATATTTTAGGAGAGGGCTCTAGCTAAACATTAGGGCGGGCCATGAAAACTCTAATTACAATCAAGACTCGAGAAAAAGTGGGAATTCATAAATTACACGCTTATTATACGTCATCTTTCTGAAGTAGATTTGAAGGCTGAGTCAAGTTGCCATGAATAACATTTCCTTTTCATGGAACTACCTTTTAACAATGTAAGTAACAATGTAAGAGGACGCCTCGGTAGCTTAAGTGGCTAAAGCACTCGACCGGATATTGAGGGATCTGGGTTCGAATCCCAGTCAAGGCGAATGATTTTTACACTCTGAAATTTTTGAATTGAAATGCACATTAGCGGATGACTCCGTAAAAGTTACTGTTGCGGCATCTCCCGCAGTTTCTTTGGAATTTGTCAAAGTGAAAACACCATAAGTGTTTAAAGTTGGCTTTAACCTCGTGGACTGTGGCGCCTTGCGCACGACTACGAATGCCTGTGACATTGTATGTACGGTATTTCGTCACAACATCTTGTTCCTTTAAAGCCCCAAAATTTCAGAGTTTAAGAGGACGCCTCGGTAGCTTAAGTGGCTAAAGCACTCGACCGGATATTGAGGGATCTGGGTTCGAATCCCAGTCAAGGCGAATGATTTTTACACTCTGAAATTGTTGCATTGAAATGCAAATTAGAATATGACTCCGTAAAAGTTACTGTTGCGGCATCTCCCGCAGTTTCTTTGGAATATAAGTAACACAATTCGTATTTTCCCAGAGGGGAAAGGAGTTTGTGATAAGGACATAAAAGATTGGATTAATTAAAATGCTAGCCGTGACGGCGACAGTACCTTCCGAGAATTCAGTGAAATCGTTTATCACTCCAATATACGTGTTTTTGAGAGGGGATGCGGCAAATTTGGCGGTGCAGCGTGGTGCTTCCTCGCCTAAAGGTTCCGTGAAAGAGAACCATTTGAATTCAATCTCCATATCGAGAATAATATAGCAGGAGTGATGTCTATTTCCAGCTAGTCTAACGGAGAAAAACTATTTCGAAATCTAGCCTTCCACACACGGAGAATCGAGTGATTCTTGCAATACCTTACATAAACCGACGCAAATAAATCGGAATTTTAAATACTCAATTAGAATCTATTTCATAAAATATTTTGTCATTCATATTCACCCAGACATATAAATTTCTTACTGAGTAAAATTCTCTGCAACTTTTTCATATTTATTTATTTCCCATGGAATTTATTTAAAATTGTTACTTTTGAATCATATACCTGTAATTACATCTATAGTACCGCAGCATAAAAAACACATGATGAAGTACTTTTAGTAATGATGAAGTAATTTTCCTTATATCTGTTCCTGTATATATGAGTATTTATTCGCCGTTTGGCGGGATTTCGTGTTTGAATGTGTATTTGGCCAATGTGGCTCATCTCTTTCTTCTGGCTATGCGTGCCACGAAAAGCACTGTTCCTTTCCTGTATGATGTTGTATGAATTATAACCCACTGTCTTTTCCTCTTGTGTGTGGTGTATTTCTCCTTTGGTGGGTGAAACAGCCCCCTGACGCCATCTCTTGGCTAAAGAATCGGGGCGCTTGGCGACATATTAGACCCACGGATCTCAGGGTAAATTACGTTTCCTCGATAGCTCCAGTGGTTAAGAGCATCCGCCCGGCAAGTGGAAAGATCCGAGGTTCGAGTCCCGGTCAAGGAAATATTTTTACTCTTGTGACCCGTTCGATTCCGCCTTCCCCACCTCTATTGTGTTCGTCCTTTATGTGTGTTCCTATCCCTTTTCCTTATATCTGTTCCTGTATATATATTTAGTCGCCGTTTGGCGGGATTTCGTGTTTGAATATATATATACATACATATACACATATATATATATATATATATATATATATATATATATATATATGTATGTGTATATATATATATATACACATACATATATATATATACTGCTAACTAATATAACCTCACTGGTAACACAATGTGTCTGAATACTTGTTTGCTTATACCATTGAGATTTAAAACTTTTTTCCCCGGGAGTTACTCGTTCTTGCACAAAATGCTATGCTTTTCGAAAAAATTAAGTCAAAAATCGAATCAAAGAACTAATGCATTAGAAAATCATAAATACTAATTTGTTCTTAATCGACCAAATCAATTATCTCGTTATGATGCTGAATGAATTGATTTAGTTAAAAAAAGAAAGATTAATCATTAATTATAATAAGGAACTCCCTAAAATGTCTAATTGTTACCAATAAATTAGATTTTTTACGGATTTATTTCCACAAATACAAGCTCTTCTGTAAAATTTTTCGTCCGGTTCCTTGCACGGTAGTGTTACTCCATTCCCACGGATTATTTCAGTCGATTCGCCCTAAAATTATTCTCCAAATAATATAAAAAAAGGAAAGCAATAAAAAAAAATCCAAAGTAATTTTTCAAACTTTAAGGAAATTATAACCATACCCTTTATGCCGTCAAAATATTAAGGAGGAAAGAAACGGAAATTCGTGAACAGACGGCGTAAATGATGTGCCATTCAACTGAATGCTCTACGCTGTAAAGGATATGCCGCTGGAAAATTTTGCCAAATCAGATTATTTGTCTCTTATTACACCCAAATTATCAGGTGCGACCACGTGGCGGCCCTTATTAGCACTAAAGCGACGCTACCCGAAAGGAATCCATGATTCACCCGCAAAATTTCGCGGTGAGTTAATACCCTGTCCTTTGTTGATGGTGCTGATTACTCGGTCAAAATGAACTGCCGCCTCTTTTAAATTGAGAGGTTTTTAAAAATACGCGCCGGGCCCCAAAAAAAGTGCACATAGTTAAATATACTCTCCCTTTTGGCCGCCAGCCCACGAAAGGCGAAGTGGGGTGAAATCGGGGGTCGAGGGGAGGGGGAGACTCTGTAGAGGGGGCGGGGGCGGCCCGAGGGTGGAGGAGAAGAAGGGGAGTGGAGCCGGAAGAGGCGGGGGGTGAGCGGGGGCTTGAGAGGAAGGGTTGGGAGAGGGGAGGTGGAAAGGGGAAGAGGTGTGAAGTACGCTGATTGGATCATGTTAGCCGGAGATAAATCCCGAGTTTAGACCCGTAAATGTCTCTCTTTATAGACTCAACTTCCCAAACAGGCGTGCAATTAAACGGTCTTGAATTACAGACGGGGCGAGTAATTACTAAATAATTTTATTCTTTTGATCAATTTTTTTCGGCCGATAAGATATCCGAGAGCAGATGGTAGCTTAGACGAGTCGTCTCATTTTCACGCAGGTGTTAGAAATGGTTTTCCTACTATTACGTTAGCTGCACAGGAACAAATCTTATGACATTGACACGTCTGATGTATTGATGTCAAACTGTTCATTGAGTGCGGAGTGTAGGCTTGATTAACTTTACGAACGATATACGAATTTTAAGGGTGAATAGTTATTTTTTGCTAGGTACCTGTCAAGCCCACCTGCATTTCATAAGGGTAAATTTTTGTTGAAGGTCATTGTTTCAAGTCAAAAGCTGGGAATGGGAAGAGTGTAAACCTCCGATCCTGAGAAACTGTGCGAATTGATCACACTGTTTCTAAATGTGTGCCTAAGAATAATATAACCTAACTGACACCTTTATGAGTCATCTGGCATTTTCAATGTATACCTACGCCTTTTAAGTGTTAAACCAAGTGTTCGTGATGATTAGCCCCAGTCTCCTGAAGAACTCAAATGCTTTCTCCCCGTGGTCACTCCTCGTACCTAAAGCATGATCTCCTACCTCAATCCCTCGCCTCCAGTAACCCCCGCTATCCTTCCATCACACCTCGCATAGACCTAAAACATCTGTATTTTCTCTTTCCATCTCTCGCTTTATGATCTCTAATTTTCCTGTCCTCAAAATTGTCCTAGTTTAATGAGTTATATAAATTAGAGCGTTCAAATTTTGGTGGGAAGTTGCCGGATTAAAATCTATTTTAAGCCAATATCCACCGCAATAATGCCATAGACTTAGCTCCAGAACTATCTGGGAGACCGCAATTGGCTATCTAAACTGAAAACAGTAAAATCCTTTCTGTAATTCCCTCCTGCCGGTTACTTTTCTTTCCCAGCGTTGAACGGTTTAGTCGTTATCTTTCAATCCCGAGGCTTTGGGTTTGAATTCCAGTTGCGGTGGTAGTATGTTTTAGAGACATATGATCCCTTCTTGGGTCCCTTGTGGAGCAAACCTAAATGGGAGTCCTCCGTCCTGCGGATGAGACGTTAAATTGTTTGACCCCCTGACGACTATCGCTATAAGAGTTAACTAATACCAGCTACGGATTTTTCTCCATCGATAGCCCATTCCTTAAACATCTTCCTCTTCCTATCCTACGATACATAGTTAACGCACAGCATATGAAAAAAATCATCACCCTTGAGGGACGTACTGCTATCTTTTCCAGCTTCGAGGATGACGACACCCGAGTAAATGAGCAATTCAACATGCCCACTAGGAAACAAATGAAATTGAATGTGATACGAGTATTCTGGACGATACCAGACGACAGAGGAACCCCACTGTCTTTGAAGTATTTGAAATACGTAATTCTCCTACAAAATACACAAATTTAACATTAGCTGGTGGATCCTAAAAAGTAATTTCTTTCAGATAAAGCAATAAACTAAGGAAATAAAACTTTAAAATAACTAATCAAAAGGTAAAAATGTCATGTGATGGTGACAAAATTGGTTACGACAATCCCTGTGGCCTATTTACTTTCATAACTCTCTAGATTTTTAGACCGGGATATATTGATTGATATGAGAAGAAATACCTGTTTCGATACAATAACTATTTATTTAGCCCTGTATACTTTCTGCCTCACTCCATTTCATCCAAAATGCCTTTTATTTTTCTTCCTCTACCTCGCTCTCCCAGCATTCTTCTTTCTATGGCACATTTATACTGAATTTTGTGCTATCAATCTAACTGACTTGAATCATATAACTCACCTATACGTAATGGTGCACATGACCTCAGCTGTCAATTCCATTCCCGCAATGGCCGCTACAAATATTTTCCTAGATGCATCAAACTTGTGGACGGTAAAGCACAAGAGGGATTTGCGAGTGGCACCAGGTTGTCGTCTTCGGGGATCTATAATCTTTCACTTAGTTCGGATTTACAAACCCTCCGGGACACGTGGGACGAGTGAGCTATCCGCGGATTGCGCCAATTCGTCACGGGGCTGTTCGACGTCGAGTGCCTGCCTAACTCAAAGCACGCGGCTGCAACTGATCACGGGGCCAGTTAGTTAAAGGCAAGGCGACTAACTAAAAAACCTCATAAACTCTCCCTTAAAACTCCCATTCGCATACGTCGTGGAAAGTGGTGTGGGATGGCTATTTATAGACGCACACTTCCGAAACACTTTGGAAAACACAACTCCGGGGTATTTTCGGGCGCACTTAAGATTTTTAAGAGAGCATACGGGGAGGCGAGGTATCAATTATCGTTCACGACTCCCAAGAAATTGTATCACTAAAACGATTCCACAGAGCGGAGTGGCCAAGACAAAACTTTTTCACGACAGCAGTTTCTTGAACGTCTCGTTAGTATAGTGAGTCCTCGATCAATTCAGAACGTGATTTATGCGAGAATAAAACATCACGATAATACAAGTGTGCAATGAAATTATAATTACAAATTGATGCCAATTAATGATTTATTACTGACTAGGTGATCGTTATAAATACTTAAAACAGAACTGAGTAAATCTGGACCCAATATGTATTAATTTTTATTGTCTATAAATTTTACATTATGAAGTAAGAGAAAGAGCAATATTTCAAAATTTCAACGCATCGCATTCATCGTGGCATAGAAAAAATTGTTCTTTTTTAAAGATTAACCAAAGCGAGAACAATTCTGTTCAATATTTCAATGTTCCCGGCCACCTTCATCAGGGTTTGACGGATCACTGATAGCCACTATATATATACATGTACGTGTGTGTATGTGTGTATATATTGCTTCGTAGTCAACCTTTTAAGGTAGGTGTTCGATGGTCACTGATTTAACATCGCTACAGTTCTTGGCCTCGTCCAACAAAAACAACCGGAAACCTCACAATATATTCAACTGTGGTTCAATTCCATATACCATACTTCCTTCCTCCTTCATTCCGTCTAATATGCTAATCAAAATGCTATTATCCGCCTTCTTTGGATTCCTATAAGCAATTCCCCTGTCTTTCCCAAAAGACCTATCCCTCCCTCTTCGGTTTACTTTTCTGTCCGTTTAGCCTATTTTATCCTTCTCCAGTTCCAAATTTAAAAAGCCTCCAATCTGAGCTACGTGTCACAACAACAGAGACAAAAACTATTTCGATTTTCTATTTGAAATTTGTCATTTCTTTTATGATGGAATGATTCCACCACAACACTCCTGAGTTTGTGGTTTATATTCTACATACCAACTTTCTTCAACGACCAAGTTTCTGCTCAGCACAAAACCATGTTCAACATCCAAATATCTTAACTTTTCTCAACATCCTTACTGAACGTCCATGTCAGCAATTACCTCCTCCTTGTGAAAGCTTCTTTGTCTAACGCAATTCACCTTCCGGTATCTCTAGTAATTTCAAAATTTTAGTCCAAAATGTATTATAAATAGATAAACTGTTTTAGTTACTCTGGTAAAAATATTAGCCAATCGATTTCAAAGCATTCCAGACTGTTTTGCTGAGAGTGAAGCAATGTGTGGATATCGAACAGAAGCAGGTTTTTGTCGTCTCCGGCTTGAGCCGTGGCTCCGGCCGTGCCAAGTAAGGGCACCGAGAATCACTCGAGCTGAGGGATGCACTCTTTTTCATCGCCACGGGGAAATAATCTATGGTAGGGTGCGACGGGTGGGTGGATTCTTGAAAACTTAAAATGCGATTCATTCATGATTTTTTCCAGATTTTTCTTTACTCATGGAGTTGTAACTCATACGCTCACATTGACAAATATGAGCGCTGAAAAAATATACATACATGCTCACAAACACCAATGTTCTTTTATAATACGACTATTTACATGTGTACAAAATCTTCTGTCAGCGTTCCGTTTTCTTTTATTTTCGTTTTAGTTTTAATTCACTACCTATTCGTTTATATATTCACGTTCATGATAAATGATGTGACAGAGGAGATAACGTTAGGCAAGCGAGTAATGGGTTGGAAAAGGGTAGATTTGTTGAACGGATTGAAAAGAGGAAGGAAGTATTCGAAGTTGAAGGATTCATTTTAGTATCGGTTGTCTGGTTGTGTTCTGTGGGAGAGGCGACGGATTGCTACGTTTTCAATGCGTCAATCTAAAATCTGCCTGAAACGGCATAATATAGCGAAAAATATTCACCTTTGACCTCATATTTGCATAAAATATGTGGTTACAGGCATAACGGTGGAAAAATATCATAAAATAGACACCCGAGATTTTTCTTTTTTAGGTATTTTGGTAGCACAACCACCTTTTTCACCGGATCTGAAAGACAGTCAGTGTTACTATATATATATATATATATATATATATATATATATATATATATTATTTATTTATTTATTTATTTAATAAATGGACATAGCTGATATTCTGCTGAACTTCTTCTGGTAAATGGAATCATTCGAGCTATTTACTATTCACGAAAAAATAGCCGGAGACGTATTTTATTATATATAACTAGAAAATTTGGCGGTTTTTGCTTTCAGCTCAATGCATGGACATTGGAAAACACATTTTACGCGTCCATTATTTTTGTATTAATATCAAGGGGGCATTTAGAGTGATAGATGGTCGACCGAGGTCATCTCGTAAAAGTGTTCCGTGATGTATCACGAAGTGCGTCCTATTCTGAGACAGTTCGGGACGGCCCTTTTACGAAGTGAAGCTTTGTGAAATTAATGAGGTAGCCACGTAGCCACCACTCTACAATAGCCTATTGACCTCATCAGCTTCCGTAAATCAACGCCATTCACATGAATTAAGGACTGTCAAAACACTTGACGCATGGGTTGCCGAGTAAAAAATTGGAATTTATTTAATTGGGGAATTAACAACTTACTTGTGTAGAGACTGACTGCTTCTCCCTATGAGTGGACGAAATTCAAACTATTTCGTTTTCCTAAAGTATTTTATCCACACATTATGAATTAGTGACATCAAAAATTCCTGGGAAAGTTCAATCTCAGTGATCTGCTATTTGTTTGGAACAGACGCGGATCAAAGGAATAATGCTTTTAGTTCTTAATGAATTTTAAAACGGACAGTATGCATGTGCCCAACGCATGGCAGAGTGCATTTCGGTCTTTGAATTTGAAGGTGAAATTTCTAATTTTTATACCTTTCAACTAATTTAAACTAATTTTTATGCATTCACACTCATAAGTATACGTATGTACACACACACATAGACACCAATATTCCTACACTTTGCATTAAGAAAAACATTTCCTTACTTCAAAATACTATATGTGTTTTCAATAGACAATAAGTTATTGAAATTGAAATTTGTTTTTATAATTAACATAGAAGTGTAGTGACTTGAGGTTCCTTACATATTTTGTGTAGTTCATACATATTTTATCAATTCACTATTAAAATTCCATAGGCTAAATATGTAAGATGAGTTCACGCTAACATATTCATGGATGAATGCTCCGATTCGCGCGGAGCTAACCACAACCATGCCAAATTCCAAGTGATTTAGTCAATTCATAAATTTTCCTTACGAAGAAAGCACATTATTATCTTTCCACCGCCCTCTGAAAAGAGTTTCAACGTCCTCAAAACTTATTTTTCATCAGCAGTTGGTTACTGATCAGTATAAATGGAAACATTTACTTTCCAAGCGACTAATCGACCACTAAAAACCGGCCCTGGGGAAATGAAAAAGATAATTATTAACTCTGACACGAACTAATATCAAACTTTGGAATGCATTTTTGGGTAAAGGGCAATCGCTTTAATGTTTATTGAAAAATGAATGAGTGCTCGCGCATTTTAGATCACGCTTGAATTTCCTGAACGCAGCAGCAAACGCAAACGTTGGTTGTTGTTAAATGAACGAGCGGTGATGCATCTCTGTCGTGTAGGTATCCTTCCTTGGGAACGTCTCTTTCGGGCGTGGGAGAGAAAGAATTGCGCAAGGAGGCTAGGGAATGAATTATTAGCATTCACGCACCTTGCAAGACGAGGATTAAACGACGAGGGGCCGGTGGCACTGATGCCCACTCGTGCCGAGGAATTCCCTAAATTATAACTCTTCGTCGACGTCACTTCCACGAAGGTTCGAATTAGGCAACTCGTAAACTGTTAAAGGGGTCCGTTCGACTCGGACCCCTTCCCAGGAAACGCAAATTCTTCGAATTTGTGGGTTAGCCCTCAAAGTTTGCTTCGTTAGATGGTCTACTGGGCAAGCGTAGAGAAAAAGTTAAGGAGGGTGTAATATCACATTGGAGGAGGGTGGTCCGAATTCAAAATTCGTGGCATACGTCTGAAGACCACCGGGTTTTCATCGAGGAATTAAAAGGATTTCCTGGAATATTCACTGGATCCTACAAACTGTATTAATCTACGGAGTTAGAACTCAAGAGGGATGTTGGAGGGGTACGTTCCTTTCACTAATAATACAATCGGGGCAAAGATTTAGAATGGTAAAATACTCTTGAGTGTATTTCTGATATAGACAGAACTGTTGAAAACCAAAGTTACACAACGGGATGTTGGAATAATATGATGAAAATTACGCATTCTAGAATTTTTTTAAATTGGACATAATTATATTCACCAACGGAAATCCACGACCAAAACAGAATATAAATTATTTATATTTACAGACTGGTGCAATCGTACCGATATTTTCGTACGATGCATAAGAACATAGTGTCATCAGGTACATGAAGAAGATTTCCACGAAGTGATTTCGGAAGTACTTTAGTGTACTTAGAATCTAGATTTCAAATATTGAAATTTGTAATGCTGACATATGTTTTTTGCGAATAATTGTTAAAACCAATTTATTATCCCTCAAAATTAATCCATACAATAATTTACAAAAATGATGTCCTTACAGTCACCGCTACACGCCCAGTGTGGTTATATTCAGGTTATACAGCCCTCTTCAAGAACCTCCCTCGGAGACACTCCTCGTAATATTAGGACCATTTTACTATGCGGTTATGGTCCAAATTAAAAGTTTGAAAGAGATAACTTCATGAAACTGATAAGCTCTTCAAATCCACTGAAAGAATCTTTATGAAATAATTAATTTACTATTGAACGGGATCTCAATCATATTCATTGTCAGGAAAGAGTAAACTTACTAATATGTTAAAAGAATATAGTCTACGCTCATTCTTTTGAATAAAAATTATGAGCGTAGATCAGATACTTCTGATATGTGGGTGTGATGAATAATAGAGAAAATTAGTTGAACAGAGACAAAGACATACAGCAAGTTTTTAAATTGGATGATCGAAGAGAGGAAGTTGCTGGGGAAGTTCAAAATTGGGAAAATAAAGCGAATGGAGGAAATTTTAAAAGGTGAGTAGTTGAAGGCCGTGGTATGAGGGATAACTTTAGACAAAGTAGGGTAAAGGAATGAAGAAAGTAGACTCTCTAGAAAGCATGAAGGCAGACTGTAATTATGAAGAATAAAAGAGTGAAATGATGAGGAATAATCACGAGGAAATCCTCGTGGTAGGTAAAAGTCAATATTCGTTATGGACCAACCAAAATCTACCATAATATGCCTTAAGCGAATAATGTTCTCGTGTCTCATTATACAGTGCTTCTTTGTGTTAGTGAAATACACTTGGTAAAATTAAAAACAACTTTGCTTTACACATGTTTGTTTCGACTTACGGGAAAGCAGTTTTCACGGGGTCAGAGCTGGAATGGCAGACACTATATGTGAGGTGCTATCAAATTCTAACGTAATCCCAATTTTTCTCAAATTTGGAGTAATATGAAATCATGTGATTGATCTTGAATACGCAGGCATTCTTCAAAAGTAAAAGACAGATAGATGGATTTACTAAACATGCACGCTGTTTAAGAGGCGATGAGAGGCGTTTCAGTTTCAGTACTTGATTTATGGTAGTTTAACAGTGCAAACATCCATATTCTCCACCTGCGTGTTTTAAACCCATCTAAATTCATCGTAAAACGAGCGAAACCCGTGGTGGTGTCGTAGTATTATGCATGTAAAAATGTTCGTTCGCGGGTTTGACCGCTGGACATAGCCGATCCAATCTGTTCTCATCGGACCTCTATGGACAAAAGGCACCGCTTCAAGAAGCATCCTCGGCGGCCATGGAATCATGGTCTCAAATTGTTGTGAAATATTTGCTCGTCTATGAGGGGAAGCATGTCGTGAAGTAAGAGAGGTTTCAAATTTCAGGTGAACGTAGTTTACTTGAACTAATTTTGAAAAACTCAGAACTTGAACGTACCTCGTAGGAGTGAGTGAATGGAGAGTGGAGGGAAAAAATATGCAATACGGATGAGAGTGCGGTTTCTAACTCAAGCTAGTCAAAAGACTGGGTGGCGGGAAATGAGATAAGAAATGGAGGGAGGTAGGACGAAAGGGAGAAGGAAATAACGTCATTGGGATGCGTGTGCCTCGTGTATGGAATTAATATTCTGGAAATAACAAATCACGCGGTGGGAAAGAATAAACCAAAGAAAATCCGAACGAGGCTGATCAAAAGTCTCTCTCAAAACACGAGGAGAAGGAAATATTTTCGGAATAGCACAAAGAAATGAATCACCAGATAGACTTCAAGTGTATATTGTTACGAGAAGATCGTCGATTACTCAAAATGTTGTCAAACATGAAGAGAATGGAGATGAATGGCTTCAGTGTGACTGGGTGGAGAAGGAAACACGTGAGTCGAGAGTAGGGAGGTCTTGTCTATTTATACATCCGTCGATGACTGCATTACTCCTGACTGAGATTATTATTTCCACCGCGGAGGAAATCTCAGCGCGCTGATGAAGACTTGACCAGCAATCTCTCACATTCAGAGGCGCACATACTACGGCCTTGATGAAATGTCGAACGCTGCCCGTAGATGTGACGAGAGCTATTCCTTAAGCTACCGCTCATTTGATAAATACATTTTGCGAAACGACTGACAACAGCATGAGTTGATGAATAAGTGCTAAGTGCGCTTTATGAGGATTTTCAAGCAATATTTCATGACGTGAGACAGATAAATATCACTTATAATGTTGACGTTGATAAAGTTAGTAGTATTCCTGCATAAACCAAGTTCCTTTTTTATCGATAGCACAATTTATACTTTCCGTCGAGGATTTTAAGTGCGAAAATTCAGACGAGGTAGACAAGTATCCGCGAGTTTATTGATGCAGGGGGAGAATATTTTGGAGAATTTTAAGCATTTGAACAAGTGCGATGAATAAATCAATTTTTCCCGGAGAATACGCATTACTTTTATAGAGCACCCTATAAATATTATTATTAGGTAATCTACTGGTTAAGGTAGGTTTTTGGATGGACACAGCTACTAAATAAATATTTTGTGATTCCTAACAAAACACAAAATCCAGTATCCTACTCTACATCAGGTCCTTCTTTATCTATGAGTACTTTCTTCCTCCCTTCATCCCGTCCAAAATCCCTATCCTGCTCCTTCCCTTCCCTCATTTACCTAACATTCTCCCCTCTATAACAGTCTTCAACATCCCAATGCCGATTAATACGCCCTTCATCCATTTTTCCTGCCTCCATTTGATTTCTCCCAACAAACCCCTCTCTTCGCCCACCATAAAAAGTACTTCCTTGTTTGTTTTCTTCTGTCCATTTCACCTTCTCCATTCTTCTCCACACCCACATTTCAAAAGCCTCCAGTCTACGTCTATAGTCAGCGGTAGTCCAGTGGGTAGAGTGTTGGACTGCCGACCAGAGGGTCCCGGGTTCGATTCCCGGGCAAGGTGCTCTGGGCACCTGCAGCTCCACCCAGTTTATGTGATTTTTTGTGTACCAGGCCTTCCTGGGAAATAATAACCGGCACAGGGAAAGGAACTGGCCTACCCTGATGTGTGAATTTCACACGCCGTCGGGCTAAGTACTGGGTGCCAAAACCAACAATTTTCTATCTTCAGTTTTTCTAATGGGCCCGTAACTCTTATGACAGTTTTTTTTTTCCATTTTTCCCTCCGGATGTACCTATCTGGTGGCTCATATTCCTATGGGATCCTGATAAGCCACCCCTGGCTTGTCATCACCTGTCTCAAGGGCTGAACCACCATAGCTCACTATACTCGTTCGCGAGGCGGAACTCCAATCCTACGAGATCCTCAATCTACGGGTTACCCACCGACGCACGCTAAAATGACTAACCTGGCGGGTAACTTTGAAAAGACTTCAATATAAAATGATCGTACATTGATATTCACATAATTTATTGCGCAAAAATTTAACTGTTTTTTATGGTTAGCTTAATATTTACTGCATACATTGCAAATATTTCAGCTATTTGCCTACGGTACTGCGTCAGTCAAAGTTTTTGCATATTGCACACCCACAGGTCTTCTACACAAGCGACAAAGTCAAGACGAGACGCTTCAATCAAATTGCATGGCCTATGTCTCACAATATGCAAGGGGCTTATGAAGAGTCCCTAGAAGTATGGCTAAAAAATTATTAAAAATTTTGAAAGAGGGGAGGAAAATCGTTTTCGATGGAAGGTGGGCGCGGAGTTCCAGTCGCTGCTTTTATAAAGGTAATGTTAACACCGCTGTTTTAATTCTGAGAGATGATATTCGGATAACTTTACCACTGTTATAAAAAATATTGAAAGTATCATTTAAAAAGTTGAATCATACGTTGTTTACCTCGCGAAAATCAATGCGAAATGTGCCTGTACTGTCCGTTGTCAAAACCTAGCTCTAAGTGACTAAATACGAAGGAACACCTCCGCAGAGGACATTTTTCATCATTAAAAACTGGCGTAGAAGGAGACTGAATATATTTCAAATTACAAGGACTGCCACCGACGCAGTGATGGAATCAAATCAATAAAATCTTTAACACATATTCAATACCACTTGAAATAATAATATGTTATAAACTCAAATTTTTTGTGAAGTAAACTACTCGAATAAAAAACAGCTTCCGTAATTTTTTGGTGCAGGTTACACCTGAGCCAATCCAACGGCAGCAATGGCAATCTCCGTGATTGCAGGATGATTTGACTTTCGATAGAGAGGTGGTCTTTCAAGTTTATGTGAAGTTTGGGCTTCACACTGAGATGCCCACTGGTGCCGGGGAGGACCCATTCCGGGTCCTCAGGACGGCAAGCGAGTGTCACTTGGTGATTTCTTTCACTCCACGCTGCAGAATAGAGTAACAAATTGGATGTCGTGTGAGGAGGAAATACGAGAGACTAAACCGGTCGGGAACGGGAGATCGGTTGTGAGGACGGAAGTCTCGAGATGTATTTCGTCCTCTTTCACTCATTTATTTATACGTTTATTTATTTTATGGATTTTTTTTTTAAAGTTCGCCGATGGGTCGCTTGGCCGACCGAAGGTGGGTGGGATGGACCGGGGCGTGAAAACCTGCTATAAGATAGCTGTTCTCACGTCGGGAAGAGGGTGAGCAAAGTGTGCGAGAGGGCGGGGAAAGGGAGGAGGAGGAGGAGGTCTCTCCGGTAAGGAGGTAGGGGTGAGGGGAGTGCGTGGGGGTTGGGGATTCGGTTCGGTAAAAATGCGTGGGCGGTCGGGGGCGTTTTTGGCGGAAGAGGGGGGTAGGCTATTGGGTAGGGAGGAGAAAATGCGGGGGGGGAGGGAAAGAAGAAGGGAGAACGAGGAAAAAAGAAAAAAAATTGAAGACGCACGGAGCGTAGCTTCCCCGTGCTTTCCTCGGAAGAAGAGGGAGAGAGGGAAGGTTTGAGAAAGAGGAAAGACTACGCCCTCGGACGCGACTTTTTTCTTTCGAGGGTGGGGACATGAGATGGGGGAGGGGGATGGATTGCGATGGGGGGAGGAAGGGAGAGCGGCAATGCCTAAGTCAGCTACTGCGGTTTCTGTCGCAGTCTTCAAGGCGGTGAAAGGAGGCCGGTGCTATTAGGGGGCGCTACGCCAAAGGATTCACACCCCAGGGACTGTCTCTCGCACATTTGAAGGCTCCGCAGCGCACCTATCCAGTCCGGGGACACGTTTCCTTCAAGAACATCACCGCGAAGCCGACCGCTAAAACTATCTATTCAAAATGGTAAGCCCAACGCTGTGCTATCGCTCTCACTGGAAAGTACGCAGCTGTCCAAACCGGTACACTCGGCGACAAAGATTCATGGCGTTCTAACCTTCGTAATGATCTCTGTTTTTGTTTTCATCGTTTTTTTAGAAATACTATTTTCGCGGGAGTAGTGCTAAAGGAGGGGAGATGTACGTTCAGACCGGTTTGCGCGTTTATCCTGGGTGTAGGCAATATGGCTTAGCACCAAGGTCACGTCCGCGTGTGACAACGTCCAAAAGATTCTTTCAACTTATTTCCACCCTGACAAATTAGCCTCGTTTGGCAGCTGCCGGCCTCACGATCTTGTTTTTGAAATTGCTGATAAGACAATTAGTTCCACTTTATGGAAGAATAATGCATATTTTTTTATCCGGTCCATAAGGCAAGTAAGTGTGATTAAGCATAGTCTCCTTAAGACCATATTCCCAATGCTAGAAACCAAGTAGTAGTAGTTTTTAGGGGAGGCGACCGACAGCTAAGGTCATTTGCGCCATAGGGGATGGACAGGAAAGGATGAAGGGTGGAGAGAAACCCGGCGTCGGCATTAGCCTACTCTTTACGAAAGGCGCCAAGGGGTCCGACGGACGGCGTACTCACTCAAAGTGCTCTCCACAAAGCACCTCAAATAGAGGTCGGGATACCACTAAAAATTATTTTCCTCCGGGATTCGAACCCGCGCCCTCAGGGTGGGAAGCCAGTACGTTAGCCCCCGCACCATCTCGATCCCCGCTAGAAACCAAATGCTGAGTACAATTCATAGTGTAATGTTACACGGCGATCTTTCAGTGGGTTTCATTAGCTTGCCCATTCACATTTAAAAAATAACTATACGTTCTAGTTAAAGGAGTTCTCGCACATAATATATTTAAATAAAACACTCAAGTCTAATGATTTGTAGTTAAGTGAAAAAAAATCATCAATAAATGAACGAGGGGAGAAAAAATAAAAGTAAAAATCATAGTAGAAATTTTCAAAACTATAGCAGAGATGATTTATGATAGAGAACCGATTTAAGGGGTATCAAGTCGTTTTGGAAATTGATATTAACCATCTCTAGGGAGTAAAAAGACTACATTTTTGTTAAACATGAAAATATAGGCGTTTATTATTAAATCCAAGCGATATACAACTGTAGCAAACATTATGAAATGAAACCATCAAAAAAACATCTCAATGTTAGGCATAAATTTGTAAGTAACATATGTTCTGAGAAATTCTAACGTGAATTTACTGCGGCTGGCGTACAGCAGTGTATCTCTTAAAGAAATTGGTTTATTGATACAATATTCACACCGAGAGAAGCACCAATCTAGGAAAGTAATCAATTCGATGTTTCTTTGGTGAAGCAGACATTTCATTGCGAACATAAATTTAATTCACTTATATTTGCGATTGTTAAAAAAATAAATAAACCAGATAAAAACCTCAGCTTAAGACAGTACATTTCAAATAAAATTCTCTTCCAACTTTTAAGGGAATTAACTCATACACTAAATAATTTTAAGGAGTCATCAAATTTGATTAAAGTTAATTTGTTTCTAACATCATATTTATTCCTCATGAAGTGTAATAGTTATTGAAAGCATTCATATACAACAATGTAAAATCTTAAAATCATGTGTAACCTAAGTTTAACTGTTTGAAATCTCATGATGAGGAATAAAGTTCTCTATGTTAAAATAAAAGAAAACTTTTTGATTTTGAAATTTGATCTCAAAATTATCATTTTTTGGTAGATTAGAATATCTAAGTTCAATATATTTTTTGAAACTATATATAATTTTTTTATTTGAGTTTTTCTCAGCTTTATGAGCATGTTTCTTTCTTACATTCTATTCTGCTTGGTAAAATGCAATAAGAAAAACGTATGTTTTTGAAACTTGATAAACTACAATTTTTGTCCTCTTTTTTCTTTACATTTTAACGAAATTCACACTGAAGATGCATTAAATAGCTGTTTTGACGAAATAGAATGCTAAATTAAGAACCCAGGGATTATTTTTATTATCTGCCCTAACAATTTCTAGCGTTTTGACTTGCAATTAATGGTAGCGATGCAAAGTATATTTGGACGGCGATAAAAGTATTAATTAATAATTTTCAGCTTGTTGAAATGACCTCTTAAAATTTTTTAATGGCATATGCTGATATAAGCTTAAGTAACTAAGAAGATTTTTAAAATTGTTTAGCATGAGTAGATATTAATTAAATGAAAACGAGTATTTAATACAATATTTTTATTTTTATTTTGGCAAGTGAAATCTTACAAATAACTGCATAACATAATAGAATTCATTGACAATATGCATCAATCAGATGAAAAAAGTTACTCTTTAAAAACGCTTGTTAAAAAAGTAACCTAATAATGGTTACTTGGTGGCAGGAAAAAAATTAAATTTACGTTTCAGGTAGAGGCTTTGAACATATGCGTGACATTTTCCACTTTGACGGAAGAAAAATTGGCTTGCGTCACACACAGAAATACAAAAACTAACGAAAGCTGGTGAGAAAATTAATGCTCGTGGATAACATCCTTAGTATCCGCTGTTACATTGGTAAACTCGTAAAAAGTTGATTTTTTTGAAGTAGGTTTTATAATATCATAATAATGATTTGAAATAGCGATTAAAGAAAATATAATCGCCTAAAGAATTAAATATCATTGTTACTACATTTTACTATAAAAAGTTAAGAAAAACTAATTCTATAAAACAAGTGACGTCTCATCTGAGAAAATCTAATTGCATCGACATTCGGTTTGAAGGAAGCAGTATCTATTTTCTTTGAGATTTCAAGTGCTAATTTTCATTGTAATTTAACCCTTATTGTTCTTTATTCTCCAAAAGAGTTTTTGATACCTAGTAAAAAATTTGTAAATTTTTCTATCAGGTCATTTATTTTGACATTTCTTCTTGGGCCGCATGCAACACCTGAACGGGATGTTGGACAAAACTAATGTAGAAATTTTACGAAACCGAAGTCGTGTTGCGTTAAAAATATTTTATCCGAAGGCAAATATATTAAACCTTTTTTTTTCAACATAAAGCAACTTCACATAGTTGCACGTCCTGATCTTTGAAGGAAGAGAGGGAGCGTAGATAGGTGGCTTTTGCGATGCGGGTGTGGCAAAGAATGGAGAAAATTAGCTGTACGGAACAGAAGTCAAGCTTTGAGGTTTCAAATAGGGTGAGTGAAGTGAAGGGGTCACTGGGAAAAAACCAAAAAACGCAGAGGAAATGAAAGGAGGAAATATTGATTGGTAGTGGCATGTTGAATGCAGTGATAGAAGGGAAAATGTTAGGCGCGGAGTTTTGATGGTGTAAGAGAGTGGGCGTTTTAGAGAGCATGAATGTAGGTAGATATTTTGAAAAAAGAAGAAAACAATAGTGTCGGATAAAGAAAGAGAAGTAGTACCTTGAGATAAAGAGTCGTTAGTATCTACTATTAAATCGGTAGTTATCCTTGATTGATTGACACCGGATACAGTTAACGTCATTCATTGTCCCATGCTTGTCCCGCGAGAACAGTGCGTTTGATCGGAAAATAAGAAACTTTGAAGACTGGTCCGACGGGAAGTGAACGGAGGAAGGCAAGTGGGATTGTGAGCAAGAAGGTAGGAGAGGAGGGAGAAGTTCTTTTGCGCAGGCGGTCGGAGAGGTCGCGGTTGAAGGATAAATCTGCGGGACTGACTCTTAGGAGTGCGCTTCCGAGGTCCTCCCCCCGCCCCGGGCGGAAGTTCGAGGAAACCTCCCTTGGGCGTAAAAGAATTTGCCAGTGAGGGCACGGAGAGGAAGTGGACGGCGCTCGGGTGACCCCGAGTCCTTCGAAGAAAATGGGACTAGCCCTACCCTGTTCATTGCGGAAGGAAAGGTGTCTCTCCTCTGAGGGCAGGCGGCGGGAAAAGGGGTCTTGCGCCCGGGGTGGCAGGCGTCCAGTTACAAAAAAGGCCGATAATGCGTGCAGGGTGAATCGACATTAAGAAGAGGGTAAGGGTCTCGGCAGTAAAAGGGATGGAATCTGCAGAGTCAACCACTGGATCCAGGAAGAAATGCGGAGGCTGACGTGAAACTATGAGAGAAACGAGATTCGTCAGGAAAGATACATTTCGGTAGAATCCAGAGTAGTTGGTTTTTAATCAACCGGCCGAGATTTCGAAAGCTTATGGAATCATTTACGTCGTTCGTCCTTGTGAATGACCGCGGAGGCTGTCGAAACCTTGTTTGGTAGAAAAAAAAGTGTCTGCGGATTCGCCAAACTGCGTATTTCTCTCATAGCATAAAGGTGACGAAACTTAAAAGGGCTATTCCCGAAGGGTATTTAGAGCGGACGAGGATTAACTTTTTATGCGGGTCGCAAAAAAATATGATCCACGATAACATTTAACTCGTAAGAATATTCCTTTCGATTACCCCTATCCTATTTTTTACGAGATGCTTTTACAGGTAGGCCGAACGAGCAACATTTTAACACCTTATTTTCCGTAAAGAAATTCAGAATGATATTTAAGCCTTCGAATTTGACAATTTTGGTTTTTGATTAGTGGTCCTATCACAGAAAATTTCGTTTTTACGGCAATTTTATGGTCATGCACAATGGACTTATCTTCAGGAATTGGGGTTTCGAAAAGGTCAATTACCAGCCAGCCCCATAGAATCCAGGTTTCGCCGATTGTATTTCAAGTGCTCTGAACTTGAAGTTCTTGATTCCATGATAGAAAAAGAAAATAACTACAAATTTCTTTGAATAATAAGAATTTTTAGTTCTTCAATAAGATCTTAAATAACGAGAATAATATGTTCTATAAGGTCTTAATGGCTAAAGATTTATGTGAAAAAAATTACTTCTGAGGACTTGAAAGTGTTGAATGAAGTTCCAAATCATATAATGGGATAGTTATGTTGGTCCTAGTAGTATTATGATTGGCTTTATTTTTATTATACCTTATGCCGGAGAGTGTTACGCACTAAACCTTTAGCTTGTGAATGAGTACTTTATTTCAATGCATAACATACCCTACCTAAAAGCTTACTCGTAAAGTTACTGCTCTCGACATACAAAAACTCATCGACCCCAAGTTGTTTAGCAGGTTCTTAGATGGCGAACACAGAAATATTCTTGCATTTCCTGGATAATGTTCGTTCGAAGGTTTCCGCGGCGATGAGTAGGTGATTTCCACATTTTTCGGGCTGCGTCCGCGTATGTCGTTTAAATGTACAACAGTTTCGCCAGCTATCCTGCTGGCGTCCTCAGGTCAAGGATGAAAAGAAGCTTGTTGTCCCGTCTTATATAGGAAAAATCCGGCGCCAATACCGGGAAATTTCTTGGCCAATCAGGGAACGTCCTCATATTTGCGCGGAATTATTCGTTTCCACGCACTGTGGAGTGGATATCCATCCTCTCTGTTAAAATTTTTTGGCCTTTTAACGATTTCAATGGCCTCTCTGATTATTCTCTGGAAGTATTTTCCTTCTTTCGCTATTATTTTAGCGTCGTCGAAGAGAATAGAGTGTCCAGGTTCACTCCAGGCGTGCTCAGCGATGGCCGATGCTCTAAACTGTTTGGCCTTGGTTGCCCTCTGGTGTTCACTCATGCGTGTTTTCAGCGCTCTGCACGTTTCACCGATGTACCATTTGCCACAGGAGCATGGCACTTGGTACACGCCTTCTGATATTAACGGTGAAATTCCATCCTTGGGTCCGGGTAGGGTGTCAGCTATCTTGGTGACGCAGTTGAATCTGGTCACCACATCATGTTTCCTTAAAGCCCTCGCGATTCTTTCCGAAGTCCCTGCGATGAAGGGGATGGTGACGTAAGCCTTCGGACGTGGTCTGGAGTCTTCCTCTCTGTCAGGAACAGCGGTGGTTTGTCTCTTCTTTTCTTCCTTCTCGGCCCTTTTTTGGATCATATGAGCGCTGTATCCATTCCTTTGCAGGGCATTTGTCAAGTGTTTCTTCTCGTTGGCAATAGAATCGGAGTCACATATTTTATATGCTCGGTTGACAAGTGTGTCTACCAGTGAGGTCTTCTGACTGGGATGGTGGTGCGATGCAGCATTAAGGTAGCGGTCGGTGTGAGTAGGCTTCCTGTATACTCTGTGTCCAAGCCTCCCATTCCCTGTATTTCCTTTCACCATGACGTCCAAGAAGGGCAGTTGATGATCCTTTTCCACCTCCATAGTGAAGTGGATGGCTTGATGCTGTGAGTTCAGATGTTTCAGGAACTTTTTTAATTCTTCCTCTCCGTGTGACCAAATGACAAAAGTGTCGTCGACATATCTTAGCCACAGTGAGGGCCGCTTGTCGCAGGATTCCAGTGCTTTCTTTTCGAAGCTCTCCATGTAGAGGTTGGCCACAACCGGGGAGAGGGGTGAGCCCATCGCAGCTCCTTCCATCTGCTCGTAATGGTCACCATTCCACAGGAAGAAGGAATTGCGGAGGCAATGCTCCACCAATCCTGGAAAGTCCTTAGGGATTCCGCGGGAGGTGAGTTCCTTGATGATATTCAGCGATTCCTCAATAGGGACGCTGGTGAAAAGCGATTCAACATCGAAGCTGACCATGAGATCGTTGTCGTGGATGGTGATGTTTCTTATTACGTCAATGAAATGCGTCGAGTTTTTTACGAAGCTGGGTGTCTGTCCGACGTGGTCCTGCAGAGACCGCGCCAAGTACTTGGCGAGTTGGTACGTCGGAGCCTCAATCTGGCTCACAATCGGTCGGAGAGGTACATCCTTCTTGTGAATTTTGGGCAGGCCGTACAGTCTTGGTGGTTTCGGTGCAGTCGGAAGCAGGCGTCGTTGCTCTTCTTTTGGAATAAGCGATCGTTTAATGATAGCCCTTGTGCTTCTCTCCGTCTTGGCAGTCGGATCGCTTTTCAATTTCCTATAAGTCGGACTGCTGAGGATGAGCGATATTTTCCCTTCGTAATCCTCTCTATTTATCAGGACTGTTGCGTTGCCTTTGTCAGCTGGTAAAATGATTATACTCTCGTTGTCCCTTGAAAATGTGGAAATCATTTCCTGGATAATTTTACTTTCCATATTAATTTCGAAATATCAGGAAAAGGTGGAGTAGAGGGCAGTGAAATTTTTAATATATAAAGTAGGACATTATATCAAATTGATTCAGAAGAAACATTTTCAATTTTGAGAAGTAATGGACGACGAAAACTACAAGTAAAAATTGCAGTTATTGTGTCCAATAAATATTATTCTCAATAGATAATTAACATGAATTAAATGGGCCCCTATGACAAATATAAGAGACCAAATAATGTTACACTCCTAAACAATACGAAAAAATAATTAAATAAATAAAAAGAGGGCAAAACAACGACGCTGGTGGTACTCCAGGAAGATAAATTAACTAAATATTGTGACACAGAGCATAAGCCCAACTAGGCGACCTCTGAAAAATAAAGCCGCTTAAAAAACGGCAAGGCATGTCGTCGTAATTAATATGAATAGATCTCTATAATGCATAAGGTATTAATAAATAAATTCGTACAATTGATCTGAAGGATGTACAAGGTGATTGCACTCATAATAGTATAATGCGCATTCACTTATTATTGACATTCCCATTTACAAACGGTCAAGTATTTTTCCTTAAAAATGTACATTATTGTTAAACACATTTTCATTATAAATCCATATGAAATATTTCGATGTATATAAATTATTTCGGGTACTGAAATTAGATTTGCGTTTTTGGCTACATCGTATTAAAGATCTCATGGACTCCTTATCGAAACAATAATGAAAACTCGCAGTATAGACTAAAACACTTGCTTATTTGTTCACCTCTTTACGAAAAGAGATTTTGATCATTTATTTTGCCCAGAATATTATTTGGTGGTTTCATATGTTCACTTATTCACGAATAAGCGATAATTTTGGGACAAAGTTACTAGCATCTATGCATTTTTTTAAATTTTAAATTTTAGATTAAGCGTTTTGCATTGTTATTAGTCACTCTGATGGCCAATTTTAACGAAAAATGTTCACTTCATGCCCTAGAGTGCCAGCACGCACGCTAAGAAGTCGGTTTTATGAAAAATATGTCTCCAGGCCGCTTAGCTGTATTTACAAGCATAAAACTGTTCATTTAAATCGTATCTCAAGTGTTTTAGAGCAAATATATTGGCACAGAAGCTACAGAAATAAATGTCAATGCCAACACGATTGATAGAAAAATCCATCCAAATGAAAAGAAAAAAAATCCTCTTTTTTCCTTTTAGGATGTTTTATATTATAAGTAATACAGGTTTTCAAGACTAAGCAGACTATTACAGTAAAGAAAATGTTTGTGGTCCTAGATAATTAAATTCTATCGATGCGGCTATATCCAGTATTCCAATATCCCTATTTTATAGTTTATAATAGCCTTTAAGAGCATGGGAATCCTCCGACAAAGTTTCCTCAGGTAAGATCATAAAAAGAGGCTCTGAGAAATTCCACAAATACTATTATGTCTAATTCAACTAATAAATTCCAGCAAACATCATCCATTTAGAACCCTTATGACACGTTTAAAATCCGGCAACCTAGTTTACGTCCGTGCCGAAGTCATACAAAGTGACGGGGAAATATTAATTTCAGGAATATCCTAAGCCCCATTGAAAATCAACTGGACTGAAAAATAATACATATGGTAATAAATTTTATGTTACACGTAATGAGTTTATTACAAAATTAATTTTACAAGGTTATGGTATAATCAATTTTGTATTGTGTAGCTACTTTCACTATATATGCTTTGGAAAACCTAAATTTTAGCCAATTAATTTAACAACCGATGCTCTAGGGAGTTCAAGTAGGGAAATTTAATTTTACTATTATAATATCAGGAGGATAATGTACTTCAGTAGTGTATTTGCTCTAAATGGCTTATGTACACCCGCTTCCAATAACCTCACATTCCGTTTCCTCGTAATATTCAGCGGCTCGAATATTTTCCTTGCTCTTCCTTCAAGCTTTTAATCGAAAGAGCTTTGACTATTTTGAAATTTTATCTTTGACAAAAGATCCAATTGATCTTTTTGTTGCTCGTTTTGTTTTTTTTAAATGCAAAGGGCTCTCTCACTATTTCTGTGCCAATAGATTTGCACTAACATACCATACAGTAAGAGCGTTTTTGATATTTAAGTAGTTAATAAAATTTTATATTAACATCACATTTTTCGCACGTCTTGCATTTTATTTAGGGGCTTTAGGGGGCTATTTATTTTTGTTTTCGACTTGGCAAATTGACGCAGAGCATTTTCACCATTTTTTCCGTTTTTTCTTGACTCACAAAACATTTCAATTTTTTGTCAACTGTCTTTGTAACTCGTCAACAACTTTTGCTTTCCACAGACAACAAGAGGAACAGACGATCAGGGTGTTAAGGCAAGTCATTATTAAAGAGAATGATAAAGTTATTGGTCCACCCCCCTCAGTTTTTTCCTCATCAGCTTAGGTGTGGATGTAAATGTTATATTTGACTGAAAACGAAACAAAATTGGCGGTGAGTACATTGGCAGAAACTTGGGCTGTTTCATATATTGGTTTAAGGGAACTTCCACATCTGACATTTGCAGAGGTGATCATTTTTCTTCTTTGATGCGAGCACATTTATTTTGTTAGAGCGTCGAACCTTGAAGGAAAAAATTGTATCGCAGTATACAGTGAGGAAAGAATTAAATTCAAAATAAGTGAAGTGTAAAAGGCTATAAAATTTACGATTTATATATTATCACGAAAATGCTACACCCTCCCCTTGAGAATATGGCTTAGACGCTCATGAGTCAAAAAATTGTACACTTCATGTCTCCCGTATTTCACTCCATAATTTATGAAAAATTCTACTTTCATAACCTACTTGCATGGAACTGGCGCAAATTTTCCATTACTTTAAAAGTCCAAGGTTCTTGCGACATAACCCGTAGAACTCTTCAGATGACAGCAAAATGTAAGAAAAATAAGCAAAAAAATGATAGAGGTAGGAAAACAATATGTGCCTCTTTCAAATGAGTGACCAAAGGGAATCTCCAATAGTATTGGAGGGAACCCCATGTCTTTTTATTTCCCATCATCTGATTTTACGTCAGGTTTCATAAAATGCATGGCTTAGGTCGCCACGAGTCGAACTACCCAAACGATTATGCGGGATGAGCAGCGTTCAGCGTAGTGCAGGAGCATTCAAGGCCGGAACAATGCCACGAAATCTGGGGCGGCCCTATATCAGCCCGGAATGTGGAGTCTGCAGTGTGGACCAAGACGCTGGCGGCGCTTTTCGACCGCAGACTACATGGGGACGGCGCTCAGGGTCTATAAGTTGAGACTCTTCCTCCGATCAGAAAGACGCACATTAAGACCCAAGCGGTGTTCTTGGAGGGAGACGGTTGAAAGACCTCGAGCTTGAATTTTTGCTATGCATTACATCGAGCGACCCCTGTTTAGGTAGTGGTGACTAACCCTGTAGCAATGACGGGGAGAGGAAGAATGCATTTGGGAGTGAGTTCCTGAACTTATAAATAGCCAATTTATAATTTCTTTTGGCTTCATCAAACACAGCCATACCGTTATTTCCTGAAAGTTCAGAAGAAATGCCTCCAAGTCCCGCAAAGTCTCAAACATTGCTAAAAATGTTATCGCTATCCTTAAATATTCATTTTAAATACCATGAAACACCTCTGTTCAAAATATTTCATTATAAATTATTTTCTGCCAAAAGACCATTACACATCCATACGAATATCACAGATTGGAGAAAAAACATATTTGTAAAATTTATTGTTTACATGCTCCGTAATCTGAATTATTTTTGACTCGGAGGGTGGTTTCCTTTGAAACATTCAATTGGCGAATATGAATGAGGTATATGTCCCAATTAATAGGGTACTTTAAGTTTCCATTAGAAAATGTATCCTTATAATCAGAAAAAAAATTTCAAATATTAAATGATGAAAATTTACAAAAAAAATATTACCAAACAAGTATCATTCTTTAAAGAGTCAAACGAGAGTTTAAATATAAAAAACCAGCATTATTTATCTTAATTCTTCAATTCATCAATTTGGTGCCAAATTGTTGTTGAATATCTTGAACATTCTTGATGAATTAAATAATGAGAGTTTTTGTAACCTCTAAATAATGAGAGTTTATGGAAAATATTTCTAATTTTGCCACTGTATCAAAATGACTGATTTAATTTTGAATACAGGTTCACTGAAATTGAAATGGTGCCCTTGTTGTATAAACTTTATTTTATATTTTATAAAAATCGTGAAATGAAAAGGATTAATTTTCAAACGTATCTCCAATCCACCATTTTTCATTTACCAGAAGTGTGCATATAGATAATGAATAGATTTTTTCTGACTAAATGCTAATATTCATGAATAATATTCCGATATTAACTAGAATTAATTATGGATAAATTGATTGAACAATATTTGATTTAAAATATTCAATCTATTTCAATGTTTCCTCAATCAGTCATTTGCTATCATTCATAAAGCTGGCTAATATGCGTGTGTTTTATATCGGATATCAATTTTTTTCACTTACTTATTCCTGTATTTTTTTTCGTTCCTGCTCTCAATGTTCCCGCCTACTGACACGTTCATTGAAATTTTTATAAAACCTCGTCACCACAAACAGTGTGAGGTGCTGGACGAAGAGCAAGTTGCAAGTGAGTATGTGGCCTCCGTGTGTTTTATAACTACTCTACATATAACTCGCAAATATTGACCAGAAGTTTATGTCTTCTCTTTTGCATTAAATGATATTTATCAATAAATTGTGTTCCTAAGAATTGTAGGTAGAGCACAATGCCTAAGAAAATCTATTTTGTGCTACGATGGCACTAAAGAGAAAGAAAATGAGGTAAATTAGCGAAATGGATATTTTATTTTGAAACGATCAACAAAAAGGGGAAACTCGGGAGTAGTTTTGAATTGTTCAGAAGAATTGAAGAAACAATTCAACACGATTTCCGGGGCGGCAGGTTTTATTGGATGAAATGACGAATAATCTGGTTAAAACTGCCAATCTTACTTCAGAATATGGTCAATTTTAGCATAAAAATGATTAAGTTTCTTCTATAATCCCTTAAGCTTTTGAAAATGTATTCAAATAAAGCTTCCAATAATGTTATCTGCCAGAATAAACAACATCCATAAATAATAATGACGGGATATTATTTTTTCAGAAAGAAATGGTGCTCTGAATATTTTTTAATAGAATAGATGATTAAAGTAATTAGATGAAAGTCATGGTTTCATTTATTCAAATATTATTGGAAAAGTTATCATTTGTTGATAATTCAAAGCCATAATTGGAGAAAACCACTTTCAGTATCAAATATAACCCGACACACCTACTTTTGAAGAATAATCGGGGCTACGAGTTACATTGTGAATTTAAGATAACCCATTTTGCTCAAGCGGAACAACCAAGCCTGCATTGGTATTAAGTTTCGGATCAATTGAGAGCTAGATGAGAAACGCATTTTCACCAGGTCCCAACGCCTATTTAAATTTTTAAATGAGTGCAAATTTTCAACACATTATCATTATCTATTGTCTAAGAGATAACACAGAAATAATCATTAAAAGTTAGGAGACGCGGGACAAAAATGACGTCATAGATTGTCTTCGACTATTAGTTTTACCCTTCACATTTAACGCATTGTTGCAACATGTAACGCGATAAGATATTACTCTAAGCGTATCATATTTAACAAACATCGATTGGCTAGCTGTAAGAGCGGTAATAAATAATATTTTAAAATCAATAATATCAACCATGCATAATTTATTGCTTTGAGAATGGAACTACCACATCATTCCTTAAGGCGATGCTCGTCAGGGCAAACGTTAACTCTCGCATAATATGTACACCCTATTTCCATGAAGATCTTGATAGCTCCTAACGCTCCTTGCGTCCATAGAGTATTCAATTACCTTTATCCACCCCAATTATCGATATAAAAACTTTTGAAACAAGAAAAGACAAAAATGGGACTTCTTTAGTGCATGAGCGGTTGATGAACATTTTCGGGTTGGGTCTGTTGATGTGCCTATGTGCTAAGGAAAAGTACACCTATCCTATATAAAACTACCTTTTCAGGATACCCATTCCTTTAAATCAAAATATAAATTAGCTATGGGGAAATCAAGGGATTCATTTCACCGTTCCTAGTTGATAAGTATTCTCTAAAAGTTTTAGGATCCAATCTTTTGCTACAATATTTGGATTCGTAGCGGGATAGACCGCACATAATATAACAGTTGTACCATCGTGGTGAAAAAAAGGAATTTCGATAGAATTCGGTAACCAAATGCCTGTAACAGGAAATATTTTGCTCGAACGCCCGAAAATTGATATCATAAAACTAATTCAATTTAAAATTCCTCTCATTTATTTGAAAACCAAATTGAAATCATTCACCATGGCAGCATAATGTTTCAGAATGATCAGAACTTCAAACTATGGAATTCTGCGAGAGAAATACTTCTGAAACAAGATTTTTTTAATGAACAAAGTTTTGATAACTTTGTTTAATGAATTTTAAGACTGACTAAGACCCTGTAATCCCATTAGTTAAGTAAATAAAGGCGATGGAAATATGCCCTGACGTTCCTGCGCTTTGAACGAAAATCGCCGGACGGATTTGAGATAGAAGCATCTGTTCTATTCAAATACATGTAAATGAATTCACATGTCTATAAATTCTATGGCTAATATCAATGTGTTTTTTTCCTTTTCCATTTCAATTCGACGATAGTGCTCCGAAGAGCGTTTCAAATGTTCGACTCGGGTAAATCCGGCAAGATAGAGAACGAGAAAGTCAGGACAATTCTCAACACTCTTGGACACACCTTTGATGACCTGGAACTCGAAGCACTCTTGGAAGAGGAGGACAAGGAAGGTGAGTAGACTTTGCAAGACACATCCAACGAGCAAAGAATTTCCTTAAATAAAGTGAAATAATTACAGAAAATGGGAATTAAAACGATGCTCCACTGAAAATTCTCTAATTGAAAGCAGATATTTATTAACCGAATAAAATACCATAATTGAGGTGCAATTTTATATCCTTCTCAATTTTTTTATTGGTTTCTAACGTCAAAAGTTTGCGATATAATTTCTTCTAGATGGTGTTATCCAAAAGAGATTGATAACTATGCATAAATTAAAAAAGGCGGGGTACAGAAACGGTGGAGTGAATAAAGTCTTTCAATGTTTCATCAATTGGCCTCAAATAGAAACTTGGCTCGCGAGGAAAATTTCTCTATAGAAGGTGTTTCATTGAGCGCGTAAAATTTAGAATGCATTTATGCAATGACGCCTTTTTCTAATTCTCTGTGTGTTGGGAAATTGAATTACATTCTAGATCTATTATCTCACCAATGATAAACTTCATAGAATTTTACGAGTATTTGCTGCGCTATTAAGTTACTACCTTAATATTCCACTGAAAATTATTACTCTCTCTGATTCACCTTTACATTATGAGCGTATCTCGAAGATTTCTCAATGTTCAACGATGAAGTGACATTGGTTACTTTAATTTCCTAATTACCTACAGTGATTATTATCATCGAGTAACGGGGTATTTTTTCGCATAGTTAATTTACTCATCCAAACTGAATTGAAATTTATTATAAAAACCTGAGAGGAAATTAATTAAACTAGGCATAGAAGTTCATTTTAAACTTCAAAATATATATTCTCAATTTTGGAATTGGTTACTCACATTTTTATCATGAATATAACTAGTGATAAGTGCGAAGGAAAGGTAAATGGCTACTAAAAATGGGCTCTACCACCTTCTCTAACAATAAAATTGTCTTTTATGATCCGGCATTAAGGAATGAAAATTTCATTGGAAAAATATAAGACATTTAAATGAAAAATATTATGGAAATGAAAGAAAATTATAGTAATCAGGGAGATAATTGAGATAGTTGGGAAAGCAAAGATTTTTCATTACTTATTTAACAAGCATCTAAACACAGTTTTCTAAATAATATCAATTTAAAGTTTTTCTGCCCGAAGGAACTCAGAACTAAAGGGCTCAGTGGAATACAATTGCAAATTACAAGGGCATTCAATGATTTCCTAAAACGTATTTACGAATTTAAAACACAGAACTAATTACATTGTTACTCGTATTTTCTCGTAATTTTGGGTTCATGTTCGTAAACAATTTAACTTTAACACTATTTGTTTATAGCATGATATTTCAAAATGTTCGTGGACAGTTTATTATCTGCAGAAATAGGTGTTTTCCATTCTATTTCACAGATTCCTTTACTTCAGTATTTCATGCTAACGTATTGAATGGCATCTCTCTCGTCCGAAGCGATAAAACGACTACTATTCGAGTTGTATCCTGATCCTTGTTGTATCCTAGAATAAAAAATCTTCGAATCAATAGCTGGAGTGTAGTAGAAGGATATTTTTCCCGTCATTTACTACTTGTCAAACAAAGTCAGTCGCGGCGATATTGCTTCGAAACACCAAGACGATATGCAGAATTTTTTTAACTCAAGCATAAGGAATCAGTAACGGTGAGGTCATCGTCGTAATGAACACTCCATTCATACAATAAATGTGGTCTTCTTATTTTATACTGCGCACTGAAAAATGGAGATGCCATGTTTTATAACTAAGAATTATTTAATCATCTAATGCTATCACATTAGCAAACAAATTTCCGAACCACGGAGCTATCAGTCATAAATATTGGCCGGGGAAGGCGTTAAGGCGCGAGAGAACTTTCTTGTCTTTGCATTATAAAATAATTTCATTTTATAAACTAATTTTCATGCCCAAAACTTGTCGAGAGCGCTGTGTAATATATCGCCCGAGGAGGGTATTCATGCTCTTTCCTTCCTGGGAGTGACGGCGAGATAACCGTTAATGCGCCTACCGCAATACCCCTTCCACGAGGGATTCGCGGTCGGAGAAATTCTCTTCTCTCCACACGCTTCCTTGCCTTGAATTAAGGAATCATATTTCGGACAAAAAGAGAAGTGGAATGCAGTTAGCTATGAAATGCAAAGAACAAAACACTTTTCACGTGGATTAAACGTTACATGGATGCATATAAGGAGAGGAAGGCCGATGTATTTCAGAAAATTACCCCTCCTCTCAATTTACCTAAAAAAATACACGTACGTATTTCTTATCACGGAGGCATGCTGTTTAGACGGTCGATAAAATCTCAGAATAATAAAGGTACGTACATAAGACGTTGGAAAATCCTATAGACTTACGCTTAACTACAATTACCTCGTTTGACTCAGAAAGATGAACCTCGTATGTATGACGAGAACTGAAGAATCTGGAGAACGATACTATTACACCAACGTTTTCATTACAGTTCCATCATCACATACGATTAAATGTTGGTTTAGTAGCTAATCTACCAACAAAAGTAGGCAATGATTTAAGTCATTGAAATATATGCTGACTCCTATTTTATCGTTGGAAAGGCTTGAAAAATCCCGGAAAAAAATGCTAACTTTTGGCTGAATTCAAAGTATTTAACAATATTCGTTACACTATTGGGATAATGTCTCAAAAAGAAGTTCAAAGGTTATAAAAAATAAAAAATCTAATAACAATATTACAATAATATTCAACGTAAAAGATTTTCCTGTAAGATAGAGTATTCAAAAGAGCTCATAATATGTACCTATACCAAATACAGATAAATAATTGAAGAATGAAGAAAAGGAGAGCAGGGCAAGAACTCCGAATTTCCTACATGCGAGCGATTCAGCTGAAATAATAATATCATGGTAGGTATGTTTTTTCAAATGTTTGCCGAAATAGTAACGCGTTTTTACACCTGCTTACTCAGTCATAAGGAGATAGTTCACACCTGGCGTTTGATGAAATTAATGACAAGGAATAAAAATACCTATTACCTCATTTTTGATGCGATCTGCAGAGATTTTCTGCATGTCGAGTTATGTGAAACTAATGTCTTTCTCGCACTGTAGGTGGTTTGGCAATGGGGCAAAAGTGATTTTATTCTAACCATTATTATTCCCCTTTCTTCCTTTTATTTTGACCATTGGATCCGGTTCTTGCTGTTTTTATTTTTTCCAATGCGCTGACTGGAGCGAAGAATGGTCGATTTAGAGAAAATACAGAAAGGGGATGTATTATGAGAACGTGGGAAAAGCAGTGACAATAACTTCGCTCCCGTGGGCGCACATGCGTGAAAAACTTGCAGACACAAAATTTTTCGCAGGCTCCAAAAAAACCCTTCGAAAACTACCTCCCCCCCCCGGCAACAAACCTCCGACGCAAAATCTCATGATCAATGCCAATGTTAACACCGTCCTCCCAAGAAAAAAAAAATTTTCCAACCTTTTAAATTTCGACCAAGACGGATGCAATCGGGGAAGCTCGGCAAATATTCACTCAGAGAAGGAAATGAAAGGAAGACAAGGGAGATAAAACGTGTGAGAGAGAGAGAGAGAAAGTAAACCTCCATCCTCTATTTCTCCAGGGAATCTCCTGGGGTCCGACCTGTACCTTGCCCCATACCCATCTCATTCCGGAATTCGCTCCGGCGGAGGCTCAATTAAGGGGTCCGGCGGAAGAAGAATAGACTAAGGGAAGGGCGGGAAAGAGGGGAGGGAGTGCGCCCACAGGAAGGGGGAGCAAATGGGGTGAGGATAGCGAGGGGAGAGGGAGTGGGGATAGGATATTTAGTGAAAACATGTAGAAATGGAGGTGCCCGGGGGACCGGGGACCGCACTGCCTCCGGGTGTGGAAGGGGTTATGAGGTGGGTGCGGAGGGAAAAAGTGGGCGAGGAACGGAGCGTTCGATCCGGGAATAGAATATTCACCTCGCCCCCACACCACCGAACATATTTGGTTCCCCACCCTCGCTATGTCCGATTTATAAAATCCCAGTGCGGTGTACATTGAACATGACCAAAGTGTCGATACGTACACATTATCATCTATGTGAAGGACACCTTACTCATATTGAGTGTCTAAATTAACTCACGGATGACTCTACACAGCCGATACGAATCATATGCGATTCAACATTTTTCTGTTAAACGAAGAAAAAACAGGCCTTACCCTCCTGAATATGTGTTTTTGTTATATGTGTCTTCATTAAACTGAATGAGAGAGGACTTAAGTGAACTTTCATCTATTAAATGAAAGAATAAAATTTTCTAATTTGCTTTGCTGCTCATCAAACATTTTCTTCTTTCATGATGAAGGTACCGATAACAGTACGCATATTATTTATCAGATGACTTTTTATCGAAATTATTCAAGGAAAACAAAAGGTAGCAGAGGAAAAGGTCACACCCATACGTTTAATTTGAAAATTTCACTGCCATTCGGTCAATTGTGCATTTGAGGTGAGCTCTACCCTCAAAAATCAAAATCAACTTTCTGGTTGATTGCTGTAGATAGACTGATTTATATACATATACTAGCTTTATTCCTCATCACCTCTAAATTCATAGATTAACACGTGAATTGGCACGAAAATGTTCGATTTTTATCGAATGTAATATCAAACAGACCACAGATAATGAGAATAATTTTGCCAGCACCTGCGTTCAACACCATTGCAGCAACGGCAAAGCTTAAATCACATAGAGTTCTTAGACTATTAAAATATAATTGAAAATCAAATAAAAATAATCAATCATAGGATAAGCCAAAAAATTATTGAAATAGAAGCGATTTATATGTTCTATCAGAACGATTATACCGTAATATTCTGAAACTTAGACTGTATCTATAATTATTACAACCAAACGTCAAAACTCGGCGGTACCATAAGCGAACCCGTACACGAGCCGTAATCATCGCCTAATTGTTTTATATATAAAGAGCGTCGATTTTCCAAATGAATTATCATGCAGACCACGTTTAAAGCTCGATTAAACATAGCAATGCAAGTCAACGCGCTACTCCGAGGATCGGTTCGCGTTGAATCGTTTCTCTTCTCCAGCCCTCTTCTTATACCTACTCCTCCCACGTCTCTCATTTTCGAGCACACCGAAGGCCCTTTTTAGCCGGCGAGGATTCTTTCCCTCCGCCCCTGTGCCCCTCCATGCGGACAACACATCCCTTCAGAGTGGTGGCCGTAATTTTCGTTCGGCGGAATTAAGAGAGAAGAGAAAGACTGAGAGAGAAACGAGGATTCGTTATTGGGACGAGCCTGGAGTCCCACGTCTAATTTCAGGGCAGTCTGTCGGTGGACCCCGCTCAGATATATCTCGATTGTTTCCACTAGGAGAGAAAGAGGGTGAGTGAGAGAAAGAGAAGAAAAGAAAGAGCATGGATTAGGACTTTGATAAAGTGCCAGAGCCTATGGCCATTGTAGCAAAATTCAATAGCCAGTCTGTCGTAAGGCCCAACAGCAGTCAAGGCAGTAAGGTGTTTGCGAGTTCATTGATATTTTTCTGTTCCTCCTACAAAGGAGATTTTAAAAAAAAACAAATCATGTTGACTGATGGGAATTTCATCCCTAACCGTCAGGCATATACCGCCAACGGTTCAACGTTTCTCCGCATGGCCGAGTATCTGTTATTTTAATTCCCAACATTAAATGTTTACGATGAATACATAAGAAAAGATAAAATGAACCAACGATATTTTTATTTTGCGAGTAGAAATACAATAAAGAGAACGGCCATCAGCTGACTCCATTGTGGAACCATAGCATTAAGATAGACAGAGTTGTTACTGTAGGAAGTGGTTCTTTCGGGTTTTCTTCCGCGTGTATCCATTTTTCGGACGATATTTCGCCAACGTTCCAGTTGGCTTCCTCAGGTCCACTGAAGTGCCGATGCAGGTTTTGGTCCAATATATATACCCTCCGTTTGGCGCCTATTTTTAGGAGGTGTGCTCTGATTCGTTGAAATCCTTGAGGACACGTTTCCACGCGCTGGCAAGGGGGTAGCCGTCCTCGCGGTTGAAATTTCTGGGCGTTTTTGCAATTTCAATTGCCTCTCTGATGATCCTTGGGTAGTAGCGGCCTTCTTTATTCAATAAAGTGGCGTTGTCAAACTCAATATTATGTGTCGGTCCACTCCAATGATGTTCAGCCACCGCTGACTGCTGGAACTGTCTATTTTTTACGGCCCTTCTGTGTTCTTGGACTCGGCATTTCAGCGCTCTTGATGTTTGGCCGATGTAGGAGTTGCCGCAGCTGCATTTGATTTGGTAGATTCCTCCAGAGATGTCTTTTGGGAGGCGGTCTTTCGCGTTGACGAGGATATTGGCCACTTTGGTTACGCATTTGAACCTGGCTGAGACGTTGTGTTTCCGGAGGGCCCTCGCAATTTTTTCCGTTGTTCCGGCGACGTACGGCAGGATAGCGTGTGCCGTCGCCTTTTTCTTAGGGCTAGTCTCGTCGGTCCTCTCAAATTTCAACCGCGAGGACGGCTACCCCCTTGCCAGCGCGTGGAAACGTGTCCTCAAGGATTTCAACGAATCAGAGCACACCTCCTAAAAATAGGCGCCAAACGGAGGGTATATATATTGGACCAAAACCTGCATCGGCACTTCAGTGGACCTGAGGAAGCCAACTGGAACGTTGGCGAAATATCGTCCGAAAAATGGATACACGCGGAAGAAAACCCGAAAGAACCACTTCCTACATCAATAATCTCCGCGGAAGCCTACATGGAAAGAGTTGTTACTCTTTCATTTGTGAAAATGTTACATTTGATTGAGAAAAACAGATGAAAAGAATGGTAATAGCTGATACCAAAGTTTGATACCAAAGTTAGGCACCTTATTATGATTATCCTTACTACATTATTTCACTTATGCAATCCCAAAAATGTGCTCGTTATTTGTCAAAACGAACTGCGTTCGAATTTGGCCATAAAAATCTTTTTCGTGAACAAAGAAATCCATTATAAAATTTTAACTTTAATTATTATAATTTATGGATTTAAAAAATGTTTTTTGGTGGGTAGGAAATTGCTATATTGCGAAAAGGGACAGCTCTTAAGCTCACTATGCTATTCCGCGATGATAATTAATGTCTTGGTTCAAGTCCACCAAACACTCCCCATTAAACTGATATATTTTTCATGATCGAGAATAAAATTAATTTTTCAAAAATACCGTGCATTTACCTCCATGGTCAAACCTTTTTTTGCATTTAAATATATGTAAGAGTAACATATTTGGTACATTTCCTGGTCAGTCTGCAAGTAATATTGGGTATATGTGGCCGCACCAGCTTGTGTCTTGTATGAAATAAATGGTAAGAAAAAATAAATTCCAAGAGATAACTGCTTATTGCTGTGATGGAGAGTGGAATTATATTGCTTAGACTCCGTTCATATTCCTTCTGAAGAATTGCGTTGGAGTATTTCTTAATGACGCAACGCATGCCAGCACTATAATGGAGGCAGAAACTTCTCAAAAGACATCTAATTCAAACAATGTTTACATTTCAGTAGATATATCAACGACTTATTTATAAAATATAATCAAAATTCCCGTTCATCAAATCTTTTTGCCGAGGGTTTTCCCTTTATCCTTTGTGGATTGCCGACTTTCAGATTTGTTATCATCTCTCATTCGTGATTCCATTTCTCCCGCATTTCCCATCGATCTCGTCAGTTTATTTTCGGCTCTACACAATGGTTGAAATTTCTATTTTCTCAAACTTTCGCCGTTTATTTCACAGCGTTCAAACCTCCAGAGAAACCTTTTCCGAAACAAAATAGAAGGAATTCCGCCAACACAGACATTTTTTTCAAAGTACTGAATGCATTAATGGATTATTCAAAATAGAGGGAATCAGAAAAAAAAAGAGGGATTGATTTTCTAATTATTATTAAGATACAAGAAATTTCAGCAGCAATTCATTTATATTGAATTCGAAATAACATTTTGCAAAGAGTTTTTAAAGTCTTGGAATTTAAAAACTTGCAATTTACAATGATTTTTGCCATAATGTTAATTGTGATAAAAAGTTTTAAGCTCTCCTCAAGACGAAGGTTGAATCTTCCTTTAGTAGTAATCTGCAGTATTTTGCGATACAGATATAGAGATGCTATTACGCTTTTAAATGAAAGACGTAAGCACAATTCGTGATTTACTTTAATCTTAAATGAGCTTACACACTTGAAGCAGGATATCTATATTTTTGATCGCAACAAACTGCGGATTTTAATTAGTTTGGTAGCTTTCACTCGAGTTGACTTCCCATATTTATTCCTTTTCCCCGCAGTCTTTTATTTTATACCCTTAAGTAGGTTACAACGGCCAAATAGGAGGGAAGGAAAGGTATATGTGAAAGAATGCCCTATGATAACCAGTGTAACGTAGAGAGTGGAACGTGAGAAAGGCATCTTGGAACTTAAATGGTCTCTTGCGCCACCCGAGTTAACATTATCAAACGAACACGCCCTCTCCTCCTCCATCCTCCTCCCCTTCCACCGCGGCAATTGCCCTGAAATCGCATTTTCGGGCACTCGAAGCCCCTGACGGGCGCAACGCCAGAGAATTCCATTTACGGGCCCTGCGGAGAGGGAGACTCATTGTGGATGACGGGGAGTTAAGTCGTTCGAACGTTCGCCACGTCGAAAAGCCATTTAATTAAAGAGCAAAGCGATTTGATGGTCATCGATTCATCAAACGCCGTCGTCATTTGCATCAAAGGGGCCTCACAAACACACAAACACAGACGCAATGCCGCGATGATGGGGGGGGGGGGAGACAGAGAGGAGAGACGTAATGGAAGAGAACAAACGGAGAAGTCAGCATATAGTAAAAAATAAAACTTGAAGATGAATGAAACCATGGTCTCGGAATGGGAAAGAAAGATCTCTTGACGTCACCAGATTCCAAGAAAGAGTCTGCCAGGAGAGGGTGAGGGTGGTGAAGGTAGAACTGGGTACAAGTAGTTGGAAGCAGAGGGAGGAGAGAGATTTTATTTGTGATAATGACGGCTGATATCGATAAAAATACCGATGGACACTAATTTTATATTTGAAAATGTGCATATATTTTCCCTTGGGGTAATATTAAATGTATCCGTATTTAATATTTTATTAAATCCTGCACAAATTCTGAATTTTTATGTTATGCTACAATTACGACGGTATTAGAAAACCCACTTTCAGTGACATTCGACTCCTTCTATCATTCAATGACCTTCAACTCCCCTCCCCGTATGTATTCCCGCAAATAATTACTACAATAGGTTAGCCAATCGATACAATCAGATTTTTGCGTGATAGGATATGATATCTTCCATTAGTTAACGTATGTATGACACGTTTGCTACATCATCTATTGAGCTTTAAAATTGGTTTTAAACAATGAAAAAAATCTTTTTAGCTCACTTCTCGCGTTTTTCTCAACGCAGAGCTTCCATGAATTTGAAAAAGGCGTTTAATAAAAATTAATTTAGTGAATGTTATAAAAATTATTATTTTGAATAATGATTTTTCCTTTTAACTCAAGATGTGAGAAAGATAAAGGCTTAAATACGAGTATACGAGTAAATAGCATGCAAAGTGTGAATATTAATATTAGTAAACTTGTCGAATGATGATTTTCGCATTTCAGACAACGACCGATTATTGTATACAGCCGAATTAGTACGTGTATGTCGTGAATAAACTCACAGAATAGCATGTAATACGGATATGAATAAGTTATCAATGGACGTTTTAACTGTTCTGAATTAATCACGAACACTGGATAATACAAAAAATTAGCTGAGTCTAACGCCATATCATACTTCTTTATGTATTTATGATGCATTTAATATTTGGCCAAGTCAAATCAAAATTAACATTTTTCCAATATAATTAAATAAGCTTTCTTATACATAAATATACATAAATATTTTATGGCATATTGTACAGTATATCCTGAATCTTTGGAAATGATTACCCATATATATGAAATTACTTTCAAAATTGAATTCAATGCCAGCCTTCGTCCTAAACTCCTTATAGTTTCCATCCCCCTTTTTGCGGTCGTTAAGCCTTGTACTCTTTCATAATTTAAACTGCCTGCCACGTATTTCCAAATGGAACAAATTTTGCAAATTTTTCCTCTTCGGAATAATTCCTCCGCATAATGTATTACCTCCTTCGAAGTTCCACAACTGATTGCCTCCCTTCTCCAAAAAATATTGACCATTGGTCTACCTTTCTTCCTACCTATTGAGCTTGTACTTGCTGCTTTTAAGCGGTAAAAACGTAGCCGTGGCCTAACTTTAATTAAGCATGTAAAACATGCAATTTCCGTCTTATATTTAACTATCAATGCCTATTTATGGCGGGAAATACGAAAATATTTGCACAAGCCATTAAGGAATGATCGGTTGTGAACAAGAAAATAAACGTGAGCAAGCTCTCTCTTTCTCGTAACTTTGGAACTTTTTGTTGGAACTGCAGCCCTCGCCTTACACTCCAACATATCGAATCCTTTGGCCTCGAGTTGGTTTAATCACGTGGGCACTCCAAATTTTAATCCGCAAGGTACGGTTTTAGTAGATGCAAACTCTGGGTGAGAGACGTAAAAACATTCACGAGTGGGTCATTACCGACTTCATTAAATCAAACCCTCGCGAGTAACGAGGGATTACGCGAGTATGGACGTCTATTTCCATTTTTCCTACTTCCTCACTCGGCGGCGATTAACTAGATGGCGTGACCGCCGCGCTGAAGATATACCGCCTCGAGACGGAGTTGGCGGCTAAGAAATGCTCGAGCTACCACGTCAGCCGCCTTTTGAATTAAAACCAATAAATATATGGTTGCCGTATTTGTTCATGTAAAGTTATACTGCAAGGTTATCATTCTAAATGGTACGAGAAGATATTAGGAAGATGAGCAAAACTTAGTGCGTGAGAGTAAGGATATCTTTTGAAAGAAACTGCATGCCAGGAAAATTGCATATAACTGAGTAAAAGGTAACACGGGGTTTAAATTAGTAAAATACTAACGCTCTGAGTATCCTTCAAATGTTTGATTTCAAGAAATTAAATTACAACACAATTTAACATTACAACATGACTCAACATTACAACACGACTCAACATTACAACACGACTCAACATTACAACACGACTCAACATTACAACACGACTCAACATTACAACACGACTCAACATCACAAAACGACTCAACATCACAACATGACTCAACATCACAACACGACTCAACATCACCACACGACTCAACATTCCAACACGACTCAACATCACAACACGACTCAACATTACAACACGACTCAACATTACAACACGGCCCAACATTACAACACGACTCAACATTACAACTCGACACAACATTACAACACAACTCAACATTCCGACACGACTCAACATTGCAACTCGATTCAACATTCCAACACGACTCAACATTACAACACGACTCTACATTACAACACGACTCAACATTACAACACGACTCAACATTACAACACGACTCAACATTACAACTCGACACAACATTACAACACGACTCAACATTATAACTCGACACAACATCTTAAGGTTCAGCCACAAAGGACGGGGGTAAGATGGAGACAGTACCCATTTTTAGAATATTTAATTTTTTAGTTGAGAAAATTGTCATCATAAAATACTTGCATGTTCCCTAGGCCATGGATGGCTAAGGACCTATATTTTCTAGTAATATAGCTTCCACCAAAGGGGCAAGTGGAAAGAGGCATCAACTTGCAGACATCAAATTACTTGTTCCAAGGGGGTTGCATTTGTAAACCTCAAGTTTTGGTCGGTGGAGTGGATTTTTTTTAATCATGTTCATCCCAGGTTACGTTCTGATATTTACGATATGCGTATGCAAAATTTTGGAGAAAGGCCGTTATTTGTAGAAATGCCCTCTGAATTAAATGGGAACAGTTCGTAATTACTTGGATGACTCTACTATCGAAACGTTTGCAGGTGATATCTGATCTCGTAGAAGAACTACGGAGAAAACTTAATTCACTCGGACTCATGTTCAATCTTCAGAAGTTTTTAACCCTTTTTGGTCATTAAAAACTGTCTTCCTTCGTTCCAAGAGGTAATTAATTAAAAAAGTAATAACTACACGGTTGGTGCCGATTTTGGAAAGTAGAGCCGTTCTTTTGGCAGTGGACAAAATTGTTGGGAGGGAGACAAGCATGAAAAGGTGGGAAGCGGCGTAAGGAGTGGAACTGTATGAGCAGGGGAGACATCTATGAGTGGGAACGGGAAGAAGTGGCGGAACGTTTTAGCCAATTTTGAGCAATACAATACGGAATTAACGTTAAGAAGGAGAAACGGATGGGAGTAGACTTAATAATTCCTCGCGGTAGGTTTTATTTTTCTTCCAGGAAAGTCCTCTTGGACTGAGGAATCCATGAGGTAGTTCAATTCAATATTTAATGACTTATATAGAATCCAAAACTTCCGCGAAACAGTTATTACACGATAAGTCCATGTTTATATCAACGATGAAGTGAGAATAATGGAAAAGCTAGCTTCACGCAGAATGAAATAATATGCACCCCCCCCCCCCCCCGATTACGTGGTGAACTATGACATATTTTGTTGAATAGCCCGAGATATTCAAAGCAATTAGCCTAAATGAAGGACACATTCAAATAAGAATTGAAAAAATCTTCGAATCGCAATTAAGATACTGACGGGTTGCGTGTATCTAAAGATAGATATTGAGATTCTTTTTATATGAATTTTGACCTCATAAGTTATTTAGCGTTAGAATTGATTTAGGACAATAGCCGAAAATTTTATTAATAAATCCAAAAGAATAGCTTGACGCATTGCCTTTGCAGGCCTATCGAATAGTTAAATTGGTATTTTGGAAAAACCAATCTAAGTCTATTTCTGTTTGAAACAATAAAGTGAAGCACAAAAATTATTTTAAGTAAAGCCACCGAAATTTAAGACAGGTTGAGTAAAATGAGGAGTTTAATTTGTTCTAGTACTTAAACAACAGTACAATTTAATAAAAATCATTTCACTATCAAGTAGGGACTTTCTTCATATTTGTTTTAAGCGACAGAGTAAAAAAGATACAAGACATTTTTTCTGAAATTTTCTGAAATTTCTGAGATCGGAAACTTTTCAGATCACCCCCGTATACAGAATTCCAATGCCTACTATTTTACTTATCGTATAATTTTAAGAAATTTGGCAAAATGAATAAATTGGTTGAATAAATTAATTGAACCATCAATACAAATAATCCGAGGATTATTTGTCACCAAGTTAAAATCTATCACCATTGTCATGATTTATCTCGTGTATTAAATACAACAGCATGAATTCAGTAATGTGCGAGTTAAACCCGGAAAACAAGCGTATCAAATAAAAAAAATCACTCTTTAAGCAGCGTTTGAAATATCCTCTGAATTATTCAATGTACACATGACATTTAACTCTCCACCCTATTCTTAAGCAGCTCTTCATTCATTTCTGGGAACTTGAATGATACCGAATTTTAAAACACAAACCTTGCAGTCAGGATCAAGAAAAGCGTAAAGTATTTTATTTCAAGAGGATAAAAATCAGAGTTGTTTTTCTTGCAATGTGAACACTTCTCATATGATGAAAACTCAATTCATTTGGATGGACGACTAAATTTGCGAGCCAAGATAAAGCATATCCCCCTTATGAAGAAACTATTAGTACATAAGAAGACAAAGGCTTTGCGTGACCCGGAGCACTTAAGAGTTATTGAAGGGAGCAGCCGCCAAGGGGAGAAGGAGGGAGTAAAGACCAAAGGGGTAACACCAAGGACCCACCTTCTTCAAGGGCAAGGTATTCCCCCCGGTGTATGACGGAGAATAAGCAGGCACAGGATTCGCGGGCCGTACTCAATATTTTTTTCCTTATCCCATGATTTTCAAACTTGAATAACCTCCAAGGAGATATCTTTTGTCCGTGGATGGGTTCGGGATTCACATGAGGGATGGGGTTTAGATAGTGCTATAAGAGAAAGACGTTTAAAGCGTTTCCCTACAACGTGTAATACTTTTAGAGTACTTTCAAAACGTATCTCTAAACGGAAGGCTATGCAGAGAAATGAACAGGAACTACTTGCCTTTAAATTCTTCACGAAGAAAGTTCCAATTACCTAACTCATTCCTAGATAAAAGGAACGGACTAGACGTGAGTTTCTTCTTCCAAATTCAAGTATTTCCAAATTTTTTCAGGAAGGGTATCACTTGTTATGAATCAAAATTAGCTTTAAGCCACTTTAGTTACACTCAATAATATTACAACTTTTCCTTTTCTCCCATTATCCGAAATTATTTATCGAGGTCCCTTTTCCGATATCTTCGCTTTGACATTTATTTTTAAAATTCCTCCTGCACATACCCGGTTTCCTTGGGATTTGAAGGGTTGAGAGAGATTTATTTATTATAATATTGTCCCGTATTTTCTTGGGAGTGCAAAGTTGATGATACCCCCAATATTATATGACTTGTGCAAAACCATGTGGACTGAAATGAAGACAAATTGGCGAGCGGTCCATTAGTAAGGAGTCCAAAGCTGAAGAATTGCCAGCCAGCTTTCTGAGTTGTGGCCACCAAATGATGCGACAAAGAATCTCATTCCGTGAAGCAATTTAAAAATCATGAACGATTGATTGGATACGTTTTCCGCGAGATGAAAAAGGGATAAAGAGATATATGATGAAAAGACATGGAAATTGAGACGTATACGTTCATATTCCAATGGAGAGGTCCAGCATGTGTATGGCGTATTATATTATAAGGAACCTTCAAAAGCACACAACTCTGCGGAATGTTACACAGGGCAAAACTTAAGATAGTCTTAGCTTCGAATATTTCAGGAAGAACGTAACGCATGCCAGACTTATCACCTGACAACTGACCCTACGTCTTGCTGTTCTCTCAACTGATCACTCCGTTCCTTGTTCCCTACTACCTTCCTTCTCCTTCATCTTCAAAAAAGTCTCAAGATATCTGTGATCGCGGGAATGCCGTGGCAGTGCATTAAACATATCAGCAATAATAGAACTCCTCCTCACATCAGACGGGCGCGACCACCACCATCGCGGGAACTTCAAGGGACATAAATGGGGTCAAAAAGTAAAGAGAGCCACGTTAAAGTTTCCCCTCCCTTAGCCTCCCTAATTCCTTCCCCATTCTCCCCTCCCTCCCTCGCCTCATTCGCGCGCCCTACCATGGAGTAGAATATCTTTGGTTGGTCGCAGGCTCATGGGCTAGGACGCGACTGAGGGGTTGAAGAGCGGGGAGGATTAGGAAAAGTTGCAGTGGAGAGAGGGGAGAAATCTCTCTCTCAAAAGGACCAATCTACACCGAGGCAAGGAAATTTAGGTCAAGATCCAACGCTCTCTCTCTCTCTCCATATCTCCCACACACCCTGCCTCGCCCTCCATTCAAGAATTTTTCTCCCACGGAGCTGACAAAGGATTTTTCGTCCCCCAGAAAGTGGTGGATTGAATGTTTTAAAATGCAGATCAAGGGGCAGGTGAGCCGTCTAGGCACTGCCTTCACGTCGCGAATACGGGATCGGCCCCACCTACAAGAGGGGAGAGGGAACCGTCAGTCGCCGGGTAAACGTATATTATGGGCCTACCTTTTCACCCAGCCCCGTCACCTACCCTGAGTTCACCGAAGGCCGTTATTCTCCCCTTCCATCTCCGTTGGAGCGATTGTTCCACGGTTGTTTGATCTCAACAGGTCAAGGAATGATTTCACACTCGGATAGGGATGCCAGGCTTTTTCGCACAGTATCCGTTGTGAAAGTATATGTAAACGCACCAGTAGGAAATCAGATCTTCCTGCCTGATATTCCTATATATATATATATATATACACACATCAGGGTAGGGGGCCCAGTTCCTTTCCCTGTGCCGATTATGGTTTCCCAGGAAGATCTGGTACCTGAAAAATAACATAGCTTGGGTGGAGCTGCAAGTGCCTTGCCCGGGAATCGACCCGGGCCCCTCCGGTAAGGAGTCCAACGCTCTACCCCCTGGACTACCGCGATCAACATATATATATATATATATATATATATATATATATATAATGTATAACACTTAGCACTAGTGGACACAGACAAAAACACACAGAAACAAACAAAAAAGAGACTCACTATTTTGTGTGTTTTTGTCTGTGTCCACTAGTGCTAAGTGTTATACATTATTATTCACGTCCGTGAGACTATCAAAAAGTGTTATATATATATATATATATATATATATATATATATATATATATATATATATATATATATATATATATATGTAAATTTATTGATTTATTTATACCTAAACACATTTATTTTTGTGTGCGCGAGAATACGTGGGTGCTCTGAGGAACAATCGGTAATCAGGTCAATATTTTTAATCAATGAAATATCTAATTTTAAAAATTCAAGACTGAATATGAGAAAAAGACTTTAAGGGTGAATTTATTCAATTATAAAAACTCTGGAGAAATAGTTTGCCAATCTCTCAACTATTTCTTCCGAATTTCCCCTCGATGTATATGTACAGCGAGCTCTTTCCACAATGTGAAACATCTGGATGGCGAAAAAAGTTTTACAGCATGGAATGCGGCCAAGCGTAATCATTGTAGTAAGATCCGCGATCCAATAAAGTAGGCCTGATGTTTTACTCCTATTTTCACTATCTCTCTCTATACCCGCTCTCTCTCTCTCTCTTTCCCACTCCCTCTCCATGTCGCAGCAGGTGACGGTAAAAGAAAACCTGACCCTTGTAGCTTCGATGAAAACGTTTCCAAGTTATTTTTTGTTGTATTCCAACGAAAATCCTGAATGACGGACATTCCAGATCATTCTCGATTTATATTGCTCGAAATTGGGAATCGCAGACTCGTAAAAACAATTATGCCTGTTAATAGGTCTTTAAACTCAACGGTGGTGGCACGATTTAATGGAGGTGGATCTACCTCCTTCTGCTTTAAAAAATTCACGGGGAGGTGCGGTTTAGATCCTTCAACATTACAGCCAAGGGGAAAGGCGTTGAAATAGCATGGCTGCACCGTATTTGAAATGCCTTCAGAAAATAATCTCAAAATTTAAGACTAGAATACTCTTTTGTATTTTCGTCAATCATTCTGTCCTCTTATGTTAACGTCATTTTTTGTCTTAGATTCTTACCCAGTGCAGTATAATATCAATGAAGTTTGAGGTATGCTATTTATGTAAGATTTTACAGTATATATGCTAAGGTAATCATTCTCCCAAGGGAAATGCTCTTTGGGCGCATTGTTCTGAGTATTTATCCACTTTCAAAGTTTTTTCTTTCAAAAATACAAATTAGTTAATATATTTATTCAAATAAAAAAGGAGATATCAAATCAGGGAGGAAAGTTTGAAGTTTCACTAAAACACTCTTTTTTGCGTAAATTGTCTCCTCGCATCAAAGAGAATGAAAACGGAGGTTTGCTATTTATTGCAACAAAAGAGGAATTTGAAGCAAACCATTGAAGGGAAAAAAATAACAGCGAACGCTTCCCACACGGCTAATGTTTTTTTTTAAAGTAAACAGATGAAATGAATTATCATGGAGATAAATTTATTAGTTACTACAGAATCTAAAATATTAATGAAAGTGACATGGTGAAAGTAGCGCCTACTCAGTCAGCAAGCTTCCAAGTAATATGCAGAGTGGTGAGCAAAATATTTCACTTTCCGTTAGATTTGAAAGATAGTGCCAAAAGCATGAGCATATTTATGTTAATTAGGGGTTTACAGAGCATACTGCTGTCAATTTTTTGAGAAAATCTACTCTGATTACCATTACGATGTGACAGATGGTTATAATGAAAAATATTTGTTCAATCGGTCTGTCTTTAATTTATGATAGACGAAAAGGAAATTATGAAGTACTACTGCTCTTATCGCAAAAAGAATATTCAGATAAAAAAATGTAATACTTACAAAAGCAGCGGCACAACTACCTAACAGACTTTGGACTGTGGAATGGGACACTCACCTGAAAGTAAGGAATGTAAGAAAAAAAATGAAAATCAGTCAAATAAAGGTCCTTGTCCATGTTACGCTAAATTGCAAACAATATTTAACTTTGCGAAATGACAATTATAACTTAAACCCATATGTAGCAACTTAAAACTACAGATGTTCATTAATCCATTATATATGTAAAAATAAAATTCCGCAGAAGATGGTAGAATATTTATCACAAAATATAATGATAAAGAAAATGAGAAAAGCAGTAACATGTAAATAACATGGTGTGCGTCACTAATAAAATAATTAAACTATAATTTTTGTGTGTAGATATATTACCTATAATTTTGAAGAATTTAGGGAAAAACTCCACGAATCCTTAAGCGATTCTAAAAGTTATTGATGCACGTGGCAAAGAAATGTTTCCATAGTGCTTACTAATTCCATCCTTAAATCTCAAGATAGGGAGGGAATCACAAAGAGTAACATTCCACCGTCAGTTGGGGACCAATTAGTATTAAAGATCATTTTCATTGATTTAGATTTCCAAAAGAGCCACAGTTATCCAATCCGAAAAACTTCGTTAATGGCCAGGAGGAGAATACTGCGAGGCGCAGTCTCACTTTCTTTATTTAATTTCCATTTAGAAAAAAAAAATCGTCGCCTAGCACGACATCAGGGCGAAATTCCCAGGGAAAAGCTAGGCACGACCAAATGGCGAATTAATTGACCAACGGACGGACCGAATTAAAGTTTTCCAGTGGCTCGAACTGTTACACCGTGCCCTACTTTTCTGAGTCCCATTATGAATGCCCTTTCCTCTCTTACACCCACCCCCTCCCCCACCACCTTCCCTTCACTCCCCCACCAACACCACGCAACCGAGACCTCAACCCCACCACACTCCTATACCACTCCGGACCCCTCCGTCTTTTTAATTTCCCACGGAGTTAACTTTTCCTTATTTGCAGCCTTGAACTCCTCAAGTCTTCGCGAGATACCTCCCCACAATCTCCCTCCCTGACTCGCCTGGTGGAAAGACAGCTTGACATCTTGAGAGAGAAGAAAAGAGGCATAGAGGAGAATAGAGAGAATGGGGAGGGGGGAATGAGATCTCTCCGAGGAATGCACGGACAGGGAGAGAAGGAGGAGGCTTCACCGCAAGTCCGGGATGGCAGCTTAGATGAAGCGAAAGTCAAAAATGGGTAAAACTCCTGATTGTTTCATTCGAGGGAGGAAAGAAACTTCAGAACGGAATGGAATGAAACGACACGAGAAGAGACATTAAAGAGCGAAAACGGATGACTACTCCTGATGTAAACGGAACAAATGCCACGGAGCCAAAGTGAATTCAGCGTTGAAACATTTTCTCTATGTTTTCATAGCTATGAAAACGGTCGATAGCATTCATTAATGCTCGATTCGAGGACTGCGACGCGGCAAGACGTTAAACGTATTAATTTGTTTGAAGTTTTTGCGAGTTCTTTTAAACTCAATTACTTTTTGTACTCTCGTATCCGGTTGACGGACTTGAGAAATATGACGACTTTTTCGTCGGTTGTAGATTTAACGCACTCCTGGTCCCGTCTCTGAGTCGCGCGTACCTGTTTGGGTCAAAATTATTTTTCTTTTACCTCAAGAACAGATTTCCAAGGATTAGATCTAAATATAGGTACTGTTTAAAGGTATTTTTCGCACTTAGGAGTGTTGGATGAAATGGTTCCCATTGCCATTTTTTTCTCAGCGGTATTCATATGAATTACATTGAGTGCGAACTTTGTCTACAACATACCCCTTGTAGGTTTACACTACTGAAACGATTTGCATCGCATGGCAGCCGTCGAATCAGTTCTGAAATGTTTTTTCTCACCATGTCAAAAATAGACTCTGAGGGTGTCATTTCAGAGTAAGCTAACAAAGAATGCGAACCAAGTATGTTAGCTCCTTTTGGCTTCTCTGAATGCACTTACCTACAGCGTATGTGGTTTGAACTTCCGGTGGAAAAACTTCCTCTCACCGTATTTTAGTCTTAAAAAATTTAGCTTTTTCAAAAACTACGATAGACTTTTTCACAGTCCTTTTGAATTCCATCTGAGGAGGAAACGGTCCATTTAGATCGAATAGAGAAGATTCAAAGTCTATCGTACTCTTCCAATCTACTCTTCTCCTGCAATCACCCTGATTACCCCTTGCTGCATAAAGTGTTTATAACTCGCGAGGCTTTCGCCAAAAACTTAGATGGAAGAACATTCAGACAAGAACAGTGAAAGGCAGAATGATATGTATTAGAATGTGAATATACTGAGAATTACTTCGGAGGCCAGATGGAATTATTAACACACCTATCATTACATTAAGGCCATCCATCTCCGGCCATTCTGCTTTTTTATTTCTTACCTCATTTTTAATGTACAAAATAGTAAAAATTGTAACGAAATGATCGATAATCTCATTAGTATGTATATCAAAGATCCACCTTTTCTATAGAAAAAAATACTATCTAGGTTCGGCAAAAATGTTCTGCACTGCGATTACCTACTAATAATTTCGATTACGTATTTATAGTAAAATTATATACATGATAGTTAATATATTTATTTTATTTGCTATAGAATTGATTTTTGAAGTAAAACAAATATTCCTATTTTGCGATTCTTAAATAATTCTTAAGCGACAGTTATATTAGTGGGCTTTATGGAAGGTTTAAACTAGTCAACGGTTTCGATTGGTTATCAAGGAAAATCAAAATGATTTCTTCGTAAACAGACACTAAAATAGCGCAAGAATCAACTACACGTAATATTTACCCCAAATTTCTCTCCATTTTTCCAAGGGAAACGCGATGAACGGGCACACCCCCATAGTCTTGCGTAATATAAGGACTGCCTTATACACGGTATCCGTAGATTAAATTTCCCAAATGAAATGAGGAGGAAGGGTTTTAAGGGGCATACTGTACAGATTGATTTGTAAGTCCTGTTACCTTATGTTAAGATTCGTGGAAGGAATGATCCAGGATTAAAATCTCTGATGATTTCAATAGAATAACATTAGTTCTAACATTTTTCCGAAACCATTATAGACGTCTATCTTCTCTTTTCCACTCTATTCTGGAATAATGAATTTACAGATTGACTTTTGATTAAGTAGAGGGCATTTGTCTGGCCATGTTGGAAAAATGACAGTGTTGGTCATATTAATAATTTAATCAGTGGTCTAGTGAGTTAAGGTAAATTTTACCCTAAAAGATCCTGGAACTACACACCACTCTTTTCCTATATTCTGAATAACAAGGCGCAAAATATTCTATGATTCGACGCTAGATAGTACAATAGCGAGTTATACAGCTATTCGTACTGTCTACGTCCCTAAATTCCGTCCAATGTAATTCTATTCCTCCCTCGCCCTCGCTTTCCCAGGATTCTACTCTCTATCATTATATTCAGCAACCCATTGCCTCCTGATATCTCCTACATCCACTTGTACTGCCCACAAATTTCTCTCAAAAGCTGCCTCTCTTCCATTATCATCCCAGGAATTTCAACCTTTGAAATACTTTCCGGTCTTTTAATATTTTTCCATTTTTCTCCAAATTTACATCCAAAAATGTCACTATCTTTGCTTGAATTAAGGGTAAATCGCGATTTTTTTAGATGTAGAATGTCACGTACGTTTTAATTCATTAATGAGATAAATACCGAAGTTGTACACCAAAATTACGACAGTACTAGTATTTTGGAGAAAAACAGGAACTCTGAGGCATGAAGGCGGGTTCAGTCTCTTGTTTACACTGCAACGTTGGCTTCTCCATCACTTCTCAAACTATTCATCAATGTGAAATGCTAGTGCGAATGCAGACGTCGTTAGCTTTATCTCCGCTTGATTTTTTGCCGACTATTTCGTCAGTATCACTTAAGCCTCGGGCCATAATAAATCCTGCCATATAGCCAGCCATATGGAAGATGGCAGAGTATTTGGTACACGCACTTAGAAAAAATAATCCACCCAACCTCTCCTCTCCACCCTCCACTACGATGAATGATCATAATAATAACTGAGTTTTAATTTTCCTACTTGGCCATTTTCACCGGTACACTCACGTAAAAGACGTGCACACATGAGGGACATAGAGATGAGGCTTTCAAATTTTTCTGTTTGCGTTCTCTCGCCGTCAATTAAAATGGAAACAAACCATAATTTTAATGGAACTTTCACCCGTGCGACACTTATCCGAAGCCTTGTACACCGTCGAAACTGTCGCAGCGCCTTCCACGAAAGATCCTCTCACAAAACGCACGTCTCTGCCGCCCATCTGCTTTCCATCTCTCGCAAATGCTTCTGTTTCATTCCCACAAATTTTATCATTCCTTTCACCGACTTTCACGAAATTATGGGAATACGCATTCCTTTTAGCAATACGCAGCCATAATTGACTATTAAAGGGATAACATGAACCGTGAACAATTTTCTGAATTAAAGTCGAGCTATTTGTCTTTTTTAATCGAAATATAACAGCGTGGTCATCTATTTATATTTTTCTAGGTGTGGGCAAGCTAAACTTCGACGGATTCTGCCGTGTAGCGATCCATTTCTTGGAAGAGGACAACGAGGTGATGCAGAAGGAACTCAAGGAGGCTTTTCGTCTGTATGACAAGGAAGGTGAGTCACCCGCTGTAGCCTTAACGTGCTGTACTAGTTGAGTACTTTGGTCGCAGGAGAAGGTGTGGTTCGAATGGAACCCTGTTACTCCATCGTGGCACGCTTCTCTTCAATCTGCTGCTCCATGATATTCAAAGAGAAATTCAAACCATGAATTATCCTCGCGTGGATATATTTCAACCCGCTCAAATACTGCTACTTCGCCCTCACTACAAACAATCACAGACAGTGAAATGAAAATATCAACTTTATAAGCCTTAAAAAGAGTTCGTCTTAAAAATTACTCTTCAGAAATAAAATAGAGGAAATTTTAAAAAAATTGTCGTATGCAATATTATTTCGGTGAATATTTTTTCTGGGACGGAGACGATTACCTAAAAGCAACTCTTTGAAACGTTATTCAACAAAGGACGCTTTATCTTATCACGATTTAAAGGTTAACTAAGAAACCATGTCAAAAATACGGTTAATCATTCATACAAAAATATAGTCCCCGAGAATTTTATCAATCCCCGACTCCATTTTATTAGAAAACTCTGAACGAAAGATTTGGACATACAATCTCCTCACATTTACGATAATGCTCCGCCCATGAGAGGAAAATCTGACCACTTTCATAGGCTTTTCCTGTACTCTCGGCAATGAAATCCTTTCCATGAATTGTAGATGATTTGTAAGAGTTTCATTTCCGCTAAGGCTCGCGATTTTGTAAATTAATTTTGGCAGAAACATTTCATTGGAAGTATTGCCTTCCTTGTACACATAATTTGATTAATTTATTACGAGGTTCCAGCCTTAATTTAAGAGGCATTTGAAATTATCATGTAATTGTAAAATTACTTTAAAATCACAGAAATATCATTTTGCTGGAATATGACCAAATTATTTTCTATGAATTTTGCTGCCTGGTGACAAATCTGAGCTGTTTGGTTGATAACCTGAGCAGATGGGATAGCATATTCCATTACTTTTATACTTCCATTACATTGGCATATTAGCTGATAAGGTTGATAGATAGAATATGATTTATTTGCCTTCGTACTTATATAATGGATAAGACTCTATGGCAGCTTTCTCCATCCTAGATTTTATTTTTCCTCCAGGTACTCGAGAAGTTTCTTTCAAAACACGCTAATTAAGTGGAGTACACTGATATTTTTGTAATTGCTTTAAACCAGGCAACCTTTCAGACAGTAGTGATCGTGTAGTTCATTCTTTATGACTAGTGTTTACTGTTATTATATATTTCATCATGAAAAAGAATAAAGCCTAGTTTGGCGTCTAGGAAGATTCATGAACAAACTGATAAATATGTGTGAACCATTGAATTAAACGAAGTATTACCTTTTAAGGGCTTGGCAGGAAATGGACTATCCCTAATTCGTAGGATCTTGCATAATATATATGTTAGGACTTTATGTATTATTATTATTCCGAGTAGCGAGAGTCATTCTCCTTTAAGCTGCAAAGTTAGAGAATTCCTTGTTTATATTGAAAATATATATTCTAAGCCACACTAACACGCCAGAGTTTCCTTTATAATTCATTAAACAGTCTCTCGAAGTAATTCGGTTGCCATGTTCACAAAATATTTTTCTTCTTTGAAGAGAAAATTCACTCTAGCTAATGGGTAAAAATATATAATATTTGTACATTATAGGTAGCATATTCTATTACTGGTATATACATGTGACGACTTATTAAGTAATCCTGGTAAAAATAGATCAAATTAAGAGACTTTTTATGATGTCTGCCTGCTATTATCTATTTAAGGCCAACTTTTGTAAAAGTAATAAAAAATACTAGATAACTCCTCCGAGTTAATGAAATTCATTCCGCTCTCGTAATTTATTACATAGGAAATGGCTACATCCCAACGTCAAGTCTCAGGGAAATACTTGCGGCCCTCGACGACCAACTGACACCTGACCAGCTGGATGAAATGATCGCTGAAATTGACACGGACGGATCCGGAACGGTCGACTTTGATGGTAAGCCAGGATTTAAAGCTATAATTAAGCACAAAAAGTTAGGCTATTTTTTGTGCGTTCAATTTTTCCCCTAATGGTTAATGCTATCAGTAAAAATACTCATGTCAGAAACTGAACAATTGTCAACATATAGAAACTCTTCTTCGGCACGATATGGTAGTAAATTCACACGAAAAGATTTCAAAGTAAAAATGCTTAGTAAAATATCCGAAATATAAATAAATTTTAAAGTCACAAATCCGGTTTCTATGCCAGATAAGGGCTACCAATTCAAAGGATTTTGTTCGTTTCTTTTTGTGTGGGCTTTTAATTAATCAGACGAATCGCCCTTTACTGAACCGTTTAACTGAAAAACGTCCAGCAAAAAAAGGAAGAAGTCGTGATCAGGCTTAGGGATGGGTGAGGAGATGGGAAAAAATTAAAAAAAATTAAGGATACTCACTAGAAAAATTCTGTGATGGTATCGAACGAATAAGCAGATCGTTTTGTTGTCATCTGATTGCAAAAGACGCCTTTATTCGGTAACGGAATTTTTCCAAGTGAAACATTGATATTTAATGCACAAAAACACATTCATCAAAGTACTATTCAACAAAGTGTGGTGGATTGATTGAAGTGATAATTAATGAAAACTCTTTCCTCCTTTTTCTTAATTTATTTATCTGTAGAAGTCATACAATTCAGTGTCATAACACTGCCTAAAAGCGTTCGGCTGTTAACTGCTATTATTCATACAATCAGAAGATATTCCATCCATATAGCTCATATAATTGCATAAAATATTGCAACAAATAGCACACTAAACGTAAATCATTTGGAATGTAAACATCAAGAGTGACAAAATATTCACTGAAATTAACCATGAGAATAAAAAATATAATTTTGCATTCAGTTATCAGATTTGGAATAAAATGATAAGATAAAATGGTATTTTCGAATTATCCTGTAAATTTGACACAGATAAAGTTTTAAGAAATTAGAGCAACCCATGGGAACAAATACGTGCATTTATTAAAATTAAGAAAAAATCACAACTTACTAAAACTATCGAAATGTTTTCCAAGCTTCAATTTCTTTGCTAAAATTATCAACTAAAAGAAAAACTAAAGTAAAAAGAACTCCTTAATATGCATTCTATGAGGATAATTTTAAAGATATCGAAATATAATAAGCGCGTTGACTTTACCACTTTAGTGTAATTGAAAATATTATTCATGCACGCATCTTAACTGGCAAATATCAGGTAGGTCTGATTCAGCGTTAACAAATGTACTGCCCGATTAAAAATGACAGCGGGCATTACTTGGCCCATATCTCCGTTCGTTTATCTGCAATTTACTCGAAATATGGATTTATCAGGTATACTATTGAAAGAAATCCATATGGACTGCTTCTGGGCGTTACCAGTTGACCGAGGTAGATCAAGTGCTCTCTCGAGTTTAAAGTAGATTCAAATCAAGTTTGAGAGCTAGATATTAAAAATATTCTTCGGTGGAAAAGTATTCCTTTGGACATTTTTTTAAAGCTTTAAAAATATTTCTGACAAATGCATATGCTTCCTAAATTCATACTTAGTACAGGGTATAGTCATAGTATAGAAATTTGTGATTTAATTCATTTAATAAATTAAAACCGAAGCTTAAAGAGACTTTAGAGGTCAATTTTATGGAAATCCCAATGAAAGGGCAGATTAATTTTCTGGAGAAAAATTAGCATATACCTTTTGAAGTGGTATCTTTGAAAATTTTACCACAGCTTCTTGTTCTGTAACTTTTAAAAACTTATTGAAAACAGTTTTTTTGCATGGATTCAATTATTTTTTTCTCTCTATTTCAGAATTCATGGAAATGATGACCGGAGATTAAATAGCTACGTTTCCGGTTAACTCTTTAAAAAAATGTATATTTTTTGGATAATATTTATAAATAAAACTGTTAAAATCATTACCAACTCTACGGAAGATTGGTCGGACTGTATTAACGTAAGACTTTGATATTACCTATTCATACAACTCAAAGAGGTACAAATTATTGGCTGAAAAAAATATAAATATATATAGTTTTGGTGAACCTTAAATAAAATTCTTTCTCTGCTTCTTTCTAAAATTTTGCATGCTCAAACCTCAAAGCTCTGAATGCTTCAAAATAACCCTTAATCTAAGACTGGGTCATGGAAATGGTCGCAAATGGAGTGAGGGATAAAAATAAGCTGCATTTCAAGCTATTTACAATACTAAAAATAGTATCGAGCAAACAATACATCAGGTGATCTTCGCAGCAACACACTAAAGTGAACAGCTGAAGTGCAAAATTCGTAAAAAAAAATAATGGAATGTGTCGAGTAAGCAAATGGTTTTTTAAGAATTTCAATCTGACGTATTCAAGATGTGGAACTCAAAATTAGAGAAATGCAAACTCAAATATTAATTCTGAAAATGGAACCTGGGAAAATAAGATGCCGTATGACGCGAATAACTTCAACACTCGGACGTGAAGCCCGCATGAATCCATCCGAGCTTGTGAGAGACGTTTAAACGTAATAAATCGCTTTCTTCACTCTGTTCTTGATATTCAGGGTGCAGAAATTGGAGCGATTTCAAAGGAATTTGAATAATAAAAATCGACAATAAAATTTGCAAAATTTTCCCAGCCCATTAAATGGTAATGATAAAAGACGGTAATGAAAAAAGAAGTGCAAAATCATTCATTCTCAACATTCCAATGTCATCCCTTCAATTAAAGAAAAATCATTCACTTCTAGCCATCTATTTGTTCTATACTGTCTAAGCTCAAGTCAACTAAGCCCGCGTCGTCTTCGTTGAGTTCTTCGCTGAATGATATTTGTAACTATCTAAGTCGTCTATCTCTATCATTCTTCTATCCTAGGTAATTGTAAACAAATGCACTGCAATCTAAGGAAATTTACGTAAAAATTAAATAGAGAAATAGAGTGAAAAATTGAGACACACCCAACACTATTCACCACAATCAAGTCCAAACATTACTCCAATTCCTCATATTCTCTTTGATTACATTGATTGCATTCGATTTAAATGGAAACATTTGATTTTAATAAAATTTTACATGAAAATCGTCGGCATGATGGCATAATACATCAATAAAAACCTTCCAAAGGAAAACAGTTGCGAAAAGTAATTATTTATCTTTTTCACGCATGAAACTTGACGTTGTGGAGACGAGTGTTGAATGCCAAAGAAAATACTTAAAAATTTACGCTGTGGACGATGCAGACGAAGAGTAAAATAAATAAATGGATAAAATTAATCATATGAATATAAATATGAGAGAAGGAACTGTGACTACCGAGTCGTTCGTTCACTGTACCTGACTCTGGCTTCTAATGCTACTTGTGCTTGCACTACTCCTCGTCTGCAATAAAAGAGAGAGAGAGAGGGGGGGAAGAGAGAGATAGGAAGAGAAAGAGAGAGGGAGAGAGAAGAGCAAAAGAAAACAAGAGAGTGAGGAAAAGTGGACAGACAAAGACTGAGAGATTCAGAAATGTAGACACATGTATGTTTTGAGGGAAACCATCACACTCAAAATAGAGCTGGCTGGATTATTAATTATTTTATACTTAAGCCCCAACATCGTATTAAAATGATTATTTACCTTTAGAGAAAAAATATTTTCACTTTCATTCAAAATTAAAAAAACATAGCGAAACTCTTCCATTTTCTTTGCAAATGAAACTAGTAAACACTTCACTAAATAAAAAGTTGAATTTATATACGCACTTCATTGAAAAGTAAGAATATTATCTTTTCAATATGGTCAATAATAAATTATTTCAGCATAATTATGGAAACATTTAATAAACAGATAAATTATTTATGTATATAAGTGTGTGTGTCTTTTTAATATTATTTTGTTAAGGATTCAGTTCTTACCATTTTCAGAGCAAACTAGCTGTAATTGCAAAAGTTTCGGATTAAAAATACATTGTCTACCATTTAGTTTTGTAATTTAGGATTGGAGTGATTAGTAATATTAAAAGAGCTCTGGTCATTTAAAAGCGCCATAATGAACAAAAGAATTGAGTGGCTCTTAAGCTGACACAAATAGCTTTAATATTTAGATATTATCAGTGCAATTATTTTATGTAAATATCATTTTGAATGATACTGTGTGTACCATGATTGACCCTTAATAGCCAATTTAACATATTATTACCAATTTTGAAAAATGACAGAATATAATATTTGATGAGAGAAATTCAATAAGTTCAATTTAATTTTCATTTTAATTAGCTTGAAAAATATTTCACAGAATGCAAGGTTAAATATAAAATCTTCTAAGGCCTTCTAGGTAGGAGGAAATATTGTGCACGGCATGAGTGCACAATTGAGATATATGAAACTGTATCTCATTCAGAAAATTTATGCTAGCTCACTACATCCTCGGATTCCAATGGTAGTCAAAGTGAAGTCGACAGGTAAAGAATATATAAAACTGTATCAAAAGAAAATCCTATGATGGAAACCTTTTGGTAAGTATCTATTATATGCTTACTAAATACTGAGGCTATTATAATTAATAAAAGCGTTACGAGCGATTTTATTTGTATAAATTATTGCCTACTGAAAATTATTTGCAAACGGTCAAGGCGGTATTTCAGTGTCTCAAACTGAAAAGAGGTAGTTAAACTATATTTTTAATCTATTTTATAAATTTACATCAAGTTTTGCCGAAATTCCGAAATCCCATCTCCTTTAGCATGATTGGCTACCATTTTCCTCCATCAAGATGCAGCTAATGCATTTCATTTGAATAATGCACCATAAACCCTGACAAACTATCAGCTGAGAGAGTGGATTTGATTAGATGCCGACCCCGGTGGCGGCGGGGTAACGTCCTCGTCTGCTATTCCAAGGGTCGCGGGTTCGATTCCCGCCTGGGTGAGTTTTCCTTCACCTAGGGCTTGGGTGTTTGTAAATGTGATCATTGTTATCGTTGTTAATAGTTCGATGTAAAGGCCAGAATATGCTGTTTTCGGACTTATACTGAATAAATAAAATAAAATAAATAAATAAAATAAAATGAAATAAATTTCTGGAATAAACTTTCAGTGATTGATACTGCATTAAAATTGTTTCGAAAACCACAGCTTGTCTCACTTCGACTAGTAATTCTTAATAACCAGAAGCTCTTCCAGTGAAAAAACTTCTTAAAATATCCATCATAACTTGAAAAAAAGCATTAGTAGAAGTATTGAATTTGGTGTTAATTCACTTTCAACCCCTACCACATTCGTTATACATATTTTTGGACAATTTCAGCATAACCTGCCACGAAAACGGGTCACGAAAGAAGTGAAAAACAGCATGATATGGAGATTTCATCAACCCATTAGCTATGCCTTCGAAGAAAATTTCCATAAGAGAAATGAGCTTACCCCAAAAATTAATAAGAGAAAATATCTGGGAACGGAAACTAAAAGACATAAATAAGTGGGCGGATTATCACAAGAATGAGGGTTTCATGGAAAGGAAATTCCAATGGGCACACACACCGAACTAATTTCAAAGGAACGGCTTGCCGCTATGGAAAAGTCGTCCCTTCCTTACGCAAGAAGGGACTAATAACAGTTTTATGTTATACTAGGCGAAGCGTAGAGGGTCTTGACACTTAAAGAGGAAATTTAGGCTGGCGCACAAATGTGGGGGGTCGGCTAGGACGGCAAAGAAAAGAATACTGTGAAACGGGCCCAGTTTAATTTCCGGGATTGCGTTCACCTGGGCTCCCGCACGAATTTTTGCGAGGATTCGGCCGCGGATGCGGGTAATGAGTGGGCTAGAGTAGGGGTTGGAAGTTGCGGCATCTTGGAGTAGATGAGGGAATTGCAAGAGATAAAAAAAATACGCGGCTATTAAGTCTCACGTATTTGATTATCCGGTCACACTTATACGATGAGTGTAATGAGAGAATCTAAGGGATGTGTAAGGAGGAAATGAAGCTATTTTTTTAATAAGCGATCTGAAGATGACGTTGCACGTCGAAACCATGGTCGTTTCGTAATAAATTGTTTGTGGAATGACAAAGTTACTATTTTTAATATCCAATATGAATCGATTCCATATAGGTACGCTGGAAACCATAACGCGACTAGTGCTATTAGTGCCTAATGAATTGGATCTAAGATCCATTTAAGGATGAGATACAGAAAATTGTGCTATGCGGCTTTGGTTTGTCTAGATGATACTCTGCAAGCCACCAGGATGGTGTGTGGCAGGAAGTTCTAACCGCATAAGGCATTTATGGTACGTAAGGAGTTCCTATCACATGCTGTAAAATTTATTTGGAAGAGTTAGTTGTGCTGAGAGAACGGGTGAGAACAGATTCACAACTATATCACAGTTGTGAAAAGAAGAGAGCATAATTAGTAGGTAAGGGATGTATCGAGAATTCTATATGTGAATGTAGTTGAAGAGAATGTCAAGAAACAAGGATTAATAGAAGTCTTAGGAAGAAGGGGTGAAAAGTGGAAATTAACCGAGGGTAGGTCACGTAAATAGCAAAAAATGTACATGGTTTGATTCTCAGGTCAAGTGAACCTTTTGAGCCTTTTAACTCTCTCCCACCGTTTCGCTACTCCTCATGTACATACAGCAATGTCGTTTACCTTCTGAAGTGCCAACTTTGCCCTGCTTTTATATTGGGCAGTGTACCACACCCCACAATATTAGAATCAATAACCACCGGGCCTCATGCAAAAAGAATTCTTCCCTAATTGGGATGCTCCCAATCCCAAAGCACGCCTCATCACACAGCGCTCCCTTTTATAAATGCTATAGGGTATCATTTTAGCATCCCTCCCACCCTCTGACCCTCCAATCAAACTCAAAAGAATGGAGCAAGCATTTATCTCGCTCCTGGATTCTTGAAATTACCCAGATGTTAATACTAGACATTAATTACCCCAAAATTTACATATTTTCATCCCTCCTCCGCTCTCAACACCTTCCATATTATTCCCAGAATATATTTTTTTTAATAAAAAAAATCCCCATCCCCAACTCTTCCCCACGCAAATATTTCCCCACCTCTACTTCTACCAGTTCCTTCCCTCTCTTCCTTGAGAAAGGCGGCTTGTACCACCAAAAATTGGAAAACGTGTGAGTTTCTTCGTTTTTTTCGCTAGCGCCAACTTCACACACACACACACACACACACACACACAAACACACACACACACGCACACACACACGCACACGCGCACGCGCACGCACACGCGCACGCACACGCACACACACACACACACACACACACACACAAACACACACACAGGAAGTGTTTAGAATAAGGGAATTTTTAAATAAATGGCAACGATTTATTATTTAACTAGCCTTGTATTTGAATAAGGATGCCATTTTACTCCATAGACTATCAGTAGTGAGCAAAGGTAAGTTTTCTATGGATGGTAATTACCACCACTACTAAATATATCTAATCCCTAACCTTTTCGATAACTAGTGGTGAACATGATTTAGCCTTGTGTTTCCAATACAGTCCGAAACTTCTAAGTCCATAATCTGCACCTGATAAATTGCTGGGACCAGGACATAAGTGTTCTATAAAAGCATTCTTTGATCGCTTTTGTATTCAGATTTCGGGTCGCGTCCGATGGTTTGCACATTCTCGTAAGAAGCAAAAAAGGGTACATGGTTCAATTCTCAGGTCAGGTGGACCTTTTTGGCGGTGCTATCTCAGTTGAAATGCAGGCCTTTCTAAACGTGTCTTGAGCTCAAGTCGATACAATCGGTTAACTTACCATTAAATTCGTTAAATTAAGAAAGGCCTGGTAGAGTTCGTTCACCAAAATATTACCTTGTACTTAATAAGGGGAAGGAATCAAGACACATGTTCGCATTTTTCCCTCTCTGATACAGGCATCTTCTTAATCCAACCCCACTGACGGGCGTCCTCATATATTCTTCCCGAGGTTGTCGTGGTTCCTAGGTCTATTCCCTGGGAACGAAATATCGGCTTTCTAAAAAATTATGCATTCCCCTTAAGGTTCACCCGCTGTCATGTATCAATAACCCACCCATCGGGATAGCCATTCGCTTTCAGGGGATTCGATTGTGGGATACACTCATTGAATTCATTCCATCGGAGGCCGGCCCGGAATTTTCCAATCACGGATACCTATCGGTTGTTTTTTTTCCCGAGGTTGAAGGGTTCGAACGGGAACATCTAGTTCTTCCCCACTTCGCACCAGTCTCGTTTACTCGAGCGCGGGCTCGTTTGTTTTTTGCCAAACCTCTCCTCTCACCTTTCCCCATCACCAACCCTCTTCGGGTCGCCCCTCCACCACTCTCGTTTGCTAACCTCTCTGGTCATCCACTCGCTCCCTCAAATAACAACAGCTCTCCTTCCTCGCGCTGAATAATTCATGTACCCTCCATGTGTACCTCGTTTCCCTCCCCACCCTTCCCCACACACACACACACAGACCTCTTCTTTGCCACCTCTCCTCGGCGTCTTTTTCCTCCCGCAGTCTCGCCTTTGTACTCCACTTGACAGGAGGAGGAGACGCCCTCCTTCCTCCCCAATCCTCCGTCAACTCAATCCTTTCTCCCCGCACCAATCCTTCCTATCCCCCTCGTTTCCGTCTCACCTCCATCCCATCCCTCAACCCCGGCTTTATTTCTCGTCCGTCAACCCCTCACCCTCGGAGGACTAGAAGATGAACATTTTTCGAAGCATTCCGGGGGAGGAGTATTCCGAAGGCCCCTCCACTCGCCAACCCAGTATTGCCCTAACCACAAATTTAAAGAATCGTGGAAAGTACTTCTGGGTCCAAGAGGATGCTCAGACAAATTAATTAGCCAATTTACACGGTTGGATACACAAGGATCAGTGTTCGACTCTCGGACAAGGCGAATGATTTTTTACACCGTGAAACTATCGAATCCTCGCATCAAATTTCCTTAAGGTACGCAAAAACGTATCACCCGCGCGGAGGTGACCCAGGAAAAAAGATTCGGTGGAATTGGGTTGGCGCCCGTGGGCAGTTTACGAGAGGAGTCCCATGTTTGTGAAAAAAATAAAAAAAGGGGATCCCAAAACTTGTTATTTCTCTGCTGAGATGACATTGATCATGCTCGTATGCATATGTTTTTGGGGAACTCATCATCACGCAGAATTAAGTACATCGGGAAGGGACGAAAAGGGGCCATCATTGATTGACGCGCATCGCGGGAGTTTAGCAATGATATCCGTTTCGTTCTCACCAGGGTGGTTCTTTCGTTCTTTAAGCATCCTTCCGGAAACAGTAATATCTATGGCTCAAGTCTCGGGCCTAGCACGCTTCCATACATCCAGGGTGACCGAAGAGACTCCAGTCTCAAGCTTGACCAAAAATCACCATTGATCAATTCATCCATACGCTTTGGGTTTGTAAAACATTTTTAGTACTTTTTTTTGCTCTACGAGATCGTTTCATTTTTCTTACTACGTATCTTCATGGAATTTCCAACACACACTTCAGAGGAATGGGAGGGTCAGATTGAGAAAAAAATAAAATTAAATACTACAAAAAAATAAAAAGAATATACAAGGTTTCCTAGAATCGTCTTTCCATCTCGGATTCTCTCTCACTATCCATATCCCTGTTATACATGCCCTAGGGAAAACATTAGCATTAAGTGACACAGTTTCAGGCGTAACATGGTGGAAATATTTCATGATGAAAGAAGATAATTCGCTTTTTTCATAGAATTTTTTTAAGACGGCCTAGGTTTCATTGCAGCGAAACATCTTCAAGTCCTGAAGATATTACGGTGTCACGAAGGTTGTGATAAAGAAATTCGATTAAATCATTAGCATTTAGACTATTATTTTCACCAAGCTCGTGAAAAATTGCGAAATTCAACAATGTAATCGTACATGAACGTTAATTGTATTGTGATTACGGGGCAGCACATGGTCGTGAAGTTTTGGTGAGCCTGCCAATACCCCAAGTATCTATCACAAAACAAAAAGTCGATTAATAACAGATGAATACACCACATTTCTTTATTTGGTGGATACTATCGACGCTCAAGTATTAAAAACCTGAAATCAATTGAGAACTTTAACGCAACCTTTTTGTGGTAGGCTTGTAAGTAGAGCTTGGTTTCTGCCTAAATCGTCCCGTTTTGAAAACCCGGGTGATAACTTCGGGCATGCAGATCGAATATACAAGTATTAAGATTTTCTGGTCCCAAAAGCTTTGAGGAAAATTGAATGGTTGCCCAAGGAAAGAAACTAGCACATTTCTTTACCGTTAATAGGTTTATTTCCATAGTTTTAAAGTTTACTAATAACTCATCTCTATCTTCAATGTTTAAAACCAACAATCAGGTTCATTTCTACGATGTTGACGGAAAAGTAGTTATATATATATATATATATATATATATATATATATATATATATATATATATATGCCATTACGTAAAACTTAATAGAATAACTCAATCTCAATGTTCTTTCAATTGAAATTAACTACTTCATTTTTTATTTTTTAGTCCTGATGAAAAGGGAAAGTTTGCCTTAATATTTGTGTGAAAAATACACAAAGAACCTCCCACACGTATTATTATTATCTGTTTAACTTTGTCTTTGGATGGACACAAACTGAACTGCGACACAAACTCTTTGCCCCTTCATACAAAGCACAACCTGGCACCCTAAAATACAGTAGACTAATTCTCATATTCTTTATGCTTCCTTGCTCCATTTCATTCATCCAAAAAGGCTATTCTTTTCCTTTTACCTTGACAGCCGAAGTTCTTCCTCTTTATCTCAATCTTTAGCATTCTATTTCCAATCAAAATACTCTGTGTTCTCCTTTCGACCTCAACAAACAATCTCCTTCATCCCCCACTAAGTCAGGCACATCCTTATTGGTTTTTCTTTCAGTCAATTACACCATTTGCATACTATTCCACCCCGACGTTCCAGACTCGTCAAACCTACACTTATCATGCTATCTCAACTAGCACGTTTTCACGCCTTGAAAAGACGCACTATTTCAAAGTTTTAACAAGTTGCAACAAATATATGATAAAAATAAAAACTGCAAACATACATTAATTTAAAATCAATTGATCCATAGGGAGCATTTTTAATAGTGAGGACTTCAGCAAGCTACTAATATCACAATATTATAGAAAAAAAATTAGATTTTGTCTTAAGGTTTTGAACTAAAAACTGAAAGGTTTCAGAAAACATTTTAAAATGAATACACGTGGCTTATATGCACATTACATCAAAACACAATATTTACATTGCTGATCTAATTAAACCATTTAATATGGAAATCGATAAAATCATATTTTTGCATCTTTGAGTGCTTTGCAGGCTTGGATGCTTCTTGTTGATCTTTACCGAACAGAGACTAGGGACATATACCTCCCTCTCTGACCAACCCCCCCCTCCTATGATCAGAAGGTATATATAGCCAGCGTGCTTCTATGAGGACCACCTGATGATGACGTTCAACGTCGAAACCTGGGTCGTGTGTTTTTAAATAAAGTGTGTGGAATTACAAAGTCAATTATTTCATTACATTTCAACATATACCTGATTTTGGTATACAACCTCCGCATTACTTTGGAAAGATCACTGAATGAATATTAATTGTTTTAATTAAAATGTCTAGAAATACCTTTATTTGTTATTATAAACCTAAGGAAGGCTTTCCTGCTGTTGACAGAGCCAATACTTTATTCAATTTTCACATTTTTCCAGTGATGATACGTGGCAATGCCCCTCGTATATCGCTATTTTCAGCGACTATTTAATCAGACAAGCTATGGTTGAATGATATTTTTTTCGCTACACATAAACAATTAACAAACATTAGAGTCACGATTAATTTAATATAAGAAGATTAATTATTAATCATCATAAATTTAGTGAGAATAATTAGTTAGCAATCATCGGTGCATGGAATTAATATGTGATTATTTATTTGTTATTTTCCACACTTATTGTGAAATTTTGCAGAGTACAGAGGATGGGCCTCTAATAATTAAGGATAAAATCCCTCACGTTTTCACGGGGAGTCCCTGATAACAATTATAAGATAAGCGAGTTTAATTGCTATAAATTGAGCTAATCGGATATTTGAAAGCAGGATTCAGGGAAAGATGATTATATTCATAAATTTCTCCAAATCATATCCACCCGGCAACCTTTACGCTCCAGTTTGCAGTCTAAATATTCATTGTTTTCCGGAAAAGAAAAATGGACTGGGAGGGTTGGCAAAATGTTATTAATTGACCAATTTTCACTGGGAATAATGGGATCCCCCCCCCCCCCCAAGTGTGACTAGTCATCCCTCCGTTCAAAAATTCGTGGAGGCACTAACTGAGTGACTTAGCGAAGTGAGCCACAGTTGACGGATTTGATCCCCTCTATTCCGTCTCTTTCCAGTCCTGAAGTAGAACTAAGCAATTGGAGGGGGGAGGGGGTGTTTTCAAGCCAAATCCTCTTTTCTTCTACTGATCCGCGATAAGGGGATAATGGGATTTATCCCGATTCACCGGGATACGGGTATTTAATTTGTTCTATTTTGACTTCTCTCAAGTCTTACTGTGATAGAGACACCATCAAAAGGTTTTTAAAAGGTAAAATATATTTTTTTATCACGTAGATCATTGTAAAATAGTACTCAAGAGCCAAAAAATACTTTGGTAAATCTTCATTAAGAAGACCTGAATCCATTCAACAAATCATTGGTAACCAGTGACGCATTTCTATGCTCAGCGTCATCTTCCGGTCAAAGAATAAGCAAAAGCCGGAAATACATATGGAGTGCACTGCAAAGTCTTGCGCAGTCAAAACGGGAAGAGGGTGAAGACTTTTGCTACCTCGGCAGCATGATACGTAAAATAAGCTCGAGAAAGAATGTGGAAGATTTAGCGAGGAGAATGTCCAGGAAAACGAGGAATACTGAGGGATAAATCTGCTCATACATGTTCAAGTGAATCCACCCTCGCTAAGGAAAATCTAGGGAAAAAAACTTAAACCTCATCACACTCTGTGAATGTGAAGAAATGTGATTAACAGGATTAGGCAAAAGACGATTGAAAGCAAGGAAAATATGCAGCAGTGCAGAATAATGAAGAAGATAAAATGATTAGGGATACTCATCACTGAAGAAACCTTGGGAATGGTAGAGAAAAGTGTAAAGCCTGTTAAAGAGAGCAAAGAAGAAGTGGAAACTTCATTTTTCCATTAACAGTGGCAATAATGCTATAGTAAAACCATTAACAATTGATGCGTCAGGTAGATTATGAAAGACGTGGATCTGATGAGATCGAGACTAGCTGGTGGGAAAAGAGAGTGTTGCACCGAAGAAACTAATCGTAGCAAACAAAACTGCTGACAGTGATACGTAAACACATTAAAATCCTTCAAGCAATTCACTTTTGGGATTGACATTCAAAAAAAGCCCATTCTTGAGCTATAACATCGTGAACGTTGAAACTAACTTTTGCTAAAATTCCCCACTCAGACTTATATTTGCGAACATCTTACTCCTCTTTCAATTTCTTACACCGTTCCTTACATTACTTTGTCCCGGAGACTTCTGGTAGTCATCTTGAGAGTCACCTCGGCCTCATTTCCTCAGGCGTTCCTAGGTCAACAACTATCTTCTACTCTCAAATAACTATCTCTTCTCTCGTGTACCTCTTTGGTGATTTGAATCTCATCCATTTTGTTAATATTTTCAAACAACTCTAGCCCATTTCTTTCATATTTGTCTTTTATTGGTGTAGCTAAACCACATTTCTTCAAGGTTCGGTCATTCCTCACTCATTATCTCCCCTTTTTACTGCAAATATACGTTATTATAGCCCCAATTACATTAGTAAGGCCTCAGTGCGAGTGTATGATATCCAGACGATGAAGGCTTAGTTTTATAACTAGATCGAGTGCAATGTAGAGCAACTAGGTTTGCGGAAACGTTTCATGAAAAACGTAGCACTATCGCGAAAATACTGAAGAAATTAGGATGGAAACCAATATTTGATCGTAAGTTGGAATACAGGTTAAATTTATACTGTAAATTTGAGGTAGTTCACTTTTCTGAGGATGTTAAAGACATTACAAACCTGATTAGCTGTGGTAGATCAGATTTTGTGCGTAAAATCAGGAAGATAGATAGTAGATCAGATAGGTTTAAAATGCCATTTTTTTCTCGTATGATGATAGATCATAATAAATAGACGCGAGTCATAGACGCGAAGAGGAAAACTATTATTGGTAATGTATGCATTTTACCGATATCCTACATACATTTTAAACAGACCTATTTTTATAACGTTGTTCCCGCATGAGTTGAATTTATCCTGTTACTGAATAATTCATTTATTGAATATTCTTGCCCGCAATTAGATTCTTTAAAGTAAATAAATTTGTTCAAATGTATGATTGGACTTATAACTGTAGAGGTGTAATGACTGTTGCATGCATGGCTGGTGACCTAACACCCCCCACCGTACGCCCTTGTGGCGGCTTATGGGATATTGTGTAGATGGAAATGAATATGTTGAATACACCAAGCACACATACCAATTGCCATGGAGTTTGCTTGGAACATAGACTGACGCAAAATAATGAGATATGTAGAGAAATTCTTTCACTTTTTCAGTTCAAGCACTCAGTATAAGTAATATATAGGTTCCTACGACGGAAGGTCAACACATATTTGATAGAAAGGGCCGTGATCAACGAGAGGATAATGCTGATTTTATGATTTACTGAGAAATATCATTAAATGGACGAGGATGAAAGAGCATGGGAACAAAGAGGAAGAAGACGGAAAATAAAAGATCTTGTGGATATTTTACGAATACTTCGGCACAGACATATTTGAAGAATGCATTCGCTGTTTCGCACGCCCATCTTACTAATCTACGCAGTTGTACGCATGTTATAGAAGGGATAATATTAGGCAATCGAATGAATTGATACAAAGAGAATTAACAAAGTGTAGTCATTAGGAGAAGCCGAAGAACGGAAGAGGGCAATGTATTCCAAAGAAACTGCGGGAGATGCCGCAACAGTAACTTTTAACGGAGTCATCCGCTAATGTGCATTTCAATGCAACAATTTCAGAGCGTAAAAATCATTCGCCTTGACTGGGACTCGAACCCAGATCCCTCAATATCCGGTCGAGTGCTTTAGCCACTTAAGCTACCGAGGCGTCCTCTTAAACTCTGAAATTTTGGGGCTTTTAAAGGAACTAGATGTTATGACGAAATACCGTACATACAATGTCACATGAATTCGTAGTCGTGCGCGAGGCGCCACTGTCCACGAGGTTAAAGCCAACTTTAAACACTTATGGTGTTTTCACTTTATGGAGTTTAAGAGGACGCCTCGGTAGCTTAAGTGGCTAAAGCACTCGACCGGATATTGAGGGATCTGGTTTCGAGTCCCAGTCAAGGCGAATGATTTTTACGCTCTGAAATTGTTGCATTGAAATGCACATTAGCGGATGACTCCGTTAAAAGTTACTGTTGCGGCATCTCCCGCAGTTTCTTTGGAATTTGTCAAAAGGAAAACACCATAAGTGTTTAAAGTTGGCTTTAACCTCGTGGACAGTGGCGCCTCGCGCACGACTACGAATGCATGTGACATTGTATGTACGGTATTTCGTCATAACATCTAGTTCCTTTAATAGCCCCAAAATTTCAGAGTTTAAGAGGACGCCTTGGTAGCTTAAGTGGCTAAAGCACTCGACCGGATATTGAGGGATCTGGGTTCGAGTCCCAGTCAAGGCGAATGATTTTTACGCTCTGAAATTGTTGCATTGAAAGGGCAATGTATGTTTATATTTGGAAGCTATGTTTAAAAGTTTACACTCGGTAAATTTTCAGAGATTCTTTAAAAACTTAACTCAAACCTGACTGCCTACCATGAGATCCATTCTCTAAGAAGTCGTGAATGGTTAATGATTTGATGGAGTGAATGGTATTCCCCTGAAATTAATTTTCCACCCTTAGAAACAGTTAAAATGAAACCGTGGCGGTAAGAGGGGTAATTTATCCTTCAGGGTTTTTTAACTGGAAGGATTTGTGCCCCCTAATATTAAAATGCTTAAAATTTAAGATAAATTCACGTTATACAAGGAAAATTAACTTTTAAAGCCATTTACCAAAGACTTAACTCAGATATTGTGCACAATCTAGTGTAAGTTGAGCAAGAAGACACCATTTAAGAGATCGAAATAGAAATTTGTAATGGCTTCGACTTTCACTGCCGCACCATTGAAGGAGGCAATATTTCACTTACCAAGGAAAATAGACAGCTTTGAACTCTCGGAAAGTCTAATTATTTCTGAAATTTATTGTTGCGTAAATGGAGGCAGAGCTGATTAGCTTCTCGTTCAATACCACGGTTGTGCTATGCGTAAATATGACCCTGGACTAACCCTTCCCAAACCTATCAGTCAAGGACGTAGCCTTCATTGTCTATGCATGCCAACTCGTCGGCAAACTACCTCGGCACACATAGCAGGGGCTATTCCCGGGGATAGCCTGCCCTTGGCTCCTTCTGTAGCGGCAATTAACGCCGAAGGGGTCCTCCGTCAAACCGCCCCCTCGCACGCCAACCTTTAGACTTTCTGTTTCTTCGATATCATGAAAGGAGGGATATGGGCGACGTGGTGAAAGGTGAGGTCTGGTAAAGGGGAGTAGCTTTGCTTCCCTTTTTAATCCACCGGTGCGAGGGAGGCTTTCTGAAAGGGTGTGGGACGCCCCGAATAGTTTCGCGGGGGAAGAGGGAGGTAACACCGACCTCCGAGATAACACCCCTCGTCCCGTTTCGTGCCACGAAAGTAGTCGGTGCAGAAGATATTAGAGAGGATTGGACAAGCCCCGAGTCGCGTATTAAAACTCGGTGCATGCTAACTTGGCGGCGTGTCGTAGAAGGGCTGGAACAGTCACGTTTCTTGAGAAACCATCGGCTGTTAAGAACTTGGTGATCCATTGCAAGAGGAGACCCGTGAACCAAACCACCTGAAGCACCGTATGGAGTCATATTAACCGAGATAAAGAGAAACGGAACATGACTAAGGCATTCTATTAAAAGGGCGCAGGGTTGATTTTCATGTCAAGCTTCACTCGGCCGAAGCTTGAATCTGAAGTGAGAGATAACACGTGTTGATCCATTGATCTTGGTTAAAACATCAGTAGAACACAATAATGAGCACGGAAATGATATTGCCAGAGGAAATTGAACTACTGCCATTCTTCATTGCTCTGTTCTTAGTAAATGTGTGTGATACATTTCCATCGGTAAACACCAAGACTCAGGCTCGGTAGCAAGCCAAGTATTCTGATGAGCTCAAAAAAGAGGTTCACGCGAAGGGATGCGTAGAGTAATATCTGATATATTTGTTGCTTATCTGTTGAAAAGGCACCCCTAGCTTAATACCTTCTACACTTTATATTTATCTCTTGAAAAAAATGCAAGTGTGCATAATGTTAGTAAAGCCATAAATCTTCACGATGGCCGCAATTTTAATGGGAATTAATTGTAACGTCATCGAATAACAGACGTGAAGCCATTAAGCAACAAATAAGAAGCGTAAAGCAAACACGATATTGTCATGGGTAATGTTCATTAGATTAAGTGCAACGTTTTTATCAGACTTCAACGCAATAAATTAATCATTAAGGGTTTTGAGTAACTCAAAAGTCCTACAAAGTACAAGTAACTTGGCTTCCTTTCGTTAATGTAGAATCATTTAATGATGTCTCAAAAATTAATTTATAACTTGATACTAAGCTCAATGTTTATGATACCCGACTCAGCAGGTAAAAAATAATTCAATTATGATAAGAAGACCTTAAATCCCAATAGACCTATTCGTATTGAGTCGATTTTATTGAATTTTCATCAAACTGATTGAGAAATATACTCAAATTGGAGATATTAGCTCCAAACAATTTTCAACATAATCCATGCTTTGACGATGCTAAAAATGCATACAACTTGCAGCAAAATAATATATTGCTCATTAATTGGTGAAAAAAAGAAATAAATCATCCCTCTATGCAGATAACGAATAAAATGTTGGTGCTTTCACTTTTCTAGATCAATAAAATATATTTCGTAGAAAAGAAACCCATGTGAACGGTGACTAAGACGTCATCAATATTCCATCCAAGCATCGATTCTGGTCGTGGTCAACAGAGTGCCCATGAAGGGTTGGATATGACACATGTAAACATGATCTTACATGTACAATGTGCAATGCCATTAGGAGCCACTTCGGTGTGTAACAAAATTGAATTATCAAATAAATCAGTGCTGGAGTCAAGTCTGCCTAATCGTCGCTTTAGATTTTATGTCCGTTTCATTAAAGAAAATAATATTATTATTTTAATAATGGCTTGTTTCTTTAGGTATTTATGCGACATAGACTTAATTGATTCAGGCTTCACTCCGTGGCAAGTTACACATATCTATTATAACAGGAGGAATAACGTATGTTTGCAAAGAATTTTACTAATTGGTAAACCACGTTCCACTGTGCCACGACATCAACAGGTATGAATAAGATTATATAATTGTGGATTAATGTAACGTATATTAAATATTTAGACCATGTTGAGGGTTTATTAACACAAAATACAAACTTAAAGTGTCAAGCATCCAGTGAAACAACCAAGGTCTATGCTGCTTCTTGAACTTGAGTGATGGATGTGATCCTACGCAGTTCACGCGGTAATGGGATATATATTGAAAGGACTCCACACAGCAATGCATATGTATTAGTTAATTGTTTCTGAGGGGAGTTTTACAATTTTTAAAAGACATAAACACTGAAATATAAATGACAAGAGGAAAGGAAAGATACATTAAAGTATTATCTTAATTTGATGTAATTAACTGGTTTACAACCCATTCTAGAAATCTTGCGCTTAATTGAAAGACAATGTAAATGAAACGGATAATGTCCCAGATAATTTATTAGCCATTATCCTCTTCGGGATGGCGATTTAATTCGTCAAAAGAGATTTAATGCGATCTGAGCACGCTATGGGAATACAAATAATGACGGCAATAAAGAATGTCGTTCTTCCCTCTTCACATTCTAGCAAAGAAAATTCACATTCACTCCTCAAGTTTATCAACCTTAAGATCATCAAATTTCCACTTTTAATGGAAGATTTATGTCGCCTTTATTGAGTTACGAGACATAAAAAATGTTCTAAATATAGGCAATAGCATTTAAAATCTTTGCGTGGAGCGAGCGATTTCATGGGTCAAAAAACTGTGAGCCTGAAAAAAAATGGAAATAGAGGCCGCACGCAACTGAATAGAAGTAATTGAGACATTCGAATTCTCGCGAAAGAAATTGGACCAAAATAGCATAAAGGTCTTTATTTTAATTCGTAAATAATTGTCAGGAGGGTCTCATAACTTAAAATAGTAGCAATAACAAATATTAAAATAATTTCAAAGTTCTTGGAGCTGATGGAGGTGAAGTTCAGCAGCCTGAGGCATACAATTAGACGCACGACGACAATAAACGAGGACATACTAACAAAAAATCAGGAACAACTCTGAAGATAATGAGCTATTTTAGAACAGATTCTGAATGCATAATCAGACACTTGGTATATTATGATAAATCACGCGGCTAAATATTTTCTTTGCAAGTGAACCATAACCGACTTAAATGCCAATGACGAATATCGAAGCCATCCTTCAACAAATGGAAACGCTTTCGTAGATGTACGTTTTTTATACAAATCTGGGTTAATTCTGAATCATTAAGGAGAAAAATAAATAGTTTGTCGTAGTAAAATCTGAGTTTCCACGTTATTTATTATTTGTGATGTCTCTTAACATCTAGGCAGATTTAGCTTATGTTAGGTGGTAACGCTGAGGATTTCAACCACATCTTGAAATTTTTTGTTGATAATTGCCTTTTTAACCAAACACCCTTTCAAAAATACACAATGAAAATTTATAATTTGAAATTCATCATTGTAATTGCATATTTCATTCGCTTTTACAAACATGACAAAGTTATATATTCAATTTTTTATTATTTAGATTTACAAATATTCATTTTAACCAGTATGAGAGATATGGATTCTGTATTACAGTATGATCATTTATTCGGAAAAATAAGATCTAATCAAATAGATTTAACACTACTGGTTACGTCTCTGGATGGTGTTAACTCCTGGGGCTGTTTCCTTAGAGATAAAATTCAATTATTATCATGAGAAAACAAATTTGCAATTTTCCACAACTTTGTGGTTTAGTGCAAACCAGTTTCCTCATAATGACGCTCTTCCACAACATCCCGCCTGAATCAGTTGAATATATTCATTTAGTAGTTGCATTCTACACACTCAAGAGTCCTTTTAAAGAAAATATATTTGTTTGAAAACGTACACCAGCATAAATTTGTGGTTCATTAATTCTTACGCTCTATTCACGGTTATTTATAGAAGCTTTTTAACCTGACGCTGGAGCTGTAATGGCCAGGCGTCCGTGGGAAACGGACGCCAGGCCATTACAGCTCCAGGGTCTCAGCCTGAGTCTTAAAACATAGAGACTTTTCATCCCCTCAGGGATAAGATTAGGTAGTCTGCCGTTTTATGTAGACTTTGCATTGGCACAGATTGAATAACAACACTCCTTTTTCCCCTCCTAACATATCGTAACCTGACATCCACCATAACAGACCCTTCTTCAATTCCGTATACTTCCTCTCTCCCTTCATTCATTCCAACATGCCTATCCTTTCTCTCCCCCTAGTTCTTATGCCTAACGTAATCCCCTGTATTATCCCTCAACGTCCCATCAAATTTAAGCGTTCTGCATCTATCTTTCGTGTCCCCTTTTGGCTCTTTATAAATAAAACCTCTCCTCTCCCACACCATACCTAACACCATCACAGTTGTTTTCCTTTCTTTCCATTTAACCTTTTCCATCCTATCCCTTTACCCACGTTTTCAAAGTCTCCAGTCTACGTCTATCACCTTGCTTCAATGACGATGTTCATGCGCCGTTAAAAACCAGGCACCATATCATAATTATCGTTAATATTTGCTCAACATCCTTACTCGGCGTCTCATTCGTCGATTCCCTCCACCTTTACGCAATTTCACTCCAAATCTGATTTCTTCGTATCCTTGACTTGGTGGCCAAAGCTTTGGCTTGCAAGACAGAGTGTTTCGATTTTTGATTTAAATGGTGCGTGGTGCGTCTAGACAGCCAAAATCAAAGCAGAGGTCGTGCGAATTACTAAGACGAACTAGTGCGTTGTGTTGATGACTTCGGTAATGACTATTGGACCCCGTTCTAGCAATCTCCTTTGATTCCTCATCACTTTCTCACCAATTATATCTTTTGATGCGCTAATTATTACCCATTTAAAATCAGCCATTAAAGTTTTAACGCGCACGTTTACTCTTGTTCTTATGAGCGTTTTATTGACTATAAACTTGACGATTTTAACACGGTTTTGCTGTTATTCCAAGGGCGAAAAATAGAAAACAACCTAACACCGAAACGAATGTTAGCAAGGCAGTGCTCAGCCTCTGAACCTCCTTTGCACTCATGGGGGGGGGGAGGGGTCCTGGAGAGTCCATCATGGAGAGGCAAGCGTACAAAGATAACCTGAGTGAGAGGTAAAAAAAAAGGAGGGAAATCTTTACAGAGCCATTTAATTCCTTTTCACGGGCTCAGGCTCCGGATAGCTCGAATGCGTTCTGCGAGATGCGGGATTTCGTCAGTTTTATTGTTGCCTACTAATCCGCTTCAGTTTTGCACACTTTACTGACAACTAGTTCGCTCCGAGTTAAATCTCTCGCATGAGTTAAATCCCATTACCTCAAACGGATCAACCGGACTGTAAACTCTACAAAGGGAGTTAATATCATTAACTCCCTGCTTCTTTTTAGAGAACCATACTCGTATTGCATGTGCAATGCGCGCAATTCAACGCCGGTAAAAGAAGTTTGAGAGACGTGAATTGATTTTATTTGAATTTACATGCGCTAAATCACCTCTATCTGAGAGACAATTTACAATTTAATCGGTTGAGTAACTACATAAGAAATACTATGAAGAATTAAAAATAACAATCTTTTTACGCAAAGTAAACGTGTGCACACTGCCACCTATTTAAAATTTATATTTTACCAAATACTTTAAATACAATGAAATAAAAAAATGCAATTAAAAATTTCCCAAGTTATAAATGTCCTTTAAATTATTTTTCCAGATTTGAGGAACGGTTTAGCTCATATGTTAGCAAATATTACTCATTACTTATTAGATTGCCATATTTAATTTAAAATATATGTCCTCATGTACATTTTATTGGATATTCTTAAAGAGATATAAGAATGCAACAATAATCAATAATTTAGGAAGGTAATGATGCTATATTTAATGAGCTGCAGAGAAAAGAAAATGAATTCTACCAATTTCACAGCAACACGCCACCACCCACAACTTACTTCCGAGTCGCATCGTAGTGATTTTCCGTAACATTCTTTGAATACTAAAAGCACATCACGGTCCATATCTAAAGATTGGTTAAGGCAGAAAAAACCTGAAAAATACGAATCGAAAGATCGAACTTTCTCTTTCGCTCGTCTTTCGCTCGCAATTCAATTATAATAATGTCGAACGATAATTACTTTCTAACCATATGAAACAAATTAAGAACACATTACGGCCGAAGTCTAAAGAGTAGTTAAAATAGAGAAAAACTAAAACAATATCGACAATTAGAACTTTCTTTTTCGTTCAACTTTCCGCAGTCCAAATATGATAATGTCTACCGATAATTACTTTCTAACCATATGAAATAAATTAAGGGAGGTTCCCTAAAGGAATTCAGCTTTTGAAAACCAAGGACAACTCTGACGCATATACATTAGATGGATCCACTGCTCACGCCCAAAGGGATATTCAAATAAAATAAAAGACGTATTAGAGTTTAAAAAAAAATCATTCAACTCCCTGAATGGGATATGAAATATTGCAACTTTAGCGGAGAGGACATGGATTCAACCAGATTGCTCCAGAATCCGGGAGGGGAGATGGGGGATATAAAACGTGTATCATTCTCACGGCTGATGCGCCTCATATCATACTCGTGATTCCAGTTTCAGTTCAATTGTAATCATGAAATTAATTGGTATATTCGAGTGTTGTTCCGCTCAATTTTCAGATAGAAGTCGGGCTTAATAGGAACGGAAAGAATGACGGGCAAGATTGTAACTGCGGCGGGATTTCACTTATTTTATAATGATATTTTTGGTATTTTATGTAACATTGCTGCGAGACGCGTGTGATCCTTCAGGAGGTTGCATCGAAATATCGGGTTTATACCGTTTTGATCAATGATCTTGCATTTGAAGCGCTAATTTCACTGCATTATTAACAATGATAACAACTCAACTTGGTAATTTTTAAGGAATTTGGCATAAAAAATCCTAGATTTAATGAATTCTCTTACGACAATGGACAAAAAAACCGGAAGAATTATAGATAAATGGTGTAGAATGAAATGACGTTCTCAGGAAAAACTGATATAAAGTGCTTCATTTTATAATGATTCTGATAATGTAAACATAATGATTATTTCATTGATATAATTCGATGTACGGAAAGAAATAATCGAAATCTCATAGTCTCAAAAATTAGCGTCTCAAATATAGTACAAAATAAATTTTCGAGTACGTTTCACCAATAATAACCTTCTTAAAGTGCTAAAAAACTGTATATTATTATTATTAGGTAATCTACCGGCTAAGGTAGGTTTTTGGATGGACACAGCTAGTTAGTAAATATTTTGTGACTCCTAACAAAACACAAAATCCAGCATCCTACTCTACATTAGGTCCCTCTTCATCTCCGAGTACTTTCTTCCTCCCTTCATCCCATCCAGCATCCCAATCCTGTTCCTTCCCTTTCCTCTTTTGCCCAACATTCTCCCCTATATTTCAGTCTTCAACATCCCGCTGTCGGTCAATACCCCCTTCATCCACTTTTCCTGCCTCCATAGGATTTCTCCCAACAAACCCCTTTCTTCGCCCACCATACCCAGTACTTCGTCATTTGTTTTCATCTCTGTCCATTCCACCATCTACGTCCAGTCTATCCTCCTGCTTCAATGACCACGTTTCCGCACCGTACATAGCTACGCTCCATATGGAAGTTTTTACGAGTCTTTTCTTAACATCCTTACTCAACGTCCCCGTCATCAACTCCCTCTTCCTTGTGAAAGCCTCTTTGCCTAGCGCAATTCTTCTCCTTACGTCCTGACAACTTTGACCTGTGTTGGTCCAAAACCCTCCCGAGATACGTAAACTGTTCTACCTCGTCTAGTTTTTGCCCTCCTATTTTAATGTTTAGCTTAGCCTTTTTTTGCAGAAAATTGCGTAAACTTTGTTTCATTAATATTGATTCTCATCCCATATTTGTTGCCCTGAGTTTCCAGGTCACTCAGAAATGCCTGCAACCCCTTGGATGACTGTATATAAACATCATATCCGTTCACGAAGTGAGCACGAATGGGTGTTCAATTATTTTTCATCTGTTTTCATTAATGTATGAACTGAGGTGACAATTGACTGGCTCACTCGTGCAGACACGATTCAATCTCCTAAACTTCCAGCGTCAAACGCACTCCATGCCAGCCAACTCTCCCCCAACACCGTCTCCTTTGCTCGAACCATATCACACGCGATTACTCCACCCCAAACCCCCTCAGTTTCCCTTCTCATGGAACTTGAATCGACGTAATGGAACTTGAATTATGCAACTCGGAACTTGAGGACGCCATTTGTGGACGATATATATGAAATTATATGTATTAAACGATACACGTTTTCGAACATACTCCCGATCATGGTAAAACTTCAAAGATAACGCCGGAGATACTTTTAACGGAGTCATCCACTGCTGCGCATTTTTTACAACAATTTGAAATTGTAAACATCAGTCGCCTTCATCAGGATCCCAGGTCCCATCCCACCTTGGTCAAGGTGAATGATTTTTACACTCTGAGATTGTTACACTATACTGAAATTTCCTCGTGCATCGGGAACTGTGATTATATTTGTACAGAGATATTCGCCATTTGACTAAGTTAGTCTTAAATGTGCCTTAATTCCAATCGAATATGCTGTAGTGGTAGCCCATATTTAGAAAGTTGACTAAAACTGAGTAAGAAACTCTCCTTAACGTATTTCAAAATGAATCGATTCGAATTTTATCAACTGTAAAGTATTTCCAAGCGTAGATAAATACAATGCCTATTCGTAAAACGTATTTTTGTGGATGAGACAGTTGAATGAGAGAGAAAATAAAAGAAATAAACTTCGCAGTAGGTAATTATATTTTATGACAACTGGCACGAGGTGGCATCGGCTAAGAGGAGAAGGGTCTAGGAAACCTTAAAGTGCGCGACCTTAATCGGATAATGTGGCCATTTGGACGGATCGACTAAGTTGGGCAAAAAGAAAAGCACAAAAAGAAAAGAGGTGATTGGCAGTATTCCGTGGAATTAAAGGGGAGTTAAACTGATTCCGAGATTCTGGACGAGTGTTTTCCCCGCCTGATGAACCCGCGGCGTAGAGTTCCTGAGAAACATACGATGCATTAAGAGATCACTCCCCCGAGGTTAACGATATTATTTTTCGCCATTTTCCATTTTTTCACTCATGTCCTTGGAAAAACGAGGGTGAAGGGTTATCGGCGAGAGAGAGAGAGAGAGAGAGTGAATGAATCCATCTGCCTGGGGATAAAAATTATTGCAACATTACATTAAATTAAATTACATCACTGAATATTTCGTGAGAATGGAATCCGCTCTGGGACAGAATATGCTTTTTTTACAAACTAAAATACACCACCTTTCAGATGTAATCCTTAATTAAAATCATTTTTCTTAGATTCGCTGAAACAGTTCATAAATTCGAGGTAATTCATCAATTAAAGACAGGCTTTGGACGGACCATTACTAAGCATTGCGCGCAAATTTTCTTGTTTTCCCTGCATTATTTCCCTCTGTAATTCTTTCTACTTCCTACGCGGCTTTGTATTCTTATTATATTCCTTCCTCTCTACTGTTTACATAGCATTTTACCTTCTATCATAGCCATAAAAAAATCAGTACATCTATGACCCTTTGACTCATTTCTTCTACTTTCTTTGGATTTCACCCAGTAATATTAAAATTACCTATAATCCATCCTGTGCTACAAACCATTAATGCTTACCTTGAGCCAATCTCTACTCCGAAAACCAGCTTTGGAGCTGAATCTATTTTTTTGCAGGCAAGAATAAGAAATATTAATAACAAGAAGAAAGCCGCCAATCCTTTCACCTAACCCCTGATTATCCCATTACCATCATCACTATTTCAATTCTAACATTGGTTTACTGCAGCCTTCCATTCTTCCCTACTTAGTGTAAATTCCCTCACCCTATGATAGGTTTCGTGTTTTACATCCTTCTTAATTTGCCCTATGTACTTGTGTCCTATGTCTCTTGGCCTTCCTCGCGGGATCTTTCCTTCAATTTTTCCATATATTCTTCGTTGGTCCAATTTTCCAATATTCCATGTCTCCAATTCGTAGAGTGCCATGCTCCACACGAACGTTTTGACGAACTGCTTCCTTGTTTGCAATCTTATGTTCTTCGAACACAGTAGTTGCCTCCTCTCAATGAACGCTTTCTTTGCTTGGTCTATTCTTCGCTTGATATCGGTCCAGCTTCTTCCATCCCAAATTATATTGCTGCCCAGGTAGATGAAAGATTCCACTTGCTCTTCTTTCATCCCTCGAATTGTGATAGCTGCATTCAGCTTCTCTCTTCCACACACAGAAATTTTAGTTTTCTTCTTGTTGATGCTCATATTATATTCCCGAAATGCTTGGTCCAGAGTATTCAGGTTTTCTTGCAGATCCTCTCGCGTCTCTGCTACTCGTACTGCGATGTCGTCTGTTAACCGCAGAATGCTAATTTCTACGCTATTCACCTTGACTCCTTTGACACTAAATTCTTGTGCTTCCTCTATTACCTCTTCTACATATACGTTGAATAGTGCTGGCGAGAGGTTGCATCATTGTCGAACTCCTTTGTTTATTTTTACTTCTATTTTCCTTCCGTTTTTCATTTGCATGTTTGTTACCTAATTCTTGTAGAGGTGATGGATTATTCTTCCATCATTGTAGTCCAGTCCAAGCGCATATAGCTTCTTGAACATTTTGTTCCATTCGACATGGTCAAAGGCCTTCTCCAAGTCCACGAATGCCACATATAATGGCTTGTTTACATTGATCGATTTTTCGGCCAGTACCCTCAAGCTGAGTATTGCCTCTCATACTCCTCGGTTTTTTTCTGAATCCGAATTGGTTTTCCAGTCCTTCTACCTCTCCTTCTATTCGTCGTCTGGATATCCGAGCAAGTATTTTCGATGCGTGATAAATCAGGCTCAATGTTTTGTGCTCTTCGCATTTATCTGTTCCAGGTTTATTCGGTATTTCAATCATTACACTCTTCTCGAAGTCCTCAGGTAGTCTTCCACTGTCGTGAATATCTTTCATTTTTGCAAATAGGGTATCCTTTGCATTGGCCTCGAGTACTTTGATAATTTCTCCATTTATTTTATACACTCACGGTGTCTTGCTCTTCAGGTTTTTCACGGCTCAGTCGAATTCACTTCTCAATATCTCTGGGCCCCATTCGTCGTCTTTTATCACGCTTTCTTAATTCTCTTTAATTAAGTCACCTTTAAGTGGTTTGGACCCTTGATAGAGACCTTCAATGTATACCTTCATCTCTTCCCTATGTCTTCATCTTCTGTCAGTATCTTTCCAGTAGGATCTCGGACGTTGTGGGATTTTGTCTTCCTACTCCGAATTGTGTGTTCACCAGTTTGTAAGCAGTTTCACCGTTTCCCTTCCAGATGTTGCCATTGATTTCCTCGCAGTAGCTTCCTATCCACTCTTCCTTAGCCTTCTTGCACTCTCGTATGACTTAGATCCGCGACTTCTAATAAAGGGCTTTCTCAGTGATGTAGCCTTGCATTCAAGATATTATTATCCCACCACCACCAAATTTCCTACCTATACCTAATGACCCGAATTACCTCAGCCGTCAGTCTCCTTCCAATTATATCCAATACCACTCGATAGATGGCAATTTCGATCTCATATTTAGTTAGCTTCTTCAGTTCCAAAATTAGAAAGGGTGCAGAAAGAATCAAGCGAGCGCGAGGGAAACCCGGAATGACATGGACCCCCATCTTTGGGTACCGTTGTAAGCCTCCCCGGCCGACTCACGAGAGCATTAGGAACGGAATGTAAGGACAAACACGTAGTTATGTATCATGACGGTCACAGCGAACGTGAGGGAGAGGGAGGGTGGGAGATGGAGAAGGGAAGAACAAGGGCGAGACGGGAGAGCGTTCTGGGTACACACGCGCTCGAAGGGGAAAAATGCGAAATGGAAGTCGCGGGTAATTGCACGGGAGAAGCAGGGCGTGGGGTGAGGGGTGGATTGAGGGAAAAGGGAGGGGGGAAATGAGAGGGGATCGGAGAAAAGAGCGGAAGGGACGTGGGAAATGGGCGGTGGAGAATGGAAAGGGCTGGGGGATGTTTAAGGCTCGGAGATTAGGGAATTTAAAGCACGCGGGAGGGGCGGAGGGGGAGACCGGAGGTGGAAGTTTGCGAGTGGAGGACATCCTGAGAGAGGGGGTTGGGGAGGGTTGGGCGCGGGAGAGATAAGAAGAGGGCCAGGGATGGGTCGGAAGGGGGCGGATAGCCGCGTAGGCGGAGGTGAGGGGGAGGGGGGATGGGTTGGAGGAAAAGTTAAATAACGAGCGCATTGCGTATAACGACAGGATTGAGGAGTGCGAAAAGTAATTAAGCGAAAGGCTTTTGCCACCGTTCCAACCTCCCCTCAAGTTCAAAGCCCTCTCAGAAGGTGGATTTTTGTTTGCTAGCGAAAGGCACCCGGGATTTTTTTCCCCATTTTGTTTTTTAATAATCCACATGGACATAAAAGAGAGTAAGAATTCAATTGCACGGAGGAAAAAGAGGAGAGGATTTGAGTCCAGGTTCAAAAAGGACCTTATACGTCCGAAAACGACGTCCCAACAAAAAAATAGCGAATTTTTTTTGGAAGAAATTCATCGCGGTATTTTCTGAATTTATATGGATAGGGGAGCAGAGGAAAGAAGACACCCAGTCGCCACAGATGTGCCGCGATGCATATCTGCTTACTGGTTTCCATGGGTTGCTCGTTCGATTGCGAAGGGAACAGTTACGGAGGCAAAATAACAAGGTACTCGGGAGCGCAAACGTATTCATTACCCTCGGGGTCCGCGTCATGATTTCAGCTAGTTAGTGTGGTATGGCTCCAACGGTTTGTTTTTCACAAGGGATTCTCTCAGACAAATCAAATGCGAGGCGTTATTAATTTTGCGAGATAGCAGTGCAGTAGTGGCATGTTTAAAATCTTACGTTGGTCTGGAATTCCCTCGTCCGCTCTTTTCGATAAGTAGAAGCATAACGTCACCATATTGGATTGTGAAATTATGCTTCTACTTAATTGCATTCTTACAGAAGATTTAGCCACGAGAAAAATGTGCCAAGATGGTACTCTAGGTGCTGTCGGAAGACTGCTTATGTGATAATATCCATTATATATATATATATATATATATACATATATATATAAATATATATATAAATATAAATATATATATATATATATATATATATATATATATATATATATGTATATATATGTATGTGTGTGTGTGTGTATGTGTGTGTGTGTGTGTACAAGAGATAAATACTTCGTAATTATTATAAAGATGTTAAAGAGAGTGTGGTCGTTATTACGACCACAATCTCTCTCACCTCTTTGATTTGGTATGGAAGAAATGTATATCCAAGTAATATATTTGAATATTTGACTAATTAAACGAAAAACTATGAAATAACATGATTGCTATTTTTAAGATAATTACTTTTATTATTTTTTCACATTTTTACATCATAAAAGTTGAACAAATGTATGACCTCCGGGATTTTTTTATTTCAATAATTTACAGATCGATCTAAATACAATGCCCTTTTTTCGAATTATTTGTAACTTATTTCTTTTTAATATATTGGAGGTGAAATTTTGTCCACAAAATGTATAAGAACAAAGCATTCTGATGGAATTTATTTTGTTTTTATTGCGTGAATACGAATCATCAATTAAAAACAAATTTAATGATAAGGATGATATTGGACCATCGTGCGAAAATTTCTCCTTTACTCCATTTTTTCTAAAAAACGAAGATTGTTGCTACATGCCCACATTAACCAGCGTCTTTCGTTTAAGATTGAATATTGTACTGACAACAAACATCAATGGTTAGTACGTACCCTAGCGTCATTAATTTCATTTCCCGAGCAATTTTCATTTGAGAATATAAAGCTATCAAATCTTACGCTCAGGCTTTCACGCGGAATGCGAAGGGAAAACGAGGGAAAAATTGTGGGGAAACCTTTTCATCCGTCCTACAACAAGTTCCGAATAACCCTTTGAGTAGCGAGGCCAAACGCCCAGCATGCATTCATACTCCTACATTCATTATGAGTGTATGTGAACGTAAGTATGAGTAAACACAAATGTATATACGCACAAAAACACTCAATCCTACAGCACGCAAAATTCTTGCCGAGGAGTGATGATGAAAACGTAGAATGGGGGGGGCTAAAGTGATCGATATAAATGAAAAAACGGCGAGTGAGCCCGTTTCAACAGAAACGCGTTCACTCGCCTCCATTCTGCAACCCCATCATGTCTCCTTCTCCTGCTGCCTCTCTACACTCCAGGACGAAGGAGGATATTATTTCGTCCTCCGAGAAATTTAATTCACTAAATCGGTGCATTCTTCCCTCACTCTTATTTTACATAAACAATCTGGAAAACTGTTATTTCGTACTCTTCAAATAGATGCATATTTCTCGCTCCTTTTCTCTCTCGAGAGAGAGAGATAGAGAGAGGGGGCGGGAGATATAGGATTTGAGTGCGAGAGAGAGATGAGTTGACATAGGGGTGGGGTACAGAATTCTACCCTGATGGGTCCTCGACTGAGAGTGACGACACGTGGAGCAAACTAGAGGGCTGAGAGAGAGGTGGGGGCAGAAGAATAGGTGTGGGTGAGAAGGGCTATACAGGAGAGGGGAAGAGAAGTGAGTTTTCAAGAGAGTGACGAGTAAGAGAGGCAGGAAGCAAGGGAGATTGGACGAGAGGGTGACTTGAGATAAGGGAAGGAGGAAAATATAAGAGAAAAATGAGAGAGATACGTTCTGAAAAAATAATAAATGAGTAGAAGGCAGGAGCGGATGGTCTGAACAAAAGAAAAATTTACCGCAGTATTCATTTGAAATTCTCGAGCTCGACAATTTTTCACCTTGGACTCATTTCCCCGTGTTTTACTCTTATTCATTTTGTACTGGTGCAAAATCACTCGAATAATTCGGCGAGTAACTAACGGGTATTATTAGGAAATATGGGGTAGAATTTTGCGTATGCTAAACGCGTAGCATGCGTAATTCTTTAATTACAGTATTATTTATTATCATCACACGCACCGTCAAGAAAATGAATAACCGCAAAAAAAAGTGGAAAAGAGTTCTACAGGATCTACGAGGTGGGAATACGTAACGGGAATTCCAAAACTTTGCAGATTGCTCCATGACTTCCTGCCACAAGGTCAAACGATCAATTGAGAGTACTACATACAAGTTCAACGCCGTTTTCGTGAAGCAATTAGAAAACAATTTCCATATTTGTGGCAAAACAACTCATGGCTTTTGTAACACAGCGATTATGTATCTTCTCGCACCACTATCTGCTTGTTCGTAAATATTTGGCAAAAAACAGCACTGTACATAACCTCCGTTCTTGTCAGACCTGGCCCCGTGTGACTTTTTTCTGTTTTAACAAATAAAAAGAGCCTTAACGGACGGTCGTTTTATAAGCATGTATGTAGATTATATGAAAATCGTATCGCTGAGAGTTTTTACCAAAGGTTTTACCAAAGGTCGAGCTCCAGAAGTGTCTCGAGGATTGGGAAAGTCCTGGCATCAGTTTATAATATCAAATGGGAACTTGATACAAACAATATATATATATGGCATATATATTATCAATATACTTCGAAGGGGATATCATGGCTATTGGCGAATAAATAAATTGTATCCAAATAACTCAAATATCAGTTATTCATTGAAAACACCTCGTCATTATCAAATTGTACGGAGCTAACAGATGAATTGTGATAACCTAAACGAAATATATTTCCATTTTCTACATATATAAGCGTTCAGACGACAAATTGCTTCAAACACTGAATTCTGCTGTGCCTAAGGGATAAGATCAAGCAATGCACGCATGTATATGCGTAAAATTTGCGTAAACAGGAATAATAAGTTGATATAATATTTTCCTTCCCTGTTGGTTGATTTACAAATATATCACTATACCCCTTCTGAAGGTATTTTTCGATCGTGAGGTTATTTTATGATGACAAATGGTGAATCACCATAGTTTTGGAGTAAAACCTTCATAGCCACGGGTGGAAATTAAAAATCAAATTAAGTACTTCAAAAATAATTGATTTAATTTAACCACAACCCATCCAATAGTCAAATGAGCCCTGATAATTACGTTTTGTATAATTATATATATTCTATCTCAAATTTTATTTTCATTTGGGAATTCACCAATCGGTTAAAGCTGTGAAAAGAGCTCATTAGGTAGGGTTGGCTGTAAGGGATTTCATCTCCGTAGTATTTATGAGGAGGGAATCTGGCCGGAAGACTTCGTGAGATCAGTTCTAGTTCCTATTCCGAAAAAGGTAAAGGCCACGTCATGTGAGGACTATAGGACAATTAGTTTTATATTCAACGCAGCTAAAGTTGTTCTCAGGATCATAAACAAAAGGATAGAGAGTAGGGCAAATGATTACTTAGGGGATGATCAGTTTGGGTTTAGGAAGGGGAGATGTACGCGTGATGCCATTGCAGTAATGAGATTATTAATCGAGAGGAATATAGAATACAACCAGGAGGTATTTGCCTATTTCGTAGATTTCGAAAAAGTGTTTGATAGAGTGAATTGGGAAAAACTAATGAGTATATTGCAGAAAATAGGAATAGATTGGAGGGAAAGGAGGCTGATCCGCAACCTGTACATGTCTCAGACTGCTCAGGTGCGGGTGGGAAACGGGGAGTCAGGATGGGCAGTGTTAGGAAGGGGTGTAAGGCAGGGTTGCCCATTATGACCGTTGCTGTTCACCTGCATGCAGAGGAAATGATCAAAGAGGCATGGGAAGAACTCGAGGTAGGAATGAAAGTGGGCGGGGAATTCGTAAAATCAGTTAGGTTTGCTGATGACCAAGCTTTAGTTTGTCAGTTAGCCAAGGGGCTGCAAGCATTGCTGAGTGAATTGGAAATTCAGTGTGACAGGTATGGGATGAGAATCAATATTAATAAAACAAAGGTTATGCGATTTTCTAGAAAGAAAAAGGCCAAGCTTAACATTAAAATAGGAGGGCAAAAACTAGAGCAGGTAGAACAGTTCACGTATCTCGGTAGTGTTTTGGACCAACACGGTCAAAGTAGTAGGGACGTAAGGAGAAGATTGCGCTAGGCAAAGAGGCTTTCACAAGGAGGAGGGAGTTGATGACAGGGACATTGAGTAACTACATTCCATTTTCTAACTCGCCGCCCCTGCCTTATCTTTTTGAAACGTACGCTACATTTCATAACAACTAAATTGTGGTCTGAGTCCGCATCCGCTCCCGGGAAGCTGTGGGAATTTATCACACTGTTCCTAAACCTGTGTCTAACCAGGATATAATCTAGCTGATATCTTCCTGAGTCACCTGGCATTTTCCATGTATACCTGCGTCTTTTGTGGTGTGTAAACCAAGTGTTGGTGATGACTAACCACTGTCTCCTGCAGAACTCAACTGCTTTCTCCCCGCGGTCATTCCTCGTGCCTAAACCGTAGTCCTCCACCTCATCACCATCTCTTCCTTCGCCTACCGTCGCATTCCAATCCCCCATCACTATCAAATGTTTCCCTGCAGGAACACACGCGATCATGTCCTCTAACTGATCGTATATCCTATCGACCTCTTCTTCCTTATGGTTCCTTGGTGGCATGTATACCTGAATATAACTAAGTTCGTCGGTTCTGCTTTTATCTCCAATAGTAGTATTCTTTGCGTTACATGCTCTGCTTGACATTCTCCAATTTCCCTGTCCTCACCATTGTCCTAACATTCCACGTTCCTATTCTAACTAATTTGGTCTTCTTCTCCTGCGTCTTCTGTCCGGCTGCTGCTGGTTTTCCCTTGCAAGGGTCTCGTGGGATGACGACCGCGGAAGCCTTGCCTCCCCCGCTGCCGGGGACGACACACGGCCGATTGGGCCGAGCCCCGTGGTTGCCAGGACTCAAAATATCTCTATTGTCAATCATATTTTTCTTGGGAATGATAATTGAGGTGGTTTCCCGTTGCCTTCCTCATTAGTCAATAGTGTTTTTAACGTGACACCATCACTTACTGGCCACCCCACTGAGGTCAGACGCCATTGCAGCCGCCTCACTGAGGAACAGACACTGCGTGGACTACCTTTCGTCTGTCTCCTAACCTTCGACCTATCTGGCATGGGTGACCCTACCAGGAGCAATTTTTATTACTCCCGCGAGCACAGCTCTAGGGGTCATCGGAACGCACAAGCCCATCCACCACGTCAAGGTTGTAGTTCGGGGAGGGGATATACAGGGTTCGTCCGGAAAATAAGTGTACTGATTTTTTCCCGCCGCTCCAGGTGCGCCCAGCACCGCTCTGACGGGCTGCGATTGGAGGGGGGTATGTTGGCAAGCGACGCTGAAAAAGGCAGTCGGCTCTGAGCTGTGGTGTAGTGAGGAGCTCTGTTAACGCGAACCTCCACGCTCGACCCACGTCACGGAACGCGATGCCGAAGCAGCGTTATTCCATCAAATTTGCGGTAAAGCTTGGGAAATCGTCTACCGAAACTGTCGGTATGATTAACCAGGCTTACGGGGAGTCAGCCATGTCCAGAAACATGATCTTTCGGTGGCACAAGATGTTCGTGGAGGGCAGAGAAGAGGTCGACGACGAACCACGGCCTGGACGCCCATCAACGACACTCACCGACGAAAATGTGCGAAAAGTTCGCGATGTACTGAACTCTGATCGTCGTCTTAGTGTTCGGATGATAGCAGAGCAGTGTAATGTGCCTAAAACAATAGTGCACGAGATTATTAGGGAGCAATTACAGATGCGAAAAATTTGTACAAAGTTGGTGCCGAAAGTGCTCAGTGATGATCAAAGACTCAATCGTTTGGAAATCGCGACACAACTTGCGGATCACTGCAAAAATGATCCAAATTTTTTAGAGAACGTTGTTTTGGGTGACGAGACGTGGATCTTTGAGTACGACCCGGAGTCGAAGAGACAAAGTGCGGAGTGGCGCACCTCATCATCACCCCGTCAAAAGAAAGCTCGCATGAGCAAATCTCGGATCAAGGCGATGCTCATTGTCTTTTTTGACAAAAGGGGAGTCGTCCACTACGAATTTGTACCTGAACGACAAACTGTAAATGCTGCATTTTACGTCCAAGTGCTCGACAGGCTTCGAAAACGAGTCGCCCGCGTCCGGCCAGCGATCAAAAACATCTGGCGGCTGCATCACGACAATGCGCCGTCTCACACCGCGCTTGTCGTGTCGGACTTCTTGGCCAAGCACGGCGTGGCAACGCTGCCGCACCCGCCCTACAGCCCGGACTTGGCACCACCGGACTTCTTTCTGTTCCCGAAGATAAAGAGGAGTTTGAAAGGAACGCGATACGGGACTTTGGACGCCGTCAAAGAGGCCGTGACGACGTGTCTTCGAGAGGTTCCCGATGATGCCTTCGCGGGAGCGTTCCAGGAATGGGAACGCCGCTGGAACAAGTGTATCGACTCATAAGGGTCCTCTTTTGAGGAATATTAGCTTAAGATATGTAAAAGTGTAATACATTTTTTTTCCTGAGCTCAGTACACTTATTTTCCGGACGAACCCTGTATGTCGAGTTAAAATATTAATTCTCCATGTGCTATCAAATAATTCAAAAATACACGGGAAGAAATGCGTAGGAACCAGCCTAAGTCGCTCCATTGTACGGTAGTATGCACATTTTCTATTGTTTTATTTTTCTGCCGTTTTTTGTCCCTCTGATCCGCAACCAGGTGTTCCTCCATTTCTTCTCTAGCGTCGGAATATCGAACCTCCCAGTTACGGGCAGTGCACTCAAAAAATATTAGGTGTGATATGCAATAAAATTCTTCTTTCTTGCAGCAGAGTAAACATTCGTCTAATCCCCGTGTTAGCTACAAACATTCATCGATTTAAATAACATATGTGTATCTCTTCAGATAAAGGAGATTGTGGGCATTCATGTTAATTCAAATACGTTTATCTTACTTAAAGAAGATCCAGGAGTTAGAAATATGACTCCCGTAAATTTTATATCAAATACGAAATAAAGATTACATCACCCCACATGGGGTGCGTTATATCCTTCGGGTTGAAGAAAGAAATATTTTCATAAGAATGAATGGAAGTGTTGAAGTACGAAAATGTTAACGTATTATCACGGAAAATGTCTTATTTCGCAAATAAAATTGTGAATATTTTATTTCAGCTAATAATTCGTTCTCTTCTTAAATTTATTCTAAAGAAATTAACCCTCATTCCAAGGAAAGTAATTGAGTTACATAATGAAAGCACAGTGTCCAGTTTCGGCAATATACATTATTATTGATCCATGCGACAACAATAAAGCCCTTGCGAGGAACAGTTAATTTCGTATGCATAGGAAGGATTATCGCTGCATTGCATCATTGCAAAAGGTCAACAACACGATTATAGTGATTGTAAGGATAGTAACTCTTATATCGCTATATTATCGTTCTCAGTTGATTTTAATTCATAACAAAACTAAAGCAATAATGGCGCACTCCTCAGAGTATGCACATCAGCAATACTCTCAAGAGAGACTCAAACCCAAGAATTGAGATAGCAAAAGGACATTCCGCCCGTCGGGATACACTTTTCGTTGTTTTTATTTTCTATTCAAGCTCGAGTACCTCTGTAATGTTCATTTCAATTCCAATCCAAAGATTTGGCGACATGTACTCATAATCGTAGGAAAGTCAAGACAGATAAGGCAAAATCCTGAATTTGAAGCTTCACTTGAACACGCCCGTTCTTGCGTAATACAGAATGCCAAGTGCGTGTTTGTTATGTACGAATTCTGTCCAGAAAGTAACTTACGTTTGTGTGTAGCGAGCGAAGTAGGGGAGGGAACCGAATGTTTGCTGTTTTAAAACACACAATAGGGCAGTTCGCCTCAAGCTGCAGGGTATGGAAGGCCTCGCTGCGTGTTGTTAGTTTACAGTATTAAGTAAAAATGAACTATACAATGGGAAATCCCGCCAAATATAAATCCCTTTGAGTGATAAGGTTTTTACTTTCAATATATTTCAATGCTGCAGACATTCATCGGAAAATTTATGCTGTGCCCCGATTAAGTGAGGAGTGACAGTGTTGTACGTCATAGATTTTGTTAGTTTAAGATTGAATAGACAAATGCTCATAATTTCCAAGAACTGGACATCCGTCAGTTCATCAGTTACAAAGCTAGGCCAACTAATGCAGTCCTCATCGTGAACGATGGGGCGGCCATTGATTGCACCAATGCCTCACTCCGTCTTCTCTCATTATTTCATCTCCGTACGCTTCACACAGTTGATTATGAATTTCAATTGGCTTCTGGTTTTTGCAAGGGAAAACCTAATCACAGATCGCACTTTCCGTTCCTTTCCTGTATGATGTTGTATGAATTCTAACCCACTGTCTTTTCCTTTCCTTGTGTATGGTCTATTTCTCCTTTGGTGGGTGAAACTGCCCCCTGACGCCATCTCTTGGCTGAAAGAATCGGGGCGCTTGGCGACATATTAGACCCACGGATCTCAGGGTAAATTGACTATCCTCGATAGCTCAAGTGGTTAAGAGCATCCGCCCGGCAAGTGGAAAGATCCGGTGTTCGAGTCCCGGTTGAGGAAGTATTTTTACTCTTGTGATCCGTTCGATTCCGCCTTCCCCACCTCTATTGTGTTCGTCCTTTATATGTGTTCCTATCCCTTTTCCTTATATCTGTTTCTGTATATATGAGTATTTATTCGCCGTTTGGCGGGATTTCGTGTTTGAATGTGTATTTGGCCAATGTGGCTCATCTCTTTCTTCTGGCTATGCGTGCCACGAAACGCACTGTTCCTTTCCTGTATGATGTTGTATGAATTCTAACCCACTGTCTTTTCCTTTCCTTGTGTATGGTCTATTTCTCCTTTGGTGGGTGAAACTGCCCCCTGACGCCATCTCTTGGCTGAAAGAATCGGGGCGCTTGGCGACATATTAGACCCACGGATCTCAGGGTAAATTGACTATCCTCGATAGCTCAAGTGGTTAAGAGCATCCGCCCGGCAAGTGGAAAGATCCGGTGTTCGAGTCCCGGTTGAGGAAGTATTTTTACTCTTGTGATCCGTTCGATTCCGCCTTCCCCACCTCTATTGTGTTCGTCCTTTATATGTGTTCCTATCCCTTTTCCTTATATCTGTTTCTGTATATATGAGTATTTATTCGCCGTTTGGCGGGATTTCGTGTTTGAATGTGTATTTGGCCAATGTGGCTCATCTCTTTCTTCTGGCTATGCGTGCCACGAAACGCACTGTTCCTTTCCTGTATGATGTTGTATGAATTCTAACCCACTGTCTTTTCCTTTCCTTGTGTATGGTCTATTTCTCCTTTGGTGGGTGAAACTGCCCCCTGACGCCATCTCTTGGCTGAAAGAATCGGGGCGCTTGGCGACATATTAGACCCACGGATCTCAGGGTAAATTGACTATCCTCGATAGCTGCCTCGATAGCAGGACGTGCCTGTGTTCACCGAGTGTCTAAAATTCGCCGGCGTCCGAGGCTTCGGCCGCCGGGGTTTGGAGAGCGGCACTGCCGGAGTCTCTCGGAAATCGAGGTTCCGATCGTGTTTTGTTTCGAGCGGCGGTTGACCGCCTAGTTCATCAAGAAGCGTGCAGTTTGACTCTCGACTTCTTCCGCCGGAAAGGCCGTACTTTTGTTTTGTTTACTGGATCAAGACTGACCTTGACTCCTGGTGTAGAGCTTAGGCTCCTTTTTATTTGCTACCGCCGGGTGCGTGTGGCGGGGAGGGAGCGTTCGTGAGTGTTTTTTTTTTCTTTCTCTCCTTCTTGGAGTGCTTTCAGTGCGCTCTTCTTCTTTTCTTGGCGCTGGCGTGCTCCATTTGATTTCTTTCAAAATGGTCGTACGTCGCGTAAACACGCTCGCCTTGCAAGTTGATGAAAAGGCGAAGCCCCCTACTCCGTTGGAGGTCCACCTCTTTACACTAGAGTCGCTGGGCCTCACACCCGAAGAGATTGTGGCGATCCAATTTGGATATAACCGCCATTTGGTATTCCTGAAGTTGGCAACTGAAGCTACTATGAAGAGGATTCTGGATAATATCCCACGAAAACTACCGTTTCCATCCAAAATTGATCCGAGGACGACGATTACCATTGACGAGACCTCCGGTAGCCCTTGTAATGTCAGGGTTCTATGTCTCCCCGTGGAGACCCCATTGGAAGATATAACAGGCGAGCTTCAACGTTTTGGAAAAATCCATCGCTCGTGGGAGAACAGGTGGGAGGGCGACAAATTGGCACGCGTGTTGACAGGTACGAGAGTGGTGCGGATGACGGTCGAAAGAAATATCCCCTCGTACCTCCACATCGGCGGCAACCGGGCCATCATCATCTACGAGGGTCAGCGCCGCACCTGCGCCCGTTGCAACCAAGAAGGCCACGAGCGCAAGACCTGCCCTCGGAACCAGGGAGGGAAGAGCTATGCGGAGGCAATGTTTTTGGCCTCTAATCCGAACACCGCCGAAGAGATAGATGAGCCCGAGATGGCTGTGGAGGAGAGGGCGCGGTCCCTGATACTTATCGAGGGTGCGCCCCCAGCTGTTCCCGCCGAACCCCCGCATCCCCCTCCACTCGGAGGGAAATTTCAGAGGGAACGAAAGTCGTCAACGGAAGAAAGGGATCCGAAGAAGAAGAGGACGGACGACATTGCACTGCTGATTTCGAGCATTGATCAAGCTGCGGTCCCTACCAGCTCGGATACACACTCACGACCACCAGCCCCTATCTCCGTGACCCCGTCAAAAGAGGACAGATCATCCTGCGTCCTTCCTTTCTCTGGCCACGCCAACGATGCGTTCTTCCCGCAATCCTTGCTTCACGGGCTTCCAACTCCCCGAGAATCACGGGTGACAGCGGGGGAGGATGTATCCGATTACGACTGTCCCCCTTCCTCAACGGCGGGCCCCTCGATTACGGTGTCACGGAAAATCAAGAAAGTATCACCGGCCGCGGAAGTTGACACATGTACCAGCAAAACCTTGTCGACGTCAACAATCCCAGACATTCCATCCTCATTCTCCTTTGAGGACAGCCAAGGTGTCGACGATCTTCCCAGGGCTCCTCTAGAGGCGGACCAATTCGACCGATCTCCTCTAATTTCTCCCGATGGGGCCCCTTCGGCAGAAGACCACCAGTCCGCCACCCCGCCCCCCCCTGAGGCCACCTCCTGGGCTGGGACGGCCCACAGCTCTGCTCGCTCGAACAGGGCCCCCCGTGGAATGCCGCCGAGTAACCAGCTCTTCGTAGAGACCACGGCTGGGTCTTCCTCTTCGGACGAGGTCGGAAGGGAGGTATGCGGTGACAACTCGAGACCTCGATCGTCGACCCGTCGGACGAAGCGTCCCGGGAAGCGGCGAAGCACTCGTCGCCCGGGTTCGAGCCGCGACCGAAGCGACGTAAGCCATGACCAGGACTCTGGTAAGTGATGTCCGGTGCCCATAGCTGTCCTCTCATTCCACCAATGAATATTATTTCGCTTAATATTGCTGGCGTTTATAGCGCTTTAAAAATTGCAGTCCTCCAACGTTTTTTCCGCGACCTTAGGGCTGATGTAATCCTCCTTCAAGAGGTAAAGGAGGACATAGTCTGGGATGCGAACATCTTTCAGGCTATCGGCAATTTCGCCGAAAGTCATTCTGGCACCACCACCCTAGTCCGAAATGGCATTCCGTTCTCTCATGTTCGCCGCCACCCCTCGGGCCGAATAACGTCCGTTATCGTGAATGGTATCCATATCACAAACCTTTACGCTCCCTCCGGTGAGCGCGCGAGGGCAGAGCGCGAAACATATTTCAATGAACTTCTCCTCCCCTACCTGTATTCCTTCTCGGGGAAGGCCATATTGGGCGGAGATTTTAACACTATCTACCGCCGAGAGGATAGTGCCTCGAACAGGGATAACGTGACATACTATCCAAGCCGGGCGCTCTCACTGATGCTCGACTCCATTGGAGCGATTGACGCAGTGCGTTCTTATTGCGCCGGTCCCGCCCCTTTCACGCGATCAGGGCCTAACTCTCGGACGCGGATTGACTACCTCTTCGTCTCGACATCCCTAAAGAATGATGTCCAGACAGTGGACACCCTCCCGGTGTCCTTCTCTGATCACTGCGCAGTGATCATGAGAGTTACGTGCCCGGACACAACCCCGGGCGCGCACGTCCACCGCTGCGGCTCCGTGTGGCGCATGGACCTCCGCGTGTTGGAGGACGCGACTCGTCGTGATTCTATCCGCACCCGGGTGTGTGCACTGATCGCGGCACTCCGCCCCGGTGCAAACCTCGCTCTATGGTGGGACGAGGTTTTCAAACCCCGCATTGTCACCCACATCAAAAGGCAAACTTTCGAGTGGCGTAGGGAAAAGAACTACACCATCTCCTTCTACCGCCGAGCGCTGGAAGAGCTCCTGCGTAAGGATGTGGCGCCGGAGGGTTTCCACGCCCAAGTGTCGTCCCTAAAAAAAATTATCCTTGGCCACGAGCTCCAAAAATACGCTCCCCAACAGTGGCAAAAAGAACTGGACACGGATAAAGGGGGCCCCCTAACGCTATCTGAGCTTCGGCGCTGGATGAAATCCAACTCTGGCTCCGATATAGACAGAATCCCTGTCAGAGAATCTGCCGCCGGTGACACCAACCTCCTTAAGGAAGCGGGCCGGCACTTTCAAAACACCTTTAACAGGTATCCTCCATGGAAGGAGGGAGACGCACCCCCTCTCCCCCCTCTCCCTACGCTTCCCACAGATCAAAAAGACGATTTTTGTCGAGACATAAGTTCAGACGAACTGGACTGCGTCTCCTCCATGTTCCCGAAGGGCAAAGCACCCGGCTTGGACGGCCTACCCTTTGAATTTTATCTAGCGTACTGGGATGTTTTAAAACCTATTTTAACCCACCTTTTTAACTGCATTTTAGCTAGCGGCTCTCTGACTGCAAGTCAGAGGACCGCCGTGATAACGCTTATACCAAAGAAGACGCGGCCAAAGTCGTTCAACGACTTCAGGCCAATCGCCCTTTTAAACGCAGACTATAAAATATTGGCGCACGTCCTACGATGTAGAATGACGGCTCTAGCCGACATCGTCCTCTCTCCATCCCAGTACGCCGTGTCGAAAACGCGAAACATTTTCGATGCAGCACTTTTAATTCGCGACATCATTTTTTCCGCCCCCTTGTATGGCGATCGTTTTTTATCACTGGTGGCTATCGATCTTGAGAAAGCATTTGACCTGGTCCGGATCGAATGGATTCTCACCGTGCTCAAGAAGATGGCCTTCCCCGAGTACTTCATTCGTGCCGTATCAACGATGTATAACGGAACATACTCTATAATTAGGATAAACAATGCCACATCGCCGCCCATCCCCGTCAGTAACTCCGTTCGGCAGGGCTGCCCACTGTCAATGCTGCTGTTCGCCCTTGCCTTAGACCCCATACTCAGACGACTACAGAGCAGTGGAATCGGGGTACGTCGTCACGGCGCCGTCTGCCTGGGCGTCGCATACGCTGACGACATAACGCTCTTCGTAGACGACCCGTCCCACATGGCCCTAGCCCACGACATATTAACGTCATACGAGCAGGGTGGTATCTTCCTCAATAACCGGAAATCCGGGTTTTTGCTGCTGAAGGGCGACCGGCCCTCGACCTCCATCGGTTGGTCAGAAGCGCCCTCGCTCAAAATCTTGGGGTTCTGGTGGGAGAGGGAGTTGGCTCCCACGATTGAGCGAAACTGGGGAATTATTGACCATCATGTAAAATGGAGTGTTGGAAAGCTTTCACTCCCTTCCCTCCCGATCGTGACCCGCGTCCGCCTCCTCAACCAGATTGTCTTCCCAAGGATATGGTATGTGGCCCATCTATGGCCCTTACCCACTAAATACAACGCATACTTTATTAGAGTGTCCAACCAAATGATCTGGAATGGCTACGTAAAGAAAGTGTCCCGAAACCAGCTCTATGGCCCGTTCGAGCAGGGTGGTCTCAATTTAACCGATACAGCTCTAAAGGCGAAGGTTGTCTATGCGAAGCTTAGCCTGCGCATCCTCGGCGGTGACGACGCGTGGCGCAAGGCACTCCTCAAGGACGCGTGGCAGGAACTCGCGCGCGACGTATGCCACCGGAGGGCATTTGATGAAACGAAAAAAGTCGCTTCTCTCCTGCGAGATGGAGAAGCAATTCGAGTGAAGACCCTGTATGTCAGAGCGCTTACCGAGCAGCAACAAAATACATCGAAAAGAACGATTTCTTGGAAAAACTGGGCGACCAGCAGGGCGAACGATGAGGCACGCAGTGGAATGTTTAACCTAATCGCGAACACAGTCATGACGAGGGAAGTGAGGCACCACCTTCGGCTAGCCGATTCGCCCCTTTGTCCGTCATGCGGTCGAATAGACAACGTCGCGCATCTCATCCTTGGATGCAACGATAAAATCAGAGAATGGGAAGCTCTAAAAAAGATCTATAAAACCTGGGACGTGTTCGGTGGTGGTGCCATTACCGACATGAATCTGATCACCTTGAACTTTCGGCTCTTTCCGAGCTTTAAATCCTTCATAATGACCACCCTAATCGTGGAATTCACACAGATGAGAACCGCGAATAAACACTCCGCTAAAGGCATGCAAGCATTGGTGGAACGGATGTGGCTGCCCCCGGTACCGGACACACTTCGTCCGTGGTTAAAAAGTTGTTTTTCTGAATAACTGTGCTTCAAAGCTATCAATAATCCCAACCAAATCTAATGTTCCGTTGCTAATCCAAATATTTCCTTCTATATTTTGTGAACCCTGCCTTTATTATTTCCTTCAACAGTATTGTTCATGGTCACAATTGTTTAATGCAATGTATATGAATTTATGTCTATGTAAGTGTGTAACCATAGTAGGAAAAAAAATACTCTGTAACCATAATCTGTAAGCTGACAATGTGTACAATGTAAACACTAGCAGTGTAACATACTAGACCGAATAAAACTAAATTGAACCATAGCTCAAGTGGTTAAGAGCATCCGCCCGGCAAGTGGAAAGATCCGGTGTTCGAGTCCCGGTTGAGGAAATATTTTTACTCTTGTGATCCGTTCGATTCCGCCTTCCCCACCTCTATTGTGTTCGTCCTTTATATGTGTTCCTATCCCTTTTCCTTATATCTGTTTCTGTATATATGAGTATTTATTCGCCGTTTGGCGGGATTTCGTGTTTGAATGTGTATATATATATATATATATATATATATATATATATATATATATATATATATATATATATATATATATATACATAAACATAGGAAAATTATAAATTATTGTTTCGATAAAAAATAATTTTTTTGCAATAAACTAATCATTATTTTTGCTATTCTCCTTGCAGGATTGAATGCACCTCTTGAAAATATAAAACAGGGGTAACACATAATTTTATCTTTATAAACGTTGGGTAAGACAAGAGAAAGTTACAAGTATTATTTAATTGGGTTGGGGATCATATAAAATCTCAGTTTTCTTCGGCGTCGAGATTTCCTTGCAGCGGTGAAACGATATGCAAATCCATCATGGCTTGATTAGAGTCACCAAAATCCTCAAACCCTTCACTCAAGGATGAAATTATTTTAAAGGAATGGGCCAGGGAAGAGGGAAAATGGAAGACCCAGCGAAAGGCTCCTACGTGATGAGACTAAAATCCACCTCACGACTGATTACGGCATTCAAAAATATATTCCCCACCGAGTCGGAGTGCCATGGCTTCGACTTGGCACTGCTACCGACGCCACGCGCATTTCAAACACATTTTCGGACCTCCCGTTCTTGCGTGTTTCGCCTGCGGGAGTGATGACCTACGGGAGCAATGGGCCCAGTGACGAGAACATGAATTTTCTCCTGCCTGCAATCTGCGAGGGTAAGACAAGTGGAGGCGGACCGTTAAAATCCATTGTCCTCGCCGTACTCGTAGAAATTAATATGAGGGACTGGGCCCTCGTTTTCAAGAATGATTCCCTGTGTTGTTTTATCCAGTTTCCCCCACCGGATGGGAAAAAGTGGGGCCGAAGTGTTTGCGGGAATACGGCACTCCCCCAATGGGGGAATGGGTAGTCTATGGCTAGAATACTTGAAGTGGAAGACGCTGCTGGACGCAGGCGAGCAACATCCGTCGTAATTCCTGACTAAATTTTGGTCCACCTCCAATGGAATTTTGCAGGAAGACCGACATCTCTTACTAACGTGGAAGGAGTGACGGAAATGGAAAAGGTATACCACTGGAGGGGAAATATTACCAAGTAATATTTGAGTTAGTTATGGATCCGAGAGGCTTAAGATGATGAGAAACTTTTTAAAATGATTAATCGAAGACTCGTTTAAGTTTGGCTGTGCTCTGTAGAGCGTTTAAGAACATAAATTATTAGTATTATCTCCTTATACGTCCATCATTTTTTTGATTCCACCTGAAAAATATGTCTCAAGTTTTTGATGCATTTGGCACTAAAACTTGCGACAAAAACCACCACATTCACAAAATATTAGCCGATGCGTTACTTACGAAGTAAGAGTTATAATATGACCTACAGAACTAAGTCTGTAGTCAGGTTTGGAAAGAATCGAAAAACTTGATTGATTGTTTTCTTAGCGTAATATTTTCCGAAGTAATTAATTAATGTAAAGTAGCTCAAGCCCTTGGGGGTCGGTTCTACCGTAAGCACGAATTGCGTTAGGCGGCATTCTAGCCCCGTGCCGTGCCGTTTTACGAGCTGCAATCAGAGTCGTTCCTTGCTGGGAGAATGCGTAAGTCACACATAGCTGGAGGAGGCGCCAAAATTGAAAATGAGCTCATCCTTGGGAGGGGCATGGGGTGTAGTGGCGCCAGGAGAGAAGTTTTCCAGAGGGGCGGAAATGCCTATCATCATCCATGAATGGAGAGGCAAAGTAGGCTTCTGAAGTCTCTGCCGCCTGAAGGTGGGGGCAAAAATAGTTCCTCCGACCGACACCATTTTGCGTTTGTGTTTTGAAGTTTATTCCTATAATATTTTTACGATTTTGTCTCCCTTCTCCTGAATCGCTTCCGTAAGGGGTAGGAAGTATATTACAAGATGGGGGAAACGTAGCAAAGGAATCAAAAGAGGATTACCGCAAGGTGAACAGAATTTCAGAATAGAGAAAAGAAAGTTGAAGACGGGAACTATAAGTAAAGTTGTACGGAAAAGATAAGTAGAAACTAATTATTATGAAGTGTACGCAGAAGCGTGTGAAGAACAAAAACTTGGTCATTGATACAAGAAGGCATTTGAAAAGCGCGTGCGAAGAAAAAAGTGGAATTGACGGAAATTAAAACAAAAATTGTATAGGCATGGCGTAGGAGGAAATAGGGTTGTTGCAAGAAATTCAAAGAAGACACGAATATCTGAAGTAAAGGAAACAGTCTGGAAACGGACAGTGAAAGACTCGTAGGAGTTAGAAACTTGGGTAGACGGGATCGGGGGAAGAAAAGAACAGGCATTTTGGGAAGGGATACAGCAAGTGTGTGGAATTAAATAGCCTATCTCATTACATGTTTTAGGTGTTTATTTAGTATTGTCCAAGTTGGAGCTCAGAAATATTGCAGAGGTTAGATTTTGAATACACCACTCCATCGGCAGATTACCGATTATAAATGTACAATTACCTATCAAGTATGTTAGTCTTCCAGTTTACCGTCGAATTGAATTTCTATTTACAAAAAATATGAGTCCACCACTCTTTAGCATGCTTTTTAATTTATCCGCATTCCACAGGAACCAAACAGCTTAGCGACTAGGTATTCTTCGCTCGTAATTGTCATCGTGGGCATCATCCACATTATTAATTATTAGGTATCCGTGGAATCAGTCCCAACAAATCATTCAAAATTAAACTGTATTTTATCCCGAATCACCAGAATCCAATTAGAGCGGAGCCGGAACATATATAAATAACGGGATATTATGAATCCTTGCAGTACTCGACCGAGGGGCGTTTTTCGACGAACTCTTAAGATTGAAACGGCCTCGTTGCATTAAAACTCGCCTACGGTCATTAATTTTAAAAACGAAAAGGAAGGAGGGAAGAAGTTTCAAACGCAGAATTCTTAGAAACCGGAGATCAACCATGATGAGAAAGCATGGGATGAAGGAAAAGAATGAAGATAACGCGCGCAAGAAGGAAAGGCAGTGATAAGAGGTCTAGAAGACGAAGGAAGCCTGGCAAAAAAAAGATGGCGAAAAGCGCATTCTTCTCCGGAAATGGAACCTGTCAACGAACGGATATTAAGCAGAAATAGGCCATGCTGTCACGTTCGTCCCTCGTTCTTCGAAGAACCCACTTCTGCCTTTAGGGCCTTAGATAAAATAGCGAGGTGACATGTCATGGCACCTGAAAGTAGGAAGGCTGAGTCAGTGATGTCATTAAACGCACATCCTAAAACAAAACCGCTGGAAACCCGAAAAAAATCAAATATTACAGACTTAGTAAATTATTAATTTTAATTGAAGGCCGAGGGTAATCACCCCAGAGAAACGATAACAACAAATGTGCATAAGGAAAACGGGCTAAGGGATTCTAAAATACACACAACTGAACGCAAAAAGTCAGAGTTAAATACTCCTACGCCATGTCTACCTCAAAGCAAGCCTCTTTGCATTCTCTGATTTAAACAATTTGAATTGGATATTTAAATTCATGAAAGCTGCCGAACAAGGAAAAGAAGCAGATCAAAAGACCGATGTCGACCGTAGGTGTTCACTGATTCCTTCAAAAAAATTTTTAAATATGTACGGGATTTCAAGTGGACAACGAAATTTTAATCTTAAGAGCTATTCTTCACGTCACTCCTGAGGAATTAGATTTTACACTATTCTTGACCTGCTTTTGGCGGAAAAATACCAGCATAAAATTGGCTAAGAAATTCGGATCAGCTTGAGAAAAATTTGAGAAATTGATAGATAAAGAATAATGAATATACAAAATTTTAACGAGGGGGGCAACTAATTCGTAGAAAGCGACGTAAACTTAGGCAGGAAAACACTTTTCCGTGGGATAATTCGCAATTCATATATATTTAATGTTCTTTCACAACTGAAAGAGAATAGGTAAACAAATAAATCTGTTTACACATGTTGACACAGGCACACAGTTAACGGTAGGCCATAGTGAAACACATCTGGGTACTTTATATAGAAGATACAACTGGGTTTATGATTCTAAAAGGTAAAGAAAGCATAAACATTACTTACGCGAGCAATTCATTATTGAATAAAATATAAATCTATGGTAAACCTATAAATAAAATTTCCCTCGAGTATAAAGTATTCATTTTGAATAAGAAGGTAGCCATTCGTCAAATGCGGAACAGTTCGTAAAGTCTCAAAGGCGAGGTGGAAGAAAATGGAAATTTTTCAACAAAATCCGGGCGTGATAAGAATAATTGTATGAAATTCTTTGAATTTAGCAAGATAATTACGTTTTCTAATGATGGAATGGATATTAAATTTGCGACACGAGGTTGCGAGTAAGTAGAAAGGTGACAGGGGCTCCCATACAAATTTTTAACTTGAACTTGATGATTTCATGATAAAATCCACCCCGAATAATATCCTGAAACAATCTCTCTTCCTCTTTTATTTTTACAAACCTGGATGGTTAAAATTTAATTTGTGCTCATTTAAAGCCACCTTCTAACGACCGCAGAACTCGTTTTGCAAAAATTCCTCGGTTCACAAGGGAAATCTAGGAATGCAATCCCCACACCTTCTTAGCAAATCCACCCACGAAATGATCTCTGACGGAAAAAATTAAACCTCAGTTGTGACGTCCTTGTACTAGAATTGTATGACTCGGGGATTCATTTGGGAATACTTGCGCGGCTGAAATGGAATAAGAATATAAAAGAATTTTGTCGGTTTTGAAAGTGCTTTATGTGCTGAAACGAGAATTCATATCACATTTGCTTACATTTGAGCTTAAATCGTGTGCCCTGAGGAGCGCTCCGCCGCCTGCACTTAACCCAGAGGCGCGCAAAAACTTTCTTTTGACATTTCCCTCTTCAAGAATTTTCTCGTGAATTTAAAATGACAGTCGCCAAATGAATTTACCGCAGAGAAAACTGTTACTTTGTTCGGTTTATAAAAATTATTTTTCTGAAAGAGCGCAAGGTCTCTCACGTTATTTGGAGGGACAAACAAAAAATGCGAAAAATATAACAGTATAAATAGGATATTTCCACACTGCTGTGTTTTAGAGATTGGTTTCCCCTGTACGGTTTCATTATAAAAACAATTCAGAGTACTCATAAGAAATATGAACGGATAAAATAATTTGTGGCCCCACGGTGCTCTTTTTTCATTTGTCAATTCCAATTAATTCAAAGCATGACTCCGCATGAATTTAATGCACGCAAAAATGCGAAAATTTATCCTATTTATAAACGAGAGAAAACATACTCGTATTTTCACTGGGGTACTTTTGGGGGTCGATTTCCCTCGTGGTATTTCTTAATTTGATTTACTCTACATGTTCATGGAATATTTTAAAGACTAGAAGAGGCATTATGAAGAAAAACAGTACACTTTTCATACACATAATTATAAGTTTTGTAATGGTAAACTTTCAGTTTACTACAAAGAAAAATAGTTTCCGTTCTTAAAAATCTCAGTTTAGTGGCACCATAACCATTTTAAAATGAAAATATACTTGGATAAATAAAAATGACATTTTTCCAGGACGTTCCCTGGTAGTGGGACACAATAAAACAGTTTAATAGTGGAAAGGACAAAGTAAAGTGAAGGAAAACAATCGTAGTTGTAGGTATCTAAGGGAAGGAGAGAGGGTTACTGGAAGAAATACAAAGGCAGCTGAAAAGAGGAATGGAAAGAATTTCTACCGGTAGTAGCTTGTTGAAGACTGAGATGGAGGGGAGAATGTTAGGCCCAGGAAGAGAATAGGCATCCCAAAAGGAGTTAAGAGGAAGCTGAGAGTATGGAGACGAGAAGAAAGGTTTATCGTGGCGTTGTGTCCCGCAGTGCCCCGATAGATGAAACAGAAATGCAGCGGAGGTTGGCCTGTCTCTCCATCCATTATCTACCCTATGCGGTGGACAGCCATCAACAAAAATTGCTCATATGAGCCAAAGTAAAGTGGGTAAAAATACTCGTAAAGCGAGAAACGTCTTGCTCACTCTTACTTAATCTGTCTCATACCCTTCACCGACACATGAAAATACTTCTCGAAAGGATGCTTTCCTGAAAGTGGAAACATTCCCGTTGGAAATCGTCTCGTGCACATTTCTTATTTGAACTCGTCGTAACCTATCCCCCTCCTACCACCCCAACAAAGCAGAACGGTTTAAAAACCTGTCACAAGCCTCTCGGATTTGAAGACCTTGGACGGGACAAATTCAATCAATCCCTTGACATCTATGTTAGGACGCGTTGTTGCGATTCACAGACGTCAACTGCGCAGAGGAGGTTTGAGTGCGGGGGGGGGGGGGGTGGGGGAAAGACAACAAAACATTTTCCCTCCCCGGGAGTAGAGGAGATTGATACGAGAGGTTAAAAGCCCAGCGGAGAAGTTTGCTCTCTCGGGATCGCGAATGGCTACGTATGACAGGCTGTGAGGGACACGACGGCGGAAGGGTGGGTGGAGGCGAGACGGAACTTGAGGACGGAGTCGAGAAGATATCGACGGCCTCAAGCAAAAAAAAAAACAAATTAAAAAAATTCGCCAAGGAGGCAAGGAGTTGGAAGGATACGGAATGCGAAAGGTGCCCATACAACTAGACATATTCACACAATCCCAACCACTGCAGAGTATGTACTCGTACATAACGGAGAAACACACGTAGCGACTTAGTGTCGATCCATTCAGGAGAAGTCAAACATGAGACGACATGGTTTGGCGGCTGTGAGGGGGGGGAAGTGGGTTACGCGGCAATCTTTGTTGCAGACGCATAATAGAGGGGAGGGAGAATGAAGTGAGGATATAGAGGTTAATAGGGGGTTAGAAGGGGATCCGGGAAATGGCGCGTTGGGCCAGGGGCGGGATGATTTCGTAGAAGTGATGCTCCACTTCTTATTCGGATCCTCAACGGTACTCCGATTACTTACCTATGAATAAATTATGTAAAAAATGATGCCACTGAAGAACCGGCGAACATATTTGGGCAGGAGAAAGAGATTCGCGTTATTATATTAGGAATACCTCTTCAGACAAGTAACCACGATTTTGTGCTCTCAGGAATACGATATAAGGAAGCTATAACACCTCATTTACAATTTACAATGTCTCGGAAACTCAGAAGTTAAGTTATTATTCGGGGAGATGACCGACAGGTGAAGCTATTCGCGCAAATGGAGAAAGCCGGGTAACTTGATTGAAGTATGATTTCGGAGGAATGGAAAAGGTTGAAGAGGAACCCGGGGTCGGCATTAATCCACATTTTGGAAAATGCATCATGGAGCTATAAAATTAACGTCCAAAACGGCGTGCTAATATTGAGAAGCTCTCCCCATGGCACCCACGTAGGGATCGAGAAAACTCTGATAAATTCGGTCACTACCGAAATCCGAACTAAGAACTTATAGTGGGAAGTCGGTGCACTAACGGCGATACTGATTAGTTGTCCTTGGTAGTTGAGACAGATACTGATTAGTTGCCCTTGGTAGTTGAGTCAAAAGGATAAGCGTAAATTCATTTTGACAAGAAAATATGAAGACGAATGGAAAATGGACGTAAATCAGCTAAAAGGGTACTAGCCATGTTAGACTAGCACTAGAACTAGGGGGCAAGGGGTTGTTGGGATGAATGCGAGAAAGGTAGGACAGGTGAATGCAGAAGACAATAAGAAGCAATGGGATGTTGAAGATAGCAATAGAGGGGATTGTGATGAAAAAGCAAAGTAGGGGGAGGAAAATAATAGGCATTTTGGATAGAAATAAGGGAGGTAGAAAACACAAAGCTAAAGAACGAGTTATTGCCTTTGGTATTGTGAGTTTTAAGAATATTTAATGTCATGTAAGACAGGTCTGAAACGTGCAGGAGTGCATTGCACATTTGCTCATTGGGAATCTTCCCTAACCTACAGGACTATTAATATTTATAATCAACTCATAATTTCAAATGTGTGAGTTAACCTTAAATATAGATCGCGTGCTCATCGTTTAACACTTCCCTCACGCCGAAGATGCACAGTGAAGATGGATATATAAACATGCAATCATAGTAATTAATTACATATAATCAATTATTGAAATATATCAAGCAATTCAAAAACGTCAGTATTTGAAACGTCAATTTTTGAAAAACATAAACTATTAAGACCAAAAGCTCTCCTGGATTAATGCTACTCAACGGATGCTACGTTATTCCTGAGTGTGTAGGAATTATTTCGATCGATTTTATATCAGGATGCCATTTGTGCGCGAAAAAATGAAACTTTTGAGGTTAACGGGCTTAATTAACATATAAAGAAAAATTACACAAGAGAAAGGAGCTTTCACAAGAGGGACGGATTTAGTGGCAAAGGCCTGTAGTAAGGATTTAACAAAAAGTTATGATCTGAAGCGTTTCATTTCACGTGAACAGAATTAGTTGTTGAGGCAAGAAAATAAGAGTAAATTTAGGGAGATGCTACATTAAGCTGCTACTATCAGCTTTTAGGATGTAATTATAAGGACGGACGGAAAAAGTATAATAGATAGAAAAGAATGCAAACGAACAAGTTGAAATTGTGTGGGATGAAAGAGAGGTTTTGGGAGCAATCCAAAGGTGTTGGGAAAGATGGATATAGAGGATTTTGATTGGTAATAGAACTTTGAAGACTATGGTTGAGCGATTTATGTTAGGCAATCAAGGAAGGGGAGAAAAAATACGCATGCTGTATGGAGTAAAAGGAGAAAGAAAATTTGGATTTGAACAAAGGTTAATACCAACGCGGGGTGGCACGTTGTGACGTGTTAGATGAGGCTTAGACATTTGAGTAAGGCATGGATAGTCAGTAAGGCCATTCAAAACCTCCATTCGTATGGCATATGAAATATGGCACTAAATTTGAATGTTGTGAATGAGTTTTTGAGCAACTGGAAGCACTTGAAAGGCAAGGTATTACGCACGCAGTGGCGTCCCTACCCATCCAGCTCTCCTCCCATCAGCCAGCCGCCGCTCTAAAAGGAGAGAAGTTGATCGTGTACGTCCGCTCGAGAAAAAGGGGAGAGCATAGAATGGGAATACTTAACTGTTTCCATGAATGCCTAAAAGAGAGAATAAAGACACCAGAAACTCCAAATGCGAACGGAAATGTTTCATAAAAATGAAGATATAAAAAGGACGCTTTGCATATAAAATATAAAAAAGACGCTTTGTGACCACTCCCAATAAATCCGCGGGGAGAGAGAGAAAGTATAAAGGAGGTCGGAAGAATATTTCCCAATACGTGGCACATATGGGCGGCGAAATGAAACGACTCACCGGATTCAATGCGGCGGGTGGCTGCTCTAAATGAGATGAGGGACGCGCGGAGAAGAATAAAAAAGAGAGTCACTCCGCCCCTGAAATTGATGACCCGGAAAAGAGAAATTCCTAAAGCTCCCACAAACAGTCACCGCCCCATTTCCTGTCAGAGCTAGTTAAGAAAGGCAGCACTAGGGAAAAGGGTTTGTGGAGGACGGAGGGGAGATGGGAAAATCGATCCCTGCAACTCGCGGAAAAGTCCTGCCTGAATGTGTCGGAGTGATTGAATTTCTCCTTCATCCCGCGATTTGAGTGGTTGGGAGATCACGCGGGCGTCGGTTCTGGCGTGAGCCTCCGCCTCGATTTAGTTCCGCCCACGGGGAGAGGGGACTTTGTCGCTCAAGTGGTCTCACCGGCGAATGCTGGGGTGAAGGTAAAACGGATTGAGGGGAGCGCGAGTCGGGAGACGCCGAGAAATGGACGGCCAAGGGATAAGGCACTGGTGAATTTAAATCCGAACCACACACACAGGCACAGCACACACATGCATATATATATATATATATATATATATATATATATATATATGTGTGTGTGTGTGTGTGTGCTAGATACATGATATAAATATAAATAAATAAATATATATATATATATATATATAGTACAATACACAGTAACACACAATATAGAAACACAAAAAAACAAGAACACTCACACGTTATTTCTTGATATCGACGGAAAAAATCCGTCTTATATATATATATATATATATATATATACATATATATATACATACACTTATATATACATATATATATATATATATATATATGTATGTATATATAAAAAATATAGTGGGTCGCGGTATTCCAGGGAGCTTTGGACTGCTGACCGGAGGGTCCTAGGTTCGATTCCCGGGCAAGTATCTGGGCACCTGCAGCTCCACCGAAGCTATGTTTTCGGGTACCAGATCTTCCTGGGAAACTATAACTGGCAAAGGGAAAGGAACTGGTTCCCCTACCCTGATGCATGAATTCCACACGCCGTCGGGCTTAGTACTGGGTGAACTCTACCATCATCTACCAAACCGAACTTCGGGTTGATTACTGTTTTTATGGTTTATGTATGTATATATATATATATATATATATATATATATATATATATATATATATATATATATATATAACGATTGTCCGGAAAAACTCATACGAGCGGCACAATAATGGGCTGACACAACATAACACAAATAGAAAAGAATAGACACATATAAAAGAACACTTACACGGTAAATTGTTCGAGCTTTCGGCCCTCTCAGGGGCCTTCTTCAAGAGAGACTATATATATATATATATATATATATATATATATATATACACATAGTAGGTGCATGCAAACATGTCTGGAAAAGTTTAGTGATCCAAATATATTACCACATTACTAATTAAATGAAATATCTCATCAGTCAGACTTAGAATAGACTGCGAGCACCCTTAAAACTTTCATCTTCTTTCGTGAACCTGCGTCTGGGTTTATACAATAAGTACTAGTTTGTCTTATGGAAGAGAGTATTGGATACCAATGAGAGGAGAACTCTAAATTTTGATTATTAAATTTAGAAAAACGTTTGTCATTATTTAAATTTACGCATATTTTCGTTGGTGTTTTATTTGTCTTCTTTAGTTGCAGTCTTAAGTTTTGAACAGGTAAATATTTCTTACAATAGCAACATAAAAATACGGTACACTTGAAGATTTTTTGTTTTTCCCACCTACGAAATTGATGATTCTGTAAAAGAGGAATTAATGAGCAGGGGTCTATTAAAAATTTCCCTTCAGTGGAAAAAGACTATGTTTAAGTCCAGGATAGAGCATTTGAATCTTTAGGAATGAGATAGCGACAGTTTGGAGAAATTTTGAAGAGGCAAATATTACGCACTCCACAAAGATTCACTCAAAACAGTTACTAACTTACTGAGGCTTTTGTATGGCTTAAATTAAGAATTACTCTATAAATAAGGCATTAAGAAAATAAAGCATAATACCAACTTGTAATAATTTTATTATTAGGTAAAAAATAGGCATTTTGGATAGAATAAAGGGAGGCAGAAAGTATGAAGAGCTAAATAAAGAGTTACAGTAATAGATAGTATTGGAGTGTAACGATATGTTGTATCACTCCAGTCAGATCTTAGAAGTACAATATTGAGTATTACCAGGGTCCTTCCTAGCCTAAACCGGCAGATGGCTGATTAACAATGACCGACGTTATGATGTTATTATCAGGAGTAGCGATCTACCAAAATAATGCCAGATACCGGATCATATTCTTAGAGCCACGGGCGGACCGAAAGACATTTATGAACTTGGGTTCGCCTAACTTGCTCAGGAAGACTACTTTGAAATGCCAGGCAGCATTGAGGTATCTCCAAATAAATAAATTCACCTTGAGGCAAATTAAAACCGGGGTAGATGACCCACACACACATCTCTTATGTCGTAGTCGGACCACAGTCATTTCCAGGTGAGAACATGCCCTCGGGTCTAGCGAGGTCGTTTCAATGGTGTTTCAGAGGGGAATGGAGAAAAGGAGAAAATTTCCGAGAAAAGTGGAAGCGGATGGAGCGAAAAAACAACAGGAAAAAACACACATAAAAACACACGCGATCCGACCCTGGGGAGTTGGAGGGGTCGGGTGCTAATGAATCGCCCTTTCGATGGAGAATTCTAAAGCGGGTCCCGCCCGAGGTTTGGTTTGCGTGTTAACGCTCACCGAAACGGACGGGAACGATGCCTATCGGTGAGTAAAACACATCCGCGCGGTGTTGATTAGGACTTTGGTTCAACTTTCTATACATATTTTTTAGCTAAATGATTTTTTTCCTCCCGCCGTCTGAGTTAATCTGATATGTGCGCGAATCTAATTGCAGGGCGGGAGACGAACGGTCACGGACTCGGGAACAGGGGGGAGGGGGGAGAAGGGGGCGAACGTGAGTTACGGGATGAACACTTACGTGTAGGGAACGTGTGTCGAAATTACCCTCTCCCTCTTCTCCTATACCTGAGAACACATCTAATCAGGGAGGGGGAATCACTAGGAAAACACAAAATTCGGACTTGGAGGGAAAGGGCAACTGAAAGTTAGCACGTTAGACGGCCTCGAATGCTAGCAAAATTGTGATTAGTATTTTCTCCAATGCATGGAATAAAAGTAAATCCCCTTAACCACCAGAAATTTCTCATTCCTAGAATTTGTTTTTTAAAATTTTGGGGTTAGAGATAATGTTTTCGGCTTATACATATGAATCAGATATTGGCGATGGATATTTTTCTTTCACAATTATTCCGAGGAATTTTATTTAGGAGGAAGAATCAAAGGGTCGCGAATATTGGTGATGAGCTTCGAGAGATGGATTTTGGAAATTCTTTTGTTCTACCATTCATGATTTGAATACTAAGAAATCCATTTCAGAGATCCTAATTGTTTTGTTAAATGTGCTCAAAGAGACTTTCTAAACCATTTCAAGAAATTTATTGCTTCAAATTTGAAATTTTTTATTTCGTGGTTTTTTGTTGACTGTAATTTTTTTGGCAAATACTTTCAGTGGATACATAACATTTAAATTCGAAGTGCAGCAATATGGAATTCAAGAATAACTCTCAGTTTGGTGCACATCATGCCATCAGTAGGAATAAAGTTTTCTTTATAAATACTTGAGCCCAATATTTTTTGTAAATCTCTGGCACGAAGCTCAATTATTATTCACGGGCCTCCAAAATTTTTAGAATTGATATCGAAAATTCCATTAAATATTATCTGTGATTGGCTACAGTATATGACAAAAATTTTCATTCATTCAAAGAAATATCATTTTCTAGATTAGAATGATGCAGTATAAAGTGGATGGAAGCATACATTAACTATTTTCTCAGAGATAAAGTTTGAAAAATACTCAACCTAATGTTTAAACCTCCACATTCTCGTTCAAAAACCACGTTAGGCGATCCTCAGCCACTCCAAATATTTATGACTAAGGCTTTAAGAATTTAAAAAAATCTAAATATTCATCAAAAAACAACATAAAGCACGTAAAATGTACATTCTTCGGTTTTTAAACATACAATCCAGAGATTATACTCTAAATATGTAATTAACTAAAAGAAGCTTTAAAGTTAGAAATATAGATGTTTTCACAATTAAATTTGTAATTATTATTTCATAATTGTTCCATTTAAAAGAAAATTATCAGACATTGTTTTATAACACATATAGTAAAAATAATGCGTAATAATTCCGTAAAATTTACTAAAATAATTATATAGTAAATATAACGTTATTAAAATGCAATAATTTTACCTCTTTCAGGCTCTAAATAAACAATACCCCACTCTTCGACCAGCGAACTCAATGCCAGTATTTAGGCGTATGATGGTTTCCCTCGTGAATGCGAACCAGTTTAAAAAAATCATCGTGTGAATTCAAGATTCCCAAATAAAAATTGACAATTTTCTTAAAGAACATCATGGTGCTTGAAAACACAAAGGTTAAAGTATAAGGATGCATGATTTTTTCTTAAAAACGAGTTTTAGGTGAATTATTATTAAGAGAGATTTATTATTTCACCCCTTTTAGGGAAGGAAGAAAAAATGGAAAAAATAACCAAAAGTTTAATTGAATGAAACAATTATCCATGGAAATGAATGATGTAATCGATATACTACTTCCATTTTAATACATTAAATTGAGCAAGTATGAAACATATCACAAATTTGGTACAAGATAATCGGATAGTACTTTTTCAGCGACAAATAGGTAGTATTATCTGCTATTGTTATTATATTACTGTCTTACAACTCCAACGAAATATTTTCCGCGATGAATAACCAATAACTGTCGAGTATGTATGAAGTTATCGAATTCTTTAAACGTATTCCGTTTCCAAAAAACAAAGAAAGGTTTACCGGGCATGGTGGTTCAGATCACCGGGGGATGTGGGTAGATAATTAGTAAAAAATTATTTCATGCTCATTGATACGTCACCTTGCTTCTGTTTCTCGGTTGAAAATCTTCTTTCGAAGTCTTCCGTCTCTTATCCTTCAGGATCATTCTGGCAGCCGCGAACGCCATCTTGTGGATTTTGCCGCAACTACTCGAACAGGGGGAGACCGAAAATGGGCGTTCGTCTGTTTCGGGAGCGGTGTTCTTGAGCTGTGGGCTCCTCCTTCTGAGGCGGTGGCCCGGTCGTGCTCAGAAGAAAGACGGACTGCTTCCCTCCCGACTTGCTGGGAGAGGAATATCCCAGTGGATGTTGTAACTCTGCTCTTCTCTCTGTTCTTCTCTTTCAACCTCTTTTTCTTTCGCTGGTTCTACCTTGCACGGAGATCGGTCGACGGAGAAGTGTGTTTGCGCGTGGGCGCGCGTGTGTTTGGTCGTGTAGTGTGAGAGTTTTCCTTTCCTCCTTGCCCCCTTTTCTTTGCGAGATTTGTGTTAAAGGAGATGCCCCGCGGTGATATTCTTCAAGATGTCACCGGCGTCAACCCCTTCTCTTTCCGATTCCTCCGACCGGTCGCGAGGTGCTTTCACGCACGAGGGCTCCTGTGATTTTCGCGCGCGCGGGACGGGACGGGGATCCGACTGATTCTTTACTGGTTCCTCCCGATGTTCGACCGATATCCTTCCTAAGCCCTGACTTCAAGCTATCAACCGGGCCAAGTTTCAAATTGAGCTTATGCACGTGGGGGAGGGGGGTAAGATTGATATCGCTTATCGCCTTTGACTTTGCCACGTATACTTATTTATTTATTTTTCTTTGTGCTCGTTTTGATTAAGGACGGAATTTTCTTTTCTTATTGAGCCTTCTCCTTCCTCGACGCAATCGTTTCGACAGTACTCTCGCGGAGTCCGAGCTCTGATGTCTCAACTAAGAGGAGTTTGCCTCGAGAGGAGCGTGGGTTGCTGGCACGGAGACCGGACGTTTCAGTAGGATGATTTGACCGGCTGCTACTTTCCTCGATACAAGGGAGGTGGGACCGGCGGATGAGGAGGAAGGATGTATGGGAGTGAAAAGGGAAAAGATAAAGGCTCGGTGTCGCTCGGCAAACCTGTTCCCATGGACGACTGACCCAATATTTCCAAAGGCGATTTATGCCACCGGTTCACACGGCTCCGTCTGCAAAACTGCCTCTCAGTTTATCCGGGGGAGAACAATATTGACTAACTTGGTCAACAACAACGGAATCGGAAAATAATCTCTGATCCTGTGGCCAGCACAGTTCAAACTCCGACGTCAAAACAGGTCAATGATGAATCAAAGAGCGATTCATGGAATAAATAACAACTCTTTTGAGTAACAACAAGGACTGGGTTTTTTTGTACACTTGTTCCTTTTTCAAAAATAATAAAAATGTATTCAAAATACAAATACAATTATCTCTTTACATCGACTATTCGAATTTTGCTTTCCCTTTCCAGCTCCGCGCTATTCACAACACGAAGCGCAAGGAAAACACTTAGCGCAGCTAGAATTCCTGAGATCCTTTTGACGACAACTTCCGTTCTCGACTATTTTTTGACCCTTCGCGGAGAGAACTGAAAGTTAATAGTGTTGGTAATCTATCCGAAGAATTTCTGCACTGAGAAACCTGAGTGAATCAAAGTCCTTCCTCGTTCTATGATGAGAATCAAAACGCTAATAGCTAAGATTCGACTCAAAACTGCCCTAATCTTGCAATGAAATAACAGTAACGCTTTGCACTCTTTCTTACGCGTTTTCAGGTATTTTTTTTTCTCGGATCGAGACGCAATATGCTACAGCGCTTAAGGACTCACGGGAAAAGGGATCAAACGAGCAAATGAGAAACAATACGGTTCGTTTTCCTGTATCACAATGTGAATCTGAGAGGCATATAATATTGAGATATAACCCAGTGGGGACGAAGAGCTTTCCACTTCCTTTCTTTCGGCAAATATTATCCAATCCCTCGTCTAATATGCGTACCACATGACCGAAATTGGTCAAAAACTATCGAAATCTCCCGATCTGTTCTTTGCACTGAAATAATTCAATGGACTTAAGGCAATATCTAGTTAAGGTATCGGGAAGTGATTATTGCTGTTGAATTGAGAAAATTTATTTAATTGGGATTTCACTGACCCGGAGTAGCGTCAGGATTTCATTCAAACTGATTTCGGCACTTGGGCTTAAGGCCACTCAAGATCAATAAACAATTGCGGACAACTTCTACCTAAATACTGCTAAAGCCTCGTGTTGAGTCTAATACTTGGATTACCAAAATAAACTATTTCCACCGGTCACGAATCACAGGTAACAACACCTTCGAAAAATTTGCTTGGGTGATATCTGATGATTCCAATGTTTCTCTCGAGATAACTCCGGGGAATTTTTTTTCGGAAGGGAATTCCTTGGAATGGAATACAATGGAGGGATCTGGCCGTTGACTAGGCAGCTTTCGCCGCCACTTCTTCTGCACTGCAGCTGAGTATCTCCACACTCCTTCTAACGCCGGAAGTCGCCGTATAATTAGCAATGGACTGCGCCCTTTGGATTCCCCGGATGTTGCCGATGGTTCAGCTTGTCACTGGTACAACTGTAGGAGAACAGACCGTATCCGATGACCATTTGCGAGCCAAATGAAAGTTTGGAGAAATATTTTCTGAGCTAGGTAGCATTCCAAAAGAGTGACTAATTACTTATGTTGCCTTAGTCTCTCCGGCACTCACTAGCAGCTTCATGGCCAGGTGTTAAGGTTGCATGCTTTCTATTAGGTGTCATCAGGTTGGAGGTTATTGTGTCAAGGATCAAGTCATTTAAAATAGTATGCGTAATGTTAGCAAAAAACATAAGCAAATGTTGACATTCCATGCTCCATAAAGTCCAGTAGCTGGTTAACATATTTTAAGCACCTATTGTTTGCTTAAGCGGTCTGCTTAAAAATTAATTAGGCGTAATAGAAAGTAAGGGAAAAGGAGGGACACGCATTATTAAACAACTACATAAATATTATCGTCTTGGAATAATATTAATTGAAAATAATCCTTTTAAGGGAACAAATAAAAGGAATTACAAACGCTGTTTAAACGTGGAAGATATTTAGAAGAGAATGGGTTGATTTCATTTTACAAGATGTATATCAATTAATGCATGTAAGAGAATGGTTTTCCAAAAAGATTGAAAAATATATAGTGAGAAAATGAAGTATATCAATTTTACATAAAATGTTTTGAAGCATTATAAATATGGTTTCAAAAATATCATTTTTGAGTTTTGGTAAGAGTATCGGTTGATCTTTTCATTTCTTCACATTTCACCTCCAGGAAATTCCACTGTCTCTTTGTGTATCGATGTTAGTTATTGGTTTTTTCAGGACTTGATGCTAGAAGAATATTTAAAATGTATAAAATTAGAGGGCAAAGAAGAGAGTAAGTGAAAGATACTGGGTGCTAGATTCATCTTTTCATTGGAAACAGAATGTTCATGATAAAATTGCCTATGACGGAAAATAAAGGGATGAAATCTCATTTCTCGGATTCCCCGTTATCACCGTGAGTGACAAATGTTCTAAAAATAGAAATGTATCATTAAAAAATATATATAGGGCGGATGAAGTGAATGTAAACTCACTCAGGAGTTGTAACGAGAAGTCAGCACAACGCTACTACGAAAAAACGCTTCTTTCATTGCTTTATAGCTTTCTATACAGCTTACTGCATTTGCTGCATTCACTTAACTATTATGAAAGCCGTCTTTGAAGAATCATCGTATGAATTATGTTGGTACTAGGAAATGTAGGTACTTACTATAATTTAGATAATAACTCAAAGTACGGAAATGAGCGAATTACTATTCTTTCATCGTGCAATTCCCTTGGAAGTAGATCTGCTTATTTTCGCATTTAAACGTGAGCATTAAGAGAGATCACGATATCAAACACAAGCTGTGAGGTCAAAAAACTACGGTGATCGAGGAAAAACACACTTTAAATCTTCACTCATGCCCAGAAGCCATTTCGTAGCACGCTTGGTATAACAGATAAACTAACACACGCAACCCACGAAAGAAAGTCTAACTCGAGGGGAGTCATAGCAAAGGCATAAGAGGGCTTGTTCATTTTTTTGCCATGGAGGATCAAGTTTTATTAAGGCTTCATCCGCGAGGACTTAATCAAATACCACCTAACCTTCGGCTATGGTAAAGCCTCTCATATTTTTTCCCAAACCTTCTACTTGCAATGTATTGCACAGATAAAATATATGGAAAGCCGAAAGAAAGATAATTCCTGACAGATACTTGCCAAACAAACTTCTCATTAACATGGGGGGATATCAATGTGTTTGAGAACGGGTTTTTGGGCTTTGCTACCTAATATTTTGAGAAAGAACCTCGCACAAAGGAGTACAAAAATTTCTCCATATATTCTAGTATTTATTTAAAATTGAAATGAAAAAATATTGGTGGTCATAATTATTTAATTTTCATCTTAATTTTTATTAAGAAAATCAGTTTGGCGTTCATCGTTGTGATTTCTTTCCCACAGTGAAAATAGCATTTGAATTAAGTACTTATGTAATACGGTAAATCACCGAATTTTGAATGTGACTCAGATTTGATACAACTGCTAATTATTCCATATTCCTATATTATACAAATGTCATTTAAATTTAAATTGTCAACAGCCATCAGTCTACGATAAATATTCACAGAATTCATTAGAGTATGATTACCTGCTAATTAATTGCGTGTTGATCATATGATGGTGTGCAATTTAGACAGGATTCATTCCGCTTGGTAAGGGTTTGAAATTTTGTGACGAGTTCAGCAATATTTTAACGGAGAAATGTCTATCAAAAGGACACATTAGGGATTAGTTTGATGCCTGTCAATGTGGTAAACCCGTCACAGAAAATCGATAAAATCTATTCACTTTGAAAGGTAAGGAATAATTTAACGTAACCACGTTCGAAGGGGATAGAAAACGTTGAATAAAGCCCACTCGTTTAATAATTACACGCCAAATGTCTAAACATTTGTATATTATCCGGCCAAGGTTTAAAAGTAAATATTATATATATATATATATATATATATATATATATATATATATATATATATATATATATATATATATATATTAGAAGTACTTATACAAGTATTATATACAAGTATATTTGCATGTATGTTGTAGTTAAATGTAGGCGTGATTTCAAAATTTCCTAGCATTAATTTTGATTGTTTTCAACAGTAATTCAATAACTTTATAGATATGAATTTGCTATTGTGTTAATACCTCATGACTCATATTTGCATATGACAATTCTCCGTCCAGAGAAAAATCTAAGAAGCCCCTTTACTCTCGTTTCAATTTTTAATGAAATTTGTATTACTTGTAGAAGAAATAAATTAGGAAAATCACTTGAAAAATTCCTGTCTGACTAATCATTAGCCAATGGAGGCTAATTTGGAAACTTCATTTCACATACGCTCCCGAACGATCCGAATTCCTACAGCTGATCGAAAGAATTAAATTAGACTTTTGGAAATTTTACTTTCTAACTCCCAAAACTTCAAATATATGGAGTATTATAAAATCAAGTTTGAGTTATATATTAAAAGATCGTTTTGTTTTTTTAAGTATCCAAAAATGAGTCACGGGAACGTTTAATGAAATAGATTTCATAAAAAATATATATTACTCAAATTACATGAAAAACTTGTTGTTTTCCCAAATTATTTGGGGTTTGGTTAATATTAACCCTACGATAAGAGCTCACCGATACCCAAAACTATGTGGCCTACTTTTTAAAGAGGAATTGTCGGTAATTATATAAAACCATTTCCTTTTCTTAAATAAAAATAACCATCTCTTTGCCGAAACTATCTTGACATCCAGATCATCATGGTATTTACTAAATTTTGCAATATTCAATGTGCCTAATCCTTATCATTGTCTTTCTTATAGAAAAGCCCTTACTGTAAAACAATATGAAGAATATATATAATTTTGGTATGGGACGAAATAGTCTCTATATTGTGTTACTTGCCAAACATCATAGATGACAAGATTGATGTCCTGTATAGCAAGCAATATCTATTTAATTTATATATTTTGCAGTAGTCCGAAAACAGCACTTCGATCTTTATATCAGAATTGAAAATTGATATAACAATTCGACATTTACATACACCCTAGCACTAGGTGTAGGAAAAACCACCTAGTCGGGAATCAAACCCGCAACCTCTGAGTTGGCAGACAAGGACGTTACCCCGCCGCCACCGGTGCCGGCCATATAAACGTAAAGCCGACGCTGTAAGAATCGCGAACATAATTTGATCACTTGAGATTCCACTAAGCAGAGAACGAACGGCACTCGACCCGAATCTTTTGAGAGTTGTGCGGATTGATTAAATAATTACGCGCCTGCGTTGGTCCGCCGCCGCCCGGTTGGTTCGGGAGGGACTGCGGAGGACCGTCGATGGGTTCCCGCCCTTCTCCACTCCCTTCTCCTGCGTACCAAACCCAGTGTTGCGATGCTCGATTGAGAGATTCTCTTTCCCTTTCGACGCTGCCAAATTTCCCATTTACGATCGAAATCTCCTACACTTTGATTTATGTGAATTGAAAGACAAGATGAAGCCTACAAACGCCACTTTTGCAATGCGGCATTTTCCCTCCACAAGTAAATAAAAAGAGTTACTTGCCTACAGTTTCTGTGACAAGCCAGTGGGAATTTCCCTGCTAACATTCATTTCTCACATGACATTTAAGTGCTTCCTATGAAATTGTGCTCCCAGGTGAGGGGGATATCACATCTAGGGGATAAATATTCAAGATTAAATGAGATGTCTGTACTCTCAGAAAATATTCCATTGGAATTTTCAAGGAAATCCACTAAAAGCCGCCGCAGTTTTCATTGAATCATAATTTTCCTTAGAAACTACTACATTTTTATTGTTATCCAATAAATTGCCTCGTGGTTTCCATTTGAGTGGAGTCGACAGTTTTTTCCGGGCTTAAAAAATAATTTGGCCTACCTTTGGCATTTTCGATTGGCTATTGCAATAGGTGTTAAAATTAGCTTTAAATGAATAGTAATATGAAACCGTAGGATTTTGATGAGCATTGGAAAATGACCACGCAGTCTCTAGTAGTCTCAAAAAAGTTAAGAACTGATATGCACCTACAGCCGTCGTACTGCATTAAAATAAAACATTTTTACTTTACACACTAGGAATTCTTCATTTCGTCCAAAATTCCAATAATTCTATTTCCTATTGCAATTGTTACCCTCGGACTCAATCTTCAACATCACATTGTCTTTCACTGCGCCATTTCTTATTTTCAAAAAATTCTCCAAAAACCTAATTCCTTCCTCCACTTCGTAGATGGCCCTCGTTCGTCTCCTATTCCGTCCATTTATTCCTCCTTCATTGGAGTTCATGTATATGTATGTATATATATATATATATATATATATATATATATATTTCAAAACACATGTATCTCATATGATGTAATATACAAATAGGCATATGATCGAAGAGAATATAAATCATAAACGAGAATTAAGAAAATAAATCGAATAGAAAATATATTATTTTCACGTATCGTGCATGGATGTCCAAGCTGATCATGCGCTCAAGTAGTTCTAATGTCAACTATTGAACATTTAATTATACCTGCCGTCTCCAAGATAACATTTCACAGTTAAAAGCAAAGGTTTATAACATACACAATCCAGTTTCCGATTCAGAAAACAGCCGAAAATTTGAACAGTTAATTCGAAAAAATCGCCAATTTTCTTAATCATACATTTTTCAAGGTTTCCAAGAAAAAACAATGAATCCAGGATAGTTAGGGGGAGTGTTCGTGGCAAAAATGGGAGTGATAGGTAGAAGGAATGATTAAATCTTGAAGTGGTGTGGCTTATTACCATACATGAAGGAAATGTGGCAATGTACCACCAGGCTCTTTCGGCTACGCTGAGAGAATGGATGAGAGGCAAACCACAAAAGAGAGAAATGAAAGAAGATCGAATGTTTTGAGAGTAAGGGGTGGAACTTGCATAAGACCGAAGTGCCTCCCAAACTTAAGAATGCTGCAAGTCTCAGGGATAGGTGAGCGTACATGTACGTAGAACAATGAATGAAGGAAACAGAGGTAAAAGTTGCCTGCAAGGGTTAAAGATTGCATGGAGTATTTCGTAATATAGAGAGTCAAGTCACACGACCCGTCGTAATCTACATGTATAATCCGGCTCTTTTGGTTTCAACTTTCCTATCCCCAAAGGGATCAGGAGAAGGGTTCGTATGATGAGGAGCATGTATGAGGGAATTTTCCCGCGACATTGCAGCTCTGACCGAAGCCCACCCACAGCCGACCACGGGGATGTGTGCCACCGTCATCTCCCCGCCCTCTCTCGTGCTCTCAGGCTACCCTCCTCAGTCCCATGCCTATCTCCCCCTCCCCCCAATTTCCCCACTCCCACACGGATACACACGCCCGTTAAACCACTCCCCGAGTACAATGTCCCTGCTGCAAAACCGCACCGTTCCGTAGGATCTGAGGCAGGCGAGGGTGTGGGCGGGTGAAAGGAATGAGGGAAGGGCGGAAGACAAAACCGGGAGTCCGCGGGGTAGTGAGAGGGAGGGTGGGTGGTTGTGAGGGCAGGGGGAGGGAAGGAGACGGTGAGGGAGGGGAATTGGAGACAGAGGATGCAGTGGAGAGAGGACGTGGGCGGGGAGGGAACGAGGGGGTGGAGGGAAACTCTTGGAGAGGTAGAAAAGGGTGGGGCTGCGGGGAGTTACCGCGCGATGATGCATCGGATACGATATCGGACCCGGGGGTTGAGACATAAATTCGAAAAATCTCAGTATCGCATCGAGGCGTCAAACCGCGAAGGTAATTATCGTGCGATCAGTAAAAATTGGGACGCGCACAAGAATATCCGCATCAGAATCAGAAATAAAAGTAACATCGGAAAACGACGAAGATTTAAAGACTTGAGGAAGTGCGCAAAAAATTCGTCAACTAGTCTCATGGTCAATATGACAATATCACCTAAGGGGAAACAATCACCGGGACTGATGTAGTATCCATCTCTGGGACGGCAAATTTCGCCACAAAGGTAGACTGTGACCCAAGATATCGTCTAACCGAGTCATCCTTTCGGTTTCGGCAAGCTAATCGAAATCTCGAATCGAGTGGCGAATCGAAATAAATAAAACTACGTGCTGCGAGAGCTGTGGGATGCGTTTCGGAATCATCAAAACTTTTATGTGAAGTCGTACCGACCGACGACCACCCCTCGCACCTCGATTCTCACCGATTCGGCTCCCACGGCCCCACGGGATAGGAGAGGAAGTGCGGCGCGCGAGGGAGGTGGCTGCAGGCAAGGGGTGAAGGGGAGGGAAAGGGGAGCAGAGGAGGGAGGGGGGTGCGGGTGGAGGGGTATCGGGTGGGGCGGCGTGGGTGCGGAAGGCCCCCGCGTATACGACGGGTCGATGTCGGTGGGGAAAGGCAAGGGAATGACGGTGGCGCTAAAGCCCGGAGTGTGTTCCTTCTCATTTCTTTTTTTTTAATTTTTTTTCTCTTTCGGGTGCAGGCGGGCGCACAGTCGGGGGTAGGAAGGAGTATTAGTAGTGTGGAGGAGAAAGGGAGGGGCACCGATGGGGGTGGGAGTGAGGCGCGGACGTGGAGGAGTGGGGTAGGGAAGACCGCATTTTCGGAGGAGGTGGAGCAGCACAAGGGCGCGAGAACGGTGGGTGCACAGGAGGGAGGGGCACGAGGGATCATACGCTCGGGATGGGAGACGGTGAGAGTCGTGGGTGAAGAAAAGAGGACGGGGGGAAGAGGAGGGACAAGAAGGTGGAGAAAAGGAAAAGGAGAGATGCGAGTGTAAAGCGTTATCGTGGAAGAGATGTTGGATGTAATTGATGTGAAAAACGGAGGTGTGGTTAATTGGAAAAGGAGAAATAGTGAGGTAATGGAGAGGCTGGAAAGGAAGAGCGTTTTAGTCGAAGGCTTACTACAGAGGTGGACCAAAAGGGAATGCCAGATATATATTTTTGTATACATATATATATATATATATATATATATATATATATATATATATATATATATATATATATATATATATATATATATACACATATACATACCTGTATATGTGTGTGTATGTATATATATATATATATATATATATATATATATATATATACTATATATATATGTGTATATATATATATATATATATATATATATATATATATATATATATAACACTCCCCTTATTGAAATATTAATGAAGGTTAGAAGTATTAAATTGGAAATGTTTCCGAGTATTTTCAAATTTTTAGGTCAATGGACCCAAGGAAATTTTATCATACAACTCTTATATTTTTCCTTTGAATAGTTGTTTACTACTTTTGCTCTTTGAACCTCATTCGAATCCGACCACAGTTTTAGGCAACGCAGCTTGTCGCATGACTGTAAATAATTACGTTTTACAATTTATCTTGGGTACACTATTTAATTATTCCCGTATTTTTCCATTCAAAACTGATTCGGAAGCTATATTTATTTCTGGTAGGAAAGGGCAACAGAGTTCATTCGTTGCAATTGACGATAAGTGGAAAACACATGTGTTCGTAGAACTTTAAGGAGAGTTGGACATGTGGAGTAAAACGCAGCAATAAGCGGCCTTTGATGTGGCAAAATATTCTACGGACGGGTTACTCTGGATCTGAATTCTAGTGTTGACCATGTAACCCTTTTACTCGTGGAATACCGCTGAAAATGTCTCCACCCCAGGTGTTCGAACACGGTCCTTCAGAAACAAAGGTCGGTAAACCTAACAGCGTGTCAATCTAATCCCCACATTTTTTTCCACTCATGATATTGAGTATACTGGAACATTCATAAGCCTAAAAGATTTCGTTGTACGATTTCAAGGCAGGTACCAACGCTTCAATTAAATGGCAAATGCAAATTTTTCATTCATCATTTTGTGTCAGATTAGTTTTTAATTCCACGCAGAATTTAAAAAAAATTAATCATCGGTAGCAAACTCACGAGGCTAAGCACTACTGAGTTGTGTACGATTTTCAATTTACAAAACCTCTCTAGCCAAAACTAAAACTTTTTTAAATTTAACGTCCCTATTAGCGTTACTTGCAGAAAATATTTTGAAAACTCCAATGTGGCTCGGAAAAACTATCATCGATTTAGGACATAAATAGAGATTATCCGCAATAACTAATCCCCATTTAGTACCAGTAACAACGAATACAAGAGTCAAATTTTCGGTGTCTTTTTTAATAGTAAATCCTCATTGTAGTAAGTTTTATTTGTTTATAAGATCAAATAAGAGTTTCACAAGAATAAACAACCTTACTCTGTTGGTGTTACTGGTAATCTGAACTGAGACTATATGTAAACCTTATTGCTCTAACCTTCCACCCACACTTCACAAACACGAATACCGGATAATGGGCATATTTGACTGGAAAGGATTTTGTAGTATTAACGGATCATTAATATTTAGATTAAATCTGTTCAATTTAGTGCAACTACCATTGAAATAGGGTTATGGAAAACAATGAAATTCGAACCAAAAGCGAGTCTAATTAGAATATTTTGGCGTTGAAAGCCATGTGAAATCTTTTTAATCCACACCGATTTATTCTTCCATACGTTATATTGGATAGAATGAATATTCACTATTGCTGGTTGACCAATACTTCCTCTCTCCCCATACCGTAGTTCAATTTATCAAAACGAAAAATAGCGCATTGTATGGGAAATAAACTCCGCAATCCAATAATGAATTCAATCTAGGTAGAATGCATGTCTAAATGATATTTAGCGTGGTTTTGTTTACTCAAGTAAATAGATTTACCAAAATCAGATACTTGGTAACAGTTAATCATTCGTTGATTGTAACATGCAAATATCCCTAGAATTCACGTAAAGAAGATTGTATCACTCAATAATAGATAATGTAATGAGAATCTGAATTCAATATACTATACGTAAATGGAAACTGCACGTTCCTTGAACGAGGAGTAATTAAATTCACAGTAGGTAATGTGCTTAGATAATGGAACCCAAATCACATTTCACTACATGCTATTAAAGCGATATTGGCAAGAAGTCGCACTTGCATTGCATTTGAGTGATCTTTGGCCTATGAACGAATTGATACTTGGCAACTTTATTCAAGGATAACCTTTACTGACCAATAGCCTAGCACTTGGACGTGAGATTGGCTTTGATTTTTCATACGGCGCGTTCAAAAATCCATCTTGCCACAAATGACCGACCCCAAAATCGGTTTCTTGTGCATCTTGAAGAGGCATTGCTATCAATGGACAGCATAATAAAAATGAAGTATTGGTATGCAATCTAAATCCTGCTCTCCTCTTATGGATGGGCTCGTTTTATTCTAGGCTGTTTAAATAATTTTACGTCCACCTACGAGTTTTCCATAGCGTTTGAATACTAAAAGGATGCGAAAATATATCTCAGTTGGACTGTATTTTAAGGAATTATTATCATTTTCCATTTACTTACAGACTTTTAAAAATATCCATTGCAATCAACCCGAAGTTATTTTTGGTAGGTGAACTCAATTATGCATGAACTGAAATCAAAACCTTACACTACTAAGAGAGTAACACAACAACAAGATAGGGTAGTCTAATTCCTAATTATTTTCCGTATTTTTTCCCAGGTAGATCTGATATCCGACTAGTTGCATAGCTTACGTGAAGGTATGTGATTGAAAGAGTCCAAAACCGTGGAATCGAATCACATAATACCGAATGCTCAACCCACAAGGTTGCTACCCATTTGTGATTAATTTATTGTTAAGTAAATACCATACGACAAAACCTTGTTGAAACATCGCTTCCCGTTATATACTATATGTGGTAAGCGGGTAGCACGTTGGTCGCCACAATGGAGAAAAAGGCATGTACAGTACCCGAGACTCCTATCGAGGTATCGACGATCTAAATCAATATTATAATGAATCTTTGTAAAGATACCTTGTTTAGACTTTAATATGACTTTTTTATATCCTCACGCTCTCCTTGGAGTTACTTGAATTTTTGGACTCAATAATTGGTTCACATAATGACAATGTCGGGACAGTAACTTTTAATGGAGTCATCCGCTAGTATGCATTAAAATGCAGGAATTTCATGAAGTAAAAATCATTCGTCTTGACCGACCGAATCTAAGCGTATTGATCCGAATTATGTATCATGTTGCAAATTGATGGCGATATTCATTTACTTTAAACAATTAATTAAAATTAGCAGATAGTTATTAAATTGTTATATATATATATATATATATATATATATATATATATATATATATATATATTTTTTTTTGGTTCGTGGCAACACAAATAGAAACAATGAATAGTCTGAGGGCGTTATGAGGACCATCCTCCGTCATGAACTTGACAAGAATGAAGAAAGTTGCACAAAATACGAGATAAATATGATTAGGAGGTAAAAGGGTTTTTCTATTTTCGTCATGTTTAAGTTCTCTTGGAAAATAAGCGGGTAAACAGGATGCTTAGAAACTTAGGAAACTTATTATTATTGTATAAATATATCAATTGAAATGTATTGACTGAAATCATTCCAATATATTTTCAAGAAATAGTGCCTTAATTCATAATTAGGCCTTTCGATACTGGAAAAGTGGCAGATTGTAGGGCAACACGTGGGCTCAAGTAGAAATTGGATAAAAACATCAGCGCCAGGAAAAGCATGCAATTCTAAAATGCCTCAGTTTGCGACGCACTAATTACAAGTCTCAATTTGTGAAATTGTCTCCATATTTGCAGGAAACATGATTCTGAAAACCCTCCGGTATTTGTCAGTTTGGGGGTGAGAGTTTTGGAGAGAGATTGCAAAGAGAAGTAAAATGAATGAGAAAGAAAATGAAGACGGCAAAGGAATAGAATTTTCGAACGGAGACATATCAAATGAGAGACATCTGCTGCAGAGGCAAGAAAAGTCGTTCCGTCAGGGAGCTTGGAACCGCGCGGGCGAGGGATGGGAAGGAGTTGGCCACCACATTCTGGGCTCTTAGGCAATCCGTCCTCGTCCGTTCATTTCATCCACCTGGCAAGAAGGATAATTAGAGGGGAGGGAGAAGATTGGTGGGCGGATCAAAAGGGAAAGGGTTATGGGGAAGGGAAAGAGCCCTCCGAGGAATTTTAGGTAGGGACAAACGGAAAGTTTCCTGGGTGTCCGATGAATTGGAGTGACTGTGATACGAGGAGAGATAGGTGAAGCCACTGATGAATGTGACATCACATTACGATTACTCTGGTCTTATAATTAACTCCTTGCAAATTTTTAGAGTTTAGACAATGGTGCCGTGGTTTGAATTTTTTTCTAAACAATATATGTAAGAAGTATATGCTAAAATAATGCTGAGGCGTCAATATTGAAAGTAAAAGTAAATTTCGTCATTAATGGATAAAATTCTAATCTCTGAATAATCAAATAGAATGAAATTTCTGGCAAATGAATACATTTTCCAATAATTTAACCACATAAAATCAAATATGCATTGTTAATTTCCATAATCAATTAAAGCGCTACTGCTCAAAACCCATTGCGCAATACGCGATGTTAACAGTGCATGCCCGTTTTGTAATCACCTCCCACCATACCCCTCAACGGTGCTGCACATATACAGAAGCAATGTTTTTATCCGTTACTTGGGATTTTGGAGCAGTTTTGTGCGCTCCGATTTGTTTAAATATGGCCTAGCCCGGATGCACTATCCATTGTTTAACTAAGAAATGGATCAGCAGGTCACTCAGGTCGGGTCCCGCAGGATTACATTTGCTCAATGGCACCGTTGATGAGGGATATCGTTTCCGAGCGCCAACCATCATTGGCTCGCGGCGCGCGCGCTTGTGGGAAAAAGAGGTCCGGGGAAGCACACTCCAGCAAGTCGGCCGCAAGTAGAGAATGAGAGAGGTGGGTGTCGGGTGCAGAGAAATATGGGAGAGGGGGTGGGGATATAGAGATTATCTTCATGCTGACATAAATATGCCCGGAGCAAAAATAGAAGCAAAATTCCAATTTGGAAAATGACCAAACCAAAACCCCTAAGATGCAAATGTTTTAATTAAAAAAAATAAATTAATTCAGTTCATTCTGATAGGCCGTTTTATAAAAATTTTACGATGGCAATTATACCGAGGTGTTATGCAGAAGACACGTATTTGCATGGTAGAGCAGTATTTTTCATAGAAATTTTGATCCCAGTAATATCATGTGCTGAACTTAGTGAATGAAAATCACAAGTAACAATTCAGGTAATATTGATAGAAATGAGCTCTTACGGCTAGTAATATATAATAAATTTGAAACTCCAATAGCCGTAAACAGTTTACCTTTCTAAACAAAGTGAAAATGAAATTAATTGGCTAGCGCCACAAGTCAAAAAGGGGTAAAGGTAAAAAAGGATAATGAGGTAGGTAAAAGGTAAAAAAGGACAGGATAAGAAAGGTGAATACGAATACGCGTATTTCGGCCACAAAGTAGCCCTCTTCAGCGTACTGAAGGGTAATCGTCACTACAACACAAGTCGAAGTGAGAAAGGGTAAGGGCAATCCGAAGAATATATAGTGTTACATATGTGGGGGAGGGGGGGGGGGGGTTGGTGAAAAAGACAAGAGCCAATGGACGAGGCTGATAGTGGAGGAGTTTGAAACGATAGGTTATGTAGTGCGGGGGAGGGGGAATTACACGGTCAAAGAAATGACCGTTGCAAAGAGGGGGAAACCCCTCTTTTCCCCCTCTTTGCAACGGTCATTTCTTTGACCGTGTAATTCCCCCTCCCCCGCACTACATAACCTATCGTTTCAAACTCCTCCACTATCAGCCTCGTCCATTGGCTCTTGTCTTTTTCACCAACCCCCCCCCCCTCCCCCACATATGTAACACTATATATTCTTCGGATTGCCCTTACCCTTTCTCACTTCGACTTGTGTTGTAGTGACGATTACCCTTCAGTACGCTGAAGAGGGCTACTTTGTGGCCGAAATACGCGTATTCGTATTCACCTTTCTTATCCTGTCCTTTTTTACCTTTTACCTACCTCATTATCCTTTTTTACCTTTACCCCTTTTTGACTTGTGGCGCTAGCCAATTAATTTCATTTTCACTTTGTTTAGAAAGGTAAACTGTTTACGGCTATTGGAGTTTCAAATTTATTATAAATTCAGGTAATGTTTCCCGGGAGTAGCGAGAAACATCATCAAGTAATTTGTGCTATGTTGCCGTTTAAATATTGAGAAATGCTCTATTTATTAATGGATCTCCAAAAATTGCTTCTGTGGGGTCCAAGAAATCATAATGGAGAATATTTTTTAAGCCACCGTGTCTACATGTTTTCAATTTTGCTGATGGCACTTCCGTAAAACTTCGATAATATGACCCTTATTGTAACTATGTCTCATAAAATTTAAAATAGTCATTCGTAGAATACACTTTTCCACAATAGCATGACGTCAGCTCCCCTGAGAAATATACTTTCTAAAAACACTTCCATGAGCAAGAACTGCCAAAACAGAATTAACGATTTTATCATGAAAAAATCATTCGACTTTATCGAGATACAAATCCTGAACTTTGAGAAATAACCCTGCAGTTTTCGTTCCATGAGTGATCATACTCACAACCCAGCAATTATACGTTAACAGTTTCTTTAAATTCATGTTTACAGTAACTCATGCATGACAATACTTTTAGCGGCATATTTTACAGACTGAAAATACGGTGTTGTTGTTTTGAACAATTTAATTTTTGAAATTCAATGATAAAAGAACTAACTTTCTTGCTCTGGGCACCTTGTCTCGCGCATTACAATGTCCTTACATTTGAACAGAGAGAAATTCGAGAGTAGGCAGAAAGCTAATCCACATATGCTTGTAGACCATAAATAAAATGATTTTCAGAAGCACTCCTGGTATTATGTGGAAGTAACATTCCCCTTCAACACGCATACGTAGGTTGTAAGCGGAAGTATGGAGACGTGTTCTAGTGCTATGTCAACGTCAGTCAAACAGCGTGCTGTAATCAAATTTAAACTGCTAAAAAAGTGACTTCTACTGAGATTAATCGTTGTTTAAAGGCTTTTAGCTGCATGATGAGGATGCTATTGATGGGCTTACTGTAAATCGATGGGCAGTAACATTTCGTGGTTGCGAGCCTGGAAAAGTCACAACTCTTGATAAAAACGCAGCGGACGTCCGATTACTGCCAAAGACGATAAAAATCGCAAACTTGTCGAACATTTGATTCAAAATGACCGGCAAGCCACTCAAAAGGGAATCGCAAACCATATTGGAATAGTCAAGAAAGAAGTTTGTCGTGTTAAAGGCAGCCTGACGCCAATAATCTTGCAACATGAAAACGCTCGTCTACACACCCCGCGCGCAACTGGAGAGGCTCTGCGAAACCTGATATTTGGACCGATTCCACACCCTCCTTATTCCCCCGATATTTTTCCTCAGCTCAAAAGACACATCAAGGGTAATCATTACATCTCGGTCGATGAGGTGAAGGCAGCTGTCAAGTCTTGGATTCGAGAAAAGTCGGAAGAGTTTTTTAGGGACGGAATGAAAAAACATGTTACACGTTGGGAGAAATGTGTGACTATGTTGAAAAATTTTTGTATGACTTTGAAACTCAAAAATTGCACTTTAATGTACTATTTGCCCTATCTTGCTATTAGTTTCTGTTCGCGCTCTACAAGCATGTGTGCATTACTGTTCATCCTACCCTCCTATGAACGCTAAATTTTTTAAATGGTGGGTGGAACAAGTAAACTGCAATGGGGGAACTCTAAAAATATAGGGAAAGCGGCTGGGAGTTATTTTGAAATGTAATGGGATGACGAAGATCGTGATAGAAGGAAGACTGTTGAATTAGCGAGGTAGAAGGACAACGCTATACGGATGGCATGAAAGCAGACAGAATTTACGAACAAAATAGAAATGAAGAGCATTCTAAATGATATTTTCATGATACGTAAAATGTAATTGTCATTGGAGAACACCCGAAAGCATACCTTTACGTAATGGTAGAAATAACTGGGATAGAGTGAAATTAAGGAATTTGGGCATCACCACCCTGGATATGATCGTCTCCTGGCCGGGATATTGCGAATACGTTTCCTTCGTTCCGAATAAAATTCCTCAACCACCTTGTTGTAGCCCGCACGGGTCGGAATAAAGGCTTAGGGAAAGAGCAAGGCGATTGGTCGCATGTGCGTGAACGAGTAGGCCGTCGCGTGTGATGTGTGGATGGACCGGACGGGGGGGATGGTCGAGGGAGAAATAGGAGCATTTAGATAGGATGCCTGAGGAAGTTTCTTTCTAGGAGATCGGGCGGAGACTGTGAGGGGTGCATCATCATTATCTCGCCGAAGAGCTTCATTGTGTGTCAAAAAATGTCGTGGGCACATGGGAGTGAGGGTTGCGAAGGGAGAGAAGAGGATGATGTCGGAAGGAAAGACGATGAGAGCGGCAAAAGCTTTGGGTGAATATGGAGATATGTTTGAGGGGGTGTTTAAAGTTGGGAGGAGAAACCTAAAAGTAGAAGATCAAAGGATTATGAATGGAGGAAAGTGTGTGGGAAGAGAGACGTGCGCTCTCCAGAGTGTTGCGATCCTTTTGCTGCGTTTGCTGACGTCTAATCTGGTCGCACAAAGGGCTTTGGTCGGATCTATTATGATTCCCTTTTCCTTTTTATAATGACGCTCGGGCCTGGAATGTCTTTCAGTAGGGCATGGAGCGTTTTCTTATAAACATAAGTATGCACTTCAAACGGCGATGATGTATTTCAAGCAAAGGCGTCCGAAGTCCAGAAAGGTTGTATGCTAAAACCGAGTTAGAGCAGTAGAGCGGTCTCATATGAATAGAAAACAAGAAAATAGTTTCTGTATCCCATAGTTCTTGCATATATATTTTGGAATGCGTTATCATTTCAGACGGTGTCTCAGTTCTTGGAAAATACAGAGAGATCTACAAAAATATGGCTGACTCTACAATTTTACCCGCTGGTCCTACAATTTTAAATGACAATGTAAAAATGTAAAAAATTAGTTGGATGAAGCACGGTATGAATGAAGTAGAAATTGGTGTTCTACGGGTTTTTTTACCGTAGATACACCTATTCACTTAGAACCTATCCTGTTTGTCAATTTACTCGCGTGGTCATGAAGAATTATAAACTGTTTTACTTTTGCGGACTTGTTGATTGTAGGTAAATAGTTTCTAAATTAACCTATAGTTCATACGACTATTTGATGATAGCATATGCACAGGAAAATTTACCCAACAAAATTGTATCTTGATACAGCAAATTAACATCAATATTTATTGAGGTAATGGATGGAATGAAGGGTTTATAATATACACCTGCTATTGTAATTTCCTGCTTAGGGATTTGTGTGGGCCAAATGCAATAATTACTGACGTTCTTAAAAACCCAAACTAATATTTGTAAATAGGGCCAATCAAAAAGTATTTACCACCCTTGCACATTAATAAGTCCAATAAATACCTCCTGGGGCGAAACGATGATATATCTTCAGTGCATACAATCGGAAAATGTATTCCGCAGAGGATATATCTTGATTAATACCATATAAATATATATAGATTTAATGGCCAAAACGAATAATTCTAATACAGTACCGTATTTCAACATAAATAATCGTTCATGAGGACTACAAATACAAAAGCTCGAAAAAATGTTAAATAAAATATTTCACCTGAATCAGGTATAACTTAAGTGCTTAGATTTCTTTTTAGTGGAAAGGCTATGATCTTAAAAGAGATCCCTGAAATCAAGCCTTGGATTTCTTCGGCCGTTTTAACAACAAATTTCGCATACATTTTTCGAGCATTAGTAATGGTTATACACACACACTTTGTCAATGTCAAATACATTATGTCAATAGCTAAATTTTTTAAAAATAAAATTTATATTGGCAAATTCAAGTGTTTTTATGTGGGAACGTAAAAATTTATTTCTTTAATAGTAATGGAAAAATTATGCAGGGGAATTACTGTTATGGAAAGTTAATACTTCTATTCAAATATGTAATCACAACTATTTCTGCCACCTCGTGACCATCGTCACTAGGGAAATATGACTGACAAGAAATATGACTGACAATCTTTTTTCCTTCAGTGGCTGATCACCGGGTACCGAGAGATTAGTTATTATATTAGGTATTCTTAGCACATTTTAAAATACACCTGTAACAAAGCACCTCGAAGACATTCACCTCACCTCTCCATTTTCAACAGAATCACTCTTCAAGTATCCCATGCACAGAGCATTTAGCCACGAATTAAGGAGAATGAATTCAGACGGCCAAGTTTTTGATACGCCCAAGGGGATCAAGTGAACGATATTTGACCCTGATAACTCTCTCGCTTGCATAAGAAAATAGTACATGAATATGCTTGGGAGTTTTTTTCTATGGATGTCAGCGATGGGAAAAATAGTGAAGCTCTCTCTTTAAATACCCTTTGCCCACACTGTACGGCTGTAAACTCAGCAGATTACAACGGAGGAACTTCAACTGCCAAGTATCCGAGGTTAATGGGGCGAAGGGAAACGAACGCCCCAGCTCCTCTCGAAAGAAAGGGGGGTAGAGTGGCGCGTGGCCGCGTCTGATTATAGTGCCCTTAGTTCAATGGGTGTCTCCAACGTTTGGCGAGGATTACGGCCCGAAATCCAGGACTCTAGCTCGAAAGAGGCATGCATCTAAACTGTTCCGCACTGGCTCGCAATACAAGATCCCAATAGGAATGCCCGGGTATGAGAATCTCTTGAAAACTTTGGAATGATGGGTGAATGTTACACTGAAACAATCATTTGCCCGGGACCTTTGCATTACCACGAAGATTTATTGTGAACAAAATAATTTACTGGCCTCAAAAATTATGTTTTTTGTACTGTAGAGAATTCAAATTATTTAAGATAGTAAATAGAGTTTACCCAATTATTAACGATGGATCATGGATAAGCGAGGAAAAAAAGTGTTTGCTATTCCGAGGTACAATGGTAGTGGAAGTACCTGAGTTATGAATGTAATTTCAAGTGATCTGAGAAAAATTACACTCTCTTAGGAAAGAAAAGGAGAAAAATGAATGTTAACGAATATTTGACCGAGCATAGACACTCAAAAGAAAGTATGCCCTCATTAGAATGGACCCCACCTCCCTTCTTTAATGAGGAAGGTTACTGCTCTCAGAGAAAAAGGTACAGAGCCAGTGTACTAAAATATCTTTCCCTTCATCTGCTTTCCCAGTACTTACTAACACTTCGTTTTTCTATTTTTCTATCAATGATTGATAATAATGTCAAAATTGACAGGCGTTTTTTCATAAATATGAATGAGTGAGGTAATTATACTACATTAGGAAAGTAAAGGAGAAAATTGAATGTTAAAGAATATTTAACCGAGCGGAAATTTTGAATGGTTAAAACTGTTTATACATTGGGAAGCTCTAACTAAATTCCAAGCTACATAATACATCTGGCCGGGTGTTCAGCCCCGCGGTATTTGGAATTCGGAGTAATGCCATTGGGAATTTTTAATGACGAGGAGACCGCGAATAATTCATTGCATTATTGCAAATATTGAAAACGCAAGACAACTCACACAACACCACCTTTGGACGCGAGCTGAGATGCCTGATATTTTAGCTCGATTCGTCAAATTTGACTGTGGGGTTAGTCAAGCGGATGAGTTAATTCACAGGCCGCAAGTGGAGAAGTGATTGCCATTTCCTTGGGATGAAATGCTCAATACAGTGTAGTAGAGGCGATTACGACGGGTTTGCACCGAGAGTGCTTTGCCGTGATTCACCACCGCGTGGAATACGAGATACTCGGTCATCCTCGTCCCGCGAAGGAGTTATAGAGGTTTTACTGTTTGAGGCTTCAATACTAAAATGAATAGGCCTCCAATTGTTTCCCCTCTCAAAAGTGAAACAAAGACAAGCTGGCAACAAACCGTGAACATTCGGAATATTTACCTGAGAGAGGCGTTTTGAGATTTGATAGAAACCATATCGGAAAGAAGAAATAAAGATTTGACGAATACCTAAACAAGATCATGGATTTTATAGACAAGATTTATCCGGCTTGATTAGTTTAAATCTTAATTTACTACCAAAGTTCACCACTAATTTACTACCAAAAGAATGTAATTCAGAACCGATTACCAATTAGTTTATTCAAAGACTTTGCGGACAAATACATCCTACGGTAATGAGCATGGAACCTAAATTATGCCGTCAATATGAATAGATCATAATAAAGAAAACTAAAGAAAAGGATGGATGGGCCAAAGAAGGACAAGAATAGATGTACATATTCATATCAATCTAACAGCTGTCATCTCCAAGAGGAAAAGGTTATTTGTATAACAAAAGGTATCTAAAGACTTTATTGTACTGATAAGTTTTTGTACACAGGCAGTGAATGTTCACAGTGTATTCAGGCTGGTTAATTTAATTTAAAATCATTATGCATCCAAGAAACTTTCGAAAAAGTTACCGAATGAAATTTTTGATACTAGTTGAGACGTTAAAGCCGACACAAGTTAAAAGCCACCCAATTAATTACGTGAGGGACATTTAATTTTCATGAAAAATATTTACTGAACAAAATTTGGCGAACAATTTCAGCTACAGCTTCGAATTAATGTGGTTTAAAATAAATTATTCACATGCAAGCCAATTTATTAAGCCAAATATGATTTAACTGGAGACATGAATGCAAAAACCGATGGCCAAAAATGCAAATGATCAGAGAGTCAAGAATTTTAATAGCATGATTCATCGCTTCGGTAATTTTTCTAGGTCACTATCGAAGAAGACGGTGCATATTTGCGAGATCTATCAAGTCAATGGGATCTATTTAATTAAAAACGGACGCTATGTACATACATATTACTGTGATATATTCATTACTATCTGAAAATATAACACTGAATAGTGAAGTGAAATTACTTTGTTGTTAATTTCATTCTCTAAGCATTCACTTTCAAATCTCCTTTAATAGCATCCTCGACTACTGAATATGAAAAACTCGTCCCCTCATCGGCAGTGAAACCCATTGTGGTGGATATTTTTTACTAACTTTCATATCTTTATCCTCTGAAATGAGATTTGAAAAACTAAATAAGGCATACTTCGTCGATTGAACTTTAAAGAGCATACTTATTATTGAGCCTGGGGTGAGATCGATAAGTCAGTCCTATAATAGTAGGAGACGCTAAAACATGTGGTCAGTAGAGGCTTAAATAAAGGGCTATTAATATTAAAATCACTCTTTGGCGCCAGATGATATATTTTTTAAAATTTTTAACTGGACTAGTCAGTTTGAATAATTACTTGTTCTCTACTGTAAAGCCATTAAAATGCCACGCCGTGCAGATCCGATAGAAACCACAGTGTTCAAACCCTCGTAGTCGCTTTCCGTCAGTTCCATGGTGTTTCATAATATTGGACTATAATGCAAACATAGCATGATACAAGCACAGGAACTTGAAATATATTTCCTGAAGACGTTGAGACACACTTGCTAACTCTAATTTTAATGAAAGAGACATTTTACGACCGGGATATAGAGTCACGAAGTTACCGTCAACGATGTTGTAATTTTGCATTGCATGGTCAGGAGCAATTAAGCCCACCTCTTGGAAGTTCCGCTGCTTTTGCATTTTCTGTGGAATGCTCAGCTGCATCTCAACTCATAATTAAAACAGGTTGTCACAATGGAGGAAGTAAGCGAAATGCCCTGCTAATTCATGGCTCTCGCACATCAATGCCTAAGGCCACCGTGGGGGAATTAAGATGCGCATTCAAATGGGGCGGAATTCCAATTAGAAGCGGGAAGAGATTGATCGCATCCTCGAAGAAGTTAAGAATAAGGAATGGGATGAGCCCGGGGTAACTTGACGAAAAAGCTGTGTCCGCTGCTTCCCTGATACACTCTCATCCATCCCCATCTCTTTTACATGGCCGCAAGTAATCCTTCGTGCCAAAAAGAGGGAAAATTCTCCTGAAAAGATGAAACTCCCCTACTAAGGAGCGTAATATATCACTTTAAGTCGACATATATCGATTCAGTCATAATCACATTTATATGTATTTCGGTCTCCAAACCTTAGAATCGAGATCACTCTTTCTTTATTTAGGTTGAAAAGTGAACTCATAGTTTATTCAACAAAGTTTCTCGAAGACTCGGTAACTGTTCCTGCAGAAAATTGAGACTTTAAACTTATTAAACGAGATTCATTTTCTGAGTTTTAGCTGATTGTAGCCATTTGAAACCACTCTTTCTACACCGATCTCTAGTTACACCACTATACCGCTATACCACAAACATCTCCCCTGTTATAAAAAATGAAGATAACATATAAATTCATAGAAAAACTTTATCCACATCTTCCCATAAGTATTTCTTAGCTTCAATATGTTTAAATTCTTAAGCTATCCGTTAACGAATCACTAAAGTCAGAGGCATTGATGCTATGCTGTTTTAAAATTTGCATCGTATTATTTTTTTTAAATATGGCTCCCTAAATAATCGGCAAAATCATCGACAAGAAATAAGAGATCTATATATGGAGAGTAGAATGAAGAACCTGCAAGAGAAAGTTTAAGAGGTTGAGGTTGAAATGGAGCGGACATATAAAGAGGAAATCAGAAAACGCTACGGAATAAAACGAGTTAGAGATGAGAGAACAGGGAATTGGGCCAATGGGAAGATCAAGAATGAGATGGAAAGATGCATTTAAAGAATGGCATCAAAGCAAGAGGAAAGGCTCGAGGTGAGATTGAGTAAGAGAAGAAATTAGTGAGCAGAAATACATGGAGAGGCTTTTCCACGCTGCGACCTGTCCGATGAATGGAGCCTTTCGGATATAAAAAAAGCGTGTATGCAGATTACTTGATAATTAAGATGAGTAGACAGTGGTTCAGAATATGTTCCTAAGGATATAAGATAATGGTTGACATGACTAGGTTATGAAATCGTATACAAAAAATTAAGAATAAAACGAGTAAAAATCACGATTGTCCATTGAAAAAAAATGTAATCCACTTATTAATTTTTAACAATACGAGTCATGTTTCGAATGTCACCTTAAGGTTAGCCTTAAATATAATTTATTATTTGAAATATCTACAATTTGACCTAGAGAAGACATTCTATCTAATAATCCTAGATCTTAGTAATAAAAATCATAAAAAGAATTTTACGTAGTTATTTTTCGTTTCCTCCGTGATAGATAACTTCCACATAATGAAGCTTGAAATATTTTCTTCGGTTAATTGCCATGAGATCTTGCTTGTTTATTATCCTTTTAAATATACATAAAACTATCAGACCACGAACTCATCCTTCACTCTTGGCATAAATAAGCGTTTTTTTCTTAAAAATCCTGCATCACGCTTCGTTTTCTGATTCGATGAAAAATGTGAAAAATTTTCCAGGTAAAATAAGGAAAATCAGCGCTTTTTGTCGCTGAAAATGGAGCTGCGGGATCGCACCAGTGGGACAAATAATGGAATAATTCATTTAAGGTATTCTTCGTATTAAAAATATGTTTTGAACAGTCCCTAAACACTATTTAATCCTGCGTGCTACCACAATTTTGCTCAATTTGTATTTCTTTCTTATCTTTTCGCTGCCTAAAAGGTTTACTCTCTCTTCCTTCCTCTATTCCATTGGCACCAGAATTCCCCGTTCTATCAAAGCCATCTGCACTCCACTACCTTTCGATATTGTCCCAATCAAATTTTTCTACCTTCCTCAGATTTCGTCACCAACTTCCTTCCTTCTCCCACCCTGCTTAACACAGGGTCAATTGCAAACAATCGCGACATTACTTTGACGAGGCGACCGGCTCGGCCGCCACTGAAATTAATATTACTTGTGTCGTCGCCCTCTCCCCAGCTTCTCACGGCTGACAAGGGGAGGCGGATGCTCGGAGGCCCTTTTCCCTCCAGCTCACGTGCCGCCGCTGCCAAATATGGCACTCTCTGCCGCCCCAACACTTCCTCCGCCCCCTTCGGGGAAACGCAAGTGCTCAAGGGGGCGTGCCCTAGTACACCCATCGTTTGAGCCAAAACAATGTCTATACCCTTTTACCCTCTCTCCTTATTCTATCCTCATTTCAACTTCTCAAAACTGAAACTAGGTGACAATGATACAATCGGAAGTTAGAAGAGCCAAAACTCATATACTTCTCTAGTTTTTTTATTTAATCGGATCCAGAAATTCAATGACATTCGAAAACAGAAAAATATTTATAGTTGTTTCGAGATCCTGTATGTAGCAAGTTGTATCTGTGAACCCTTTATCGTATCTTCCTCCTTTACACTTGCACCACTCATGAGGTACCAAAAGTCAGGGTACGTTCGAAAGTGTGATAAACAGGACAGTAGGGAAATTTATCTTTGCTCCCCATAAAACTATATTTATTTTATAACCATCCATGGAAAAGTTATCGCGCCAAAGAACGTTCAGGGATTAAGATATAAAAAAACATTGGCTATTTATGTTGAAAATGCATGAACAGCATAGAACTCATGCATACAGTATGTATAAGTCCTCTTTATCAATAAAAATATCATGAAAATAGCATTAATTTCAAATATATATGCCAAAATTTCCCCCACTCCAGTCTCGGATATATCGGAGATATATCGGGCGCGATAGCTTACAACTGCACTGCACAACTGCTTACAACTTTGGCTCAACCGCCAAACGCATGGCACCAGCACCTTCCTGCCTCCGCCTCGCACCCCTCCCTCCCTTCCCCTTACGCAATCTCCAACGGCTCCATCACCACAGTCTCCAAAGTCCACGTTTGAATAAATTCACGTCGGCGCCACGGCCGAGATTTTCTCCGCAGCGAAACACATGCATACACACGTATATATATATATATGTATATCTACACACACACAGCAACCAAACGGAGTTGCGACGGAGACGCTGAGAGGGGGAGGGGTGGAGAGGGTGAAAGGGAGAAATAGAAAAAAAGAACAGGTGGAAAGGCCCTTGACGGTTAAAACGGTCGGCGCAACCTGCACTCCCAGACCACTTGAGTCGGGAATGGGAGGGGAGATTAAGGGGGGTGGGGCCTGCGAATTATTTAAGTGAGAAAGAGAAGGGACGTTGGTAAGCGGCTATTGAGATGTAGGAGGTTTGGGGAAAGGGGAGCTAGGGTATGAGGTTGAGCAGCGCAAACCGACGTTTCTTTTCTCGGGGAAAATATAGGCCAGAGATGATGGCGTGGTAGCCTAGTGAGAAAAACACCCGGCTACTGACTGAAGATTCCCGGGTGCGAATTCCGAAGTGAAACCTTTAAACCGAGCCATCTGAACCCCTGAGTGATGTGATCATGTTCCAAACAGAAGTCGAATGCAGTCTTTTTACGAGAAGAAAACTTTTAATGAGTTCTACTGAAGGTGACTAAAAACCGTGAGGGAACGGGTTCATATGATGGCTAGTAAACTGGTCTTCAACTCCGAGGTTCCATATTCGAACCCCTGGGTGGCAGAATTTTTACTAGTACCTCGATTTCTATTTTTGTGTCGTGTAGAGAGTTCTCTGATGGGAGTAAGCCTTCCGTCGGATGGGACGTCATATTGTGTAACGTTAGGGCGCCTTAAATATTAGGTTAATTCAGCCGACGCTGGGTTAATCTTAACCCTTCCTTCCTCCAATTCGTGGAAATATCTCACCTCGACCAAATCAACTATATCTATCGACAATGGCAAAAATGAACTCTGCTTTCTTGTTTTTGCCTGCTTCTGAGTTGTTTTTCTTCATAACTAATGCCACAAAAACAGCAATTTTATTACAGTATCTGTTCACCATTCGTTTTCAGCGTTTCCATGAGAGGTGATTTTATTAGATCTGTTTCAACTGAATAAGAACATTTTCCATTAAACTAAATTTTCCCCAGTGTATCAATGGCAACAATGCCAGCATCTTCAGATTCCAGATAAACATATACTCTTCAATGGCAAGTTTCAAGAAGTACAGATACCCGATAACTCTAATTTTTGATTCTAGAACTTTGTGTTGGGAGACCAAATGGTGCGAAATTTTCACACGCTTGAGGGACTTAACTCAAGATTAGCTTTACCCTGACCCTAGGCAATGTATGTAACCTACAGGTTGACTCCTACACGTACATTACAACCAGCAACCTACCGGAATGGTGTGTGCATCCACACTACGCATGCGTAGCGCACGAAGAGTTTCGGTCTCGGTTACGCTCTCGAAAAAAACTTCTAACTAACATGACATAATAAAATAATTAGGTGCGTCATATTTGTTGTGAAAGAACCGTAAATAATTAGTGGAGAAAACACACAAACAAAGTGAAGTTACTATCTCAAAAAGAATATTCTATCACATTAAGTAAGAATAGAACCAATATCAAGTAGGCAAGGGAAAAGAGAAATGTTGACACCTTCTCAAACCGGTAATAGTTGGTAATTTAGTTTATAAACGTAGTCATATGAAATAAACAAACCAATAGCCTATAAGTAAACCTATTAAGTCTATTTTATCTAATTTTGCTATTTATTTCCTAGTGGACCAGGGCCGCAAATACTTCTTTCCCCTATCGTCCTCGTGATAAACAACGTGTGTTTAACGTATTTGTTTTACAATCTATCTCTCTAGAAATGAATAAAATTGTAATGTAGCTGAAGAACTAAAGCGTTTATTCAATTGGTTAACTGGATTGAGGGAATTGGAATTGAAGTACACAGAAGAATCGTGATGAAGTTAGCTTGTTGAAAACGCCGGGAGGAAGAATATGTTTATTGAGGACAAGAGCCTTTTGTGGGAAATGATGTAAAATGGCAATAACTACGGAAAAAAAGCCTTAAACGAAATGTGTCCCATAGGTCTTCATACCAATAACAGTCAGATGATTACGTAGGCTGCTGCGGTGCAACCAAATTTTTCTCATTGAACTACTCTAATTGAAGTTTCCATCGTGTTAATTGCCTATCGAAACGAGAGGTATTCGGTCTTACGTTCGTAAAAATTAAACCAATAAATTGAAACAAAGAGACAGCTCCAACCAGCCTTTTGTATCTCTTTTTTGAGTACATTCAAACAGAAATAAGTCCGCAGCGCTCTTGGGGTCTATTAATTTATTTGTAATCCAACGTAGTGGCGATATGCTAGTTTTCACAAAAAAAAAACGCTTCCATATTTCATTTGAATTAATGATGAGTATTGTTTTATGGCAGTGTCTTTTTTATGGTGTTATAATTTGACGCTCTTTATGGAAATAAAATTCATATCGTTTGTGTCAACGTTTACCAGCCGATTTCCAACATTTATTAGCTTCATAGAGTGACCTTCAACTTATAATGATACAAAATACAAAAATATACGTGTCTTGATCCACCAAAATTTTACCATTTCAGAAATAATTAATTAATTCTATCTTTTTTAACTGTTTCAAGTTTCGTTATTTTCATCCGGACTGGAAAATGTGAAAAAATTAGTTACATTTTGAGAAAACAACGCATCTAGCTAGTTTTTTTATCACACACTCGTAAAAATGCCTTAATACAATATTTGACAATATCAGTGCATAGATTATTGCAACTAAAAAGGTAGTTGTGTGTGGTAAATGGCAGTTCTTTTTTACGGGAGAACAAATCTTTAGTTCATTATTCGAATCCTCATTTAGTATCCGTGATTTTTTCCCCTGACCTATACTGGTTTTCGTAAATCACAGCGGTAGTTTTCAATAATTCCCACAGAATTAGAACGCCTAGGTTTATTTTTAAACAACCAGAACATACCTACAATTTCAGAGATTGTCTTATTTGAATAAATTGGCTAATTCATTTCTCCAAGATAAAAATTCAATGGAAAATATTTGGAAAAGAACCCGATTAGTTTGGAAGAAGAATTATCTAAGTCGAAGAAACATAGCAAAGCCTATTTGAATCATTGGAAAGGCGTCAATAATAGAGAGGCAGGGTACCAATGTTAGCTTCGTTTGTAAAAAAATTGAATTACAGGTTAATCTTACTCGTCTGAAGTATATTTTTCTTCGTATTTATTGCCCAAATAGCCCATATTTGGTATTTATCAAATTCTAAAAGATATTTAGAACACACAAAATATTTTTAAAAAATTGACAATTTTGAAATATTTTTGTATGATTACGCGAGAATTTTTTCCGGCAATCTAATGGTAATTGTTTATTATCACCTTCACCACAGATTATTATTGACGATGCATTTACTACGGATCAAGATTATGTAGACATAGAATGATGAGGAAGGTATAACTTTATGTCCTAGACTTGCTATGAAGAACTCAAAAGTATTTCATAAGCCAATCACTCCTCATGCCCACTCTTCGTGTACAAAAGCAGAGATTGCGTAATTGTGAATATAAGACGCGTTAACTGCTGTGAGCGTGTAAGGTAGGACGGCCTTCACCATTTCTTGCCATTTTTTTCACATCAGTCTGTTGCTTCCTGATAAACAAAACCAATTTATTACCGGAACTTAAGTTGTTGGCTACTCGTTTTAGCAATTGAGTACTCCCAAAGTCGTCCTTTCGCGTAATTCGGGAAGTAACATATTACCAAACGTAATTCCAAATTCTGATATCCTTCTCTGCACAAATTGCACCAAAGGGAAACCAGAAGGTGGAAGGAGAGAGGCTTTGTTTATCCTCTTTTGGTCGAGGATTTTGGTGCCTACCCTTGCTGTACACAGTAGGATGACGGGGGGCGACGCAGGGGATATATATGGGCAGGGATTTTGGCAGAATTAGCGGAATGGGTGAAGGAAGTGAAGAGGGTTAGTAGGGAAAGATTGAGATATCGATTCTGAATCCTTCTTTGGGCCTCGGGAAATTTTCTCAGAGGAAGGAAGGTGGGAGGAAGAGGAGGATCATAGCAGACGGCGAGGATTTACCTTAGAAAAACATCTTTCGGAGGAGTTAGACGGATAAGTGGCTTTATTATCCGGAGAAAAAAATGGGGGCCGCCTCAACCTTCAGTTCGCCTCCTATATCACAAACGAGAAAAAAAAGAAAGTTTTTGAGGGGGGTGTGGCGGTGATGTGAAATATCTATCCACCGGAGCACGAGGACAAGGATTTCTGCCGGGAGCGTGGGGGTTAACGGAAGTGCTCCGGTGGCACAACAACGGGAAACTCCGTGGGGGAGAACACGATTTACTAAACCCTTGGAGAAGGAATGGCAAGCGGAGTGGAAATAAATGCTACGAAACACTAAAGCGTAAAGAAAATCTCCCGAGATTTTGTTTAATGGCGATTTATGGGAAGGGATATCAAACGTTTCCAAAAAAAGGACGAGGAAAAGCGTAAAGAAAATCACGAAATGTCCACTCCAAAAATGTTTTTTCTCTCAGCGACACTGGCAAAAACGACCCGATAGCAATATTTGACTGCTTATAGGCTGACTTGAAAGTTTATGGGGACCAAACAAAGCCCTTTTCGGTTTGCCTCGCAAAGAAATGGAAACCAAATATTCGTGTACCATCTATCATAACTCATTCCAAGCATATAGGATGGGGGCATAAGCAATACTAGAGTGATATGATCCATTTAAAACTTGGAAGCTGGAAGAGATCAAAGCTAAAGTATAATTTCGTAAACATTCGGAAATAAGAAAAATATAACAGTAAAAGAAAGATAAGACCAAATGTTGGTAGCATCACTGGTACCATTATGACTACGAGGAGAACCAGCAACTCTTTCTCTTTGACCAATTCTGAAAGTTATCAGCCGTTATCACCACATCTTTTAACTGGCAAAAAAGTTTTTATAAATAAAAGAAAACTTTGAGGGAAAGAAAAATAAATATAGGGGTGATGAAAGAAAGGGTTTAGAAGGATTGATTTCGGTGGTATGTAACAGAATAATACATTGTGTGCATGTACACTTTATATTTGTATGATTCACATTTAAATATTTGTATTAATAATATGTCAGTATATGTGTACATTAAGCTAATATATTTTGATACAATTTCAATTATTTTGAAAAAGATCAAAAGAACAAAACTTAGATCTTCATTTAAATACGGTGCAAATAAAAAAAACAAGGTTTGTTCATCTCTCTAATGCCGTGGCTACTGTAATCTTATCACTTTCAAAGCAACATTCAAGATAAAATACAGATCAGGAAGAATGGTGTGCTAAGGTACTCTGACCAAAGTTTATTACAGTTCTAACATAAACTTCAACGAGATCCAAATGAAAGGAAATTAAGGAGTAAAAGGTTTTCGGGGAAGCCAGGCTTCTTTCCACGCCAAAGTGTTGAACAGGAGAAAAGTTTGAGATCAATTAAATAGTTAAATTGAATTAATCGTGGCGCAATAAAACTACTCCTTATCGTAACATCAAAATTTTCACGAATATGGCTAAATTGCACCATATAACATTAAAAACAAATGAAAGAAAAATTTCAAATCACGAAAATGTCTAATGGCCACCCTAGCTGAGGTGTTCGAAAGAAACTGGGCAAAATATTTCCTATTTCTAATGATTTAAATGAATATGTCAAATCGGGCACCCAGATCGTGATTCCTGGCATACAATATAAGACATCTCAAACCTTTCGACAAAAAACTCCAGGACTAGTATTTAGTCTCGATTTTGGTGATGGAAACTGTATTTCGGCTCATTAACCAATAATAAGTTGCTAGGTCCATTCAATTAAATTTCATTGGTGGAATTACAAGGGAAATACTTCTTCCCAGGCCGTACGCCAAACCGAAATTGAAAACCATTGGTGCAAACTATTCTTTTCAAACCTGTTAATTTCACCAACACCCCCTGGGTTGAAGCGTATGGACTAGTGCTCGCATCGCTGCCCACCTGAATCCAGAAGGCAATATGCACCCATACCAGCTCAACTACGCAAATCCTTCTGCCAGGTGTTCTGCAATAAAATATCACGTGACGGACTCTGGGAGCGGATATACAGTAAAACGTTCCTTTGGCGACGATGATCGTTTGTCATTTCATTCCCAAACAGCGGGACGCATTTGACGTTTAATTCGCCCGAAACGCTGCGAGGGCTGTGAGATCATGTTTCCCTCCCCAGAAGGAACAGAGGTAGAGTAGGAAGGGAGAAAGGGAAAGCGATTTAACATCTGCGCAAAATTTGTCGCCATTTTCTCCTCTCCTGGCCACCCTTAAACCTCGGACGCGATGAAGCAGGGAGGTTGGGCTAATGTGACCACCGAAATCACTCCATATACGTTTATGTGTGTGTAAGTTTCTCTCACTAACCCGCTAGGTGGAGTTCTTGTGCGTGGGAAGTAAATTATGTGCTTATGCACATACGTGTATGAGTGCGTTGGCATATATGTGAATCCAGCCAGGTGCTGGTCGACCCAGACCGCTGTTTGGACCAAGGAACTCTGACTCTCCGGAAAGATTGCGGCATTACTGAGTTGGGGGGGGGGGGCGTGTTTCCAAGGGAACCGAGGAGTCACTCTTCGGTGTTAGAATCGGCCATGCCGGCGGTTGCCAGTGGGGTTTGCTGAGGTCGGTCTTGTGTGTGTGTCGGGTGAGTCCTGGCGGAGGAGGAGAATGGGTTAGAAGGGTGGCGATGGGGGATTTATTAGGCGAAACGAGCGATTCCATTAGTGTGCGGGAGAACGCATGCGGTCGTGCATGGAGGTGACTTCGATAACCAAGGGAATTGCATATGGAGGAGGATAAAGGGACTGGTGAGAGGGGGAGAAAATCGTTGGACATCCTGTGGGGAAATGCTCGATGTTGAGGGAACAGAGAAACGGGAAACGCTTTAGGAAAGGATCTCGGAATAAACTCCAATATGCTGGGAACATTGGTACGTGGGAGAGTTTGTCATGTACGTGAGAATCACACCGGTTCAAATATTGATTGGTCCTTAAATCTGAGAAAATCGATCCACTTATTGTGGACTACAAGTACTCACAAGTGAATGAATGTCAAATTGCGCAACCTTTCCTTCGCTTATAGTATATATTGCCCTAATTGAAGTACTTATCTACGGCAATCATGAATCAATGGACATTTAAATAAGTATTTAAAAAAAATAATATTTAGACGAAGCATAAACGTGTCTTTAAGAAGGGAATTGTGCTAAGATATGTTTTGACTTCCTTAATAGCCGTCAACCCATTAGTGAGTCTCAGACAAATCAAAATTTCTTCGTCACTGTCAAACAAGGAGTTGCATCGTTCTTTGGCACCATAACTTTCCCATCGATAATGGCATTAGATGGTCATATTAAAAATATGAGATAAGTACTGAGATGTTAATTTTAGAATATCTTCTCTTCATTATAATATCAGTAAATGACTAAAATTCGACTTACAATTCTTCGACTAGAACTCAACGATATTATGCAGTTTAATGTGATAACAAATACGTTCAAACCGTTGAAACCTTAGTAATATAGGGATCTTTGGGCATTAATATAACCATCGGGAACTCGACCAGAATTTTCAGGATCATGGAGGGGTGACGAACCACATTTCTGAAAAAGGGTGAATTAAAAAAAAACAGGTGTAGTAGTAGTAAAGAAACAGACCTAAGAAGCGTTTCAGAACCGTACTTGTTTAATTTATATTTATTTGGGAGAATTTTTATTTATAATTTAAATTGAAGAGATGACTGTGCTTTGAGTACAGTATATCTATTACAACCATAGAATCGCGATCTTATTCAAATTTTAAAGATATTTGATTTTTTATTAACTTTTGGAGACCGGAATGTCGAGACAAAAGTGCTATCAAACTAAAATAAGGGATGAATTAATTAATGTCATTTCTGCAATCATGTGATCAGATTTTTGCGTTTAAGTTAGCCGTGTAAGACATCTAAATATAACTTTAACATGAATCTAGGTATAATTGATGCTCTCGATTGATAATAAAATACAATAATACCATAGCTTCCACTAGGATGATAAGGATTTGTCAAAATATAAATGACATGACGTATACTATTAAGTCACCTTTGGATATCACGATTGGCAGCACATAATCATTGAAATATTTTAGAGTATGAATAAAGCGGAATTTAAAAATAATGCTAAGTTGAAATGATATTTTTGTAGAATAAATTCCAGAAATACATTAATTCTCATTCCAAGTAAATCTCTATATATTAATTCACTACGGTTATGTTTGAAAGCGGAAGCACCCTCTTGTGAAATATCCCAGAAATATAAATTTCAATAAAGGTGTGCGCTTCGCAGGAAGAAGGCCAATATTTGAGTTCTCAGAAATATTTGTAGACCACTTCTAGGAATGAAGTATAATACTCAGCGGTCTGTATGTGAAATATTAGATTCTCTCAGAAATATATTCCAAGAAAAGGCCACTTTAAACCAAATTTTAAATAGTTATACTATTTTTCCCAAAATTGCTATGGAGTACTTTAAAAAATTAAAGATATTAATATGGAGGAGAAAAAATATCGGAGAATATCAATAGGCCTTCGATTTTACCCGTTCACTTGTACAAATAAGAAGTCATCCACTTATCGCTACAATCATGACAGGAGTACTTCCTATTACCCTTTCAGAATACAGAGATAGGCAACATTATTTCATACATTGTAGCTCTTTAGCTATGTAGTGATTAAAATTGACCCCGGGTGGATTGTATTACAAAACTAAGAGAATTTGGTTTTGCGTATATACTATTAAGTATCAAAATATCGAATCATCAGAATACTTTATGCTGTTTTTTTAAATTATGCAAATTTTTTACCAACCAATCGATAAAATCTCTCTGAAAGGTAAAATACCTAAAGGTCCTTATACAGTACCAAAAAGAGTTTTTAAAGGAATGGATTAAATGGTATTCCAAATACGTTTCTTTCAGCATTATTTAACGTTAAAAAGAGAGGGAATTTAAAAAAATTGTACACATTAACTGATGTGCAGATCCATAAAGAAACAGTAGTGCTTTCATGTGACATTGACGCTTCGAAAACAAAACAGTTAGATCGCATTCAAGTTAAAACGTCCTATTAACGATTCAAAACTATTTCCAAAATTAATTTTACCATTTTACAAGATTTCAAGGGGTTTTTGAAAGAGAAAACAGTTACCAATGGAATAACAAGGAATTCATTAAAAAAATATCTTTTGCCATGCAAAGTCTAGATAGAAGCAAAGGTCTCTCCTTACCCAAATCGGAAGACAGAGATCTCAAGTAGCCAAAGGAAAGAAAGATGTTAGACTGAAGGGGATGGTCAAGGGAATTGTATTATAAAATGCAGAATAGAAGGCTGAAATCATGATATTCTCGGACTGAAAGACTACATAATATTTGAGAGTTTTTTGTATTATCCCAAGGATCATCTATTACTATGCCATTACTTCCCCTGAATTTTTGCTGAAGATTGAATATTTTAGCATTTTTGCGCTTATTACTTGTATTTATTTGAAACTTCTGCACATGGCTATTATCATTTATGAAATAGTACAAAAACAAAGGTTGGCTTTCACGGGTAGCTATAACAACAAATAGAATAAAAATTATCAAATACTACTTCCATAAATGTAATATGTTTAAACGATCCATTAAGTTTATAGAAAATATTTTTAGGTTAATTTTTTTGAGACGTGCAGACACTGACTTTAGGGCCAAAGAAGCACAGAGAAATGATTTTGTTTCGATGGAACCAACTAATTTGCACTCTGAGCAGAGCATTTTCTGTTCATCTACGTAGATTTTTGGTATGAATACAGCAATCGTCCTTAAAAATATTGTTTCTCCATCCATACACTGTCATTGCACTGGAAAGCTCTCAATTCGGTACCTATTTATTCCAAAATTTTGGTTAAGACTACCAAAATCGTATTACTCGTGGTCTTTCGTAGACTGAAAACTTCCACTCCGTAGGAAATAAATTATTTCCTTTTTCGGAAGGATAACTGTCAAGCTCAACAGATAGCGAGCGTTTTTTACACGTGGGGCCACCTGCTAAGGTAAAAAAATACATAGCCACCCAGCCATATAACTTTATACACAGCTTTCTATATAAATACATTCATTCTCCCGACTAGCAATCCATTAGCAGGGCTCCCTCGCATAGAAAATATGTCACTCATTTTTTACCCCCAACTCTGCAAGCGGCGGTGGGAGGGATTTCGAGGAATCGAATCACGTGTGCTCTGATGTGTGCCACAGCTGCCTCTCTTTAATTAATAGTCCATTAATTTCTTTCCTACGCCTTGCGGAGAGTTCATGGTTTTTCCGTTCATATTTCACGGGCGCAAAGTAATTTCAATAGTTGATTTTGCCAATTCCACACTATTACCAAGGAATACTTCAATGAAACTGATTGGTCGTGCTGGGAACATTATTTGTGGGATAAACATAGAATCAGCATTGACCTAATTAGCAAATGGATATTTTGATTAATTGTCACTGCGATTTCAAAGGACCACCACTATGTCAACTTTATCTACCACTCGGTGAATGTATTCATCTTATTCCTCATGGAATTTTTTTCTTTTACGTTGTAATTTTAAAACAATTATTCATTGCATTCTTTAAAGAGTTTCATAATTTCCGGTCCATATTGGTTCTTATCCAATTTTGCACTTTAATTTGATCTTTCGAAGACTTAGCGAAATAGTTCAGGACATACTAATAGACTTAATAGTGAGTGGCAGGATGAAAGAGCAGTATTTGGCATAGAGGGCGTAAGTGATATCATAGTTCCCCTTCCCATCAATAAGAAATTGCATCTTTCAACGTTACTTTTACCTCTCTAGATTCTTTCACAAATGTAAGGTTAATAGTATTTAACCGTAGATTTTTCCACCTCATATTGCTTACTCTCGATTTTTAAAATATAGAGACTAATTACCGTCTCTCGCAGATCTATACGTGATACACTAAATGCTACAACTAGGCTCAAGAGCATCTTCAACAGAGTAAACGCAATCTTCTTAAGTTTTGTAGTTATCATGTAACATCTTGATACCCGAAATTTCCAGTGCTACTGAATACGTTGCCTTCTTTGAGAAATATTTCAACGTTTCTTTCTCTGGGGAAATATTCACTTCATTCAAGGTATCTTATCCATCAAATGATTGTCTCCAACAGCTATTCACTTCTAAATATTACAAACACTTCCTCTTCCTTTGCCCTAAATAATTCTTTTGTCATTTCTTCGTAATTTTTGCCTGTCTTTTTACTGTCTAAAAGGGCCATTCTCTTCCTTACCTTAGCACGCTTTCCCAACGCTCTACTTTCTACCTCGGCCTTATGCATCCCACTACCTTTGTTCTATTTTTTTACCTTTTTAGGAGTCCCCAAATTACTTCCACCCTTGTTAATAGCCATCGTATTTTTCCGTTTCAAAATTATTCTTCGCCATTAGGCTTGAAGCTCTTCGATAAAGATTTTACCTATGTTTTACTTACATTTTTACCCAGGGTACTGGTCGCAAATTTTCCTCTTGCAAAGTCTCTTCCACTAACGCAATTTTTCCAATCTCTCTTCTAGTAACCACTACCCTCGGTTTCCTCTAAATATCTACTCTAGTACATGAATTGCGCCATCTGCGCTACTTTATTCCTTCCAATATCAATGCTTAACTTATCTCTCCTACTTCTTAAGAGTCTCATTATATTTGTTTTTTTTGTGGTTAATCAATATACGAGCGTACCTCTCGTATTGTGCTGTTAAAGCTCTCAACAAGGGCTGCTATCTCATGGCTCTCTCATTCACTATTGCTTGACCATCTGCCGCATAATTTTCTCGCCATCCACTTACATTCACAGCTCAACCCCTTCCCATGCAACCTGAGACATTTACTCAGCATTTATGCTGCTTACACGTAGCAGCGACAGGGGTGACTCTTCCTCACTCCTCTGCCAAAAATAGGTCATTTCCTACTCCCTCAGCTACCCTTATCTGTGTCTATTTGTTTCTTTGGTAATTTTGAATAAGTTGCCTAATCGTCGTATTTACTCCTGCGTTCAACAATATCTCCATCAACTTTGTTCCTTAACCTTCTCAAAATCAACGAAACACACATAGACATTCGGATTTTATTCGATACTTCTTTTCTTCGAGATACTTTTCTGGGAATATATACGGCATAAAATATGATTATAAATTGCACACAATACTCACTTTATGACAATGAAGCCATTAATATCGTTTTATTAAAATATCGTACGAGTTGGTGGTAAAATACTGCCAATAAAATTTCTCGATATTTCACCGGACGGATTGATATTTCACGCTCCGATCCCGTCGGCCATGGTTTGGGCACGACTTCTGTGATATATTATGTGAGTTGGGACCCAAGGGATTTCCATTAATTCCTCTTCGACAGTGAAAAAGATTTTTGCCAAAAATAAGTATTTTCGGCAAAGCCCTTTGGTATAGAAAAAGCTTTTCTTTATAATTTGCAATCTGCCCTGCATAATACGCAGTCTGAAGACTATGTTTTGGAACAAAACAAAAGTCCTGAGTTTAGGGCCAAGTATTTAGATTATACGCAGTACATGAGCCTGTCCGAAGAACACTTTATTCCCAGGCTGGCTCTTTTAACTGAACAAGTATTCCAAAAAAGGGTCAAACTTAAGCAAGATAACAACGTGCTTCGTCGACGAATAACCCGACTCCGCCCCCATCGGGCTCATTGAAACTATTTCTTCGGACTGATTTAGCGTAAATAAAACCCCTAAGAGAGGGTGACATTTATTGCTATGCCAAGACGCCTTACTATGTTAAACCAGCCTAAGTCGAATTCACCGCAGTAAGCGCCTTTACACGACGAAGAGCGAGTAAAACCCCAAATCTCCTTTCTTCCCTACAAAAACATTAATACATCGGCCAAGCAGAGGAAAGAAAACGGAGAATTCGCAATGCCGGATAAGCCGTAATGTAGACCCCCATTCACTGACCCCTATTTTCCCGAAAGGCAAGGGAAAAACGGAACCAAACAACAACGGATATCATGAAAATTTCAATGAATAGTTGAATTCGTATGCATGTATATCCTCACGCTCACCGGATTGTCATCGATTTAGGCCTCTATAGCCTTAATGTCACTTATTCCTGGCATTCAAAAATTTTCAAAGGCATAGCCTCTTCGAAGTATAATTTATCGATTGGGATCCAAAATGAGTTTCTAGGAATAGTTTTTGAATAATTATTCCTTATACTTTGGGTCTTAAAACAAGGGTACTTATGAGCCACTCTGTTAAAATTAAATATTAGGTCATTTGATTATTCTTGATCATGTCAATGATACGACAATTTTTCAATTGGAGTTTATTTTTGGTAGGCATTTTAGTTTGAAGAATTGCACTTTTGGAATATTTTCCCGTCAGTTGAAAATGGAGCAACATTTCACAAATAACTTTTACTGTGAACAGAATTTGAAAAATTTACAATTAATTGAGGCAAAATGTTCCCGTAATTACGTGTGAAATCATTTAAAAATAGTAAATATTGCCAAAGCTAATACCCATTTTGATGTTTATCCAAGTTTTTTCTAAGTTAACAATTACCCACGATAGTAATTGAAGAACAGTATTTATTTTATATAGGCATTTCTATCAATACCATAATAAATGAATACCCACTGTGATCTACCGTATTGGTAGTAAAATAACATTTATACATACTCAGATTAAACATGTAAATAATATACAAAACTTTTTTAGTGTTTATGAAGTGAAAGAAAATATATCAAGTATGCAGGCTAAATTGCATAATCAGACATTTTGAAGCGATTCATGATGAAAATAATATTTTAGTTAATTAGGCATTTTCCAAACGTTCATAACAACTACATATGCACATTGATTTCGTTACAGCCATTTTTTTCTAGAAACCCCTACATATGTGCCATTATAACTTCGCACATCACAATATATTTTCTTTCTACATTCTTTGTACTCATGCATATTCATTGTAAATCGATTTTTAGTGCCTAGTTTTTTGTTATATGATTCGTATTATTTACCTCTCAGATGTAATTATATTTTCATTTAATGTATTTGGCGATGGATTAGATGGAAGAAGGGACTGATGCAGTCTCGATATCGCACCGAAAAAGCTAAAGAGAAAAAAAAGATAAAAAGATTAAAAAAAAAAATAAATTCCTGTTTATCCCGTACACATTTTAGTCACCTTCGCGAACAATATTTTCTTGCAGGTAAATAATCACCGGTCGCAACCTTAGAATCCTGGGTCACCGAAAAGAAAGAGCTTCCACAATTCTGAGTGGCTCTTAGGGGATAGGAATTCTTTATTTTCTTCAACTGGGCCATTCTCGTGGTGGCGTCGACTCGTAACCCTCTGGGGAGGGGTGGGAAGGCATAAACCGTGGCGAGGTTGAGAGGTAGGGATTAACGGAAATGAGGGATGACGTGCAGGGAGTGAGAAGGAGATCTCCATGGAGAAGAATGGATGGTCAACACTCGGGGATGTGGCGGATATATATTTTTCTCGTAAAATCGTGGGTGACCTGGGTGCCGTCCAAATTTCACCCTCTTTTCAGGGCCGTCGATAAACTCCTACGTGCTCCAGAAATACTCTGTTAACGCTTCGTTCCACCGTATATTTCTAACGAGGTTTTTGATTCGAATCCAAAACTTCTTGGGCGGTTCTGTATAAATGGTAACAAAATATCAACTGTTAAGACTTACAATACTAAAATCGACGACTGTCATGTTGCCCCTGAATGTTTACCACCCAAATTTCATTAAGTATTACTCCGATTAATTACAAAATGTTTCCATATCATCCGCTGTCGTTTGAACCACAATATTTTATGACAATTAAATTAACGGTACCAACATAAGAGATGTATAGATTGTAAAGCAGCAAGAAGAATGAGTGAAGGATAAAAAGGAGAAATTTAACTCAAGGGAAGTCATTTTTGAGAGATCATTTGATCAAAATATAATTTAACCCACAGGATTTCTCTTTATTTTTTTAATCAATGAATTAAAATAACGTCTATGTAAACTATAGCCTGGACTAATATGTGTACACTAAAAATAATAATTGATGAAATTTTTCTTAGAAATTTCTGAACTACTACGATGGATAAATGAAGATATGTTAATTAGTAATTGATGTGGCTCCGTAATGACGGTTAAAATCCGTTCTTTGCTACAGTAGAAATATTAAACAGAAACAATAAATTCAATTACTTGATAGTTTTACTAATTTTAACGTTGCAAGTTGATTAAAATTGCTTAAAGTAAACGGCGACTACAAATTTTCCTTAATTTATATCCTAAGTTTAAACAAATAACGGTCATCGAATTAAAACCTGTATGTGATATTTATCGGTTTTTGCCACTTTATGATTTTATATAAAATGGCGTAACAGTGAAATACTCTGGCTAAATGCAATTTCATATATTTACTCAATATGTGAAAACGTCAAATAAAGCTGAATGTATAGGATATCCGTTGAATATCCAGCACATATCATAGTGGGCACTAAGATGGTAATTTAATCCTCTAGTCCGGATCAATTCTTGAATTAAGGTATGATTTTAGAGGATAAATGACTCTGTAAATTTAGAGCCGACCGCATGCAAGGAATCACACATACGATTACTCATGCTGTAAAGCATTAATTACTTTATGGGACCCTCACCGAAAAAAACCATCAGTTATTATAATCAAGAATACCATAGTTTAAATATAATGGAAATCAGTCTCCCGGTATAACTAAAAACTAATTATCCTTCACACGTACACTGCTAACATTTTTTAAAATGATTTGATTCACCAAAGAAAAAACGACTGGTAAAAAATGGGTAAAATGTGTCAATTTTAAAGAAAATCCTAGTATATTTACAGCCCTGGGAGGGATGAGCATTTTCATATTAATAGCACACTTTTATTTACATATTAGGAGAACTAAGCTGCTTTCGTGGGGATTCCCCTCTCCCATATCAACCTGAATTAAGGTATGCCTCCCCATTTTCAACGAATCTCGTTAAAATCTCCGCATTTCCCCCGCAAGCTCCAGAGTTTGACGAGCGGTAAAAGGAATGGGAATAGGAAAAATGTAAAAACTTGCCCTAAGTAAGTCCTTGTAGGAGGATATATCCTGCAAGCTGCCTCTTAAATCGCGTGACTGGGTATTTTACGACTCTAGCTACGGGATGGCCAGAAATTTTCCCGGGGGGAACGCCCAGTATTTCCCCTCTGGCTTGGTTGCCTAGCTAAAAGGGGATTTTAAATGCGTTGCGTCGGAATCCACAGCTTAACCAATTCCGTAATATTCCTCTCCTCGCAACCTAACGAGCCTCTACAATCCCACGGAAAGAATGGTTGTCCCAACTCAACGCCGCAGGCTTAATTCTCCTTGCCACAGTTTTCATCAAAACACTGCAGAAAAAAAATTAACAATGCAGTTAAAAGTGAGGGGTTGGGTTTAGATTTCTGCCTCGGTCACCGTAGTCGTGATATCATTCATTCTGTCCATTTAATGCAATTTCAAATGTATGTTGGTGCTGCGTACGGTGCTAGATAACAGTTGAAGCTTTGGAAAGAGTTGAGTGAAAATATTACTTTTTTAAATCGCCTTTACCTAAAAGGATGAAGTAAGCTAAGAGCCTATTGATTCATAACGGAGCAGATAAGAATAAGATTTTTAGAAAGCTGCAAGACTTTGATACAAATATAAATATTAATATACATAAATATCAAAGTCAAATATATAAATATATAAATAAATAAATAAATAAATATATATATATATATATATATATATATATATATATATATATATATATATATATAACAAATGCAGTAGGCTGCGGTAGTCCAGGGGGTGGAGCGTTGGACTAATGACCGGAAGGTCCCGGGTTCCATTTCCGGGAAAGTCTCTGGGTGCCAGCAGCTCCACCCAAGCTATGTGATTTTTCGGGGTACCAGATCTTCCTGGGGAACCATGGGAAAAGGAACTGGACCCCTACCCTGATATGTGAATTTCACACGCCGTCGGGCTTAGTACTGGGTTAACTCTACCATCACCAACCAAACCGACCTTCGGGTTGATTACTGTGTTTGTTTATGGTTTATATATATATATATATATATATATATATATATATATATATATATATATATATATATATATATATATTTGGTAAGCTACCGGTTAAAGTAGGTTTTTGGATGGACAAAGCTCCTAAATAAATATTTTGTGACTCCTACAAAAACACAACATCCTACTCTACATCAGGTCCTTCTTCATCTTTGATTATCTTCTTTCTCCCTTCATCTCGTCCAACATCCCTAGAGAGAGAAAGAGAGGGGGGGGGGGGGGAGAATAAGTTGATTCGCAATCGAAATGGACAGAAAATTTGTGTGAAGCAAGAAACTAGACGACTACCGTTTCTTTCTCTCCTTGAATATCGGAAGTCACGAGTCATCTTTAAGACGGGGGAAATTGCGATTGCCAAATGGAAATTCCGCCAGGCGGAACGAATAGTCGCGCGGATCGAAAGACAAGAGAGAATGACGAGGGGAGGCGCGAGTGGAGGATGTGAGACGAGGAAAGAGAGAAGGAGGAAGTGAAAGTGAAAGGAATCGGAGGAGGAAGTGCCAAAGCGACGCTTGGGGTCATTCTGAATGGAAGGGATGGTGAGCAAAGGAACGGAATGAATAGGCCCACTTGTCACCCCCGCAAGGGCCAACAAAAGGGATTGTGTGGATAGGAGTGTTGCCGCGCCAGCAATCGGAAACCGTGCCCTTGCAAAAGAAAACAATTTCGAGTTAACCATTAATACTGGGTCGGAAGTTAGAAAAGGGAATGAGAAGTTTTGAAATTTGGCCAGAAAGAATGACACTACGACCAAAGACCAATCTCAAACGTGGAAACACGCCACGCGAAAGTAATAATGTACGAATCCATTGTTGGATATTTGAGAGTAAGATACTACGTAAGGAGTCACTCGGCGAACATTTGTAAGATTTAACATAATGGAACAGACGACTATAAATTTACACTATGTATTTTCCACTTCACCGACATTGGTTCCGACAATTTTTTTCATTATCACTGATAAAAACGCCGATGGTGATGATTTAATTTTCCTTGACTATAAATAGTGAATTTGGAAAATTTGTGGAAATAATCAGCATTAATTTTTCTGCTGTGATAAATATTCTACAATGTCCTTTCTGTCTCTTTTACGTATGATTTAACAACAATAAACGAGCAGTATTTCCTTGTCTCATTCGGCATGACCTTCTTCACGGTTCTGACTCACAATCATTATGCCACGCATTAATTTAAAAAAAACACGACCCCCATATCCTAGTTAAGAAACTTGTACAATGACAAATTTTGTCGTTTAAACTTTCTCAAGACAAATTGAATAAAAACGTTACATGACAGCGTTAATAATGTAAAATATAATTATTCCATGCATAAATATAGATATGTTATTTAAATATATTACTTAGCTATTATTTTCTTGGGAAAATGGTTTTTAATCCTCGACATTGGTGCGCATGGTAGAATTTGTAGTCCTCTCAAAGAAACAGTTCGATTATGTAAGCAATAAATGTTCCAATTAATTTGATGAATAGGCGGTGAACCGATCAAAATATTATTATAAATTAGCATAATTAAATATCATAAAATTAATGTAAAATAAACAGATACCTCGGATCCCCTTTATTAATTTTAACGGATTACATGTGGGAAATCCATATTTTGACATGAGACTTTTTCCAGCGCCAAATTAAACAAATTTAAATGGATTCACGTGAAGGAATATATTTGAAAAATAAATTAAACTGTTAACAATAAAAATATTATATAAATAATTCTGACCGTTTATTAAAATGATATTCACAAATGAATGAACATTTACAAATGTTATCACCAGGAGTTTCATTTCTCCATGTATTTGATTCATTAATCCCATATCCATAATATTTTCATATATATTCTTTACCAATGCGTAATTACTCTTTTTTAATTTTAAAAAGTGAAACTGCAAGTTAGCTGTCACAAAAGTGATTGCATGCGCAAGGAAAAATTTAAAAGTGATTCTTATTTAATACAAATTCGATTTTAAATTACAAGGTGAAATCAGATATATTCCATGTTTTACAATTTAAGGATGTGGTAGAATTCGGTTGGAAAAAACCTTTCTTTTGGAAAAAACGTGCGGTATTATTATTTACGCTTCCTTATTACAAGAGCCCCAATTCTCCACTGCATGTATCAGTGGCATGGAACATTTGAAAATAACACTAAAGAATGCATGGAGCCTTCGAGATTTGGTACTGAAGGCTTATGTAGAATTTAAAGTACACGAATAATGTGAGAACGGAGCCACAATATTAGAGTGAAAAAAGGCAAGTTAACCGGGGAAAATTGCAAGGTAAATAATATTCCAAAGATAAGAGCACATGTAGCATCATAAAAGATTTATGAATCAAATGAAAAATAAAGGAAAAGGAAAGCTTCATGAAATATACAAAGGCACAAACAATACACATAGATGTTAACACACAAAAATATCAGATCCATAATTTTACTTCGAATATGGATGTGAGACAAACATAAGCGTTTGCTTATCAACGTAATGCCCTCAACGTTCATTTTAGAATGAAAAACATCTTTAATGACTGAAAAATACCTAGTCTTGGGAAATAGGGAAGTTGACCAGGATATTATGCACTCTACGGTATTATTCTACAATAAAGAGCTCATAAAATCTTTCCATATTAGCACTAAATTACGAAACAGCTATCGCCAACTATTCAGATACCACTACTTTTTCAATTAACCCTTAAACACTCTGATTCATTTCAAGGAAGAACAACGCATGATGCTGCAGTAAACCTGTCCATTATGTCCCCATTAAACTTGATTTCAGAAAACTTAAAATTAATCCTGAGCTTTTTCCACAACAGACTAATAATACAATTTTTCAAGAGTAAAAGTGAGACACTACTTCTTCCCATCCATTCTCTCTCCACCATAAAAATTTACAAGGCTCAGAAAGGTTCTTCTCCAGTAGGAATTTGTTCCCTCCGGGTGGAATAGGAGCGGTAAGGGTGCAGTCTCTCCGCGAAAGGGAGGATGGAGATTAGGTGACATGAGATAAGTTGCCATGGTGAATTCGTAATAAGATTGTAGCCCTTTTGGGAAATCAGGGATAGTATAAGCAGAGAAATGTTGCATAAGTCAATGGAAGATTTTCTCTATATTTTTCTGGGGAAAAAAGAATATGGAGAAATTTAATTCTTTATTCTCCCGGTTCAAATTTAGTCAGTAATATAAGCCTTAATTTTGGGCCAAATATTTTATACAATGAAGTTGAGTTGAATGAGAAAATTCCCTAATCCAACATTAAAAACATACATTAGTTTCGTAATATTATATCTAAGTTCTCATAGTGGTTTTCATAGGTGAGGGTACACTTCACCGCGTATTCTGGTCAATGGCGCGGAAAGCTGCATTGATGTGAGCTATCTGGTTTCAAGCTTGCATCCCCAAAACCGCGGATTTTAAACGCGATTGTCCATAGGCATCTACCGGGTTTCTACCCGGTATCCTACGCCCTCTTGCCGAACACGCTACCTAATAGGTTATCACGCGGTTCAAAGTAAGTTAATTCGAAAATAACAGGACGCATTTTACTGCGCAAATCTTGAGATTTACCTGGTGAAGAGATAAATTAACCTTATTCGACTCTTAAACATGACACCAGGCCGTGGATTGAAATATTTAGAAAATATCTTGGCTTTCAGTATGGATTCTCTTTCAACTTATCCAAGCTGCAGAGAGATATTCACGAGAATAGCCTCTTGATTTCGCCGATACCAAAATATATTACAGATTTGAAATTAGAAGTGAACATTTTACAGCTCAACAGTCAGATACGGTACAAGCAACGACGCCAACATTTAAGAAAATGAAATCGATGGGAGCGAAGGGAAAGAAAAATACACAAATGGATTGCTACAGAATAGACTAAAATAAGGCGAAGACTAATGTGTAAGTGTACATCGATAGAAATCGTATGGGGATGTATAGGAGCACAGAAGACAAGGGGGAAAATAAATAAAACCTGCTCGCAAAATAACACCCCCACCACCAAACACATCGATTATTTCCTCATCCAGGCGGGATAGCGGGGGGATTGTAAACAAGGGAGTGGGATGAGGGCGGATAAAAAAATAACTTTGTTTCGATGGGGAGAGGGGAAGGGGTGGATGGTTGCGATGGGAACGGGGAGAAAATGGGGAGTCAGGAGGGGTGGGTGGGTGGGCGGGGGGAAAGCAGAGTAAAGGGAAAGAAGGGGTGAACCCAAGCAGCAGCAAAAAGCAAAGACCGAGATGGTACGTTTGGGATTTTTTTAGGGGTGGGGGTGTGGGCTGGAGATTGAAGAAAAGGGAATGAATCGAACGGGAATTAAAATTGCCAGCTACAAAGGAGTTGTTGTGGATGGCGTATAGGCGGTGGTCGGGGAGTTTGCGGGCTTTTTATATTACTTACTGCGGTCAAAGCATTTTGACTGGACGTTTACATTTCATTTAAACACATATTTCTTGTCTTCGGGCCTTCAACGTTATTGAGAGGCAGCGAAAATATTAAAATAAACAAATTGCTGGGATAAACTTTTTTGATGCATCCTAAAGATATTAAACTCTTTTTACTTCCGTTCTAACAACACTACTATGTAAAATTTCCACACATGCTTTCATTGTGTGCATAGTCTAAATTGTTTGTAATAAGTACCCTTTTGTTTTCCGAAATGTATCATATCACTCTTTAAGTAGCCCACATGAATTTTGGAAAACATTGCTTACACGTAAAAATATACTTTAACATTAACCGGAGAAAAATTATCATTTTCCACTGTAATATCTATGAGAGACAAGTTTTTAAACTCATTGATAATTAAACTCTACGTACGAGCTCGTATATGAGCTTCGTTTTAAACAATAGGAACGGGAGTGGTGATACCGGAGTTAGTTGATGTGTTGCTAAATGGGATTTTAAAAGCTTAATTTAATGTTAAACAGAGTTTAAAAGCTTTGCCATTGGTACGGAAATAGTTTCCATAATATTTCTTATCACAAAACTTTTCCTTCCATTAAAAATGTGAAATTAATATAAAATGTGTCTTTACTTTTGAATTACGGGAAGGAGAACCGAACTTAATAAAAAATGATTAATTTCAGGTAAATGAGTGTCACGAATGTTACTCTACGTGAGAATTGCCCGACTTGTCATTGAAGAGCATTACCACAAGAAATTTAAAAAACCCAATTGCTACGCCTTGACCTATTATATCAGCTGAGAAAAATTGAAAAATCCATTGACAAGCATGAATATGCGAGTCCCGAAAAAGGATCACATTTTGGGTGTAAGTAAAAAAATCTAGGATTATTTCCAAAATATCAAGGAGTCTCCAGAAAAACCGGTAGTGTTGGCACCCCTAAGGGGAAGGGAACCCGAGAGTGAGAGCCGGAGAGAGAAAGAGAGAGAGAAATATGGGCGAGAATAATGACGAGTGGGTCTGAAGAGGGGATTTTGAGGAAGGATGGGAGATCGGGAGCGCACAGCGCCGTCCGTTTGTCATAAAGGATGACGTCGACAAAGTTTGCGGGAAGCGTGGGCGGGGGAGGGGTCGGAGGGTGGTATAGCGTGGGTGAACGGCTGGGGAGGTACGACAGCGGGGGGTGGGGGGGGGGACGAGGACTGTCGAGGAGATGGGTGGAGGCGCACAAAATGTGGGGCAGGATTGCAATTGAATGAGTCGGGTCTGAGCCATCACCGGGATGCGGGAGAGGGGGGAGATAGGGGAGGAGTATGGACCCATGGGGGACGTGGAGCGAGGCCAGGGGGGAATACCACGCGGGAGAGCGGGGAAAATGCCGAGTGAGCATCGCAGTGAATAGCTCTGGCAAGCCATCTACCAACGTGCTTGGCTAAAGAGCGCCAAGTCCCAACGGGGTAAAACTGAGCAGAGGGAAAGGCATTTTTAAGGATTTGAATTTGGGGTTAGGTGCTGTTAAACGTCTTCCTATCACAAAACTATATATTAATACGTACTTAATTTATTAGATATTAAAGGTTGGACCGATAACCGGGTTCGTTCGGGCCAGGGTCAACTAAACACTCATTCGAGCTATGAACATCTGAGTCCAAGGTGCCATATTCGGCCTACTTTCAATAGGTTGCGCGGCGCCTTATTCGACCTATGGCTAACTCCATGGTAAAACAGGCCTAATATTGCGAAGAATTTGTTGAGGACATACCTTATTTTACTCTAAAATTATTAACCATATATGTTAATATGCGTATGTGATATAACCTATAGACAGTCCGCTTGGTTTTAAAAATGTCATCGTATTGAAAGATCTGGTGCTTTCCCGGCGTATTAGTTGGGTGAATTCTTCTCGGGTCTTCCCGGTGTCATCGTATTGTTAATGTTGATTATAAAAGTAGAAAACCATATCATATATTCTTTCCCTTTTAGCACATCCGAGAACTTCTATATTGGGTGAACTTGACAGTTGGAAATAAGTTTTCCGCTAGCATGTATACTGGTTTGCCCATGTTTTCAGGGTTTTTACCGGTTTTTTTCCGTTTTTCTAGCCCTTTAAACCCCCATTCACTTTATAATATTATACCATTCCCATCCGGTACTTTCACCTCCTGCCACAAACCTTTGTGATGGATCGTGAGATATATAGATGTGAATATCATTACATGCGTCATTGATTTCGCCTGGAAATTGCTTTTTTTTGGAAGAAGGTTTTTCACGAAAAAAAAGGCTATCCAAAATCTTTTGTCAATTATCTATGCTTACATCTTTAATTTCACATGAGTGCTCTGATTATCAATTGCAAATCCGTGCACGTAAGAAAATTCGTTGACAAAATATTTTAACTAAGCTCTAATACATTAAATGTAATGTTAGATATCTCCTTAAGTGTCGATACAACCCAGTTTTAAGTACATAGCAGCCATTAATACAGTACCAAATGTAAAACTTGCCGATTATGCTTGAATCAAATCATATTTAACACATTTACTTTAAATCTCTGTATGGACCCAACTGGAAAATACTCAATTTGGAGTATCTATAGTTTTTGGCTAAAGCGTTGGTTCAACTAATTATTCCAATAGGATACTGTGCGTTATTTCTTTGGAAATTATCCTGTGACCATAATATGTACACTCTTTCCTTTATTAAATTACTATAAAAAAGTTTAAAACTTCCTAAATAACGAACATAATACATACAGAGCGACAGTTTATATCTGTAAACCTTTTACCAGACCGTACTTATATTTGGTTACTTTTTCACAATATTTCATGGCAATACTGGATTTTCTTATAAAGTTGCTGCATTAGCTGCAGTGGCAAAAGTAGTCAACCTATTTTTAATGTTGAAACACGGAACATTATTGGATTCCTTCGTAGTCTGCACCTATGTTTCCAATTTGCAATTAAGTAGATTAAATAGAACGAATTTAAATGAAATGAAACCTAACAGAGCACCTAAGATTTTTATCAAGCCACTTTTTCCAAGGCCACTTCTTAACAAAAAGCACATCAATTGCATGAACCAATTAATGTTGATGAAGATATTTAATTAAGTCAACGTTATTGATATATCCCTAAATATCCTTGAGTATCCCTAAAATCCCCAAAAATATTGGTGACCTATTTTCTTTTATAATGAATATTGTAACGCGATCACTGAGCTAATATAAACTCTATACCTTAAAGTTATGGTATTCAAATGATATTATATATGAGGGAGGGATTCAAGAGTAATAAAAATTCACTGGCAAAGGTTTTGGCTTTCTTGGTAAGAAGACTCGGGGATTAAATATTCTAATCTAGTCACCCTCATCTTGGCCTGACTTTCTCCTTAAATTCAGTTTCCTCCAGCACTCGGGTATCTCATGATGATCTTTGGTAAAATATAACCATTATAATCATAATAAATATCGACAAAATTTTAAAAACAGTTTCAAATTTCCGTCTGAATTGTTTTCAAGAAAATAAATAAGGGTATGATTCTCTAGAAGGTAAATAAATTCAAATTAAATACCATACTGTACTGGGTATGCTTCAATGAGATATGACGAACCATGGCTTCATTGTATGAGCGTTTTATGCTCAGAAAATTACTAAATTGAAGGGTTTATTATCCTTCTACTAGAAAACATGCTTAAAATTTTAAAAGAAGGAAAAAATTCCAAAAAATATGCCACAATGATGAAGCACAAGCCACGGTTAAACTTATTAAATGTCTTATTCAATTCCATGCAAAACCTCCATTCCTTGTCATTTGATAAATTAAAGCGATTTCAAAGATATTCTCTTTAATATTTGCACTCCACTGTCAAACACAAGACAATTGGAGTTATAATAATAGTCTTCTCAATGAAAAATGCCGTGTAAAGGAGGAAATATGAGGAAATCAGTAGATCGAAAATCCTTTTTAAGGAATCTGCTAAATAAAAGAAGCAGAAAATAGATGAAATAAAAAATGAGCAATAAATATTCATGAAATTAGTGTTGCGGCTCTTAAATTATAAGCCACAAACTGTAAACAATAAAATTAGTGCGTAAGATATGTATTGCAAGCCCTCAGAGTTGAACCTTGGTTCTTTTAGATCAAGCTAAAGCTAGAATTTGTGACACGAGGATATAAAAATGAATGATGAACACCTTACTCCCACATATAAATATCCCTACAAAAAAGAGAAAATAGAAAGCGTTCCGCGAATCGTAGATGATAGGAATACGAAGATGTTCCCCAAAAACATGACCTGATTGATAAATAAAATTCAATCAAATTTACACTATAATGAAAGGAGAAACTTTGTAATTCCACATAGATTTATTCGACGGACGACCTAGGTTTCGACGTGGCACGTCATCATCACCTGATGATGACGTGCCACGTCGAAACCTAGGTCGTCCGTCGAATAAATAATCTATGTGGAATTACAAAGTTTCTCCTTTCATTATGTTAAGTCGATTCCATGAAGTCACGCCTGAGACAACGAATTATATCAAATTTACACTGATGCAAAAAAATGAGTCAAGCTCCTCATTAAATAAATGGCCAAAACCAATATGACAAAATTTAGGTTAAATTTACTCTCCTGCGTATTCTGCTCTCCTGCACTTTCTACTCTCCTACATATTCTGCTCTCCTGCGTATATGCAGTATCTTGCACCACACGATTCGTGATTACAGAGCACTAAAAAATATAACCCTGTTGTATCATGTTATCTCTGAGCTTCTTCATGAAATCTAGGGGGTGGTCTAATAGGTGCATGCACATAGGTAATTATTTGACCTCCCTCTACCAACTCTCCCAGTGACGCCTCACAGCGTATTATGCAGATGCAGTAACTTAGGTCGTCATGTTACCTGAAGGAGATACCTTTCTCACTTTATCCCTCTCCTTTTCCTCCTCCTTTTTCCCTCTTCCCACCCACCTCCTCCTCTTTTCCGTGGGCTTCAATCTTCTCTGGCTTGGCCCTCGGTAAACTTTGTTCTCCTCCACTTATCCTCTTCCCAAAATCTCATTCAAATTCCGCTTCCCTTTGCACGAGATGAAATATCCATTACGTACCCACTCTCCTACTTTCTCCATCCATCTCCTTCCTTCCTCCCCAGCTCAATGCCTCCAGGGGCCTTGGGGCTCCTCTCAGGAACCCCAAAAAATTACTTCCAGTCCAGAACTTGAGCATAATCTCCCTACCAAGTCCTCTCCCTTCCGCCTACTCATTTGGACAGTGGAGATGCCTCTCCTTCCCTCACGGCCTAAAATGAATGTCCATTCCGCTTAATTCGGTTCTTGCCCTCCTCCAACTTCCTTGCGCCGCTTGCCTCACTTTGCCAGAAGTGCAGTCGGTAGTTGGTAATAATCGTGTTTGTTCCAAGGAAGTGAAATGTACTTGCATACGTTGATCAGCGACGCTCATGACATTTATTTGTCAAACGCATTTTCCAATAATTTATACATCCAAATTTTATTTGAATGAAATCCTTTCCAAAGAAGTTAAGCAACAAGAAATATTTGAGCCATAAAACTTAATATCTAAGCAATTTTAAACTACTGGGTCACAAAATATCATCTACTCTATTCCTGAGTACTTTATAATTTAAGTTAAGTTATTTATGAACTCCTCACAAATACCGTCAGATATTATATAGAGTCAAAAGGCCAAAAAAAAGAAAAAAACCGCCAAGTGATTTTTGTCCATAATGTGTACCTAACACTGGATCCACTCTTCCATTATTGTCAGAAAATGAGCAATACCTTGCTATATTACTCCAGTTTTATTCACTTTTTAAGTCTATGTTGGCAAGATTATATTGAAAAATATAAATATTGAAATTCTTAAAACCCCTAGAATTAAAATTATTAGATCTACTTGATCCTGCGTTTGTCGCAACTGCATATACTTACAAAAGATGTAATTAAAATGTAATTAAATGAAGGAACATATTTTATAGTTTAATATCTTTATCACCCTTAACTAGACTAACTATTGGTAAGAATATTACGCTGCAAAATAAAGTAATACATTATAGTTACAACGCATCCTTAGACTTGGGATGGCTGAGAAAAATTCAAATTAAAAGTGCCTTGTGAGTGACAAAAAAGTACTGTGAAAAGAATTTTTTATTGAAAACTATTTCCACTGATTTATTCATCAAAACAATGATAGATTTACTGGTAAACTAAGCATATTCCTTTGTTCATTCGTTTAAATTCTTTTGTCTTTTCTATTTTGTATGTACAGTTATGCTGAGTGGTACAAGTATAGGGACACTTTACTCACAATTTTCATTGGATGTTTTAAAACTCAGTTTCTTGTCTCCTAATCCATTTTTTAAGGTTAACAGCATTCTTAAATTTCTGAAATGGTACGGTTCTAATCAGAGGATTGTTTGGATAACGGAATGGAAATTGTACCTGTAATGCAAAAGTATGCACGTTATAAATCTCTTATTTTTAAAGTAAAACGATACTCCAGATCATCTTTTGTACTCCTAAGCTATAGCTATCCTCTAGAAAAGTTACTGAAAATTCCTTCCTCCACCTGAATCACAGAAATATAAAATGAACGTCTTTTAACTCCCGGGAAATCACATCTGGCCCATTCCGTTTTCCCACTCGCACACCGTTCCTCACCTCGCCAACGGGGAGGGACGGGATGAACGACACACTTCCCCACCCCTTCAATTTTTGAAAGCCTTCAGCTGTTAAGAGGCACGCAGGGCCGGTGTTGTATTCGCTTAAATATTCGGTGGAGCCCCTGGAAATGGACGCGAGGAGTGGCTTAAACATTCATTCCTTCATTCACGCAAAACGCCGGGCGCTGGAGGGCGCTGGGCGTACGGAGCAATCGCGTTAGGATCAAAGATTTCTCGTCCAATAACGCGTGAAGACGCTTGACAAATGTGGGTGTAAATGTTGAATGAAATGAAAGCGGAATGCAGACTGACGAAAGAAAAGGTGATATATTCTGTCAGAGATAACAAATAAGTTAAGTGAGGCATTTTTAAAAGTGCCCGCATTTTCACAATGTTATTTAGTTTCCCGCAAATCCAGTGTGAAAATCTGTTCCCATTATTATTATTTTTACGATAAACCTTTTAATTACTGAAAAATCTAGCCTTAAACCCGGATATAAACGCTTTCATGTAATCAAAACGCTTTCGTAGAAACATGTGTTGCAAAGTTATGATTCACAATAATAACGTTTCTCTAGTGTACTTTTCTCTATGTAATATTTGTGATTGTAAAATTTGTTCGAATTTATTTTATTTAAATTTTATACATTCCAGTTTATTAATTCAGAATCATATTTTAAAAGTATACTTTCCAATGATGCATAATTATATGTTCCTTTATAGAATTTCTTCAAAATTTAATTTTTCGGCCATTAATGTTCTATGCATGGACTGGCCCATATGGTTTGCTCATGAAGTAAATCAGGAGGACGGTTGCATATAAATTTTGGCCCTTCACAATCAATTTTCGCATTAGGTTCTCAGTTGCTATCAATTTAATTCAACTATTTGTTTGCGGAGAACATTTGAATAGTTATTGCAAAATTTGGCTGTTCTTTCATCGGTGTAGTTATCAAAATATGTGGAATGGATAACTGGAGAAGGAATGGGGAGGACCAAGATATGGTACACATATAAAGTGGAGGTGATAATATAAACAAATAAACTTTGAAATAAATATGAAATTCTCAAAGTTTCAATTTGCACAAGTTACTTAGCATTGACCTCTATCCACTCAGCGTTCTGCCCCGAAAATTCTACCACTTTAGAATATTGATTTTAGATCATACCAAATATGCAGTAACAAAGAATTATGCATGAAATGTTCCAGAAATATTTCTTTAATAGAAAAACTTTTCAATATAATTGCATTATCGGCCAGATGTTGGTAATAAATGTGTCGTATTTACATCGCGATGACTTTTTCTGCCATCAAGTTTCATCCCTAAATTCATAAAGGCGTTCGTATGATCGGATATTTTTTATCGAAAATATATTTATAACCAGGATATTATTTTTCTAATTTGAAAGCTTTTTCCCAATTTTCCCTAAAATTTGGATATGAGTTCTCTTAGTATCATTTTTAATTGCGTATAAAATATGCACACATTGTGATTTAGTGTGAACACTGCTTGACGTTTTGCAATATGCATAATATAGTTGCATTTTCTTCACAAAAAAACCGTTGGAAGGAAAATTTTGGTTATAATTTATCCGTAACATATCTCAAAGGGTCGTCAATCACAAAAAATGTATGGCTAACGGTTACCCTTAAAAATGGCGATAATACATTTCTGTGATAAAATGTTTTTCTTAAAGAAGAATGAGAAATGTATGGAATAACTCTATCAACATTAAAATGAAGATACTTTTTAACAGGAGTAAAACATTTTGTTAACTCTGAAATTTAATCAAATTATAAGCTTCAAATGAAGGCTGTAGGCGAAATTTGTTGCCGCCAAAATGAGTGAATGCTACTCCAAAGTTACATAAACACCTTTTTGCTATGATTTTGAGGTGCAATCAATCCAGGTGGAGCTAAAATTCAATAGAAATTGGGATATCTACAAATAAAAACCTCAAGAAGACAAACCTCCTTCGTCAGCGTTTTTAGTAGTGAGCTAAGAGGAAGGGCCCATGAAGTCTTTACAGATAACGACCTTCTGCTACTGCAGTATTCAGGACGATTCAGACCCCTCCACCCCCGGGCTTAGAAGAAATATAAACGAGATAGGAGCGTTTACGGTGCACTAACGGGGTACTCTCCTCATCGCATGAGGAAGAGGGCGTTGCCCCTAAAGGTCTGGGAGGGGGTCGATGGGAGGGGAGTGGTGGTAGTGATGAGCGTTTCCTTTCCATCTGCCGCTGCAGTTTGCTTCAAGCGCGAGGAGGGACTTAAAACGCAAATGGCACCACTCTAGGAGTAATCGAGTAGTCCACTCTACCCTCTGCGGTGCTGGAGACCACAGCGCACTTTGCAATCCCCTTTCTTGGGTTGTCGACGGGAAGTGCATGTAATAATCGAGTTATGACCACAAAGCGATAGGGGTTCAGCTACCCACTGAGATGGGCCCATTTTTTGACGATGGCAGGAATCCCAACGGATTCAATACGAAAAAATCACGCTCAGATATCTTTTTTTCGACAAAATCAAGTCGTACTTAGCCTTCTACTTACTCCAGCTTAGTGTTAAAGTGTTGCACCATGACTTTTAATTAGAATATTTTGCATTCTTTCTTAGTTTTTTGTCTGACGAATATTCACCTTCAAGATTCAAGCGGATTACAGGTTGAATTTGAACATTCATGGAATGTCAGGAAATACGTAGAGGTTAAAACGTTAAGTTCTTTTGGGGCAAAGCAACTTGAAATATTTTCGTCTTGAACATCAGTCTAAGTTTGAATTTCCGTGAATACTTCCAGATTCCCATTATAGAAGAAGGTGGAGGGCCCACATTTCAATGCAGATCGAAGTGAAGAGTAATAGAAACATTTTCTAGGCCTAATTCGTCAGGTAGAGGGAGCACGATGCATTTTCATTAGGCTCTTTCTGACAGGTACAAAGACTTTTACAACGCCAATTAGGAGGGGGCTAAAAACGTGGTGCTTCACTCTTCGGCACTCATACATCTCCCCCAAGAACTTATACGGTCATTTTAATTTTTAACTAAATCTGCTAGTCTAATTCGCAAGAAGACTAATTTTTCCCCAACGGACTATATGCCTACTGTTAAACTAGCAACGCTATTTAACCTCTTTATGAGACTTCAGTTTTTCATAAAAAAATTGAAAAAACCTATTTGCGATATTGGTTACACAGTAAACATTTATTAAGTAAGCATAAATCCTTAAAATACCTCTCACATCAAGTTTAAATATGCAAGATGACACCAAGGATGAGAGTGATTTCGAAGGAGGTAAGGTCAAAAAAATAAATAAAAATACTGTTTCAATGACAGAAAGAGAAATGGAAGGGTTTCGCGCAGGATATTAGAACAGTGTTGCTATAATTCATGCATCTAAACTGCACATAGGGCACAAGAAATTATTCCAATATTGCTCGTTTCTACGGCAACGTTTTAAATGCTGGATAAAAGGGGGTAAAGATTCATACTTTTCTGAACGTGACAGAAATGGACCCTTAGGGTGAAAAACATTTCCGACCAATTACCCTGTCACAAAGAATGGGAAAGACTGGAGAATTATTAAGACCAAAATAGAGGAAACTATTGGAAAGGAAAACTTTTATCCTCAAAATCGGAATGAGTTTCGAAGAAGTTCTGGCAGTATAATGCCCAAAAAAAGTCCATTGTCGTTTAAAGGGCTCGCCGATACTTATTTTTTAACTCATTTTATTGATTTTGGGAACGAATTTCGACACAGTGTGTTGTCTAGACACATATGTGGAAGTTAAAAGACACATTTCCCCAGAAACTCAATTAGTGGAGCAATTTGTTCGACGGAACATTGCTACTGTAAAAAAAGACAATGCATTGAGCTTTCACGACTAGTTATTGCTGTTCAAATAAAGAGTCTCTAAAGGCACGATTCTAGTTTGCAGGATTTTGGATAGTGCAATCGATAATCATGACATAAGCGTCCAGTAATTGAAAATTTCATTGCATATCTAATTGATTCTTAAAATTTTATTCACCTAAAATAGTAATAATTTAATATAAAATTATTACTTACAATACACATTTTACTACTTTAAACTTAATTTATTGAGCGAAAACCGGAATTCATCACCAATTCATACAGAAATATTAGATTAAATTAAAGTATGAGAAAGTGCCAAAATTATAAGATAACAACCAGTGAATATAAATTCCAGGAATATTAAAAATTTCGATGAAGAAATAGTCAGTTGTTAATGAATTGTAAGAACAATAACCTTGAAGTCTGTTTAGTAATTCCACCAATAGATTAGATTTGTTACTCATAATGTAGCATAATTGAGCAATATATGTTTGTAACGGCTAATTATATCTAGGAAGGCCTTCGTAAAGAAACTTCGATATTAAAAAAGAAAATAGAAATATCAACAATTTATGACTGTTAAGTAATTTACTATCATATTTGGAGGAAACAAAGCTTATGTTTTATCAAAACTGCAATTATGATATCTATGTAACAGTATACCCGATATTTACAATATTTATACCCAATGAAAACATGATACCACTAGAAATGATATAGTCTTAAAATATCAAGAATTAGGGAGAAAAGGATTTGACATTTCCACTGAAAAATATTAACAGGAATCAAAGTAGAAATGGATAACCCGGAAAAATCCTCAAAGAAACTTTCAGTTACAACTCCAGACAGAGGAACCTAACGCAAACCTTTGGGCAAGCGTAAACGGAAAACATGTTTATGGAAATTGCATCTGCCTAACGGATGAACTAAAAAAAGGACCGGGAAAATCAATAATTTATTCTAAAATACAAAACAATTTACCTTTAGATAACCTGTTACTTAGTATCTAATTGTTAATACGGTGATAAGGTGTGATATGATGTGCTATGGTGGAATTGGGACATATAGTACTGGTGACCAAATAATAGCATTTCTCCACCAGTTAAAATAGATTTTATTGCCTGCCAAATTTCAATACATGTACTAGACCTTCTTCAGGTATTGAAAATTCTTTAGTACACTGAAATCTGGTCACCAATTAAAAAAATTAACTGTCTAAAACTTAAAAAAAATTTGGTTGTAAATTTATTAACGACCAATTCTATGAATGAAAGACTGTGAGGAGATTACAGGAGATTTTAAGAATGGAGACGAAATTCAAAAAGCATGTGAAAATAAAGATAGGCTTCTTTATTTTGGGGCGAGATCGAGACTATGGAGTCTCTTCTACCACCTTACCCTTAAAAGAGAGGAAAAAGATGAATATTTTCCATTAGCAAACAAGCAAGGAGAGCAAATAGATGGGAAAATATTAAATGCACCCTTCAGATAAAAAATTGCAAAATCAATTTGCTTTTCAATATTTTATCACATAAAGCAATGTCATTGAAAAGGGATGTGTTGTCCTAGAGACATCCGGCACTGGTCTAATTATTTTCGTTGTACCACGTATTTTAAAAATACGGTGCAAGGGTCAATTTTTATGGAATGACGATAGAACAGTATTAATAAATGATATCTGACAGTCTCCTCCAAATCATGAGGTATATTACACGAGAGAAATATCTCTTTACGAACTACGTTCACCTCCGCTTGCAGATAACCAATTAAATGCCTCAAAATTCTATAAATACCGAATGACCATTGCACGCAATAGTAAAGGCGTTAAACTCACCCTTTAAGAAAGTCATTTTCTCTAACACCAGGCCATAGCATCATACACCTCTCGCTGTGATACTTCCAATTCCGAATTTTGATAACAATTATTCAGCCCATGAATTGTTAATCTTCCCCATTAAATGCTATTCTACTCGGCTATTCAAAGGCACACCCGTATTGAACATCACTTCCAAGGCATCTGCATACGTAGGATGTTATGCATTACCCGATAAGATACCCAAGGGAATGTAGTTTGGGCAAGAATTACTCTTGAGACGTGGATACAAATGATTATTTAGCATGCGAGCCAAGCAGACAATGACACTCATTAAGCTGAGTCGCCACCGTCGGGGGAGATAAACCGAGGAATCGAGGGTTCCTGATATTGAGACCACTATATGTGTGCGTGAATATACATTCAACTCATGAATTCCAAGAATAATTTAGAATACACGGCGCTGGATATTGTGCTCGCCATGAGAATATACTGAGTGATTATCTTTCCCAAAGCCCCGAACACCAAATGATCATTCCTGAGAATCCTAAATGTGAAGTGCGAAGCTAAATGTGAGGAGAAAAAAAGGGGATATCGTCAGTCAATGTTTGTTCGAGTAAGACGGATTCCAGTTTTTTTTACAGTGAACACAGACCTTTGAAAGAAAATAGATAATACGTGAAAAGAAAATAATCCTGACAGGCTACAATTATGAAAGACAGTTTAAGTATATGGTTAGTGACCAGACGCCATCTAAAAATCAGGTTTTCAATTTTATGATACTAGATTCACCTTCATAGAACGTCATGATAAATTGTGAAACTTTGAAAACTGTGTAAGATCCCTGAGTTTTATTTAAAAGACCGCTTTCGTCGAACTGTGGACATCATCGCCTCAAAATGTCGACTGATTGGCGATTAGGTGATAATTTACACTGCTCTGCGAAACCAATCGTCTTAAATAAAATTCAGTGGAGTTTACAAAGTTTTATTTGTCAAATTTCACCAACCTTCGAATAAAATACCAATTATAAAGAAAATGCTTAGAACTCGTAATGGGTATAGGCAAAAATTTGTACTACCGGTCATAAAAATTTAGGTGTTCAAAAGTGTAAATAGAGTAGACACCGATGATGTCGGGCAGTTATTAGTCGGGGTGACGTGTTGTCAAATATCAAGGAATAATGAACAGAAAAAATTAGACAGAAATTTGCCAAATTTTGCTCCTAAAAATACTTGAATCGCCATATTATTTCATCACCATTTTGGTAACATTGTTTATCAACTAGATAACATATATGCCAATAATAACTAATGATGCTCTTACAAATAAATAACTACTGAAATAATTATTTTACCCAAAGACTACCGTCTTTAGGTAGACTTTGAATGATGTTTGGGGGTCAATAATCACTAACAGTCAACAGGCTTGTCTCAAATAAATGCAGTTTTTCACCCAAAGAAGCATCTAAATCATGCTCATCTGAATGTTTCTTTAATCAATTATTTCGAAATAAAGGATTTTCCACCACAGTAATGTAATAAGTGCGCTCTTAAGTATGTATATATTCTAATTGCTTTAGCAACTTAAGAAGAATATTTTGCATTGTAAAACCGCAGAATTATACTGCAGTACGATCGAAGCAGTTTGAACACGCCTTTTTGCAATGGAAACTTTTACGATGAATTGTATTCAACATTATTTGGATGAAAAATGAATGATACGTTGCACAACAGACTTCATCCACTTCTAGCCTTCGGTCATGTACTACGTAGCCAATACCACAAACTCCACTTTGTATTACTTTTTAATTTAATTCATTTCTAAATTTCTCTAAATAAATCAAATTTAATCTTGAGCAAAAACACTCTCTCATAACAAATATATTGTGAAATTTTCGGAAATGCAAAATGGAAAACCAGTTCTTAGGAGTACAATGACAGAGTAGCCTGCTATGAATCTTAAAGCATCTGAATTACCGATAGTAGCGAAATTTTTATTTGGATTTTCAGATTTGGAATGAGATGAGAATAAATTAAGCAGAAATATAGAATGTATTTAACCCCCAGAAAGAGAGAAAGAAAGGGAGAGGAATGGACAGTGATTTTAAGCCTAGAGAAAAGTAGAAATGAAAGTTACCATTGATTTACTCTGAGAGATGTATAGAAAGAGACTCACAGTTCAATACTAATCAAAAGAAGAGGAAATAAACAAGGTATTATAGAAAGCTTAGGGGACAGTATTTCTGATTGAAATACTTACTCCCAAAAATAAGGTAGTGATAAATGATTAGATGATGAAATATAAGATAGCGCTGATAGTATCTACATTTATATTTTCTGAAAGTTATATATTTGAAATCAGGACAACCATATTATCTTTAAATCATTCGTAATTTAAACAAGTGTAATGTTATGAATAAATTTCTTAAATTAATACCGCTTCAGGCTTGGTATACGCTTACCCGCGCACCACGCATTTCCTTTATTAAAATTGCCATCAACGTACGAGGAGACCGTAATAATCGCTAAGCTTACCTGCGGCCGATGTTGCGCCGATCCTGATACACGAACACCGTTCTTTGTTAGCGTTTGCCTAGACTATCACCTTCGACGCTGCGGAACGCATATCTCCTTATGGACTATTTGGATGATTTGAAAGTAATTTGAATAATTAGAAATGGAGAGTAGAAAACTGCAGAGATGAAAGACGAGTTACGGTAATATATAATATGAGTTTAATTATATTATGGGTGATGCCAGTCAGCCCTAGGAGCGCTGTATTGTACATTGATTTAACCCTTCAAAAAAATTACCTCAACCGGCGGACTGCAGCTAGTTAAAATTGAATGACGGGCATTCATTTGAAGTATATTGAACCTCCAATCACGACACTTAATGAGCTGTGATACAATGCTCATTATCCTGCAAGCGAACAACTATATGCCAACGACGCTTGCTTAACATGGATCGGTTGTAGCTCCCATGAGGAGATCTCTGGGTCGAATGGGGGTGGGGAAGTGGGAAAGGTTAATGGGCAGGCGGATGGGTCGGCGGGAGAAGGTGACTGCCTGCGTAAAACGGTTGCGATCCCACACCGTGATAGGGCCGGGATGAAAGTCATCCCGACACGCGGTGAGAGGATGATGCGGCGGCGGCGGCGGTTGCGATGCGACCCCGAGGGACGGGGAATGATCGCGGGAGGCGAGGGAGTTTGCGGATACGGAAGGGAAGGGAATGGAGAAAGAAGGCGGGAGAGAGTACGGCGACGGGGCGTCGGTGTGGCCCGCTGAGGAGGGAGGGAATGGAAGGGTGCTAGTGCCGCAAGGTCTCCTCCCTCGCCTGCCTCCGCATGATCTCCTCTCACTCCTCCTGGGGACGGAGTGGCGGGGTCCTGAGAGATTTTGAAGGAGAGGGAGAGCGGAAGAGAGTTTGGCGGAAGATGGGGAACGGAGCGAGACCGAAAGAAAGGGAAAGAAAAAAACACCAAGGACATAGAACGCCGTTCGGCGCCAGAGATTGGAAAAAATAGGGAGGGAGGAGTGGGGGGAAGTGATGGAGTCTGCGTGGATACGGAGACGGGCGCGTTAATAGAGGGAGGGAGGCACAAGGGGGAAGGCGAAAGTAGAGAGCGTTTGGGGGCGGGGGGGAGGAGGAGATGAGGTGCTGCAAAAAAATAGAACGCGCGGCTGTTTGTCGGCTTTCTAGGAGAGGGGCGTGGAGGCGGCATATGGGAGCATCGTAAAGGGGGAGGGAGGGAGGGGACAGAGGGTGGGTGTTGGGGTTTAAGGCATTTTGCCTCCCTTGGTTTCCTGGTAGACGGCGACGTCAGTGTTTCGGGATTATCCGTTCCTCGTGAGTAAACACCAACAGATGTTGCGCAATGGCGGATCCCACAGGAATCACCCCGAAGGTTGTTGGCGTGACAGGTGAGCGTAGAGCCTCCATCTCATGCCGAGCCCTGCGGTGTGTGAAATTCCCTCGTTGCTATAGTTGGGGTCGAATCTTTTCCCGGTCGCGCCTGTGGTTTCTCCATGAAGATTTGTTTCCCCTAAGATGGAATAGTAGGTGTGCTGGGGGTTTCTAGATTTGAATCCACGTCTCTCGGCCAGTGACTGAACGGTCCAGCCGCTTAAATGCCACTTTCACGCATCATTGAGTGGGTACGTGTTGTGATAATTGTGACCCGGACATAATTTGTGGCTGCAAAAGGGACAATATTAATATCATTTTTTTGTGAGGATTTTTAAGCCGAAATTGTTCAACTTGGAAAGAACATAATCAATGTCACAAATATCATTTTTAGTATTTCCCTAAAATTCCACCAAAGTGTATATTTAACTTGAAAAATAATGTGGCACCCTGGTCTGTAAGAACTATCATCAAATCCAAAGAAAATATATAGGGGAGGATAAACATATTAATATTAATACCGTAATACCAATGGTTTCTAGTTTTCAAACTTCTCCCATGTATGTAAACGTATGCGAGTTTACACTAACTACCCAATGGTAGTACCGTTATGTGTAAGGTTTGCACTCAATTGTATGTGATCAATTTAAGAAGATCAATCGAAATACATTCCCCTTGAACGCTAAAACGTCGAAATCAGGAACATTCTCCCAAAATTCGTAACGTATTTTTTGACAAATAGTAACTAGGTTGTGTGCATCTGACAAGTAAATTAGGAGGAAATGAAATTTTTTGGGACTGCTGATAATAGAAAAATCATTCGAAAATAAAATTAGTTTAATAATAATCACGCAGCTAATACTCAAAGGAATCATCCACAAAGGAGGTATTAGTTAAAATTTCGCAGAAAAATAATTCTATCAAGAGTTTAACAAGTTGCACCAGCATTAAAACTTTAAATTGAATACCGAAGTATAAAAAAATAAGAAGTGAAAGGTTGATCATCTTTTATGGCATAAGTGTAAGTGTAATCAATGTATTTATGATTTAATTAAAATTGATGCTGCCAATGCCAACATAAGTTTCCACAGCAAATGAAATTTCTTGATTTCAAATTCAGGTACAAAAGAATCACTATCAGGATGAATCAACCGTCTTTAGGTTATCTTAAAAGGTTTCATCATATTAAAATTCCAAATTCGCCTTTTTTTCTGAAATATTTCCACAATTTCAAGAAATGTAGGAAGTAAAAAGTATAAAATCACGAGGTGGAGATTTATCTTTCACACATCAGCTTCCTCACCTCGACGACACCTCTGAAAGCCGCTCTACAAGGGCCAAGCATTCCCACAACTCATATCTGAAAATGACTTGCTTGCGGAATTACACTGACATCATTGAAAACGCTACGAGAAGCTTGAGAAAGAGGTTTGAGCCAACCATTTTCCTCCTTCAACTCGCGGGTTACTGCCAATCAAACACGAACGTGACGCGAATGCGCGATGGTTTATGATGAAAGATCGACGCAGAGCTTAACGACAGCGTGGTGCCGGCGGGGATACAACATAAATATAAATAGAGACGCAACGGAATTTTGATCCCGGAATGGGAGAAATTTCCTAAAATCTCCCACGGCAATGATAAGAACTACCACGACAGGCTAAGTCTGCCATGAATTCCGTGTCAACGTATACACCATCTTCGGCAAGAATTGTGCGGTGTACAGCAATGCCACGAGATGAGTTGTATAACATTCCAATAGGGCGACATTTCATCGCAAGGAAACCTGTCCCCATTTGACGGGGCCTTTGGGGACCAAATTTCGAGCGGTCGAGTGGAGTGAGAGGATGGGATTGGGGGAGTTCCCAGACGCGGGGAAAGACAAAATGAAGGCGTGCCGGTGTGCGGGCGTGTGTGGAAGTTCGTTGCTGCGGTTGAAAATAGTGAGGAGAGGCCAGGGGGCGGGCGCAGGGGAGTATTAGATGGGGAGGCTGAGACCAACGGTATTCCAATTACGGTGGCGTGGCCGCAGTGCCTGAATCCTCTTCGCGCGGCACCAATAGTAGGGACAAGGATAACAAAGCAAAATAAGGGAACGGAGGAATATATTTCTATGCATAATTGGAGCTAGCTCTATCGCAGTGTTGGACGGTCGAGAATGGTTTTGACATTAGGATGCTGCCGCGCAGTAAATAATCACTGTTTGAGCTTTTGTAGCATTTCCAGGGTGCATCCTTGGGAAAAATATCATAGTCACCCTATTTGCGCAGGTGCGCAATGCCCTATAGTTCTAAGACGACGAGAGGTAAGAGCAATACGCTATTGATGTTAGTCCGAAATGTAATGACTGCATACTTTTAAGATATTTAAGGAATATTGAAATTATGCTGGATGTGTCAAAAGTTTAGTGTAAATGAGTTACGAAGTGGATTTGAGAAAATTCTGTTTGCATGGAGTGCCAAACTATTGGTTTTAAGCAGCTCAAAGCATTCATGTGCCTATGGATCGTAGTTGGGTGAAATAAATGAGCTTCCTAACGCCCACCGCACTAATTGGACAATTTACCTTTCTTTAGACGACTATTTATATACTGTAGGGCAAAACCTTATTCCGGACAATTTTTACTCTACAGTCGATTATATGATTTCCGCACCACGATAAACGGTACATGTGCATGTTGGTTGTTAGTTGGTAGTTAGTATGTTACTTGGTAGTTTGTGTGTTTGCATGCGTGTGGGATGTAAGGGTGTTTCCATGAATGCATTACATGTTTTGTTGGTAGACTATAAATTTGTGGGTTTTCCATACGGTATTTGTTCTTAATTACGGTTGGTGCCGTAACTTCCCCCGCCACACGCCCTTGCGGCGGCTTGCGGGGTATTAAGTAGATGTAGATGTATAAACGCACTTACCGTGTTAAATGGGCGATAAAATGACTTTTGTGTACTCAACCCTGGGTGCACATATTTATCACACAGTATTGATTCACTTCCCCCTGTCCAAACAGCCGCCTAAATGTAAGCCCCCAGGCATTGATCTCACCAGTCGTGTCTTACAGAAAAAACTACCATGTAGTTTCTGTCCTACGAGAGTCGAATAAATGAGGCCCTTTCAGTGCAGGCTAAGTTTATGCCTTCTTAATAAACCACCTGAAAATATGCTAAATAGCTGAATGGTAAATGACTCCAATCTGCAGATAATCATTCATTTCCTATAACTGTAAGAATCTGCATGGCCAATCTGCTGCTCGTATATGCTCCTCAAATATACCTACAGTTTTTAGAATAAAAGAACTGTGAGGACTGACAGAGAATTAAACAAATTGGTTGAAACAAAAATAAGCTTGTATAAACTACTTTCACATCATAAAAACATAGTGAAATTCTCTGAAGATATAAGAATCAAAGTTTCAAATGCTTATTTGTTTTTGTTGATGGTGTATGCTTGAATTTACCACTGAATTTTGGAAAAAAAATTTTCGTTTGATGTCAATGAGGCTGCTTTGTGAGAATATATCGGCCAAGTTTTCCTCAACCGCCTATTATCCAAAAATTAAGATTTTAACACTAATCCATCGCGACAAGATGCAAAAACTCTGATCTAAACTGCGCGATATGGTAATGCGATATTTAGAAATACTTTCAAATTTTATAAAATACCCGGTCATGTTTCCAATTATATTCTCCCACTTGTTTCATATCTTTACCAAGAAAACGATCTTAAAGGCACTTTTTCGAAAAGGAACGAGCCCAAGTCTCAGCAACGAACGTGTGACCGTTGTGGTTTACCGGACCAAGTTGCGTTAGCACCATCACCTACAAAAGTAATAATCATTACGATTACCTGTTCATTGAAATTCTAGTTACCTGTTGTATACTTTTTGGCCTCAATTAGGCGTCCATCTGACAAATACCGGTAGCATAAAACGCTATCCAGAACTTTAGCGCCACGCAGAGTTCGAGCTAACTTAATGGGTTGAAATTTCTGAGGGAAAAATATCACCCGGAAGGAGAGAGAGAAGCCCTTAATTCTTTTTCCCTCCCGGGCAAAAGAATGCATATTTCACGGTACAAGAAAATGGTCCCATTCAATCCAGTGGGATGGATTTCGACAAAGGAACCAGCAACTCCGTAAATGGCAAACGGAACAAAAAGAAATGAGGTCAGTCACTAAGGGGTAATTCAGCAGGGGGTTTTCTCAGCGCCGCCGAAGAAGGAAGGAAGGACAGATTGGGGAGGGAGAGGCTGGGGGAAGGAAATTAGGAGAGGAAGGGTGGAGCGATCTATAAGGAAGTAAGTAGGACGGAAACTGTGGATAAGATGAGAGGAAGGAGCGGAGGAAAGCAAATCCCTCCCTCATGACCAACCCCGAACCCCCGCACCGTGTGGATTCTGCTTCGGGAATCGACGAAATCGGGAGTGTTTTCACATTTTGGCGCTGCTGCATGAATGCTGGCTCCTTAGGGAAGGGGGTAAGGGGACGTGGAGGGCGTGGGAGCGGACGAGACGGTATTGGCGCCTGGATTAGAATTGAGTAGGGGTGGTTTCGTTGGGGAGGGGTGAAGAAGGAGGAATCGGGGAAGGGGAGTGAAGGAAGGGAATCGAGGACCTGCCTTTTTTGGATCACACACTCGTCTATTGTGTTTTGGGGACTGGGTGTGGAGTTCATTCAATACCCTATCCGCCCGCACAGAACAACCCTGGTCTTCGTCCCAATTACCACACCGCGTCACCAGACCCTTCTGCGCAATGGCATGATGTGTAATGTGTGAGTATATACAAAGAAGAACGTGGGAGAGATTTGGACTACTGACCCAAGGGCCTGGGCCTGGGCACCCTAAGCTTCGCTCAAGCTGTGAATTTACCAGAGCTTCCTGTGAAACCATAGCCGGTATAGGGGAAGTATCTGCCCCACCTTGCCCTGACGTGTGAATTTCACACGCCGTTGGGCATTGGGTGAAAGCTAACATTGCCAAATAAATCGACCTTCTGGTTGAATATTCTACTTGTGGTTTTATGGTTATATACGTGCCTTTTTAATAAAAAATGCACGCATCAATGATGTGGATACCAAAAATATACATAGCAAACACGCAAAAGGACATTCACATGTATATTTTAGTGTTCTACTGTACCACATAAGTGTTTATGTATATATATATATATAATATATATATATATATATATATATATATATATACACATATATATGCATAAACATTTACACATATAATTCGATGTGAGCGGTGTCGGAATTCTTGAGAGGAAGTTCGTTCGGGAAGTACGACGGACGGACATCTGAGGGGATAATTCTAGCAATGGTGTAGCAATGGAGGCAAGGATGTAGCGTTTATCGGTCACGTAGAAACCTATTTAAAACAGACTGCTGTTTTCCCTTATGCTAGTACTCACGGTACATTGAGGGATCTCTGATCCCGGGCAAAGTTAAATTTTCCAAGTTCTCTAAAACATTTTCTGGGGTGGAAAAATACTTAAGCGTCAGTAAGGAATCAGTTCTTGGAAAAACAAATTTTCTCTATTCTTCATGTATTTTTCATAAAATATCCTTAAATTATCTGCGAAACGGTTTTAAATAAAATTGGCCTTTCATTTTTACTCATTATATGCATGTTAACTTTCTTTAAATAAACGTGTTTCATCGTATTCGTAGTACTGATGGAATTTAATATTGGCAGTGGATCGGGCTGAGAAAGATTTGAACCGATAACACTGCGCGCTCACATGGGATGAAATTTGACCCGTAGATGGTGTGAGGCTAGCCATGGGCTTAAAGTTGCTGTCATTGTGGATAAGCCCTCCTATTTATGTCCTTACTATACTATAGAATAACCCACGAAATCCTGGGACAAATCTCCTCAGAACATGAAATTAAGGCGGAAAATAATCTTCTAAGTACTTTGAACTAAAACTCTTATATAGAACTACATTACAGGTTGAAAAATTAACTGGAAACCTTGATGGAAATAACTAAAAATCTGTCAATAAGGGATGGAATATTCATTAATTAATGTGCGCATTAAAGGAACCTGTATTAGAATAAAATTCTTAAACTCAATCACACCTTGTTCATATATCAGAGTAGCTCAACGTTTACAAGTAATGCAAAAGCAGGGTTATTAAAATTATCAAAAATAATTTTGCATGCGTATTTTCTAAAATGATCAGCTATAGCCTTGAGCAGTGTCTATTAGACACAATTTACCTTGAGTGTGCTTTTAACTCGGAAAATAGTTCTACCAGCTCCAATTACGTTTGGCAGAAGTACTTAAGCTTAGTTTAATGGTATTAGCGCGAGTGATGTATTTTATATTCTGATAAATAAATAGAATAATTTTTTAATGTATTAAGATGGTAGGTTTACTCATTTTATATTACACTCAATGACGCAATATTGCTCCTTTATGTAATGATACAATAATTATAAAGCATTTTGAGTGAATATCATTCCAAAGTGAAGGGGTTGAAAGCATATTGATTAATGTCACTTTCGTCAAATTTCTTTGATTGATTAGTTTTGAATTCAGTTTTTTTTAATCGAGCCAGACTATTTCTTTGTAGAATCCCTTGCACAGTAGTTAAAAGGTAATTTTTCCTCATTAATTTTTCGTCAGTAAATTCTTGGAAAGAAGGAGCATTCCCGCGATACCAAAGGATATGCAAGTTTTCTGAATAATTAATTCAGAGAAAACTCTCAGCGTCAAAGTGAGTCCAGGCCTTAATTGTCTCGGAAATTTTGACGACATGGGTCTCAGGTGCAATTCGGTAGATTGCTAACTTCAGGCCGTCCATTAACCGATCCAGTGCACGGCTCCAAAACCCGCCCCTTCACTAATAATTCAGTCATCTTGAAAACCTTTCAGCAAATTTGATAGGCGCATGAAATCCTTCCCAAAGGAAGTCATTCTTAAAGGGTATGGAATACGTCGGTCGGCCTACTTCATATGGATCACGTGTTTGCATCACTATGCCGGGGTGTTATTTCTTAACCATTCGGTCTATAATTTAAGAAGGAAGTAGGTGTATCATTTGATGTATTTACACACACACACAAGAAAGTGCATTTTGAAACACGATGAACAGAAGTTGCAAGAATTAAGGTAGTAGAAATAGCGAGTATTTAGCATTCGAACATAAGACAGTGAAAATGATAACTCTTTAGTTTGAAAATTTTAAAAATAGACAATTAATTTAATATAACGAGTGAGTTATTAAGTACAGCGTAATCTTATGACACATGAGAACTTTATAAAAATGTAGTTGGCATGCTAACTCATACTGTCTCTTCGTCTTTATTTTTAGCTTGTTTGAATGGATTTCATTTAATTTTGTCGTATACCATTCTTTTGACATAAAGGTATACTATCATCAAGTCCTTCAAAGTAGAATATCACTCCATGTACATGTAGTTTTAAATTCTAATGAAAAAAAATTAGCCAGTGCTCCATGGATCAAAATAGTCAGTGTTATTAGTTCAATGCAAAACCTGGAGGCTTCGTGGATGTTCGAGAGATAGATGTAGTCCGATTACTTTTGAAACCTGGCAATATAGATGCCGATTATCAACCAATAGCACAGGAATAGGGTCCTGGCGATATTTCCTACGGGTGATCGATGTGAGATTCAAATGTGTGCACGTTCCAATGCTCACCATTTCGAGATATCCAGAGGGGAATGGGGACTGTGGGAGATAGAACCGGCAAAATTACGCGCCTCTGTCCAACCGATACCTCAGTATAGCAATTAATGCCGAAAACATACATCACAAGAGAATGATTTATCTCGATGTTTCAAATAAGGAATTTTAGAAAGCTTCGGTTGGATATTAATTCGTGGTCGCCAACCGAGCCGTGTGATTCCTGTGACCTGTTATTTTTTTATGACTAAGTCCCCGTGCGGTCCTAAAAAAACATTTCAAATAATTCCAGTCTACGCTTACAAAAGTGGTGGTGGACGTGAGAGGTATTCAATAGCTATGCAAATAAAGCAAAATACGACGAAAATTTATAGGACGGGATAAATCAATCCTCTGTCTGTCAGTGTAAACATTTAAATCCTTGTAAAAATCAATGACAGGGGAATCAAACTGTTTTCCAACATCTCCAAAGATTTTTCAATAAAGTGCCATAATACGCGTGAGACTTTAGGGTTTATATACTTGCACTTGGTTTATGCATCTAAAAATTCCTTTTTGGATGCTCTTTTTCTTTGATAAATCTCATTATTTAATACATGGATTTTATTTGGATTAAGGACTGGGAGAAAAAAAACACTCAATGAATGAAATTTCGTGTAATGATTTTTGAAGTGATTATTTAAGCAAGCCTGAAGGATTCATTAAGAAAGAAGAAAGATTAATTTCAATTCAACTAAAAACACTCGTTCTAACGTATACTGGAATCCTTCAATATGGCAGACTATCTCCCGATGAAACCAGCTGAGCTCTAAAATCACTACCGAATATGCATAAAATTCCATTTAATACGCGAAACTACTGAAAATCATTCTAAATAGAGGAGTTTATTTCTGAATTATAAAGCTAAACAAGTCCTCACTACAAAATTAGGAGCAACATAAAAACTTATTCATTTGATTTTAAATGTAATGGAGACATTTAGTGCTAGTGGCATGAATATTAGGATAACTAAGTGTATATGAAATATTATTGACATATGCATTACATATGCCATACAAAAGGAGGAAAGGAGGCAGTGCTCGAGGAAATCCCTGCTAGAATCGGGCGTTGAACGGTAGACATTTTTTTGGAGATTACAGTGATACGGAGGACAGAACGCTTCTCTCTATTCTTCCCGGGAACCCTAATTCCCTGACTAACCAGCTATCTCTGTCGGTTCTAATGCTGTCATTAATCGCTCACGGTAGCGGTTAGGCCTCATCTAATAGCTATTTAATCTTACTAAGTAGTAACAATCCACGTCAAAGTCTGTAGCAAGCTACATATATCCATAATTATATATATATATATATATATATATATATATATATATATATATATATATATATATATATATATATATATATATATATATATATATATGCGTATGTGTGTTTGTGTGTGTGTGGGTCGCGGTAGTTCAGAGGTAGAGCGGTCGACTACAGCCCAGAGGGCCCGGGTTCGATTCCCAAGAAACCCTCTCTAGACACTTCCGTCCAAGCTACCATATCATCTTGGGAAACCTTAACAGGAAAAGGAACTGGGCCTCCAATCCTGATGTGTAAATTTCACACGCCATCGGGCCTAGCACTGGGTGAACTCTACAATCACCTACCAAACCGTTGTACAATATATGTATATATATATATATATATATATATATATATATATTACTTGTGCATATATATTTTTTATATTTATATTTTTATAATTTCATATCCCATTGAAGTCCTTTTTTATAATCCACTAATGGTTTTACCCTGAGCATATATTTTTTGCTGAAAAATTATGTTTTGCTAATTATTTAGAAGCTCCTTAAATTATCTAAAGATATTGTATTTGAAAAGCATGATAGTTTTAATTCCGCCAAAGTTGAAATTGTGTATACATTACACGTATAAAATAAAAAAAATCGTAAATTATGATTGTTTTGAATCGAAAACCGAAAATCGCGGGGTCTAAGTCGAACGAGTTTCTTACAAAACTATTTCCATAGCTTTCTGTGATACGACAAGTCCATAAGAATATTAATTCTTAGACTGAGTATCATCAAATATGTTGCTGAGTATCATAAAATGAAAAAAAGACGATCCAGGTTTCCAATTAAAACTTTTCAAGTTAATCGCAGTCGACAGAGTAAGACCTCCTTTTAGACACATTGCAATATGATGTGAAAATCAAAAAGACTAATTCAAATCAAGATCTTTCACGTATTCTCATTAAGTGAATGCTACCCAAAATACTAACAATGTTGATTTCCTTAGCGTTTCCAGTACGTATGCACCAATTAAACTCACTTAACAAATAGAAAAACTGCAGCTGAAAGTATGAAAATATAAGCGCCAGATTGTCTGCGCTCTTAAACAATACCTCCACCACCATCTCCTTTTCTTTATAGCGCTCACAAGGCGTATAATTTTGCGAGTTGACAATCTTCTCCGGGAAATTTTAATGAGTCACCAGTAACAGTCAAGGTTCATAGGGGAAGTGCTAATCTACGCGCTCCCGGAGCTTTTGCTCATTACGGAAATTCTTGGAAACACGCAGAGAAAAAAACAAACCTCGTGTCTTTTCCCGGACGAGGCATTCTCCGTTTGCGACCTTTGTCTCTCTTGCAAACAAGATTATTATAGTAATTCCGCCGCCGACTTCCGTAAACGGCATACAACATTCATGAAGCGGCATTGGTGCCTTTTCCTAAGCACGCCGGGACATAAAGAGTGGGTGGGTGGGGTTTGATGGGAAGGGGAGATATATTTATGAGGGACTCAGGGCAGACGAGCGCAGGAGGGAGTTGCTGCGGGTGGGACTCGGTTGGTGGGGTGGGTAGGGTTTTATTCTTCCCATCTCTCGCGTTTAATTTCGCTGATTCTGAACTCGTAATAATTTAAATGAAAAGGAGGACCGTAGAGAAAATGGGAAGGGGGAGGCGGGGGGGGGGGGCTGTGAGAGGAAGAGGAGAGCAAATGAGCGACAAAGGCTGTTGAGAAATGAAATGTTGAAATATCGCAAACAGGTTTACGTATTGAGTTGGGGATCAAAATGAACTGGGTCGAATTTTAAACCGAAATCGTAATGTGGCATTTAGCATAAAAATAATCCATAATAATCAGTTGTGCTCCTCGTATTTTCCTTAAAAAGACGCAAAGTTTGAAGTTCATTGACAAATAAATATAATAGAAGGCTTTATACATCTACAGGATTGATAGGTGTATGGCATATTAGCTCATGGCATAAATATTTATAAGCTAAGTGAACTTTGCGCACTGTATGCCATTGTACAAGTGCACCATTATTGCATAAACAGAGCCTTCTGTAGTGTTTATTTAATAACGTTGAGCTTTGAAACCCAGGTTGCTTTTCTAAAAATATGCGCAGGAAAACCAAGACTTTTCAGCGTCACTCTGAATCGTTACATTAAAACAAACACATTACCATCAGTTTTAGATTGCATTGACAGAGGAGCTGTGGTACTCAGATCACATTTTCTAAGGCAAAACGATACCGTGCGTAGTTGGAAAGTTCTGTGCTTCCTTTAAAAATTCGTAAAAATAAATCGCTTTATAATAAATTGTAAGACCATTGATGTTAAAAATATGATAGACGACTTTTTAGTTAGGTCTGATTCACACGGTGATGGATATATCCTGAGTAGCATTGAATTAAACCCTAAGTATTTATTTTTTTCTGGTTGCAAGAGAATATTAAATTATACTTTTGACTTGGTTACAGAAAGTAATGGCTCTGTGGACTACTTTATACTAACCCATAGCTCATACGGATTAGCTAAATCAATTAAGTTAATTCGTATGAGCTAATTTAACTTCTATTTAACACTATCATCGACTCACTATTTTATTTGATCCATCGACGGTTAATACTTGCACTAACGTGCCAAATAAAACAGTATTTATATCAAAATTGATACATATGAAGGAATTAGTGCCGCCTTAGAGGACATAGATTTGAGAGGAGAGGAGCAATGAAAGTAGAAATCCTCTAAGGAGTGGTTGGAATTTTTGAATGAACAAGTATTGTTTTTTGAAAATCAATTTATGATTTATTTTCAATTTTAAACTAATAATGTAGAGAACACAATTAACCTAACAACAGATAATTTTTGCGCGGGGGACCAGAATTATTGTAATTAATATTGAGGAAGTAACATTAAATTTCAGTTTCTTAACTGGTAAAGATGTTGTCCTCCCCTTTGGATTCGTCCCTTGGATGCTCGGGAAAAAAGAACGGAAGGATGAGAAGAAGAAAGAGTGAAGAGAACGGATAGAAGGGGTCGGGCGTAAAAACAAGTCTCCATCGTGAAGAAAGAGAGGATCGGTCAGTTGACTGTTTTTTTCTAAATCTATACGACTTTGAGCGTTGGGATGAAGGAGCCTAAAATGTGACGGAGAAAAGTAGGCGACGGAAACAAAGAGAGAGGGATAAGGAGTGAAAATGGAGTGGGTATAGGAAAAAAAGACAGGGCTGGGAGGAGGGAAAGGGATAAGAAAAAGAAAGGGGATGGAACTGGAAGGAGTCAAAGCTGGTACAATTTTTTTACTACAAACGAGGAAAAATGTAGTGCTTGCAACATCAGTGGCCACGTTATTTAGATCCTTGAAGATTTAATCCATATCCCACTGCTGAATAAACTACTAGATTTAACCTTACCTAAAAATCACCCTGCCAGTGTGTTTTAACGTTGAACCATACTTGATCAAATACGCGGAAAATTTCAAAATTTCACACCAAAAACGTGAAATAAAGTATGTAGTAAGCTTGCATATGAAAACATATATACCTTCTTAAGAACATAAATAGCTTTTTCAAAACATCCTTACTCCCTTACTCACGGTTCCTGTCATCTATTCTTCCCTCATTGTGAAATCGTCTTTGTCTAACGCAATTTTTCTCGACTCTTTTGACCATTTCGGTCACAGACACCTCCGAGATACATAAACTGTTTAACTAGCTCTAGTAGTTTCCCTCCTATGTTAATGCTTAACCTGCCCTTTCTCTCTCTGAAAAAAATCATAACTTTATTTTATATATATATATATATATATATATATATATATATATATATATACCCATATATATATATATAAAATGTATAACACTTAGCACTAGTGGACATAGACAAAAACACACAAAAAAGAGACTCACTATTTCTCGAATTTTCGGTGGTCGTGGCCACCTTTATCAAGGAAGAGAGGGACAGAACTCTCTGAGTTATATAATTATATATATGTATATATATATAAATATACATGCATATATATATATAACATTAGTATATAAATATAAGTAGAATGATGTTTTTCCACCAATGTGACCAGCTGGAGTGGGGGCTATTTGTGGCGGTAATACCAGGAAAAGGTCTTGGAAAAACAACGCGACCCGCTTTAGTTTTCTACGAGCCGTTACATCATGAGGAACACTGCTAAACTGGACCGATTTTCGAGGTTCGCGTCACGAATTAACAATGCCTGGCTCATCGGAGAAACGATACGCGATAAAATTAATAGTTCAAGAAAATCGGGTCCGAGAATGAAGCACATGATATTCCGCTGGCAGATGATGTTCTAGATGTGTAGAGAAAAAGTTGACGGCGAGGAACGTCCATTAATGACCTAATACGACGAAAATGTGGAAAAAGTGAGAAAAACTCAAACAAGAATGACTGATCGATGCCTGAGTGTAAGAATCTACAACTGAGTGTTAGTAAAAGAGTGCAGTGATGCAATCATCTTGCGGATGATTTAGCCATGAAAAAGCTGCGCCAAGTTCGTCCCTAAGAAGCGGTCGGAAGATCTGAAGCCTGCGTGTCACAATCTCTTGTGATCTCTTGGACCGCTTTGAAAGTGACTTACGGCCCCGATGTTGCACTGTCTAACTTCTTTCTGTTCCCAAGAATAAAAAGGACATTAAACATTTTGGAACGCTTGATATTGTCAAACAGTCCGCGATGAGGTGCCTAAACGATTTACCCATCGAAGCCTACCAGGCAGTGCATCGCGATTGGCATAAGTGTGTCGATGCACAAGAGGGCCATTTTCAATCATTTATGTACTTTGATCTACAGTAAATATATTTCTCAGATTTATTCCACTTATTTTTGGGACGGACCCCGCATATATAAATAAAAGTGATAGAATCACATATAGGTGACGACCAAAGGAGAATGAGGAATATAATGGAGAATATTTTGCATTGGTATTTACTGAGATACTTTTTATGCATCAATGCGAAAGTCCTTCAGTCCGTCTTTTATATGGGTTTCTACCCTTCTCATATGCATACGAGATTACTTACCTCTCAGTTATCGATATATATACCTGTATGTATACATTTTCGCCATATTGCGGTTTTTTGTGCTTCATATAAATATTATAATAATTAATACAATGTTATTCATAGTAATATTCATAGAAAATTCACCGGCGCTGTAGAAAGTTTATGGGAAAAACACCGAAAAATACCTTACACGATGAAACAATTCAGTTGTGAGATATAGCTGCGACCACCTTAATCAGTGTGCAAGGGGTAAATGCTGACTGCTAGGGAGTAAATCTTTACACACACTAATGAAGCCTAGTACCACCGCAATATCTCAAATTTCTGCCATTTTCTTTTTTCGTCTGCGTATGTTTACCTATTTATATGTTTGCTTGTGTGCATATAGCCTTGCACGGTCGATTTCACCCGCTGTGAAATTTCGCACGCATGTAAATGGCCGGATATCCTATGCCTGCATAGCGCAGAGAGAGAAAGCCGGCTACACGAACCCTATCTTTCTCAAAGTAGTTTCCATCCACACGCAAAAAAGAAGTTTTACCAAACGCCCTCAAGCCCATGGCGATGCGGATTTCCTCGGATGGGCCACTCCATCTCTCCCGCGCACTATCCAAACGCACCACTGCGCCCACCCCTTCTTTTTGCCCCCCGGACTGGAAAGGGAGAAACGGCGATAACCACTCGACTCGTCCCCGTTGCCACCAGGCACTAATGCGGACAGCCCCGCATTTCACTCACCCTCTCCTGCCCCGGGCGGAGAGGGGCGCGGATGGAGTTCCTTTCGAGGTCTCCCCGAAACCGGGAGGCTCCAGAATGATGAACGCCGCTGGAATTATCTCTGAAACCCCCACTATTCACTGATTGCGTTTCTCACCTATTTTTGCCCTAAGCGCTTGACATTTATTAACGGATCTGTATTGTCCATAAAGAAGACTGTCATATATAGCCGCGGACTTCAAAAGCAGTATGCTACCGAGAAAAATATGTTGTTAGAATAGACAAGGAGGCTAAGATCTGCCGCAATTTTACGCTTCACCGGATAAAAAAACCACACTAAATACCTAATGAATGCTCTAAAACCTTGAATTACAATGAATACTTCGTTCATTACACTGCGATTTGTACTTAGTTTCAATTATTTCCAAAATTTCCTCGTTTTAGTCTCACTCGCTTAGACAATATTTTTCCCCTGTCAGTTTTCTTAATTTCTTCTGTGATTAAATAACCCCTGATACATCTCTTCATGCCTTCTTTGTATTTCTTCCAATTCCTTTCTCTTATTTCCTGTCATACCTAGATTTTACTTGGACTTTTTTCCTTTCCCCTCGTTTTATTTTTGTCATATCTTTCCACAACAAAATCACAAAATCCTTTGATATATATAATTATTTTTTTGCCCTAAAAGTCAAATCTCAAGGCGCATTTTATCCTTTCTATCAAAGTACATTCACGTTCTTTTTTTTCTATCTTTACTCAAAGTGTTTGCCATGTCCATTTCCTCTCTCCAAAGCATGCATCTGGTCATAATATTATACCTTCCCCATTCAAATACAAATCATAAATCAATATTGGGACTGAGTCACAAAATCTAGCGCCTAAGCATCCAAACATGCTAGAGCATATACTATGATTTGAGTACATGAGTCAGCTACTGAGGGAAATCAAAATATATAACAAACCAAATGGTTATTTGGAAGGAATTAGTGGTTAATAGTATAATTTTTTTTAAAAATAAGTATGAGAATTGATAATACAAGGTAACGATGATGTACACACTCAAGAAAGTATTCTTTAAAAAGAATGGCTCATTTCTTTCGCACTTGATAATAATTCTAGAGAAAAGGTTCACACGCGTACAACTGTTAGATGTCATGAAATTTATTTAGACTTTTATTTGTAATCACTTCAGCTACCCACTTGCACTTCCCGATTGAAGTTGATATATTCATTATATTCTGTGACATTCAAATGATTACGATAGTGATATCCGCTTGAAAAAGTAAATAGCCACCGATAAGAATTGCTATAATGGATGATTAATTTTACCCTGGTAATGTTACATTCTTCTAGGACTGTAAAGAATGGAAAAAATACTTATATAATTGTAATGTTATATCTGTGCAACCTAAAATGGTTTTTTTATGAAAAATAATTCCCATGACTTTCACTTCCATAAAGCTATCTAAAATGTCAATTCTTCTCATAACACTTTCCTACTCTTACCCAACGTTTGCTCCTTTCTCAAATCGTTCACCATCCAAAAACTTATCAATAATACTTCCGCCCACTTTTTTGCTGCCATCAAACTTCACCCAAAAACTTCATATTTCCCAAAAATATCCGATAGTACTATTTTCTCCCTCTATATCAGATTATTCTTCTTATTTTTCACAAACCCACATTTCTACAGTTCACATCTACGCTTAGGTCCTCTTCCTCCTATTTTTTTTCACGGAACTAAACAATTAAACAGTCATAAAGTTATTCCTAATAATTTTTCTCTCTTTACTCCTACCGTCGATTGTTACAAGCATTAATTTTTATTTGTTAGATCGCTTGCGAATATAATGGTCAAATAAATGCTGTCCAGTTACGCGAAATTACATAAATGTATGACCTCTGACTTTATCTTTCAGAATGTGAGAGTGTTCAACAACATTAGTGTTCAAATGATAGATCCTCTCCCCTTACTTATGCAAGTGATCTGTTGACTGCCTTATGCATTCCTTTAAATGATTGATTACCAGAAGCTGGATACCAAAATGCTTTGGCAATCAAATTGAAATAAAAATATTTAAGACTTAAGGTTAATTTATATGTAAATTAAAATTATTATCTTCATCATATTAACCATAACAGGAAGAAATATTTCACAAAATTATGAAATAGACTGGAGGGAAATACTGAAGGCACAAAATTTTAGCCTTATGGTCACAGATATTCAAGTCACAACATAATAATACAATTTTTGGACTGCCAAACAATTTCAGCAGTCATAAAGTCCGCACAACTGGTGGCATCGGTTCATAACAAAGGGGAAGTTCGTTGCGGTACAAAATGGCACTGATTCCACGAATCTGCGGCAAGGCGTGTCAAAAATGAATGTGGCTTTTATGCTACATAAAGCTAGTCTTATTAGCTTGGCTCATTGTTTCCTTACTCATCTCAACCTCTCAGTCCCGTTACAAACTAACATTTTGGTTGTACCTCTAAAGGAATTGAAATATGGCGCGATCCCACTCAGTTGATACGCCTCGACTGTTTGATTGTTATCTCTCCAAGACAACTTGTGGGAGTTGCCTTCAGGATGTATGCCTCTAAACACAAACAAACATATCTCAATCTCCTTTTTCATTACAATCATCGTCACTGCAAAGTCATCTACCGTGCCAGGGAAGAATAAAGTTTGGCTTGCAATGGACGGCGATGTCCTCCTAAACTACGAACAGACCATGACTGGAAGTTTGTCGCGACAAGCAATAAGCATTAAGGGGGTAAAATAACAATAATGGAAGTGAGATGAACTTCATGTTGAAGTTAGTCATTTATAAATAATACGGTAAACAGAATCGGGGTCATTAAACTAATATGGTGGTGTCATGAAAGACACCACATCGTCAGCGAAGGAAGAAAACCTAAAAACCAACTCGGTGGAATGTTATCAACATAAGGCCTTATTAATTTCAGGGTAAAATCACTAGTTTTTTTGGAACCAAGTTTTTTCGGAATAAACATGCAATTCGCAGACCAGGGCGCATAACGCCTTTTGCCAAGTTTCCCAAGTGCGAGCAACTTTCAAAACATGACGGCCAAACTCCTGATTTTTTTCAACTTAATTGCTAAAAACTTCCAAATTTCTAGTTGTTTCTTATCAAAACATTGATAGTGACTTCAAATATTCTTGAAAATACAGCAAGCTATCGAGCTTGAGATAGTTTAGCTAAATTGAAGAGAGTTGAACTAGGTGACTTTAATTAATATCTATTAGCTTGGCCTAGGATATTGCATCCAAGATTATTCGTACAATGTACGCCCAATAACTTTGTATTAAAGCACTTATTGATACAGGTTTAATTAAAAAAAGCATAAATTGAACGGTACCAATTTAACAATAAAATTTTTACGAAAGTCAGCAATCATGTACCCTAAGTGTATGTAAATGACGTACGGTATTTGCAGTTAATTCAAAAATATCATATCGTTTTTTTAATGAATAAAATAAAGAGTTATTGTCACAATATCTCGATATTTGGAAAACAAATCTATTTAAGTGATGACGCAAAATCATTCAGCACAAGAGACATATATCTGCCCATTAAAAATTCTACATTTTGATGAAACTTTGAGGAGGAATATTCTTTTTACACTCATTTTCGATAATACTCAATGCATTTCAACCATAGCATATAATTTATCTTCTTGAACTTTGAAAGATACTCCTAAAGGTGAAAATGGAGCATACGGTGGAAAAACTTGGGGACAAGAGCATGGTAATTTAGATGGAAATCTGAAAATTAAATGTTTCACACTGAACTAGCACAGTGTCTGGGTGGAGAGGGTATTCTCCCCCAATGGTCGATAGAGCTGAACTGTTCGCACAGATAAGGCTGAGTTTTTCTTCCACGTACATTCTGAGATTGAGCCGGAGGAAGCAAAAGTGGATAAACGCTTATTTAATCCCTTGGAAGCCATCATGTGCAGTTTACTGCTGTTCTCTCCTCTGAGGGACCAAACGAATAGGGAGATGGATAGATAGTCGTCTTTATTTTGGGACAATATTGAGACTATAGAGTCTCTTCTACCATCTAACCCCTGAGGTACAAAATCGTAACGCGGGAAGTAAGTAAGTAGAGATCATGCTTGCAGGGTCCTCTGCGTTTCTTCTGCATGCCGGGAGAAGTCAAGGACGCAATATCCTCTGGACTAATTTAGAAAACTTTTTCCATTCGGGATGAGCGTAGAACAGAGTCAGGGAACTGATAAGGCCAAACTTGGCTATTGAATAAAAAATTAAATCAAGTTTTAATGAGTAGGTGATGAGGTCGGGGCACAAATACGGTCTCTACTAAATACAGTAATCCCTACTTTAATGTGCACATAAGAAAGGTAGACGCATGCGCGTTTGAATACATCGCGTGTCAACCTCTTCTCTACAATTAATTTTAAGGTATATATGTCACGTGTTTAAGAGAACTCCAATTACTTGAAATAATTTCATTCCGGTGATTATTCACATTTACAATCAACTCCTCAAATGAAATAGTAATAATTGCGTTCTACCGTAAATTCATTATGGCTGAAAACAAGCTATGTAAACTTAATTTAAACTCGTGTTGCTTTTATAAATGTACGAGTTCAGTAGAGTGGATGAACCAATAATGTATATTAAACCAAATCAGGCGGATGTTAATTGGGAGACTTTATCAAAATCGACTACTAAACAGGATATTCTTTAGCTAAAATTATGGCCTGATCGAGATTAATTCCTCTTAATTGATGTTGCCATTATCATTTTTCAATAATTGAAATGAACATTTCTTTACAACTGATAACCAGATTAACGGATACGAATACAGATTAACTTACCACCCATGTACGTCTGCACGCAAACGTCAACAAGAACCGTGACATGGTCCACGGGAGACGCTTAAAATCGTTATCAACGGCGGTTCCAAAAACTTATATTCTCACACCGAAAAGGGCTGGTGGTAATTGGAACGGGATTTCACCGAGGCCGGAGCGGAAAAAAACATGCGAAGCTCGCAATTATGAAACGGAGTGGCGGGGGGGTGGGATTGGGAGGGATAAAAGGGAGAGAAATTGAAGGGAAAAGAACTGTGTGATAATGAGATTTCCGTTTTTTACCCCGGTGGCGACTAATTTCATATTTTTTACCCACGCTCCGGACGCGATCTCAGTCTTTCTCCTCATCTCGCGGCTCTCTCCTCCTCACCGAGGCGTAGGAATTGAAGCAACTACAAGCAAAGAGGATTTTAAGTTGTGTTCGGTGAAAGGAGTGGAGAGAGAAGATTGAGGATAGACTAAAGTGCAGGAAATGCGAAGGGAGCTTATGGAAATATAAATACAAAGAACACCTACAGGGCGGAGAGGACATAACCGCCTCTCTTACGCATGGAATTCAATTCTCCAAACTGAGCATTCGTTTTGGAAGCAAGGTAGGAAGACCGTTCAGAAGGTTAAATTCACTCAGTTGAATCATCCTCCCTCTGCCTCCATTGTATTTATGATGGGCCGCACGCATGGCGTGGGGAGGAAATGTTTCGGCCAGAGAGAGAAATTGAAATGACGGACACTTTGCCTAGTTGACAATCACAAGAATATACGCTTTTAGGCACTTGAACTGAAATGAAGCTGATTTAAACTAAGATTTAATTTATATTACAAGCTTGTCAATATCATATACACTGCATTTTCCCTCTTGTGTTTGCTTGAGCATATTGTTACATTTTATCCCCGATAATATCTAATGCATCTCAATGTTTCTCATCTTGAGTTCCACAGACAATACTACATTTTATTACATTTTGTTTACTATTAATGTATATATATATATATATATATATATATATATATATATATATATATATATATATATATATATGGGTCGCGGTAGTCCATTGGGTAGAGCGTTGGACTGTTGACCGGGTCCCGGGTTCGATTCCCGGGCAAGGCACTCTGGGCACCTACAGCTCCACCCAAGCTAAAGTGACTTTTCGGGTACCAGGTCTTCCTGGGAAACCATAACCGGCACAGGGAAAGAAACTGGCCCCCCTACCATATATATATATATATATATATATATATATATATATATATATATATATATATATACATATATACATAAATGTGAGTTTCTCTGAATCATTACCATGCTAACATGTCCAGATTTCATTTTGTCCGGCCTCTCTAAAAGATTATTTCCTCTCGTTATGTAATTTATTAATATTTTCATAAAGAAGTCAAAGATCATGATCTGTTCCTCGAAAAACTTGCAAACATAAATTTTATGGGAGGAGACTAAAAATATTTTCGAAATTTTAACTTGATGGGAGTTATGAGTAATTATCATATCAAGAAAACCTATAGCATAATAGTAAATATTGTGCCTTTTAATAATCCAATCTATGATATAAAATATCAATAATTTTTTACCGCTGGTGATCACCGTAAATCAGAAAATTGGAAGAAAGTTGGTAGTTATATCCGTCATATCAACCAGGAATACCGTTGGACGGGGGCAAGTGAAATTAAAAAAATACTACTGTGTGCGAGGCAGCGATGGAGAGGAGAGAGAAAGGCCGAAGGACACACGCAGTGTGTGCGGAGATGGGGCTGTAATATATGACCAGAGAGCAGGAAGGAGAAATAAAACAAAGAGAGCGGTTAAGCGACTAAAAGAAAATGACGACTAGGGCGGACGGTGAAGTAGGAGGCGAAACAAGACCCTTCGTGTTGTTTTCCACGGGTAGGTTACCACTGAGAACACGTCTGGAGTGAGGGTGGGATGGATTCTTTCGGAAAATTTTATGAAGGAATGATTTCGAATGAAGGAGAAAATGAAACCGATTTCCGACCAAATCAATCCGGCTAAAGCTGCCGTAGACTTATCGGTGTTCAACTTAGTGAAATATTTTGTTACTTAGACTGGTAAAAAAACATCTTCTTACGGTCACAGAAAGTTATTCACTTTTCTAACGCGACTCTCTCCACCATTGGATCGAAATAAATATGTTTTACAAATGTACGCTCACTGAAAAGAAAAGAAATTATTTTATATAAACAGCCATGGCGAATGAAAATAATCGTGCGTATACTTTACATTTTTGAAATCTCACTAAATATAAATTTAATGAGTTCTAGCATTTGCTTTTAGAATCTAAATCGATTTTCTCCGAAGGAACACGCAATGGATTTCTATACTTAGTTGTACAATCAGCTGTTTCGATCACTCTCCTCAAATGCAGCAAACAATTGCTCCTAACCTAGAATCTTTTCTTACATTCTGATTGGCATTACGTACTTACAGGGACTGCTAAGAATTATTAGAGGAGAAGTAAATTGAAATTTTCTCAAAGGAGACCGCAAAAAATGTGACAAAATTAGGACATAAGTATCTATAAAATGGTTAGTGGAGAAAAAATCTGTAAGATAAACTATGAAAATGAAATAAACATCGTGTTCAAAAATAATGATACAATTGGAAGGATAGAGTAGAGAGTAAAGATTATAAAGAAAAGAGATGGCAGTGTGGGAAGTTGGTTACAGCCAAACCAGAGAAGGGATGAGAGGCAAAATCAAGATAGCATTTCAAATTCCTCTGATGAATTCCATGAGTGCGGCGCTGGGACTCTGTTCATCAGCTTATTTTCAGTGGATTCAATTTTGCCCTCAATTTCGCCGTCAGCACATACGTATGAAAATTTGGTCCACCCAGTAGGTCGTCGACCTCGCCAAGCCTCACGGGTCACGATAGATGTTAAATGTCTCTCATTCGCCCTTGCTGGAATTTGTTCCATTATCCCTCGAGTCATCCAACCACCCCTTCGGAATGTGGAAGAACGTAACGTGGCCTGCCCGGAAGAATCTCCCGACCGAACCTCCTCGCATATCCGTTGTTCGCCTTGGAATTCCAAAATTCGATAGTCGGGCGCACTTCTTCGTCCCTCACACGTCAAGCCAATACCGTATGCTTTCACCATTCCCTGTTTCTTTACGACTGTATTCCTTTGCAGATCACCGCATATTACCTCACAATGCATATCTAATTCCTTTTCTCTGAACGCATTTCAAACATTCTTTCCTGACTTATCGCTTAAGATGATTTTCAATGAATTATATAATTGCATTTCAAGATAAATGACTTATTCTAACATAGCATCCAGAGATAGAATCAATTGAATAAATCATCATTAATTCGAATTTAAACGATACATAAACGTAAATTAAAAGATTAAATGTGCCAAATTTAGCCTTGATCTCTCTTTAATGACTTTAAATCCATTGTCTGGATAAAAGAAATAGCAGTTCCAAGCAGAGAAAAAATGTTCACGAAATATTCCTTTTATGCCTTCTTGAGCCTGTAATTACGAAAAATAGATGGGAGGAGCAACGAAGGAAGAAACTTCCAATGAAATGCATTTGCTACAGAGAAAAGGTGCCTCGGAAAATTATGGAACTTGAATACGGAAGACTGAGAAGTGACGGTAGCATTGCATTAAGTTTCTATCACGGTATTTTTTCCTACTGTGGGTTTTTGCGTCCAGGTAGATATGTATCTAAAATTCTCACGTTTTCTCAACAAGCATATTCATTTTATTCATTTAACGCATACATTCTTTTAAGCTTGTTGCAGTGCTATTTTTAATTATGCTTAATATTCAGATTGAAACTAACGAATATTGGAATACGTTTTCCATAGAAGTTTGTCGTTTAAGTGCTAATATTAGTACAGTGAGCTAATTCACCATCGACTTCTTCCAAACACATTTTATCATTGTTGTTTTTCCTTTTAAAATACATAATGTTTACTTCAAACAATTCAACCTTCGCACATAATTTTTCAGTTTATGTTTTCCTCTAGAGACTTATGGCCATAATTCTGTGACTAATAAAACTGGCAATTATTACCATCACCGAGACAAAGGCTTAGAAGTAAAATATGTGTTAGTTTTATTTCTCCCACTCTCCGTCCTTTCACCTCTCTATTTCTAAGCTGCTTACACAGGGAAACGAAGTCCCAATACATTGGTCATTTCTGTTTTTCAAGAATAAGATAATAATAATATTCGATAGGAATAAGTTGAATGCATATTACTTCTTGGAATGTGAAAGAGGAATAAATATCCTTTTTTTGGAGTCGTATTGGAAGAAGTTGGAATGGTTTTTTTGCAAGGAATGCTTTGAAGGCTCACGCTTTTAAGATAATGTATGAATCGATCCGAAGCACGTCATCCTAATGACAAGCTATTATTCAATCAAGTAAGGGAATTGATTCAAGACTTCGCGAATCGGTAGGCCACGGTACACCTCCCTCTCGTTGAGAGGGAACTAAATTCACTGTATTCCGCATGTCTCCTATTGAACATTAGTCTCTTTGCATCTCTCCAAAATAAAAGTTCAAAACAATTGACATTGACAACCTGAAAAGGTCCATGGGGCCAATTCATCTCGCATAGTATATTCCTTGGCATTGCAGAAAAAATGGAAACTAACGACAAATCAGGGTTATCAGATAGTGTGTAGCTACAAGTGATTTACGTTCGATTTCGGGCAGCCCGAAAGCTACAATCGTTATCCAGCTCTGAAAATGCAGCAGGTGCTACTTTAACTGGCAACTTCATGAAATGTTATCATAACCACCACCTTTGGAAAAAGATTAAAGAAAAAAACCTTCGGGTTTATCAGGCAACTAGTTGTCAATCTAAATGACGTTTCCAGGGTTCATAATGTGTCTTGAGTAAATGAGTGTCAAAATATACAGAAAAAATGAAAAAAATTAACGGCCGCTTTAAGGAAACCTAAGTTATGATGTATTTAAATTTAACCAAAGTCTAAGTTTGATACGGCCATTTATCAGTTTATCAACATAAATACACCGACTTGAATGAGAAAATAACGTGTTTCTGATACGGCGATTCTTATGCAGTCAAGAATAAGAGGTAATTCTTCAACATAGCTATTATAAGGTAAAATCCCTGCACCTCACTTAATGCGTTTTAGACGAAACCCATTGGACTTTATCACAACAGTCACTACATTGGATCAGGAGGTAATTCCAATTTATGAAGTCGTAGGGCGTGAATCTTTTGCCCGGCAACAAAAAAAAACCGACAGTTTCCAAAAAATAAAACATCCGCGGGATGAACCGAGAAAATAAATGTTTGAGGTTATTCCAAAATGACACTAGTGAAAAATCAGAACGGGAAACTTAAAAGATAAAGAAGACTTTCCTGCAGAATGGCTACAAAGACCGTGAAATATCCGTGGCCCTTAAAAGGTCCTTGGAAAATCGTGTAAACCAAACACCCGACGAAAACCCACCACCAAGGCCCTTCTGCCATAAGTCTCCACAATCTCCGGAAAAATCTCCCGAATATTAAGGAGATTTGAAATCGGGACAATCTACAAACCACCAAATAAGTTAAGAGCACAGCTGGTTAAAGCTAAGTATCCCATTGGGCTGAAGACCCCAGGAGTGTACCAGATTCCCTGTGAGTGCCGTGAAGTCCACGTGGGTGAGACGAGCCGCACGATAGAAAAAAGGCTGAACGAAAATCAGAGACATCTCAGACTGGGGCAACTGGAGAAATCAGCAGTGGCGGACCATTGCTTTACCAAGGACCATAAGATAAGGTGGGAGGGGACTAAAATTTAATGCCGATCCAACGAACACTGGGATCGGCTCACTAAGGAGGCCATCGAGATCCGCCTCCAAAAACATAATTTTAACAGGGACTCGGGCTTTTACCTAAGCAACACGTGGAAACCGATCCTTAGAGTAATGGGTGAAACCAGGAACGACCGGCGGCCAATGGGAAGGCGCCCTGATACGGACCAATCAAATGACACCTGATTGGGGGAAAACCATATATATATTCGGGAAAAAAGAGGCAAACGACATTCAGAAGCCCTGAAGATGATGACCGAGTCGGACATCGAAACGTCGGCCAATATGGACGATATAACCCGGTGGAGGACGCGAGAGGAATTTACGCAATTTTTATTGTTTCAACATCGATTTTTAATAGAAAGAGCAACGTGAATTTTTCAGTCGAAATAATTTTTTCTTAAGTGTTTATTTACGTACTGTGACGTTCTTTTCTTTAGACTATTGCGAGAATGATTCAAATTATCCTTCAGTCATAACGCTAACCAGCCACGGAACTGGACCGAAATTACACGTACATATGCATTCAGCACCTGCGTTTCTGTTCATGTCAATAAGACTGTTGTAACGGTCGTGCAGAATTCCCGCCATCTGTTTACTCATGTCCCCTTGTTCTCTACATACAGGCGTCGGTTTTGATAGCATCAATCACGAGGGAACTAATTTTCTCACGACACCTTTTCATATTTTCGACTGCGATAATGTTTAAGGAATAAAATTTTTATTCTATTGAGGGTATCAAGAAGCAGCTGCTAATGAAAATACATGCTTGGAAGGATATTAATGCTTGACTGATTGATTAAGCCGTCCTGCCACTGAATAAATAAAGTGACAACAGTAATGAAATTTATTTTAGAATATTTAGGACTTTGGAATTCAAACAACTACTTCGCTATTATTTCAAAGCATTTTAAGAGTGCAAGATGAAATTAAAACACTCCATTGACTAATATTAATTCAATAGTCAACCGTACTGTCAATAAATGATGAAATTTAAATAATGATCTCCGAGTTCCGAATTTACTGAATGGAAATGAAGCTAGTAAATCGGCTTTTAGGACGAGCGCGAGCGGCGCGTCTATCCTATTCTTCTTATGATTTTTCTTTAAAAGGTTTACTTCTTTTAAATATTAAGGAGAGCCTGATTGATTTTTCGTCCACGCTATTTGCCAATGAGGAATGTCAACTGTGGTGAGCTGGAGTGGGGAAGCGATGGATCTTTGCATATGGTACCGCTACGTGGAAAATCGAATCGATGAAGCACTAGGCCCTCAATTACGAGTGAGCATAATGGATAAGACTAACTTTAATATGCACGCATTAGTAGATTGAATCTGCAAAGGGTAAATGTCGAGAGTCAAACGGTGAAACTGACGGGAACCAGAAGAAAATATACTAAATATTAAGACAGTATAATTCCATGCCTCCAAACTTTGTAATTAAATGAGAGTGATCGCCTCCTCCCTTGCCTAATCATCATGAGCAGTCTTCGATGTTCGAGTACGCTTTGACGTCGGTTTCATGTCTCGATTTCACAGCTGACCAAGCCTTTCATAACTAGCTACATTTTCACCTTCACATGCGCAAATACCTCTAATCACAGCCTGAGTCATTATAAGTTGCTCTACGCGTTTACTTTCATTATACCCAGCAAGCAATTTTCTCATGATGTGAACAGCAAACAGGTCAGTTATAGTATTTATATATTTACTATGATCTTATTTCTTTTCCGGTATAATCACAACGATTCGGTGCGCTAGGAAACGACTCAATAGAATTTCATGATGTAAACTCTTTACAGGTATTACCTGTATTAGACCCACTGAATTGCTTCCAACATAATGTTAACTGCTAATGCCGAAGTCCACTTATGCTATTTATAAGTTATAATTTTTATTATTACCGCTTATTATTAATGATTTTAAGGAAGGGCAAGTTCAAATTAAAATGGCTTAATTTATGAGAATGATAAACGATATGACCACAAAAAATCATGAACATTAATAAATTAATGATTCCCAGCCACCATCCTAATAATTTCTCCTAATTCGACCAAATAAAATGGATTTGGACAAAGCGGATCGAAATAGCGCACTTTAAAATATTTATTGCCTACACTGTTTTGGGGGTCGCTCCTAGTGCGACAATGCTCACGTGCTACACTGCTTTGTCCAGGACTCACTTTAAACCGAGTCCAGTATGCTGGAACTTCCGTGGAAGGGCCTAATCTCGGAATATAAAAATAATACAGAGAACAATTAACCGTTTTGTAAGAATCGCCATGAACTTGCCAACAACATGGTATTGTTATTGGATTATTAATTATTTGTGCTGGGAATCACAGGAAACACAAAAATTACTAGTGCGACTGAAACAAATAAATATTTAAAAATTATTAAATTTTAAACTGATACAGATTATTATATGGAGCTAATAATTTTATCGCCGCGCGCCATTGAATGGAAGGCACAGAGAGACAGAAAGGGGAAATGACTACCCTACCACAAAACGACATTTTTTTCCTCACATATCAACACAAGTATACATATTCAATTCAATTTAGAATATTTTACAAGATAAGGTAGATTTTAAACCTTCCATAAAAACTATTATCTCGGTACTGAGAAAAATTCCCCTTTGTTTACCTCTATGATTTATTTATTCGGCCCTTTGACAATTATGCCTGCTGCGACACTTCTACATGAAGTATAAAAGGAGCCAATTCCCTCCCTTCTTTTACCCCGTTTACCGCTGAAGTGAAACAATACGCCATTCCATCAATCAGAAATTAACCAAATGACTGTTGACCTAGCGCATTCCGCCACACGCAACCCCGTGGCGGCTTGCATGGTCTAATCGGCCCAGAGTTCAATTCGATAGAAATCGATCGATTTAGAGGTAACTTCTGTGTGCATCTGGGGCTTTGCGTTGAAGCGCCCTCAGGGTTGGACCGATGATAGAGCCGGCGGCGCTACAACAACTATGGGACGGCCTGGTGGCCGAAGGAATCAAGCACAAATACGCCCCATCGCACCGACCACTCACTTCCCCCACTTCGCTGAGGCCCCCGGAGTCCTCCGCTGAGGCCCGGCCGTCTGCAGTCCCACCGACCCCCCTCCAGCACCGCTCCCGGCAATCGAACCCCTCCCTCATTGGCGTCTCCTCAGTCCTAAAAGCGTAGTCCTTGCGCCATCGACAGCGGCAGCATTACTCAAGGGATTAGGAAAGGGTCTCCCTCTTCATCCCCCGTCCCCGGGAGGAAACCTTTAGGACGGGTCTAAAGGATTTTGCGGCCGAAATGACGAGTGCTCGTGTATACATGAGTTTGTAAGACTGTTCGATGATTACGCGAGGGTAGGTGGCGTCGAAAGGAAAGAAAGTACTCCGAATAATTTTATGTACGGGAGGAGGAACACCGATAAATGAAGAGAGATAAAGGGAGGGCGAGATGGAGGGAATATGAGTGAGAGAGAAACAAAGAGCGACGGTCCAGGAGCAAAGTAGACATTTTGACATCGAAATTTCTGAATGCGGTGGTGTGCTGAAAATGTAATAACGGTAAAGTATCGATTTGATTGGCCAGCAGCAGGAAAGAACTGCTTACTACGGCGTGGTTAAATTTAAAAAAAATAAGGCACTTGAAAACTTACATCTGATTGAAGCGATGTATAGAGAACGTTGCACTGTCCTGTCATGTTTTTATCAGTATTGTCCGAAGTGTAATCAGGAATAACGGTTGGATTGGGAAAGAAAGAAAATTCAAAATTCTGCTAAATGTTTTGATTCCCTCGGCCCAGTTTTTAACACTTTGTGTCATCATATGATTTACGTAAGAAGTAGAGTTAAGAAACCAAGCTTACAAGTGTTTTCTTTCTTTACCTAATCATAAGGAATGTTTCCGTAAGTTTTAGCCTGTGATTGTTTACCTAAGTTAGAAATCCCAGTGTAAGGTGTTCTGCCGAGGATATTTTCACACCTGGCAATAAGATTAAAGCAAACTCTATTTGGTGGGTGGATCATGAAACTGAGATACTGCCTAAAACTCTAGTTAAAATTTAAAACTGCTATTTGAATGCTTTCTGATTGGATAGAGAAGTAAATATTTAATGCTAGGTTGGAATTGAATGAATATACCCAGATTTGGTGTCAAAATCTGCAATGAAATTAGCTATTTGAATCTCCCTTTACATTTTGAACGCGTAGATTTATAATTTAAAAAATGCGTAGATTTATACAGAGGTTGACACTGCATCCACATTACAGCACCTATTCACAACGGACATTGATTGAAACGGCGATGAGTCTATGCAATTTGATATGCATCTGAATCGCTACAATTACTTTTATCACCTGTCATCTGGAGTCAGTTTATACGATATGGAATTCATGACATTGGTTCGTAATCATACGACTGATGTGATGAGCTATTTTCATATCCACCTCAGTAATGAACCCTAATTATGGTTTAATGAGCGAAATAAGAGTTCATTTAATGCTAAGGACAACTTTGAGCCACATCACAAATCACGTTGGGGGAGAGTTCCTCCCCTGTGACTTCCCACGATGGTCTATTGTTCTAAAAATCACAAAACTTGGGTAAACCTCAAGGTAACCAGAGGTGTCACCTGGGAACTAACGCGGGTACTCCGGTTAGTAGCCGAGCGTTTTACTCACTGGACTACCATGTACCCATTTTCATATCGAGGAGGGATATTTTTACATCCAAATCTACAAAATACTCTGCAAGATTCCTCAAGGAGCTAATAAAACATCACTCTTTTCGTATGTACCAATAAAAAAAAAATTAACATAAATATACCCTTCCAGTAACTTACCCCGAAATATGTAGCATGATTGTGGGAAACGTCAATTTGCAATTATTCATTGAAGGAAGCATTGATGGACAGACATGTGCCTCATTAATATGTGTGCATAATTGCAGTGAGCTGGATGTAGTCGAGTTAAGCAAGAAGGCATTAAAAATATCTGGCTCCAGCGTATGCTTCACATTATATCTACAACTTTTCATCTTCTAAAACACAATTTTTAATGCGAAATATTTCTATTCCAATAATGATTCATAAAATTTTTAATTGAAACATAGTGCCTTGTGGTCGTGAAATCTGGTCTTTGAGACCAGACGGTATAATGGATTTCGTAAAGAATAAGTTTATTGCACACTTTATATGTCTTTCAGATGTGACTGCAGCCGAAAATGGAAAACTGATTGGAAAGGGGAAAAAAAGCGCTTAAGTTTTAAATCGGGTCGAGTAAAAAGGTCACGGAGGGAATTCAACAAAGGCCGATAGTAATGATAAATACAATTCTGAATGTTAGTGGGTTGTTGAAAGCCACCAAAAAAGGGAATTTTTGCATTCGAGTGGATCTATTATAATTTACCATGGACAAAGGACTGAATTTTTTAACAATTAATATCATGGGAAAATAGTAGTACCTAGTGCAATTTCAAGAGTAGCCTCGAAACTAATGGAAGAACAGCGCATCGCGCACAGCCTAAATTCATGTACGCCCCACGACACCTACAAACACTTAGATGGAATTTCCGTTGTAGAGCACATGGAGGCTCAAAAGGCGCTGAGTAATACTCTTTATATCTTTTGAGAGCGCATGTAAATGTTATTCGCCAGCGTATGAGAGAGAAAGGAAGAGAGAGGGTAAATGTGAGGTTTTATTCGCGCGCTGAGGCCCTTTCCGCCCGTGATTGCAGTCCTTTGGACGGCGTCGTAACGATGCCGGGGGCGCTAGAGGAGGACGGGGATGAGAGGGTTGGAAGTAGGAGGAGGGGGCAAAAATTGGGAAAACAGGGCGCATCTGCGACGGTGACGAGTGGTCAAGCCGCTGCGTCGGAACATGCCCAACGGCAAGCGACAAGCTACAGCCATGTAGCGGTTGTCGAAGAAAGGGCTTGCTTCATGGGCAATGTTTAACACTTGTTACTATCGGCGTATCCATGAGATGAGACGGGTCTGATCATCATACCTCCCTTCCCTTCACGTTGGATACTTAGAGCTTCGAGTGATTGGGGTCACCCAAGGAGTCTATGACACATCACACCCATTACGTAACATTTTCTGGGCAGAAGAAAAAATGGAAATAGACAAAATATTTGCTAACATATTGGACAGGAAAAATCGAAAAATTATTTTGACTCAATGTTCAAAAAATTCCTAAGTTTGGAGCAGTGGCGTGAATTTTCCAAGTCTAAACCATTTTGGGAAGTTTTTAATTCGGTTTCATTCCATATGCCTAGAAGAAAACGTATCTGGCATAATCTGACGAAATCTGATCCAAGCAATTAAAGGGGGATTGGATTAATTTAGAAGATCTCTCGAATAGAGAAAGATGAAAGAGAATAAGTGCAATTGCAAGTGCGAGAAGAGAATTGCAAATGCAATTGCTTGAACCAGGGAAATTGCTCATAGTTGAAAATCCATAAACGAAAAAAATACTTTCATTATCGCATTACAGACTCTGTTCACGCATTACACCAAAAGCCTTTCCATATTTGAATGATATATTTTAAATAAACAAACGCATTTCTTAGATATAATAAAATTTTATTCTTCCATGCAGTTACAGTAATCAAAGATTGACTACGATGACGGTTGAGGATAGAACTCTCATCGCACTACAGCTAGACTGATATATCATGGCTTCTCTTTGACTTGTACGATATTTAATGTGGGATTCATTTATATTTTTGGTTATAACACGCACTGCTTGGCTATGGGTCACATCTTTGTTTTCATACCAAGAAGGCTCATCAGAGCTCTTTTGTTAATGCTTACCCATTTAATCCAACTCGAGAGTGTTTGCTTGGTTGGCGTTGCTGACTATGCCATTTTTCGTGGTTGGAGATGTGTTATTATTAACTGAAGCATTCGAAAAGTCCGTTGGCTCTCTGAATTACGGGCACTAAGACTTGGTTACTGGTACTCGGTGTTTACTCTTATGGGTTCAAGCTTTTCGGAAATCGAGATGTACTATATGCATCGCTCATTACGTTAAAAAGCATTTTCTTGGCAATGAATACTTTTCCTCCTTTTACGACCTTATTCAGTAATTCAATTATTAAAAAAAAGGTGTCAAACTGACTAAGTTAGGTTTGAATTTGATACAGACTAAATAACACCCTACACTCCTGTACACCCTTTTTCAATGGCGCACAATCTCTACCTCCCTTCGTTTCGTCCAATATAATTACTCATTTCATCCCCCTACATTACCTGCCCAACATTTTCCTCTCGATCACATCTTACAACATCCCATTTCCAGTGAAATCGCTGTACCTCAAGTTTTTCTTCCTTTCGATTTTTCCCAAAAGTTCTCTTTCCTCTCCCACTCTGCCTAGTACTTATTTATTCTGTTTTCGTTTCCATCCATTTCACATTTCATATCCTCCTACGCATCTACATCTCAAAAGGTTTCAATCTACACTTTCCATGTGACCTCAAAAATGAAGTTCACGCATCGTACAAAATCAATACTCTCAAAATTATCTAATCTTTTCTTAGCATTCTCACACAAGATGACTGTCATAAACTCCTTCCTCCGTCCTTCAATTGAAAATAATTAATTTGATAATTAATTATATAAATTATAGTATGGAAATCAATCCACTTCATTTGACCACGGAAAGATTGATTAAAAACAATGTAAGATCTTTAAGCGAATGGTAAGTCTCCGAAACCTATGTAACTACACACAGCCAGGCTAGCGCTATAATTCCTCGACCACTTCCCTCTACGCCTTCAGGGAGAAGTGAAGCACATAAGGAGCAAGCTCGGCCGTTCCTTCCGGCCAGCTGGAAATTCACTCTCGTTTTCTCGATTTCGACAAACACGCAACTAGGGGGAAGAGAACACACACGCGGATTCGGCGGGAGACTCTCCTCTTTTCCCTCGATAGAGGCAAAAACACGGAGCAGGACTCGGATTGGTTAAGAAGGGAGCGAACGCATCGGATGAACCCAAAGGGGAAAAAGACAGCGAGGGAAAATGGAAGGATGGAGATTTTGAGTGACGGAAGGGGTGAGGGGGGTGTGATAGCAAGTTGGACGAGAGCAGAGGACGAGGTGTGGGGAGTAGAGAAACGGGTCGTGTGGGGGGGGGGTGGAGAGGTGCGAGAGAGAAGGTAGGAGAAAAGTAGGGGACGATGCGAGAGGGATGTAGTTGGGAAAACAAAGGAAGAACAAAGTAAATAACGCCTTGACAACTACAGAGGAGGCGAAGCAACGCGAAAGAACCCAGCGGAGGGAGACGAGGGCTACTCGAGTAGATAAACTGGCGGAGAGGGATTGACGGATGCTAAGAAAAAGCCTGCTTGGGAAGCAAGCAAATTTCCCACCTGAAACACTTAGGCAGAAGGAAATGTTATTGGACTAGAGGGAAACAGTTTATTTTTTGAGATAGATTGGTATACGTTGAATGCACATTTCCTCACGATGAAGACTTTTAACTATCTCAAATTCCTTTCACATATTTCATTACATCTCTTCGTGGAAATCAATCTCGTACGCATAAAAATCCTTTCTTTCTTTTATTTCACTTCTGAATAAAGAAGTACCAAAAGGTTGAATGGATCAAAATAAGACTAACGCTTGACATTTTTTTAAACACACTATTATTGCATTAATATACTTTTGAGATACCACGAGAAAAGCATTTTGAAAAAATCTTTTCATGAAATTTCATGTTTTACAGAGAATATTTTATTAATGTCCAAATTTTCTGACCGAAAATTAAATGGGATATGGCCAGGTTTATATTTTAATACTGGAATAGGAGTCCACAGATATGTTAGTCGCCAATGGAGTAAGTAATTTCATGCTAAATATTCTATTATGTTTTACAACTAGAGTTTTAGAGATTAATAGCGATGGACCAGTGTGACATACGTATACCAAGATGCTTTATTATGAGATTGGTTTGTCAGTAGAGAGGTTTAAAATCGTCAAATGTTTTTAGATATATTTACCAAAGCTAAAAATCTCTCTCTTTTGGAATTGACTTTTTGACGAGAAAAAGGAAAAAAAAAACTGCAGGGAAAACCGAACAGTATGAACTTTCGGATCAATTTATTAATTTCCTCTCTTATCATCGACTGCATATAACAAAAAAAAAGAGTATCATTTGAATGATTATTGTGATTGTCTTTTGATCACGTCATCCTGATGAGTTCTGTTCCCGGAAGTCACTAATTACATTCACCCATTGGTAAAGCAAGCGTTTTGGGCCTCTAAGAAGTTTTCAAAGTTTGATTCCATAGATTTTAACATTCGTAATCGCAAATTGTTTGTAGTATGCACCCTAACAGCATTGATAAAACAACAGGGTCTCATGTCACAAAATTGAAGCATTATTTTGCAGAAGCATCGCATGTTTTTATTTTTAGGAAAATAAAAGGTAACATTCGAAAGGTAATATTCCTGACATTAAAAAATAAAAAAAATTAATGTTATCAATTTTTGTTGCTGTAACACTCACTCGTCTTTTCATATCACAACGGCGAAGACAAAAAATTTCTTCGCCCTCGCGAAGTCTTCGACATAGTTAGAAAAAATCAACTTCCTTTTACGTAAGAACAAAAATGTCTTCAGAACTCAATTTCCATCCATGTAATTGGTTTAGTTAAAAAAATGTTTTATTCCCTTAGACAGGAAAATTTTCAATCTATTGATAAGCGTGAAACTATTTTCGTAGTATGATAACGATAACGTAGCTGCGCGGGTAGAATATCTTCTTTTGATTGGCAGAAAATGGGCCCAAGTATGTGTCGTCTACATTTAGAAAAGCCTGAGAACCGGATGGCTAAGAGTGATTATGGATTTTCGGTATCCAGCGTTCCAGTTTTTTCTCAATGAAGAGCTTAAACAGGAATTACGATTAATATTATAACACATTCGCGCAACCCTATTAATGGCTAATTAAATTGTTAAAAAATATTTTTTTCCATGCTGCTCTAAATTTCCTCGGTTAGCCGAGAATATGATATCTATACAACGAATTCTTAACTAAGCAAGTCAATATTTTAATAGGCATAACTATAATTTGAACAATGAGGTCACCAGAAAATATCATATTTGCGTGTCACTTACAAACAATCATTAGGAATGCTATAAAATGTTCTAAATGACGATACATACATACAGTTCGCTATTGGTAATTGTAAATATAATTTAATTTTGGAATGATTAATACATTCCATAAAGAGAGGCCTAATTTCTTAATTCATTGTCCGTAAATGTTGAGTACATTGATATCCATTTGGATGGAACACGAAGTGCTAAATGAATTTTAAATAAAAGAAAACATACAACTTTACATTGAGGGTTTAAAAATTCACCATTGCGATAATTTTAACTGACTAAGTCATCATAAAATAAAGTAAAACTAACTCGGGTATCATTTTCTTGCCAAATTATATGCATAAACTGGAGGACAATGGTCTTAATTCAGTCTTTACCTATCAAGTAAAAAAGCTCTCATTTCACGTAATCCCCGACACGAACTTCTTCCACCACATCACATCGGAGGCATTGAAAAGCCTTTGGCCCCGACGGCATCGACAGTATCAGAGGAAAGTGAGAGAGAGGCACGTAAATCAGGGAAGGGGAGAGGAGGAAGAGGCGAGAGAATGAGACGAACGGCAAGGGTAGCACAGGGTTCGGAAGTCCATTTCTCCGAGTTGCAAAAGCTTGCGGTTTGCTGGCTGTTAAGGTTGGAGGGAACTCGAGGGGGAGGGTTGAGTGGGGAATAGGGGCAAGGGGGGTGCGGATCCGGAGATCTCAGTTGAGCCTGCGGGAGAGACGTTTGTCCCGGAAGAACTTTTCTCTCTCTCTTTCTCCTCCCTGTGAGTCTGGAGGTGAGACGGATCGGGCGACCTGAGTCGGGAGGATTAGGAAGTAGAATGGTGACGGTTGCCTAGCGGAGCAACTTGAAGCTCTTCCTCTCCTCCTTTTTATTCCTCCTCTCCCAATCCGGACTGAAGAGACCCTAGACGATCACCTCCCAGGGGGCTAGGGAATGTACCCTCGGTGGGTCCGAGTACGCCACGGTCACTATACACCGCGCGTGCCGAGTGTTTCCGTGAGTACGGAGGATTCACGATGATCCTTAGGGGTGGAGTGAGATTGAGAGTGAGACATCCCCCTTGTAAGCCCGCGGCCTTCACCGTAAGCTATCTTCTCTGATTCTTCGTGGGTTCCACGTCAACTCAATTATTTTCTAAGAAAGGTTGATTCGGATGTTTTGCGAACTAATTTGTGCTATCTGGACGAAGAGAGGTGGTTGACAAAGTTCTACAAAGAGGGAAATCCGTGGAATAGATAGAACCAATACGTTCATTATCCGCATTGTGAGATACCACAGGTTACTAAAGACTACTTCCCAAGAAATGACACACAAAAACAAAAATGCATAGAAATATCTCACATAAAGTCAATGAAAAAGATAAAGGAAAGACGTGACAACGAAGTAATAACGAAAAACTGGCTATAATGGGTGATGAGCTATCCCAGTAGTTATTTTTATTACTGTAGCATTTCTGGATTGGTCATTTTATTTTTTTCATTAATTGTTTTTGTCAATATCCTCCTTAATATTTATGCTATTGACTTAAATTTGGAAAAAAAAGAGGCAGCGGAATTAAAATCCTTCCATTTACTCGATTATTTTATAAAAAAGGAGTGGTCATAACTTCGTACTTGAACATGACCTTCATTCAAACAAAAAAAAATTAGATTTTAAACTAATCGTCAATTGGCAACTACCAATAATTCTGCTTCAAAATCATCCACGTGCATACATACATACATGCATATGAGCCTAACAAGTATATGTAGGAATAATATTTTACTCAATTGCTAACGAACCGTGTGTCATGAGTCGTAGTAGGGCAATATTTTTGGGTCATCATAAGAAGAGGATAAGAAAATGATGGCCTCCCTAATGGCGCAAATTACCTCTGCTGTCGGTCACCTCCCACAAAACCTGCTGCTACTCGAACGAATCTGATGGATTTTCAATCCAAGTTTTGCGAAATATGTTCCTAATTTAGATTTGGAGTGGCTTAACCAAATTATGCTCGATAAATTTAAAAACGCTCTACAGTAAGACACAAGGAATAAGGAAATCACCAACTGGAACTTTTAGCAGACATTGAATAGCATCCGCAAAATCGTAATTTCCCACCCGTTGATATTACACCGATAAGGACATGAATATTGTAGACCTTATGTGTATTCTTTGGCACATTTGACGAGTGACACATTGACGGAAAGGAGCATGATTGGCACGTGAATATTTAGAGCCCATTAATTCAGTTCAATCCACGAAGCACATTGACAGTTTGGCCTTCTTTTGCTTGGTGGTCATATTATAATAATGATTCATGCATCAAATTATGACTCTCAATGACCGCGGGTAAATTTCACATGACAGAAATTATAATGCGAATAACTCATTATTCACCCAAGTGTTTGATAAGAGTGTCACTTAATAGCTAACTTCTTTCACATGACCTTCGTTCTATTTTGTGACATGGTCATAGTCATAATCATGTAGGTCATATTAATATATCGCTCGATCCTCAAGTGACAGCATTCGTTAATCAATGCATCGGTGACCCTTCGCAAAACCTTTCAGGAATTAATCTTGTTCAATGACAAAGGAGCTGTAATAACTGCACCGGTAGTGACTCAAATATTAGAAGATCGCATTTACGGTATTTGAGAGATTCCCTTCTTTGCTAGAATAATTTGGAGCATGTAAAATGTGGCATTTGTTGGGAAATTTATCTGAGGTAACGTTTTAGGGGGAATGATCCGTTAAATCTAAGTGATCCATTTTATATTTCATATTCCGAATTTATTCCTCCAGTAATTTGGTGGTAAAAATTTAGGCGTAGAAAACGATTTGCATATGCCCCGTTGGTTAACGTTGCATTGTACCAACTAACCTAAAAATGCCAAACCTAATGAAAACACCGAATTCATGCCCAAGTTGAAACCAGGGATACAACGATTTATGGGATGATACTGCGATATTTTACTAACTTGGCTACCTAGGCCGACTCTCAAGGTCACTGCTGAGTCCATTGTGAAATAAACCTTTTTTTTACAAGGCACAATGATTATTTCAAAAGATGTAGATCCTTCTTTACGGTTCATTAAGGTCAGAAAAAAATATTTCTAGCTTTATGACCTACCTACATGGGTATTATTAAATTTACAGGGAGCCATTATTCCCGGATCAATGGAGCCGTCATTGTGCGATAACGACAATTAAAGGATCATTCAATGCATATAATGAGTGTAACTCAACAAAGCATGGTTTTAATAAGCGTCTCAAATCCGTAACTGATTAACTTTACTGTCGAATTTGCTGTGACCTACTTCCTTTCGATGCCTTCCCTTACGTTTCTTAATTAACGTGACCATTTCTTTCGCAGGCGTTTAAGATTTTTCAAGAACTATGGAAATTGGAAAAAACCTAAATAATAAACTATAACCAAACAAATGTGCTACGTTTATTAATTAAATTCCTGCAAGTTTTGTCATTAACCTCGACGATTCCATCGACCTTCGCGTTCACTTAGCACGTTGGGATGATCGCGGGAGAAACGGTCGAAGTATTGCGAAGGATGTCGTTTGGGATGAGCATTTTTTTTCACTCGCCGTCTTCTGTCCTCAATACTCAAGATAGGTAAATGCTGTTTTTTTTGCTGTCCTCCAGGGAGAAATATTTAATGAACATCCGCTGTCGAGCAAAGGGAAACCGCACGGAGCCAGTGCAATCCAACGACGCGGCCTCGATTCCTCTTTTTCTGATGTCGCCCTCTCCGCCAACCCTCCGTGCCCATCTCCCACTTACGGTGAGATCTCATCTCTCTCTCTCTCCCGCACACAGACACACACAAATGCACACTCCGACCTCTGTCTTCCTCGAGACACTGGGGGCGAGCCTCGCGACGGATGACACCTGCCCCTTCCTCACCTCCTTGACCCACTTAATCCTATCAAATCCCCACCCCTTCCACCACCCTCCTCATCCTTCCTCCCTTTTCCCTCTCACCCCACCACACACCCATGACGGCAAAAAGGATGCAAGAGTCACGCCCGCCTGGCAAACTCTCCTTTACGGAAAAACATAAAATAATAACGAAGGGATAATCTCGTTTCGTTCATCCCACGACGCTCGACTCCCTCCGCAAAACAAGACGAACGTTTAAGGAGCTGCTGGGATAGCTTCCTGACTAACAGAACTATTCGGCAAGTGGCCCATCATAGGACACTTGGGTGTCATAAGGAGAAACTATCTAACGTGACTTTTCTTTGAAACTTTTTCTCTCAAGAGAAATATTTAATATCAATTTTCCATTATATGTTTAGTTTGGGATTGAAAGGATTCACAATTTGACATATTCCTCCCTTCAAAGTCATATTCTCACAAATAATTCCATCCCTTGCAGCCGCTTATCATAATAAATAAATATATAAATAACATTCTCTATCTAAAATAATCTAAACTTTCTTTAAACGGATTTTAAAATAACACATATATGGCAGATAAAAGATTTGTTTAAGTTGAATATGATTTATAAGCATCATATTTTCACGATTTAACTTATTATATGAAATGTACTACTTGCTTCTATGAAGTAATCTTAAAAGGAGTAATTTTAATACTCCCAGGTTCAAAGCAATAGCTGTCTACCTGAATGGCAGCGCTGAAGTTAATACCCGCCTGCCAGGTGCTCTTGCGACTATTCTTTGATAAGGAATGACATTTCCATTTCGAAAGTCGGCTAAATAAACAGTTCCATAAAATATTATGTCCCTTCGAGAAAGTTATATGGAATAAAACGAAGTGCATCGTAACTACCTTACTGGAGCATGAAGCAGATGTTGACGTAGGTAAACAAGTTTCCGTTGGACGCTTATTATGAAAATTCAAATGTATTCTACATTGAGGGACCGCAGTAATGCTTTCAAAAGACAATTTTCTCTATATCCGTCACAGTGCGGCCATAAGCGTCAAGTAACAGATATTTCCTCAGAATATATATGTATGTATATATATATATATATATATATATATATATATATATATGTATATATATATGTATATATATATTCTATATCTTCAGAGGAAGACGGATTGTTTCCGTCGAAATATCAAGAAAATACGTGTGAGTGTTCTTTTTTTTGTGTTTCTATATTGTGTGTTACTGTATATTTTACTATTCGGCACTTCCGTGTTATGTCTACGAAAGCATATATATATATATATATATATATATATATATATATATATATATATATATATATAAACATTCACATTAGTGTACGCACACCCATATACCTCTGGGTGAAATAAGGCAGAGTCCTTATTTTTAGTGTATCGCATGGCAACGTATCAGTGGAAAAATATCTCGATTGAGCGTTCGCAAGTCAGCACAAAATGACAGCGAGGATCCATTATGGTATACGACGCTAAGCTCCTTTTCCACAAAGATTGGAAGGGGAGTTTATATCCCCCATACGGCGCCAAAAGATCTACGGCTCTTTGAAAGAAGATATACTTGATTTTAAATCAAGCAGAAAAAATATTCTTGCTCAGAATAAAATAGCATGAACGATGGAGTAGTATCACTTAATCTCGTCCAGATGAAAAACAACCTTCACATTCAACCATAAATAATCCAGATTGAGGTTTTGAAATAGTTAATGGATGGGAATACCTAACGACCAGTACCAGTATATTGTCCTGTGATGTGGTATCATAAATTGCTTGCACTACTGAACGGAGAACAAAGAATTCGTACCGAACCGATGACTTCTGATCCAATATAAAACCAAAGCGCACCAATTCCTGTTGCCTACTCGGTAGATGGATTTGGGCCTAAGCATCGCCCCATTATATTTTCAATTTCGCAAGCCAGAATGTTTGCTTACATGTAGGCTCTGACCTTAGTAACCTTCCAGCAGTTACAGCAACTTAGAGATGATTTTTATCAAATTTTGGTTATGTTAAACGATTCGGTTACGTTACGTTACGTTAGTCCATTGTGGTGGTATCTGTACACACGTCCAAGGCCACCAAGTACATTATCTTTCATGCAAGTTGTCAGAATACCGGGTAGTTTTGATTTTCAAAATCGTAAAGCCTCATGAAGATAAATCTAAATATTTCATGCAATAAATATTTTGAAGCTTTAATGTAAAAAATTTTGGTTTAAGGATATCTAAAAATATTCATTTTTTTACGGAACAACGAAATGACTACAGCGAAATCAAATCAGTACGCTGTATTACGTCTATATAATTATATACCCTCTCCATAATTGCATTATTAGAGTAGAATGTGAAGTACCGCTGTCTCATTATTAGCGTTAACGTTGCACGCAATAGAAACTAATTAAACTGAATTTTGTCCTGGATTCTCAACTTCTTGGAAGCCATTGTAGCTACATACATGCTTGTTCCACCAGCAGTCTCACATCCTACATTTTTACAGCGTATCCACTTGAGAGTTCACAATTTTATTTTTTCTCATAGGAATTCTTAAAAATCCCACTCCATCTCACGCTTGACACCACTTCAAGTCGTGCAAAAAGAGATGACATTTTGAAGGAAGCGAAGGCAGCGCCTCAGTGAGTAAGAGGAGTGATGGTTATACAGCATTCGCTGTTTGTATTCTTTTGACAAGAGGTGACTTCTAGATTCACATCTTACTTCGTGAATTTTATTTATTCATGTCTTATATCAATATTAGTTCCTCCTTTATATTAACTCTTGTAATAAATTTAACGATAGGTTGAAGAAATTAGAAAATAAAAATATTTTAAAGAATGGATAAAATTTATCATTACTCTTCGAATTAAACAAAAATGAAAGTCGCCCCAATAATTTATCCATCCTAGGATATGACCTTTATTGACCTAGTTAATACTGATGAGCAAAATATTAGCAATCGAAAATTTGGAGCTGGAGCGTGTGTCATTTAAGTTAAGATTGAGATATATCATCTTTAGTTGCGACGGAATTGATACCGAGATCAATTCACTGGGGAGGGCACTTAGTGTAATCATGAACCTAAGACCTATAAATTAGAACAAAATTTCTTTCAAGAATTGGATTTGTTGCATTATGTTACATTACTGATTCATTGGTCCTCATTGAATATGCGTAAAAAATAAAAAACCTCGAGCGAAGCAACCCGGGAGCTAAATGATAAAAAGACGTGGCGAGCATTGAATCCTTTCCACACCCATCAAGCGACAGCTAAAAAAAGCATGAACGTTGATAGTACGTAGAGGTCTTCGAAATCCTCTCTACACTCAGCTTATACCAAACGTAATCCCTCTGCCGAGCAATGGTGGACTCGATAACTAATTCGTATAAACAAACTTTATTCTTGAATGTGCATGTGCCTGGATGGAGGAAAGTACGCCCATCTAGGGAACTTATGGGGACAAAGGACTAGGAAACCTATGCCTCGGGCTCGATGACCTGCACTCAGAATGATTCCTGTGACTGTGAACACATTCTTAATTGAGCAATAACAATTTACATCAGATAAGTTTTCATTAAAATCAATTACGATTCCTCTCTCGTCATTTATATCTTAGGTTCTGGGAAATAATGAAATACTTCGAAATCCTTGTCTAAAAACAACCAAAGAACTAAAGTTTAGATACGCCCTGCGCATTTATTATCATTATTAAGTAACTCCATCAGGTCTTATCTTGTAAAATCAGGGATCTCATTTTGAGATTTTAAGAAATCCATAACGCCACGCGTCAAGAACCATTCATGAAAACCGTACAATGCAGCCCACGATGGGCTAATGGACCACATAATGCTATTGTAATTTTTGGAGGTCAATGAGTAGCTTCAAGTGAAAAGTTTTGAGATATGGAAACTTATCGTTTAAAAATAGATTATTTTTAGGCAAAATTTTCGAATATTAATAATTATCATTTTACCTCAGTAAAACAGCAATAGTGTATATTTCTATTATCGCTTTCACTCATTGCTTGTTATTGATAGATAAAACTTATACATATTCACTCATTCAATGCAGTTTATAGTACACCCAGAATATAATAGCATATCAAAGTAAAACGTTTATACATACTGGTAGTTTTTGTGGGGGTTGGTCAAAGGGTAGGGGGATTGTGCAAAAGTGTTTCCTTTGCCATTACTTAATTGTCCTCTGTGACACATTTGTAACCGTTGACCTCTCTAATCAGTTTTAATTATTCGTGGAAACGTCAAAAAATGTATCAAGCTGGGATGGAAAGGACATGCAAAGAATGAGGGCTGACAGCAGTTCTGTCACTCATCGCGTAGATGAAGATAGCGATAACACATGTGCGTTATGAAAATCCGAAATTGCTATCCCGTTCTATTGCCCTAGCCTCACACCCATTCGTAATTTATTGACGTGAAGCATTCAAATTTTCTTCTTCATTCTCTAAGAACGGAAGAACTTTTGAACGAAAAGGAGGAAGGGAATACGAGAGAGGGAAGAGGGGTGAGGTCGACTGAAGGGGTGAGAGGAGTCCAGAGGATGCGGCCGGGAGAGAAGCTTTGGGACGGTGAGGGATACGGCGAAAGTATATACGTGCTACCTGAACTTCCACCCTAAAATGAGGGAAAGGACGCGGGGAATGGACCTTGGAGGGTACAGGATTTCGGGTCTCTCGTGGGCCGGGGTGGGTAGTTATTAGCCACGGAGGAAGGAGAAGCGTTGGAGGGAAGAGATCGAGGGGAGGATGGATGTTTCGTCGGGTGGGGAGTGGGGTGTGCGGGGCGAAGGCGTACGAGAAGGAAGATGAGGAACAAAAGAAAGGCGCGTTTTATCTTTTATTTAATTTTTCTACATTTTTTCCTTCGCTCGCCTGGGCCTTGTGCTCGGCCATCTGAGTCGGGGATTTATGTGGTTCTCATGGGAATTCTTTCCCTCTTCCAGCTCTCATTTTTATTCGCCCGTTTTATTTTATCCCGTTCGGCGGTCTGGGGAGGGGAAGAATGGATGAGGAGACGGGGGAGCGGGAATGGATTCGTGGGGGACTGAGGTGGGGAGGCTGAGGGGGGATGTATGGAAGGGAGCTGGGTATTAGCACCGCGAGTGGACGGGAGGAGAGGGGTGAGAGGGTGAAAGGCAACGGAGGTGTGGGGAGAGGGAATAAAGGGGATGAGGGGACATGGCCGCATCGCTTGCGGATTTCTCGGAGAGCACGGACTCCGCCGCGAGAACCACCCGAACACTACCATCCCCACCATGAGAGAGTTGCCAAACTCTTGTCACGTGGGTCCTAATCGATAGATGACTGTGTCTAGCTCAGCGGAGGACGCTTCGGGTAAAGGGAAAAAAATGAAGTCGGAATCTCATTCACAGGATTTCTGACCTGCTGGGAGCCGTCTCGTAATTGATTTGACTACACGCTCCGTTTTAGCGAGACTCGGGAGCCAATTCTCTGAAATTATCGTAAGTACCGCGTGTCATGGAAATCGGTGACAATTTTTTTTCCTGAGCCTTTGAGACAAAGAGACTCACAAAAGATAGATCAGGAATACATCTCGATATAAAATCGTTTGAAGAATATGGACTGACAAGCAATGAACCGTCTAGTGTGGGAAAGGAATGGTATACGTCACAGCACTTGATTAATTTGGCGGGACCTAATAATATAATAAAATTTATATAAAATAGTACTTTGAGTAGCTCTTCTTCAGTATACCATATTGAACATGCATTGAAACATTAGAGAAACTTTAAATTCTTTACCAGGTCTCCGGTATATACAACGCAAAAATCGTAGATGTCATTGGGTCTGAAAAAATTAAAATGTAGGTAATAGTTCTCAGAGGAGCCGATAGATTCTTGAAAAAAATTGAATAGAGTAACCTTTTTCCTGTAATTGCACAAAATAGGTTTGAGCCTTTATTTTCAAGCAATACAGAATATCAGGCTAAGACATTCAGGACGCTAAAGAGCGTTAGATTCACTTCAGACTCCCATTTATTATTTAGGCCTACTTTTTTGTCTTTTGGTTTGGCAGTCTAGTTAATATCAAATTGATATTCAGAATTTTCAGAAGACAGAATCAATCTTCTTCCATCACACAAATTAAGGCCGTCACAAAACTTCAATCAAATGACATAACAAATCGACAAAATTACTTTGTTTTCATTTACCGTTCAGTTTACCTACTAGTCATAATGTATTTAAATGCAACCATTTCAGAGCGAAAAACCATTCATCTTGACCAGGATTCGGAACCAGATCCCACGATGTCCAGCCGAATGCTTTAGCCTTAAGAGAATGCCTCGATAAGGAAACTGGCTAAAGCATTTGGCCGGACATTGAGGGATCCGGATTCGATTCTCGGTCAAGGCGAATGATTATAACGCTCTGAAATTGTTGCATTGTAATGCATATTATCGGATGACTCCGACAGAATTACTGTCACGCTATCTTCCGCAGTTTCTTGGAATTAGTCATAATGTCTTAAAATTAAATATTCTAATACTGGTATTGACTGGCATAGCCTCAAGCCGAGTCTAATAATTGCAAGAAAAATAATGGTGGCTTCACAGAATCCCTTTGACAATGCAAATAATTAATACACTTACTTTTGCGAAAAAATTAACCAGTGGTTGATGAAGAGGACTGTATAGAGAGCTTCGATATGTTTATTGGAGAGATCTAAATGGGTGGTAAGGGTAAAAAATGAATACTAGCTAAAAAGGATTAGGAAAATTAGAGCCCTAATTAGCACTTAATCAACCGTATGGTTGAAGGGCCGGGGATTTTAACAGTGACCAAGAAGGGTAAAGAGGGCAAAGCGAAGAGGAAGAGACGACAGAAGATTTTCAAGGGCATGAAGTAATATTTTCAAAGAAATATTAATGTTTCGCAGGGTAAACTCATTAGAAAATCTAAAAACAATTAAAATATTTACTATAATTATGCAGCAAAATATATTCAACCTTCAAGTACTTCATACGTTATTTTTTGTCGAATTTTTGTTTACCTTAAAAGGTTTGGAACGTTTTCTTCTTTGAACGCTCCAAATATTTAAATGGTGCAGTTTACATCATGTGAACCCCTGAATACGGGTTGCTGAAATTATCAACAAAAGAAAGAACCCCTATAGATCTGCAGTCTATTTTGATTTTATCATCACTAATGTCTAACTAGACAATGCATTGATAGATGTAGAAAATGAAGACCTAAGGCTCAGCTCAAGGCAATGAGTTCAATCTAGGAGCTTTAACGATTCAGTAGGGATCCATCATGCAAAATTTCTGATAATAATAATCCATGCATCAGTCTAGCAGATATACTTTGAGATAACCGATATATCTTAAGACCTTAATGACCCTCTCTTGGTTGGCTTACGAGACTTGAGACCCAGCGCAGACGCATTAGCTGTTCCGGATGCGGTTAACGAGGGTTGGAAGGAGGGCCAAGCCAAAGTAGCGATATCCACTGAAACTTCAAATTCTCAGGATTAATCGAAGTCGTTAATAACGGAATAGCCTTTCGCTCGTTTAGGAAACATCTTCTTTTTCGATTTGGGCTCCCAAAAAATGGGATTGGCAGTATAAGGCAGCAAACGAGACAAAATGGGAAGTCGGGTTCAAATGGGGTTAACTACTTTACCACATGATTTCAGAGCACTCAAAAAGATATTACATTTCAAACCATATTTCTCATGAAGGGGAAAATGACTTTGTCCTCCAAGGGACATGGTAGCTATAAATGAAATAAATGCATCATATTCCATTAGGAACATTGTGTAAATTAGACGTAATACAGTATTATTAGCAACTTTGAGTATAATAAAGAATTTTTTACTGATACAACGAAAAAAATATAACCATATAATGACAGCTCGAGGTGAACATTCTACATTTCTGGAAGACTTTATTCATATCCCGGGAGAAGATTGAAAATTCGAAAGATGGAACTCTAAAGGGCACAACTATTGGGACTCAAGAAAGTGACGTCGCCCAAATAAAATATTCAGTTGAGGAGGAAATGAGAAAGAATAGGAAAGTTCATTCATGAAACCGCAGGAACAGAATTTTACGGGAGAGAGTACGGGTGCAGGCTCTGAAAGGAGCGCTCCTCCTAGAGATAAAGGACATGCTCGGGAGGAATAGATAGGTCCATCAATGGATTTTCGGGGAAAAAATTCCCACCGGAGAGACCGTCAAAACAGAGGGTGCGGACTGGTGATCCGGGAATCCCGTAAAACTCTGTTTGGATTGAAGCCGATGAAATAAAATTCATATTCAATGCAAATGGGTCATAAGCGGCAGAGGTATACTTTGAAGGAGTATGCACACATCTACCGACGTTCCGATCTGCACCTGTTCATGGGCGCTATTAAAAAAACAATAGAAATGATAGCCGATCCTTCCAAATGATGGGAGTGCAATGAGAATCTACTGCTAAACCGCAGAGGTGAAATAAGAGATGCTTTCAATGGCCGGTGTGCAAAAATTGATTTCTATATTTAAAAAAATATTCCATCGGTATTTAAATTAAGAAAAATTAAAGGGATCTATAATTATTTTAAGAAAAATAATCACTCCAAATTCCATGGCATTCCCGCAGTCAAACACACGAGCTCCTTAAAAATATAGGCCTAAACGTCCTATACGCATAATCTTAATGGAGGTGTTGTATATGATATATTCAGAAAATTTATAAATCACGTATTAGAGAAGACATGGTTTCATCTTGCCAAATATTTTACAAAGAAGGCCACTTGAAATCATAAAAACGCACAAGTATAATTACCTCATTAGAGACTACATGCTATTATTACGTGACTTCTATATCTTCCGATGAAGACGGAGCAGAATTCCATCGAAATGATCATGAAATAACGTGTGAGTGATATTTTTAAGTGTTTCTATATTGTTTGTTGCTATCCAATTTATTATTCAACACTTTCGTGTTATGTCAACGAAATCATCTATACATATTTTTTTATGGATAATATTACTTTTACTAATTAAAGACCTTAGAAAAGAACTATTAATAACGTGGAATAAAATTTTATGGGTACACAAAACGCAAGTTTCCACACCAATCCCCCGCCATATCGTTCGACCCCTAACCTCCCCAAATAACCTCACGTCGACTAATTCTTTGCTGCCATACGTTATATCCCTGCACGTGCGCTTAACAGAGTTCTTCCTATGCAGATGCAGGAGGATTTTAGCCATAGTTTATGGGAGCGAAAGAGACTTCAACAATGAAGACGTTGTATGGCACACTCTGGGACGGGAACGAGACTTACTGGAGTGTGTAGGAGAAGGGGGGATTGGGTGGGGGATTGGGCGGACAATGCAGAGATCGTAAGGGGGCGTGGGCGGTGGGATCGGTCGTCGGCGCGGGGCGATGTACGGGGAGGAGAAGGCGGACCCGGAAGAGAGAAAGAAGGAGAGGGTTTTGTGGAAATGAAGGGAAACGGTGGGGTACATGTGGACGGAGACAAAGAGAGGAAGAGGGGAAAGGAGATGAGAAGAGAGAGCCGGGAAAGAAATAGCAGGGGAAGAGAGGAAATGGTAATCAGGTCAGGTCAATTAAATAAATATATATACATTAAAATATTCAAGGAGGTAAAAGTTTTGTGTTTGTGCCTATATGGACATATATATATATATATATATATATATATATATATATATATATATATATATATATATATATATATGTGTGTGTGTGTGTGTGTGTATATATAATAATACATACGTGCATGCTTATAACAATAAAGTATTTACGCGAAAATTCGCACGTAGTGAAATAGCTCAGTAGAAAGATCTCTCAACCGAAGAAATCGATTCGTCACTGGTTCGGAGCTAGGTTGTACGACCTTTTTGTAAATTTATGTGAAAATACTTACCCATTGTGCCGATCTTGTGCTTTCCTACCCTGATTTCGTTATTGCATTGGAATTTTATTTACCACACTTACATATAAATATATATATATAATAAATTGGACAGCAACGAACAATATATACACATAAAAAGATCACTATGTGTGACTATATTGTTTATTGCCGTCCAATTTATTATTCAACACTTCCGTGTTACGTCGACGAAATCATCTATATATATATATATATATATATATATATATATATATATATATATATATATATATATATATATATATATATACATACATATACATGCATGCATGCTTGCATTCTCATACCAGTGGGTATCTGTATTCTATGAGAGAGAGAGTGAAGGATGGAGGGAGGGAAGGAAAGGCAGCGAGAATAATGGTCTCGGATGAGTGGTTGAAGGTGAAAAGGGAACCCTTAAAAAATACCTGTGGGGGAAGGGGGCGGCGATAAGAGGGGGGGGTTGCCGAGGTTGGTCGGGGTTTTGGTTGAGTGGAGATGGTGGGCGGGGGGGGGAGAGGGGGTGCCACACGCGAAGGGGAATTGGTCGTCGCCGCACACACTAGAGGGCAGCACGGGTTTCGATCGATCATGCGAAATTGGGGCGGGGCCGGCTCCACCGAAAACACAGACTGGTTCGTCTGTGGGGAATAAAGGGGGTATTCCCCCGGAGAAGGGAGAGGAAGGGTTCTCAGTGTCGGAGGTAGGTTCGGGGGTGAGGATTGAGTGTTCGGGGGGTTTGGGCCTGTTCTCTCGCCCCCCTAACCATTCCCACTCGCGCCCTTCTTGGCCCTCTCACTCCTCGACCACCTTCAACCCACACCATCTCTCCTACCCGCGAAAACGCCCACTACCGTAGATAGGATGGGGGAATGGTCGGTTGAGAGTGGGGGATGGAGAGAGGAGGGAGAATTATTGCGAATGGGTAGCGTGCGCCCTGAATGGGGGAGGAGACGGCACCTGAGGGACGGAGCTTCGATGACCGATTAGGACATGGGTTTTCATTGCAAGGGACAATGAGCAACCGGGGACCTTAAACTCTTGAGGGGCTTTCAGCCGAAATCAAAACCTTGGAATTAGACTACTTTGGCTGGGAAGTGAGTGCAGAAATTCCTACAGCCTCTTCATTAGGCTACTGGCATCTCTCGTTCTATTGGGCGACTAAAATACGTAGAACCTAGCATTAAAATGTTTATGCCCAGTAAGGAAAGTCGCAAGCTCGTGAATTAAAGCACATATATAAGTTTTTGAAACCGTCATTGCAGCATATGCCAACGTTCTAAACTAAAAGATGCACTTAGCTAAATTCGAACGAATACCCCTACTCAAAATTTCTTCAACGCACTGCTATTCAATATTAATTTTTGTGAGAAAGTTGTAAACCGAGTGCAAAAATGAATCTATTTCTTTATATCATTATGATTAAATTCTTTTGATCAAGTGAATATTTAAACTTAAATTCTTGCTATATAATGTACGGATGTCTAACAAAAAGCAGTTAGAATATTGTAACTTTTACCTAGAATATAACCGCCAAAGGCTTTTATTTTTTCTTTTTTAACAGCCATTACTTTTTGTGGATACATTTTTCATGTATTCTGTACAATATGGTGATCTCAATATTAAGTAAATGCAATTTTTAAATCACATGACAGCACATACATTTTTGATGAATAAAATATACAACGATAATAATTTAGCAAAAAAAGCAATACTAATAATTGATGACTTGAAAAAAGTGCTCAATACATCATTTGCAGATGCGGACAGACTTTTCTAAATTAATCTATTTGGCCAATATATTTGACGCAATAAATTATCCAGGCCAATAAATTGTATTCCTCTCAAGAAGTAATAATTGAGCAGTACTGTGATGAAATTTTCTATTATTTCAGTAATTCGAGGCATTAAAGGAACATAAAGAAGCCATCTTACAACTTTTCGTCCTCATTCTCAGAATTCGGTACGTTTAGGAGGTATGAAAGGTATGAAGCCCATGAAGCTCTCTATAAGCAATCCCTTGCTCTTGAGAAACCACAAATGGGCACTAGTAAATTTCCGATTCTTCCCTATTTCTTCCCCACCCCCGTCTCCGATTTCCTCCGGAAAAAAAGAAAACAAAGATTTTCCCCATAGACTGGAACACTGGGGAACGGTTCGAGCGGGTGGATTTGAAAAGGGTCAAGGAGAAGTTTGGACTGGAGATTCCTCGGGAGAGAAAGAGAGGGAAGAAGGGGAGGTTGCGGTGAGAGGGATGGGTGAGACGTTGGAGCGCATAGGGGAGTGAGTAGGAAGGCGGTGGGGGTAAGGAGACTGTGGAATGTGTAGGGGGAGGATTTATAAGGGGCGGGAACAGGAGCATAGGAGAGAAAGGACACGGGGGAGAGAGGCTAAAAGGAGGATGCGTCTAGGGACCCCTTTGCAAGTCACCAACGGGAGGCCCGTAAGAGCTGGCGGGGTGGAGAGGAAAAGGGGTTAGGCAGGAAGGAAGGGAGGTCACCCCGTTGGTTTTTACGACTAGTGTCCTACGGGCACCACTGAATGGCAGATTTACTGTTCCCAGCGTCCGCAGTGGCGATCATCACCGCCAATCTCCTCAAAGTGTGCGTTGGTGGGGGTAAAAAATGCATGATACTTGCAATATAAGTATTGTCACAGAGGTGAATACTGAATTCTACTGCGGAAATGACACTGGCGTCCAAAAGTGATGCCCGCTCTGGATTGAATAATATAGCGTGTGTGCATGTATATATATATATATATATATATATATATATATATACATATATATATATGTGTCTCCGAAAAATTAAAAAAACGAAACAGGATTCTGAGAATATTTTTCTGTTATTTGTGTCATTTTCTTGTCTGAAAAAATATTATTCCAGCCGGAGCGGTCATCACTTTCGGATATCAGTAGTGTCATTTTTCGCAAAAGAATTCAGCATTTACCCCTTTGGCAATACTAATATTGCAAAAATTATATATATATATATATATACATATATATATATTATATATATATACATATATATTATATATATATATATATATATATATATATATATATATATATATATATATATATATATATATATATATATATGTGTGTGTGTGTGTGTGTGTGTGTGTGTGTTGAAGTTGGCACTAACGTACCAAATCAAAAACACAGAAACACACAAAATCTAGTGCGAGTTTATTTTCTTTTTTTGGTTTCTGTGCTTTTTTTCGGTAGTGCGTACGTTTCAATTTTTCCTGCTTCTTTAAATGAACTACTTTGAGTGGCCTTATGGGCAAAGTGCTCATTATACAAGCATGTGCATGTTTGTGGGCACAGACACATATATGTATATGTGTATTTCAATAAGGAATCATATGTGTACATACACCCCAGGGTTTTTATGTGTACATGGGCACGCATGTATTGTTGTGTCTCTCCACTCGTCCTGCAAGCCTTGCTTCCGAATGGGCTTGTGTCTATCTATATTTGTTTACGAGCGCGAGGATTGAGGGCAATGCAGCATCCAAAAACCACCGCAACGCCGGAAGCGGAAGTTGAGAGAGGGGAATGGGAAGACTGGGAGAATGGGAAGAATGGGAAGAAGAACTTCGGGAGAGGGGAATGGGAAGAAGGAGGGGCGGGGGACGAAGAACTGTTTGTCCACCCATACCCCAGACGGACCGACTGTCTGTTGACAGTGCTCAATGGGATGACGAATAATATGCAATTGATAGCGTGAGAGGAGTGGGAAGGAGAAAGGGGGCGGTTCACAAGGCAGAGAGAGAGAGAGAAAATGAAAGATGGAGAGTTTGATGATGAAAAGCATCGACTTTCGTACGCGGAAATTGAACTCGAGGGAAGGGGAACGACGCGATATTCGTTAAATTGGCTATGAATACCAATCGCGCTCTTTGATGAAGAGTCTTTTCGGAAGGAATTTTTTTTGCAATCACTTTCCGTCGGAGCAGCTGTTCATTCTCTCTCTACCAAAGGGCCTCTGCAGAGGAAATAAGGATTATATCCTCCACTTTTTCTGGTTAATTCTTGTAGCTAATAATTTCTTATTAGGAAAATGTGAAATTCTATGCATAATTACTCAAGCTAAGTTTATCGAATTATAATTGTTAATCTAATCGAAAATGGACGGGGGACATGCAAAAGTGTAATAGGGTAGAGAATATGGCTCCTAAAATTGATCTCAAGCAGATTTAATCATTTTTCTTTTGATGCTATCATTTGTTTTACATCGGCTGTAGTCTAGTTTTTTTTACATATTCGTACGCAACGATCCAGAATTTATGATACAAGTGATGCAACGATTTGTCATTGCTTTATCATGAACTCATGCAACTTTAAAAAATTGATTGAATTCGAATTTAAATTATTTTAGCAACGCATATATGTTTAAGATAAAATAAATCAATTCCAAAAAATAAATCCAGATATTGCACAATAGTACAATGCTTTAAGATATATAGTATGTAAGGTTAACCCCAAGAAATTATTCATAATAATTGTATATATTTTTGCAAATTTATGCAGGATATAGAGATCACTTCTTGTATCCAGCCATGAAACGAGCGAAAAGAAAATATGTTTCTTAAAATTAGGTCTTAAACTTTTAAAAGTTATTTTCTATGAAAACGTGTATTCAATAGCCCAATCCAAATGTATACTCGTGCATAGAGTTCCCATTCAATAGAATAAAAAGTCTGGGACTCTTTTAAATAATTATTCACTAAAAATGCATGAAAAAGTCAGGTTATGCTAGCTCAAATGAGACCATGAGTGATATGAGAAAAGAACTAACAATGGGCTCCATATTTCAACGCATTAATTTTGATAGAAAAATCATTTAGCCAGGCCAAAAGGCATTTCTGAATGATGATTACAAGTAAACAAGATACGAAGAAAAATAAAATAATTCATTTTCAAATATAGAATAATAAAATAATTCATAAATTAACGGGATAGTCACGTGAAGCACTCGGTGGACCCAAAGAAACTGTTGTCAAAAGAGGAACCCCTGAGTTTGACGATGATTAATATACATTGAAAGCTCATTGCTTGGTTTATAACAGCAGTCAGATGCAGCAAGGATTGGATACACTTCCATTTTAGAGGGAAGAGGCATTTGCTCTACTTAGATTGCCGCCAAGAAAGAAATTCATCTTGACATAATTTTTAGCCTGCCAGTTTAATTGGAATTTATATATTCGAAGCCATTTTATATTCATGCCCGTCACCCAAAATGACCTAAGGTTTAAGGTAACTATCTCAAACAAGCAAAAAGACACCTTAAATTAAAAATCGAATGCATATTTTTTTCCCTTCATTGAAAATGAAAAAGAAAAGGGAGCCACTTTCGGCAGGCATACTAAGTGAAATAATCAACAAGGCGTGCATGATGAACGAATTCAGTAACCCTGGCCAACCTCTTTAACTTTCTCCATCGTAAAACATCAATGCGGAGACATTTAATTAATGTAGTCGAACGACAATTGTTGTTTTGTAATGAGAGCCATATTCTTTTTAGGTTGTATGCAGGCTAATCCGTAACCTCAGCAACATACCTATCGCAAAAAAACGGCCAGATGACAGAAAAACGTCATGATTACGGGATTCCAGTCTATGAACTACAGTTAGTGAGGAAATTCGTTACTCTCTAGGCTAGCAAGGTAATCGCTTCAATATATCTTGGCTCACGTCACCTATAAGTATATCACATCGCATCTTTCAGGTAAAGAAATTCAAATAACATCCCGTGGGAGGCAGGAAAATCATAGGCAAAGAGTTCTTTTACGGACGGATAAGATACCTCTTTCTGAGCATAATGTAGACAATTTTGTTCCGACCTATAAAAATAAATTCCTGAATGTGACAGAGAGGGAGAGAATCTCATGAATTCTGATGTAGACCACGAGGTGAAAATGAGCCTCTCCACCACATTGACAGAATTTTGAGGGAAACCGATTTGACTTTCAGTAAATCGCTTAATGGTGTGGCGATTGAGGTGAATTGTTCGGTATAGGAGTCGTTCAGTCACGGGTTTGCTTCTACGCCAACTGATATCTCCAAGTGCTATAGAGCGCTTTCCGTCCAAATTTTATGTCCTCCGTTCATACAATGCTGAAAGAGAAAACAAACGGCGAGGCATTTTGCAAGCCATCAGATATCATATTTTCAAAAGCAAAACCCCTTCAAAAAGGAAGTTATGTTGCCGCAACCTAATAAAAATATCTAATGGGTACTGCCGAAAATGGCGTAACCACCTTGATGGAAATAGGAAAGAGTTAGGCCAGGATGTTTCCACGTAAGAAATATATGAGGTTGTTGGGTCACTTTGGGGCCGTTCTATTAAAAATGTTCACTCGGTTTTATAAGGACTCTTTTTCATAAGGTCGCTTTTAGACTTGTGACACGCATTTTGATGCAGAATTTAATGTTGTTTTGTTGGTGGAGTATTGATTTGTGCATCAACGTCACGAAATTCGATAGGAATCATCATTCATATGATTAAATGTAGTGCCTACTGATCTTTTAACGAAATTTTCAGCTACGGACGAAATCACCTAGTTAGGTGCTTAACAAATCTTGATGCCAGCTGACTTATCAGGAATTAAAAAAAATCACTGGAGGGTCATTTATGAACGGACGTTAATCAGACGGGATATGCATTACCCTTGATGCTGTGGTACACTCGAGTAAGTCTCCCGGAATCGTCCCACTAATTTGGGGGATTAAGTTAGTCAAAAGTTGATTAGATCCCGAAAGGGCTCGTAGATGCCGTCATCACTGGCACTGAGTGGTCAAATAAAAACAAAATGTTGGAGTATTCAGAAGCAGGAATAAATTGGCTCTGTCAGGATAACTTTTTAAATATTTTAACCACATCATTATCCACTAAATAGCAAAGATCGGGGGGGGGGGGGGTCAAATTTCAACATTTTTCAAGAAAACATCGACACTGCATTAAATTTATTTCCTCATGTTGTCCGAGATAATTTTTATTACCATGGCTTTTACACTTTTTCGTTATTTTCCAGTTTCATTCCGAAAATAAGAAAAGTTGGATAATAATATTATTCCATTTCTTAAGAGAAATTCATTAGTTTACTCGGGGCGTGCCAAACTTCTCAGTTCTTTGTGGATTGCCTGATCATAATCGTTTTCTGTGATGTCATTCTATGCGATAAAATCCCTACCGCCAATGTAAAGCTCTGGGATTCAAAGGCAAGGCTCATTCTCCAAAGGTCAATTAATGATGGGAAAAGTAACAATTTATTTTATTCAAAAATACGATTACCTAAAAAAGTAATGCTATCAATAGGGAGAATTATACTAAGAGCGCGTGCCTGCTTCCAGACAGATAAAAATGTATGTTTCACGTTCAGGCATTTCCAAAATTCTGTGATAACACCGGCGGGCTGAGAATTGAGGAAAGTCGAAGGTGGCTGGAGTGACTAGAGAGTCACTTTCATATCTCAGAGCGACGCACAACTGCAGTCGTTCAGGTGTCTTCCAGCCATGGAATCTAAAAACCACAATCTTCTCAACTTATACCCAAATCTCGCTGCGCTTTTAGACTTTTGGAAATGATTCTTATTCTTTGGTCAACAGTATGTTTATGGATACCCATAAATTGTATTTTTATAACGGTTTTTATCTTCAGATAATCTCTCCATCTCCATATATATGAGCTACGCTTTATATCTTCCATGTCCCCTTTCTAATATTCCCTCATCGGTCTTCCTCTCACAACTCATACCGTATAATTTTCCTCCTTACACACATCTTAAAGAGTCTCTCATTTTTCACTTCGTGGTCCACTCATTCATCCCTTCCCCATTGCAATGTTTGAAAATGAGAGTACTTTGAAATTCAGCGCAGTGCATAGTATTATTGCCGCCTGGTTGCTAACATAAGACATTGCGTGCGTGAATGTTATCTCGGCGTTAACCCACATCATGCCTTCCCCGGAGCTCATGGCCGCAAGGCACTCATGGAATACATCCCCGCGTTAACTGCCGGAGGACCCCAATGGTGTTAATATCTAAGCCGCCACTTCCCGATGGTTTCACTTCATCATTGATATGACAGGAAAATAAAGAAAGGAAGGGGAGAGAAAACGCATTACGCCTCGCGAGTGTTTGTTGCAACCTCTCGGCCCGCCTTTCTCATACCTCCTACACCATCCATCGACCAAAACTCCCTTTTCATTCCCTACGGAGCTTTGAAATGCCCCTTCGTCTTTCCCACGCAGCGTCGGGTAAGAAAATTGAAGCCAATCGCGCATGTTATGCGGATTTTATGAGTCCCGGGAGGAGAGAATTCGGTTAAGTTCTGAAGGAGCGAAAATAAAATAAAGAAATAAAAGAGGATAGGAAATGGAATACGTGCGCATTTATGATATTTCTTGGGTGGGAAGGGAGGTAGGGGGAAAGGGTCGAGAGGGAGGTGGAGTGGGGAAGCAAGCGCGAGCATTGACGAGATCACGCGTCCTTGAACCGAAAGGAGCCCGTGATATTCGACATGAGGGCGCGAAGCGGGTCCCGCTAGGAAATTGAATGGTGAGCTGAAAGTAAAGTACGGGCTTAGAGAGATAAGAGACCAAAGGATTACCCTGTTTTAATAGCAAGAAAACGCCACCAGAGGAATCTTCCGATAGCTCTAGAATTACCAACGAAGAAGTTGCCGCGTTTGTGTGAATGGAAATGTGACATCGATTTGCAAATTCCCAGACCGCCTGAAGGCATATTGCTGGGAATTCATGTCATTAATCGTGTATGATGGATACTGCACAACTTAGAGTGGATGTGATCTAATTTAAAACTGTTATTTACGCAAAAATGAGTATTTGTGGGTGTGAATTGTATACCTCTTCCGCCTGTGATGACAGATGAAAATTAAAAACTTTAACGGAAGAATAGGTTTCAGACGTCAGCCCAAAAACGATGAGCGTAATATGTCAAAGGAATGTTTTAGTTGAAATTTTTAAGAGGATTAAGTCGATATGTCAAGGATATGTCAACTTGATCAAAGTTTCTGAACTTTCAGTCTTAATCCTATCAAATGACATTGATAAAGCAGAATCTCTCCAGGCAGATTTTCAAAAAATTGACAAAACGTTCAAAATATTTCCTAAATGATAAAATTATTCTGGCTTCTTTAATTTGATACTCACTATACTTTTGACTTCGCGTGGCCTCAGTTCGCGTATCTATTGGAAAGAGTAGTATGACTTATGTTTTCTCCATTTTTAGTGTCATAGTATTCTTATCTGAATCATTTAGTCTTCACCAAGAGTTTAGCTTTCACCTCTGTTCGTACAGACACCTTACGAAGGAGAGAATATATGTCAGACACATGCAGGTATCCCTTGACGGAGTCTCTCTTATCAATCACCACTAGTATGAAGTATGGGTTATCCATAATAACCTTAGTAATTAGGAACTAAGAAGAAAACTGTAGTTTTTGGTTTCGTAAGAAAACTAATCTCATTAACTAACACCTTCCATTCTGTGTTATGCTTACACATTTCCCTTATAGTTTATTTATACTTTTTATGCATATAATGGCACTGATATTCCAAACCATACATGACAGATAGAAAGCAGATTTTTGTTATTAATTTTACTTGCGTCAAGGAATGGATGTAAAAATATACAAATTTGAAAACGACATCTAATCCCATTCCCATGCATGCTAAATTAAGGTTTGGGCTTTTCTTGGATGAGTAGAGGGTATGAAAACATTGAAAAATATGTCCACCAGGAAAGAGAAATTCATATTTAGTCAAAGATAGCAGTTAATTTTTGTTAAATTGCTCAGCTGAAAAGGAGTTGGAAACAAAAAATGATCATGAATTATTTTTATCATCTGTATTTTTGGCTTTGCACAAATGAGAGAAATAAAATTTTCAGAATGTAAAAGTTAAGTGACCTTTGCTCTATTTTTCCTAATAATTAAAGAACTCAATGGAATAAATATGTTTTTTTGAAAAATCTGCAAGTCACGGAAAGTAGTCACCTTGCGAGCCCCTATGGATCATGCAAGGCAGGACCCACTTCACCAAACCGATATAAATTCAGCATCTAATTACCTGCTCCACTGAACACAACTTGAGCAAGGTACCAGCTAGGGAAAGAAAACCTCAATATAACGAAAGATGCAGAATCCCTATTGACCAAGATTAATCTTTCCTTCTCCAGCCTATGGGGAAGGAGATGACCGCAGTTTCCTTTTCAGCTACACTAATTTCAGGAATGTTGATGATTTCAAACGTGAAGAATGACTGCAGTGTAGTGCAACGATTCATATCTTCCAGTATCTTGCTTAAGATGGGTCAATACTGTTTTCAGATCAAAGTTAGATGCGCTAATTTTCTACTTCCTTCATTTTTAAATTCATTTTACCCAGAGGAGAAGCGATAATCTCATTCTCTTTAAATGTGACGTGTGCTTTGGGAGATATTTTTGCTAATTAAATATCAATATCCATGCACCGTGAGGGAAATATATGCGAGTATATCCATAAAAATAAAAGCGTAGTTACATAAAACTCGCCAAATTACGAAAATAAACGTTCATAGGGATACACTATTGAGAAAAGGGGTAACAACACACTGGGCGAACGCAAATTGAGGAAGGTGGAAGTGATTTTGGTATTTGACATAAGTTTTGCCAAAATGACTAATTTCCTTTTCCTGGCTACGTGTGCCTTCACATGTATCGTACGTACTCTTTATAACTTTGTATGACTGCATTCCGTGCTACCCTTTCCCCTTCTCCCCTCCGGTAGTGGGTGAAATAACTCCCGATCGCCATCACTTGGCGAACAAATTGGGGAATCTGATTGCATAAAACCCGGTGTAGTAGAGTTATGATTGTTTCCTTGATAGCTTAATTGGTAAGCTACCTCTCCGGAAAATTGGACTTTGAAAGTCGAACCTTTTTCTCTAATTTTATGTTTTTTCACTTTCTCATGATTACCTGTCAAAAGGACGTTTCGGCGTTGACTGCAAATGAAATAAAGTAACTCTTTAGTAAATGCAAAGGCAAAGAAGAGGAAGAATTCAATAAGGATATAGGATAGGCTGTAGAGCAAGAATAGGTCCAAATGGGTCTATCCTTACTTGCTCGCTTGGAGTGTGAAAGCGGTCCGAGGTTCCCCCTAGATTGAGATCTGAAGAAATCTTACCCCGGCAGGTAGGCATCCGATACTTCCAAAATCCTTTTCCCCGTGGCTTCCAAAATGAAAAAAAAATATCTAAGGCAAAGACTGCGGGACCTGAGCATGATGTTGAAGAGGAGAGCTAGATTTGCAACTCCCTACAAGGCCTGGTCTTAATAGTGAAATACCCCCATCGACGTCACGCTAGCCTCAAACCCACGCTAACTTCCGACACTGACATCAATTTGTCCCAGCACTGTAAACACATGACTGGTTACGGGCTAATCAACGGATTCAATCAACCATAACTTCCCATCCCTCATTTCCGTCACGGCTCGCGACGTTTTTCGTGTCCTCCCCTACTCTTTCGGCGCGCGCGTCGTTCACGAATCTCCTAAACCTTACCCCACTAACCCTAAGCACCACCTAATGCACTACGGCCTCTTCACGAGGAAATTAATGGGAGTCAACCACGGCTCCCAACTTATACAAAACCATGCAGGTGAACACAGTCTGTTGTTTCCATTCATTTCTTCCGACACATAGGTATATGATCAACTTATGGGTCACACGTACTGAAGAGCGTTTGGAAAATGGCGGATGATGACGTTCGTCGACGATGCAATAGTAGAAAATCGGAAAGCAGGCCACACTGCGCATGCACATCGAAGTGGTAATAGCAATATCCGTTTATTTAGAGCATAAGTTAAATAACTTTTAAATATCACATACTTAGGAATAGGTCGCGGATAATGGCAGTGTTAAATTGAGATTTTACAGTGAGCGCATAATGAGGCAAAACCTTGATTTTATTCACTCGAGTAGTAGTAGTAGTTTTGAGGGGAGGCGACCGACAGCTAAGGTCATTTGCGCCATAGGGGAAGGACAGGAAAGGATGAAGGGTGGAGAGAAACCCGGCGTCGGCATTAGCCTACTCTTTACGAAAGGCGCCAAGGGGTCCGCGGCTTAACGTCCCATCCGACGGACGGCGTACTCACTCAAAGTGCCCTCCACAAAGCACCTCAAGTAGGGATCGAGATACCTCTGAAAATTATTCACTCGAACTTCGATCATTTACCAACTATTAGAATTTTTCTTGTATCGATGATTTTTTATCTCGATGACTGCGATCGCGATTCAATTAACTCAGTTTCGATTGTGTGTTACAATGAATCATGTTCGATTCGACTGCAGTCGTAGATGATTAGGTATATTGGATTTGGTAGCCGGAGTGTTGCGGGTTAAAATCCTGGGTGATAAATTTGCAGCGCATGCATAATCCTAGCGGTGCAATTTTCTGGTTACCCGAAACTTTTTGGGAAAAGAAATTGTGGTAGAGGCAATGGAACCGCCTCCAAATTCCTTGAATGCATGAATTTTACCAGTAATAAGACTCAAAATGAAACCTTTAATGACGAAGTCAACTATGACCTCACAGAGTTAACGTTCTCGTTGATGACAGTGGTTGAACATTGGATTATATGGACAAAGATTTGGTTCACGTTCGGGTTCTGACTACAGGAATGTTTCACAATTCTATCCAGTATGCGTACAGCTAGACTGCATTTACAATTTCTTACTCATCGAGTTTGAGCAAGGATCAGATAACTGAGGGTGATTTTACGGGATCGCCCTCGACTTCTGTAAGCGATCAACTTTGATCGTAATTCCATTCGATTGGATTCTTCAGAAATAGTATTTTTAGCAAACGTTATATTTTTAAACAAAACTATTCGCGGGATGCATTTCGAATTGATGTCTTCAGACTCCAAATATTCATCCTCCCAGGCCACGAAATTTTGAGTTCTCGACCTCGTCACTTCACTTTATGGCAAGATTATCCTTCTTTTCCCCTTCATCTCCTGATTGGGACAACCATCATTTACGACCGATTCTACAGTTCAATAAAGTTCGGCCCTCTCCTCTTCCCCCACGCGCTCGTTCGGGGTTTCCGGAGATAACTACGTGAATGCAGATTTATCCAGAATCATTTGATATCGAATCGGAATTTCTTATACACAGAGGTTTTCCCAATTCCATTCGCTTGAAACTGATTATCTCAATATGGCTAGGTACGTTTTTGAATCGACGATTTCGATTCATCCCCCCTGACCCCTCTTCGATTTCTCTCAGTCTGGCTCGAACACACGTTTGAATGCAAAGCTTTGGCTATTCCATTCGATTCATATTTACGTGATGGGCGCTTCAATTTTTTCCGGTGGTTGGTACCAATGGAAAAGAGGGTAATATAAAAATCCATGGAAGATATGACGCGTAGAACGTCGGAAATGTATTCGGAGAACGGACGGCATAAGTCCGTTGAATGTTATTTATGGTATTTTAATGGTCGAATTTTCTTAACAGAAGCAAAGATCAGAATGGAAAAGGTTAAGAAAGTGCATAATGTTGAATGGGACCCGCTAATAAGGAGTATTGATAGAGGCAAAGGTCATATTGACTGCTTGCCGATGCAATACTATAAAATATAGGACGATAATAATCATCATGCCTATGCTTGCAAGTGTAACGTAAAACATTTATAGCATTTTGTACAGCTTTGAGGTACGAAATCACCAGATTTATAATTTATAACAGCAATATTGGAAATTGAAGGGCCCATCTTGTATCAATCGGTATTCTTCGATTTATCTAGATGTGGATATCTGTTTTGATCGAACATCTTATGCGCTTCTTTTCGATTCTTAATACAATGTAGGGAAAATGCAAATTTGAGGGAATTTGTTCCATGCAGCGTTTCGAAACGACTCTCATTTGAAAATGTCATCTCATACACTGGCCTTAACAAAGTTTCACCTCTCCAACGCCCCTCTCAATGTCTCTATTCCCTTTATCTCTACATCTGGATGCATACCCTGAAGCCACTCCTCGGTGATAGGCAGGGTGTGCAAAAATGAATTGATGAGGAAGGATGGTGAACGGGGGAATGGACTTAAAGTATTCAATCAGACACCTGCTACATCTCAGGTTCATGCGTTGAGCACAGGAGAGATCAGTCTGAATGAAATCCCTGTATCCTGGGATCTGTTTATCTTTTTATTATAAACGCAAATTGATCGTCAAATATGAGTTAACTTTGTTCCAAAATATTTTATCCCCGTATTCAATTATTATTGTATTATACGTATTCAATTCACTTACGACAAAGAGATCAACCCGCATTACAAAAACATTCCATCTTCCCAAAAACCGCACGGCTATGTATGAAAAGTCATTCAGCATTTCATCCTGTAAACTATGGAACCGCTTACCTAATAAAGTAAAATTATCCAGGAACACATCCCAATTCAACAAGAACATGTTTGAATATCTGTCTACCACACTACCAAAATGACCTATTACTGCTCTATCAGGCTAAATATTTAACTATTGTTCTTTGTATTTGTATGTATGTATTGTACTATATGTTTCGTTCAAATGATGTTAAATTGTGTTTTGTGACTGGTTTAATTACCTTATTCTATGCATTATGTAAGCCTGTTTCACTCCATAGGTTTCAAAACCTCATGCAATATGTATTCCGCTCCAAGGGACTTTGCTCCCAGAGCAATAAAAATTGTTTATTATTTATTATTATGTGCATCGTGTCCCTCTTTCTTAAAAAAAATTGCATCCACCCTAGATGAGAGGGAGGGGGTTATATATCCCCTCTTAACTCTTCTTTTATCAAATAGGCAAAAAATTCGATATCTATTCCTGGGGGCATGGTGATGGGACGCTGCTCTCTCCGGTTTCACCCGTCTCTACCCGTTCCCATTTCAATAAGTCAAGTAAGTTCGCTTTTCCTACACGCAAGCATCCAACCCCTTTCTATGTAGACTATCCGTTCTCTTCCTAATCGCCAGCCTATACTTAATGTGAAGGTATCTATTCTGTAGCTACAGAGATAAGTCTATCCAACTTCACTGAACTTTTCTTGCGCGGCTCAATCGAAGGCAAACTGTTACGTAGTGGGAGATGCTGTGAGTTACCCCTTCCATCAGATGAAAATGTCCTTTCGAATGAGAATGGCTGATGATATTAACAGTTGTGAAGTGACGTGATGAATGTGAAGCACGTCTGGAGATAATAAAAAAACTTGGTTGTATGATATTTAGGAGGTTTTGTGAATTTTATGTATATGTATGTTTTTGAGTATTTATGTGTAATATATGAATTACTTTGTTGATGCTCTTGGTGCAAGGGCAAAGAAATAAATAATCAAATTTTACATTTAACTTAGAGTTTTTGGTTTCGGTATATACTCGAAATTAACATTCAATCCTATGTGGAGTAGCATGGACAATGAAAACTTAACCCAAAGACAAACAAGCAAAATGAGCCTGATACAATAAGGGAAACAACTCTAACAATTAGCTTGCTTCTAACAATTATTCTGTCGACATTCTCAATTGCAACGTAAAACATTGAGAAAGTTTCATGCTTATCTTTTATGAATCGGTTCAAATAAGAACGATATCCCGGGAAAAGGAACGCCTGTAGGACATAATAATGCATATCATATTCTTGCCATATACTTGACAATAAATTTTAAACATTATTTAATGAAGAATATTAAGATGTGAATACTTTATCTTTGGATGACTGTGGAATCGAGGAAGAAAGTTAGCGAAATTACGATTGGCCGATAAAAATGGAGTTTCTACACTTCGAGGCAAAAAAGACACAAGAAATGATATTTATGTATTGCTATGAGCCAGAGGCGTATGGAGGAAGCTTTGATTACAGAACGAATTATCAAGTTAAAGTTGCATATCTTGAAGGTATAAATACCACGTAACTACGAGGGTCATCCGGAAAGTAGTACCCGTTCGTGCCGCATGAAGTGCTGACGACGCGAGTAGCCGCTGGACGAGGTCAGATAGCTTCAGTGGCTTATCTGCCTTCTCTGAGCCAAGTTGCGTGACGCTAGCATTGCCTGTGTTGTTTCTGTGATTGTTTACAATGTTTAAAAAAATTGAGAACGCCGCCAGTTGTGAAGTGAGGGCAGTGATTAAATTCCTCAATGCAAGAAACGTTCGCCCATGTGATATTCATCGCCAATTAAAGGAGGTGTATGGAGACAATGTAATGGACGAGTCGTCTGTTCGGCGGTGGTGTCGCAACTTCAACATGGGGAGGGGGAACACACACGACGATGAGCGTTCGAGGAGACCGTCTGTCATTACAGACCAACTGGTGAGCTCAGTTGACGAATTCGTGAGGAACGATCGGCGCGTCACAATTGATGACATCTGTGAGCATTTTCCCAATGTTTCTCGAACAATTGTTCATGAAATTGTTAAACACCATCTGCATTATGCAAAAATTTGTGCAAGATGGGTCCCTCGCGTATCTCAATGAGCTGGCGGCGAAGGACTATGCAGCAGGAATACAGAAACTTGTCACACGTTATGACAAATGCCTTAATTTGCTTGGAGATTATGTTGAGAAGTAGTTTAAAGTATCCTCTTTCAAATAAAATTTTTTATGTTTGTTAATATTTACTTTTGTGTCTTTATTTCACGAACGGGTACTACTTTCCGGATGACCCTCGTATGTAGGATGCCATTTTCAGAAAAGATAGAAAAGACGAAGGATCTAGAAAATACGATATCTCTTTCGGGCACTAAGGTTTCATCAATTTAGGTCAGCTTATGGGAACGTTTAATATATATTTTTAATTCCTTTCGGATATTGATAAGTTTATTTGCTTCCTATTTCTCTCCAGTGGAGGTAAAATTAACACTGTGCGCTACATGTCACAAGATATTTTGGTAAAATTAGTGAAAATTACATTTTTCAGAGCCCTCAATGCTGGAGGTATCCCACTCCTATGCTGCGAAAAACAACGTTTTTTTAGCATTCCAAAGATATTATTCAATAAATTTGCCAATGCATTTTCATATACTCCGTAATCGTACAAAGGATTGTTTTTTAATAGATTTCAGGCATGAAATATGAATTGTAAATACTATAATTGGTAATAACGCTAGAAAGCAATGAGCCGAATTTAATTGCTGTCGGAGTAGTTCCGAGTGTTGATTTCTTAACAGGAAATAATTTAAATAAAAAAATTCTTCGAAAAATTTGACAAAATCAACGTCCAAAAATCGCAGCAATCAAAGCAAATGAATTCCTTCAGAGGTTTTCTTTGTATGCTGAAGTGTCTCAATTCAGTTCATATCAATATACGATTGAACACATCAAAGTGCAACGGAAATGCCGCATATCTCTGTCACTTCCGGTTATTATGCAAGAGGAATATATGCCTGAGTTTTAAAAATTACGACTTAGAAAATTTACCATGCCAATCAAAAGTTACCCTTGAACGCCGGCGTATTAAAAACCTTTTATCGACCATTTTACTCGGACAGAGTTCGCCAATGGCTTTGATTATGTAATCCGTTGAGACTTTTCCTCACCACATTTTACAGGTTAGAAACTTTCACTTCTACTAAAAAATAATCTCTCAGCCATGTAGTAATTTACCATAATTATTTTCCGCGCACTCCCTTCATATTTCATCGAAATGAATCACACACACTAAATCTGAAAATGTGGGACAATATAAGCAAGTTTATCGAATCATAATTTACGACCAACTTTAAAAAATTTGAAGCAATCACGTTTTTTCCCATTAATTTGAGGGGCGTTTTCTCCGATAAATCCTTTCAAGAGACAGAGCTATCTAGGATATTCCAAAAGGAAATACGTAAACCATCCACAAAAAATTTAATCTATTCGTTGTTCATGTTCTCACTTTCGGCCAACGAGGAAAAAATAAATTATTTTTAATTTATAAAAGGTGTAAGGAAGGTTGACTTTATCATAAATTTTCCCTTTTTCCCAATTAAACACGAATTTATGATCAGGTCGTCAGCTTTAACGCATGACTTTAACCTATATATTCCGTGAAATATCACTCCAATAATGAAATGATTTCTATTGAGCGTTCTCAAAAGTTTGTTTTTATGAACTTCATAATGACCCCTTCCTTGATTAAAAACAAATATTGCCTTCGTCCACCAACCGCAGTGTTGCAGTAAAAAGTAGGCACGATCTATAAAACAGAAAATAAACAAAGAATAAATCCGCAAATAAATCATTTTATGAGGTGGAGAAAAACCTCAGATGATTGTGAAAAATTCTATTGTTACTACAAAATAGAAGCAATGGCAAAACCGCAATTAAATAGGTTAAATAACAAATAGCAATAAATGATGACGGTGAAAAGTTATTTCTATCTTCCTGTTGAAACCTACATGCTGTCCAGGATATACACTTTAAGCGCTGAAAGAGTGACCAAGGAATCGATACCCGTTTGAAACAGTAGTATGAAATATAATAAACGAGCAAATATCATGCGAGAAATCCTGGAAGTTTTTTTAATCGACAAATCTTTCGTGTGTGCTTGTAGTTTTTTTCCTTTCTTCTGTTTCCATTACTTTCCGTTAGAATGGTATCTTATAAATGGTCATAAACCTTTCAATTGAGGGAACGTAAACATTAAAAAATAAAATGAGCTAAATCTAAAGAATTGAACGTAAATGGCTACATTTTGACTATGTACCCATGTATGAGTAAGGCATTCACTCTCTGCGGAATATTTTCTCCTTTATCTGAAGAAGTAGGCTATTACGGTAACGATACAGTGAAGTTTTTTTAGGGATTTAGAATGATCGTTGAAAATGAAAAAAAATAATTTAAAATGAATATACCGTCGAGCAGGGTAAAACTCCGAACTTTCACCAATCATATGGTAAATTGATTTGATTTTTCAACTATAAAAAATCACCAGAAAAGCCATCTTTTATACTTCAAGACTTAAAAAAAATGAAAGGGGTCATACGATTATAAAATCCCAAATGTCACGCACACAAGCTGCATTCCGTAATGAAATATACGAGGGTCATCCGGAAAGTAGTACCCGTTCGTGAAATAAAGACACAAAAGTAAATATTAACAAACATAAAAAATTTTATTTGAAAGAGGATACTTTAAACTACTTCTCAACATAATCTCCAAGCAAATTAAGGCATTTGTCATAACGTGTGACAAGTTTCTGTATTCCTGCTGCATAGTCCTTCGCCGCCAGCTCATTGAGATACGCGAGGGACCCATCTTGCACAAATTTTTGCATAATGCAGATGGTGTTTAACAATTTCATGAACAATTGTTCGAGAAACATTGGGAAAATGCTCACAGATGTCATCAATTGTGACGCGCCGATCGTTCCTCACGAATTCGTCAACTGAGCTCACCAGTTGGTCTGTAATGACAGACGGTCTCTCCGAACGCTCATCGTCGTGTGTGTTCCCCCTCCCCATGTTGAAGTTGCGACACCACCGCCGAACAGACGACTCGTCCATTACATTGTCTCCATACACCTCCTTTAATTGGCGATGAATATCACATGGGCGAACGTTTCTTGCATTGAGGAATTTAATCACTGCCCTCACTTCACAACTGGCGGCGTTCTCAATTTTTTTAAACATTGTAAACAATCACAGAAACAACACAGGCAATGCTAGCGTCACGCAACTTGGCTCAGAGAAGGCAGATAAGCCACTGAAGCTATCTGACCTCGTCCAGCGGCTACTCGCGTCGTCAGCACTTCATGCGGCACGAACGGGTACTACTTTCCGGATGACCCTCGTATTAGTTAGGGTGGTTATTAATATACGGACATTATTGAAACAACCTATACTATTCATAATATTAATTAATGACATTACAATGAGAAGGGAAACCTACTGTAAAATTAGCCCTTATACGGAATCATTTTTGAATCGCATAATTTGGTGTCAAAACATTAAAAACTAGACTTAACTGTTCTTGCCAATTGAACTATAATATGACTTTTTCCTGGTTATATATGGAACAAGGTTAATATTAATCAAAATTCAACAACTATGACGCGTCCTTACACCCTTGGCCGCACGTACCAGAGGTGTTTTTTAGGTTAAATAACGGATATAGGCTGAATATATAACGGATATAGGTTGATTTAGAAAGAGAGCGCACATTTCGCCAATTTTGCTATCGTTATATTTCAATAATTTATAATCATTAGTACTAATCATACATGTCTAACATTACTCAACATAATTAATTTCATTAATCAATACCCTTATTCTTGTATACTAGATAGACGTGGTTAAAAAATATATAAAGAGAATATATTACAAAATAAATTACATTTAAAATACCAGGTAATCGTGTAGTTTGCAGTTGTCATACATTACAGGGTGAAAAATTGACTACGCGTGCCTATTTCCAAGTAGATTTGGCAACGGTAGTACCTTTTTCTATGGTATTCGGGGAGCCCTAAATACAGTCCGACAAGGACCAGGATTTTATCATGGAATCGGATTATGTCGTGCGTTAATAGCGAAATACCAATTAAAATACCCTTTGAAATAGAAAGAGCCCGAAAAAGTCATGATGTTTACTTTCAAACGAAGTTTTAAACCCTTGAACAACAAGTAATTTTCGAAATGCCAAGCCCTATGCAAACATTTAATCGATATCAATTATTATCTAGGTTTTATAGCAGTGTACCTGTCTTCTGATTTTAATTAAATGCGTTCGCAACAAGGATTAGTGAACGCCATTAAGGTTTTGTCTTGGTTTCTATGTGTATATGTATAGATGTGTATATATACATATATATATATACGAAATGGAACGCTCTTCGGCGACGCACAATTATATAAAAACACAGATTTAGATTTTTAAAACATAGAAACACAAAAAAAGGACGCTCACATATGCTGTTTTGACGTTTTGACGGCACGGCCGTCGTATTAAGAATGATTGATTCCGATGATGATTCTGATGATTGATGTATGTGAGTGTCCTTTCATTGTGTCTCTATGTTTTAGAAATCTAAATCTGTGTTTATATGAATATATATATAAATATAAATAAATAAATAAATAAATAAATAAATAAATAAATAAATAAATAAATAAATAAATAAATAAATAAATAAATAAATAAATAAATAAATAAATAAATAAATAAATAAATAAATAAATAAATAAATAAATAAATAAATAAATATATATATGTGTATATATATATATATATATATATATATATATATATATATATATATATATATATATATATATATATATATATGTGTGTGTGTGTGTGTATATGTGTGTGTGTGTGTATATGTGTGTGTGTGTGTATATGTGTGTGTGTGTGTATATGTGTGTGTGTAAGTATTCCGTTCTCTTTAAAATTACAGTCCATTTTGTCAAAGTTCATTCATCAGCATTTAAAGGGATAGCTGTTAATCGTCACAAGAACGCAAAAAATTGACCCCGACCTTTACGCATAACACATCCACATGAACGCACGAAAAATAAAACGGAATTTTGAATATTGATTCGACATCCATTGGAATTGCAAGATTTTTCTATATGCGACATACATTTCAGTCACCTATGACAAATGTTCATGAACAATCGAACTAAAACTCAAAGCTAAAAAAAATTGTCTATTACCATTGAAGTCAGCGTTTAACTCTCTCTTTTGTAGTCGTTTCTCGGTTAATTAAGTCAAACCGAAGACCAAACAAAGTTGAAGATGACCAATAATGTAATAATTATAACCCCAAAAAAATAAAAAAAATCCCAGATATGAGGGAAACTGATTGAAAAGGCTTGGAGGGAGTAGAAATTGAGAAGATTTTCCCTGAATGAAATAATTAAATCGTAAATTCATATGTGAGAAGACTGAATGGATATAGGACTTATGCTAGATGATCGCATAGAATTTGAAGGTTGTATATTAAATATTGACCAGGTTACTAGGGGTAAATATGATGTAGCGCTTAATATTGAGGCCAAAAAATAATATTAAATATAATAAAAATATAAAGATACGGACGATATTGTCCATGGGAGGAATATATATTGTTGTTGCCAAAATGAAAGATTTAGTCGATTTAATATGAGAAAAAATAATGTTCGATGCCCTCGTAATTGCTCGATGTAGCAATAATTATTAAGCCCTGTCGGCAAATCGTCGCCACCGCAATATTCCTTATATGTCAATGGTCGATAATGAGAAAGGAATGTGAATGGCCAGGCCCTTGGTGAGTGAAAGTGTGGGAGAGTGGAAATATCTTCGCGGTTTGGATCAACATCCATAGACAAAGGGATAAGTTTCCTCCACAAATATGTGTCAATCCTTCTCTTAGCCTCCTCTTGGCCACGTGTCTCCACCCAATGCCTCTCAACCCTATTTTCCTCGCACGACCAAACATTTTCCATCGCCCCACCTTCTTTTATGACAAATATAAATCTATCATCTCTGGGTCCTAAATATGTCATTTAATGTCGATCTTTTACTTGCATAATACAGCCCCCTTCCTTCGTTTTAAATGCGAGAACACGGGGTGGGGTAGGCTCGATATCAATCATTTTCTTCCCTTCAAGGGGTACGTGGGAGACCATTTCACCGGACCATCCCCGCACCCTCGCACACCTCTTTCATCTCGTCCACTTCGTTGATTTTGATCCCTATCACTCCATCATAACACATCACTAAGTTTTCTCCCTGCGTCAATTCCTACTTCCTCGAGGAGCACGCCTGTTTTTTCTTAATAAATCAAAACTCTTTGGGTGCGGCACTTTTCCGATTCTCAATTTTTTGCCTCATTTTCTTCTCATTTTAATTATAAGACGTGTCATTATTAAATAAATATATTTAAAGATTGCTGTATTAAATTTATTCTTTTTTTTCACGCTAGTTAAAAAACTCTTCAGGAATATGCTTTTAATATACATTGCAATTAATCGCCGTAACAGACGGACCGTTATGAAAATGGAATTAAATTTTGAATTCAAATTTTGGAATTCAAAATTTACGTATACTATATGTAAATAATTACTTTTAAGGGCCAAAATTATTATAAAGGCACAGGACTTTAATTTAGATTTATTGCTTAATTAAATTCGTCAGTGAAAAGTAGTCACGCAGCACCAATCAATCTTACCAAGAGTCATGTGAATTGAAATTTTGCTTTATTGTATGAGATATTCCGATCTATTTCTATTTTTAATTTTTCCTTTAATTTTATTTCTGACATCCCACCTGACGTAATTTCCGTTTCCCATAGCGTCTCGGCGTTTACCTAACGAAGCTTCTTACTAAGGATTTTGCTATTCTCCAAAAAAGGGAATTATAATGACAATTCTACTGGTGGTGAACTTATTAAATTTGTACCTATTATAAGAAAAATTAAAATAACCCGGAAACATGTATTAAACAGAAGATTGCTAGGTAGAGCCTTAAATTTTTAGGGGTTTAATATCTTTAACTAATTCCAGGAAATAAATGAACCATTATAAAATTAATTCAGAGGTCTAATATATTATCCGGTATATTAATCGAAATGCAATTAATATACGTGTTATCTTTTAATTGAATAATATTGTTAATATTAATTTCAATATCTAGGAAAGTAGGAATCTTTATCCCACGCATAAAATTTTCTCTTATATAATTAACTATAAAATAATATTAAAGGGCCTAAGTAGTAAGGGAAACAGACTTTTTCAGCATTATGTACTTGGTAATTCCGATAAAAGTAGATGTAAAACGGTTACAAATTTTCGCTTACAACACTAAATATATTTTAATAATTCATTTTATCATGAAAAGTATTTGTATCATTATTAAACATTAAATAATGTAGTAATTTAATATGATTGCTGTCACAAAACAATAATCATATTAAATTATTAAGTTTTTAATTATGTTGAATTATTCTTTAAATTTTAATTCATAACATTTTCTCCTAAATTCGGTAATTTAAATTAAAAATAAAAGGTTTTTTTGTCTAGACAACGGCGCGACAACGCCATAGAAATTTTATATTATGCCTGACTTCATATTTGATTTTACAATTCAGGCTCAGCACTTTCATTTTATTAATGGATCCCTTTTGCAGAAAATTGGCTTTTTCCATGTTGGCATTTAATTACAGATCATACTTGTGTTTTCAAATTGACGTCATTATTATTTTTCAGCTCATATGTATTGAAATTATCTGCCCCGTATACATTTTCTGCAAGGGGAAACTCATTCTGAACTACATACAGTAATGCAACAATTAGGGATTGTAAAAATCATTCGCCTTGACCGCGTTACAAACAGTACGTAATGGATATCCATAAATCATTGAACTAAGAGGGTGCTCGTATGGTGAAACAACTTATCGTTGAGGATTGTATTATACATGTAAAGGTCTAGTGGGGGAAATGCACGAACAAAACAACATAAATGGAATTCTTTCATGTCATGTAAGCGTTCGAATAATCTGAGTAAATTAGGGATAAATCTTTACTTCAACCTTGATCGTTAAGGAAGGAGAATAAGCGTTTATTGGAGGACTTTGAGAAATCAATGCTGAGGAGAACAAAGAAAAAAAAATTAATGGAAAAAATGTCAGGCAATAAAGTTCTAGCAATGTTAAGGGAAGATAGACGACTTGTTGAGAGAATTTTGAAATATGCAGGACATGAGACACTAAGAGAGAATGGGCTGTAGAATTTGGTAAATAGAGGAAAGAGTGTTTGAAAAGCAAGTTAGACGGAGGGAAAGAATAGGAATTATGGATACAAATAATGCTAGGTAGAAAGGGTGCACAGATGAAGAATGAGCTAGTGTAGTACGTAACATAGTGCTTGATGATATTTAGAGTCTTATTATTTTGGACTTAGAATTACGATAGTGTGCGGAGCTAAAGTCCTTTGTAAAACCAACCCTAAACCAGGACACCATTGCTAACTACAGCTGCCTGAGAATAAGATAAGTAGAGGGTTTAGCAACTCAAATAAGGGCCCTGTACGGTTTAACTGAAGAGTGTGACCTCGAGACATACCCAAGAAAACGTAAGGTGTGTAACATTTCATTAGAAAGACCATTTCGGGCAATAAGGTGTGGCACATAGAAAAGTAATGGGTACCCTATGCCATCATGACTCAATATTGTGCGCTGAGAGTGTCTCTGGAAGTTCACGGTAGATGGCTATATTTGCTAAGCTTAAATTTTAAGAATCTGAAATGGCGCTTCCACAATTCCATGCAATAAACTTGGTGATAATACAATACTATAAAATAATATAAAGCTAACCAATGATGTGACAAGTATGACTTCTAGTTAAGATGTGATCAATTTAATCGTATAAACTTTCACAAATTCTGCGAAAGTTATTGGGACGTAATGACAAAAATTTACCTAAAGGCGAAATTTACTTAGTAACGACTGGCTTAGTTAAGATGGATGGAAATGGGTCAGAAAATCTATTTCTAACACCTTATAAATATATGAATCATCGCAAGAATGAGAGACGTGAAATATGATTTTATTATTCCCTATATTCTGCCGAGATTACTACTATCACAGCACAAAGCAATAGAAACTATTACTTTTAAGTTAAGTTTCGTCAACTGATATTTATACCTGCCGGCGAATTAAACAGGACCAATTTTATGTTGAAAATGAAAATTACTATGCATTTTCTTAAACGTAACGGAACCACGATCGAGCTTCAGAAATTTCTTTGAAGTTTAAAACCTTAATTCAAGGAAGTAAAGAGAGGATTGATTAACTGTGGCAATACTTCATGCAAATTTAATTTCACAGTGTTACTGTTGAGGAAAATTGTTGAAAAAAAAACATTATCGACGATATTTCAGATTTTATCAAAGAAGAACTTACTTCTGCTTTTATATTTTTTAATTTTAAGTTAAAAGTATGCACCAATTTTGAAATCATTCATTTTGAGCAAAGACATGATTTTTAACCGACTGAGAGTGTAAGTATTAATGTTTGAGGCAACCTTAAATCCTAAGCGTAACTGCTTGGACTTACAGGCCGAACTCGTCATGAAACTCACTTGTGGCTTTAGATCCCATAGAAGAGAAAAAGAAGCGTCAATTCTGGTATTTTGCGCCACATGGAATGAATGAGCAATTCTGCGATGGTAGACTTTTTGAGGTGGATAGTAAAGGGAGAGAAACCTGACGTTCTTTTCCGTCGACGTATGCCGAAAGATGTCCAAGGGTCCTAAGATTTAAGTATTTAAGTCCCAGCCCACGAGGCTTACACGCTCCTTCTAGAAGTCCACAGAAATCTATCTCAGTTACTATGATAACCGTTCTTTTCCATAGAATTTCCCACGTCTATCTATGGATCTCTACGGATGGGTCGGTGAAGATCCCTAGGGGAGATTAGAAGTATGAATAAAAGCTGAGACCGTGATATCACAGATATATTGGACGGGGTACATACTTGAAAACGACTCCTCGGTGTGGGACGGAACGCAATAACCATTCCCTTAACCCTTTTCCACTCCCATCCCCTGGGTGAACTTTCTGCCCACGATCGCGGGAGGTTAGATGTATTTCAGGCCAAACCCGCATTCGAACACACTCGATTTGCGAACAGCACGAATGTTAGCTTTCGACGGCTTCTTTTTTTTTACGTGGGGCTTCTCGTCGGGAGGGTGTGAGCGTGTTTGCACCGGGCCTAGTGGGCAAGATAAGGGACTGCGGCGGAGATGGAGATACGAGGACTTAATGGCGCACATAACGGATTTGCAGACTGAAATGAGGGAAGCCAAGAAGTTTTGCAGGGCGGGCCGGGAGATCGGGACGGGTGTGCACCGTTGAAAAGCTGACTGGCTGGTTAAAACCCTTTAATTGCGCGGAAGGGGTGAGTCAGAACTGTCCTAATTATGAAATATCAAACTTGCGCTGCTCGGGTGAAAAGTTTTATTTGCCGAATTTAATAACTTCATAATTAGCAGTACTGTTTGCGTGGGGAGGAGTAGGAGATAATGTTTCCGTCGAAGGAAATAGTTTTCGTTTGAGTTACTACTAAGGGTAAGGGTAAGTCATAGGAGAGTTAAGCCCGAGCTAATTAAGTCTGAGCACGGAGGATTGGGATAAACTTGCGAAATTCATCCGTACCTGAGATTTGCAACGCAAGGTTGAATTTTTTCAATATATTTTTAAGTAATAACTGAAATTCAAACGTTCCAAAGTCCATATAAAATTTGGTTCAATCTAGTAAAAAATTTCTAAATTCTGGAGAAGGTAAAACAAATTTAGTATAAATTTAAAAATGCGTTATCAGATGCCGTCCATGTTCTTTTTTCCTATATAAATATCTTAATGATGTAGTGTCAAAGAGATAAAATTAAGAAAAGCCTCTGAGACAATATTTGGCGGATAATCAATTCAATTATCACATATAATCACCTTAAAATAATAACTCATCAAGGTCATTGTATGTTGATTTGACATAATTAATAAAACAGGGATAATTTTCATTTTATATATTTTTGTTTAGAAATAGTTAGGGAATGCTTTCTCATCAATGTGATTTTATTACTAAATAAGGTATATTTAAGTTGCATACATTCAAAATTTATAAATGAACGTTTTTCATTAAAATAAATCGATTTTCATTGATTTTAAGATCCGCTGCTGGCCCTCTGCCCATTACCTATCGAATGAATAAGTTCCCAATCCCACATACTTGCAGAGAAATTAATATAGTGCAGTATTGCTCGAAATATTATGCATTCTCACAAATAACATGGCATTCGTTCCTTTAATTACTATGTAAAGATGTTTTCCACTGGAGAGCTACTAAGAGGAAAAACCCTTTTGAATTATAAAAAAGGATATTTTTAAATTATACTATACTCACTCTATAAAATTACTGCTCGAATACCTACTACTTCCTGAGTTTATCAGTCTTACAGTGAAAATAGAATACGAACTATTGTCACATGCGATATCTACTAATTGTTACACGCAAAAATGTACAATAGTATACTGAAATGAAGTGTGTATGTCTAAATAAATCATTTCGAAATTTTTAATATTATTTTAAAGGGGATTTTAGACCTAGAATTAATAATTGTAATGACAAAATTAAAAAAAATGCATGCATTAACAAAATTTAAACCCCTAAAAATAATTGTGGGAATTGAATAATGGAAATAAACATAATGAATTTAAAAAATTCATTGAGAAGATCCTGAGAAGTACTATTTTTTCCCAGCTACAAAGAGAGTGAAGAGGCTTACTTAAAATTTACCAGACGCGCTTGGAAGCGCTATGGGTCAGATAAATAAAACACTGGAAAAGTTGACTAGAGAGGAATAGAAGCATTTAAGACGTGACGCATGAGGGTAATGTTGAAAATCAAAAGGGCTGAATGAGGAACGTGGAAATTTAAAAATGAGTAGAAGACGAAAAGGCTAGCAAAAGAACTAACTGCACGGCAAATAAATACTCTGGATTGAACAAACCTTGTTGCACAACGGGTTAGTTAAAAATATAATAGACGGAAAAATTGAAGGGAAGATCCCTTGAGGAACACCATGAAGCCAGCAAATTCATCCAAAAAGCTGTCAGGTTGTGAGGGAATCAACACGGAACAGGAAAGAATTGAGGGCTACAGGAAACCAATACGTATTAGGATTTAAATACTGATGATGACGATGTTATAAGGAAGTAGAACGCAGAAATAACTTCTTTTCCAGAAATATTGTAAATCATATTTTCTTTCCAAATGGATAACCTCTCTGTGATGCAATCGTTTCGCATTTAACTACAGGTACATTTACACCAATCCTCGACGGCTGAGGAGAAGGGCATACAAAAATAATGACCGATAGTAATTGTTAAATCTAATAGTAAACTAAAATTTTGGAATTCTGTAAGTGTATGCCGTCATAGAAAGATGAGGAGAGTTATCATATAATTACCAAATATTTTTAAATTGAATTATTAAATATAAATTATAAAATATTTTCTGGGTGAACCTCATGATTCTCTATCGTAGGTAATTTTAAACACGTTTTTAAAGTTAACATGAATTTTAAATTTCGTGGAACGTTTAAAATACTCGTAAAAATTTCTCCCCTCCAAGAATCTCCGTGGAACTTGCACGTCACACGCCCACTCTGGCATCTCGGTCCTTCAGTACACTGCCCTGCGGAGAAGCGTTACGATCAGTTGCGTTATTGAGTGCGGTCGTGGATTTCGCTGTCGGTTTCCGATTAGGGGGAGAAGGAGGGATGCATGCCTGGGAGCTTCGACTTCGCACACGCTCCAATGCCCTCCGTCTCCAACTTGCCTTTCGATCCACGAGATTTCATGACGGCCGCAGACCATGCTCGCGTGTTTACAAGGGATTGATGACGGGAGGATATATACGCCGACCCCCTCCTTTACACCCCGCTGATGCCTGGGGGAAGTTCCTCGGTTAAAATTAAAAGGCGCAAGCAGGAACATGACGCAGGCGAGAGCTAAGGTGAGCATATCCTCAGGTTATAACTGTTTGCTTTCTTCATGAATAACTCCCGATATGGGCCACGACCTAAGGGGCCCCGGGTATTTCACAGTTTGAATCTTCATTGGAAGCGCTTTATGACGCCGAGAGCAATGTTGACTCTGTCTCCGTTACGTACTGAGCAGGGCTAAGGAAAAGAAAACGACTTCTAGCCCTCCCATTTCATTAAGTGTTTCGAAAATACGTTATATTTTATGATTAAAAAACTTTGCGACATTTTTTATGTCCTCAAAGGAGATTATCGTCATAAAAAATATTTCAGGAAAGGAGGTAAGTAACAAGTGCACCGATAAATTCATTATTTCAATTCGAATTGTTGTAGTCATTGAAAATACGCATACAAGGACAAATATCCTAAATGAACTGCATATGGTGTTTCTCACTGATTGAAAATATGATATACCTGTAATTCGAGCACTGAAAATTATCTCTTTTTACCACAATGTAAAGTACGTTTTTTACGTCAAAACCACTAGTAGACATATGCTCGTGAAGTTTTTTCTGAAATGATTATTTAACGATCAATGCAGCAAGTGATCAACTGCTTATAAAAGATTGATTGATATGGAGTTGCGTGAGTTTCCAGATACCAGAACTATCATCCATTAATGCAGCAGAGACCTATGCAGCGCTGCACGGAGCAAAATTAGTATCAGAACTGCTTAATACTGTTAAACTAGCCAATGTAAATGTCAAAATATACTGTGACAACTCCTCGGCGGTATATTCTTTGTCCAAAGGCCAGGGAGTTGTATTCTATCTAAATCCTTGTTTGATCAAAATGTATATGGAAATCTTTATTAAAGAACAACAGTCACAATCAGTGACCTGGTTGTGGATCCCCACTACGGCTAACCCGGCAAACGCGCCCTCTCGGGCCGTGCCCTCTGGTATGTAGGCGCCCGCCATATTGGCGAGTTAGCCTTAGACACCGGGGGAGCACAGCGGCTCGATAGTGTCAGTCAAAAGTCCGAGCTAGTCACTATGACACTATGCCGAGTGTTTTCCGTCTGGAGGAGAAATACTTGTAGTCACTTGGTTGTCCCGGAGAGTGATTTATCTTACTTCAATTGGTTTTTTAAATACTACTAACGCCGAAAATTCTTTAATAGTTCAGTGATACAAGATGTAAGCATTTGTCAATAACATTACAGTACTGTAACTTGTATTTCGGAAATAGCTGTGGAAACTAGCTAATTAATATTTCGCATCTAAAAGAACAAAACAGATTTCGATATTAATCTTCACACAATTTCAAAAAATATATACATTTTAGCCTGGATGATTTCCAAACTTTCACCTGAACATTCTCAACGGTCACGATCCATTATCCATTCGTTGAATTAAACAATGAAAACAGTAAAATTTTAGAGATATTGACATAAAGATCATAAAGGTATGTATTTATACTTCTGAGTTTTTTAATTTTAAATACCCCTTAAACTTTCAGGCTGGGGATTTGTGTTCCTATCCCATTATTAAATAGCTATCACCTCGAATAACTAGTAAGGTGAAATGAGGGGCTATATAACTTCGGGGCCCTCAAGTAGCTTAAATTTATCTTACATGAATCTCAGGCACTTTTCCTGTTATTAATGCCTGTGAAGAATAAAATACATACTTTGCGAGATAGGTTTTATTATTAAATTCATAGTGTTTGCAGTGGTTATATAGACCCTACGCAACGCCAGGATGCTAAAATACTACCGAAAATCAAGAGGTAATTTATAAGCTTTAAATTATATTCCAGAATCTTTCGTAATTATTCCGTAACTATTATTAAAGCAAAAGAGTACAATCATCCTAATTCGAATACAATGCTAACCCCAACGGAACTACAACGCTATGGACACTTTTATTGATAGGCCTACAATGCTATGGATACGCTTGATAGGTCGGAGTTTCTATTAACGTCTAAGTTGTTACCGGTATAAATCTCTCAAAAAAATTTATAATAACCATGTATTTAGGCAGATAAAACTGCTCTAAAGTCAACATTCAGAGACATCACTAATAATTTTCCCTTTTGCGAGTAAATGAAGAGCCATGCAAATTATTTTTTTCCACGGAATACTAACCAATGTTCATTTCTCTCGAATGTGGCAGCAAAATAGGGCCTCGGAGACTCGATTCTTACGCCATGTAATAATCTTCGTACTTTATTCTTCCTGTCCGTCGTTAAATTCCATATTGCTACACCCATAAACTCTATTGTGTCATTTCTCCGACGCTGGATCCATTGAGAGTATGCGCTTTATGATGGCAGACGTGGAAAGTTACCCAGCGGAAAAACATTGTGCAAAATGATAACACTTCTTTAGAAAAGCTTACGCAAGTATTTCGAGAATTAAGCAAGCGAGTTTATATTTCCACTTGGAGCGCGGTTATGTTTCCTGCGGCGCCTACATATTATATTAAAATGGCTGGATAAAGTGTTAGTCGAGTAGCATCACCACCAAATATAGAGGAAATTGAATTATATCCTGGCGTGGGAACCAGGGCCTGCTCCGCACTGGGTGAATAAGCACCTAGCAATAGCAATTTTCCGTGCAAAAGAGTGGGAATTTCTTGTTGGAAATTAGCTTGGAATAGTTTCAATTATGATAATTTGACATTATACCTCGGGTGTTTTTTGTACTCAAATTACAGTGGCGTGAGAAAAGGACAGAGATCCATTTTCTTCTCATTAACTTTCCCTTTGTGCTCCATAGGCAAGATAAACAAAGTTGCTGGAGGCGGAAAAGCTCTAGCTATAACACTGAATTTGAAACAATCATCAATTTTTTTAGGAATGAAATTTATTGCAAATAAAAACTTCTTTAAGAATGTTTTCGCAGAAACCTACCAACGTAATATACGGTATTTATCAAAGCCCTTTACCATTTTCGCATCTCCATAAAATAGTCAACTTGAGGGCTTTGTCACGGAATCTTGATATGAAACAAAAAAGGCTCCGAAAGTATTTCATACGTTTTTATTTTCCGAAAGCAATATGAATCTACGATATTTATTTCTAAATATTTGAAAGAATTTTCCAAAAAAAATACACATGTATTTCTTGTAACCTTATGCACCTACCATGTCTTGAATGATCATAACAAATAGCTCTTGTTTCGATAAGAATGAATGAATATAAATTAGACATAACATTACAAAGAAAATAATTAACTACATGAACCTCTTGAGATTGGAAAGAAGATTAAAAAGGAAAACCCAATTTATTCGCAGATTTAACGATTTCACAACAAACTAACCGCGTGATTAAGTATATTATCACGCAGTCTCTCCTCCTCCATCTTCCTTTATTGCTTCCCAACCTGATTGAACTCATTCCAATACCCTTCCACCCAGTCCACTGCAGTTCCCTGCGTTAGGCTTGGGTTTCTCAGGCATGAACTTTTTCTCGGAGTTTAAGCCGTTTTTATTAACTATCAGCATTTTTTTTCGCTCGTAACAATCACAAAATGACCAAAATATCACGTTCAAAGAAATTTTTAGTAGGTTTTCAGAATAATTTTAGACATACTTGCTTACGATTCTCATGTGCCAATATCAATACTGAAAAAAAGCTAACCAAATCCGTTTCTTCAAAAAGTTTGATCACGACGAACAAGGTATTTTTAACTTTCTTGAGTATAAAAATGATGGAATTTCAAAATATTGTCACAAGTCACGGTCAATGCATAAAGGATTTCAAGCTCTTTAAATTAACACGAACGTACACATAATATTCGTTGTACACTTGCAATAAATCCATCATTATTTGCAGGTTTGAAAACATAATACAAGTTTTCTTGAGGAGGTTTACGAATGCAGGCAACATTTCACGGAATGAGGTGTAGGTACATTTTAATTAATAGTTTGGTAGAGAAAGTTATATCAATTTAAATCCGAGGGTAACCCTTCATAAAACATTTATGTAATATATGCATAAAATATTCAAGAGTAAAATAAAATAATGTTTCTGGATTTTTTCATCACACAATTTACGACACATATTTTCAAATAAACAGACACGAGCATCCAAATTCCATGGTAACATTTTTACAATTGCAAAAAAAAGGAAAGAGTTTTTGCGAGTTTTTCAATAGCGATATTCACTCATTTGACGGAAAATAAAAATAAAGAAGGAATGCTTAACCGAGAGAAACGTTTGGGAATGTTTTCATGAAAAGTTGAGGCAATTACGTTGAGTGCATAAAATAATAAAGTGTCATGACGAGGAGAGCAAGCAGCTGTACCTGTATCTTATGAGCGGGCGTTGGATCTGTGCGCGAGGCTCAGGATGAGGTCTCTGAGAGAATGCTAAAAGTCAAGTAATCGCTTAAAGATCACAGTCACAATTAGGGTAAGTGTTGATGCTTCAAACATGACACCCGGGGCAGCAAAGAGGGTACGGCGATGGATGAAAAAATCTAAATCTATCCTCACATATATCCCCACATTCAATAAAATCTGATTCGTTTTAAATATGCCGGCTTTTAATTAGATAATATTTACCTGTAAATATAATGACGTCCGTCGTTGGTTGCCCCCTGAATTCAACTGGGATTCCGATAAGCCTTCGCTGGTCAACCGGTTAAAAAGTGGCTTTGCCGCCAGTTATTTACAAACAAGAACGATGGTGTTTTGTGCATCTCTTAATTATTATTGACTTTTACAATTAAAATTGATGCCAAGACACTATGTACATGAATAAAGGTCAAAACTAGTGAGTACCGTCGAGGTTCTGTCATTTATTCAGTGAAAATATCGATATTCACTGGAGTACTCTCGCAAACAAGTCTTTGGCAACAAGTCAACAACGGCAGTGATTTTATAAAGTATGTTACATAGTGTGTGTATCAACGTTCTGGATAAATTTGGATATTATAAATTTTGAGATTTTGTCAGAACATGGCGCATTGATAAAGGTAGCTTAGCTTTATTGAGTTCCATAAACGGGGACGCATGTGCAAAATTACTATCGCTTCCGCCGGCGATCAATTTTAACGGTGTCTCAATTTACCCAATTATGGACCAACAAACAAGCATGGTAATGAACTTCCATCGCTGGATAAAAGTGAAATATTCCCATGTGGCTTCATAGTCTTTGGTCATTGAATTATGACTCGTCCCAAGGGCTCAATCAAGCTCGAAATTATCCCGTTAAACATAGCTTTAATTATTTGCAACAAGGTGGTGGCCTCCAAAATTACAAAACACCGTTTTGTTCCCGCCTGTCTAAATCCATGCCACGCTTGGCAGTTATTTTTCCTTGACCCTCCACGTAACTCCTCAGTAGCTAAATAATAGTTTAAAATTTTCATTGGCGTGACCCATTGACATAGTTTCAATTGGACGCTTGATACGGACGCTTGCATATCTCTTGAAGTTCTTATGCTATTATGGGTCATAGTAATACTTGGCATGGTAACTTGATGCAGAAAAAGGTGAACTACAAGTTAATTTGTGCCTACGGCTATTATTTACAAGATGGACTGAAAAATATATATTATAAAAATATAAATTTTATATATAAATACACATATACGTATACACAAACACACACACACACACACACACACACACACACACACACACACACACACACACATATATATATATATATATATATATATATATATATATATATATATATATATATATATATATATATATATATATATTAGGAAATGTTTTTACTCTCGTGATCTGCTTGATTCCGCCTTCCCCACCTCTCCTGTGTTCGTCCTTTATGTGTGTTCCTATCCCTTTTCCTTATATATATTTCTATATAAATTAGAATTTGTTCGCCGTTTGGGGGGATTTCGTGTTTGAATATATATATATATATATATATATATATATATATATATATATATATATTTATATATATATATATATATATATATATATGTACATATAGTTATCGCCACTTAATCAGAGCCACATTTTCTATTTTTCCTTTCTCCTGTCGCGCCAAGGGTGGCATATATATATATATATATATATATATATATATATATATATATATATATATATATATATATATATATATATATATATATATATATATATATATATATATATATATATATATAAAATATCTTCGAAATGGAACGCTCTTCGGCGACACACAAATAACAAATTGTGAGTGTCCTTTCTTTGTGTCTCTATATTCTAAAAATCTACATCTGTGTTTTTATATATTTGTATATATATATATATATATATATATATATATATGAATATGTATATGTATATTTCTAGAGTATTATCTATGTAATGGCATCTTACATTTGCGTCTTCTTTAAAAACTATTCATTTTGTATAGTTGGATCAATACTTCTCGATCGAGTATAATGTATTAAAAATTGAGTAAAATAAACCAGAATTACGAAATTCTAAAGGCAAATAAATTTATTTAATTCATTCCTAGAATTTTATGGTCTTTCAATATCCTTTCCAATAAAATGGTAGCATATACGCGGAGAAAAAAAGAATAATTCAAATAAAATTGAAGTGTTTCGAATATCCATCAGTGGGATAGAATAACTAATATTCTTCTCTAATCAGAGTGATTCAATATTTGTGGACTCAAAAAATACTATTTCAGAAATATTGTCCCGAAAATGACCTCCCATTAAATAATATACGTCTTCAAATTATTATGAAAAACTTCCTTTACTTAGCGCCTCAGGGAATTAAATATCATATTCAAATAAATGACTAAGCTCCTTATGTCTTCCGAGACTTTAGGTATTTCGCACAGCATACGAGATTCTAACCAGAGTGCTTTCTAACACCACATTTCATAGCTAGTCAATAAGGTTCATTGCGTCAAACGAGCAATTCATTTCTCTTGCAAAATATTTCAAGTCTAATTTATGCAAACTGCTACCCCATGTTCTACTAAAGATTGCAAACCCAAATGACTTGCGCACTCGAGAACTGGAAGGTAGTATGGTACGATATTTTACCAAGTATAATCGATTAGATATGGAGAATGGTGATTAATAACCATAAGACTAGTAAATATTTTAAGCAATTAATACTTTTCAAACAATTTGACATCTCATCGCGGAAATGTCATTGGTAAGGGAAATGAGTGACAGTTACAGTTACATAGGATAGTGTTTAGAGCATCGAATGATGAAACAATATGACTTACATTGCAACAGAAAGTTGTTAGAGGTCGATTTTAACATTCAGCGGTATACACCGACCATAGTTTGGATGTTATTGGATTAAGTTCATACCGTATCCTAAGGTGCAATTAATAATTAGATGATTAGTATATGTATTTGCATGCGTGTAAAATGAAAAGATTTTTGCACGAATGTATGTGCCACTGTTGGCATGGGTTTGTATGTATGTGTTGGTTTTTTCCCCTTACGGGTTGCGACCTAACATCCCCCACCGCACGCCCTTGCGGTGGCCTTGCGGTTTATTATGTTGATGTAGATATAGTTTCAACACAGTTTGTCATTACCTTGGAAATGACACACTTTATATTCAATCAATTACACTTTCCACTTGCTACCCGGCTAGTGAAAAAATGCTATCATGTGGGCAACGATATATTCCAATTCTACCATACGACGTCAGAAACTACGAAATACGTCCTGACACACTATGAGGAAACCATCGTTGGTGTGTTAATTTAGGTCTGAAAATAGAATTTATTATTCTTTTATTAAAAAAGCAACAGTTTACTTAGACATTTTGAAGTAATATTGCCATGGGCTGTTGAACATTTTTGAAACCACTTGGGAAATTTATGCTTGTTAGCTGAAAAACTCCGGATCCGTTCCAAAAAGTAATCTTAAAGGCCATCTTGCGGCAAATTCTGCAGCTTTATATGAATCATATGCGTCTACGAATGAATGCACACAAATGTATGCACACGAAACTTGCGACAATTTATGCAAAAAACGCTAGTTGATTCGGCTGAAGAAATCTGATGAAGCCTCTCGCCTCACCGGGGAATAAAAATCCGTTGAAAAATTGTCGAAATCCTCTTTCGAGCGAAATTTACTCGTGGTGGGAGAGAGGCATGCGTAGTGGGGTTTTATAGAGGTCCCGTTTAGAACCCACACCCCCTTCGAGCCGACGGAAGAAATATTTTCGACCGTTATGGCATTGGAGAAGGAGTGCGTGAGAAAGGATAAGCAAAGAGAGAGGACTAAGATGTGGTGGGGAGGGGCAATTTAGGGGGACGGGGGAACAAAAAGGAAGGAGGTAGAGATTGGGAATGACGGGGTGGTGAAAAGGGAAGTGAGTGAAAAGGATGAAAAGGGGTTTACTGCCGTTAAGGGAGAGAGCGAGGAGAAAGTCTGCATTCCTTGTCCGGAGTTTGCCTCCGCTAATTAACATCGAGAGCTTTGACCTAGGGATGGAGAGAGAGAGATAGAGGAAGAGTGAAGAAGGAAAGAGAGGGAGAGATAGTGAAAACGTAAAGGTGAAGAGGGAAAAGAGCCAAGTGAAAATGAAAGAGAGATACCTACAGATACTACGAGATAGGATATAAGCAAAAGGAGGATTCTGAAGACGACTTTTTTTTTCATTTTCTCACCCCATTTTCCGTCCGTTTGTGTATTTGTGATGGATGCGGTGGTGGTTCGCATTCGTGGGTTTTGGGGCAAAAGATAATGATGTGATTGGTGACGGAAAGGTGTAAGAGCAAAGAGGAAGTAATTACCACATCCTGAGCTGATGAAACTTCGAAGGTTTGCACTAGAGGTTCGACTGAGATCGCGGTTCATTTACGGTGGAAATACGACAGCTGTCTAAAGAGAAGTGGGCAGAGTACAGAAATACGAAAAGGCCTCGGCAACCGCCTCTAGAGTAACCATTCTAGTAAACGTCGGCGGCCAATGCGCTCCATATTTCACGACGCAATTTACTCGTATTTATGCTTCTAGAATTGAAAACTTTAAGTAGAGTACCTAAAACTGCACTAATTTCACCTTTCATTTGTATTCATTTATCATTCAACATTACTTCAGTGAGACGGCTGGTTAATAAAGTCCACTGTGTCTTTAAAACCTAATTATTATTTTACATCCAAACACCTATTGTCACTTCCTCACTTTTTGGTCTAAGTATTTGCGCTTTCTGCAGGAAGAATAGACTCGCGAGAGGATATCTGTAGACGGATTTCCTCCTGCGACTTCCCTCAAACGAAATTAACAAAGCTGTTGCCTCGCTGCGTCTCATTTATTTGTTCTCTTCTTGTAATATATCTCATTAACTTTCCATTTGAACTCGTTTATATGACGCTTGTGTTAATTAATGAAAGTAACTACGTGTATATTTTCCGAAATTATGATAATGTGCTATTCTAATTAATGGATATTCTATTGTTACATTATTGAATAGTACACTCGCCGAATATCAAAATACTCGTGATTTTCCAAACCGACCAGCTTGGTTATGAATATCATGTAGTTTAAGACGCATTTCCTTGACGGCACATTTATGATTCTCGCTCAAGCGGACAACGAAGTTTCGCAACAAAAACTTAGACGTGCTTAAGATTCATATTATTAGTTCTTCTAAAAGTGTTTTGTTAAACCTCAGAACGATTTCCAAGAACACGACTCAGACTTCGATGCTTTGCCATTACCTTATAGAAAAACATGGTTTGAAGTCATTCAAAGCTTATTGTCTCACGTGCATAAAATCATAGTTAAGCTTATGTCACCGGTAAACCGGGATTTACGAAAAAATGAGTCCCCTTGAAGGGACGGATATCATCGAAAATTCTGTTGCAATTTTCCTCCATTCAAGGCGAAATATACACAAATTCCCAAAAACCCTTCTCCTTTCCGAACCCTTCCCTTATACAAAGTAACATAAGTAGGAGGAAAAATTTTAATTTAGAAACACCTGAAGATCATGCAACTCCATCGCAATGCCAACTCGCTCATAAATTAGTGGGAAACTTGAGAAAACAATGTAATGAAATAAATCCAGGAATAATGCTTACGCACACACACTTACGCTAGCATAGAATCCAACATAAATGCTGGAGTGCCTTAAAGCTCATTCTCATGGCATGTCGTCAAACTGACTTTCGCGATAACTTTCTCTCTAACTATTACCTACAGTTTCTTCTAGCGGTTCTCAAAATGAGCTAAAACCATCTTAATATTGTGTAAACTACGCAAAATGATAAAATAAAATGTCTTAGTTTACATCTGTAATGGCAATTTAATTAAGGTACAAAAAAAATTTAATATTCATCGCCAATTCCGTGCACTGGATAAAATCCTATATTATCTATTAAAAATAATGAATTCTTATAAATCTGATGAGATTATAAATTTCATGACGTAAATGTTTAAGAAAAATTTCATTTCCAAACCCACTTTATGAGGAATACATAGCTTCCAATGTGTTTTTTTAACCTGATATAAAAGAATAAAAGGAACTGCCATCAAAAGGAATCTCAACCAGAGCCTAAAGAATATATGCAACCGTTACAAAATTTTAAAAACTCGGGCTAAATTTAGCAAAAAAATATGCTTTTCTTTAAAAAAAGAAAAAAATTGGTATATTTTCTCGAAAATCAATCCAATCATCGATTTGGTGATCAAAGCTACAATGTTCCGTTTGTGGAAACGGAGGCACTTGAAAGAACCTGATCCAATCTCTGCAGACTATCGTCGACCCGATTCCGGGGCGCTTCCGATGGTGCAGTGGGGTCAGTTCCCAAACGACTTCTAAGCTAAGGGCGGATTTGGCAAGTAGATGATTCGGAGGGATTTAAAAAGGAACATGGTTTGTGTAGGGGATGTGGTTTATTCAAAAGAATGGGTTTGACAGAGGGATGGGTTAGATAAAGGCTCAGGGACGGTTGACTCCTTTCATTTTCGCTTATCTCGGAGGACCCTCCACACCTCCCAAGTGAGGGAGCGCAAGGACCAAGGGGGATCATTTGTTGTTTTTAACCCCGACGCAGAACCGGTAACCCTTTGTTCCAGACTCTAGCAAAACCGTAGGACATCCAGCGCAATCTTCTCCCTCGCTCCCCGTTTTGCTTTTTATTTCTACCTCGGCGAGAGGCGGATTCTCTTTTCCTGTGATCTTTCTATCTTCCATATCTACCTCTTTCCATTTGGGCTTTCGCGTGAGATGGGTGCCTCTGGTCTATATTTGTTCTGTTCACCTCTTACACCACCCGGTTGTCTGGTAGTTATGTAAACGTACTCACCTATGATTATTTAAAACACAGTGATTTTCAACACTTATTTATATTTTAAATATTTAACAGATTGAAAAACTTTCGTGCATTTATTAAAATAACAAAATGTTATCTGAGGTTATCAAAATCAGTTAAGTATTTAATGCATAATGGTGGAAAATTATTTAACATTTGTTATCAGCTTTAGTAAATTCTTCCGATTCCATGAACCTGCACTTCATTTTATGAGTATAAAAATATCAAAGTGATCGCCAAGAGGAAAACCGTAGAGGTGAAGTATTATTTCAAGTAGGTCAGGCCAAGTTTGGAATTATTATGATAGAGTATCATTTAAGGTTGGTTTTAGATGAGCACACAGACAACCAACCGGGGCAGTTATAAGCCTCTCCTACACGACACAACATGACACTCTACACTACAATAATATCTTCCTAAATTACTCATGCCTTCAACTCATCTTTACTACGTTTAACATCCTAACACCCATCCATTCCAGAACTCGCTTTCCTAGCGTTTTCTCTCCTATCACATTTTTAATTTTGCGTTCTGTGTTGCATGTTCATGTGGTGGTGGAGTTTTGCCTTCCTGCTTGTTATGTCCTGGCTTGCGCGTTGTTGGATGACTTTCGTGCTGCATCCTGGAGTGCAGTTGTTTGTTGGGTTATGGCATATGTGTTTGCATGAGTGTTGGATGAAGGGAAGTGTACGCTGCTGTGGGTGTAGTTTTTCATTTTGTTTATTTCGCATCAGGCATTGTTCCTATTTACGGGTGGTGACCTAACAACCCAACCTCACACCCTTGCGGCGGCTTGCGGGGTATTATTTAGATGTAGATGTCAATCCCATTGCCTATTAAAATGCTTTGCATCCATCTTTACTGTTTACTTTAGGTTTCTCCCGACGATCGGCCTCCCCTCTTCCCCCTGTATTTGTTTTCGTTTCCATATGTTCCACCTTTCCCATTCTTATCCACAATCATTTAAAAAAAGATACATATCTACGTAATCTCTTTCTCCAACATTAATGTTTCCTCGCCGTTTAAGAACAGCACGCTCCGTACCAAAGTTTTCAATAGAATTTTCTCAATCTCGTCAACAATACCTTCTTTCCAGTACAAGCTATGACTTTGACCATCGTTATTTAAAATACTTACAGAAATTTTTTGAATAAGCATCCAGGGTATGTCCTTTAAATTTTCATATACAACTGAAGTCTCGAATATATGTCAATCATATTGAAGAATACCCACTGCATTTTTCGAAAGCTGTGAATATTGTTGAAAACATGTCTCGAAGTTACCAGGAAAACTATTTGCATGGATATCTACACATATATATATTGTGCTGAGTGTGGAAGGAATTGTCGTACACTTGTTCAGTCCTGGGCCGCCAATAGTTCCAACGCCAATATATTTCTTTCCATCCGAAAGGCCTATTTTTCTAGTTGCGGTGCTTAACGCTGAACTATTGATCCTATCGCGACCTCAACAGTATTTCAACGTAATTGTATCTTAGTATCTATTCTCCCCCAACCAGTCACAAAGGCTCAGTAAAACTCTAAGCCGCGCGTACCTAAAAAAATTTCAAACAACTTTAACAAATTTACGTCAATTATAAAAGAGAAGGAGGAATGATTTTAAAATTGGTCCAGGATGGCTAAGAAAGGACTAATATTTCTTTTCCCAGTCGCGTGTGATCGCTGAGAGTGATTTACGAGGTCTGTAGTGTACATGTGATACAAGTTCCATTGGAGCCCACTGTTACGTCAGCGGCAGCTGTTAAATGTTGGAACATGTTCAGTTCGCCCACGGTAACGATGAATGCTACACACGCGTCGATTGGATTTTGTTTTCGCGCGAAAACAATCGTCGGGCGAGGTCTATTAAAAGATACATAAGTCTTATGGAGAGCCTGTTCTTACTTGAAGTACAACTAGAACTGCTACTACCACTAAAATATTAGAGCTAAATTTAACAATTAAATTTTCACTCTGTTTTCATGATTTTTCCTAGAAATGGTGAATCCATCTTGAATTCTATATCTTGAATTCCCCTTTAAATCCGATAATTGTTTGAAAATTGACGTCTATGTCAGAATTGGTTTCTATAGTTATGTCTAATGAATGGTACGTGACTTAATCTGTTCATGTACATTCAATGCCTTCCTTGGTTGCACCCCCTTCCACGCGCCTTCCTGGTGGCTTGGAGGGTTTTGTGTAGATGTTGAAGATGGTAAAATGTTTACGGAAAGGAAATCATCAATTTAAACGATTACCCCGGAGCTCCAGTCATTGCTTTTACGGAAGTAAAGAACACCTTTAATACCTTTGTGACAGCAGTTCAGGGTACGAGTCATGTTAAAGGCGCGACCAGAAATGTTGAAAATCTAATTAACACCCACACATTACGTTGATAACAGAAACAGTTCACGTGAGTCGTGTTAGTGCGTCGTCCCCGCCCTCGTCATTTTTCTTCTAGTCGCAACACGGGAGTCAAATCAATAGAAAATCAATGAACCACAAATGCAATAAAAATTAGACTGACGATAGAAAATCAAATTTAATTTCTCCACTATAAATGATGAAAGTTAAAAGTTAATAAACACTTCTTATTGAACAGTTGTTGGTCTTTTTCGTCATTCGGGACGTGATAGGCGGTAGGCTCGGTGCGGAGGCTGGGGGAAAGATGGAGCGGGCGGGGATGAATGAGCGCCCGGAGAGCCTGTGCATTCGGAGTTGGAGCGTGACATTAAGAAGAAAATTAGCCATCGTTAATATCGATTTTCTCTGTCACTTTATTACCCAAAAATCATCCTGATACAGCACAAAAAAATGGTGATTCCAAGAATATTTCAATGTTTATTTCAGAGGTAACAATCGAGCGTTGAATGACCATTGCGTAACTTTGACGAATTGTCATTACGTAACCAATTGCATTTTAAAAATGCTTAAATAAGTGACAACCAATGAATTAAATATACATTCTTATACATCAAATTAATGGGAACCTTCTCGGAGAAAAGCCACTAGATTAAAAAGGATTTCTCTTGATTTGTATTTAAATAAGCTCATTCCTCTAACATTCTTCAAAAGTTACGAATATGATGATATCTCTTTACGTAAGATATCGAAAGAGCAATGCGATGGAGGAGTGGTCGAAAAGTTTTGACTAATCCACCCGTCGTTTCTTTTTAGAGCAGTTTAAGAGAGCATGTATGAAGAGCAATAGATAATAGAATAGAATCCACTCATCTTGCCACTTCCGGAGGTAAAATTGTATTCATGAAAGAGATAGGAATACTATGTAAAATGATGGATAATCCAATGAGATAGCACCTTCATGCTTAGATTTCTGATATCCTAAAATCCTTTACGCAGTTTGATCCTTTGTTTGAGGAATTTGGACTCGTAGTTTTCATTCAGTAATCCCTAAAACATTTGTCAAAATCAAGGAGTTACAATGATAAATCGAGAAAACAGTCGTATACGTGATATGAGGCGGGAACTAGACTTCGGATATTCCTGTTTAAGATATCAGATTATCGATTTACAGAAACGCATTTCCCTTTTGACTGATAGACAGCCATAAATGATATATTTTTGCCAGCTGCACACGATTTTTATATTTATTTGTAGTTTCTCACATTTAACGTTAAATGAACAAGAGGTTGCTGAATTTACTATGCTCTTTCTTTATTGCCCTAGCGTTCTGAATAATAAACCTGGATTGGCCCGGTGGAGTAAGGAGGGCACCTTCTTAAAAAATTTAGCATTCCAAATTCCATACATTCCGACTCCTGGTGCGACCAAGAATCGTTGGAGTTGGGTCGCGAGACCACCTACTGATCTATGAAGGAACTTCACGTTTTGGATTATGATAATGATCACGCACAACAGAAGATCAATGAATGCCACTCCGAAGAGATCGAGCGATTATAGATGCGTCAAAACACCAATTATGACAGTTTTTCTTACCCTTTACGAGCCTTTTATTTTTAGGCGGAATCAAATTTACACCCACCCTTCAACCTCGCGCAAGTCAGAGTTCCCCGCGGACGAAGGAACATCCCTGATACCGAGCGGGTGGGAGGAAATACACCGATAAAATAATGAGGAGCTGGCTCCTCTAGTTTCAATGAATGGGTGGGGGCCTCACGATACTCACTCGCCCGCAATGCGGGGTTTTTCGTGAGTCCCCCGGCGACCTCCCACACGTGGAGCCCGCTGCTTCCGGATTAATCTTTCTGGTTCGCATTCTCTGGCTGCGGACTCGTGGATCCTGGGGAATCTTTAACGGGGAGAAGCTAAAATTTTGCGGACAACGCTACCACCGCCTTGATCGCCGTCACGAGGTTTAATGGGCGGACGGGTATCACTTGGTGGTGGATCGCTCCGTAATGAGACTTTCACTGGGCTTTTCACTTCGAGGTTTTATTTGGTGTGGCTACGGCTCCAAGGTTTGGATCTTACATCACCCGGTGACCTCGAACCGCAAAAGAATCCAAATAAAAAGACAATTGTGTGTAAGGGGGGGGGGGACCTGGTGAAAGTCGTATTTTACAGCCTCGCATTTTATTTCTTATCCCGAAATAAGGATGCGTAAATCACTAGCTAAACCCAGAAGCCAAATACTTTTCATTGATTTATTCACTGTGATATTTTTAATGTAGATTGTAATTGAAAATTTTCTAACAAGGCTCCCATGAGTTCATATTTACAGTTGGTATCCTAGAACCCCCCGCCACATGCCTTCACGGCTACTTGGAGGATATCGTTTAGGTGTAGCTGAGTAATGTATTCGTCCAAGAGCTCTACGATGCGCAAAGAAAGATGGAGATCAAGGCATTAACTGGGTTTAGCTCCTTCCGGAAATGAGACGTTTCTATCTAAGACGTTGCAGTTTACTTGGAAAATACTTATTGCTAGCACGTTATAAAAGCTTCAAGGGTCACGCGTAGAACAAGAAACCCAAAGGTTACGAGTTGCAATGCCCCCGGACATAATATTGGGTCCTTTCTTTATTTCTTACGCTGCAAAAGTGATTGGCCTTCGGAGAATGTACAGCTAAAGTCCTAAGCTAGGATGCATCAAAAATGTATTAAAAATTCGTATCATACTAGTACGATAGTATGTAGTAGATAGTATGTAGTAGATAGTATGTAGTAGATGGTATGTAGTAGATAGTATGTAGTAGATAGTATGTACTAGATAATATGTACTAGATAGTATGTAGTAGATAGTATGTACTAGATAATATGTACTAGATAGTATGTACTAGATAATATGTAGTATATAGTATGTAGTAGATGCTAGTGCATCGTACTAGTACTCGCTTAGAATAATGCCACTCAAATTTTCGTACAGTATATTGATTGAGCTTTTTTAAAGCAAAATGCAGTAACGGTTTAATAATTTCATGGACAGAGAAAAATACATAACGAGTTCAATATTACCTATAGAAAAACCGTTATCCACCAAAATTTAATAAAAAATTCGAAGTAGCACATGCAACTTGCAAAAAATCGTAAGCAATTTTATAGTAATTCTAAACAAATTGATGGAGGCGTGACAAAACGAATCCGATGTGCAAACAAACTGTAGAAAATATTAATTTTCAATAAAATGCTACTGAAACGTTGTTTTAATATATATGTTAATATCCTTTAAAAACCAGTCTAACTTCCTATACAGCTTCATTTATATCATTCAAATCAAACTTAATCGAGTCACAAACATGTGGCACATGAAAAGGTTGGGATAGAGACGCGTAGAATAAGTAAATTACATTAGTAAAGTATGGAAAAATATTTATACGATGAAAAGTCAGCTATACATTTCATTAGCACAGAGAGTTACTCTAAATTATTGGAATGAATTTCATGGGATTTATCCGCAATTTTTAATAACTAATAATTTTTATACGTAATAGCCTTCAGCACTATCGACATTTCCAGGATCAATAATGTTACATGACAGTGCATGATTCGAAAAGGACTTCCGTTGAGTTACTACTGAAAAATTCTCTTACCTCCAAATTGAATATGAGACCGAAATTGATGTAACAAAGGAATAAAGTCATTCTAAGACTTGGATCCGTAAATAAAAACATCCGATTTCGAACGTGCGTGAGAATGGGAGCAATACAAAACTTTGGAACGGAAATTCACCTCCCTGAATAAGAAATTTTGCCCCAAAACCCTTCTCCTCACTTACTCATCCTCCCTCTCCATCATTTATATTCGGGAAATGGAAAATAATTGAAGCGTTATTCCGTTTGAAGTTTTTAAAAGCTTTTGGGGGTAGGTTCGAGGGAAAGAGACTCAAGACGGCAAGGGAGGGGGAAGAGAGCGGGGCGAGAAAGAATTTCGCGACCTCCTCTTCCATAAGTCTTCGCGACTCTCAATCTTACCCCTTCCCTTAGAGCAGTCCCCATTATTCCGCCTCTCCGCGATGTGTTTCACCCCTTCTGCTGGGAAGAACTGATTCAAAAAAGATTGTCCAGCTCTGGTGGAGACGTGACTCAAAAGAGGAGCTGAGCTTACAAAATGAACGCCGTTCGACTGTACCCCAAGATGTTGGCTCAACCTTATTCACGGTCAATACTCCTTCTACATCAAAGTCTTCGTGCGCACTTCCCCGTAAGTCACACGATATGTTGAAGCAAGAGAAAGGAAGGAGGTAAATTATTCTGCATGGATAAGGAAAAAGGCTAATCAAGAACTACCTTACTTTTACTAAACGTGAAATATGCACTCATTCACCTTTAAGGAGATCTATCGAACCTATTTTTTTTAATTGGCCGATGTAGTGTTTTACATTGTGGATTGAGATTATCGCGGTAATGTCGCAAGTGAAGCACGAATTTGAATTTACCCACATTGTAGTATTGTCTCCGTGTCTGCGGATTCATCTATTTGCTAACATGCCTGTTGTGCGCACCGACTGGAGCCTTATGTTGGACTAATACCGTCGATGGTTTTTTCACCTCCATTCCCTGAATCCTTTGCATGAGTCGACCTCTAAAATATCCACCTATTGCTACTACTGCAGGCTTCTTTCTTCGATTTAAACTACAATTGCTATTTGACTACCCAGTCTAACATAATTTTTTAAATATTCAAAACTATTCATGTTTGATATTGTTTTCAACATTTGCATCAAAACGCAAAAAAGCAAAAAAAGTGACACCACTCATCCCTTTACCCCAGTTAAACCCCTCCAAACTTTGTCCTGATGCTGCAAATACATATCTCCCTTCTGTTATCAGTAGCATGCATATGACACCTGCTTCCACTTCAATCCTACGGAAGAGGGAAACTATAGGAAGTAGAATTGCTTTTACGTCCTGGAAAGCTAATTAAAACGTGCAAACCCATTAAATATCTGCTTATTGGTAAAAACAGGGATTTTTACCAAAAAAATAAGGGAATTTTAATGGACTAGTGCGTAGATGTCTAGTATGAAAGGCTGCTCATTAATGCTACATGAAAATATGTCGTAATTTCAACAGCTGCAAATCATCCCATTGGAACTAAATACAAATATATACTTGAGCTAAGAGAGTCATAAAGAAGAAATCAAAAATCTCAAACTATAAAATAATGGAAAAGGAATTATCCTTTAAAGATATATAATTAATTTTATCTTAATAAGAATATAACCTTTTTTTACCCTTTATAAGGAATGCGGACGCCCAATCTATTCTAATCAAGTGGCGTAGTGGTACTTCGTAAACACTATTGATTCCATCGTTTTCTTGCTCTCCCATGAATTTCCATTTCTTTTCCACTGATTTCGACTCAACTATAGGATATCATTGTACACTTAGTTACAAAAGTAAGGATTGTAGATTCAAACGGTGGCATGCCTTTGCCCATCGATTGACAATTATTATGGTCCTGTAGCTAATTTTCGAGGACCAAAGATTATCTATCGACAATTACGCAACATTGGAGGTATTTTAATTTTTAAATGATGATTTCGAGGAGTTTAGATACTATAAAATCTATTAACGAGTTAAAAAAATATTTCGCCAATAACCTAAACGTATATCTTTGAAAAAAAGTAAATATTTTGAATATTATCAATGCCTAGATTGAGCATTTTGATAAAATTATGAAAAACAAATGTGAAATATCGGATAATCATAAAAGATTTTATACATTCTTATAATTTGAAATGAGTCATCCGCATAAGTGAATGCAAGGAATATCACAAAAAAGTGAAATATAGACAGTAAAAATGCAACTCCAGCTTCCATTATTGTACATTAAATGGCAGTTTTAAAATTTAAGAGCAATTATATTCATGCGCATATCTCTCGTTATGGTTGGATCAAATGTGATTTTTACCGACGGAAAACAATTAACTCATTTTAATTTTGGGGAAACGGTTTAAAAATTAAATTTAACCCTGAGTCAAGTCAAAACTGAAATAATTCAGCATTGTTTTTTTCTTTGCTAATTATGTGAGATCATTTGGGAAATTGACATGACATTATGAACCAATTCAAGCTTCATTTTTCGGAATATATGAGCAAAGAGAATAAATTGGCAAAAAGAATGCCTGAGAAGTCTGAGAATATTCAAGATAAAATAAGCTTTATTTCAATGGCAACTGAAAACATCAGTAGATAATTGAAATACACAAAATAAAAATAAATGAATGATTGAAATATTATAAATTATTCCAAACGGGGTTTATACTGACCTTTCATTTAATCGTATTCCGCATTACGAGAAGGGCAACACGCAAAAATTTCCCCCGAAATTTAAATGAAATTTCTGTTAAAAAAAAAGAGGTTACACTTTCCTAAAAATTAGATTCGGAATGACAGACATTTTACGTCCATTAAGGAATGACCACAAGAAACAAGTAGAGGACATTGATGACTGCTTCCGAACTCGACGTGCTTGACAGAAATACTAATTGAAACGCCATTTCACATACCTATTACAGTTTTTTAAACATTTTTCATATAGTGCTTTGTTGCGTACATGCGATGAACTTGCCTCATGCTGGAATGATTATTTCTTTCTCATTCTAGTAAAAATAAAGTCTCCAAGAGCATTTCTAGGAAATTATTTCATTGATCAATTTGTACAAGTGCATTTCAGGGAATGTCTAGCTCAAAATTTTAGACTACAATAATGTGTGGCCATGCACTGCGTCCTTCTGCTAATGGAACCCTCTGCAACCCTCGACCGCCGATAGTCCGCATGGCGTATTTCTCTATCTGGAAACTTGAGGAATTTCCCGGCGTATCAGACTTTCCACCAGGGGGTGGGGGAGGAAAGGGGGTTTGCTGATGCGCACGCAGCACTCTTAGTTTTAGGAAACTGCTCCATTCCCCAAAAAAAAAATCTTCCAAACCCCCCACCACCCCTCCCCGGAAACATTCTTCTTCGGTTCCCTCAAAAACTATCTGTTAGTCCTCTCATCCCTCCCCCCCTCGTCCAACCCCGCGACCCTTTCCGTCCTCCCTCCCGTCCACTCGCCCTCCCGCGCAACCCCTCCCGCCCTGATCCCCCGCAACGCGCCCCGCCCCGCCCATTCTCCCAAAATCCACCCCCGCATACGCCCTCTCCTCACCCCGCTAAGCCACCCTCACCTCCTCCCGCCCTCTCTCTCTCCGTCTCCATGGGACCCCGTCCGTATTGATTCCCCACTACCTCGCTCTTCGCCAGGCTTGAGCCGCTTGCTTCCCTTTACGCCCCGGTCTCCCCACCACCCTCCGCCGACCAACCCACCCCACCCAACCCTTATCAAACCCACTGCCCCGCAAAACACCCTGCAATCGTGACTGCACCCATCGCTTCTCCCCTCTTACTCCTACACCTGTCCCTCACTCTCTCTCTCCATCACTTTCCTCCCCCTTGTGTTACATTTCGTGCTTATTAGTTATGCCTACTATCCCGGCTCGTCTGTTACACTTTCCCGCCCTGCTATTTTGAATGAACACTAAGTATCCTCGTCTCGCCATGTCTATTGCCATAATATTTCTCACGGAATGGCTTCTTTAAAACAATGTATAAAAAACCTCATAATAGCAACAAAAAGGCATGTGGATAACTTAGTAATCCATAGAACTTGAGATTAAAAAATTTGGTTAAGTAGGTGAAATCGGTGGAAGTAGGAAAATTGCCAGAGGAATAAAGTTGGTTTAATAATGTCTAATGCACGCTATAGAATAGAAAGAAAAAATATTATCGCGAAATCTGACGTACTTTCAATAAATATACAAATATTATGCTTCCATCATTGTCATTTGCAGATGTTATACTACGTCCACACGTATCTTCATGGTTTATTTACGGTTCCACTACATGACTACAGTTTGTGCATGTTCTATTTATGTTATGTGCACAGGTAGAGCATGATAAGCCATATTTCTCCCTAGCCGTCTTTCGCGATTTCTCCCTTGCCTCTTCCCTCCCCACCCCCAGAGGATCCATTGCACACACCGTCCTTGTCCCTCCCGCTCTGCCCAATCTCCCCGTTCCTTCGACGCAGCAACTTCTCACTCCCCAAGGATCCGCCAAACGATGACGACCTGCAACCACTCACGTTTTCAAACTTTCCACACCATTCCGAACCCCTTGAAACCCTTTTTCATCCGTCCCCCCAACATTCAATTCACACCCCCTTTCGTCCCAACTCTCCCCTAACACACGCATTGTCTACCGAATCTGCGGAACCCGGGGCGACCCCGTCCTGTTGTCGCGCCCCGTCTCCCTGAGCTCCCCTCTCCCGGAATTTTCCCTCGTCCCTTTACTGTTTCACTCGACCAGATAACATCTTGGACGCCCTTTACCAACCTTCCTCCACTTCTCCTCGTTTCAACTTGGGGGCCTCCTCCGCCCTTCCCCATTCGGGATGGTTTCATTCGGCAGGGCCCCTCCGAACGCCTACCCGGTGCCAAGATCATCATCAACACTCCGCCAATAAAATCACCATCAGTGGCGAGCATATCAGGGGCATATATATATATATATATATATATATATATATATATATATATATATATATATATATATATATATATATATGTGTATATATATATATATATATATATTCATATATATATATTCATATGTAAATATATACCGACATACTGGCTTGGAAAATTTGCATCCATCGTCAATAAAGAATGAACTATTGCTTTTAAATTATATTTCTATACTTTGGAAAGCTATCAAATGATGGGTATATATTGCAAAACCATTGTGACCCTATATTATTTTATGAACGATTTTAATAACTGATTCATATTATACCTTATTTAAGCTAAGGCAAGATTGAGGAAAGCTATCAGAACATATGGTTAAAACTACGGTATGGGCGAATTACAATACTATTAGCCAAATGTTTGATTATTTAATCACTCAAAATATGTGGTAATTAAATAAATAGGTTTCAATTTCCTTACAAAATATGATTGCTAAGAGGTGGTTTTCTGGAAATATATTACGAAATCGCATTCTGCGCGTCATCGACGACGAAAACAAATTAGTATTCGTCGTTATAGCATATTAATTAGTTGATTTATGTATTACTTTAATAGCAATTCTGGTTGTCGTGAGTTAAAATAGTACGAATTTTATGTATATTTTTTCTTGGAGCTGAAAGCAATTTTTAATACGGAGAATATTGGTTCACTGATTGATATCGCTTCGCCATTTTTATACGGACTGCGCAGACAATCCTCAATTGGGGATAAAAATTAGTCTATTCAACCCAATGAAACGACCAAATAATAATTCATCGGTCTCTAGCCTCATCTTGTCTGTCTGACTGAGGTAAATTTTAGTTATTTGAGTAATAATGATACGATAGTATGTAAAAAGAAATGAAAAGATTATTTCTCATATAACAGATACATTTCTCGGCAAGTATGACTATATAACGCACGTAAACGCAGTAATCAGTAAGGTACGTACACTAATCAAAATTTAAAAAAAACTGCGGGGGACATTGTTAACCGAATACTAGTAGGCAACAATTAAATTCACTTTAATTGAAAGTGAGGCTGTATTGGATTTTGGTAACAACTTCAGACTTTAACAATAGTAACACCAATTCCAATGCTGAAAGACAGGACATTACAGTATTTTATGAATTGGATGCTAATATGTTTTTTTATGAATCCCTCGCCATGGCGTCAAACATATAGAGAATTTTTGCAAAAAAACTACAAGAACCGATACAAGTTCAACTAAAAGCTGAGCCGTTTTAATTGGTTTCGCTCCATTCTTATGCCTTCGGTTTTTTTCTCACACCGGACTGGACCCAAAGTGGCCCGGGAAACGCGCCAACGAATTTACTCATCCCCATTCATTAGTATTGACGCATTCCGGATTTTTACCCACTCGCGTCATTATCGGGCCCGTTCACCACGGGAAAAACAGGAGCTTGCGCTCATCTGCGCAAAATTAAAGACTCTGAAGGGCTCTGGGTGGAGGGGAGGGGGCCTGAAGTGTGACTGGGGAACGGGAGTGAAGACAGAGGGAAAAAGAGAGGGGGTGGGAATATGAGACAAAGCCCGGTATTGTATAAATCCAAAATTTAATTGCATAACGCGTCGTGTTCAAGAGTTAGCAGGAGACCCGGAAGAGGCTTAAATCCTCCCTCCAACTTCCTTCAGCACGTCTACCCCTAACCCTTCCCTTGCCGTCCCTCCAAATGTATCCCCGTCTTATACACATTATTTGAACTCATTCCATGACCTCGCAGAAACATTTCTTTGCATGTGATTTTCTTACTTTACGGTGGGCCTCGTTGCATGCTTATGTACGTACTTACTTTCCATCCATCACTTAATCTACAAATTGTTTGCTAACCAAACAGGTACCCTATGCTCTATCGTAATGCTTCAAGCAGTAAATTATTTTCAAGTGGATGTACTATTATGTTGCCAACACGTCTAAATAATGGAATTAGTAGGTCGCAATAAGTGCCACACTTGTGCAATACGCTGTAAATAATAGATCTTCTAACGAAATTGACGTTTTATTGCATGCCTTTGGTCTTAGATACCTTAGACCAAAGTTTTAATCTCATTATCAAAACGGGATATTTAAAATAATTCCGTTTATTTAAATGCAAATTAATGTTGGTAATTACGTCAACGGTTCTGACATAATGAAAATTTGCTATTGTTTTACAGTTATGTGATGTTTCTTGAACTACCAAAATGTTCTCCAAGTGCCATGACTTTCATCCTTTTGTCCACCTCAAAATTTGATCCCGGTTTGAATATCAAAGAAACCTCGGTGGGAAAATACTAGCCGCAAATAACTTTTACAGTACCTCGAGGGTCGAGTTAAACCATTCACTTAATGAAACTGCAGTGATGACCCTGAAATTTGGTTTGATCATTCATGTTAAAGCCTCAAAACTTACGCTATAATAAGTGTTGCATAAAAAATTACATACTCGGGGCAAGTTGACTGGTTTCCTATCCCAGTTTCAACGATGAATTCTTAGAAAGGTCTAGTTCCCGGAAAATTTATTCAGCATGGATTTTACCGAGGAGAGTCAAGTGAAAATCTTAAAAGTGCATTGAAAATTCAAAATACATGTGCTGTTGGTTAGAAACAGGGACACTTATAGTTACACGTGAGGCGCACACTTGACGGAACGAATGCATAACAACTCAGCTCAATAATAGCGTAACATTGCAACTTCAATGCTCCACTTGCAAAGTGCTCCAAAGAGGAAGAGCGTTCTTTTAAGGGACATGATCAAGGATGGAGGCGACATGGGGTACATTAAATCTCCCCTCCCCCGATAAATATTTTTGGCTGCAATAAAGTTGAACATAAATATCAGTTGTGCGCCTTAAACTAATTTTGAATTCCTGCTGTCCCCGGATTGTTAAATAATAAAAAAAATACATTATACGCTGAAGGTTGCGTTTAGGTCTCTGAAGTATTTACATCAGTTTTGAATGAAAAAAACACGATTTTTAACCTACTTTAAAGGAAATAATTTCGCAAAAATTCCTGTCCATTTGAAAAATTTCCTTCCAGTCTCTTCAAGGGTATTCTAGATCGTATGTGAAATTATGTGCATCAATGCCTGTCATTCCATCATGCTTACGTTTGAGCAAGGGATTTCCATGATTCTGTCACAGTATCTCCTTGACCAAGTCACGCCTGCCGAGTAATGACACCACACGTCATCGCCGAAGTTGCAGCAAAAGTATGGGATATCCACGTTCTTTCGAACAGCCAGATTATTTATATTACAAGCCATGAGAAATGTTTATTTAATTACATGGAATTATGTGTAGCTCTACGAGTAATATTCTATAAATTACGAGATCAAAAAATGTTTCATCCGACTCTCCTTCGTATCCGTAGCAGACCATACACTAAACTCATATATGAGCCCAGGATTCCTACGTCGACATGCTAGCATTCCATCCACGGCGAAACTATGTCCTGGCGGCATAACTGGGGAGTTTGACACCCGTTAAAATGGGGGAAGCAGCGTATTTAGGAGCCTCGAGAAGAAAGACTTCTCCAATTCCAAAAAAAATAAATATAAGTATTTATCAAAAGTGATATATACGAAAATGTATACGAAGCAGCCCACTCGTCTTTTAACCCAGTATCATTTTCAAAATCAACCTTTCAGAAAATAAACTAATTCTTTCAAAATTTATTCGGATAATTGTGTGTTATGGTAGTACCAAATTGAGCAAAGAAGAAGAAGGTAGAGGGATAATTTTTTCTGTAGGGTTCCCTAGAAAACCTGACTACGATACTGCTAACGGGAACATCATATAATCCGATGAAGTATTTTGAAATGAAGTAGTAAATTAGACCACTTTAGAGTGACGTGGCAAGATCTGAACGCATGCTCATTCCATCCAGATTAAATGACCACCGATCTGACGTCAAAAGTCATCCGTCCCATTTCGTCCTTATCTCCCCCGCCCCAAACCACCACTCTTCGTTCACGAGTGCAGCTCTACTCCGGCGTGGTGGGTGTGTCCTGCCGCTCTTGCTATCCCAAGAATTCGAACATATCCAATTCCGATTCGTGCTCGTAAACCCCGTGTGGCAAATTAAATTCCGAAGGTCCGCACACACTCTCATCACCACCACCATCGAGCTCCCCTGTCCCTCTCCCTGGGACGTTTCCTCCTCACTCCCCGCGAACGTCTTTACAAGGATACCATTCGAGCAGTGATATGAACCCGGCGATGAGAGATAAAGAGAGAGAGAGACTACTCGCTTGTTACTCCGGCTTGTCAAGCGTTTTTAAACTTGATTCCTCCCTCCTACCCAACGAAGAGGGTTCTTACCGACGGAAACTTGCCGGAGCCCGTATTGTCGCACGCTTGCTGAGCATGTCGCGATTGCTGACAGCTTGTTCCTCCGCGGGTATGCGGTTGAAGTGCATCATCGGAGGGAGTGAGAGGAATAAAATATAGCCTCGCCGCTCCACGAAACACGGCTGCGCGCGACGTGGAAACCATTTCCGTATCATGGGAATGGCAACATTTTCCGTGAATTTTCAAGGGTTGGGGGTTTGGTAAACCGATGTGCGGCGCACACTTTCCTGAACACTGGCAGCAAAATATCATCTGAAAACTGATAAAGGCGCACTCCGACTGTGTAATGAAACGAATACGCGTACAGTTAGAATGGACACATACAAGATTTTAATAAAAAGTTTGGGTGATAATGTTTTCCTGACTTATGCGTGAAGTTCTGAATTTAGACCATCTGTTAAGTGTGTACATGATTGTCGATCGTATTAACATTGATAAGATGAAAGTGTACACCATTATTATTGAAAATTTGGCGATGCGAAAGATCTGCGCTACACTCGCCCCGAAGATGTTGACGGACGACCAAAAGCAGAGACACATGTCTGTATGGGAAGGTATTCTACAACGGCATCGCGACGATTGCACAACCCCCTTACAGTTCCAAATTGACACAAGGAGACTATTTCCTATCCATATAAGTGAAATCCTCCCTCAAAGAACACCAGCATGGAACCCTAAGTGCCGTAAAAGGAACTTGTACGCATAACCACGGGCCTTCCAGAATCCGCCTATATATATATGCAGGTGTATTTATATAAAATCCAAGTCTGTTCTATGTGTGAAACAGGATGCTCTTCGGCGACGCACAAATATATGAAAACATTGATGAAGTTTTTAAAACATAGAAACACAAAAAAAGACTCTCACAGTTTTAATGTTTCGACGGCACGGCTGTCATCATCAGAATCTGGTAATGACGGCTGTGCCGTCGAAATATTAAAACTGCATATAAGAGTGTCCTTTTTTTGTGTTTCTGTGTTTAAAAAATCTTAATCAATGTTTATAAATACATATATTTATTTATACATACATTCATGCTCGAACTCCCGCCAAACGGCGAACAAATACTCATTCACATGACATAGGTATAAGGAAAAGGGAAAGGAGCACATATAAAGGACGAACACATACACACCTATATGTGTGTATGAATGCATATGTATAAATATATATAATATATATTATGTGTGTATGTACATATATGTGTGTATATATATATATACATGTACATATATGCGTGCGTGTATATATATATATATATATATATATATATATATATATATATATATATATATATATATATATACACGCATATATGTACATACACCCATTACATATGTGTGGGTATGTACCGTAATCAAGTGTGTGTGTACACACAAACGCACACCTACGTTGAGTACGTTGTACACTTTAAAGGGAAGAAAATTGGTGATAAAATGCAGATATTGAAGTTTAATATTTTTACGGTGTACTCATGTTGCAGGAGGACAGTATATACTCGACTGGAAAAGTGGATTCTACTTTCAATGTATTGAATTCAAAGCTGTTTTATTACGATAACTACCTTATAATCTTAATTTATGAAGTGATATTTCCTTTTACCAGAATTTATTCCATTTTGTAATAATTTGTAAGTATAATGATTACCTATATCAACAGTGTCCATATTTGAGGAGAAATTTTAAAAGGAAATATAACTTCATACATTTTAAGACCAGAGCCAGAAGATAAATTACGCGAAGGAACTGATATGATAATTTAGCAGGAAATAAAAATAATGGTTCGAATCATATCATACCATTCTGCAATATTAACCGACATTAAAATTATCAGCATTAATAGCTTTTGTAATCTGACCGTCGCCTCAAATTTCGTGTTGCGAAGGGCAACCACCATATGATATCACACACAGGCACACATATATACGAGTATATACATTCCTACCCTTCATAAATAATATACTGCTATAGGAAAAATAGCTGTTATGAGTAACCGATTGAATACCGACACACATTTTCTAGCAGAGAACAAAAGTGGATAAAAGGCTTGAGCGTGTACAATACCTGCAGCACTTAAAAGGGTTTTCAGGTTTTATGGATTTTAAACTCTTAGTCGAATAAAATATTATGTATTATGAATGTCCATTTCTAGACTTGATGTACCGTTTATCAGAATGTGTTTTTTTAAATGTTATTCCCATGCACATCTAATAATGGTGTTTAGTTGAGGATTTTACAGAGTGTTATGTTGAAAAAATATCTTCTGTCAGTATGTTTGTGAATTTCAAGAACCAGAAAAAATGCCCAATGATAAACAGGCTTTATGATAAGTATTTATTTCACTTTCTCTGTGACTAAATTTTCTTAAAATCAGAGATACAAATGTGATTTTGATCTCAAATGCTCTCTGATAAGCCAATTTATCCATAATTTATATGGCAATTCCAGAAGAAAAACAAGTTTACTCAAGGAATAATATGGATTAGTACATCATGAAAATGTATATTTAGTGTTGAAATTCAACATTATTTACAAGCACTTTAAAAGAAATTCCAGCGTTTTCTGCACGGATATACATAATTAAGTTTCCCCACCGAAAATCTTGGTTCCCTATCTTACAATGAGTTCGTGTTTCCATTGATTGTAAAACGAATTTTAAAGGCAAGAAATGTCAGTGATGGGAATCGATTTTAACAAATTATTAAAATTGAAAGATAATGGATTGAAGGAAAGATAATACATCTCAAGACTCTATTGAGTCTAGTGAGTGCATTTTTAAAAGCTAATTTGATCCCTCTCCATCACAAACATTTTAGAGGATGTTTTCATGTAGTGAACTGATTGTCGAAAGGAACGTTAGATTTTTTCACTATATTATGATACACATATATCATTGGTTGACAGACCATCCTACAAGCGCATAATATGTCTAGTGTAGGCTCACACCGGCTTTTATTTTCTCCCAAAATTATTACCGTACCCTAAGTAGTCATTCCTGTTTTCTGTCTATTAACGAAAGCCCTTATGAAGAGATAGAAATAGTCTCAAAATGAATACCTAAAGCAGAAATTAAATGGTCTAGATTCATATTTGAACATTTAAATATTCTCAGTTTCTCTTTTCTGATCTCCTTGTAAATGCCTTGATGATTTTGACTGTTAATTATTTATGTGAGCCGATGTGAGGCATAGATTACGTGAAGGATGACTAGCTATATTCAAGGCTTGGCAGTCATTATTCAAAACGCCAACACGCAAAACTGACATGCAAATTACTTAATATATACCCATTATAATCAGAGGATAAAGCTAAGAAGACATTGGACAAGTGAACATTGAGAAACCCTTACCAAGTCAGAGATAATTTTAAAACATTTTCAGGAACTTCGTCCAGTTACATATAAAGCGACGGAGAGGCTACAAAGTCTTTTAAGTTATTTGGTTAATTGGTTGCAAAGCAAAATCTAGAAATTGCGACAATCATTTGTATAATTATCAATCAAACTTATAACTATATATCTATATCATAACGTCCAAAATATTTATGATGAGGCAAAGTAAATAAAGGTTGCTTGAAATAATTTCAATAATTTATCTTTTAACGAATAGGTACTGTTGCCTGGAATGGAAGGCTAATTTTGGGAAACAGTTCTCAGCAATGATGAAATGAGAATTGATTTTTATGAAATCATTATTTATTTATTTTATTGTAAATATGTACATTACAAACGCATTTTTTTATACGTGAAATCAATTATCTCAAAAAGAGAAGAAAACTAGTAATTGTTACCTACTACGCCATTATAAAATGGAGTTTTGGAATCTACAGCTATAAGTAACTATTAATATTAGAGATATACAGGAAAATACAATATGCAACGTAAACAAAATGTAAAATGTTATATGCAAGACTAAAAAATACGTTGAACTACTTCTGAATTACTCTGTCAAATAATAAGATGCAAGATATCTCATACGACCATGCTATACCCTCTAATATGACATGATATTCTAAATATTTAGCTTCTACTTTTTCAGAACTATATTAGTTCATAAATTAATAACTATTGCCTGTGCACGTACAGATTTTGGGAATGAGTTAACTATTATGAATACCCCTATTTTGTATTTACGTAGGAATTACAGCAAGTGAAATGTTGAATGCATCAGGCATACGGCATAAAGTAACGCCTACCATGGCTATTGGAGAAGTTATCATATATGCAATAAGTTTACTAATATTTACCTGACAATAACCATATTAAGTTTAACACAATCCACATGAAAATAAAGAGTATATAAACTTGCAAGGTATAATATTACTCACACTTGTAAGGTATAATATTAATTACTTAACCAAAATATTAACTTTGTTCACGCCAGTTGCAAATACCTTAAGAAGTACGATCTCTACAATATTCCAATGGCAATATTTCCTAACCACGAATGTAGTTTAATTTAGATTCAGAATTTATTTCAAGCAAACACTTTTGAAATCAATGCACCTAACTTCTCATTACAAAATTCAAGTTAAGATCAATCATTATCACATGACTGCAGAAAAACAACATTTTAATCTTAAAAATACATAAATATAATTATCAGAATATACAACTCCAACACTTAAATTCTCATTTAGCATTCTACATGAATCATCTGATTTAACCCTAAGCAAACCCTTTCAATAAAAACTTCATAAGGTAAAGGTCAATTAAATATCAAATAAAGATGATTCTTTCTTAAATTAAATCACAGCTGCGATAATTATTGACCAAAATGTATAAATAAATTTCTTTGCTGCGTGAAAATCAACTACAGTTAAACAAAATGGGGCAAAAGAAAATAGTTTTACGCAAAACGGCATTTTTATCGAGAAGGCGTTACAACATCCTGTTCTTCTTTCCAATATATACGAATCAAAGCTTATGACCTACTAATGATAAGGGAACAAAACTTGACAATATTTCTATGAATTCAAATACTTAAAGGCATGAAAACATTCAGACAAACATTATTAATACTCTACCTAATAGCTAGAGAGGTTTTGCAATTCGAAATTCAACAAATGCGATGAATTGTCTTTATTACGTGAGAGGCAGAAATTAGAGCTAAAATTTAGAGAAAAAGAGTAAAATGAAATTCAATTCTCTTAGGCAAAGAAAAGGATGAAAAATATCTAATAGCTTAGGCAAAAGAGATTAAATGGCACCATTTAACAATGGGTTGCGAGTAAAAAATGGGTAATGGTCAAAATATATCTTTCAGTCACTTTCCTTCTTACGATAACGGATTTTCTGCCTCAAACAAAGATGGGAGTTAGAAATAAAGTCAACAGCTTCGAAAAAATTGAAATTGATTTCATTATATATTATATATTATTTGTCTCAGAAATTACCTTTCAATTCGATCACTACATTTCATGAAAGAACCACAAAATTAATCGTAAGTTCTATGAAAATCGGATGAGAATTACGTGAAAGAGTTCCGTTTTATGACGAGTTCATGTGTTATCATTTTAAAATTAACGCTATTCTTACTCAAACCATATAACTGATAATTCATTGAAAATAACTTTCTCTGTTTTTCTAATTTTAAGATAGCAAATTTTTCATTCCAAATTGCAGCGATGGGCTTCAAAGATACATTGGTCAGCATAATCAAATTATAATATTCCTACTTTCGGTGATTTTCGAAAATGTTATCCCTTCATGAAAGTTACAGAAAGCGTTGCACTGCGGCAATGGAGGCAAAAGTTAAATATTAATATGTTTGGACGAGTATACGTTCGATTCCCTCAAAAATTATTCTCCAAGAGTTAGATGGCGAAACCCGTCCGCGGCGCAGTCGATTGAGACTAGCTCAAATCCCGAGGTATTCAACCACGCCACCGAAATCAACGCCCGTGTTGCGTCTCGCCCCGCTTAACCGAATCACATGAATAATCCGGAATGCGCTCCGATCACCTGGCGAGCACACAACTCTAGGCGCCGCGGCAAAGTCCGTATGGAAGCCGGGGAGGGGGTGGAATGGATGGTGGTCATCCTCCCGGTACCACGTGCATCCGCTCACTTGCAATCAATTGGCGGAAACATGAAGGGGGATATTTCTCTTCCGCCTTCTATAAACCTCAGATGAGCCTCTTATACCATACCATTGTCATTAGCGAACATAATGTTTTCTTTTACCGTTTATCTCAAATCTTTATATAAAAATAATATACATTTTTATGGGAAAATATTACTTATTTTTCGCAGCCGAGATATTTGATTTTCAATGAATTTTCCAAAAGAGAGTTGCAGTTTTTTTTCTGAATTTACTTCACTACCTGGTTAAACGCAGTAAATCATTATGGTAAATGCATTTTCTTCTCACACGAGATGAAATTTAAATGTGGCAGTTCGATACCTATGAGGAATTTAGAGGAATGGAGAGGTAAGTGCATAATAAAAATAGAGATCTCCCAAACAAGGTATTTTAAAATACATTTTTAATGTGCTCAGCGTAATTACTTATAGAGTATTTTAACATTTGGGTAATTTATAAATTAATTTATAAATATATAAATTAATAGAAGAGATCATTGCATCTTTGACAAAATCACCGCATTAAAAGATGTTATATCTAAGCTCATTTCGTAATCTCATCAGTTTTCAGATAAATATTTCAAAATTGGAACGAGGTTGAAGTTACATTTACTCGATATGACCATTTGCTATGATGTCTGTGCATCATTTTCCCCATATTACTATTATTACAAAAACTTAAGAAATACTTTGATTTGATCCATCTATAAACATATTTTATTAAAATATCTGATGCCTCAATAATAAGGGATGCATATTGATAGTAATTTTGTATAGTTCAAAATATCCATACTTTATTAAAATACCTACAGAAAATAGCATATACTTATAGAGAAAAGTACCGTTTCGTGCTTGTGTCAATTCAAACCCTAGCTTAATCAGAAGATTACATGTACTAAAAACTTGCAGCAATAAACAGAAAATGCAGATAGCTGGAAGTAATAATATGCCTGAATTTTTCTTATCTAGCAAATGAATTTTTTCAATTAAAAAAGTTGGGGATTGCATAATATGAAATAGAGGAAAGTAAACTTACCAAATGAATCGATCAAGATTGAAAAAGAAGTTAAAAAGAATTTTTAATTAGAAATTAAATCACAAATATCCCTCTATATACCCTGACATCATCAAATAGAAAGCTTAATAAGAATATTTCCGCAAGAATCAACTCACCTTATATACCTAGATAAAGAAATATCTATATATAGATAAAGAAATATCTTTATCTGTATCACGGAAAATTTTGTAGACGGAATAAAAATGCCATTTTTATGTTCATTCAAAATGAGAATCAATCAATTCCTATTGTAGGTTAGTCTGTATATCAAGGATGCCGGCTATTCCGGGACAATAAATTGCTGGTTCAATCAGATTTCTTCCGCAATTGCAGCAAATGAGAGGCCCACTGATTTATTAGTAACTTGTTTCAGTGCCTTACGAGGACCTCTTCCCATTGTCTCAACACGTTTTTATTCAGTCAGCCGATTTCCTTTACTGTCTGCCCTCAGGTCACTTACTTCAATTGGGCACGCACCCTCTATTTATTGCCCTCTAACCTCAAGACGGTGGAACCTTCGGGTGACTGGAGGATATCAATCGGTTCCATCCTCCGCAGCTCCTCTACTTTCAAGAGACACATTTTATAGCTACCGAAGAACAATCTCGCCGAGACGTTCCACAGTAACGTCACCCCATGATCTAGCGATCCTGTCTCATTGACTTATTCACAAGGCCACTTGTGTGGTGGCGTAAGAGAACGATCCCCACCGCGGCTGATCACCCTTGTCCCAATCCCCGGATGAGAGGCAATTTTGACGAACGCCTGCAGTGAAATAAGGACTTGGCGATAGAGGGCAAAAGTTCAAGGGGTAAAATACCCATTAAATCAACAAGACAAGACCAAAAATCAAACTACAAAGAAACATTTTCGACAAATTAGATCCCAAAAACTAGATGTAATTATGATTTGAATCATGTGAATGAATGTAAACATTTACTGCCGTCACATTAAGGGAATATTAATCTAAAATATAAGTATAAAAAGAAGGAAATGAAGAAACAACATAAACTGGTACACGCATTTTTTTAAGCGCAAACGGCGTTACTTTAAGGAACAAAGTAGCAAAGGAAACACTTGACTTTTCTAAAATATATTATGTCACATTTTCAAATATTTCTTTGTGACTGGTTTCGATACGGAGTATCTTCTGGTACTCAAAATTGAAAAATGACCAGAGGATTTAATTTGTCATAGCGAATCCTTTCATTCACGGAAAGGATGATGATACTCTGTATCAAAACCAGTCACATAGTTAATGGAATGGCAAATATATTACTCATAGCATATATTTATTTTCCAATTGTTACGCGTTTGTATTTCCAAGGACACTTTTGAATACGTTAAATATTGATATTCGCAAATAACATTCACTTTTCTACAAAAACTACCACTCCACTGCCAAAAAATGAAGTGACAGTTTAATACGTCCATCATCTGAAGTTTTTATAAAGTTTCCTTGCATGACCGAGAGATTATGTACCAATATTGATTTATGTTTTGTTAAAACTTTCCTAACCGATTTACGGAAAAATTATATCATGAACCTAAGAATCACCACATAAATAACATTAAGTACTCCTAAGTATAAGGTAATTGTAAATAAGATTACTTTTTAGCACTTTCGTTTTGCTGATTATCTTGCTGTCATGTGATGCTAAGATATATTTTTGGCTAACTACACTGCATTTTTCAGGGAAAATAATAATTTTTACTGCGCGAAGAAATCCTGGATTCCGTTTAATTACTATGATTAAACAATTACTCATGTAATTATTTAAAAAGTAACGCATTCAGTTCCCACGACCCATTTTTTCTCAATCAAGTATATTTATCACAGTAGTATGATAGCCACGCAAAACCACGCAGTGATTTGACGCATTTTTTCCTCAAACTTTACTTTTTTCTCAATTTAAAATGCGTCTAATATATTTTCAGATTAATTTTGAGTGCCTTAAATTGTAAGTTGTTAAACATATTTCCAAATACACATGTAAGGCACGAGTGTGAATTTGCTGATCCGCCATCGCCTCTTCTAATTTATGCATCAAGAAACTTGCCAGAAGATTGATGAACATCAATTATCCCTCAATCGAACACAATCAATCGAAAAAATCGCATATAATTGCCGAAAAGAAAACTTTCAATGTATTGATTGCCAGCAACGTTCGTTATTACTTTACAGAAACAACTATTTTTGAAATAAAATGGTGGAGGGGTTATTATCTACTCATGAACAAAATATTTCAGACGCTCGTTGCGATTATTTTCGGGCAATAGACACATCAACAACAAAAAGTAGTGGGCAGGGATGGGTAGGCAGGGGTGTAGTATGCATTCGATGAGTTTATCTATTTTCAAACACAAAGAGCTTTAAAACTGCCCAATATCTCCTTTACAATGCCCCGCACTTGAAATTCAAGCAGGTCGTGATACTTTTGGAATGGCTGCTACCTCCGTATGGAAGGCGAATGTAAATTTTTTGATTAACGCTCGCTGTTTAACCCATTCAAATACCAAAACGGCAATCTCATCGAGATAAGCAAGCCTCAAATACATCAATGCTCAAAAATACGCCTGATACGTGTGCGAGATATCGAATCAGGGATGTGTGTTGGAATTCGTTGTTCGCCGACAAATATCCGGGCGATAATATATATATATTAATATGGAAATACATATTTCCCTATTAATACACCAATAGTTATCAGAGATACGTTTATTCTTGTATGCAGTGTACGTCCACTGCTCAAGCAGGGGAACATTATTGAGGTTCGTAACACTCTCTTACCTCCACAGCCAACAGATCCTCGTGATTTTATTTAACTCGTAGAATGGCCTCCTCCTAGTTCTCCCTTGTCCCTTAGTCCCAACGTCCCCAAAACTCTCTTTTCCCTCCATCCTCCCTCTCCGATCAACTGGAAGTGATTATGCTCATTAATCTCGTTCGATCGATTTCCTGTGAATTCCAGGAAGTATTTAAACCTATCTGCTATCAGAAGAGATGTAGTTAGATTCGGAGTTGGAAAGACCAGAAGATGCTGATGACGAAATCAGTCGCTAGAAGATTAAATTGCGTCTTCTCCATTTAAAATTGACAAAAAAATTCCTCAAATTTTTTTCACAAACCGACTAAGCGTGAATTCATTAGATTTAGGTTGCGTCGTATGAAATTTGCATCATTCAGTAGGGTTGGAAATCACTCTTTTGAACAAAAACACGACGGAGGTCGGACTTTAATGTACAAAACTAGTTGTGAAAATTTAGGCCACGGTTAAATCACAATTCTTCTTAAGGAGGTAATATTTCAGTTGCGATGATTGAGCGAGAAGATGCTTAAAAAACTAAGACAACCTTACGAGACCTTGTGGAGGTCTTGTCAATTACCAGTTTCTGAATAATTATTTCGTACAATAAGACAAAATGCTGAAGATGGCAATCACTCGAAAATCTTCCATAAATGATAATAGCTAATTACAACTACACCTGTCGTATTTGCGATGGAAACTATTTATCGATAGAAACTTTGTCCGACGGTGGATAACAGCAAATTTGATATTTATGAAAATGATTCAAATCAAAACTCATGACAGGAGTTACTGCTAAAATAAAGGAACTATATCTACAATCTAGGTGGCCTATTTCGTTCATTCTCTAACTATATATTAATGGTCTATTTAATACTAAATTGGCATTCAAAAATTTAAATAATCACTTCAGTTGAAAATGATTTTATTCTTCTATGCGTGCATGATATTTGCTGAACTTTCTATTCATAGGCATTAATAACTATAAAGGCAATATGCAGTACATTAAAAGTTCTACTTAGCGTAAAAAAAACTACCAAAGCATTTCATTAGTGTAAATGCAAGGTTGTACTAGGCTTGTGACCACTATTGTAAAAGCAATCATTTTCTATGTGCGTCAAACGAATTTTTTTAAACGAAAAACGTTCAAATACCCACCGGTTAAGATATTAAGACAATAGTGTCTCGGGAAAACATTAGTTTTGAACTTCAAATTACACACAATCACAGTGCAAATAAGTATTTCAAGTCAGTCCATGTGCATATATCCAAGCAAAGGTTACGTCTCTCTGAACTTTTTTTTCCTTAGTTGGGGTGGAGGGAAAAATGAAACCAAAGTTAACTGATTGGTGTTTTTTTTTCTTTTTGAATCCCTTTTTCTCCAGAGATAAAGAGGGAGATAGAGAGACGATCCCCCAATCAGGCAAATTGCATCAAGTGAAGAAAAGTCTGAGGAGTAGGAGGGATAGAAAGCACACGGCCCACGATCACTGAGGGGAGAGGGAACACAAAGAACTGCGCCGGCGAGGGCAAAGGGATTCAGTCACGCGGGAAAGTAAACGAGTCAGCCGATGGCCGTTGGACTCGAAACGACGTGAGAGTTGGAGATGGGAGAGAGAAAGAAATAGGCTGGATGAAGAGATAACAGATATGTACGTGGAAACGATATATATATATCTCTCTCTCTCTCTTCACGCAAAACTTGAGACACTTGCGCACGAACACACACACGCACGCACGCGCGCGCCCACTGCACACAACTCGCGCTACGGACGTGAACGATCCCGATTCGCTTCCACTCTCTCTCTTTCTTTATTTATATGTATTTAAACATACAGGTATTGTATTTAGTATATTTTTCTCTAGATATATTTCTCTATCCCTTTTTATTTTTCCTTTTTTCCCCTCTTTCGCGGGACGACGGATTTGAGGAAACGCGAGGAGAATCAGGGGTGGTTGGAGTGGAAGAAGAGAGAAGTTGATGCAGATTTGGAAGCGGAAGTGGATACAGGGGCGGGGTGACACAGAGAGATTTGGAGAGAGAGAGAGAGGGAGAGGAAGAGAGAAACGTTTTTGATGTCCCACTCCTTACTTCCCCTTTCACCCGCGAAAGCTCGTTTCGGCAAGCGTGCTTCACCTCTCCAGGCTCTTGACGGAAGACGAGACCCTTGATGGTAGTTTTCTTTGCTTCTCTCTTTACATTTGTATATGTCTTATCCTTCCGCAATAGTCTGCGGGGACCAGAAGACTTGAAAGATGAGGTGGTGAATGTGGAGAATAATCCCGCAAAGAACTCTCCGCACGCACGGGCTGATCCGGAGTGAAAAGTGTCGCCGGTAACTTTAATGGGTGGATGAGAACGGGAGGATATATTTTATCCCCTGTAAATATACTCTTCCCTTTCCAGCAGTAGTGAGGACGTCTTTCTTCAGGGGAGAAGATTATGCTGAGTTGTCCGTTTACACGCGATGCAATTATCTGCCGTCACTCGGCATGCGCACATGCGTATTTGTTCGGGGGCGTGTACTTCTTCCTCGTCAGATGGTTCGGTGGAGATCGACCAGACCGTTGGACTCGGGATTTACGGATCAAGCCGCAATACTCTTGAATCTAAATGGGTTCCTCCTCTCTTTCAGCGTCGTTGCAATCTTCGAAAAGCAGGCGGCCAATGTAACGCGGGTCGAATTTCCTCCACACACTCCCTCTACAGATAACTCTCCGAAAGTGAGAAGATCGCGCCGACTAGACGGACGAAGGAATGCGGAGAGCCGAGGAGGCGAGAGACAAAGAGGGCAACGACTCGGGTGAGAGACGGTGGAGTCTGGAGCGACAGGACGAGAGATAAGAGAGGAATTCTCCGAGAATGGTCGAGATGATGGAAGAAGGAACAGAGATGGGCAGACGACAGAATAGACGGGGAGAAGAGAGAGAGAGAGAGGGAGGAGAAGAAGAAGAGAAGGAAAGAGGGGGCGGGGACGGGAGATAAGAGAGACCCCCAGGCGAAGGCGGAGATGAGTCCCTCTATGCAGAAGTAAGTGAGAAAAAGGAGAAAGGGAGGAAAAGGTAGGAAAGTTTATCGTGCCCCTCTTTTGGTGAGCTGTTGTCTCTCACCTCGTTCCTTATCTCCTCCACAGCACAAGGACACCCCCCCCGAAACGCTGGAGAGAGCACACGATCACACACTCAATGCACACGCGTGTGTTGTCCCTCCCCCCCCTGGTGGAAACAACGTGCGGAGGAGGATCCACCGGGATCGGCACCCTCCCCCCTTTGACTCACGACGTTTTGGCGGTGAAAACGCTATTTTGTATCTCCCCACCAAAGTGAGAGAGAGAAAGAGAGAGAGAGACACGGATTTGGAAGTGGTGTGTGTGTGCGGCGGGCAGGGGGGCGCGGCTGAGGCGGCAGGCAGGCAGGAAGGATGACACACACTCTCGACACGCTCCGGACGCCACGCGCTCCTCTCTCTCCGTTCTTCCTCCCTTCAGCCTGGTGTCGTCCCGACTGTGTGAACCGCAGGAGGAGTAGCGACGCCTCGGCCGCTGCAACCCGCACTACCGCCCCGGTTTCCCCCGCTCTCCGCCCGTAGGGGGCGCGCGCGGCCTGTCTCTCTCCCCCCTCACCCTCCCCCCTTCCCTGGCGCTCACGCCCTCTCACACTCCGGCCGCCGACGGGTGGGAGGGAGAGAGGGATGAGGCTGGCGTGGGGTGGGGGAACGGCGAGAGGGGCGTGGCGGGAAGGGATAGAGGGGCGTGGTGGTGGCCGCGGCAAATGGAGGGGTTGGTGGGGGGGAGTTGCGCCGGAGGGAAAGCGGGGGGTGTGGTGGCGCCGTTCGCTAGGCGAGGGAGGGAATGGTGGAGGAGGCAGCGGTGGGAAAGTGTCCAGGACTACTGTCGGGGGTGGGTGGGAGGATTAATGTCGTGCGGAGGGGTTGGGAAAATAGGGGTTGGGGTTTCCTCTCAGAAGACCAGGGAGACGGTTGGGGTAAGGGTTAGGGGGGAGAGTGGGAAGATATGCAAGAGGAAGAGTGAGGTGGGAATCTTGTCGGAGAGGAATGGGGGGAGAAATATTTCGGGCGGTTTTTAAAGCCTTTTGGTGGCCGAAAGTGGGTTTAAGACGCCACAATGCCTAGTTAGTCAGTGTATGCGTACGAGTTTTGTAGGTTTTAAATTGAAACCTCTTTTCCATGAGTTTCATCAAGACTCTTACGTTCGATTAAATCAGAAACTATGTGAACTCCTTCTCTCTCTCTGGCTTGCGAGGAAACGCTGTCCTTTGAATTTCCATATAGAATAATATTGCAATGATATTAACCATTTATCTATCTTCATGAACCTGTCAAGTCATCCAAGAATAAACTATTGCCCCTTGAATAAATCATCTTAATATAAAAATATTACAGCTATCAATAAGATTTAAAATATGTCTTTTGGAAGTCAAAGTTTGATTCCTTTCGGAAAATAAACCGTGAATACAAAACTTAAAATACTATAAAATGTTAAGCCCATACGTGTGCACTAAAAAGAACTTACGTCTGCTTCAGAAACCTACCGATAACTTAACACATAATGATTGTTTCAACTGTGCGTTAGTCAAGGCAAAATATTCACTTGTTACAGCAGTTAAATCAGTTGCATATGAATTTCCATACTGAGAAAGGGGGAACATACTTCATTTTCCTACTTTTTAATTGCTTTGGAATGTGAGAAAGTGAAGGGTGCGAGATCAACAGAGAAATTTTTATGCTACATGTATATCATACTTTTGCAAATGTTTTTTAAGTAAGAAAACTTCCTTTTTCCTTTATTCCATCAGTCCCTGAGCTCTATCTTCACCTAATAAAACTCTTCTCTCTTTTAAAGTCAATACCTTCCCATATTGACCTTTTCTCCCTATCCCATGCACCTAGAACTTATATAAATATGAGTATTACGCAGTTTTTCCAATAGTAACTTCTCTAACCTCATTTACAATCTCATTAAATATTATATCTTTATATGATTGCCTATTTGAAGTAGCAATTTATCTAATGTAAATAATAGCCAAATTTAACGCTTAAAATGGTTACTCTCGCTTTTTATGCACAATTTTGATTAAATTAATACACGGTTTTGATGGATGGAACCTTACACCATAAAATCCCCGCCTCAAATTTCCAATCGCGTTGGCATACTCTTCAACTAAATTCACTTATCTAAAATTCTCTCTTCCATTGAATAATACTATTAGCCATATAATCTCACTGGCTCTTTATCTTATCTACTTATTTCTTCCTATATTGAGTTCTAATTAACACCATTTATGTATAAAGCTAATTTACTTTTTCACTCTCCTATAATTCAAGTTCCATCCTGATTCTCAGCCGATATTTGTATAATATATATTCTCACAATCTGTTCTCTAAGGTCTACAACGTTCTCACTATTTCCCTTTATTCTGTAAAATGTTTTCTTATCTTTCAATGAGTTAATGCTCACCCCGATTCCCACAGCTGAGTTGCTGCCGAAGTGTTTGTCATCTGCTAGCATCTCTTGCTTATTCACTTATCAATTACCTAGTGTCTCCGCATGCAGGCCTTTACATTTTTTTTCTTTTATTCAGGTTAAAACGCGCATATGATTCCAGACTAGGCGTACGATTCATTTTCTTATATCTAACACTGCTTTTAATTACACTTTTTTATCCGTATGGAGATTTCGAATCCCAAATTTTATGCTCATTATAGTCTAGCCACCATTATTAGGAGAAAGTTAAAAACATTTTCTTATTCTTTTCAATGCGCTCTTTGAAAATTTAAAAATATCCAATGCAAATGCTCTTGCCATCGTAATGTTTAAAATTAGCATGGTACTCTTGTAATAACATGGCAAAAACAGCCTTTAAATTGGCCCAAAGTATAAAAAAAACAAAGATTCTTTTTAGCATTAAGCAGAGCAATTAGGTCTGGTGAATATTATTTTGATAGGTGTATGATTTCCAGTAAATTATCACTGCCTATTTTTTGTTATGTCATAAAATAGTTTAATGGTGACATGGTCCATTCTTTTCTATTAATTAGAAATAAATTCAGGATAAGAGGAATTTGAGAAGTGATTACAAATAACTTTTGATTATTGTTCTAACTACAGGATTATTAATTTTTAATGTGAGTTCCTAGATATTTTACCAAGTTGAAGTGAAGTTAAAAAGAAGAAAATTGATTCAAAAAAGCATGTTCTCAACATTATTCTGTGAAAATAAGGGTAGAAATGGTACATTTCTGATATAAAAGCCTTTTTAACCTACTTATAGTTATACTATATACAATAAGTTTTCTAAAGGTTTCCTTTCTTAAGTTGAAATTTAAAATAATTAAAAGTGACCTTGATCACTGTTCAGCAAAAATGAGGATTTAATGTGTCACTGTACTTCTTCATTGCCTAAATTTTTAGATCACTCCCTTTACATTTAATGAGTATTTAATTAGCCTGGGAGAATCATTATCACACATTGTAGTTTCAAAATGAAAGTAACTACGTACCTATGTAGCGCTAAATATTTATTGATAGAGTACATTTATTTTAAATCAATTGAGACGAGTACCAATTTAAATGAGCTCACGTTATTGATAGTTATATTGTATTGCCGACCCCAGTGGCGGCGGGGTAACGTCCTCGTCTGCCATTCCAAGGGTCGCTGGTTTGATTTCCTACTTGATGGGTTTTCCTCCACCTTGGGCTTGGGTGTTTGTAAATGTGACCATTATTATCATTGATAGTAATCCGATGTAAAGGCTAAAATGTGCTGTTTTCGGACTCATGTCAAGTAAACAAATTAGCGTTAAAATACAGATGAAGTCATAATTCATGTCAAACTTATTGAGGCTATCTTCTCGGAAATTGGTGAAAACTTAAGCAGAGGTACTTAGAACAGGTAAACTTTCTAATGAATTATTCATCATGGCTAAAATATTTACCATCGGGATCATCAATTCCTCTATAAAAACTATTCTGCTAAAATGTTTCGACTTAAAGTACCTCAAAATGTAAATACTTAGCCTGCTCTAAATAGTGAATGGAAGTTTCAGTTGAATCCCTCCATTTTTCATTCACCTACTGGCCATCAAGGTTTAAATCTGTAGCTATTATCACCGCACCCTAAAGTTATTCAGCTCATCATCCTAAATTGGTTTCATGTTGCCAGACAATTATGGATATCTAACATGTTGCCTATGCTATATACTAGGAGACTGGCATCAAGGGCACAGGAGGTGGAAATGGAATTGATTGGCAGGAAGCCCAGTGCTGAGACGGGGACTTTGCATTACAATTCGGTCAACGGGGACGGAAAGAGGGAAGTTCAGGGAAAATGAGAGAACGCGCACAAACGACACGGAGAGGTGTTGAAAGAGGTACTCCAACAGTACTGGGATCCCACAGAATCCTCGTTTGACGGAAGGGAAATTTGATTGAGAACGATATGTATAAATGATGAATTTGGTTCGATGTTCCTTACGAGTACCACTAGGGAACACTTCTGGAAAGTTATGATTCCAGGTGTGTAACTCTTATCTTAGCCAAATTACTAGAATAACAATTCAGGTTGCTATCTAGCATTTCTGCGCTTTAAAATTTTTAAATACAAAGGTAATATCATTGGTAGAAAAGCCAATAAAACATTTAATAACTACATAATTACTTTTCATCATAAAAATTCTGCTGTAAGCTAGAAAAAATATGTAACTCGTGAAATCGAGTATGTAATTCCAGGTATACTTCTGACTTCTTTTGTAAAAGCTAAATACATGTATTAATGTCTGCCCTAAATGCCTCTCCATTGTATATGGTAAATTGGATGTTCCCGTACTCGAGCATTTAAATTATATGATGTACGCTTCTACACCAAAGAGCAATTATTTAAACCATCAAAGTTAATTAATACCATATAATATACGTTACAAAACGTATACGTCCTCGTCTACTTATCGCGCAAGATGTAAGTTAGGAAAATATAAATAACGTGAGATGTAGATAATGAACTAGACTAAATCCTATAAAGCAAAGGAAAATGCAGATTTGTGAACGATCAAAAATATTTTATCCAATTACTATGAATATTTCAAAAATTTCGTTAATACAAATTTTAAGCTGTGTTACCGAAAGAGTGTTTAACGTTGCTGTTTTCTGCATTGGTAGAAAACGTATGTAAAATACTCAATGCGGGAATCATTTTCTCTGAATATTTATAGTACAGGTAATGCATTAAGTACGAATCTTCAAGTGTAATTTTGAAAAGGAGTGAAGCCAATAACAGAATTTGGAAGCACCGGAACTGGATTTTCATTTTTTTGTTCATATGTTCTTTGACAGATTTCATCATTTGGAGTGACGGCAAAAGACTGCAATGAGCCCGAAAAAAACAAAACAAGGATCAATCATATCATTCGACGTTGAAGCTATATTTGTAACAAAAACACTGAGAAATAATATTGCTTTCACCTAGGCCGTCAATTACAAAGGGAAAATTATGTAATCCCCTGCTTTATCCACAGTAGCGTCGGTTACAAATAAATGAGAGCGATCAGAAACTCACATGTTTTCAAGGGGGCTAAGGATGGACATTGGTGTAAACTCAGGTTTCAGAAGAAAAATTCTAATTCAATATCTAAATTGAATGAAACTAACTGCGGGCTAAAGACGGACATTAGTATAAGCTCAGGTTTCAGTAGAAAAATTCTCATTCAATATCTATTTTGAATGAAATGAACTCCTAAACCAATATTTCGGTCGGCATGGTGAACATCAACGTGAAAGAGGGGCATGTTATGACTGAGCGATCGAAATACCATTTCAGTCGAGTATTTTCATTTTACATAGATACTTAAGATTTTTCTTTTAAAAAACGTTGTGACAAAAGCATGAGTTTTCAATTTCACATAATTTCATTATTATAACTGTTCGTTCCATCGGCAATTCGTACCTAAATATTCAGGATTTTATGAGCCGGGCCTAATGAACAAATAATTCGAAAAATTGAGCGTCATGAATCGTTGATTGCTCATAGCAAAAACCTTCCTTGCGGAGATAATGGGCTGAACGATACAGCTTTACCACTTCCGGAATTTAGTGATCAAGCACACAAAACATGCTGGATGATGACACATCATCAATAAAGGAACACAAAACCTTAAATGACCCTTGAAGATCTTTTCACCACGAATTGCGTCGTTTCAGGAGTGTTTTGGTGCAATTTTCCACTAGTTATATAATTATGGTAGAGTATCAGAACATGGCTATTGTTATCATTCAACTAGTGTAAAATTACGATTGAATTGATAATTATTAAAGCCCTTCACCCATTGGAGGATTTATAAACTTCCCACGGAAGGCATGTCCATTAAGGCTGATTCACCCCGATGGGGATGATTTTTAGGGCAATGGTTAACAACGAAGTTAAATATTGTGAAAAAAATTAGCGATTATTATTTTATTTCTCGATTAAAATATGCATGCAAAATATTTGACGGGATACATGAAATAACTTGTTTATACGTGTTTTTTATTTCATATGGGTTCATTCTAAAATACGCTGCATGCATTTGAGTTCCAACGGAATAAATGTTGTTTTAGGGATTAGATACAGTATAAAAACGAGTTACAACCTGCAAAGAATCGTACGAGAAGTAAAACTAAAAGGAATGTTGGGGAAACAAGGATGGGAAGTTCTGCGTAGACAATTTTGCTTCGTTGTATAAACAAGATAAGGCAGAATAATTTGGCTTTGCTTTCATCTTCAGAAAATTACCGCCTGGTTTAGGTTTGTTAGAAGACAAAGGATACTTGTTTACCACCGGCATCAAAGGAGGCCAAATAAAACATCATACTATATCTAAGAAATTGAGAAGTGCGACACAATGAGGTACACAGTCTCCAGGAATGAAATAATTAATCATAATATTTCCCCCTCACAAAATTTATCCTCAACAAAAACAATATTAAATTGAGCAATGATTTTTATTGATAGGGCATTTCTTTTTGCTGGCAATACACGAGAATTTAACTCCGTGACTTCCCGCAATAATGATGTTTAAACTTACGTTCGAGCGTTCGGCTACCTATGGTAGAGGTCCAAGTTTGATTTCGAGTAATACCTCTTAAAAACCTGGCTGATATATATCTTACCTTTTTGATGTTTACAAATGAGGAATACTCTGGTTTTGAAGTAAAAAATTTCATATTTGTAGGACAGAATACTGTATGTGCGCCCCAAAGCTATCAAACCGATGTTCAACATGAAGGTTCAAGTTTAATTTCTTTCACCTACATTTTCAAAATACTTCGCATTCAACTGCAAGGACGTTTGGCGGGGATGTGATTATATTTGCACAATACAAAAGCACAATAGTACCGACGCATAAGCATGCCTATTCACAAAATTAAATCATGTATTTGTGGTAGAAGTTTTCAAATTTGTCTTTGTGAATTCAGAAAGATTGAGTGAGTTAGTCTCATTTTGTTACGTACATCGTGAGAGGGAAGAACGCCTCTACCTTTTGCCTTACGCTTCCTGTCGAACGCTCTTGGAGTAACTTTAAGGATATGAGTTATGTTTAAAGAGCATTTCGACCCGTGAAATTGACCTCACTCATTTGTATCACCTGTAAAATATTCAAGACTGCTCATCACTTATTCGCGTCCCTTTCTTCCTCTTACCCATTGGTACCGCCCTTAGCCCCAGCAGCCCATTTCATCTTACACATATGATTCGGTTATTATCGCCATCGGTTTCATAGCTTTTGGGACACGCCAAGAAATGAATGATTGCTTGAATTATACAGGTTTCAAAGAAAAGCTGTCCGACCCGTTAAAAATTACTACGGACGGTTTGTGTGCGTCACGCAATCGTTATGAAAGCTTTGAACTGAATACCTCCTGATGAACAAAGATTACAAAAAGACCGCTCACTCGAGGAGAATATTTATTATTTGAATCATACCAACAGAGGCGATAATTTAAAGTACATTAAGCTGATGAGTCCTATCACAATTACCAGGCCAATTGACTCAAGCATTAAATATTTCAAGAGTCCGCAACTTTTCCGCATAAAATTGCAGTAGATATTAGACGCAGCAATAACTTTAGGTACAAAATGCATGCCAAAGTTATGATATTCTTTCACCAGAGTAAATGTACAAGGAAATGGTTGTCGATGAACATTACGCAATAAATGAATCGGAATTAAAAAAAGAAATGGCACGTTAGTATTCCTAAACATTACGCATATGCCAGGGATAAAAGAAATCTGCAATAAAATTATCTATCGTCAACCAAAAGTATTAGCAGATTCTACGACTTATGAGATTAATAGGATTTCTAGGCTTTTTGCCGTCTCCATCATTGTCAATGACACAATCAATCTGGTTCAGGAACGATCCAGGAGGAAATATTTTTAAATGATTCCGAAATGGAAAAATTGTCACATTAGAAGTACGTATTTTTGTTACACATTTTTGAGTTCACCGAACATAATGCAATTATATTTTGGCAATATTTGAACTTCAAACTAAACAAAGGACCGGGTTAGCTTTGAGAGATAGTTGAGGTCGATAATTTGTGGAATTATATTGTAATGAACTAGAATGAATCAAATTAATTTTTTCTTTCCAAAGAAATGGTTTTTACTGCCGACTCGTTCCACGGCACTGGAGCATCATCTGGACTGATTGCACAAGAAGTTACACACATGCATACCACCAAGAGATGGGGTTAGCCGGAGGATTGAGGTAGGATTGTGGTGCGTGTTCATGTGAGACAGGAGAGCAGAATAGGAGAGGATAAAAGGGGTACGGTGGCTAGTTGAATGTGGCGAAACTAATCAACAGTAAAATTTCTATTCTGTGGAAACGCCAAGATTTTCCCATGCTCATTGGGTCGGGTTTAAGCTTTCAAAAGTCGTAGACTTGGAGATTTTTGTTCTTTCAGTGTTTTACTTGATAAGAAACCGAATCCAATTAAAGTAATGGGCTAGGTTTACTTAGAACAGCAACCAGAAAGCTGCCTTTTGTTATCAATATAGCCATAACGAAAAGGAGAGAAAAATTTACTTGGGTAAGCAGATGAAAAACAATGATAATGTCTTTTGCAGTTGAATGAGCGGTCTCAGAAAACACACCAGAAAAGGAAAGCCGTTGGAAATGGAATGAATTCACTTTTCCAGGGACAAAAAGATCCGTAAAATGATTACATTACTCAAGTTGGAGTAATATATAATTCCTATGACCTTTTCTATACAAGCAACAAGCCATTGCAGTCGAGTTATCTGGGCAAGAAAAATGAAGGTGAAAAAGTGCATCAAAAAGGATTACGGATTACGTAAAAATGTGGTAACTTAGGAGTCTCGTTTGGGAAGAAGGTGATTTGAAAGACAAAGCGACCATTTCCAGGAATGGATATAATTTCATGCATCATTTTCGAGGACCTTTGCCCTTCATTTTCCCGCTTCGTGGAATAGTGGGCGTATAGTCTAAGTGTTCACTGATCGGAAAACGAGGCTCACGGAATAAATTGCCAATAATTAATCTCCGATTTCCAACTACAAATTTTGAATGTTTCCTTCCTTCCTAGAATATGTGAGTTACATCACGTGTAATACGGATAAATGGCTCCGGATCAGTAACACAAATCTCTATTGTTGGAATCTGACACTGGCTTTCTGCGTTTCGGAGTTTAGACGAGACTTGGAATCCGTTGGTATGGATACTTGTTGTTATCACGTGGAATATTAATATTCGCAGCATAACAAAAGATTGTCAGTACATGCTGAATGTGATTTTTGCACAAGCGAATGATATTCACAGAGATACAGGTAATAGTGAAGTGCCCTCATAATAAGACATTGGTATTAAATTGGCGTTGCTAACGTCCTAAACTTTAAACCCAGAACTTACGGGTTCGATTTTCAGGAATGTTTTTCTCCACCTTTCACATAAGTAATTATGATGGTCCTAGTAGACTCATATTAATAATTTGATGATGAAGGTCAAAGGCGAACTTCGATAGTCACTGATTAGGATTTGTTTAAAAGAATTAAAGAGGATGTATAATTTAAAGTTTAGGAAGGAATTCAAATGTACAAAAACGTCAAAATAGAAGATTGGCAAAGATAGGTTTTCCATAGACAGTAACAGGAGAACCAGTTAACATTTTAAACAATATTAATTGACGTTAACTTTTGAATTTTAAAATTGAGAAGACTAGTGGTTTTGACGCAACCTTGTCGCGTTAATTTATTTCGCCTTATACGAGTTGACCAAGTAGGTAGATGGTTTTATCTGTATTTTCAGCGTGGATACATTTGTATACAGAATTGGGATAACAAAGGATCCTCAAAATTAAAACTTAGTAATTTTTCTTACACACTCTTACACAAACTTACTAACCAATTGCATTGTACGTATCATATACTTTCTTCATGTTCCATAATACTCCTGACATGACCTCTGTCGTTTTCTCGTTAACCGCATTCCCATAGTGATGTAAGAAGGCTAAAGCCAAATGCTGAAGCAGAATGATGAAGTTGTAACCAGCCAAAAATAAATAAATAAGAATCTGGGTATTTGTTTCGTGTTTGTTCTTTGTGTACCAAGTACGCGTAGTTGAATACTTCATATCATTACTTAATGAGAAAGTAATATATATATATATATATATATATATATATATATATATATATATATATATATATATATATATATATATATATATATATTATTTTAAAAAACATAATTTCTTCGTGAATATACAAATTTGATACAAGCAAAGATAAATAGTCCCGTTATCTCCAACTTTCAATTGATTCAAAATATAGGATCTCTTTGGTGATGATTAATCATTTCTGATATTTGAGGATCATTATAATTCCCTCGACTGGTTCTTCGTTTGTTTGAAGTTGAACTGATCCCTAACTCGAAAGTTTGACCACCGGTTAAATTTCATTTCTGTTCGTTGCACGCAATCAAAAAATGCGTTGAATGAAATGAAGAATTTTCGGCGACTAAGAATCGATTAGCATCAGTCGAAACGGGCTTTAGAGATGAGTAGTATGACACCCGCTTTCACTCAAATGGTTTTAAATAAACTGAACCGTACCGCTTGTCGGCTAATTATACAACCAGGATAAATGTGAGAGAAATACTCTCCCGCAATAAAACTGACAGAAGTACGAGGCGTTGATTTTCCGAGACACAGCTGAATTTGCCCAAGAAAACTCCCACGTTTTATCGCAAAACCTTTATCGTGAGCGAGATTTTTCTTATTCCATTACTTTTCCGCACTCCTCAAATTTATGGTAAAAACGAAGAATACACTTTTGCTCAGGCACGCAGTGACTGTGCAAGAGACAAAAAAAATGTTCTCCGGTTACCCGAAACACTTTTTATAAGGTGAAAAACATAAATTTCGGTTCAATTTTAAACCGTTGGGCAGGTCGTTGCGAGTGAATCACGCGAGCAACAACGCATGTAGATTTACGATGCACATCGTCGAACTTGGGATGAACGCCCACAGAGTATCGTGCATTTTGAATGAAAAATAACAAATCTCTGAACGGCAAATTAAAAAAAATGAATGAGCACGAACCTCAACAATTCATGCCCAGCACTTTTTACGAAATGAAAGCCAAGTACACAGTACAACACATCTTATTACTGCAACGAACTAGGAATTTCTGGTATATGTACAGGTAGTTTACGCACCATGTAGTTTACCCTATAAATAAAAACTGATATCAAAACCTGGTTTTATACTTGCGCTCAAAATTATTCCCATTGTAACTTTTCCGTTAGCGACACAGGAGGGATTTCCTACAGAGAGATTGCTTAAATTTAAATTTCATCTCAAAATGTGTCTTCTCACGTTTTTACTAGGAGCTTTGCGAACTTCATTCCGCAGTGGATTAGTTGCTTTCAACCCTTGATACTCGGGAAAAGAGAACATCACGGTTGGCTTCTTTCACGAGCTTGAATGGGAAGGGTACACGAAAACAAAACGAAACATTTTCTTTGGTGAAAAAACGACACCCACCATTATGAGCATTGGGGTACGCAACCGGAATGAATAAACTCAGCCATAGAAGGTATGCGAGTGTCGCACAATAAGCCTTTCCGTGAAATGAAAGTCCCGGATTCGAGTTTAGGAGAACTCGATATCGCAGGAATGGGATATAATACGCACGAAGGAAGGGGTGTTGAAAGAAAGTGGACGGAGAGGAGGGCGGGAATTTATTGCCGGGCGAGGGAAAGATAGGGAGGGAGCTAAGAGAGTAAAAGGTGTTCGCAGGGGATTTGCGTGAGGAAGGGAAAAATGTTTTGGTAAAAATTGAAAATTCCCCTGGAGAAAAAATCTACATCTGCACGTTGCATACTTTACAACAATCTACTTAACGGTGCATGACAAGGAGAGATTACTAAAGGAACGGATTAGGATTCGAAAGCTAGATGGTAGACATAGGAGTTGTTTTTATCACGCATTTCACACAGAAAAAGGAGACCGAACCAATCAGCTGCGAAGGAATAAGTTAGATCTCTGAGGAATAGTAAACAAAAAAAGAATTGCGAAGAAGGATTTCATTTAGCAAAGAGTACTAGATTAGACATTAGCAAACAAATTGCAGTAAATTTTTGTAGAGTCTATTTTTTTATGGATGTGGGACATGGATGATATTGGCAGTGGAGAAAAGAAGATTGCAGGCGATGGAATTGTGTTTCTAAGGAAGAGTTATGAAATCTAATGGATTGACAGCAATTTATGAAAAAGTACTCCAAAGCGAGTGTGAAGAGAGACGTTTATGGAGGAAATTTACGAGGAAACTTGATTGGACCCATCTTGAGGCACAATAGCCCAGAAAATACGAAAAAATGAAGGGAACGAATAGAAGAGGATAGATGACATGGACGGATTGCGAGAAGCAGGTGCTAGGATATTTCGGTGCAAAGAGATGTGATTTAATAAAGAGGTAGGCTGGTGACAGGACTGTTTGGAGATTCGCTGCAAATCCATCCTCGAATCAATGATCGCTCATGATGGTGACCAATTTATTTTGATTCAGAATAAGTTCAATTATTTTAAGTTAAGATGAAACTTAGTTGCTGAACGGTGAGAATAATTAGGCGAATCTTTTGAGCGAATCAACTTGGTTTTTCACCCAAGTGTTCAATCACTTTATCTCCCAGGGCCCTGATAGCACACTGGCAGCACTATTAATTTTATCATTAGAAATTCCAACGAATCGAATGGGATCCAAATCGTCGAATCTCTTCAATGGCTTGAATTAAATTTCCCTCGGTTGGACCGAACTCATCGAATGGGATTAGGCTAGAAACATGATTTCACGCCTCTTAACATCGAAATCCATGGTCCTTTGTCGCGTGTCAGCTTTCTTCTTGGGAAACAACTCATTTTGCTCCCACGGAGAGGAGGTTTTTAACGCTGATTAAAACTGATTCTTAGAGGACTTAAAGAAGAATCTGAGAAGGAGTGAATCAATTTACCCAAACTTTCCACCCGAAGCTCCCCCATATTTCGACGCTGTTCCCATATCACTCCTCGCCAGCTCCCCTCACCACCTCGGAAGGGATTTTCCAGGTCGCTGGTGCCTGCTGGGTTAAGGATTACTAATTGGACCCAAGGGTATTCGGAATCCGACACGTTTCGACTGCACCCTCCCATTTCACCCATCACTCCCCTTTCCATCGCCTCCTCTCCCTCCTCCCCACCCATCTCAACCCGGTCCCCCGCGCGACACAAAAAACATTCCTTGCATCTCCGTTTGTTACATGCATTAACATCTCTCCATTGCCGTGTAAAATTTTATAATATTATTTTCTTTCCATTCTGCTCGTATAATTAGCCAAAACGTCTCTCTAATTGGAACACTGAGACTGAAATTTGACTGGTTTATACCGGATATGTATAATTTGAAGATTTTAAAAGCTGAGTTAACCAAGTGGAGGGAAACTAAAAGAATGTGGAAAATGTATGCTTCCCAAATAATTCAAAGGCGGCATTTCACGACGATTTACCTACCATTGTTTATTTTTATTCTCCGGCAAGAGGTATTGCGTAATTATCCGTTGGCATACCATTTGTTCAAAATCCTGAATGCATATTTAGGTACCCTAACACCGCTCAATTCTTCCCCCGCATGGGTGGCTACAAGTTAACTAATTTTGCTTTCAGTATCAATATGAAAAGAGGATCTAGTTTCACCCGTGTATGAAATAACATTTAAACATGCCAGGGAAAGTTCACCGAAATGCACAAGTAAGAACCATTTTCTATTTAAAGGTTCAGTGCAACCAGAATTGCTTCCATTTCATAACCAAACCTCTATATCCGTCAAATCGGTTTTTACATATATCATAAGAGACATGATTCAATTTTAATTCGTTTTAGAGCATTTAAATTTCAGAGCCCATGTTTTATGGGAAGCATACTATCAAAATGGAGGGGTAAAGTGTGGATTGATAACATTTGACAAGTAGATTTGATATTAGTCTCTATGTTAAATAGACCTAGGCACATAATATACGTATCTATATATATATATACATACGAGGGTCATCCGGAAAGTAGTACCCGTTCGTGAAATAAAGAGAGACAAGTAAATATTAACAAACATAAAAAATTTTATTTGAAAGAGGATACTTTAAACTACTTCTCAACATAATCTCCAAGCAAATTAAGGCATTTGTCATAACGTGTGACAAGTTTCTGTATTCCTGCTGCATAGTCCTTCGCCGCCAGCTCATTGAGATACGCGAGGGACCCATCTTGCACAAATTTTTGCATAATGCAGATGGTGTTTAACAATTTCATGAACAATTGTTCGAGAAACATTGGGAAAATGCTCACAGATGTCATCAATTGTGACGCGCCGATCGTTCCTCACGAATTCGTCAACTGAGCTCACCAGTTGGTCTGTAATGACAGACGGTCTCTCCGAACGCTCATCGTCGTGTGTGTTCCCCCTCCCCATGTTGAAGTTGCGACACCACCGCCGAACAGACGACTCGTCCATTACATTGTCTCCATACACCTCCTTTAATTGGCGATGAATATCACATGGGCGAACGTTTCTTGCATTGAGGAATTTAATCACTGCCCTCACTTCACAACTGGCGTCGTTCTCAATTTTTTTAAACATTGTAAACAATCACAGAAACAACACAGGCAATGCTAGCGTCACGCAACTTGGCTCAGAGAAGGCAGACAAGCCACTGAAGCTATCTGACCTCGTCCAGCGGCTACTCGCGTCGTCAGCACTTCATGCGGCACGAACGGATATTACTTTCCGGATGACCCTCGTGTGTGTATATATATATATAGATACGTATATTATGTGCCTAGGTCTATTTAACATAGAGACTAATATCAAATCTACTTGTCAAATGTTATCAATCCACACTTTACCCCTCCACTTTGATAGTATGCTATGTATTTGATAGTATATATATATATATATATATATATATATATATATATATATTTATATTTATATTTATATGTATATATATAATAAATTGAACAGCAACAAACAGTATAGAAACACATACAAAGATCACTCACACGTTATTTCTTGATCATTTCGACGGAATTCTGCTCCGTCTTCACCGGAAGATATAGAAGTAATGATTAACGTGTGAGTGATCTTTTTATGTTTTTCTATATTGTTTGTTGCTGTCCAATTTATTATTCAACACTTCCTTGTTACGTCGACGAAATCATCTCTCTCTCTCTGTATCTCTCTCTCTCTATTTATATATATATATATATATATATATATATATATATATATTGAGAGATATGTATTGTATATATCTGTATATATGAGTATTTATTCGCCGTTTGGCGGGATTTCGTGTTTGAATGTGTGTATATATATATATATATATACATATATATATCTATATGTATATATATGTGTATATATATACATATATATATATATATATATATGTGTACACACATATATATATATATATATATATATACACATATATACACATGTGTACACACATACACACATACACACATTTTCGTGGGAGCGCGATATTCGAGAGGTAAAACGTTGGGCCCAGTTTCGATTCCGTGATGCCTCTTACCATCTCAGCTTCACCCTCGAGGTGCGAGTTTTAGGTTGTTCAAATTCACCTATCATACCTTGATACCATATTTGAAGTTCATAAGATAATGCATTCAAGTAAACCGTAGGAATGGTATGCGGCGTTACTACGAGTATTTCCAAACACGCTGAACAATTTCTTTTTATATCCTTCCATATTACTCCCACGTCACACCAAGCTGAAATGGTAAAAACATTGTCAGCACTGTAATAATCAACGTCACAGAGTGAACTCCAAGTATGAAGAAAATTCCGTTTGCCTTGGTCCCGTATCCAATTCTTGACATTGATTGCACTAGCGAGGTGAATGTAAGCACCTGCAAAGAACAAAAAGGAAATATCCTCCCAGTCATTGGGCCTTAATGTCATCAGTGACATCTGGCGCGATATTTGGAGCGTGCGAGACCTTTTAAATCTTTTCCAGCCTTCATGCACCTGAAAGCTTACTCCAACCTTCCTCCTCATCCGAGCTTAGTCTTTGCCCTCATTCCTCCCTATTATCGTCACACTCCGGAGAGAGAGAGAGATTGAAAGAGCGTTGAAATGAATTCGTAAACGCCCCGTGGATTTGTAATGATGACAACGGAAAATAGGGTGAAATTAAACAATAAAACTCACCACACCCCTTACCCTTATACGACTCCCTTCTTGTACGCTAGGGCGATGGGAGGAATTCTGAGGGTTTCGGTTCTGTTAAATTGGTGTGGCGAGAGGGGTAGCTAGAAGTGGAAGTGAGAGAGAACAGCAGACAACTGGTCATTCAATATTGAACGACCTTCGTGTAAGGTGGGGAAGGTCTCTCTATTAACACTTTTACGCAGCCGGCGTCCCCACCTACGCATCTATCACTTTGACTAACAGCCCTTTTAGGCTATTTATTTACTTTCTCGTGAACTCTTTAGGTGGAATTTATTTTGCCGAGCGCACAGGCGTCATGCCCACCGTCCTCTCGAATCTGAAACTCATGCGTCTGCCCGACGAATGGCAGTGGTATGGGCGTAGCCTTTATTCGCGTTTATTTCCAGGGGAAGGTATAAATTACGTTCACCCGGGAACGAAATCCGGTGTTCCTAGAAACATAGATAACGGATCGTAAATTGAAAAGAAAACGTTGAAATACGGTATATTAACAATTAATAGGGAATGTGATTGGAAATTATGATAGCAAATATAGTTTATTGCTCAAGGCAACCCCATGATTTAAAAATGAAATGGGTCCCCTCAATTCCGCAAATTTATTTGTTGATAATGCAGTTAAAAATGGATGAAAAGCATTTGAGCATGAAAAGAATGCGGTTTGTTGTTTTTATAGACAAAATATCTAAAAGTAAAAATGGGAAAATCACATGTGAAATTTAAATGACTTACGTATTTCAATTGAATTCAGTGTTTAATTAATTATTTTTTAAGTTTATTGAAGGTAATTAAACCATTTATACATGGATACCACAGACTGCAAATTTAATCTAATTATCATATATTTGGCCTCTACTTGACGAAGTAAGAAAATTTCAGCATAATGGCCAACTCTCCAATTTTGAGATTTTCTGCACTTGCATGTGTAAGATTTTAAATAAGAGGGAACATTCATTTAAACTTTATAGCTAATCATACTGAGTTTGAAAAGCTGAAAAATTCTTGCGATACATAAGTGTTTCAGAAAAATTTGGGAATTATAGAAAGCAATAGAAAAGCAAACAGTTCTGGTAAAATTAAATTTTATTTATTCGAAGGCCACATAAAATGGCACATAGGCTTTTTATAATGGCTCAATCAATTACCATCAATAAAACATCAATATATAATTAATAAATAACCCATAAAAACACTTCAGTAAAATTAAAACAAACTAAAGATTTTACGTGGAGATAAAGCACAAATTATTGGGTTCTTTATTCTTTAAAAGGGATTAACAAAGGAGGGAATTAAAATGATTGCCTTTGAGTGAGACATGAAACTTGTTGATGCCAAAAGAGTTAACGAATTAGGCAATAATTTACGAGATGATAATTGAAACTGAATATAGAAAAGGGGATAATTTTTAATATAACTTGGTGGAAAATTTTGAAAATGAATGGAGAATCGGTACAGGGTATACGAAAAATGTCGCTGAATATTTAATACTGTATTAGAGAGAAATTATTGGCGGTTGATAGAAAAACATTGAAAAAATATGGTGTTTCTAACGAGAAGCTTCGTAACACAGCTGGAAAATTAGGTAACGAGAGTATAAGAAGGCGGAAAATGGGTTTAATTGACAGTGCCAATATAGGTTAAAACTAAAAGAAAAGACGGAAATCTTGCAATTCAAACAAAAGGAAATTCTCCTGAAGCGTTGAAAATGGTTATCTTTAGGAACCGTTTGAAAACCTTTAGATAACAGTTAGAATGCCTTATTTGAAATCAAGTTCTTCATCAACTCATTGAAGAGAATATTGTCAGAATTATAAACATTTAAATACGTACCTACAAAGACCCGCGTCGTGTGGTTGACAGTATTACGTAAAGGTTATTTTATGATAATTTTTGTTGAAATTACTGGATTTTAACATGATGGCTGGTAAAAAGAAATAAATTTAAATAATAGGCTAAGGTATTAGACAATAAATAATATACAGCACATAATATCGAAATAAGCGAGGAATGCTCCGCAAAACAACAACGAGAACGTAGAATTTCTGGGGAACTATCCGTTTTACCACTTAGTCGGTGGAATTGGGTTTTTCGACAAACCTTACACTTAAACTATATTCTATAAACTGGTGGATGATCTATGACGATGATTTTTAACTCAGAAAATAAAATAACATCAATTTTGAGGAGAAATTAAAACATTAAGGTCGAGGAAAGGTCATTCTGATTCTTAAATTTGACATGCTTGTCTTAACAAAAAATAAATAACTTCTGCCTATGTATCTGTGCAATTAGTGGTGAAAAAAGAAATCCCTCGAATGTTTTTTTCAGGTTTTAGGTTCATTAGGTGAAGGAAGGATGAAAAGGTCTAGCTGCTTTTTCTCTATGCCAACAAACTTATATGCATAGAAATTTATCAACAAAAGCAAAAAAAAACATCGATTTACCGTTTCTCATGTTACCTGCCATGGTAAAAGTCCTAGTTATTTTAATACAAGGTACTTCATGATTGAAATAAATGTTGCAGGTGTTAATTTATAGCCAACAGTACACAATATGTCAATTTGAAAGTTTGATTTGAAATTTAAAACCACTTTCTGAGGTCTTGTAAATCGACTGTTCACTTAGAGAAAAGGGTCCCACGTGTTTTTTAAAAGATAAAAATGAAAAACAAAAGTCAACAAGCTGCCGGTTTATGTTGTTCAGTAAAAAATTGAAAAAATAAAATAATTCAGGTAAAAAAACATTATCTCAGTATAATTTGGTTAAATATTCATTTTCTCATAGCTTAAATCTAAGTTCCAACAAAAATATGGGTTACACAAGAATTTATATTTTTTGTAATCAACGCCTCCACATTTTCTTTGCCCTAGGAATAGCGAACGTATTATCAAACTGCATTAAGCATCGTTCAGTAAGTTTCAAGAATCCAGCAAATATGGAAAGAGTGAAAATTCACAAAAATCACACACAAGAAGTGAGAGAGTATGCATTGGAAAACTGCATATTTTTATTAGAACGTGTAAAATACATGTTATCATTTTCTAGAATTTTCGCCCGACATTTTCTACCGCAGAACCTTACCATTTCCATACAGCTGGAGTTTTGGAATATTTAACGTTGCGGTCCAAATAATACCAGAAATACGATGCTTCAGATTTTTCTCACTTCAAAATAGAATAGCTAAAATGAAGAAGATTCCAGAATCCTCCTATCCCCCAACAATTTTCCACTACTATTTCAAGAAACCAAAAATACCATCCGATCCTGCACCACCGAAGCCAGAAACCCGTGCTTACCAGGAAACAGATCAACCTTCATTGAGCATTCACGTACCATCTCCTCTGCGGCTATGCTAAAATATGATTTTCCAAAATTGTCTGAGTTTTTTCCTCCCCTTCCAGAAGTCCTGTGGGACCCATACAAACGTCTTTTCTGGCAATGCGTTCACGTTTATCACTGTCAAAAATTCTTGCGATAAAAACAACCTTCATGTGAGATAATGTGAAGAGCAAACTTCATGGGTATCAAATTGCATTTCACTGAATAATATATAAAAACACAAAAATAAAAGTTTGTAAACTTAGTTAAGTAAATGCAGCTCATAAAAGAAGCTGTTTTTGTACGAATAATGACGATTTCCAAATTTTTTTGGTAATCATCGTTATTAATGAATCTTAGGTAATCTGATATTAAGGCGAAAACATTCACCTCTTGACGAAACGAATTTCTATAACTCATCAACTAAATTAATTTGCAAAAACTATGTCAAAGGTTTCTATGTATCTCTAATATGGCTTAATCAATCACTTAAAATTCATAAAGTAGACGCTAATAATCCTATAATTTAATTAGTTTCTTTCATAATTTGATAAAGAAGCCTATAGAAGAGTGAGAGTAAATACTTTTAATTGAAACTTTGGACTTTGTCCTCCAAGATTGATGCACATTGAATCTCAAATTGTCGTAGCAATCACTATGTATCATGAAAATAGCCAGTGCTTAGGAGAGAAAATAAAATACATTTTTCTCAAAGCAAAAAGAATAAATTTTAAGTCTTTTTGTGAGACGTCTACATAGAAAGTTATCCTGACCTTCAGAGATCCTAAGCAAAGTACTTCAATCCTGTTTCCTGGTGGGAAAAGGCCTTCAACTAACTCAAACATCCCAAAGAGAATGGGAAAATAGCTCGCACTTTGAACGTCGGAGGTAATTCCAAACTGCAATAAATGTAAGCAAGTCCTTCGGAAGGGAAAATTTTGTTTGCCACCGGAAAATCTTAAATTAAATAAAAATTAAACTCCATAATGAATAAGATAACCAACAAAGGCTTAAAAGTATTTCTCTTTATTTCTTCGGTAGCATTTATCCCTGCCTATTGTCATTTTTAGACCTTTCCTCATCTTTGTCGCTGAACCAAAGGGTACCGTTGGTATGCAAATTAAGTAGCCATTTACAGCAAAGGGCGAACAGCATAAAATAATGAGTTTTTATGCAAATGAAATCTCGATGAAAAGAATGGGATTCCAGTATACATGTATTTCTCTTTACTGTCCAATTTAGTAGTTTACGAAATATATTTTCCTTAATTACATTTTGAGAAACTGTATTTTGTTTAAGAGCAGGAGAGTCCTTTAAGAAGATTCTTAATATTAATCGTCATGAAACGCTTTGCATTCCTAAAAGATTCATAACCTGGATGTCTGCATGATGGTTAATTTTCTTCCAGAAAATTTTCATTGATGTTTGTATTAATCTAAACAGAATTTGTCATTCAGAAATTCTTGTAAACTTTATGGTTTATTTAAAACATGCGTCCCAATATTAGTGGAACTACATAGTTAAAGTAGTTATTCAAAAGATATTTAATTCTGCGATATATGCCAGGTGAATAAATCATGGCAATAATGCTTCCATCAAAAGCGTCAAAGAAGAACTATTAACTTTTTTCTCCAAACAACCGCTAACAAAGGCTGCCTAAGATACGAGAAATGGCTGATATGTTCCATTATGAAATGTTTTTCCCTGCCTCAGAAACCCCATTATTTTTTCTCTTATTTGGATTTTTGAGGCTACGTACTGGAGATATCAAAACAGTAGATTTTGATATCTCTTGCACCAAGCGAGTTTCTTTTTATTTATAAATTGCAAACACATATGACATGCATCCTCCACAAGGGTATGGTATTTGTCGACTGTGGTAAGCTCACCTCACAGAGGCACCAATTTAAAAAAGGCTGAATAAGACGGAGACGCACACTATGCATCAGCTTATGTGTCAAATGCTGTACTATAAAGAAAATTACGTACCTTATATTTTGCAAAGAAAATAATATCAACCGTTTTGCAATTAAATTTGGTTATTCTCAAAGGTGTTTTTTTTAGCATAGGTTGAGTCTAGGCTTCAAAATTTTCGGGGTTCATTCTAAGTTTCAAATAAAATAGGCAATAAGACAACTTTTTACGGTCCACAGTATAGTAATGACTAGCAAAAAATTGAAATGGCATTGATGGAGGTTGAGACACTGAAGAAAATATTCAAATATGGACAAAGAGTATTTGAAACGTTATTTCCTTCATATTTAACATATTCAGGTGAGATGCAGAGGAAGTTCGTCATTAGGAGGAAAACGAAATTTGCAATTTTCCACATATTTATTTGTAACGTACAACGCGTTTCAGTTCATCAAACCATCTTCAGGTACCTGAACATGGTTCGATGAAGTAACGTGTTGTACATTACAAATAAATCTGTAGAAAAGTGCACATTTTGTTTTTTCTCATTATTTCCTTTATTTTATAAGTTATTGAATTTATTTCAGAAGATATACTTCCAGGAAAAGGAATTAACAGCAAGTATTCGCCTTCTACTATGACCAAAGCTCACGATCATTGTCGTACGGGTGCAGATGGCGGCGCGTTGACTTACAGGAATCCTAAGGATAATTTTTCTGCCATCGCAATTCCTTGGAGTTCAATCCACGGAGTGACAAAAACAGCAAAGTGTGAGAAACCATTCAAACCTGCAGAAGGTAAAAAATTAGCCTCCGGGGTGGGTGAGTTCCTTTGGGTCAACCAACATGCCCAGTTCCCCGCCATAGCTACGATGCTCGAACCCGTTAAGTCAACAGCTTAGCTCAAATTCATAATGTTTGCTTTCCATGCCCGCATTATAATAATGCATAGGAAAAATATAACCTACAAAGATCATTGAGACCACGCTACACATGTAGAACGGTTTTCCTCATCGGAGAGGAACTTAGGGTTTTAGTGATTAATTAACGCTCTCAGTGCTCGTATTAGCAAATTTTTTCATATTAGCGGACCTGACATTTACCTAAAACCATAAGAAGATGCAAAACTTTCGCAGATCTCCGGTGAGTGCCCGATAACTCAACTCATCTCTCTTTAGTCCATTATCAAATGGAAAATGTGAATAATGAATGATGTGTCTCTCTTGATGTGTCTCAGACTGGCCAGGTGCGAGTGGGGAACGGGAAGTCAGGATGGGAAGTGTTAGGAAGAGGTTTAAGGCAGGGTTGCCAATTATCACCATTGTTGTTTAACGTATATTTGGAGGAAATGATTAAACGGGGATTGGAAGAACTGGAAGTAGGAATGAATGTTGGCGGGGAATTCGTAAAATCATAGGATTGCTGATGACCAAGCTTTAGTTTGTCAGTCAGCCAAAGGGTTGCAAGCATTGCTGAGTGAATTGGTAATTCTGTGCGAAGTTCAGTGCGACAGCTATGGGATGAGAATCAATATTAATAAAACAAAGGTTATGAGATTTTCTAGAAAGAAAAAGGCTAAGCTAAACATTAAAATAGGAGGGCAAAAACTAGAGCAGGTAGAACAGTTTACGTTCCTCGGAAATGTTTCGGACCAATACGGTCAAAAGAGTAGGGACGAAAGGAGAAGAATTGCGCTAGACAAAGAGGTTTTCACAAGAAGGAGGGAGTTAATGACAGGATGACAGGGACGTTGGGTAAGGATATTAAGAAAAGACTCCTAAAAACTTTGATATGGAGCGTGGCTATGTAAGGCTCGGAAACGTGGTCATTGAAGCAGGAGTATAGACGTAGGCTGGTGGCTTTTGAAATGTGGGTGTGGAGAAGAATGGAGAAGGTGAAATGGACAGAGAAGACAAAAAATGAGGAAACACTTGGTATGGTGGGCGAAGAGAGGGGTTTGTTGGGAGAAATCCTATGGAGGCAGGAAAAGTGGATTAAGGGGGTTTTGACCGGCAGCGGGAAGTTGAAGACTGGGATGTCATAGACGGCAATAGAGGGGGAATGCTAGGCAAACGAGGAAAGGGAAGGAACAGGATAGGGGTATTGGACGGGATGAAGAAAGTACTCAGAGATGAAGAGGGACCTGATGCAGAGTAGGATGCTGGATTCTGTGTTGTAAGGAGTCACAAAATATTTATTTGATATATATATATATATATATATATATATATATATATATATATATACATACACACATATATGCCTTCTATAATATTATGTTTATTAGCATACATACATATATATTTTTTTTCATGTAATGCCGGCAGTAATGAACAATCTTTCTAAAGCCCGTAGGTGAAAATAAAATGTAAGTGACATCCCTCCGTAAAAACCAATAACCAAGGTAAAAGCAATATTTTCATCTTGAAATCATTTACGTACCTCCATTGGCGAACTGTGGAAGATAATGTTTTACCGATATTTTTCAGTGCACTTTTTCTTACGTAGAAAACAAAAAACATTGACCAATCCGAAGGATAGGTTCATAAATACATGCTTGTGGGAAGAACACTTGGCTAATTGAAGACATAAATGGAGATGGAGATGATGGAGAACAGATGGGAAGAATGGGAAATGCGTTGCCGAAGGAAGAGCGATGGAGAACAAATGGACTACTTTAATGAATGATGGAGGAGCCCCGCGACGAGAAAGGCGGAGAGGTGGCGACTAGAAGCGAGGAGAAAAAGAACAGGAAGCGAGGTTAAAGCAAAGAACGTACCGCGGACGCTGGAGACATGACAGCCTGCTTGTGACTGTCCCAGAAAAAGATATTTAAAAGAACAAATATAGAAAGATGATAAAGGATACATATTTATGAGGAGTTAAGGCACGGCATTGCGTGGTTGTGGGAGGACTTAGAGATAGAGAAATACTGAAAACGTTCCAGAGAGAAAGAGAGAGATAAATTAAATTGAGAGATTCAGCGAAATCAATCTTAGAATTGCCGAGGTTTGAAGATGGTGGATGGCGTAAAATAATTACAAGGAATTTGTTTTACACTTTGCTTCCTCCGTCCCACCCCCACCCCATTGGCGGTGCTTCTGCTTTTTTAATTTTCCGTACAAACCTCAAATTTACATCCCTTTTTTCCATAACTTCTCTTAAAGGCGCGAAACATTTTTTTTCACGCAAAGTTGAGAAAAATTCACTTCAGGGGGAGCGTTCTCACCGGAAATCTTTTCGTGCAGCTGTAACGCGAGCTCCTGGTCGAGGAAACCTGAAAAACGGATTCCCGAGAAGTACGTACTAATGCCTTGCATTTGTCATTCGCCTTGATGCAAAGTCATTAAAACGGGGACAGCCTCGTACAAACGCCACGGAATTCCTCTTGCGACAGAGAAATCTCATTTCCAAGGGAATTTCCAACCGGCACTCCCTCAAACAAACGCTTCCTCCTAAAAAAAACCCCTTTCCGACTGTTTTGCGGTCTCTGCGGATTCAGGAAAAACAAAAGAGAAAACTTGCTCGGACGGAGTGGCGTCGGAGGGGGATAGTCGGGGGTGGGTCGCGGGTGAGGGTGGTAGGGCGGGTTGGGTGGGTGGGTAAGGGGACCGCACGTAGAACGCCACGTCCCTCGGGCCGGGCGCTGACCATCTGACTCGTCAACTAATCTACTCTCAGGCGAGAAAGAAAGGGCTCTGAGTCATGGACGTGGTTTTAATACACCCAATGTCCCCGATTCATTTCTTCACTCTCCTACACACTAAATACACTTTGACTTAAATATTCAAACCTCACGGGAAATCTCACCTTTGAATATACTTTCGTGTAGTTCCGAAAACCATACGCAACGGCCGAGCTCGCAAAATCATGCGCATCAACATGACACGTCACGGAGACACTGCATGAGTCTTAAATGGGAGGCCTAAAGGGACCAAATTTCAATTATTTCGTGGATGCAGAGGATTTCCAAATTATTTCATGGAGTTAGTTCTCTTGGAAGGAAAAGGTAGGGAAAAAATTATGTAGCCACCTAGCACAGATGTTGTTCGACCTTCCTTGTGCTCCACCGACGAATTATGTGATGGAAAAGCGAGTATATTAAATTTAAAAGTACCCGCGTCTCTCTCTCATATTTTACTCCGAGTGGTTTTGTCTGCCAATCAAGCGTGGGTTCTCAATTATTTCTCGAGAGCCAGAAGTAAATTTATGTGCTCAATATATTTCAAATTTTTCAGTGGATATGTTTATTTTTTACTTTCCACTACTGGAAAACATCTCAAAGAAGTCTCTCTTCCCATAAATAAAAATTTGTTTCCAATCGCTATGTGTTTCAAAATAAATGTAGCAATTATTTTTTTGAACTACCTAATGGTGCAACTAAAGTTAGAGAATAATTATCTTCATCCTCATAATTTTAGCATCTAAATTAAAGTAGGCAAAAATCATTTGGTTAGGTTAACGATGGGTGGAAAAAAATGTTATCAAACCAGAAAACGCGATGAAAAACGGAATGTGTAGTTATAAAACGTAAAAGTACCATTAGCTTTAACCAAAAACTTGATACAATGGGTGTGATTTGTGATACTGATGTTACTTTCCGCATTTCAACCTTGGGGAGGACAGGATTTCACGATGGGAACGAAGACTGTAAAGAAATCGATCATTGGCGTAAATATACTCTACTGAACTCTAGGTGCCTCGAGGGTCGGAGTTTAACGACTCATGGGACTGCAGAAATACTACGCTTCAGACATTTTATGCATAAAGTAAATAATTGGTGAATAACAAGAGACATTCACTACAGTCTGGATATGGGTCCGGGTACTTTGGAAAACGATAGTTTAGAATAGAAAACATAATATTTGAGGAATCAAATGCTGAACCATCAAAAAATATTAAAAACGAGGGAACGTAGAAGTAATGAAAGATACAACATAGAACGACCACGGAATGAAAGTAAAGTTAAATCTCTGTGGCCAGTGACCGCTACGAAAGCCGAGAAGGTCATTCGTTTTATAATACTCGAGAGTTTGCTGTTATGAATTGAGCGGGATTGTTCCTGTGGTATCCCCAAACCTTTGACATCTAGAGAGCACTGAAATTGAACCACGCCTCCCGACGTTAAATTGTGTAAGGTTCCTTGTCACCTGCCGTCCAGAGAAGGCCAATTTCGACGCCAGGATTCCCTCCATCTTTCTCCTATTCCTTGAACATTCTGCCTTCAACCAAAATGCCCATGTATCCCAAACGGCGCAAATGACCTCAGCTCTCGTTCGCTACCCCTAATAACTATTACTTACACTATAATCCAGTGGATTCCGTATTTTTCCGTGGGATTGGCTGACTGGTAGAGGTAGAGCTGAGTGTCCTTCCGTTACATGGGAATTTAAAAGATGAATCGCTGAACGACCGTCATTCAGAGTAGACTAATTCCAACTCTTGTTTTTTTTTATTTCCAGCCCTCCTTCTGTTCCCTTACATATACTAACTCCACAGAAATTACCCACCTGTCGTTCGTCTTCCTTGTAACCACTACCTCAGACTACGTTTTCTCTTTTACTCTGTTCTCACCCCCAACCGCACGCCTAATCACGAGGGTACGACGTAAATAAATAAAATATCGCCGTCTCCGCCGACTAAAACTCTCCCCAATCCTTCTCCCTCCCGTGGGGAGGTGGTGTTTCGCACCCCCGCTCTCCACCTCCCCCTCACTCATCCTCCCCACCACGAGGCATCACTCTCCTCCCCGGAATAATTCACGAGAGGGCCCGAGGAGAGACCGCGCGCGCACGCACCGGCTGTCTGCTTCGTCTTCTCTCGCATCGCTTTTGTTCTCCCGATGCCGTTTTCCGGTGGATTGGACCCTCGGGGATGGGATGAGTGGGTGGGGGCAGAGCAGGGGCTGCAGACGCCTGCCCGGGCGGATCGGGAGTCCCGAGGCCTTCTGCGGCCCTGATTGTAGCAAGGATTGCCGCACACGTCCTACCCGTGACAGGGAGCCCGCTCTCCGCTCCTGGGGTTCCGCTTCCAAAACCAATCCATGAAATATTTTTGCAGAATATTTTTTCCCGAATTTAAACAAAAAATTCGATTCCAAGCGAACGAAAAAAAGCCTACTGTGAGAAGAAAAATCTCGGACGCAATGTGACTCATGTGAGACCAGATGTGATGTGGAACCATTTGGCGTCGTAGCACGCAATGCCGTGGAAACAATTAAGAACCGGACACATTTAGTTGCCATGAAATGCCGTTAATATTCCTTAAAGGGACCTGGGTGAATGCTCTTTCTCACGGTCTCTCTCTTAATATATCTATTGCTACTGAGTTAATATTTAAGTAATTTAGGAAAGAGAATGAAATGGTATATAAAGCGAAGCAATCTGAATTTACTTTAATACGCAGAACACCGGTGAAAGTATAGAACTGACAGATCGCGCTGAAACCGAAAAAAATATACAAACACTGCACAAAACTCTAGTTATGGATGTCATGTTGGCATTATCTTACTTTAATTATGAACTGAACAAATCAAAAAAAGAGGAGAGAAATCAATTAAATGAAACAGTTTCTGGCGTCACTTGGTGGAAATTCTTCATACTGAAATTAAATTTAAAATACTTCGCCTTTCCACATAAACCACTTTTATTACTACCTAGGTTTCGTTAAGGTATAATATCATCCAATGTTGTACCATAATGAAACCTAGGTAGTAATAAAAGTGGTTTATGTGGAAAGGTGAAGTATTTTAAATTTAATTTCAAGAGAAATCAATTGGTAAACTACAAAAAACAGATTTTAGACAGACAGCATTTTTTAAATTTTAGTGTTAAGTCACATCCTTCCATGATTCCAAAAACATTAAAACACTCCATCTTCCCAAAGAAACATTAAAACATTCCATCTTCCCAAATACCGCACGGCTATATATGAAAAGTCATTCAGTATTTCATCCTGTAAACTATGGAACTCTTTGCCTAATAAAGTAAAATTATCCAGGAACACATCCCAATCAACAGGAATATGTTTGAATATCTGTCTACCACACTACCCAAATGACATTATTACTGTTCTATCAAGCTAAATATTTAACTATTGTTCTTTGTATTTGTATGTATGTATTGTACTATATGTTTCGGCCTGATGTTAAATTATGTTTTGTGACTGGTTTAATCACCTTATTATATGCATTATGTAAACCTGTTTCACTACATTGGTTTCAAAACCTCATGTAACATGTATTCTGCTCCAAGGGACTTCGCTCCTAGAGCAATATAAATTGTTGATTATTATTATTATGATTGCGCTCCAGAAATAAACACTTACTTGAGCTTTAAACGTTTATGTATTTATTTTTATGAAAATCCCTACGGGAAGCAAGCAATATAAGTTCTAATTAAATGCCTTCATATCAAAGAACACATTAGCACTAGCTTTGATAATAAAATATGCCATTATCATGATGTTTTACTAATACAATACATACACGTTTCAACATTCCGTCGGGGGCCGAATCCCTACTCTGACGTAGGAATGGCATAAGTTGTGCGTAACTATGAAAGCACACGACGAAGTAGAATCTCAGGGTTCTAAAAAATGTACTCAATCATTGATTGTGCATTGATCTTTGAATGATTCATTTGAAATTTTAACATATTAATCTTTAATTATAATTCGAAGAAATGTTATCTCCTTACATAGGGAACGCACAGTTCAAGGAGCTTTCAACTCAACGAGTAAAACTAGTACTCAAATACTATCTCTAGTTTGTCTTATTATGTCTCGCACCTAAAGTAGTGATTGTTTTCAATTGTTCCCTGTTCAACTTTGTGGAAGTTCATGTTTATTTAATGAAGAATAAAATGTTTATTTCCACTGTCCTTTATTCACGTACAACTAGTTTCAACGCTCATGTGTCATCATTAGGTACACATTAATCAAGTCGCAGTCCAATACGTGAATAAAGGACAGTGGAAAGATACATTGTATTTTACATTTAATAATAGTGATTTTTTATTTGTTACCCATTACATAACATTATATATATATATAACCCTGCTGGTGTATTAAAGGAAAATAAGCACAATCAGAAGAAAAAATACAGTTATTAAAAGCTGCTTGCCAATCAAAGATTGGTTTTGTACGATATTTATGCTCGTACATTTGAAATGCTTGTATTATTTGAGCGGTAATATAGGATTTACTTGTTCTCCTGCCCTGATAACGTTTTCTAATCACGTTATCAAAACTCTTTATTAACAATTAATATATAATTCAGGAAATAAACGCCTCGGTGAGGATTATTGAAAATTTCCCAATCCTTAAAAATAACAAATGAGATACAAGTTGGCGCTGTACTCCAAAAAATGAAATAAAACTTTCGAAATAAGATTGAATGCCGGAGTACTAGAGAGATCGAACGGGGCAGGGAATGGAATGCATTATCACAGAGATTGAACCAATCAAATATAGTCCTGGAATGAAGTCAATGATGAACTGCCATGGGCTCAAAAATAGGCTCGAGTGAGTGTAGGGACGAGTGAGAAAGAAAGGTAGGGCTAGGAATAAACCAAGGGGCTGAGATGAATGGCTGCAAGTACAACTGAAATCAAACATCTTATCGGTCTCACCTGCGGAGTTCTGCACATTTGGATACGTCACAATATGGCCAGGTGTCACGTGGAGCTCCTGGGCCAATGACACACGCCTGACGGGCATGAATCACTGGGAAGCGCGCCCGCTTCGTGCGCGTTGCGTTTTTTCGGTGTAATTCCCTTGCTGCGCGTGTGCGGTGAGACAGCCACCTGCTTTCGAAATAAGGGGTTGCGGGATCAGGCTCCAGTGATCTAGGCCCGGTTGAGATATGAGCCTCAGGTACAGTAAATCACGTTCCCTTCCCGTCCATCACTGCGCGGGTAGGAATGCGGAGAGAGAAGAGGCATTCTAACCTCCTCTGTAACGGAGAGAATAAATGTGAGGAAAGAAGGGGGGGGATTTGTTTTACTTGTGAGACTTCCTATCTAAATGATAGGATGGTATTTCGCACGCACGATAGCAAATAACGCTCCTCCCATGGGGAATTATGGGTGATTTTTCGCCAAAGTCGTACGCAGCGTTTTTTTCAGTCACGACTTAACTTTCCGGAAAAAAGACATACTTGACAGTTGCGTTGTCTTTCTTGCCCTCTCTCTCCCTCTTTTCCTTTCTTTATAGGGAGCAATTCCATCGTTCCCACGGAGAGTATACACGGAATAGACCCAAGACATTTCCTCGCATAAAACTGCAAGATTTAAATTCCCTAGCACATTTTATTTGTCGGCGGTAAACAAAATAACCATCAAACAGGATTCCTGAAGGAGTATAAACTTTTTCGCATTCACTCTCTTCAGTTCCATAATACGGAAGCATTAAGACGCTTAATGATAGGTCATTATGCAAAGGAATGGACGCATTTGCCAAAACAAACCCAGTTTATTTAAGTTAATTCAGCCGGGAGTAAACTAGTGGCAAATTTAACGACATTAGGTCCTAAAGTGTAAAATATAATTGGTTATAAACTTCAAAGAAAAAATAAATTTATTTATACTCATTCAAAGATGATAATTAAGTGTAAATATTCACTCAATTTGCCAGCGCTAGGCATTTTGTTTGGCAATGGGCCCAAGTGTGAAGTCAGCTGAGGAAGAGAAAACTATTTTGTCTAAAACAAAAATGATTCCGAATTCTCAACAGTAGTTCTTTGAATAGAATGGCAGTTTTTCTTAAAAAAATAATATCACCGATGTATTTCCCAAAAGTGATACAATTTCGAACAGCATAGCTTGATCTTATTAATTTATTATTATTCTTGGCATGTAATTTGGGCTTCAAGGTACAGCATTTGGTAGACCTGGGGTGCATCAAAAACCTACATTAACCCAGTAGCTTATAACTACCACTCAAATTTAATCAGTTTAGTCTGATAAATAAACGTTTTATCATTAAAAAACAGCGGAATATTAATTTTTTTCAATATTTACAGAATGAAAATAGACTGATCTGTGAGAAAACAAAGTTTCTCTCTTTAAAAGCACATATCTCTTACATATTACTGGCGACTTTTGTGTTATTTCCAAGAAAATCCCTTCAAATGCCGATTCACGTCTATCGCTCCTGATATGATGAATTTAGTGCATTGATGTACTATATGTATTATTTGTTCAATTCATGAATTGATAATAAAGAGTTTCAGGGAGGTGGATAAAAAGGTATCATGAGCGAGTGTGACCATAAATCAAAGTATTGAACCTTGTTAGCGGACTTGCTTATGTTATACAGTAACTCATGAGAGATATCGGTCCTGCAAATGAGGGTATTTTAAAGTTTTTCTATCCCAAGGGTGAATTTTGGTCTCATATTTCGTTTAACCAATGTAATATGGTACATTCTTCAGTTGCAGGAACAATCCCTAGAATGTGAAAGGTGTGGTCTGAAATTAATTTGTCTGCCCACTACAACGGTACATACAGGGTTCGTCCGGAAAATAAGTGTACTGACTCCTGGGCTGGGCGCGCCGCTCCAGGCGCGCCCGGCACAGCTCTGACGGGCTGCGATTGGAGGGGGGTATGTTGGCAAGCGACGCTGAAAAAGGCAGTCGGCTCTGAGCTGTGGTGTAGTGAGGAGCTCTGTTAACGCGAACCTCCACGCTCGACCCACGTCACGGAACGCGATGCCGAAGCAGCGTTATTCCATCAAATTTGCGGTAAAGCTTGGGAAATCGTCTACCGAAACTGTCGGTATGATTAACCAGGCTTACGGGGAGTCAGCCATGTCCAAAACATGATCTTTCGGTGGCACAAGATGTTCGTGGAGGGCAGAGATGAGGTCGACGACGAACCACGGCCTGGACGCCCATCAACGACACTCACCGACGAAAATGTGCGAAAAGTTCGCGTTGTACTGAACTCTGATCGTCGTCTTAGTGTTCGGATGATAGCAGAGCAGTGTAATGTGCCAAAAACAATAGTGCACGAGATTGTTAGGGAGCAATTACAGATGCGAAAAATTTGTGTAAAGTTGGTGCCGAAAGTGCTCAGTGATGATCAAAGACTCAATCGTTTGGAAATCGCGACACAACTTGCGGATAACTGCAAAAATGATCCACATTTTTTAGAGAAAGTTGTTTCGGGTGACGAGACGTGGATCTTTGAGTACGACCCGGAGTCGAAGAGACAAAGTGCGGAGTGGCACACCCCATCATCACCCCGTCAAAAGAAAGCTCGCATGAGCAAATCTCGGATCAAGGCGATGCTCATTGTCTTTTTTGACAAAAGGGGAGTCGTCCACTACGAATTTGTACCTGAACGACAAACTGTAAATGCTGCATTTTACGTCCAAGTGCTCGACAGGCTTCGGAAACGAGTCATCCGCGTCCGGCCAGCGATCAAAAACATCTGGCGGCTGCATCACGACAATGCGCCGTCTCACACCGCGCTTGTCGTGTCGGACTTCTTGGCCAAGCACGGCGTGGCAACGCTGCCACACCCGCCCTACAGCCCGGACTTGGCACCACCGGACTTCTTTCTGTTCCCGAAGATAAAGAGGAGTTTGAAAGGAACGCGATACGGGACTTTGGACGCCGTCAAAGAGGCCGTGACGACGTGTCTTCGAGAGGTTCCCGATGATGCCTTCGCGGGAGCGTTCCAGGAATGGGAACGCTGCTGGAACAAGTGTATCGACTCACAAGGGTCCTATTTTGAGGAATATTAGCCTAAGATATGTAAAAGTGTAATAAATATTTTTTCCTGAGCTCAGTACACTTATTTTCCGGATGAACCCTGTAACCAATGTCAAGGGGCTGGCAACTGGAAAAATGAAATGGTAACCTACACTGTCATTTGAGTTAATGCAAAATTATTTAGCCAAAAGTTTATCAAATAGAAAAAAAGTTTTTATAATTGTATATTAAACGGTATAAAACTGTGTGAAAACAACGTATATACAGCTATACGGTTTTAGGCTTCATTTCGTGGAACTGTGTGATATCCATATTAAATGATTTTGCACTTTTCCACAGACTATGAGGTCTAAGGAAAAGTACAAAATATTTAAATATTGGTATTTACAGCTAGTCAAAGTTGTTCAACCTCTGTCAGCAGTAGGAAAACTGGAATAACGCGTAATGGAATACAAATTATTAAAGTTCACTTTAGATAATTTGGTAAAAATTCCGTAAGCCCTTCATTTGATACAATTCGACTATAAATGGGAATAAATTAGGCATCATTAACGAAAAACTCGTGTACTTGTGACCAAGTCTTCAAAATAAAATCAGTTTTTTTTATAATGAAGGCAATATAATGAACTTAATAGAAATACAAAGTCTCAAGGTTCACTTGACATATGCCTTGCCTCTGTGAGTGAATGCCGGTACTTAAGCACTCTCTTTGATTAAGGAACTGTTTTTATCAGAATGGCGAATTATCTAATTATGTGTCATGTGAAAACCCTCTTGTTTTAAACAAAGAATACATAATTATTTCGCATTTTCCAAACCTTAATTTAATTACCACCCTAGATTTCGGAAGTCTACTGTTATATTCGGAAAACCTGGCTAGGGGCCAACAAGGATCGGTCGCTTACGCATATGAGGGATCTTAAGCAGATGCATGTTGGTTGATACTTTAAGAAAGCTTTAACGTACACTCGGGTTGGACTAGGCAGGCAATCGAATTCGAAAAACAAGATACAAAGTTATGGCAGTAGTTGGGTTTCAGGTCCTTCTAAGAAAGTGTGACGATGCGTAGTAGTGAGTAATAGATAATGCCTGCCTGCCACGTAATTTATGACTGCGCCTATAAGATGAGAGTTTAAAAAATGATGTAACTTGTCACATTTTTATGGGCAAGGTGACATTACTTCATTTACGTTTCAAAATATTTCTTCATCCATATCATGCATAAGTCATCCGGTCGTCCGGCTTTTAAATTTTTTTATAATTGACAAAACATTTAAAACAGTTTTTAACTAGTTTTTTCTGTGATCCATGAAATTGTCAACTAATTTCTTTCCCCGTAAGAGAGTGCGCTCCTGCTGGCATCTTTTTAAGTTTTCCAGAGACCGAAATAAACAAAGGGCAATATCTGAACTAATCAAACAGCATTTGGAAACAAACCTCTTTTTGCGATTTTTAAGCAAAATGGGATGTCAAACAAAGTAAAAATCAGGTTTAAAAAAAATCTGAAAAACTACAAACATTCACTATTCCTCTTATTTTTTCAACGCAATTAATCGACAGTAAACTGGAACATGCGTACCTGCTAAGATCCTAAATGGGAATTTTTCTTGAAATGCATTGGTTTAAGTGTCCAATGGTTTCCTCATGTTGCTATTTTTTAGTGAATACATGATGTTAAAAATGTACTAATTACCCCCTTCGTACAACGGTAGGCGAGATCATGCCTATAAAATTGGAGAGATTATGTGTAGCACAAATAAATTTAAGATTCTATTTTTTCCACGAACGATGAGGGATCAGAATAATTTTGTCCGACGGCGGTGGGGGTAGAATATTCCGTTCAAAATTTATCTGTTGTGTCTGTATTCCCGTACCATACACTCTAGCAGTGGCTTGGAGGGTACTAAAAATACTATTTTGTCCCTAATCCAGATCAGATTAATTATTTATTCGTGGTAAGTTATCCCTATCTAACGCAACCTCGAGTGTTTCTATGGGCCCGCCTGTGGTTCGTTAGTTGGTTTCATTTCAAATAAAGTAGTCTCCCTAATAACTAAGAGTGTACGAATATGTCTTATCTAATCCCTTCTATCATAATATACGAAATTATAATTGACTCATTATATTTGACTGAAAGACGTGGCAACACCAGAAAATATACGAACACACACTTTGAGTTTCATAACATTTAAATTAATTTAACGTATTATTAATCAAAAGTGTCATATCTCAATATACTAACTTTAATAATAAAATAATTATTTTAGGAATACCATCAATATTGATTAAGATTTTGGAGCTCTAGATTGAGCCGAAGTACGGTACAATATTAGATCGTAAAAAGCAAAGATAATTGTGTAGAGTTATCTTTCGTATAATGAAATATTTCCGTTGTCTAGAATAATATGGCATTATTAATATTTTAAACATCATATCGTATTCTTTAATAACTGCCCACTCCAAACGTCATTGCTGAAACTGAATCGGAAAATGCCCCGGGATAGTATGGCGGGTATATTCCCACAATAATACTGACCAATAAGTAATGAACGATATGCATGTTCTCAAAAACATCGATTTATGACGCCGTCTGTACTTGATATAGAATTGTGTGATCGTAAAAATGAATGAAATAAAGTAACAATTTTAACGTAACAGGAGATAAGGCTAGCCTAGTGATAGTCGGAGCACATTTCGTATTATCGACGGGTTTGTCGAATCAAAAGTTTTCTGTCCTAACACAACCAGTGGAAATTTAATTGCGATAATTAACCATAGGAAGTAAATATGTATCAAAAGATGTTTACAATGTTGATTTCGAATTCAACTTGAAACTTAAGAAACAAGGGAGTGATTGTTCGGATACTTGTACTGAATTACGTAGAATGGAAATGAATACGAAAAACTTCGTGACCACAAATTCTAAAAGCCTAATGCATGGTAAAAAAACTCTGATAAAAGATAATCTAGACTTTAATGATAGGAATTAAATGTGGTTAATCGAACCTGATCAATTAATTTTAAATATTACTAAATAATTAAAACGACGTCATTTATGATATAATTCCCAATTCTCATTTGAATTACGTGAGGGAATACGGACACATTCTGAACCCCAAGCATATTATTGCGACTTAAGCCATTCGAGAAGCATTCACTGTATACAGCCCAAGTAATTTTTCAAACTGCTGAAAAATATTCGCGTAATTCACGTTCCGTGCATGTCTTATGGAACGGCCCAGTTTCGCCATTAAATTGGCTGGATCAACACTTTACAGGTTCCCCTGTGCCGACCCAGGGTCGTTAAACTCCACCCATCCACGGCAAGAGTCTTAACATCGCAACGACATCGTTTACCCAAAAGTCGACGTCGAGCGCTTGCAACTTACTTCCGCAGCGTTTAGCCCCCTTAGGGAGGGGCGGGCAATGCAGGTGTTGCCCGTCTACGCGGCCTGTTGATGACCTTCGAATCCACCTCCCAGAAGTGGAAGAAGAAGAAAAGAAAAACGTTCCTCCCACGAAGCAAAAAAATTAAGCGAACATTTTTTTGATGAAAAAATACGTGGGGAGGGGCAAGGATGCAGAATTCAACTGCCACGCCCACTCGGTCGCCTCTTTCCAGGGGAAGGAAGGCATTAAAGGGTACAAAAAAATAATGGGAGAGGGGATATTGGGGAATAAACGAATCTCCCACCCGTCCGGTTTTCAAGAGGCATTCCCCAAAGGTGAAGGAAAGGACGGAGAGGAAGGTCTAGGGAGGAGGGAGGGGGGTGCGTTGACCGTGTGGGGGATTGTAGGAAGACACGCAAATCTCAGATCGATTAATAACACACCACCTGCGTCCTCCCTCCCAAACAACCCACACCTCGCCCGCGGGAGGACGACGGGACCGCACAAAGGCTCCTCCCGTCGTATTTTACCCTTCACCCGAACGTGAAAAAATGGATTTGACACGAAATTGAGAAAAATCTTGCGAGAGAGCATGCGTTATAATGTGGGCGGGATACAGTAGGAATAAAAACTTCATCCCCCCTCCATCCCGAACTCCCACCTTTTCTGGCCCCAAGCGCACCGAACCACAGCCCCTCCCTCTCCCGTCCTCCGACCCCTCGAAGAAAATCAAACCCCTTGGTTGGGGTGGAGGAGGCAAAAGTTCCCGGCGGAGTAATGAATGCAAGACACGCGAAACCGCACGGAGCAAATGTTAAGGAACTCCTGGTCTATCCTTTTTTTACCTCCCGCCTTTCCCACTCTCCCTCCTCTCTCCGTGGATTCGCACGGGAGCATACCACCCCAAATAACTTCTTCCACATGACCAGAACACTTCCACCCCATTCCCTCCTCAACTGCTACCCAAAGATACATCTATTTCCCTCCCAGTCCTCTCGGAGGGTTCCAGCAATCAGGCCATCAAGACCTCGGTCATGTCTTGGGAAATAATGATAGGCAGCAAGCTTTAAATTCGAAAGATACCGCCCATTGATATTAGTAAACATGTTGACCGAAGCCTAATGAGACAGAGCCAAGGAAAAATTCACGCCGAACGGGCATCGACCATCTTTGGAAGCGACCTCGAATATTTTTATACAGCACATACTGCTGGAAAGAAAAGATAATGAATTTCCTATCCTGGATGTGAGAATTTAACGTACCTGAGGTAGTTAAGGGCTGAACACACTTCATTAATATCAAACCAACATTCAAGCTGACCGTAGTAGCGCTGGGATTTAAGGATCTTGGGTATCTTTCACACTGATCTGCAATATATTGGATTTGACGCTCCTCACCTCAAAGACAAAGAAATTTGCAGAAAATTAACCACATTCAGTTGGTACCCTATCCCAACCATAGGTACGGTTTGATTCCTCGGACATTCCAATGGGCGGTCAAATATGCGTGTTACTGACGACACATTGCAATGTTGTTTTTCGGCGACACATTTACCGATCGCAATAGGAGATTATGCATTTGGGCGCGGAAGTTCGAAATTTTATGACTCGGTTCCCACCCTTGTAAAATCTTTTCATTTCATGCCGAACTTCAAGTAGATAATTTCTCGGGAGAAAAGGAAAACATGAATTTTAAAGCAATTCCTACAAAATAATTTTCTCCGGATATTTACTCCAACCATGTTACTCAAAATAAAATCTCAAAGCAGAATACTCAAAAATGTTACTCAAATTATAATGCTAAAACCAGTTTAACCAACAAAGGTCAGCGGTTTCGGTTTGTCTCAACTTATGAAAAACACGATCCAAGGTTGCTAATTCACCAGTGATTCCATGAATTATGTCGACGTGAGAAAAATGTAGCCTAAATAAAAAACTCATAATGAATAATGAGAATCGCTGACAGAGGGCCATAAGAAACCGAGTATTGACTTTTGGATCGAGTATCAAAATACTAAGAAAGAATTTGTCATTTGTGCCCAATCTTAATGAAAGACACCGTAGTCAACCGCCAATCTAAGTACTTGAAATTCTGTTTCACGCGGTGCCGTTATAACCTAAGCTTAAAAGCATGAGGTTTGATTGCGAAGTTGAGCCCAGGCAATTCCCCGCGCTTGACGCAGCTCCTGGTTCCACGAGAAGATTACAGACCAAATACTTATACTCGTAAATATAAAGATATCCACGACGACACTTACATCTACAATGAAGACTCCATGGGACACTTAAATAAACATTTATTTTAATGATCAAAATATGGAAAAACATTTCATAATGTGAATGAAATGGGTTGGTTCGAGATTTCCTGACGTATTTGTAAATTTCAGAAGCGTCCACCGACGGAACATGGGTGGTACTAATGGATTCCATTAGTCCATTCTTCCGAAAATGTGAACAACATTATTCGTGAGCACTCAAACATTAACATAATTTTCGAGCGTTCATAAATAAACCGTTTTTTTTAAAGCTAGTTCAACGTAGGAGGATGGTTTTTGTAAACTGAACCGTTTTTTATTTACATTTTCTCGCCGAGAGGAAAGAGAGTGGATCCGATCAGGAGAATGCTCACGGTGAGAGGCCCGAGTGTCGCGTTGGTGCGGAATGGAAGTGATGATCTAGCCCGGCCCAAGTCGAATCGTTAAGGTGGGTGGGTGCGGTAGGAGGATAAAAAAAACAAAACCTTGGGCCCCCTTGTTGCGGTGGTTGCCAGGGGCGCGTGCGCCGGTGTACAGGGACGGAGCATGCGCCCCGAAGTCCCTTCGGCTCGAAGCGGAAAATACGTACTCTCCGGCCGCGGGTCACGAATGCCGGTCGCAGGCGTTTTCCACGAACCATTCTTGAGGGTAATTTTTCAAAAGCTATGACTGTAACCTCCGCGTTTTAAGAGACTTTTTTTTTGCCGTCAAAGGCCACTGATCTGGAAATAATGAGTCCTACCACTTTTAGAAACGGTATCACGTGTCACTGAAGAATGAACATCATTTGGTGAACTTCCACACTAAATTTGATCAACGTAACCTGATTTCGGCATAAAGTGCCATTTTTAAGATAGCGAGTAAGTGTAGTTGTCTCGTATCGTTGTCTAATATATCGTAAATTGCCTAATATATCATAAATTGTCTAATATATCCTAAATTGTCTAATATATCCTAAATTGTCCAATATATCCTGAATTTTCAAATATATCCTAAATTGTCTAATATATCCTAAATCAGAAGGATATGCTCTCACAAAAATTACAAAAATGTAGTCGCGAAGATATTTATCCCCAAATCGATACATAAGACGTAATATATATTTGGTGTTTCAAATGAAATTGAAAATTGGTGGAACAATTAATTATAAAGAACTGTAGTATTGCATAGCTGTAAAAGTAATTCATGTCATTAGGCTTTTGGGATAACCCCAATCTAAAAGGGGCACTCAGTGGGGAATATGCAAAAGTTTCATGGTACAAACACATACCTCCATCGGAAAAAATATTATATGCACCATCTCTCCTGGAATCTTACAAAGTGAATCAGCATAATATACTCATGACTTCCTAAGGAAATTTAAATAATTTCGCAGCAAATGAAATAGTCTCCGGAAAATAGCACCACTGCTTCAACGAGGATGGGCTTTCGTTTCTTGAAAATTACTCATTTTTATGACTATTCAAAATTACCATTTTTAGGAGATAAAGTATTACCATTAAGTTTTTTGTGATGCCATAAAATTATATTCTAGTAATACAAGATGTACCACAGTGTTTATGCGACTCTATCACTAATAAACTACACGAAATAATGTGCAAATTATTACATTCTTATAAAATATATTAGATACTAATACCTCGAATACCTTTTTAAAATGAATGACATGTACCAAATATCACTCGAATCTACAATGTGTTCCCACAACCTAGGAAAAATGAATCGTTACTTTTCTCTAGCAGAGTAGTTTTATATTCAAATCCTATTAAAAGATGCACTAATATATTAACGCGACCTTGAGTCATGTCTAACCGCATAACAGATCTACATTAAATAGTTTAAATTATTGTATTTCAACATAAAAGAATATTCTTATTATGCTAATTATTATTCGGCAATTTTTCTCTTTAGACGTAGCGGTTTCCTCCACCCTAGGGAAAAATAAACAGTAGTACCTACTTTTGAGAGGTGAGTGAAATTTCTCTCACACTGGCTCGCCAAACCGGGAAGCCATTACCAACCATGGTTTGCGTTCCTTGTCCGCCACTCCAATACTGGACTTACCTGGAAAAGAAAAAAAAAGCATCATAAAGGGCAAAAATATGGGTTTGAAAACATGTAGAGTAATAACATATTATTTATTAGAAATAATTTTAGCATTCAGGAGTAATTCGGCCTTACATGGGTAAGTAGTTTTAAACTGCAGATTTAGTCGTTCATAATATCCTTGCTTACCATCATACATCTTTCCAATGAATAAAAGAAATAAGTCTTGCATAGCTTTGCGAGTGTAAGTTTTATTTGACAAGGCTGTTTCTTTAAGATGAAGGTACTTTTGATGAAATGATGTGTAGTACTAGTTGACTTCATATTTACTAGTATTAATTTATCATCTACATTATTGAACACTGTTGTACCTTAAGGATGTCATAATCTTAATATGATACCTAAAACTTACTTAAGAATTTCTTCGCAGTAGCAATTTTTACAAAATATTAATTTTAGGAAAATTTAATTCTTTCTGTATTTAAGACATGTATTGCGCATAAAAAACAAAACATAAAACTTTATTTTGTAAAAGCTTTTGTTAATAATAACGAGACTCTAATGCTATTGAAGAGATCTTAATTAGTGGTGTACCCGTTAAACATGATACGTTGATTTCGATTTTAGGAAGTGACAAAATTAAAAACTCTTGCCTCGAGGGTAGAGGCGTGCATAAAAATGTCTCTTGCAAAATAGGGGTGCTCATTTCTTTGATAGTATTTCATTAACTCCTGTCTTCCGTTTTCATATTCATTCTTAGTATTTATGCGTTTTACTAAGTCTTTTGAGGCAATGCATTTAAAGAAATGTAAATATTGTATGCACGAGAATGGTTTTAAAGTTAAATATCACAGAAAAATGGTGGAAATATTTTTTCATTTTAATAAAAAATTAGCTAAAATGTCAAAGTACGAACTTTAATAACTAAATTTCTCGCATAAAAAATAACAAACTTCTGCAGAATCTCGGTTTTTTTTAGTACAAGGCATCATGACCGCTTATAAAGTAAAACAATATCAGATGGCTGAACCGTACACTCCGTAACTGAAAAAATTTCCTTCGTTCTTTATCTTAGCCCGAAATAAGTTATTAACTTAAGAGTTTATTCTTCGTAGGAGGCATAATTACCTTTTCTGTGCAGATTTTAATATTTCGAGATAGTGTTTATTGGTTGGAAAACAAACTTTGCAGAAATATAAAAAGACCGCATATAAGAACCTATATCGCCACGTCAAATTTTTACCATGGAATACATTTTTTTTAAATTGGATGGCTTCATGCGATGTAAGTTCCTTCTAATTCAGCAGCCTTCAAGTTAAACTGAATAATATACAATAAATGAAACTAGATTACAAATGAGCGAATGCGTAAATTACTGCAATAATAAACATGCCAGCACATCTACGAAAAGGTCGGGAGGTAATCCAAAAGTCACCGTTATACTTTAAAGATAATATTCTTAGGTCACGCCAAGACTTCTTGGGAGTGTTTTACCGTCTGCAAAACAAATGAGCTAAAACGTCAAAGACCGATATTAAATAACTGAATTACATCAAAAAAATCTCATAGCCTTTAATAAAACCTCAGATTTTCAGTAGTAGATATTAAGCAACAGAAATATCAACTCAAAATTTTTTCCATTAAAATAGAGAAAATTATTTTATGGAAAATTGGTCCTTGTATGTCTGCGTTAAAATTCATAAATATGCATAATAGAAGAATTTCACTAGTATGATATTAAATAAGGATTTCCATTCCAAGATCGGAATATTTGATTAAAAGATTAAATAGTTCATGAATTCATTAATTTGAAAATTAATTTATTCAACAGAGAGGTATGTGAAGTAACTGAATTCAGCGAATAAAAAACTTTACATTTTTGTCTAATAATGTTAAAAAATTAGCCTTTTTAGTTATCTTTTCCTTTTCTTTATATCATGACAATAATAGAGCACATAAATTATGAAGCTTTGATAAACTACACGGATAGCGTGTTAAGTATTTCTTAAGTAAAAATATTTTCACGAAGTAAAATGTCAAATAATGTCCGCAGTAAGATTATAAAAGGGACGATTAGGAAATACACAAAATGAAACATCGCCTTGCAAAAATATATGAGAGCCAAGGTGTAAGAGAATTGAGCTAAGTAGAGAAAATAAATCTAAGAAAATGTATTTTAGGGCTGTTGCATTTTGCCCGAATATATCTATTGAGGTAGATAAAAATGAAGAACCTATGGAATAATTTCAACTTTTTTATGCAGCGTGCCAATTGATAATTGTTAACTTATTTTGGCAGAATGCATGTTCGCGTATCAATAGGAAAAGAAAATTAAATAAGCTCCTCAATTATCTAGGGTAAAGTGCAACATTCAGGATTTATAGGATCGATCGGAAGAAGAAAAAAATACGCTGACGTACGAGTAAAGAGATATAGTATTTCACATAAATCGCTTCTTGATTAGACTTGGAATTCCAAAAAACATTTCAGCATTGAAAATCTCTTCTGAAAGTTTAAAAATATTAGTTCAGGAGATGTTATGTTCTCAGAAACAAGTTTAGAATCAATCAATAGTTTTCTACGCCAGGGCAGGTAATGAAACCAGACGCGTAATACAAGCTTCTCGTTCACAGAGAAATTCATAATTCCATTTCGCTTTCTCACACGTCATATTGTATGGGGTGGGTGCATTAGCTGCGATATCGCGTGGAGAGTGAGTGCTTAAGCCATTCCTGGGCCAAGGGAAGGTTGGGAGGGTTTTACTGTTGGCGTGAGTCGCAGATTTCCCTACTAAGAGGCTTTCGAAGTGGGGCCATTGGAGAAAGCCTCTACCTTAAAAGTCCCTTATCTTAAATTAGGACGGGGTAAAGTGCACATGAAGTTGAAGAGGTCTGACATAAAAAAGCTTACTTAACGGTCAGAGAGGCGACGATAGACAAAACCTTCAAGATGGCATCCATTAGACGCGTGGATTTACCCATACAGGAATGCGTACACAAAAGATCATCGAACCGTCACCAAATGTGACCGTTATGTTCAATAAAAATTATCGTGATCGAAAAACCTGTGGTTTGTTGGACGAAAATCCTGTCAACTGAAAAGTAAGAATACTTGTACATGGTAGCGGAGACTAAAACTTGCAAAGCTTCTAGATGGAGTGGTGTTGATGGAGATTAGATTTCGCAGATGATTATTTTGCAGAATGGCTCATTAGTATGAAATGTCGTTTATCTTAAATTCAATTTCAAACAAGATAAGTCTTTAAAGGGATGGAGTACTAAATTGAATTGGGATAAACATGCTTAATATTTGGAGTAAATAGTACTAAATAAAGATCAAATTCACCAAAGGAATAGCAGGTCCTCTGAAAAGCAGTCAGAAAAATTATCGGAAACAAAAAAATTGGAAATTATACCGTTCAATATAATAAACCATATTATTATTTTATAATGCTAATGTTACGAGTTTGCTACGATGTTCAGATAATGAAAAGTTATGAGTGACATAGAATTCTTTCAGCGATAAGTATCCGGGCAGCGTAGAACAGAATACGAAAAGAACGAAGATATAGAAATAGGATGTAAAAAAAGATTGATAACTGACCAAAGAGAACATGGTTTCACTCAAAAAACTATTTTTTATTCTGATAATTTTAATTTGATCAAATGCTGAAGCCCTTGCGACTTTTAACTTTTTTGCCCCTTTTGCGACTTATTTTTTTTGCCATGGTAGTAGTAGTATTTAGGGGAGGCGACCGACAGCTGAGGTCATTTGCGCCATAGGGGATGGACAGGAAAGGATGAAGGGTGGAGAGAAACCCGGCGTCGGCATTAGCCTACTCTTTACGAAAGGCGCCAAGGGGTCAACAGCTTAACGTCCCATCCGACGGACGGCGTACTCACTCAAAGTGCCCTCCACAAAGCACCTCAAGTAGGGATCGAGATACCTCTCATAAATATTCAACACCGCCGGGATTTGAACCCGGGCCCTCTGGGTGGGAAGCCAGTACGTTAGCCCCCGCACCATATCGATCCCCATTTTTTTGCCATAACGTTAACTATCTATTCAGTAACTACTCGTAATCTTTAGTTTCATTTTAAAGAATTATCCTATTATTACAATTTAGCACCAAATATTGATAATAGAATAATTATCCCTCAGAATATTTATAATTTGACACAGTGTTGCATCATTATTCAGAATCAAACCAAAGATATTCCTTGCGCCTAAATATACACTGATTGAAGGTGAAGGAGAGCATGGGTTCATTTGATGAGCATGGCGGAGAATGAGGAGACAGCACCGCCACTTTATGCAAGCAAAACGGAGGAAATGGCGAGGCGCAGTAACAGGGGAAGATGACCAAAATGGCGGTTTTTAGCGAGAAGTAATGATGACCTCGGCTTGGGTCACGGGCAGTGGGCCTCACAGCCCTCTTTATGAGCTCGGGGAGGTTGGAGAGATAAGCTGCAGGGTGGGAGAGGAGGGTTTCCCAGGCTGCAGGATGGCTGAAAAGGATTTTGTTAGGGTATGGAGAGGGGGAAGGGGAGGCGAGGGAAGGGAGGGTGGCGCGAGGGAGTTGTAGCATGACGACGAGGGAGAGATAGGGTAATCCCTCGATAGCGAAGCCCTTTTGTATAAAGGGCAAATCGCCCGGTAAGAAGCTCAAATGGCTTTCGCTTGAGAAAAGGCAAACGGATTCGAAGAGTGAAGAAGGGGAGAGGGAGAGCAATAGCATTGGATTTTGAGGTAGAAAGGTAATGAAAAGGGAAGAGGTGATGACGCGCACCGTGGCAGTTAAAGCAAGGTGGAATGAAGAAATAAGGAAGAAGCGACCAGAATAATAACAGCAACTCTCTAACGCATTTTATCCGTAGAAGCGGAGGGTTTTGCATTTTGTTTATCAGGCTCTACAAATAGCTTTACCTGAATATCACACCTTCTCTCCACATTTCAGGATTGCACCTGCATGGGCAGGTGAGCTTTATATTTCTATGGAGAGGGATTTTTTTAGCAGTTCCGTAGTGTTTGGAGTTGAAAATAGTCTCTGATCGCTAAGATAAACTGTGGATGTGTTTTCTCATCTTATATTTAAAATATGTACTCCATTAAACGCCATGTGTTTGAATATAGGCACGTAGCTTACAATATGTCGTAAAAATAGCTGATCTAACAGAAAAAGTCATGGTTAGGAAAGCCATTCAGATTTTTAGTCTGTTAAATCTTGTTTCCTGTCGGGAATTAAATATATTTTTTTAACAACCAAATCTATTGGCATGCATTAATCAATCAGCGGTCTTTAGGTTTAGTTTTTTAGGTAGGTTTTGAAATGGTGTCTAATGCCTAAGTGTTCTCTTCTACGTCTCATGAGAGCTTCTTTTCTTTGACCTACGTGATTTTTTTCCTCAAATTCTCCAAAACTTTGACCTGCCTTTATGTTATTTAAAAAGTCTACTCTCTTCCATCCTCTACCAAAATTATACAGAATTTTCCTTTCTACCACAAAATTAAATACTTCTCTGCCTTTTAATCCTTGATCCATCCACTTTTTTTATTTTCCCCAAGTAACTATCTTTTTTTGTCCACCATCTTTCACACCTTTACCGTTAGTCTTCCTTTCCATCCTCCTTATTTTCTTAATTCTTTGTCATACCTTCATCGAAAAAGTCTCTCACGTACATTTATCCTCTTGTCCAAATATCAGAACCAAAGAGCTCTACAACCCATTTCCTAGTATCTAATTTAGACTCATTTCCTTTACAACTTTAGATACCGTTAGATAGCGGACTCGTCATCAGTTGCCTTCCTGTAAATGCTTAATTTGTCATCAAATTATTCTTCTGATGTTCCCAACATAATTTCCTTTTTCTCTAAATATATTCATAAATCAATATGCCAAGCGTTCCTCCTGATCTACCATCCTAATTAGGATTTCATCACAAATGGAAGTTCACTAGTTTTTTGTTCAAATATCTCTCCTGATTGAATAAATCTTTATTGAAAATCCCATTTCTTTAGATTGATAATGATTAATCTTCGCGTCATAGAAGATATTGCTCCTGCAAAGCGCTATGAAAACTTGATTCTAATGGAATGCTCGTAAAATATTAAATGACTTTTTACAAATTAACTGTCTACAAATTTATTATCTATCAATCAACTGACTTATTCACTTTTAAGTCTATTGCCGGCTGATGGTCTTCCCATGCCAGTCTTATATTTCCATAATTGATTAGCCAAAAAAATCTCATCAATGCCAATCACCTCTTCTTACTTATCACTGCAAAACCAGTTTTTTCTAAACAATTCTTTACTGAGAGTTTCACAAGTGCACAGTTTTAAAATAAGACACTTGAATATTAATTTATTCGAAATAAAATACAGAAAAGCACTTTAATATGGGCTGTTGCTCTGTAATGGTCCCATTTAGTATTTAAGACAAGATAATAAAAGAAATTAGAAGAAGATTTAGAGATATTGGTAAGAAGAACAGTAAAGAAAATTAAGCTGGCAAAAATACGTGGGCAAAAAAGAAAATTTTAAAAATGTTGGGGGATGAGAATAACTAAATTTGTCAAGCTAGAGAACATAAAATGAATTAAGAGTTAGCGGAATGTAAAGCTGCCCCTAATGACGGGAGAATGTTAGGTAAGCTTAACGGAGAAAGGAAGAGTGAACATACTGAAATGGCGTACAATTTTTTTATAAAGTGTGAATAACAAAATTAGGGAAGAAAATAATGTAAAAAACAACGAAAGCTTCTAGAAAATGAGTTATTTTCGACTTCTAGGAAGCGTCCAAAACATGCTTCTACTTAGAAACAACTAATGAGGGGCAATCTATCGATTTCATTTCGGAGGTTTCATTTTACAGACAGCAACTATTTGACAATCACAAAAAAACACATGAGTTCCCTCATTCTGAATTAATTGAAAGAATTAGAGCTAATATTCAAATTAGGAGTAATGCGATCTAACATTTAACAAACGTATAGTGATCAAATTGAAAGTGTAAAACTAACTGTACGAGGATAATTTAGTTTACGCATCATCAAAACGAAATTACATGGTTTTCTTACTCATTATATTCATAATAGTACAATGGTGATTGAACTTAACGTTAGAAAATATTGAGCCGCTGACAAAGGTATTCAGAGCTCATATATACATATATCACATGTCGCAGAGACGAAGGAGCATCCATTGACTGCTACACATATTAAGAATGATTCCTTTGATAAAGAGTTATGGAGAGAAATGAGAAGCGAGTGGAATACAATAAAAGAGTCGTTTTAATGAACCCTGGAAAATTTAATCGACCCGAAAGATGTAAATAGAACCGAATCGACAGGTACCCGAATTAACTACAAGTGAGAACATAGAGTGGCTTCCGTTCTTAGGAATATTTCCCTTCGCATTGAAAGGCATCTTACTAATTGCATAAATGGCTTAGAACTTTTTATTCCAACTCATAAAAACACCAACCTAAAGAGAAAAGTGCAGTTTTATTGGAATACCGACACAAATAAAAGTTCAACTAACTTTCACCTGGAATAGAAAGATGTTGAAGTTTAAATAAACGGATAAAAAATAATTAATTGTAATTCCTAATGTTTTTTTGGTTCCGAACATCCCAAGGGAAATCGTTTTGCAAAAGAGCATGAAAATTCAGAAAAACTTCATGCCAAAAATACGCATTAAAAATAAAAATCCAGATTTGTAACTTTGAAAAAGATAGAAACCAAAGAATCTGGTCAATCTGGCCTGGTCTGCTTAGATGTTGAAAATTATTATATCCTTTCATTGTTCACCCCCCGATTAGTTTAGATCAGATGGATTTGTATCACAATTTCACTTAATTTAAAAAAATTAAAGTAGGCCATTGGAATATAATACTAAATACAATAATGTACTTGCAATGTATCAACCTTTAATATTCAGAATATAGTACTATCCTGATCTGGTAATACCATCCAAAATTGTTTTTAGGGAGCAGATAATTTGATAAACAAGTTTCTTCATTGATGTGCGATTGTATTTTTATAAGCATAAAATACGTTGACTTGAAACGTAGTTTTATGTCATAGAATAAAATGTTTGAAGAATATTTTAACCTTGTCGATATTCAGAATTAAATTTTTGCACCAATTTCTACCGGTCACTAAAATACAGATATTCACAAACTTACGATTAATTTAAAACTGGCAGCAGAGGTAATCCGCATTTGCAATGCAAAAAACCGACTAAAAAATCATGAACCCTTCTTGCAAACATGAAGTTTGTAATCCTTCGATCGTAGGGTCTTGTACACCATCAAATCCCAAGGGATATAGCCAAAGCGTTCCCAAAAAAGCTGTTGGTCATTTTTTTTTGCACGAAACGTACACATCGTTTCATGGAAAACTCAACGCCAGTATATGTTATCATAATGAGAATGGAGGCAATTATTGATGATCGGAACATGGTTTCCATACATTGAAAAAGTTTTAAAAAGTGAACCAGTTTGGTAACCTTTTTTTCCGGTCAAAGAAAAATTAAATCAGTACATAAGGGTAATGCACTCTACTGAAAAAAAATGTTTGAGGTTTAGAGTACGGTTAAACACCATTAAGTTATTCGATCTATCGACATTCCTAATTTGAGCGCCAGTTAAACAGTAGGCGACAAATAACTTGTCATTTCTTCATTAAAGAGATTATAATAGTTTGAAGAGCACTGAATATCATGAAAACTATTTTTCTCCCACTTATTGCTTGTTCTTTTTGTTGCTAGAGGAAAACTAACCACTTCTTAACTTAGTTAGAGGCCATAAAAATATGTTTCGTTCCGAACTGTTGGAACATAGACAGACATGACCAAAAATAAGAAGTTCCCAATTTATTTCTTTATGTAAAAACCATAGCTTGAAAAGAGCTATTACTCCAATTCCAACAAAACTATTTTGCATTTTTCTTAAATAAATATAATGCCGTACGCCAAAATACTAGGCCAAAATTGATATTTTTATTGAGTTCAGTAATTATCAAGCTTTGCTAATCCATCTAATCCACATAAGCATCTAAGAATGTAATGATGACAATTCCTTGCAATGATGGTTCATTACAGATTGACCATTTTCGGCAAAATATAAACAATGATAAATGAAAATAATTTGCGTAATAATGAAATACTCATCTTCACTTTGCAATCAGATAATTTCAGCATTAATTTAAGAGCAAGACCAAAAAAAAATTTTTGAAATACGCCAATTTGGAATTTTACGATCACTCTCGAAATTATTTTTGCAAAATATGTGCACATTTTAGAATAAGCCTTACTGACATATTTTCCCATCATGGACGGAACATGATAAAGAATGGCTGCAATGTGAATGAATGATCGGACCATATAATGATTACCTTCGTAATTTAATAATAAACTGCTGGTATAACTTTGCGATTCGCAGTTGGCACAAAAAGAATAGTTATAATTTTAAATACCTTCCCTTTAAAATTCACCATAATTAATGCTGAGATTTTTTATAACCGCTGTTTATTCAATATTTATTTTCTAATTTTAGATACAAAATTTCTTACTCGTTAACAAAACTGTGCCTTTCTCAAATGAACGCAACCACATGATTTTATTCTTTCAAATTGGGGCAAATTATTAAATTCAGTATAACAGCCCGACAATCTTACATAAGAATTAGAGCATTTCCAATAGCTTCGAGGGCGCCCTCCAACTTCCACGGAAGAAAAATCTCGTGCCTTAAGATGTAATTTTGTCATGAAGACTTGAGCCTTTCAAATAAAATCAAAATCTCAGTATTCCTACTCTTAAATCTGTGGATATCCTCGCGATAATATTCTCTGCTGCTCATGGTCATAAAGATGCTTATGAGAAAGCTTTCCGTGAGAGGAGGCGCTACAGCATTCTCCGTTTTCATGGCGACAGTGTCATAAATCTTAGCATTGATTGGTGATGTCGGCAGTTTGTAATAAGGACCACTTCGGAATTGGTTACTGTTCCATTGACTTTTATGATGGCGTCGTAAAGACATTAATGCGCGTCCACCACTTATCCCAGACGCTCTCCTCTCACTTCTTTCGAAATTATTTCCCTGGCGCCTCAGAGCCAACGGGAAGGTTATTTGTAATTAAAGGTAGTTCACGCGATCGCCACCGCACACGATCGGCAGTAGCGCCATGCTGGCATGATCTAGAACAAGGTCCCTGTACCCTGAAAGGAACCCTGGGAGAGGGAGAAGTTTTCATGGCCCATCAAGTGGAACGCTAACGATTGCCGAAGTCTTAGTGCATAGCTTTCTCGCATTAAAATGCCACCCTGGACGGTGAAGTCCGCGAGTGCGTTGTGCAGTCAGATCCTACGCCAAAGGCAAGCAAGTATTTATTCCTCCTCGGTAATTAAAGATACGTGAAATGGGTTAATATCTCCTGAAATATAATCGCTAGCCGTAGACGTGGACACATTTGATGGCCACATTTCAAAAATTACCGCGGTGAGAAGTAAGTTTTGATTTGTGAATGGGATTATATGAAAGATAAACATGCCCCTACAGCGAGGTAAAAGTCCAGGGTCCGAAACGGAAGGTTATGCGGAAAAAAATACTGTTTTAAATCGTCTTGATTCATACTGTGGGATTTGCGAGAGGAGGAAAAATATTTACAAGATCTAAATATAAAATGCGGTTCCACTCTCAGCAGCTTAATTTCAAACACTCGTACATATCCAATATCACTGAACAAGGATGTATAAAAAGTATTGGTAAAAGTTTCAGATAGGAAAAATGTATTTATTTCAGATATTGCTGCAATGCCTCAATTTTCTTCCAAATACATTCCTTGAGCGTCAACACATTTTTTCCAGTACTTTTTCCACGACTCGAAGGCTCCTGGGTTTGTGGATTCCGTAAGGTCCTTAAGGGTATGTGTGCAAGCTTCTTTGACGGCACTTATGGTCCAATGGTGGTGTTCTTTGAGGGAGGGAGGATTTAACTCTTGCGGATTCGAAATAGTCTGTTGGAGCCAAGTCAGGACCGTAAGTGGGTTGGGTAATCGACGCGTTGCGTTGCAGGAAGTCTTTACAAGGAGACACTCGACTCTGCTTTTGGTCATCCGTCAAGACCTTCGGTACGATTTTAGCTCAGATGTTTTGCATCGAAAAAATGTGCAGTGATAATGGTGTACACTGCCATTCTTCCAACGCCAATACGATCAGCGATCATGCGCACACTCAACCCACGGTCTGAATCCAGCACTTAACACACACGTCACAGGTCGTCGATTCTTGGCGTAGAGGGACTTCCAGTGCCGGGCTTGTCCTCCGCACTTTTTCATCCATCTTTAAAGATCTTGTGTCACTTCAAAACTCAAGTTTTTGACATTGTTTTATCATTAAAAACTTAGCATATCATACCCGACGTTTATGTACCCGATTTCCCCAGTCAAACACCGAATTTGATGGCGCACCGCTGTTCAATCTTTCGCTGCATTTTGCACTTCCACCTAATCACTCGACAGGGGCCCAATAATACACCATCGAGTCTGAGCGAACACTTGCAGGTGATCGGTGCTTGTTGAAGGTAAGACCTTCCACCACGCAGCCCGCGAGGTACGAGCGTTGCAACGCACAGTCACGTCAGGCAAAAATTGTTGCCAATGCTTTTAATGTAAAATTTTTAATTAATATACAGTAAATCATAACTCCTGATTTTTTTTCCACTGAAATCAGATACAAATATTTAAAATCAGATTTAAATATTTAATGATTACCCGTCATTATTTTATTTGACCATCGCCCGCGTTTCCACACAACACGCCGTGACATAAGACAAATACCTGAATATATAATAATCATCTAATCAAAAGGTAATGATGAAATAAAAAATACTTGTTTATCATAACCAAGTTCATGCATTTATTTCCAGTGATATTCCAGAAAGTTACGCCTATGGTATCATTTTGGAATTAAAAGTAATCAAATTTTGTGCGTCAATTTAGCCGAGATTAATTACAACGTGTGATCATTAAAAATCCGGACTGATTTTAATCTGTGCCAATCGTTTGACGGATCGAAACACGACACAGTGTACCATCTAGCGACACATCTGAAGACTAAAACGAGAGGTGTTGCATTTGTTTACATCGAACCGTTACGCAGCAGCAGCGGTACGTGTCTTAACCTGTTCGTCGCCGCGTGCAACAGCAGCAATGAAGGAGCCAGAGGAACAGCGTTTGTGCGTGAAATTTTGTTTCAAACTTGGCAAAAGTGCTACGGAGACATTTGGAATGATTTAGCGAGCCTTTGCTAATGAAGCTATGAGTCAAAGCCATTGTTTTATATTGGTACAGTCATTTTCAATAAGACAGAACTTCGAAAGATGAAGATTCGCGAACGGGGCAACCTTCCACTTCGAGAGACCCCAGACATGTCAATTTGTTGAACAATTTGGGGCAGACAAATCGCCGTTTAACTGTTAGGGAGATAGCCGAGGAAGTGAGCATTAGTTTTGCATCCTGTCAGACACTTTTGACAGACATTTTGGGCATGAATTGCTTCGCATCAAAATTCGTCCCGCGGGTGCTGACTGATAAACAGAGACAAAAACGTGTGGAAATTTGTCAGGAACTCCTGAATCGAGCCAATACTGACCCAGATTTCCTTAAAACCTCTTTTTGTTTCCAAAGTTAAAATCAACATTGAAAGGGACGCCAATTCTACACTAATGCGGACAAAATAACTAATGGTACAGCGGACCTGAAGAGGATCCCTAAGGCGGCTTACGAGGCAGAGTTCGAGAGCTGGAAGAAGCGTTGGCAAGGGTGTGTCGTCAGCCAAGGCATGTACTTTGAGGGCGACAAGTTCGATTAAGCTTTATCCGTCGAAAAAATCAAGTTATAAAATCAGTCCTGCCTTTTCTTGATCACACCTTGTGTATCTAATGATCTGACTGAAACGATTATTCACCTGAAACTTACTGTTTAAAGACTATAGTCAACCCTAAGTTTTTTCCTTAGATGAGAGAGGTACTAGTATCTGCTTACGGGCTGTAAAATTTATCACGTGCGTTCTTGTGTCTCCTGCGATTCAAGTAAGATGTGTTAAAGGTAAATAACACTCCGTCCAGTGGAAAAACGCTTTACTCCCCAAAGTTATCACGCCAACCAACCAACTTATTTACTCAATCAAGGTTGACATCGACAACGATGCTCTTCATGCAAAAACTATTTTATCATGGAATAGTATATATTAATAAATAATCATTTGGTGATCTTATCATCACACTGCTTAGGACTACAGTGATGACGGAAAGTATCAAGTAACTCCTGGCAAATTCTGCTAATGTAGTCAATTATACGATTACCATATCATTGCCTTCGCTGTTTAGTTCAAATTATAATTTCTACAGTTTTGTCTTCCCTTCTGACATCTGAGAAGATACAAGATAGTCCGCGTATATATTTTCTCTTATAACTATTGAATGGGATTGAGGCCAGGCTTAATAATGTTTTACTGGTTAAACACTAGAATCAGTTTTATGACGATTATTTAAGTTCAAAACTGCTCAACAAACTTGTTAATAACTGACAGACGGTAGTGCTACGGTTGCAATTTTAACCTTTTTTCAAATGAGCAAAATAATTTCGTTAAAAATTGGATTTGTTGGAAACTTCCTGTTAGGTTAATTTTCACATTGACTAAGGATTGGAGTTAACTAGGCATTATAAAACTTTACCTTAAAAGTTTCAATCAATGATATTTTAAGAGAATGTGCTATCGAATGGCGTTTTTTTGCTCAACTAATTTCTGCTGTTTCAAAAATCCTTCAAAGAAAGGAATTAATATGTCCGAGGCAGTAAATATAAGTTTTATTTTCTACAAATATTCTGAATTTTTAAATTCACTGATAAGCTACCCAAAAGTTCACTTCATGAGTCGATTCCTTTAAATCCTAGAGAAAGTTTCATTTTGTTGATTGAAAACATTAATTTCACTTTTTATTAAAGTGTTTATGACACCACAAAATTTATAAACTTACTTTACTCAGAGTAATATACTTTAGTTTTAGTACCCACAAAGTTAAGTGCCATACACAATCGTACTCAAATAAACCGTAAAAAAACCAAGCAAATATTCCAAGCATGTTCATAGACCCTTAAAGCATTTATTTCCTTCTGAAGTCTCAAGGTTGATCATTTACATAAAATACTTTCACCCTGCACGCTAGAATATACTGAGAAAGTTATAAGTATATCCCCAAGGACAGTAAATATATGCACATACTCAGGCAATGTCGACAAAGTAGATTTCGTTTTAGAAAAAAAGGCAATACGAAAACAAATGCGCACCCTCTGACTTCTAACTTTTATACCTATTTACTCAAACCCGCGAAACACATTGGGCCTGGCGATAAAGATTTTACAGTTGTACTTACACTACTGAGAACTTACTAACTCCATTTTACTTTGAGTGAAAAGTACTTCGTTGGAGAATACTCTCCACCCTTCATCCTTTCCTGTCCATCCCTAATGGCGCAAATTACCTCAGCTTTCGGTCGCATCCCCTTAATACTACTACTACGGTTATCGGATGGCAGATATCAATTTAACTAAAAATGGCAGTAAACTCTATTAATACACTTAATAGGGAGTGAACGTTTACAAATTAGTTTTATGCAATGAAATCACATTTAATAAGATTTATTCGGTGATACAATAAGTAGAGAGATATTAACGAAAGTTTGCTCAATAAAAAGCAATTTACGCTTTTGAAAACTCCGCTCCTCTCTACAGATGAAGACTCGAAGTTTTTGGTCTGCAGTCACGAACATCAAAATCAGGAATAGAGACCATTCATTAAACTAAGTCTTTTTTGAGTTGTTACTGTCTAAAACTTTAGCGGACGGGGATTTGGGGGGGGGGACTCGGAGCGGAGAACGGGGTCACCGACCTCCGTTAAGAGACTAATCCAAACTGCAGTGATCGCTCAACTTGGAGAGCCCTTTTAAACCCTTCTCCCACCAAGCTCTTAAGATTTACCTACACTTTCCATCGCCCTTAGCTCATCTGCCCTCTTTCCCTGCACATTCCGTTCTCCCTTCTTAAGGTTCCTCACAATCCATCTTCGTCTCTACCTCCACCCGTTGTCGGAAGAGTGGAAAATTGAATTTCTGCCTTTAATCTCCTCCTCGTCTTTCCTCGCACAATCTCGTTCACAGCCGATTTTTAGCTCTATAGACCCAAAATTTTCATTTCTTTTCTCTGTTGCCAGAGGCAAGAGTTAACGTTTTGCAGCTGTTCCTTTCCTCCCATCTCATAAAGGTAATTGCCTAACGAGGTAATAGTCTAAAAAGAGAAAGTGATATTAGGCTTTGTCAAAGCAGTAGATAAGTTTTGTATTTCTTGTTCCATTACTGGTTAAATATTTACGCGACTGTGACGCTACGAGAGAGACGCTCGTATTATTTAGGAAAAATACCGTAAATCACGTTTTAATACTCTTATTGTTCCGCAAACTATGCCTGAATGACGACCTATTATGCGTCGTTTCCTATTAGACACCCTAAGTATTCATTCGTATTTACAGTGAAAATTAAAATATATGTGATTTTTTAGAGGCCACAGATACCCTGACATATGCATAAAAATATTTTATATTTGAGTGAATTCTTAATGAAGTTGGCCTGCAGCAAACATTAGCTCGTTTGCAACCCTATTCAGATTTCACTCCGTCAGCTAAACGTTCGATGATACCTGAATCTCTTACATGTATCTCTCATGATGTACTTTCGCTATAACGGTAGTAAGTAAATAATATGTGTCCTTCCAAATTCATGGGTAACTAGGAATCCAAATTGTAGAAAATTACATCTGATATAAGTTCTTCAATTTGGATGAGCAATTGAAGTAATACTACGAATTGTAAGAATAGACTCATTCCTTACATGTCATCTAGGTGAGCAATGTCACGCTCTCTCAAGCTTTTCCTACAACCCTCACCTTATATGTATATATTTATATTTTTTCTTTTTGATGTGCAAATCTGTGCTAAATGAATTTATGTCTGTCTGTATGTATTTATGTGTACGTATGAATGTAACTACAAGTTCAATGCCTAATATGATATGTAAACGACAATGGGTCAAATGGAGGAAGAGACCATTCGGTCTCAATTTCGCCCAAATAAAGACCTCTATCTATCAATAACCGTCCAGTTATCAGGTTTAAATATTTAGGAAACCTTTTTAAAATGATATTTTTAGGATACCGTATAAAACGTCACTTTTGGAAATGGTACAAAAACTCAAGAAAAGGTTCTGAGCATTTATTTGTCATGAATTATCACTGCTTTTAAATATAGACCGATTATCGCATAATACCAGTTGTGGAACAAAACAGTTTCGGTGAGTACTCCCTATTCTCAGCGCCAGCCTTCATGCTCTGCCATGCCGACGAGAGACTGCAGTTGAACGCACTGGTAAAAATTATTGAAAAATCATCGCCGTCGACAAAAAATCTTTTTTCGCTTTAAACTTCCACCGAATGTCTGCGATGTATTTTATTAAATCGCAGTGGACTGACTGTCAGTCAACTGGAATAAATTGCCTCGTGTAATAATTATTTCTCAAAGGTTTTTCCAATATCTATACGCCCCCACTTATGTGGATGAAACAAATGAAAAAGTGAACGTCGGCGTGGTTTGTTGGCCAACTATATATTAAATAACAGTCATCGATCGAAGAAAAAATGTAAACGGAACACGCCGCTTGTGACGCCTGCCTAAATATCAGACGGCAGAGCATTTTTCACATCAATATTCATACTGATCAAATATTGTCGTTTGCTGCGCAGCGTCATTAACGTAGTTCGGTTAGGAATCATTCTCTATTTATGAATAAGAGCTATTTACCGATTCGTTGACTTTATTAATTGACAATTTGACTTGAAATTTTCCTGGTATTTAAGGATATACTACTTGGCATGAATTTCCGAAGATAAAATGATGACACTTTTCTAATTTATGACTCAGAAATGGTTCTGCGAAAAATTACCCATTATTTCAAGTACAATTAATCCCATGCTAACTTATAAGTGATGATATCTTTCGCTTACGAAATAATAGGTCAGCAGTCTGATAATTGGAAGATTGGTCACATTAATTCCAGTTTGAGAGGTCAAATTTGCCGAAACTTGAAGGACGTTAAGCAGACAATTAATATTTTTAAAGGTTCATATATCTGGAAGAATTTTTTGGAAATTGCATAAATGCCTTCATTTCTGAAGCATATTTGACGTTTAAATTTTTGTCTAAATATTTATGGTGATTTGCCGCAATATTTGGGAAAATTTGTACTTAGCTAGGCGAGAGACTCACAAATTGGAACGAAAGTTATCATTTTTCAAAAAAAAAATGTCACTATTGTCAACAAAACTAAAGATAATCCATATTTTCAACCTTCGAGACATAATCTACAAGAGGCAGGCATTTTAAATGTATTTGAGAGGGGAGGGATATTTATTTATTACTTTAAATTATATCCCTAAGCAAGACTCTCCACATTGCCTGTAACTTTCTTAATGTGTCAACACAATTGGCGGATTTTCACGATTTCTATTGAATAAGAGGGTTGCAAAAAACAGCCCAGAGTCGGGAAAATGCACAAAGTTGACCCGTTTGTCATAGAGCTATTATAAAAAGACAATCTTGGACCGATTAATATTTTAGTTCCTTTTTACCAACGGGAAAAACACGAGATCTATGTAATACGGTGCATTTTTATTTCATTTGCGGGCAGACAGCAGTGGCTATGATCACATACTTAAATTCGTTCAAACGAGTGTGGTAAAGGTATTTTCATGCAAGTACTTTCTGTTGACAGATTGTAGTGGGAGGGTTTTTTCACAAAGAAGGAAAGAAATAGAAAAATGAAAAGGCCGAGGTTTCCATCGCTTTACGCTTAAGACTAAGGTATATATTTCCGGGTAATCACATTAAAAAACATTTTGGCAGCGTATTTATTGATTTACCAAATCTACATCATTATTGGAAAAAAAGTCTCCCATACATGTAAACGCTTCCCCGTTTGTGTAGTTATAATAATTCCGTCATCATTGGTCATGATAAAGGATTTTTCTAATCAAAACCAACACAACTATTGTTCCTTTGGTTTGATCAAAATTCCCCTGCAGGGATTATAAAAACTGTCAATCATTTCTCATCAAGGCATAAGGATATTCTGAGTAACAAAACAATATAAAATAATTAAAAAGTATAGAGAAGACCGAGAAAACCAAGATTGAATGTCAACAAGGTGACTCTCAAAAGAAAGCATACCAGGAATCTTAGGAGCAGAAAATCAAAACGAAGTTTGGTGAAGGCGGAAGAAATATTTCAGTAAAAATTAGTACAGAAATTAGTGAAATGGATTTATTTTCTGATATGACTCATAATGAAATCTATTTTACTTTATCTAGTCAAAAAGGGAACGGCGCTAGATATATGCATTACATCATTGACACACCTACTGTAGCCACGTGGATGGGTTCCCACCCAAGGAAGGCCATTTGTCTCAAGAAAGTTTTAATAGAATTCCACCAGAATGTAACCATACGTGAACATTTTTTTGGGATTGAAGCATTTTTATTTCCAGAGTTTCGTGTCATGAACAGAGAGTGAATCATATCAACGGAAATGGCTGATAGATAGACTTTAATTATCAAAATATTAGGAAAAGAGAGTCCAGGAGCATGGAGTGATCCATTTCGAGAAGGTGAGGGAAGGAATTAAGAGCTCATAAGGACGCGTGAGAACGTATTTCCTCCCTCCCTTCTCTTCCTTCCTCGGAGCCATGCTCGGGGCGTTATTTTCATTCACCCCCACCCACAATCTATTCCAAACCCCCCCAGGGACGTCTCTTTCCCACGCCTCTCCTTCAACTGAAGCCGGTAATTTTTCATCAACTCCTTGTCGTTCGCGATTAAAGGAGGAAATCACATTTATATCCTCCGCAGTTCTCTCTCTCTCTCTTTTTCTCTCCATTCCTTCTCCTCTCAATGTTTACCGCCAAAATACAGCCAGTCCCTCAACCCCTATCAAATTCTGCCCAACCCATCATGTTTGAACTCCCTGGATTTTTCCTACAAAATTACATTTTGTGCTTATTTCTTTTATTAAACATATGAATGTACCATACTTTTTTCCTATTACTTCATATTTCCTCTTATTATTATTGTTTTTATATATTTGACGAGGAGTTAAATGGAAGAAGAGATTTTATGGTCTCAGTTTCACCTGAATCGTTTATCCATCTATCTATCTTTCTATCTATCTATATATCGCTCCCTCCGACGGTCCTTTTTCCGCTTCAAATCGAGTGAGCGATGGTTGAAACTTGCTCGGCGTTCACTTTGACACCTCCTTTTCGCCTTCCTCTCCCGTGAATAAAATAATAAATCGATGGTATTAAAAAAGGAGAGCATTATATCATAGTAAAATTCATTATGATTCCGGGCATTTTCGTACGCATTCGGACAATATAAAATAAAATGAATACATAAAAATGTCGATGCGCAATAGAAACATAGTTTTGAGTTACACTTATTAACACAAAATATCAATCAACGTCTTACAGAAGCTCTACCATATGCCACCGCTATGAAATTATTATTATTATCAGGTAATCTACCGGTTAAGTTAGGTTTTTGTATGGATACAACTACGAAATAAATATTTTGTGACTCCTAAAAAAAAAAAAAAAACACAATCAAGTAACCTACTCCTCATTAAGTCCTTCTCATCTCTGTACCCCTCCTTCATCCCTATCCTATTCCTGCCCTTTCCTCATTCGCCGATCATTCTCCCCTCTATTACACTCTTCAACAACCCACTGCCGATCAATATGCCCTTCATCCATTTTTCCTGCCTCCTTAAGATTTCTCCCAACAAAAACTCCTCTCCCCACCCAAAATACCTAGTACTTCCTCATTGGTTTTCCTTTTGGTCCATTTCACCTTCACCATTTTCTTCAAAACCACATTTCTAAAGCCTCCAATCTATATTTCCTCTTTCCATCTCTCGCTTAATATTCTCTAATGTTCTTCTCCTCAATATTATCTTAACATTCCATGTTCCTATTCTAACTAATTTGGTCTTCCTCTTCTGCGTCTTCTGTCCTGATGCTGTTGTTTTTCCTTTGTAAAGGTTTCGTGAGATGACGACCGTGGAAGCCTTCCCTCTCCCACTGCCAGGCACGACATATGGCCGAGTCCTGTAGGTGCTAGGACTCATATTATATATAATGTTCATCATTATATTCTGATGATTGAGGTGGTTTCCCGTTGCCTTTCTCAATAAGGTTTTTAACTTTAAACCATCACTCAATGGCCGCCACACTGGGGTCAGACGCTTTTGCAGCCGTCTCACTGAGGAACAGACGCTGCGTGGACTACCTTTCGTTTGCTTATAATCTTCGACCTATCTGGCATGGGTGACCCTACCAGGGGTAATTATCATTGCTCCCACCAACACAGCTCTAGGGGTCATCGGAACGCACAAGCCCTTCTACCACGTGAAGGTTGTAGTCCATGGGAGGGGCTCTCTGTGATATGTGAACTAAAGTCATTTTTTCTGGTTTTGCTTGAATAGGCCGACGCTTTAATGCCCACCGTTTCACCAGCGGGAAAATTCAAATAATTTAATTACAATTATCATTCGTAAATAATATATGCAGATATTGAAATATTTTTCCATTTTTTATTACAAATGTATTTATTTTTCCATTTTAATAATATGTATCAAATAAACCACAACTTAAATACTGAAAAACACTGAAAATTTGTTTGACGAATGAGAGATCCACACCTGAATTGACCAGATAAAAGAGGGTCCACCATTCTAAATGAATAATTTTTCTGCTAATTATGTGGTTTTAAAGATGCATTATTAATATTGTTTTGCTTGATAAATTCATGTGTTTAAATATCAAAGAAAGAATCTGTTTTTGGCCATTATTGCTCCTCGTAGCAATGAAGAACGATTGAACGTTTTATTTTCAAATCATAATCATCCAGAAATAGCTCATGCAAATGAAACTTTAATCGCGCAATTACGCTCGGCGTTCTGAAACTCATAATGCAGATATTTTAGAGTTTTTGTGCTGCTTTGTTTCCCTATCGTGAACTAAATCAATCCCTTTCCCTAATTTGAATACAATAGAAAAATAAAGAGAGAAATTAATTTTCAAGAAGTCCTTCATTTCTTTATATTTTGCTTCGTCAGAGAGCTCATAACTTTCAAAATTGCCGAAAGTTCAAAAAGGAAATAAATTCTTGAAATTAAACCAAAGGATACAATCTTTCAGAAAAATTGTTTCAAACATCTCAGTCTCCTACCGTTTGCTATAATCTCTTGGCTTACCGAAAACCCGAAACGATTTGAATTCTCTCATCATGACTTTTTTTAGCAAATAAAAATACATTTCCGGATTGTGTCTAAAAAATCTTACGAATTGTTATGAGGTTTGAAAGGAGAACTGCGTAAAATGAATTCGTTTATAGTATTTCCTTCCGCAGATCTTTATACTGTCTACCTATCCTAATAGTACACAAACGCCCACATCCCTCTTACCACCCCTAATCTTCAAATGTCCCCTGCACAGATCTCTCTCAAACTTACACCTTCGCAGTCTCCCTTCAACCACAGATTTAATCTCCAAAATGCCTCTAAATTTCAGCTCCATTTACTCCTTGTCTTTGTTGAACACAATATTTCTCAAAAACTTCATCTCAGCCTACAAATGGTTTCTCTTCCACTTTACTCAGTCTACTTTCTCCACCCTTTCCCTAATTCTTGCTCTTCAAAAACCAAGACTTTGAACCCTTGAGTAAAATATAATACTCTTCTGATAAATTAACTCAGAATTATGTGCTAAGTTAAGGAAGTTACGAGCAGTTATTATGATTATTATTTATAATTATAATAACTGCTCGTAATTGCAATTATAAAATTACTTATTAATTTTTTCTCACAATTTTTTCATGTGATTTAATTCGTTCAAGACACTACACGATTTTTTTATTTTCTCCAACTTACTTCTCCAACTTCTACTTTCTCCAACTTCTACTTTCTCCAACTTTTCTCCAACCAATGCACAGTCATCTCCTTCATGAAAATCTCTCATCTTTCAGTTTTCTTGTCTTGTACCAATAAACTACTTATTACTTCTTGAGTGGCCGAAAAATGATTGCTACCTTTGTGACTCATTTAATGCCAACGGGGCAACAAAAATATTTAGCACTATTTTAAGCATATATTTTTATTACAAAAGGAGAATTTGGGCAGTTGCCTGAGCAAAGATAATTTTCCAGGCAATGGATGAACTAAGCAGATCTTTCGCAAATCTCAACCCCTTTCATTTACCAAATCATCCTTTAAGCCAACGATTCCACATCAAGCCCCTTCTCATCACCTTTTCGACCCTCGACTCCTATGCAGGAGCATCCCTTTCACTGGGAACGGCACACAGCCGCAAGCACATAGCCAGGGACGGTGTCGGGATGAGAGTGCTCGGAGATGACCCGCGGCGAATCTGTAGTGAAGCGGGTGGGAATCAGTTTCTCTCGCATACCGTAAAAGTTCCTTAGACCTGCTGCGCTCATCGTCACGTGCTTCGGGAGGCCTCTCTCACTTATTCATTTACGAGGACCTCGGTAACCAAGAAATTCTTCTAGGTCTCAAAGGTGACACTTTATCACCAAATCTGTATTCATCAAAATTTTTCCTTACATATTTTTTACAAAACCAACTTTGACACTTCTTTAAACGGATATAATGGGCAAATAATATGCGAGAAAAATACTTCAAAAACGCAAATTCCGGAAAACATTTTATTCTCACTAAATTAGAAGTGAGAGTAGCTTTACCCTCATCCATTAAAGCAACCGTCGAGTTTATTAATGTTTCATTGATTTCTTTAATCTTCAAACTCCATTTCAAAGTATTTGAGCTCATTTCATAACTACGTAATTAGGAGGAATATTTATGGGTGAATTTATCATCTCTTCACTAGAAAATTCTAAACACATGTTTTCAAATGGAATCTGTTTTTATTGACGGCATTTAAGGTGGCATTTACGCTCAGGAGTTTTTTTTTAGGAATAAAATGGAAGACTGAAATTCTTGCGTATCTAATCAATTTCTTCCTCGAGTTTTCCATGGATTATAACCGGACTCTATGCGTGAATTTGAGTAGCGACTGCTTTGACGAATGCGTTTAGGTCGACTGAATGGCTTGAATTAGAGCAGTGAGCAATGCAAACAGCACATTTTTTTAACATTAATTTCATAGAGCAATAAATAGATTATTAATTTACTTGATTATAAATAGTTAATTGGATATCTGCACACTGTTTTAGTTTTTGGCGCCACTAAAGGCACAGTGGCGTGACGCATGAAAAAACACTACATTAATTTTTTCAAAAAAGAAGCAAAATACAAGAGAAGGGAGACAGTGTTGGTTGTTTTAATGGAACAGTGAAGAATGCAGTTAAGTATCTGAAAAATGTTGGAAGGGGGCGTAGGAGGTATGGATGCATAGATGAATGTTGGAGATAGAATGGAGACTGTTTAGTACCGGGTTGAAATATTTGAGATTGTGTCTGAATACCAAATAAACAAAGCAATAATCCCTATCAAAAAGCAATATCATCCCTATCATTTTGATAAAAGAAAAAAAGATTCCTTCGTAATAGCAACGTTGATTTTGGTATTCAAAAAAATCCTGATATTATTACAAACTCAATTCTATCATTTTAATTACACCAATAACTTGTGAAAATACCCAAAAGGGTTAATTGGAAATTTTAAAATCTCTGAAATGCGAGAACTGAAGCTTATTACCGTTGATTTTATGCGTCTTATAGGTTATATCGCAGTCATTACTCGATAAATCACACTAAATAACGGTCTTTAATAAAGCGTGCCTCCTCTCCCAAATCAGCACTTATTCATGAAAGTTTTGGGATACTAATTCACTTAAGGGCCAGGGAAAATTGCATCCATTCTCGATACATCCGCTAAAATAAAAGCGTGCTTGATAATTTCAGATGATCCAACTTGCAACAATGATTAATTTATGACTAGCATTTACAACAGGATGAAATCAAATTTCTTCTCTCCGCCGCGGTCGGAGAAGAAATATTTTTGCTCAGTAATCCTACTAACATGGAGACATCCTCGAATGCAACGTAACTAGTATTTCAAGGATGTTACAGCAAAACCAATACAAATAGAAATACAACTCTAGCATGTGGACGAGAAAATCTGAAGCCACGAGTGGAACAAAAGAGAAAGATACTGAGACGAATGCTTTCATTCCATGTTCCTTCACTAGTATACGGCGATAAACTCACCACAGGCCCTATACCTTAAAGGTTTCTTGGGCTATGCCACGAAAATCGGTTAAAAATATATATATTTATTCTACAAGCAGTTGGCGTATTATGACGAAATAAAATCCTTCCAATGAAACAAAAGAGAGTAGAAGGGAGGTCGTGAAAGAGAAAACCGCATCATCCTCCCCAAAAAATGGAATTACAAAGCAAGCATTCGTATCTACGTGAAATTGCGGTCTGCCGAGACTCCAGCGGCGTATGTCGGGTGGGAAGGAGAAAAAAATGGAACGATGAAATCCCAAAAACCTCGGGAAACCGAGAAACAAAGAGTATGTTTAGCGGGCGGAATGAGAAGGGCACGAGAGATATAAAGAGAGAGAAAGAGAGAGATGGAAGAGTAGGGGGAAAGGAGAATAGGAAAGAGGCGGAGGAAGGATTTCTGGCAAGGGATCATGCCACGCCGAGGAAAACTCTCGAAACATCCGCCCAAAAAGTTGAGGAAAACACGAGAGCTTGGGACACACATAAAAGAAACAATAAAAAAATAGCGAGGGCGACATGCGGGAAACGGGTCATATTCCCTTTTATATCACGCGGCTCAAAGCCTTTCTTCCTCTTCTTCCCTCTCTCCGCAGCCGAAAGGAAATATGTGAATGCGCTGATTATATGGCGTACGTGTGCACATATTTTTGGGTGCTCCCCTTGCCGGCGCGTCTTCCCCATACGCAATGTGGGACGACATTGTCTGCTCTTTGCCGACAAATCCATCCTACTCCTCCTTTTATGATCTCAAGCGCGTCATCATTTGTCTGCTCGCTCCCCCACTCTCACTCACACCCTCGCCGAGCGGTGTCGAGGGGCTGCGGTGACGAGTAGGGCGCGAACGCTCGGAGGGGAGTCAAAGAGCCGGGAAGACGCGGGAGGGTAAGGTCGGGAGGGACGGAGGAAGAGCTCCGGCAAAAGTTCCTCCGGCCCAGATATCGAAAATTGGTGGTTTAGCTATGAGTTGTGCTCGTGCGGGTGGGAGGACTGAAATGAGGGCCCGGTTTTAACGGTGGAAGAGAACGGGAGAGGGGGTAGAATTGGGAGAAGGGAAGATGGTGGTACAAGGGGGCGTGCTATATTCGTCGAATAACGTGTACGTGCAGGCTCAGGCAAAGACTCGTGACGTTTTATTACTACTCTATACGTAATCACACGGCAGTCGGCGAAATAGGGTGAAATTACTATAACATCTGGTGTAAAATTATGGAAGCGTGTATACTCAATTCTAGGTAAAAGTGCCGATTGAAAATCTTGCTGGGTTAGGTAATGCCTGCCTTTATTTTTTCACGTCTAGTTTCTGCCGGATCAGTTGCAACGAATGATAAGCATTGGGATATTTAAATAAAGAAGAGTAAAGCTGAAGTGAAAATTTTATTCATTTTCTACAATTTGATAGGCAAAGACTGATTTATTTGATACTTAAGTTAACTGACAAGGGTAAAAATGAACTATTATATTCTAAAAAATTTTTCTCATCATAATATGACAGAGTTGACTTATTTAATTAGGACTTAAAGTCTTATTTTCATGAGAATAAAAATATTGTTTTACGTTGTTTATTTGTCGTTTAGAGATTTCTTTTTCACATATCACCGTGGTCACCCTTCACCAATGCGGTCAACCCTTACACAGTCTTTCTCTCTGATAGAGCGAATGCTGAATCTATTCTTTTACGTAATTAAAGAGCTATTTACAATTACCAATTCATTTAAGAAAAAATGTCAGTGTGAGTATTCCTCAAACAATTCCGGAGCCTTCAATGCCAATTTCAGCACTTCTGTATATTTTATTAAAAATATGTAGGATATTTTCTTTAGCTCTTAATCTTTTTACATATCAGAAATTTTGGGAACGTCTGAAAATTTACCTTGAAAATTTTAAACCAAGGACCTGAATTAATTAAAGATATTTTCATCGTCTACAATGGTCGCTGTTAAATCTTAAGTGATTAAGTTGCTAATTAATAGATAATATGTTCTGAGTAGAATGATTGACGGCAAACAAAATCAACAAACAAATATTTGGAGATGAATGGCCAGTTCAAAGGGCTGTCTTCTGAACTTTGAAAATTGAGCTCACGTTTTCTCCTCAAGGAAACTATAAGCATCAATTGACTCTTCAACTTAAAAAAATAAGTATTATTATTTTGGCATGGCATCTATGTGCGATTTTAATGATAGAGCCCTCTTCAAAAATGAATTACCTTGACCCAAATCTAACCCTCAGCAGCATGTTATTAGAAACTCATTAGTATTTCCATCCGAAGTTTCATCACTTCCCTCACTTCTTCATCCCTCCAATCCTCCCTATTCAATAATAATTGGCTTAGGTCTCACCAGTCCTTCTATAGAAAATCCAATTTTATTAAGCCTTCCACACATTGCTTAATTTAAAAGCCTACGCTTTTCATTTCCTTGTTATCAAGCTTTTCTAAATGCATTCTTTCATTAGATTTCTCAATTCGATTTATCTTTGCCTTAAGGTGACATTTTAATCATCAACTCTCCACTCATGCTTCACTTCATATACCTCTTTAAGTAACTTCCTGAGCAACAGTTATGGAAAGAACTCTTTCCAATGGCTCAGGTATGAAAAATGAGACTAGAAAATAAACGGAACCTGTTGGCGTCTGATCTACGAAATGAGATGGTCTCTATGAACATTTCCAATCATTGCCTCCCGGAAGAAAACAGTCCCTTCTTTAATGATAATTTTGGTCTTTTTCTCCGACAACAGTTCTTACCCTGATGTAAATTATGAGGTTACACTTTTTTGCACATTCTTTGATTTACAAAGTAAGTTTCACAAATAATTCAAAGACTAACAAATCTAGGAGTCCTGTTGCTCTATGAAATTACCACAAAGTCATGGCGATTAAAAGATTATAACCGAACAAATTATCATCTCATATTTCCGAGCCATCAAGTGTACAAGGCGTGACAATAGCTCATTTCAGAAAAAATATCTTCTTTCAATGCTCCCGATTACAGAAAAAAGAGCATGACATTGATGAAGTGTTGACATACCTCAACATTTTATTGTTAAGAGAAAGGGTTGCGATCACGCTTACGTGGTGTGTGACGTGACCCTATAATTCCAAGTTGCTTAATGGTTTCTGGTGACAAAGGCAAAAAAAGTAAGAGAAGAAGATAGGCTCTTAAAATGCTCAGAGTTTCATGGGTGGATTTTCTTCGTCAAATGCACGAACATCGTTCGGTTTCACCGCTCCATCTCCTCGGTCATATCTCACGTCCTTTGCGGTCCTACCGGCCCAGGTTTCAACCCGTCCGATTCGTTCCCCGACTCCAATAGTCCCGTGATGTGATACATTTCTGATTCCCTGCACGCCTTTCCCTTTTATCTCGTCGGCGTTTCCGCCCGGGCTGCTGATACACTCCGTCACGTAAGCTCCCTCCGCTTTCAATCCCAAGCCGACTTGCTTCCACTTGTGCTCCCATCTTTTGCGTTCTTTTATTTTTGCTCTTTGAACAAAAGAATGTCCAAGGGGAACTCGAAAGATCTCACCCGCCTGCTCGGGTTTCCACTTGGCTCTTAAGGGGAGCCGTTCCCACGGGACCTTGAGAAAAAGAGCGCTTTGCCGCATTTTGGGTGGTCATGTTTCGTATTGCTTCCATTTTAAAGGATGGAAAATTTATATTGGGTTTCGAGTACTGCTAGTCACGACAATGAGCCTTGGGCATATGATGTGAAAACTCTTCGTACAATAAAGCATCGGGTGTAAAGACTACTGTTGCCGCATTTCCACTGTAAGCACCTATCGTCGCTCAAGGGTCAAGGGGACCACATTTCTCGATGAAACTGCCTTTTTAATGAAAGCGTATGGATCACGAAGCAAATGTATGTACACCGCAACTCGACAATGAAAACATTTCCTGCCATACTTGTTTAGAGAATGAACTTCTCCGTTTTCTCGTGTCTGGTGTAAGCTCCACCATTCAATGCATTTAGAGCAGTTTTCCACGTTTCCCTGTCTTATTCTGCATGGACAGTTTCGCTAAAATTTCTTAGCATATATTCTATAAGACTTAATGTTTTGATATACTACGTAAAAATAGCGAGACCACGCAGTTTCATACCAAGCTCTTACGTAAAAAATAAAAATACAAATTTCAATATGATAGTATACGTATTGTACATCTATGAGAGATGTAGAATTCAAATGAAAAATTAAATTATCCAACCTATTTCCTCCATAGTTGAACTTTATTTTAAGCTTATTAATATTTAATTTATTCGCAATAGCCATGCATTTTGATAAATACGTGTCGAATCCCTATTTCTCAGGAAAATATACTACCTTGATATAAAAGTTCCCGGAATAACCACCGTGTGGCGCTCCCATCGTTCCGATTTGAGTTCTGTTTTTTTTGTTAAATTGGTACATCTGTTGTTGATATTCCCTTTAAATCTTAGTGTCATAACTTGACATTTGCAAAAGTTACGTAGCCAAGAGTACATCTATCTCTGTGTGTGTTGGCGATTTTTTACAATTTCAGAAATGGATTTAAATTTGCAACAACGAACTTGTATTAAATTTTGCGTAAAAAACGGATTTAGTGGCGCACGGACGTTGGAAATGTTGGAAAAGTGTTTCGGCAACGATTCTCTAAAAAAAACGGTCGTTTACCAGTGGCACGAGCGGTTCAGAAGTGGTCGTGAGTCAATCGAAGATGATGAACGCAGTGGCAGACCATCGACATCGAAAGTCGGTGAAAAAATTGATAAAGTGAAAGAAATGTTGGTCAATAACCGCAAATTAACCATCAGAGAAATAGCGGAGGACTTGAACATTGCCTATGGATCCGCCCAAGACATTGTGGTTAATGATTTGGGTTTCCGTCGTGTAGCAGCAAAGTTGGTGCCAAAATACCTCAATTTCATGCAAAAAAGAGACCGTGTTGACGTCGCAAAAGACATGATTTGCGAGGCTGAATCCGATCCCACATTCATCAAAAGGATCATTACTGGAGACGAGACGTGGGTTTATGAGTACGACACGCAGTCCAGACATCAGGCAAGTGAATGGCGTTCACCAAATGAGCCGAGACCAAAAAAACCACGTCGTTTTCAGTCAAAAAAGAAGGCAATGCTGACGGTTTTCATGGATTACAACGGTGTAGTGCATCATGAATTTTTGCCAGAAGGCCAGACAGTAAACAAAGAGTATTATTTGGGCGTTATGAGACGTTTGCGTGAAGCAATTCGCCGAAAGAGACCAGAAATGTGGGCAGAAAACTCGTGGATTTTGCACCATGATAACGCACCGTCGCACAGTGCTATCATTATTCGTAATTTTTTGACGAAAAATGCAACAAATACCATCCAACAGCCACCGAATTCACCTGATTTGGCTCCCTGTGACTTCTTTCTGTTCAATCGAGTTAAAAAACCATTACGGGGAACGCGTTTTAGCAGCCGAGAGGAAGTAACGGAAAAATCGCAGGAAGCACTGATGGACATACCGAAAACCGACCGTAACTTTAGCAAATGTCAAGTTATGACACTAAGATTTAAAGGGAATATCAACAACAGATGTACCAATTTAACAAAAAAAACAGAACTCAAATCGGAACGATGGGAGCGCCACACGGTGGTTATTCCGGGAACTTTTTGATCAAGGTAGTATATGTCCTGCTTTTTAAATATCATTCAGAAAGTACAAGTGGTTCATTGCAGATTCAAGAAATCCTTACAAAAAAGTCTTCAAAAAATTTTTATTTGAAGGAGTGCACTACATTTATACAATAAACATCTGGTGGCAAGTATATGTGAATAAAATCTTTAAATACTCAAAACTTATAGAGAGATATTAATGAATGTTTGAAGATATCCTAACATATAAAATAATTTGGATATTAAGAGGCATAACTTAAGTTAACTTATGATGATATGTAGGGAAAAGGAATTTTCACCGGGATTTTTTCGTTAAAAAATATAAATGACACCCCTTTTGCAGTGTATTTTCGCCGCTTTAGTTCGAGCTGGAGGATTCTGGTCTCAGAAAAAACCGTAATTTATTATTTCACGTTTCCGAAATATTCTCTCACACTTAGAAATATCATCGTTTCACAACATATTTTTGTTTCCATGTACGTACAGGGAGGTATGACACTTACATTAAAAACCTGAAAAGATATACTGATTAACGAGTACGAAGATAAATGCGTAGAAGAGTACTCGAAGGTATAAATATTCTAAGAGGAAATAAATCATTTAATACTCACAGTAAACCAGTAAACTCGGCATATTTCCAACTACTTCCTTTCATTCCAACCCAAATATCCATTCTTTTCCTCAACATATCTCGCTTACCCGACAATCCCCCTGGCTTCAACATCCCATTTCCTCTCAATACGCCCTGTATCCATCCTGTCCTTTTTTAAATTTCTTCTACGAACATCTGTCCTCCCCTACCAACCCTAGTACTCCCTCTTTTGTTTTTCTTTCCGCCCAATCCAATTTTTCCATTCATTTCACAACTAAATCTCATAAGCCTCCAACCCATCCTGTAACCTCAACAACCAAGATATGAGCCGCACCATACCACGCTCCATATCACAGCTTCATTGGTCTTTTCTGTAAATTTTCAATCAGATTCCCCATCATCAAACCGTTCAAACTCTTGGTAAAAGCTTCCTTGTCGAACGCACTTATTCATGAAATGCCTTTAATAATTTATCTACCTTCTTTAAAACACTTCATAGATATATGGACTAATACACGACCTCCAGTACATTCCTCTAAAATGAGGAAGAAAATAAGCAATTGAAAGTAAGAGGAATAAAACGCAATTCAATATTAATAATGGTTGTAGTGGCTATGCAAAATTACTTATAAAATATCCTTGTTTATAGTTATGAATAACCACACTTCTAGACTAGTTCTGTCCGCCAGTTTTGCCACAAAAAGCTTAACAACGATATTATACAATCTAGCCTTTCAGAAACCTAAGGGTACCAGCGACTGCATATGACATTTTGCACAAAAAATCTTCTGTAATAAATATGATTACAAAAATAAAATTTTGAATAAGAGGACATTGTTTTGTACAATGCCACCATTGATCAAATGAAAACCATAGACATATGTTTTTAAGATAAGACTTAAATAGTAAATGCAGTGAGCAGTGAGGAAATCATATTAAATCCCTGTATTTTTGAGCAACGAAGCTTTGGAAAAAAACAGCATATTATTAACCCAAGTGTTTTCCTTCCCTTTACGAATCATCACCATATGCGGTGGTATTATGTTGACAGAAAAAGTTAATGTCTGATCTTTGGGAAAATTAAGAGATGGTAAAAGTGTTCCAGTTGAGATTAGGAATAATTAAATAACAGAAAATGAGCTTCCTTTGGCGTTGAGTTAACAATGCTACTAAAAACATAATTGAAGCAAAACTAATTCGTCGAACAGTAGAAATGGAATCGTTAATGTATTCCGTTATTTGATTGAGCTGCGTCGTTAGTTTAACAACTCGTATCGCTGTAATTATAATTTCAAGAAAGTGTGACCGAATTTAGTCCAAGTTTTTTAGAAATTATAGAAAATTATCTTTAATACTCCATGGTTAGACTCTTCTAGATATTTGTACGAGAGACCGACAAACCTTTACCGTTAGTTTTTATTAACTCCCAAAAAAACTAACAAAGAGAAATCTTATGTTCACTTGTCAACCCCCTGAAGGAGTGTGGTGTTCACTACACGTCTGAGGCCGCCGGGTTTGTAGCGGGTAGGGTATTCGCGCACTGTAGGGCTTCTTTAGATTTACGCTTAGGTCAGCGTGTAGGTCAATTAGTGGGTCTCTTAAATTCTCCTTTGCCAAATGATGTAGCTTTTGATGAGATCAGGTTCAGTGCTAGCAAAAGTTCATTTAACATCAATGAGATAGCATCGAATGGAAAATTTTATAAGGGATTCAATATTATTAAGAAGACGATCCTCGTTAAAAATTCAAAAAACCGTAATGTCAAGGGAAAATTATCTGCATTGGTAGTAAATTGCTGAAGTTCAAAAAACAATGTCGCATAATATCATCACCTTATTCAAAGCACTGGCGCATATATAATTATTGGGACAGAAAGCTGCTCATTCACTGATATTGTCGACTGAAGATATAGAAGTATTACTTCTATATCTTCAGAGGAAGACGGATTGTTTCCGTCGAAATATCAAGAAATAACGTGTGAGTGTTCTTCTTTTTTTGTGTTTCTATATTGTGTGTTACTGTGTATTATATATATATATATATATATATATATATATATATATATATATATATATATATATATATATATACATAGGCACACACATTCAAACATGAAAATCTACCAAATATTGAACGAACACATACATATGCACACGAAAATAGACAAAAGGAGAAAGGATAGAAACACAAGTAAAATAGAAACAAAAGGTTTATGGGGGAAGGAGGAAGGGTTAGGATCACAAGAGGAAAAAAGGTTCCCTTGAGCGTGACTTAAACCACGAACTATTTAATTTCCGGACCGATGCTCTATTATACATACATACGTACACACAATTACACATGCTCATGTACGTAAGTACACACAATTACATCTTTTTCATTTTATGGAATGATTTCAAAATTTTATTTTAGTACAACATCCATATTGCTCAGTCTATAGGACGAAAAAAATAACGTACGTAGTCCAGCACAATATTTGATGAGTGCATTGATCAATGGAACAGATTCTAATTTTAAAATATTTTTAAAGGATGAGCACATTCAGTAATAAAGTTGCCGTAAAAAGTCGTAATATGCAGAATGCACAATTAAAATATGAGGTTTCAATACGAGGAGAAATATTATAAAAAGATCCTTTATTCGGGCTTCGTAAACAATGATTCTGGCGTCTTACGATAATTTCGCTTTACATCCTGGAGCATTTTGAACCTTCGTTACACGCGGATGAGGGACGACGGATCGGATAGAATAAGTAGTTTGGGCTCCAAATTCTGCCTCCGAACAGATGGAATACGAAATACTCGACCTGAAAAGCCACTTCATGAACTCTTTTGGCATTGTTGTGATGTCAGGAAACCATTTGGAGATTTTCAGGATACTTATTCAGTGCTTTAATTTGGCGAAGGAATCTAAATGGAAAAGTCAAAATAGAAAAGAATAATGAATTCAATAGTGGTTAAAGAATTAATGAGAGACATGAATACCTTTTTATTATTTAGTTCAACTTTATCGTTGTGTATAAAAAGTTCATTTATTCAAAATTATGGAATTCATCTTTGCGCGAGTCAATAGGTCAGGCGCGAGTCAATACTAGCAGGTAATAATTGTAAGTAAAAATATCTGATCTGAATAGAAGTGCTCATTATGGGAACCAATAATTAATTTATAATATTTTGCTGAATGAAAACAATAGGAAAATATACTTTTTTCATATTGGCTAAGCCATAATTATATTGAGACGATATATTTACGAGAGCATATAAAATAACATTAGCGCGTATTTTTTTTGATAAAAGCAAGAACATATCTTCACAGGTATAATGACGAAGAATGAGCAAAGCGTTTGAAATATTAAAAATATTTAATGGGAAGTAGAATAACAAATTATAGAAAAGGCACCATAGAGATGAAATAAATATTAACGGACATGAAAATAGGAAATAGGATATCATTGGAATGTAAGTTTAGTTAAAAAGAAACCCAAAAACTGATAATTTTTCTCTTCCAAAAAGAAACTAGTATTAGAGCAATGTAGAGTATGACAAGACATATATCAGAAAAATGGCAGTTGAGAAAGTCTATTAAAAGCCTAAATGAAAAAGAGAATTTTCGAAGAGAATTTTTGAGAATTTGAGATGAGAATTTCTGAGGATTTGCCTAAGTGAAGAATGGAAACTTGTAATTAAGGACAATGGATAGCTTTGAGAACACTCAATGTAAGAGGAAAACGGATGGGTTTGACTCGTCATGAAACATTAACATGCTTTAAGAGAGGCGTGAGAGCCTTCGACCGGACAGTAATTTGAATTGAAGCAGAAAATAATTGAAGACCATCGCAACCGTATTTCGGTTACGGAAGAATAATTATGTAAATCCTTGATTTTGCATTTTCATTTAAAAGGGTAAATATATTGAAAAAAACACTTAAAAGATAAATTCAAACAGGAACAACTACCTCCATTAAATATCCACTGTGCTTAATAAAAAAAATTAACCAACGTTACAGAATAGAAAAATGAAATGCAGAGGTATATTTTACACTTATTATATAAATTTTACAGACAAAATTAACGACCAGTTAGAAATATTAAAAAAACCTTGATTAAAAACTTTAAATAAATCTTTTGTAACTTCATTCTTAATGCACTAGCATTAAATATATTATTTAATTTCCACAATGGAGGGAATGAAAAAATGAAGAAATACCCTAATCTCCAGAGAAGTTAATATTTATCTCAAATTAAATACTTTTCAAACTTCGGAAATGTTGAAGATTTTTAATGGAATCCTCGAAAGTATGAGCTCCACGAAGATGAAATGCAACTCCTCTTAAAGGAAGTTTGAAAACTGGAAAGCAGCGAACCCATAACTTCCCAAGGCTTCGAAGTTGCTTAAGGTGCTGACCTCCTTACCCTAAGCATTCCATCGCATATCCACCTCCCCGTCATCTCCCCTCCCCGGGAAATCCTCCTCCTCCTCTCTCCCTCCCCCTCTTGTTCTCTTACTTCCACACTCGCCCAAAAAGAAATTTCCCGACGACTATTAATCTTGAGCAAAACCCGCTTCTCCGGCACGAGAGACCACGGATCTCAAAACCCATGTCTTTGCTTCCTCTCCATCTTTCTCCTCAGAGCTCCAACCCCAAACCCGTCCCTCTTCACTACGTCCTACAAAAAAATTTCATCTATTTCCCCCGCACCATCTCTCCGGTGCACAAAACCAGCTCACGTGAGACAGAATATGCACATAAGGGCGCAGGCGCGCACATACATACACACACGCACGGGGGAAAAAATACAGGGGCGCATCCAGGATGACAGAAAAGAACTCCGTGGCCAGGGAACGTATGCCCCTCTTTAAATGACAAACTTTAAGTGAAATATCCAACCGACGACTTGCTCGTTATTTCCTCAGTCCGGATGTCGCCCATTTACGAGGAAGGAGTGCAATGTCTGACATTCTTCGTAACTCCGACAGCGACGGGACCGTTAACTCTTTCTTTATTTCTGGCACGATAAGCAGTGGATAGTGTGTCTTACCCAGTCATTTCCATTTCCCGTGTCACACAATCTACATGTAGTTAACATAATTTCCAATAGTCTTACCGTAGTGATCCTCCGTGTCGGAAAGGTGAAGATGTTTTTTTATGCTTTGTATTCAATAGCTGGCATTCATTCCGGCCACTCGGAGTGACGAGAAAACTATCGCTGTCAAAGTGTCTTCTAGTCATTAAATGAGAATACGACTTATCGTTTACAACTCTCCTTAATCATTTTCGCTCCTATGACAGCATACACACTTTTGGGCATGATGTCACCGTAATACGATTCGGTTTTCAACAAGCTTAGGCCTCCATAGTAGGTGACCCAATACAGGTTACGGGAAACTGAAACTTCAGCAAAGCGATAATGGTACTTTGCTAACACATTATTTTAACCCCTTTCATGGTCCATCTCTTGCCAAAGTTTAGGCTCGGCTTTGTTATTAATGATTTTAATTCGAAAGTTCACTCAATCACCTCAGTAACTATAAATGTAAGATAATGTCATCATGCCTGGTTTTCCTCCCCCCTGATAACTATGGTGAACTGGGTAGCTGGTTCCCTCGTCTCCATCCTCCTATGTGCTGTCACATTGCTTCTGGCACCTCATTCCATCCTCCGCCAAGTCATCCCTTCCTCTCCTGCACATCCTACCATCCATCAACCCTTTCTTCACACCGCACATCTCCACTCCCTAACATGTTCTTGAGTCTAAACTAAGAGCCAAGATGATGAAAAATTACTCTGTTATTTCCTTTCCCAGTTTATTCTTCGCCAGAGTCATTTTGAGCGGAGCCAGAAGACTAGGATTTGATTCAAATTCTACATTTTAAAAAACCGGGCGCTTATTACTCCATAAATTTGCTTTTTTATCACGACATTCCTCAAATCAGTTTTTCTCTATGCGGTTACCGATAAGCAAAAATCCTCTTTACATAAGGAATGGTAACACTATTGTTCACTTAATACTTTTGTAGAAACGTAAATACCTAGCAAATGTCGACGAAATAATTACGCATCCTTAAAATTACATTTAGTACGAAGCTATTTTAAGTCTTCACATGGTAAATCTATAAAAATTGACAGAGGTTAAACATTTCGCTATTTTGGGAGGCTCACGCTGGCAATTTATCACGATCGACGGGGTGGAATTGCCGCACAGCTAATTTTCAATTTTTCTCCTATAGATCATTTCAACTGAGTAACCTACAACAAACAAGATGATGTCTCGCAGTGCTCTCTATTCTCTCTCTCTCTGAACGATGGCCAGGTTATTTTGAGCATTTTATTTCCTTTTTTCAAAAAGTTGTATGGACGCCCATCCTCCAATTAAGGTGATTAGTGTGAAAATAAATATTCATATGAGATTAAAGATGACAGGTCGACTCACAAATAAAGTTTCCACTTCTTTCGCGATCAAAAATTTAGCGCCAATATTTTTTAACGAAGTAAACGTCATGTTATAGCAGTCGAATCAAAAGGTGAGAGATTTATTTCCTCTTATTACCTATAGAACGTATCATCAGGAACTCAGGTTATGGCAAAACGTACCAGCTCTAATGAATATGTCGCCTTTTGTGTTTTCGGCAAGATTGGCACTACATAAATCTCTCTCTCATCGTACATCGTATATCGTACATACTGTGTATATATATATATATATATATATATATATATATATATATATATATATATATATATATATATATATATATATATATACATATAATAATGGGCTGACACAATATAACACAAATAGAATAGCATAGCAACATTTAAAAGGACACTCACACGGATAATTGTTCGAGCTTTCGGCCCTCTCAGAGGCCTTCTTCAAGAAAGACTCTCTTGAAGATTCAGTTTCTCTTGAAGAAGACCTCTGAGAGGGCCGAAAGCTCGAATAATTATCTGAGTGAGTGTCCTTTTAAATGTTGCTATTCTATTCTATTTGTGTTATATTGTGCCAGCCCATTATTGTTATATATATATATATATATATATATATATATATATATATATATATACATATATACATTAAAAACTCTAGAAATGGCATTCATATGGCTTTGCATGGCCTATCTGCATCATCCGGGTCTCTTCGTCATCCACTAATGAGAATGGTCTGAATTGTCACGAAGCGATTCATATCGGAAAGGAAAATGCTTTGTTCTTCCGCAAGAATTTTGTTGTACGTGGCCTGTGTTTCGACTTGCAGGGTTTTGATTACGAATTTGTAAGTTGAAACCAGGGTCTTGGATGTTGCAGCCTGCGTGGATGAGCAGATTGTTTTCTTTCCCGATCATGCATTAAATCTACCTCCTCCCTCAAACTCCTTTCCTAACAGCACTCCCCTCTGGCCTCTCCTCTCCCTTTCCTCTGCCCCAACCCTTTCTCTCACCCCTCCCCTGCCTCCCGTTCTCCCCTTCCCCCGCCCCCCTCCCCTTTCTCTCGCATTCCTCAATTCCCCTTTACCCGCAGCCAGTACTACTGTTTCTTCTGAGGAAGACGGAGCCAAATTTTGTTAAAATTATGAAGAAATAACGTCTGTGTTCTTTTTATGCAATATAATATTGTTTGCTGCTGTCCAAGGTTTTTATTCTACACTTCCGTGTTACTTCAACGAAGTCATATATATAATATATTATATATATGAATATATATATATATATATATATATATATATATATATATATATATATGTATATATATATATATGTATATATATATATGTATATATATATATATATATATATATATATATATATGTATATATATATGTATATATACATATATACATAATATATTATATATTTTTATATTATTTATATATATATATGTAAATATATTCATTCACATAAAAAAAGATGCAAGGAAAAGGGATAGGAACACATTTTAAAGACGAACACGGGAGAGATGGGGAGGGCGGAATCGATGAAATCACTTTCGCAAAAATTTTCCTTGACCGGGAATTTAAAACCGGATCTTTTCACTTGCCGGTCAGATTGTCTAACCTTCAGCTATGGAGAAAACATAATTTACACTAAGCTTTGCGGGTCTTTCATATTAACCCAGCGCCCCAATTCTTTGACCAAGAGAGGCAGGCGTCAGGAGGCGGTTTCACCCACCATGGGAGGGAAATATGTGTTCCTATCCCTTTTCCTTATACGAGTATCTATTTCCATAAGAACTAATATTTGTTCACCATATGGCGGGATATACGATATATAGTATATACAAGTGTATATGCGGGTCGCGGCAATCCAGGGGGTTGGACTACTGACCGGAGGGTCCCGGGTTCGATTCCTAGGCAAGGCACTCTGGGCACCTGCAGCTCCACCCAAGCTATGTGATTTTTCGGGTATCAGATCTTACTGGGAAATCATAACCCAGGGCACAGGGAAAGGAGCTGGCCCCCCTACCCTGATATGTGAATTTCACACGCCGTCGGGCTTAATACAGGGTAAACTCTATTATCACCTTTCAAACCGACCTTAGGGTTGATTACTGCGTTTATGGTTTATATATATATATATATATATATGCATATATTTGTGATTATGTTTGTGCGTGCGTGTGTGTGCATATTTTTTCCTACAGCTGCACTTGGTAGTCCAGGGGTAGAGCGTTAGGGGTAGGGGTAATCGTGATTCGAGGGGTAACGTTGTACTACCAGAGGGCCCATGTTCGATTCCCGGTAACGCCTCTTTGGGCAACATTTGCTTCACATAGGTTTAGTATTTTTTGGGCAGCGAAAATTTCCTCGCAGACCATTGGGGGCACAAGGAAAGGATCTAGGCCTTGTACTCCGATGAATTGATTTCTGACGACATTCGGCTTAGGATTGGGAGAACCCTAACGGCACCCCCCTCGCCGTCATTGGCGTAGATTATAATGCTTGTGGTTTATATAAGCAAAGGAATATATTTATTATTAACGCCACGGGTAATCTACCAGTTAAGACAGGTTTGTGATGGACATGAGCTACCAAACGGTACAGCGACAATACCCCTGTTTCTTGACAAAACACCACTACCTCACACTAGGCTCCTCTCCTAATCTGCATACTTCCTTCCCCCTTCATTCCATCCAAAATCTCTATCCTGCTCCTTCCTCGCTTGTCGAAAATTCTCCCCTCTATCACAGTCTTCAACATCCCATTGCCTATCAAAATTCTCTTTATCCCACCCAGAAGGCCCGGGTTCCAATCCCGGCGGTGTTGAATATTTTTCATAGGTATCTCGATCCCTACTCGAGGTGCTTTGTGGAAGGCACCTAGAGTGAGTACGCCTTCCACTGATTGGACGTTAAGCTGCGGACCCCTTGGCGCCTTTCGTTAAGAGTAGGCTAGTGCCAACTCCGGGTTTCTCTCCACACTTCATCCTTTCCTGTCCATCCCCTATGGCGCAAATGACTTCAGCTCTCGGTCGCCACCCCTAAATACTACTACTACTACTGTCTTAGGTTCGGGTGGGTGCCATGTTCCAGTTGACGAGGATTTTCCGGATTATAAAAAAACTTCCGAAGAAGTACCTCATAGTAAACTATTCACAAAACTGGAAACATATAGAAGATAAAATATCCGGGGCTGGATTAAAGAATTTTTGAATAGTTGCATACAAATTGTAGTCATAGATGGTGTTAGCTCTAATGCATTGGAACTCACTTCAGGGGTTACCCAGGGAAGAGTTTGAAGCACCCCTTTAGATAGACACAATTCCATCAATGATGGATCTAGAAAGTTTAATGAAGGGTTTATTTTATGTGCAAAAAAATTAATTGTATTACCCTTTTCTCCTTCAAAGAAAGTTTAAAATCTTATAGAATGAAAAAGTCACTCATTTTTGTAAGACTTGAGAAAGCAAGGAATATGTATTCCCCTATTGGTGGACCATGGTCTTCATGACCGTCACATTGGATCCCTTCTTACCTCCAGTTCAACCCTCAACCAGGCCATTAAGAAAATTCTCTTAAGGGAGAAATAGTTCTGGTCAGATATAAGATTTTAATTTCGGGCATTCATCCAGATAAAATAATGGGTGGGAGCATTTATTGCCAGAGATTGCCGATGCGTTCGATGAGCGGGAGATAGGGCAGGGGTCCCGGAAAGATAACTGCCCTATAAACTGCTCGGGACCATTCACCGTGGCCTCAATTCACGTGACGGTCTCCGTACCAGCCCCTCCCACACACATCCCTAAGGTCTCCCCTTACTTCCTGCTTCATTTTCCCTCCCTCCCTACATCCCTACAAACGACGACCCTGTAAATTGGCACCAGACCAATGGCCATTCCCTCCGCTGCTCCCGAAGAATAGCGATGAGTTCGCCCATCGCCGTGTATCAAGTGGAACTCGGAAGAGGGATATGTCTGAGTGTGTGTGTGTGTGTGTGCCTGTGTTTGAATGTATGCGCGCACTTCAGCATTTTCTTCCATTCCCTTCCTTTCCTCCTCTTTGTAGCTCCGGCGTTTATGTATGTGTGTATGCGTATAAAAAAAATATTTGTATATAATTTTTAACTCGCCATGGAACTCTCTTTTTGAACGTCTCATCTTCATTTCTCTCCCTACCCGTCGTTGCACGATTTCCTTCCTCCAACCCCCGGCACGTAAACTCTTGAAGAAAATTCGACATGCTTAAGCACTCAGATCATGCTCGACGAAAAGTTTTAAGGAGCCAGTATTTTTTTTTTGCAAGTGAGTCACCGCGTCCGGGGACAACGAAGGGTTTTCCAGGGTGTGTGAAGCGACGGCGTGACAGCATCGAGGTCACGATTTCGCATTCCGTCTCGAGAATTTGAGGAATGATGCACTTTTCCTTGAATAAGTCGTTGGTTCAGATGTTTTGATTTTAACCTTGACCCAGGAGCAACAGTAAATTATATCTCTTGCTACAACAAAGGGAGTCGATCCGGATTGACTGGCGAGACGCATTAGGCGTTCGAAATGAAGCAGATTTTGAAATGCAATGCAAATGTAACCCCATCATTGTGAATTCCTTTGATTCTTACTCCTTGTGCTTTTTTGATTGGGTGTTGCACTAAAATTCAAATTTTCATTGGGTACACAGTTCGAAAGAATATGCGGGTCAGTCTTAAAGAAGGTAAGTTTCATTCAGTACTGCGACCGGCGGAGGCCGTGTTATCGTTGTGTCGATGCACAGGGTACTATTTTTTAAAAATGTAATACTTAAATATACATTTAAATCTACAAATCATATTTTCCCGAACATATTTTAAATAATTTTGGGACAAAATTATCTATATTTCCTAGAGTAAGGTTTTGATTAGGGATTCAAAACGTCCCAAGACATTGAACGTTTGATTGAATATTACTCTCATATACCCGACCCGTAGTTGAGAAACTGCGATATTCACAACACCCTTATAGATATGAAAATCCATGACAGAAAGTTCCAACGATAAGCGCATGAATGGTGAAAGGCAAATGAATGAAATGGCAAACTTTCCCGGCAATCAAAAATAACCACAGTAATCAAACTGGAGTTAGTCTCTATAGTTTGGGAAAAGAGCTAACCTCTAGTACTAGGTTGCAAGGAGTGTAAAATTCCTAAATTATAATGTAGAGGGGCCAGTACCCAGATTTTGAAATCGGCTACCTCCCCCCCCCTTAAATGCGCCCACAAAGTCGGTAAACACGCTTCTACTTAAAATATATTTGTCCAAAAAATACAGTTTTTATCCCGAAATTGTAAGGTTTATTAAATGTAAAAGAAAAATTATGAGCCAGGTACGGTATATTCTGCCTAACGTGGTGATTTTAAAAAGAAAACAAAATATTCCACCTCTATTATATCCATTATTCACCAATTCTACACTACTAATCAAACCAACCATAGCTTATTTCTAACATCAAGGAAAAAATTATTCTACTGACTACATTGCCAACTGCCGGATAGTTTAGCTTCTGAATGTTCAGCATATGTCATCTTAGGGATGTTAAAAATGTTAGTGATGCTCTGTTTGAACCGTGAGCCTCACAAGGATGGACCTCTTCTGAATTTTAAATATTTTCCTTTGAACGTTTCGTTAACAAAAATTAGAAAAAGATAGGAAACATATAACCAACTTTCCGCGATGACAACGTAGTGTGCAGGAAGTATGTCAATTTATGCATGACCAAGGGTTTAAATAAATCAACAGTCAAGTCTCCTAAATATCTTTTTTTTGCTAACTTTTCTCCTTTGCATTCCACCAGTTTCGCGAAGACTGATGAGGTTCAAAAAAGACATACTGACGTTATTCTTAGATGGAGTGAAAAGATGAGCAATTAACGACGGAGAAAACCCTCCCAGCTGAAAAATGTTGCGACAAAAACTCTCGTGTCACGTATAACAATTTGAAAATCGATATTTTAATCTCAAAGTAACAAAAAAGCATTGATGTAACATCCACCCGGATATGTATTTGAATAATTTATTAGCTCGCATTACTAGTAAATTAAAAATGGCGTGAACAAAATGGGTTATCCGATTTTCAATCATCTCTACAATATCGTGACGTTTCCCCATAATTAAATACGGAAAGAATCCCTTACTTTACTGTTAAATCTATTATAAAAATAATCTTTAAATAAACCTTGTCATCGTCTGAAGCAAGGGTCCTTAAAACGTGAAAATAATAAATTTGTTATGAGCTGCGCCTAAGTTAGAATTAACTGTCACTGTGCATCAAACCTATTAATGGTACTCTATAAATGTTACTTACCGCCTAATAATTCAAAACTGTTAGATTCTATGAGAGTTCAACTTCGAACCGATTTTCATTCCAGTTTCAAACAAGTGCAAATGAAATCACTGGAATGAAAACTATGCAACTAATATGTCATATTATTCCATGCAAATCTGAGCTTAACTACTAAGGTACCAATTCAGCATGTTGATTGATAATTCATTAGATACATGTTTTATAGAAAAAATACCATCCAAGCAAAATATGAGGCCTGAATTCTCATTAAAAAAATGATAAGTTTTAATGGAATTCGTTTTTCGGAATTAATTGAAAACCGAACATAGTATCAAGTCAAGAGTTTAGCCAATGTTGCTAGACTTAATAACATTTTAGCTACGGAAATTTTATGTTAATTCATTGATTTCTCATGGGATATCAAATTTTGAAAGAAATAATGCTAATGAATTAATGCTGGCGAAAACCAATGCAGCCATTTACCTGGATTTCCTCTGATGAAGAGAAATAGGTAATTTTGGAGTAATTGAAAAGTTTTATTACTGAAAAATATAACTATGCGAAGTTCTACTTCGGGCCCTATAATTTAAGACCCTAATATCCTTTACACTCTCCAACTGTTGCCACCTCATTTACAGCAATGTCTCCTACATATAAAAACCTATGTAATACACACAATGTTATCAAATAGTGGGAGACTCAGAAACGTCCTAACACTGACAACCCTCCACACTCTAGATATCCTCTTCGCCCAATACCGTTCAATCCCTTTTTTGTCCTTGTACTAACTACTCAAGATGCAAATGCTACCTATGCTCCGTTCAACAGACTCCTCTTCTCACCCAAACAGTTATTACCAAGCGGCCTGCTCCTCGAAAATGCAATTTACACCAATTCAGTTACTTCATCTCTGCATTTAAATTAGAGAGTGCACCATGTCCCTTTTCCTCCGAATGAATAACCATTGCTATCCCGCCGCATCAAAGCCTTCCTTTATCACTCCATTCCCAGTCAAATTGCCTTCCATTGTCAACCGTTTGATGATTGTTTTTCGGTAGCAAATTAAACGTATGTACCACACAAAGCAACTTCGCAACTCTCACAACTCGGAATGTTCTTCTTAAAGTAACAACATGACAACAGATGAATAGAAAGCAATCATTATTAACAGTGCTCTACCAGTTTAAGGAAATTTTGTGATGAGCAAAGAGACTGCTACAGTTAAAGCCTAACTGAATGCGGCAAACCATTATTCAACTCCACATACTTCATTCTTCCCTCTCCAACATGACTGTTCTTGTCCGATCTCTACTTCAGTTGCCCATAATCCCCTCTCTATTACAATTATAAATATTCTGATTTCACTCAATGCACTCTCCATTGCATTACCATGCGTTCTACGAACTATAGAAAGTGATATAAAAGTATAAAGGATTACGTTTGGATCTCTGAATCCTAATATAGTCATAAACATACGAAAAATCCATCAAGGTTTCCCCGAACTCACGGGGCAATGTAGTGCTCTAACAATGGAAAGATATTTTGGGTCACGGTCTGGACAGGGGTCGACGGGGACCGCGCCGCGGAAAACAAAACGCAAACGGCATAAATCCAGACGGGAGGGATTCCTTTATGGAGGAAAGCGGCCGAATGTGATGCAATGATCTTCCACACACATGCACAAATTTCCGTCCCTGTTCCTCCCGACTAAATGCTTTCGCAGGCCGTTCTACGATTCCTCGCATGGATGCCGGGGTATAGAGCCGCGAGTGGAAGCAGAGAATTCCGATTCTGCGTACGTAAACCCCTCAACTCGAGGGCTTAATGCACTGCACTACGGTGACGGAAAATATTTTAAGAGCCTTATCGCTCGGCCTCGTTCGAGAAAAAGTTTCGTAACGCCCTTTCGAAGGTTGCCTGGGATGTATGGGGGGGGGATAGAAGTTGGTGCGTTGCCATTGGAAGTACATGATCGGTAGATCTTTCTGACATCGCTATGTATTACGTAACCTTTTGGGTATCTTGAATGCACAATTATTCCACATCATTCATCGGTGCGAAAAATAGAAGTTGTGGAGGTTTTTTTAGTTAGGTTTAGAGTGGAAAATTAATTAACATATTTGCTCTCGTTCCACACCCAAAAGTTTCTAAATGAAATAAAGAGAGGAATTGCTGAAAAGAATGACTAAAATAGTTTAAAAGGAGCAATACGCAGTATCAAAATGAGCTTCAATGACCAATATTTCAATCCCCCAATATTTTTGCTGCCATCTGCGGCAGATTATATATCTTGGTTTCCTTTCCATATTCACAGAATGCATAATCATTATTTTTTCATTGAAAAACCTGCCCTGTATATATATATATATATATACATATATATATACATACATATATATATATATATATATATATATATATACACACATATATATATATATATATATATATATATACATACATATATATATACATACATATATATATATATATATATATATATATACACATATATATATATATATATATATATCCCTCCCCGGACTACAACCTTGACGTGGTGGAAGGGCTTGTGCGTTCCGATGACCCCTAGAGCTGTACTGGCGGGAGTAATAAAAATTGCTCCTGGTAGGGTCACCCATGCCAGATAGGTCGAAGGTTAGGAGCCAGACGAAAGGTAGTCCACGCAGCGTCTGTTCCTCAGTGAGGCGGCTGCAATGGCGTCTGACCCCAGTGGGGCGGCCAGTAAGTGATGGTGTCACGTTAAAAACACTATTGAGGAAGGCAACGGGAAACCACCTCAATTATCATTCCCAAGAACAATGTGATGGACAATAGAGATATTTTGAGTCCTGGCAACCACGGGGCTCGGCCCAATCGGCCGTGTGTCGTGCCCGGCAGCGGGGGAGGCAAGGCTTCCGCGGTCGTCATCCCACGAAACCCTTGCAAGGGAAAACCAGCAGCAGCAGGACAGAAGACGCAGGAGAAGAAGACCAAATTAGTTAGAATAGGAACGTGGAATGTTAGGACAATGATGAGGACGGGGAAATTGGAGAATGTTAAGCGAGAGATGGAAAGGGGAAATATAGATATTTTAGGTCTATGCGAGGTGAGATGGAAAGATAGCGGGGATTACTGGAGTGATAAGTATAGAATAATATACAGCGGTGGGGACGAGAGCCAACGAGGGGTCGCCATAGTATTAAATGAAGAGGTAGGAAGAAGCGTAGTCAACATAGAGCAGGTAACGGATAGAATACTACTAGTGGAGATAAAAGCAGAACCGACGAACTTAGTTATTATCCAGGTATACATGCCACCGAGCAACCATAAGGAAGAAGAGGTCGATAGGATATACGATCAGTTAGAGGACATGATTGCATGTGTTCCTGCAGGGAAACATTTGATAGTGATGGGGGATTGGAATGCGACAGTAGGCGAAGGAAGAGATGGTGATGAGGTGGGGGACTACGGTTTAGGCACGAGGAATGACCGCGGGGAGAAAGCAGTTGAGTTCTGCAGGAGACAGGGGTTAGTTATCACCAACACTTGGTTCAGACACCACAAAAGACGCAGGTATACATGGAAAATGCCAGGTGACTCGGGAAGATATCAGCTAGATTATATCCTGGTTAGACACAGGTTTAGGAACAGTGTGATAAATTCCCACAGCTTCCCGGGAGCGGATGCGGACTCAGACCACAATTTAGTTGTTATGAAATGTTGCGTACGTTTTAAAAAGATAAGGCAGGGGCGGCGAGTTAGAAAATGGAATGTAGAAGCATTAAATGGGTTGAAAAGAAAGGAATACAAACAGGCGGTAGAGAAAATCATGGAGGACGGTAAAGAGCTAAGTACTATTGAAGAAAAATGGGAATGTATCAAAAAAGGGTTGTCTAAAGCGGCAAAAGACACTATTGGAACCGTTAACGCTAAAAGGACTCGTAAACCATGGATCACGGATGAGATGATTACAAAAATGGATGAGCGGCGAAAATGGAAGAATATAAATACAGAATTAGGCAAAATGAAGTACAAAGAATTGAACAATAAATTGAGGCGGGCAACAAATAAAGCAAAGGAAGCATGGTGGAAGACGCAGTGCGAGAATATGGAAAGTCTGCAGAGGAAGGGGGAAATCGGTGCGCTTTACAGCATAGTTAAATCTTTATCGGGAAGTAAGAAAGGGAGATCAACGATAGCAGTTAGAGATAAGGCCGGTAAGGTAATAGTTGACGCAGGAAAGATCCAAGAGAGATGGAAGGAATATGTAGAAGACCTGTATAGTAAAGAGCTTAGACCAACAAAGTTAGACATTGAAAAGGAACATGACGTAGAGGAAGATAGCTTAGGTCCAGGCATACTAGACAATGAGATAGAAAGGGCATTAAGGGAGATGAAACTAAATAAGGCCGTGGGGGTAGATAACATTCCCGTGGAACTTTTGAAATGCTTGGGAAAATGTGGGAGGAAGAGGCTATATGGGCTGATCCGTAGTATTTATGAGGAGGGAATCTGGCCGGAAGACTTTGTGAGATCAGTTTTAGTTCCTATTCCGAAAAAGGTAAAGGCCACGTCATGTGAGGACTATAGGACAATTAGTTTGATATCCCACGCAGCTAAGGTTGTTCTCAGGATCATAAACAAAAGGATAGAGAGTAGGGCAAATGATTACTTAGGGGATGATCAGTTTGGGTTTAGGAAGGGGAGAGGTACGCGTGATGCCATTGCAGTAATGAGATTATTAATCGAGAGGAATATAGAACACAACCAGGAGGTATTTGCCTGTTTCGTAGATTTCGAAAAAGCGTTTGATAGAGTAAATTGGGAAAAACTAATGAGTATATTGCAGAAAATAGGAATAGATTGGAGGGAAAGGAGGCTAATCCGCAATCTGTACATGTCTCAGACTGCCCAGGTGAGGGTGGGAAACGGGGAGTCAGGATGGGCAGTGTTAGGAAGGGGTGTAAGGCAGGGTTGCCCATTATCACCGTTGCTGTTCAACCTGTACGCAGAAGAAATGATCAAAGAGGCATGGGAAGAACTCGAGGTAGGAATGAAAGTGGGCGGGGAAGTCGTAAAATCAGTTAGGTTTGCTGATGACCAAGCTTTAGTTTGTCAGTCAGCCAAGGGGCTGCAAGCATTGCTTAGTGAATTGGAAATTCAGTGCGACAGGTATGGGATGAGAATCAATATTAATAAAACAAAGGTTATGCGATTTTCTAGAAAGAAAAAGGCCAAGCTTAACATTAAAATAGGAGGGCAAAAGCTAGAGCAGGTAGAACAGTTTACGTATCTCGGTAGTGTTTTGGACCAACACGGTCAAAGTAGTAGGGACGTAAGGAGAAGAATTGCGCTAGGCAAAGAGGCTTTCACGAGGAGGAGGGAGTTGATGACGGGGACTTTGAGTAAGGATGTTAAGAAAAGACTCGTAAAAACTTTGATATGGAGCGTAGCTATGTACGGCGCGGAAACGTGGTCATTGAAGCAGGAGGATAGACGTAGACTGGAGGCTTTTGAAATGTGGGTGTGGAGAAGAATGGAGAAGGTGAAATGGACAGAGAAGAAAACAAATGAGGAAGTACTTGGTATGGTGGGCGAAGAGAGGGGTTTGTTGGGAGCAATCCTATGCAGGCAGGAAAAGTGGATGAAGGGGGTGTTGACTGGCAGTGGGATGTTGAAGACTGTGATAGAGGGTAGAATGTTGGGCAAAAGAGGAAAGGGAAGGAACAGGATAGGGTTGTTGGACGGGATGAAGGGAGGAAGGAAGTACTCAGAGATGAAGAGGGACCTGATATAGAGTAGGATGATTGATTTTGTGTTTTGTTGGGAGTGATAAGGTGTTTGTTTGGTAGTTGTGTCAGTCCAAAAACCTACCTTAACCGGTAGATTACTAAAAAAAAAAAAATATATATATATATATATATACATATATATATATATACACATATATATATATATATATACATATATATATATACACACATATATATATATATATATATATATATATATATATATATATATATATATATCATTTATAACTCAGGAACGGTTGTGCCGATATTAATGATGTTTGTTTTTTTCGATATGACTCAACCCAGAATAGCAGAATAACCATTAACATACCGTAAAAGTATCGTATCGTAAAATATCGTATCGCAAAGTGTCATAAAATATCGTATAATATCGCTTCATCGAAGAAATTTCAACGTCGGAAGCAAGGGAGGCTCCTGGTCATCCGGATGTGGCCTCTACTGATGCTCTTGGCCGTATTTATACAGTTCATCCTAAGAATGAGGAATGCTGTTACTGGTGAATGTTCAAGGGCCAATATCGTTCGAATCACGAAGAACTGTTAATGGTTTAGTGTGCCCAACATTTTCTGCTGCATGTCAAAAGCTCAATTTTCTTGAAAATGATAATTATTGCGTCACGACAATGGCTGAAGGAACTATTTCTGCATCTCCAAGTCAGATACGCATATTATTTGCTATCATCCTTTCGACATGCTTCCCATCCAATCCACGTGATCTGTGGAAAAAATACAAGGATAACAAGCCAGAAGACATTTTACATTGAATTCGTGTAAGTTCAAGAAATCTCTATATTGAGGTAAATGAGGAGATGCATAACCAGGCTTGGCTGTTGATTGAGGACATGTGTTACCTCACGTGCGGCAGTTTATTCTTGAAGTTAGGAATGCAAGATCGGGAAATGAACGACTCGTTTAATCAAGAATTGGAACGTGAATACGAGCGACATGAATTAAACCAATCAGTTCAAACCAATGTACCCCCACGGAACCCGCAACAGAAGGAAGTATATGATGCATTAATGAAGAAAATTGATGATGGAAATGATGGCTTATTTTTCCTGGATACCCCTGGTAGAAAATGAGAAGATATTCCTCAAATCATTGCTTTGGAACACTGTTCTTACGAGATCGGACATTGCGGTAGTAGTTGCTTCTTCTGGCATAGTGGCCACATTGTTGAAAGGATGCCGTACGGCTCATTCAGCGTTAAAGTTGCCGTTTAACCTACAAAATTCAAAATATGAGGCATGTAACATTATGAAACAGTCCGCAATGGCCAAAATTTTAGTAGCATCTAAAATCATATGGGACGACTGCACGATGGCGCACAAACGCGCATTGGAAGCACTTGACCGGACATAGAAAGATCTGCGCAGTGACTCGAGATGCTTTGGTTGTGTAATAGTTTTACTCTCTGGCGATTTCCGCCAAACACTGCCAGTCATTCCAAGATCGAAAGCTGGCGATGAAATAAACGCTCACCTCAAATCATCAAAACTGTGGCGCTATGTGAAGAAACTACAACTGAGAACAAATATGAGAGTTGTTATTGCTGAACGATGCATCTGCTGATGCTGACTATCGGTAATGGCCGTGTTCCTGTCGGCGAATCAAGTGGATTGATTTCATTTCCTCAGAATTTTTGCGATTTCGTTTCATGGAAAGGTGATCTTATCAATAAAGTTTCCCGAATATCATTGACAACCACAAATATGATAAATGGTTTAGTGAGCGAGCAATTTTGGTGGCTAAAAACAAAGATGTGGATTACTTTAAGTTCGTTATTCAGAATCAAATCGTTGGTACTGTGCATTCATTCAAATCTATTGACTTTGTAATAAACGAAGACGAAGTTACCAACTATCCAGCTGAATTTTTAACTCCTTGGATGTGCCTGGCTTACCAACGTACAATTTACAGCTGAAGGTTGGCTCGGTGGTCATGATACTTTGCAAACTAAACCAACCAAAAGTATGAAATGGAACGCGTTTGGTGAAAAAAACTGATGAACAATGTGATTCAAGCGACTATACTCAAGGGAAAATTCAAAGATGAGGAAGTTCTCATTCCGAGGATTCCCATAATCCCAACAGACATGCCTTTTGAGTTTAAACGAATTAAATTTCCCATTCGTGTTGCATTCGCGATGACGATCAACAAATCACAAGGCCATTCAAAGAGTGTTTGTGGTCTGAATCTAGAATACCCATGTTTTTCTTATGGTCAATTTTATGTGGCATCTTCAAGTATGGCTAAACCATCCATAAGACAATAAACCCGAATGTATATATGTATAAATTGAATAAAGAAAATGCCATTCTAGCAAGCAATTGTATTACTAATTTTTTTAATTTTATTAAATTATTATCCTTTTATTATTACAACAAATATGATTAAAATCGGTACAGCCGTTCTTGATTTATAACTGGTGTACCCAAACCCAAACTGTTCACTGATTATTAGGCGGTACAAAGTTCGCCAGGTCAGCTAGTATATTCATATTTTTCTGTATGTGTATATATATGCATATATATATATATATATATATCTTCGAAAGAACACTCCGCAGCGATGCACAAATATATAAAAATAATCACATTTAAACGCAAAAACACAAACAAAGAACCCTCAAATATGTAGTGTTGACGTTCGTTTCGATGGCACGGCCGTCATCATCAGTATTTCATTCGCGGGAAAAGAGCGAAGAGGATGTATGAGGGGGTCAGAGGAGGAGAGGTAAGCGATGACTAGGAAACAGATAGGGGGTGGGAGGGTATGCGTAGGATGCTATTGGATGGATTCGTTGGGCTTGATTCAGCCTGGGAGGTTTAAATGATTGGAGCACCTAGGTATGCGGCATTGAATCCATCTAATAGCCACCTACAGATTCCCTTGCCCATTTCCAATTCGTCGTTCACCTCTCCTCCCCTCATCCCTCCACACATTCTCTCCGCTCTTCTCCCAAGAAAAGCATTCTGACGATGAGCGGAAGCATTGCCGTTGAAACGTCAAAACTACTTATGTGAGTGTCCTTTCTTTGTGTTTCTGTGTCTAAATGTCTTAATAAATGTTATATATATATATATATATATATCATTGATATATATATATATATACATATATATATATATATATATATATATATATATATATATATGTATATATATATACATATATATATTTATACATATGCATATATACGCATATATCTTAACTGGTTTATTTACAAAATGTAGTTATTCACTTTTTAATTAATCTCTGCTATATCCCTCTATCCCTCATAAGTGGAAATGCATTGACTAGCAGGTTGACTTTATCGAATATGAAAATAAAAAAAATCACTTCCTTGGTCTACATTAGACGGCACGTTTATGGACGCTTTTAAGTATGAAAAA